>NC_056055.1:233629487-234879487 GCF_016772045.2 Ovis aries
TGCATATACCCTTTTTGTGCTTACTCACCCTCCCTCTGTCTCATCCTCTACACACAGGCACACACACATATATAAAATAAAAGTTTTCTTGAGCTTCTTGAGATTATTGTGCATGATTGCATACGATTACCCCTAAATACTTCGGTCAGTATTTTCCAGGAGTAGGGATATTTTTTACACACCTAAAGAAAAGTTATCAACTTAGTTCATTTAACACTGATACAACTTTGATCATCAGTTCAGTCTCTCAGTAGTGTCCGACTCTTTGCAACCCCGTGGACTGCTGCACGCAGGCCTCCCTGTCTGTCACCAGCTCCTGGAGTTTACTCATAGGCCCTCTCTTACAAGTTGTCAGCTGGTCCAGTAAAGTCTCTTTCAGCATCTTCCCCCTCGAGGATAGGCTCTGTTGAGGGGACACACGTGGCATTTGCTTGCCATATTTCTCTTGTTTCCTTTAATCTTGAACAGTTCTGTAGTCTTTTTTGTTTTTTATGACATGATAGGTTTTGAAGAAGACAGCCTTTTTTTCTTTTTAAATATGCTGTTCCTCATCTGGTTTGTCTGGTGTTTCCTCATGGTTAGATTCAAATTGTGCATTATTTTGGTCTGAGTGCTGCTGGGGTCCAGCCCTGGTGGATCCAGGGAATTCGAAGGTGGGGACGGTGTTGGTGTCCTTGGAAAAATACATATTTAATTACAGATATATAGAGAGATTAGAAACGGATAGTGTAGTATGAAGATTAGTGGAGAAAAAGAGGCTGAATAACTTGGATTACATGGAACAGCATCCATGCTCCAGATGGGAATGCAGCCAGAAAAACAGGGAGCAAGAAAGAAACGACATGGGGGAATCAGTCTTTCTGGAAACTGATCCGATTTCTTTATTTTTGGGTTTGCTTATATACCTTTTGTTACATATAGGGATGAATACAGGGTCACGTGGGGGTCAGCAGTCCTGACCTTTATCAAAATCAGGTGCTTCACATAAAAAGGTCTTAGGGATTTTATGATCCTTTCTTTCTGATAACCAAAAACTTATTTCTTCCAAGGGTGTTTTTTCTTAAACCAGGCACCACCCTCCAAATAAAGTTGCATTCCTATAGGGTGAGGGTGTAGTGAGTTACAATCAAGAAAGGAATTTATTTAACCCGAGGTTAACATGATTAATCTTAAAGGTTAATACTTATTTCTCCTATATGCTTAAAGGTTAATACTTTATTTCTCCTGTATGTTAGTTATATTCGTTATAAGGGCAGGGAACATGGAGATTTAGCAGCAAACATCAGCCCAACAAATGAAAATCCTTTTTTACCAATGTTCCCCTTAAGATCTATTTAGTCTTAAGATAGTGATAAAGTTCCATTTTTACATAGCAAGGACACAGTGATTTATAACAAAGTACAGTGATCTATTACAAAAGAGAAAATTCATTAACTCAAAAAGTCTAGTATTGCTAACCTTAAAAACTACTCTATTTCCTTTTCTATATTCCAGATACATTGATTAATATATTCCCAGGTGCCTAAGGATATGGAGGCCTGGTGGCAGTCATTGACTCAACAATGAGAAAAGCCCTATGCTAATTAAGACTCTCAAAATACTCCAAAACTCTCTGTGCTGTTTATGGTTGAGAGGTAGTAAACAATCATGTGCATAGTGGCAGGAGTATGGATAATCCTGTCACACAAGCTAGTCTGTCAGCAGAGAGGTTTGACCTGAGACATCCCTGTCCCACCCAGAGCAGGGAATTAGCAGCAATTATTGACACAACAAATGAAAAACCCTTCACCAATATAATTCCTAACCAACCCACTATACTAATAATTTCTAACTCCCCAAAAGAATTTGCCTTTAGTAAATCTAAAACATCTTGTGCCTCTCAGGTTGGGAGGCTGTAAACAATCACATGTGGCCGGATGAACCTATACAGGTGGGCTAGATAACCTTCAGAGGAGTCCCTAAGCTGAAACACTCTTGCCACGCCCAGGAATTTTTATTGCCTTGGAGCTGCACGTTTACTCCTTCTCCGAGAGAAACGGTTATTGGGGAGAGCCCCCCGTAAAGTCAGAGGTGTAGGTGAGAGCTTAAAACAGACTCTGGTTTTGGGGTAGATGCTTGGGAACAGGGGGTTTCCTGAGGCTTGATCACGCCCTTGCGTATGCCAAGCCTCCTTCCTCATGACCTTTGCCATGGGCAGAGTTCCTCACGCTGGCTCCTGGCAGAGTGCTACATAAGAGGTGTTGCTTCCTTGGCATAGATCTTATCATATCAGAAGAAAATTTCTTTTTAGTCCTAGTTACTAAGAAGTCTTAATTAAGAATGGGAGTTGGGTGCACATCGTTAGAGCTTGGAGTTGAGGCTGTTGGCTGGCCAGTGAATTCACAGATGTAGGTCGTGTACTGTGTGAGCGGCAAGAGTGACTGGCTCAGAGAGTGGAGTTTGATAGTAATCCTTGCTCCAACTAGAAAGAAAATGAAATGGATGTGGGACTTGATCAGTGCCTCTTGTCTTTTAGCTTGATGATAGCTTGATTCCATTGCATTAATTTACTGTATAGTGAATATGTTCTTAATGTTAGAATAAACGTTCTGTACCATGCATGCATGGAATATAATTTTTAACGTTTAAATGCTGGATAGATGTTTTATTTCATTTGGGTTTTGCGTTTATGTTTGTAACAGATTCTTCTGTAATTCTGTATGTGAAAGAGCGTGTGTTCTTTCTTTGTCACATTTGGTATCAAGTTTATTAATTATCCTTAGAGCATAAATCCAAAAGTTTTTTTAAACCCCTCTCTCCCTCCAGCAGTTTAAATGACACTGAAATTACCTGGCTCTGAAACGATCTGAACCCAATGCATTTTGGGGAGGGCTTGTGGGTCTTTGGCAGCATTTTCTAGTTTCTGTTCTGGTTAAAGATCTATATAGGTTTTTACCTCTTCTTGGGCTTCCCTAATGGCTCAATGGTAAAGAATCCGCCTGCAATGCAGTAGACGCAAAAGTTAATGCGGGTTCCATCTCTGGGTTGGGAAGATCCCCTGGAGGAGGAAATGGCAACCCACTCCAGTATTCTTTCCTGGAAAATTCCATGGACAGAGGAGCCTGGTGGTCTACAGTCCACGGGGTTGGAAAGAATTGGTCATGACTGAGCGGAGCAGAGCCTGCCTGAGAGGACTTCTTCATCTACAGAATTGATCAATTCTGCTTCGTGCAGCTACCCTACCCTTTGCTCTTTTGTGACTATAGTTATAGTCTACTGGAACTATTTTTGCTTATGTCTTTTTCTATTATATTCTGTGTCTTTTAAGGGGAGACTCTGTGTCATCTTTGCATATAGTGTTAGCACACTGCTTGGCTCCGTAGATTCTCAGATGCTTGTTGAATGAGTACAAGGTGTATTTAGAGGACTGTGAGAAAATTAGTTGAAACAGAAGGTTCTTACAGGAGTATGCAGGATGTTGAGCCAGGATGGGCCAGCAGAGATGATGGAGCAATTTGAGTGTTTGGCTGAGGAGTTCGGGTGTTTTTAGTTACGAGACAGATAGAGAACAGAGGCAAGAGGAGAGAAGGTCGTTTATTATTGTTGTGCTAAAGAGACTGGTTAAAATTTCATTATAGTATTAAAATTATTTTTAGTTTTTTAAAATCTTTTTGTGTGGATGCTGGTTTATCAAATAAAGATTGCTGCCAAGGTGAAATAAATAGCTTTATATTAATAATGTGTGCTTCATCGCTCAGTCATATCTGACTCTCTGCGACCTCATAGACTGTAGTCCACCAGGCTCCTTTGTCCCTAGGGATTCTCCAGGCAAAAATATTGGAGTGGGTTGCCATGCCTTCCTCCAGAGGATCTTCCCAACCTGGGGATCGAACCCCAGTCTCCCACATTGCAGGCAGATTCTTTACTGTCTGAGCCAGCAGGGAAGTCCATGAATGCTGGGGTGGGTAGTCTATCCCTTCTCCAGGGGAACTTTCTGACCCAGGAATCAAACCAGAGTCTCCTGCATTGCGGGTGGATTCTCTACTAGCTGAGCTACCAGGGAATGCTTATTGAGTGCTTACTGTCTGCCAGTTACTGCTCTGAGAACTTTGCATATATTACCTCATTTAATACTCAAGACAGTTCCACATGCTAGCTTTTATTACTGCCTGTTTTAGATGGTGAAACAGGCACAGAGACATCAAGTGACTTGCCGAAGGCCTCAGCTTTTAAGTGGTAGAACAGGATTCAAACCTGGGCTTTTTGGCTTCAGAAGTCTTTTAACTACTAAATTCTACTTTCTTCCATTAGCCTTTTAGCCTATTCTAGTAGTACTCAGCCCTCTGGAATCTGGCATTTTAACCTTAAATTAAGAACCAGGGAACCATTCTCTGTGTTAACTGACATAAGCAAGTATTATTTGACTTGTTTTACAATAGATGATCTATTTAGTAATAACTTAAATGTTTCATCTGTTGCTTCAAATGAGAACTAAAATTAAGCCTATTCTGCATCTGATTAGCATTTAAGTTACTTTTTGAAAGTATTAAATATTTGAAATGAAGTTCTAAATACCTAACAGCTGGTTGTCTTAGCAAGTTAGAAGTGAGTGTTCAGAGGAAACTCTGTTAAGTTGTCTGGCCCTTGTCCTTCAGGCCAGGTAAGAATTATTCCAACATAATGTTCTTCAGTGCTTGGTCTAGTCTTTGTTAATTATCTCAAAGAAGGAGCTCCACTCTCTCTGAAGGAAGGTAATTTTCTGATCTCCGATCTGTCTGGGAGTTTTTCTTTGCAATTAGTTGTGGAGATCAAAATGTGCTTTGTTCTTTTTAAGGTTACTACCATCTGAAGTAGTACAAAATACATGTGTGTGGGTTTCCCAAGATTACAGTTGCCGTGGGAATCGTAACTTTGGAATTCCTCACATCTGGATTAATGCCGTGTACACAGAGGCTCTGTGTGAATATAGGTTTCCTGTTTTATGTGGATAGGGCAGTAGCAAGGTCTTAATAGTGGAGCTTCCCCTAAGTGACAAGTTGAACTCTCGTAGCTGAAGTTTTAAAGTGACCCTAAGACCCTGAGCTTTGCTGTGGAGCTGTTGTCCAGTGTTCTGCTCATCTGCTGGGAAGGCTTATGTCAGTGCTGGGAAACTCAAGCTCTGGAGTGGAAATGGAGGCCCAGCTAATTTCCTGCTACCTGTAGACTTTAAGTTTGTTTTGTCTCCCTGAGAAGCAAGGGTTCCAGTGCTGCTGTTTTGAGTTCTGTTTTTGAAGCAGTGAGAAGGAAGGCCGCAGGTCTGTCTTTGTTGCATTTCAGTATTGTTGGAATTGTTTCAGTTATTTGTTTTCTTGGATTGTCCTGTTTCTCTGCTATCTACCTGAAGTTCAGTTCAGTTCAGCCGCTCAGTCGTGTCCGACTCTGCGACCCCATGAATCGCAGCACGCCAGGCCTCCCTGTCCATCACCAACTCCCAGAGTACACTCAGACTCACGTCCATCGAGTCAGTGATGCCATCCAGCCATCTCATCCTCTGTCGTCCCCTTCTCCTCCTGCCCCCAATCCCTCCCAGCATCAGAGTCTTTTCCAATGAGTCAGCTCTTCCCATGAGTGGACAAAGTACTGGAATTTCAGCTTTAGCATCCCTCCTTCCAAAGAAATCCCAGGGCTGATCTCCTTCAGAATGGATTGCTTGGATCTCCAAGGGACTCTCAAGAGTCTTCTCCAACACCACAGTCCAAAAGCATCAATTCTTTGGCTCTCAGCTTTCTGCACAGTCCAACTCTCACATCCATACATAACCACTGGAAAACCATACCCTTGACTAGACAGACCTTTGTTGGCAAAGTAATGTCTCTGCTTTTGAATATGCTATCTAGGTTGGTCATAACTTTTCTTCCAAGGAGTAAGCATCTTTTAATTTCATGGCTCCAATCACTATCTGCAGTGATTTTGGAGCCCCCCGAAAATAAAGTCTGACACTGTTTCCACTGTTTCCTCATCTATTTCCCATGAAGTGATGGGACCGGATGCCATGATCTTCATTTTCTGACTGTTGAGCTTTAAGCCAACTTTTTCACTCTCCACTTTCACCTTCATCAAGAGGCTTTTTAGTTCCTCTTCACTTTCTGCCATAAGGGTGGTGTCATCTGCATATCTGAGGTTATTGATATTTCTCCTGGCAATCTTGATTCCAGCTTGTGCTTCTTCCAGTCCAGTGTTTCTCATGGTATACTCTGCATAGAAGTTAAATAAGTAGGGTGACAGTATACAGCCTTGATGTACTCCTTTTCCTATTTGGAACCAGTCTGTTGTTCCATGTCCAGTTCTAACTGTTGCTTCCTGACCTGCATACAGATTTCTCAAGAGGCAGGTCAGGTGGTCTGTATTCCCATCTCTTTCAGAATTTTCCACAGTTGATTGTGATCCACACAGTCAAAGGCTTTGGCATAGTCAGTAAAGCAGAAATAGATGTTTTTTTCTGGAACTCTCTTGCTTTTTCCATGATCCAGCGGATCTTGGCAATTTGATCTCTGGTTCCTCTGCCTTTTCTAAAATCACCTTGAACATCAGGAATTTCACAGTTCACATATTGCTGAAGCCTGGCTTGGAGAATTTTGAGCATTACTTTACTAGCATGTGAGATGCGTGCAATTGTGTGGTAGTTTGAGCATTCTTTGGCATTGCCTTTCTTAGGGATTGGAATGAAAATTGACCTTTTCCAGTCCTGTGGCCACTGGTGAGTTTTCCAAATTTGCTGGCGTATTGAGTGCAGCACTTGCACAGCATTATCTTTCAGGATTTGAAACAGCTCCACTGGAATTCCATCACCTCCACTAGCTTTGTTCGTAGTGATGCTTTCTAAGGCCCACTTGACTTCACATTCCAGGATGTCTGGCTCTAGATGAGTGATCACGCCATCGTGATTATCTGGGTCATGAAGATCTTTTTTGTACAGTTCTTCTGTGTATTCTTGCCACCTCTTCTTAATATCTTCTGCTTCTGTTAGGTCCATACCATTTCTGTCCTTTATTGAGCCCATCTTGGCATGACATGTTCCCTTGGTATCTCTAATTTTCCTGAGGAGATCTCTAGTCTTTCCCATTCTGTTGTTTTCCTCTGTTTCTTTGCATTGGTCGCTGAAGAAGGCTTTCTTATCTCTTCTTGCTATTCTTTGGAACTCTGCATTCAGATGCTTATATCTTTCCTTTTCTCCTTTGCTTTTCGCCTCTCTTCTTTTCACAGCTATTTATAAGGCCTCCCCAGAGAGCTATTTTGCTTTTTTGCATTTCTTTTCCATGGGGATGGTCTTGATCCCTGTCTCCTGTAGAATGTCACTAACCTCATTCCATAGTTCATTAGGCACTCTATCTATCAGGTCTAGGCCCTTAAATCTATTTCTCACTTCCATTGTATAATCATAAGGGATTTGATTTAGGTCATAACTGAATGGTCTAGCTGTTTTCCCTATTTTCTTCAATTTCAGTCTGAATTTGGCAATAAGGAGTTCATGATCTGAGCCACAGTCAGCTCCTGGTCTTTTTTTTTGTTGACTGTATAGAGCTTCTCCATCTTTGGCTGCAAAGAATATAATCACTCTGATTTCGGTGTTGGCCATCTAGTGATGTCCATGTGTAGAGTCTTCTCTTGTGTTGTTGGAGAAGTTATTGATTATCAAGTCCATGGTGATGGTCTCATGAGTGGTAGAGGTTTTTATCTTGGAAACAGAGTTTTGAAAACCCTGCAAACCCTAGAGTCACCATCGTTCAAACATACATTAAATGGTGTGAACATGGAACATAGTTTCTCTACAAAAAGGAGGACTGGCAGCAGTTTGTCTTCGTAAGGCCTCTTTCAGGTCTCCTGGTACTGGGTGCTCACCTGACAGACCAGATCCAAAGTCCGCAGATTGGCTGAGTGTCATTAAAGTGCCCTTGTCTTTCTATCTGTGGTCTGCATTTTGTCTTAGTCTTTTTGCTGTTTAGGATTTTAGGTCTGGCATTCTTCCAGGTGCCTTGGATGATAGTAGAATTCTTCTCTGTGACTTTGAGGGGACAGTGCAACTGCTTCTGAGTTTGCATGTCTTCTGGAATGTCCTGTGAAATGCCATGGCGACCTTGTGTTGGAGGCAGGAGCACGGTCCTTAGTGAGACCTTATCTTGCTTGGGGCTGAATCTGTAGGTTCAGTTCAGTTCAGTCGCTCAGTTGTGTCTGACTCTTTGTGATCCCATGGTCTGCAGCACATCAGGCTTCCCTGTCCATCACTAACTCCTGGAACTTCCTCAGAGTTATGTCCATCCAGCCGGTGATGCCATCCAACCATGTCTGTAGGTAGAAAGTTCCAGATGTTTGTGGCTGCAGCCCTGAGAGCAGGCATTGGTGTAGCAACACCTTCCTGAGAAGAAAGTCAGATAGAACTGACATTAAAAAAGAGTAAAGAGAAAAAAAAAAAAGTAAAAGAGAGTAAAGAAGTAATAGAAGCCAGGTTAATGTTAATCTCTTGTTTAACGTTTAAGAAAAAAGTAGTTTTTATGGAATCTCCAGTTGAAATAATATGAACCTAGGGATGTGAGAGTTGGACTGTGAAGAAAGCTGAGCACTGGAGAATTGATGCTTTTGAACTGTGGTGTTGGAGAAGACTCTTGAGAGTCCCTTGGACTGCAAGGAGATCCAAGCAGTCCATCCTAAAGGAGATCGGTCCTGGGTGTTCACTAGAAGGACTGATGTTGAAGCTGAAACTCCAATACTTTGGCCACCTTATGCGAAGAGTTGACTCATTGGAAAAGACTGATGCTGGGAGGGATTGAGGGCAGGAGGAGAAGGGGACGACAGAGGATGAGATGGCTGGATGGCATCACTGACTCGATGGATGTGAGTCTGAGTGAACTCCAGGAGATGGTGATGCACAGGGAGGCCTGGCGTGCTGCGCTTCATGGGGTCACAAAGAGTCGGACACGACTGAGCGACTGAACTGAACTGAACAAAACTGAGGGAAGACTGTTTTAAATTATTGTATATTTTAGTCATTTTGCCCAGTTGATTATAGATTTCTGAAAGTCACATATTTTTCCAACTTGCCGTGGTAAAATTGGACATATGAATAAGCTTTGTAGCTTTTTTCCTTTGTCTTATTAATTTTGAGATTAATGTATGTGGCTCGATGATGGCTTTTATTATCATTCACATTTTGCACATAGCTGGTGGATGAGTTACTTTTCAGCTCAATGATTAAATTAGTTGCTTCTGTACCACAGCATGAAATTCGGACTAAAGCTGTTAGGATAACCTTGCTCCGTAAAATGTGTGCTTTATGTAAGTAAAGGCCTTAAGTGATAATATTAATTTTTATTGAATTATTTGCTGAGTAGAATATTTTACCATTTATGACTTGTAATTTAGAGTTTTTAAAAGGGAAATTAAAAGTCTTCTCACATGCTTCAGCATGGTTTAGTATATGTATGTGTGTATGGGGGAGGTGAAGTGCTCTGTGTGTATAGGGGTGGATGAAGTAACTGAGTATTGGTGATTACATGAGTATACATTCATTACATCTTTCTACTTTGTGATTGTTTTAAAATTTCCAAAATGAAAGATAAAAAAGTCTTCCCCAAAGTAATGAAAATTTTAGGCAGACTTTTTGTTTGAAAACAGGGGTTAGGAGTTCATGAAATACATGTCACAATTTTCAGTACCTTCTGAGTAGCTTTTTCAGTGCTGCTAAAGTACTGTCCTGAGTTACTTCAGGCAAGAGAATATTGTTTTATCCTATTATTGCCCGAGTTTACTGATCATGGAGAAGATATTCCAGTGTGACCACCCTCTCATATTATGAAAATAAAACCTTTTTTTTTTTTTTTAATGAGACACTTTCTTTTGCTATTTGGAACTGAGCATGAATTCTGATACCAGTGGATGCTTTCTTGTGTTGGTTTAGATTCTGATTTCTGTTTTTAAAAAAACGAAGTTTTTCTTGAGTCCCTGCCCCTTTAGATTTCACAAGTTTCTCTATCTGTTCCCTCCAACACAGGATGAGAAGAGATTTTTCCTCGTTTCCTAAAGGTGCTTTTGTTCAGCCTGAGCCTTTTGCTACTTTGGCTAGAATTTGTCTTCAACGTCTGTACATTTATCCCCAAAAGAGAAGATAGAATAAATTTCAGGGATTTGAAAGTACCAACTGGTATGAAAGTCTTTAAAGCATAAGAAGTAATCTTGTTCCAATTTAGAAATTCTGTAGGTGACTTTAATCGTAATAATATAATATGGAAGAGAAATATAAGATTGAATTTATAATATAATTCTGTACAAAGTACACATGAGAAATGAAGCTGTTTGTTGAAAAATGGGGCAACTTCCACCTCATAACATTTTGGAGCCTTATTTGGTAGCAAAGTTTATATTTGAGAAGATCCTGGATGATCTTTTTCAATTTTGGTTTTGTATGCTGCTGCCTCATAGAAAATCTTACACTTATGGTTGTGTAATTTATGATCTGAACTCTGGTTCTTCAGTGACATTAAGATGATTCTGTCTTTATCCTTAATGTCCTTCCTGCCTTTATTGATGTACTGCTGTGTATTATCAAGACGTGAACATATTAAACTTACGAATTCAGATAATGTTACAATAAGCACTATGGTTCTAGAGTATTATATGAATTTAGAAGAGAATTTCATAAGCAGGGGAAAGGTACACTTGCTTTAAGAATTTTCTTAAATTCTGGAATATGGGGAAATGTTTTAGTATTTTGAAGCTAACTATTATTATTGCCTTTTAAAATATTAGTTGGGAAACATTACATAGACTTTTCTTTCTTTTTTAGCAGTGTCAAAGTTTATTGCCAGATTGTCTTTTTAATTCCTACTGTGACATTAGGCTGTGATCACTTATCATCATGTTATCAACAACATTTATTTAGTGTCTACTTTGTAGGGCACTGTGTAGAAACAAGCATTAGACATGGTTCCTGCTCTACAGTAATTTATAGTTGTTGAAGAGTAACAGGACAGCTTTTTTTTTTTAGATATAGTTGATATACAATAGTATGTATAGAAAGTTTCAGGAATACAACATAGTGTTTCACAATTTTTAAAGGTTATTCTTCACTTATACTCATTATAAAATATTGGCTAAGGGCATCTGTTTTAATTACTTCATTCTTTATGTGCCAGCCCTACTAAGGGCTGGGATATAGTGGTAAACCAAATGGACAAGACCTCACGCTCACAGAGCTTACATTCTAGATCTGAGAAGAGCTCCAATATTCAACATGTTGAGTAAAAATTTTAAAAATTACCATTCAGCTATGTCAATGACCAGGTCCTAGAAATGAAAAAAGAATACTAGTTTTTTTCTTTATGGATGATGTCATAGAATCTAAGACTCAATTTGGAGTTTTATTTTAGAAGTTGTGGGGGTTGGGCCAAGGTTTATTTTTTTGTCTATTGATGTTCGTTTACTCCAGCGCCATTTGTTGAAAAGGCTGTTTTTCCTCCCTTCCCTTGCCTTGCACCTCTGTCAAAAATCAGTTGGCTGTATTTGTGTGGGTCTGTTTCTACGTTCTCTGTTGTTTCATTGGTCTGTGGGTCTGTCTCTTATCATACTGTCTTGATTCCTGTAGCTTTAGAGCTTAAAATTGGGCACTTTATTCCCTTTTTCTCCCCTCATTATTTTGGTTATTCTAGTTCCTTTGCATTTCCATATAAATTTGAAAATAAGCTTGTCTTTATCTTAAGGAAATTGTGGGATCCTGATAGGAATTGTGTTGAATTTATTTATTTTTTTTAATCTTTTATTAAGGAAAAAAAACCCCTCCCATGTCCCTCCCCATCCCATCCCACTGGGTCATCCCAGTGCACCATCCCTGAGCACCCTGTCTCATGCATCGAACCTGGACTGGCGACCTGTTTCACATGAAAATATACATGTTTCAATGCTCTTCTCTCAAATCATCCCATCCTCGCCCACTCCCACAGCGTCCTAAAGACTGTTGAATTTAAAAATCAGTTTGAGGGAGTTTCCTGGTGGTCCAGTGATTGGGACTTGGTGGTTTCGCTTCCATAGGTCTGGGTCCAATTCCTGGTCAGGGAACTAAGATAAGCTTGGCAAAAAAAAAGTCAGTTTGGGTAGAATTGACCTCTGTACTATGTCTTAATCTGTTAGTGTTGATATCTTACCACTTCTATTAAAATGTGGGAAACTTACCACCATTTAGGCCCCTTTATCTTCCCTACTTTCTAATTAGTTGTCTTAAATATCTTCTTTACGTACATTGAGGATCACATCAGACAATATACTTTTGTTTTTAACTAAATTTGGAAAACTCAGCAGTGGCCACAGGACTGGAAAAGGTCAGTTTTCATTCTAATCCCTAAGAAAGGCAATGCCAAAGAATGCTCAAACTACCGCACAATTGCACGCATCTCACATACTAGTAATGCTCAAAATTCTCCAAGCCAGGCTTCAGCAATACGTGAACCGTGAACTTCCAGATGTTCAGGCTGGTTTTAGCAAAGGCAGAGGAACCAGAGATCAAATTGCCAACATCTGCTGGATCATGGAAAAAGCAAGAGAGTACAGAAAAACATCTATTCTGCTTTATTGACTATGCCAAAGCCTTTGACTGTGTGGATCACAATCAACTGTGGAAAATTCTGAAAGAGATGGGAATACCAGACCACCTGACCTGCCTCTTGAGAAACCTATATGCAGATCAGGAAGCAACGGTTCAAACTGGACATGGAACAACATACTGGTTCCAGATAGGAAAAGGAGTACGTCAAGGCTGCATATTGTCACCCTGCTTATTGAACTTCTGTGCAGAGTACATCATGAGAAACGTTGGGCTGAAAGAAGCACAAGCTGAAATCAAGCTTGCCGGGAGAAATCTCAATAACCTCAGATATGCAGATGACACCACCCTTATGGCAGAAAGTGAAGAGAAACTAAGAAGCCTCTTGATGAAAGTGAAAGAGGAGAGTGAAAAAGTTGGCTTAAAGCTTAAAACATTCAGAAAACGAAGATCATGGCATCTGGTCCCATCACTTCATGGGAAATAGATGAGGAAACAGTGGAAACAGTGTCAGACTTTTTTTTTCTGGGCTCCAAAATCACTGCAGATAGTGATTGGAGCCATGAAATTAAAAGATGCTTACTCCTTGGAAGGAAAGTTATGACCAACCTAGATAGCATATTCAAAAGCAGAGACATTACTTTGCCAACAAAGGTCTGTCTAGTCAAGGGTATGGTTTTTCCAGTGGTTATGTATGGATGTGAGAGTTGGACTGTGCAGAAAGCTGAGAGCCAAAGAATTGATGCTTTTGGACTGTGGTGTTGGAGAAGACTCTTGAGAGTCCCTTGGACTGCAAGGAGATCCAACCAGTCCATTCTAAAGGAGATCAGTCCTGGCTGTTCTTTGTAGGACTGATGTTGAAGCTGAAACTCCAATACTTTGGCCACCTCATGTGAAGAGTTGACTCATTGGAAAAGACTCTGATGCTGGGAGGGATTGGGGGCAGGAGGAGAAGGGGACGACAGAGGATGAGATGGCTGGATGGCATCACCGACTTGATGGACATGAGTTTGGGTGAACTCCTGGAGTTGGTGATGGACAGGGAGGCCTGGCCTGCTGCAGTTCACAGGGTCGCAAAGAGTCGGACACGACTGAGCGACCGAACCGAACATGTTAAACTATCTAATGTTAAAAACTCAAGAGGAAAAGCAGTATAGTTTCATTTACCTATGAAGTTAATCACCATTAGTTACTTTTTACTTCTAAAAGTTTTAATTCTTTTAAAATGTGTCTTTTTGTAAGGGTCTTTCAGTTGTTTGTATTTTTTCTTTTATTTCTTTATGTACAATATAGTTTTAAAATATTATGTACTTGTAATCTTTATGACCCCACATTCCTTTGCACCACATTTTTCTGTTTTTGATTTCCGGTTATGGTGGCGCTCTTCCTCATGTGTTTTCTAAGTACTTTTCAGGCTTTTGACTGTGGGAATATTCTGAAGCGAATAGTTGTGATGATTCTTTTGGTTCAGCCAGCACCCTGGTAGGCTGCAGTCCATGGAATCGCTAAGAGTCAGACACAACTGAGCAACTTGACTTTCACTTTTCACTTTCATGCATTGGAGAAGGACATGGCAACCCACTCCAGTACTCTTGCCTGGAGAATCCCAGGGATGGGGGAGCCTGGTGGGCTGCCGTCTATGGTGTCGCACAGAGTCGGACGCGACTGAAGCGACTTAGCAGCAGCAGCAGCAGCAGCACCCTGGGACACTACCAGCATGGGGTCACTTTAAGTTAGTGCCTGTGTTTGGGATTAGCATGGCTACAGTGCATGAATGCAGGCCTGTGGTTATGAATCTTCTGGGGCAGCTCTCTTTTGCTCCCATTTGGAGCCCAGGTTGATACAGGCACATCTCTTGATTTTTTTTTTTTTTTATTAGTAGGTGTATTTTTTTCTGGCCTACTTTTTCACTGATTGGCTGCCCCTCCGTGGTCTTGAGTTTTACACGGGCTGACCTCTGCTTGGCTGCGTTTCCCACGGCCCGGGCTTTGTCTCCTTCCCCCTTGTAGCTTTATAGGCCTTTTGGTTCTTGGTTCTGATGCCAGGACATGCTCCCACGGTCTCTGTAGCCTCAGTTTCTACATATTCTGGTTTCTACCTCTCATTTGATTTTTAGCTCCAGGGGATTTTCTTTTCTCTCTCGAGAGCTCAGCTGTGCTCTCAAGTTCGTAATATTTTGTTCAGTGGTTGTAGTAATTTGGGATCAGAAGGTTTTTTAGAGAATATTGACTCCAGTGTGTTACCAGAAATAGACTGTTTCTGACACATCATTTGATAGATCATAGATTGTTGGGATAGGGACCTATTCCTGGTTCTTTTAGAACTGGTTCCCTGGGACAAAGGTTGTCATCTCTCAGGCGGGGCTATGGATGTGACCCTTGCTCTTCGAAGGAAGAACTGTGGGTGTCTGCAGCCGTACTGTCTTGTCTGCCAAGGAGGTAGAGTCTCAAGAAGAGGTGGAATTTTCATCTGTGTGTCAAGTGTTAACACCAAGGTCAAGTGAGATCAAGTCCGAAAACTGACAGGATTTCACAATCTGGAGATCTTTGCCAGAACATTCTCCAAGGAATGGAGGGGAAGAAGCCTACTGTGTTTTTTTAATCTCTGGGAGGATTGTCCTTAGTCCAGGCAATTCCTGTTTTTCTCAGAGAGAATGACTTCTTGTTTATCAGTATGTGGCTGTTTATTTTATAGTGTCTCATTTGGATGCTCTCTGGGTTCCAAACCTGCCTTAGATAGTTTATTTCTGTTTGTTATAAAAACTGGACTCAGCCATAGAGTGTCAGACCTGTCTAGTGTGTACTTGTTCTGAAAACTTTCCTTTATATCTCCTCAAATGAGGTAATCAGGATACAGAACTGACAAGGTAAGAGCTGAGCTGAAATATTAAAGTAAGAGAGAGAAAATACGAGGTATTGCCATTTTTTGCATGAAGTTTCTGTTATGTGGAGTTTTCTAAAATAATTACAAAAAATTTCGAACATACAAAATATAGAAAGTAGTTCATCACCTTCATTTTTTACCAAATTCAAGAATTTTTTCACTTTTGCCTTATTTATTCATATTTTATATCTCTTTCCTTTAATGAAATATTTTCAAGAAATCTCTGGTGTCGTTTATTTTCTATACACATACATATACCTATGCAATATGTAAATTGTCATACAGAGTCACAAAGCCATTGTCACACCTGATACAGACTTGACAATTCTGTGGTGTCATCTACTGTATTGAGAATATTAATGAGGTCCCTTTTTAAAAGCTCTTCGAACATTCTGAGATTGTTTCTCCGTTGTTGTCTTTGCGCTTGTCATTCCCTCCGCCCAGAAGGCCGTATGCTGAGACCTTCACGTGGATTCTGTGTCATTCAGATCTTTGCTTGGGATTAACTTTTCACTCGAGGCTTTTCTAATTGCTAGGGGTATAGTTGTGCCCTCTTTCCCCATCTCACTTGTTACTACCTCATCATTCTGTTTCACTGCCTTGTTGTCTGTTCACTTGTTTATTGTCTTCTCCATCCCCTAGATTATCAGTACTATGAGAGGAGAGACCTTGTCAGTCATGCATTTATTGCTCTGTGCTCAGGGCCTGACGAGGTCCCTAGGATATATTAGGTTGGTGCAAACATAATTGGGGTTTCAGACTGTGACTTTTAAATCATTGTAGCTAGGCTCAAAAACATCTTTAATAATTAAAATAAGAACTGTTGTAATCAACACATTTTTGCCAAAAAGAAATAAGTGTGTTCATTCCTGTAGTATAAAAATCTGTGCTTTGGGATTTAACAAACTCTTGGAAAGCATTTTCTGTCTCCTGCTGGTTGTGGAAGTGGTTTCCCTGCAAAAAGTTGTCGATATGCTGGAAGAAGTGGTTGGCAAGAGGTCAGGTGAATATGGCCGACGAGGCAAAACTTCATAGGCCAATTTGCTCAACTTTTGAAGCATTGGTTGTGCGACGTGTGGTTGGGCATTGTTGTGGAGAATTGGGCCCTTCCTGTTGACCAATGCTGCCGGCAGACACTGCAGTTTTTGGTGCATCTCATCACTTTGCTGAGCATACATCTCAGATGTAATGGTTTTGCTGGGATTCAGAAAACTGCAGTGGATCAGACTGGCAGCAGACCACCAAACAGTGGCCATGAACCTTTTTTTGGTGCAAGTTTGGCTTTTGGGAGGTGCTTTGGAACTTCTTCTCGATCCAGCCACTGAGCTGGTCATCACTGGTTGTCGTGTAAAATCCACTTTTCATTGCACATCACAATCTGATCGAGAAGTGATTCATTGTTGTTGCATAGAATAAGAGAAGATGACACTTCAAAACAAAGATTTTTTTGATTTTTGGTCAGCTCATGAGGTACCCACTTACTGAGCTTTTTCACCTTCCAATTTGTTTCAAATGCTGAATAACTGAAGAAATGGTCAACGTTGAGTTCTTCATCAACTTGTCCTCTAGTTCTAAGAGGAACAGCTTCGATGATCCTCTCAATTGAGTTGTCAACCTCCAGTGGCTGGCCACTGTGCTCCTCATCTTCAAGGCTCTTGTCTCCTGTGCAGGACTTCTTGAACCGACCACCACTGCACTGTAGGTTCATTAGCAGTTCCTGGGCCAAATGTGCTGTTGTTGAGAGTTGTCTCCGCTGCTTTACGGCCCATTTTGAACTCAAATAAGAAAATCACTTGAATTTGCTTTTTGTCTAACATTTCTCTGACAAAGTGAAAGTGAAAGTCGTTCAGTTGGGTCCAGCTCTTTGCAACCCCATGGACTATACATCCATGGAATTCTCCAGACCAGAATACTGGAGTGGGTAGCTGTTCTCTTCTCCAGGGGATCTTCCCAACCCAGGGATCGAACCCAGGTCTCCTGCATTGCAGGTGGATTCTTTACCAACTGAGCCACAAGGGAAGCCCTAGTCTAAAATAAATATGAAATAAACATCAAATAATAAATTATTAGCAAAAAAACATCAAGTGAGAAATGCACATTAAAATGATACAGAACGAAATCACATTTAGTTAAGGATGTATTTCAGTATCAAATGGCAAAGTTCAACAATGCAAAATCATAGTTACTTTTGCACCAACCTAATAGTAATAAAGTACATATTTAGCAACAGGTCAGCTATTAAGGAGATTCCAGAATTTTCTTAGTATTTTATAACGATTATCTCTTCCTACAACTGATTCTCATTCCAGAGCTTTTCTTTTCTCAAGAGCTTTAACCAACAGCTGTGTTTG
The DNA here is from genome assembly GCF_016772045.2 of Ovis aries. Taxonomy (NCBI): domain Eukaryota; kingdom Metazoa; phylum Chordata; class Mammalia; order Artiodactyla; family Bovidae; genus Ovis; species Ovis aries. The sequence goes on from NC_056055.1 coordinate 233,647,266, forward strand.
CAAAAAGTGCTGGTTTGTTGTCCCTTTCAGGACATTCAATCTTTTAAATCCTCCAAATATTTTGTAAAATGTAAGTGAGTAAAGTCACTTCTGACCTGTTGAGAGGCCGTGTTTTTATTGACATAACTCTCATTTGAGATCACTTTATTAGAGCCTGCAGCTAATAAATCTCTTGGCCCACGTGAAACAGGATGGAATGATTTTCTAGAACACGTATCCTTTAACTGATTATTTGAGCTTCTTTTATTTAGTATATCATTTGTATGATGTTAGGGAGTGTTTTTCAATTGATATATTGTTAGCTGTTGGCAATGTTCTTTAGCATGAAAAAATTATAACTCAATAAACAAATATGGTTTTATAATTAAAAACTTGTATTATTTTTGAAGATGTGTAATTTTAGACCAACAGAAAAGATGTGAGAATAGTACAAAATATTACTCTCTACCTTTTACCAGATTCCTCAGCATTAATCTTACCACATTTAGTTTAATAGCCCTTCCCACTTGCCCTTTGTTTGGAGCTATTTGAGAGTAACTTGCAGATAGTCAGAACATAGCCTTTCTCTTTTGTGATCATTATGCAAGGATCAAAATCAGAAAATTAACATTGATATAATGCCATTAGCTAATTTATAGATCTTATTCACACATCTTCAAGTTTCCCAATCCTGGATTGCGAGTTGCAAAGAATTGTCATGTGTCTTTAGTTTCCTTTAACTTGGGAATTTTTCCTTTAATGAATTTAACATTTTTGAAGATTATAGACCAGTTATTTTGTAGCAGGTCTCTTAGTTTGGATTTAATTGATGTTTCACAAGTGACGTTTTTCTTAATGTGTCCTATCAGGAGGCATATGATATTGATTTGTCCCATTACAAGTGTTTACTTTGATCACTTGGTTAAAAGTGGTCTTCCAGATTTCTCTACCATCAACATATGCTTTTCCTCTTTGTTTTCAATAAGTATCTTTGAGGCTATTTTCAGACTATTTAATATTCTATTATTCCTGAAATTTTCACCCACTAGTTTTAACATCCATTGATGAATATTAATTAATTATGATTATTACCAATGGTAATTTTCCAATTCCATCATTTTTTTCTACATTTACTATTTGGGGTTCTTAGGTAAGGAAAGCTTCCCCCATTTTATTTATTTACATATTTGTCTTTTTCAGTATGAACTCATGGATTCTCTTTTAATGGGTTATATATAATCTGTTATCATGTAAAATTTTTGATACTTAAAAGTTGTCATAATTTTGGCCAGTAGGAGACTTTTTAACTGCCTCCTGTGAACTTTTGATATGTCCCCCTCATTTTTTGAGTCTTTCCTTTCTCTCTGGAACAACAAGACACTCTCGGCCAGGGCTTGGCAAACTTTTTCTGTAAGTGGCCAGATAGTAAATATTTTTGGCTTAGTGGGCCGTATGGTCTCTGTTGAAACTACTTGACTCCACCCTCACAGCAGGAAAGCAGCCGTAGACAATTTATAAATGAATGAGCATGGCTGTGTTCCAATAAAACTTTATTTACAAAGACAGGTGGCTGATTGGATTTGGCCTGTGGGCTGTAGTTTGCCAACTCCTTTTCTAGGCTAACTTTGTACTTTCCCTTCTGCAGTCTCAGAGTTGGCCCTTTTTCTAAGGAGCCTTGATTCCTTTCAACAGTGAGACATGGACCCCAGATATGCTCATTGCTACTGGAATATCACTGATTCCTGGCCCTCTTAGAAGACAGTTAGGTAATATATAAATATATACATACATACTTGTATTACATTTGTGTGTGTGTATGCAATACAGACATATATATTTGCAAATTATTAACCACTGAATTACAGTGATAGCTCCAATTGCATTTCTGTACTGTGGGGTTTGTTCAAGCCTTTCTACTTTCTATATTTCTTTCTCCAACATTGAAACACCTTGATCTTATTATCTATAATAGTACCAATAAGTAAACAAATATTTACTTATTTCTTCAAGCCTAGACTATACAGAAAGAGTTGCTAACTCATATCTCTGTGAAAAACTAATCTATGATTAGAATTTAATTCTCATTTACCCTTCTTTTTTGTCTTTAGCCTTAGGGTTTAGTTAAATAATATGCTTAAAAGTTACTTGGGTTAGTTTTGTCCCTCCATTCCTTTATTGTGTTGTATTTTTTCATTTTAAATATAGTAAGGATCACTTGTTTTTATTTGTACTGCATTTTAGCTATTTCCCCCATTCTTATTTTATTTTATGTTGCTTTTTTTTTGAGTATGTGAAACATGAGTATGATTTCAAAAGTTAGAATATACAAGAAGGCATATGCAGTAAAGTGTTACATCGATTTCTTTTAGTGAGAAAAATTCCAGTTCCTAGTTTTCTCCTTTTTACCCTGTTCTCACCTACCCCCTGTAGTTATCTAGTCTCATTAGTTCTAATTTATTATTTTGTGTGTCTTTTTGTACAAACGAGCATATGTTTGTGTGTAATTTTTGTTTTTCCTTTTTTATATATATATAAAAGGAAGCGTACTGTGCTTATGATCTGTCCTGTAATTAATTCACAGGCTCATAAGCTGATGAAATTAGAACACTTGTGTGTGGTGAAATGAGTGACTTCAGCTGAATCAAGGTACTGCAGGAGTGAGTGGGGACTTCATCTGGTTATGGTCAAGTTGACCCAAGAACAGGAAGCAGACTGGACTCACTCAGACTTTCCGCTTTAGGTTGAAAAGACAGTAATGATTTTGGCAGCAGGGGTCTTCATATCGTTCTCTCTCTCTCGGGACTATTCTAACCTACTCTCGTGCCCTCCAGTCTAGCAGCTGCCCTCTATGCCCAGTGCATTTGTGATCCTGGAGCCTCCTTTCTCTGTCATCTTGGGCTTTGTACTTCTTTTGTGCTGTGTTTCTTCCTCATTGTACCCCATGGCATCCTTTTTCTTAGTTTACTTTGTCATTTTGTGGAGCATATCCTTTTTTTAGCTTCATAAGAAAATAATATGTGAATTTTTTTAGATCTATACTTCTGAATGTCTTTTATTCTACTCCCCCGTATTTGATTTTTAGTTTGACTGCATATAGAATTCTAGGTTAGAAATCATCTTCCTTAAATTTTTTTTTAGTATTTTATTGAGATCTAATTTATGTACATTAAATATTTCTAATACTTAACAGTTTTTTCTGAGGATCCAGTTTTTGCTCTGGTATCCCTTACCTTCAGTCTGAAGAATTTCCTTTGGTGTTTCTTGTACTACAGTTATGCTGGTGATGGATTTCCTTGGTTCCTCTTTATCTGAAAATTGTTTTTATTTTGTGTTCATTCTGAAGAATATTTTTAATGGATGTAGAATTCAGGTTCGATAGTTTTTTTCTTTCAGCTCTTTAAAAATGTTGTCCTGTTGTCTTCTGGCTATCATGAAAGAAGATGATGTGTGCTATGTCACTTCACTTGTGTCCAACTCTGTGCGACCATATGGACTGTAGCCTGTCAGGTTCCTCTGTCCATGGGATTGCCCAGGCAAGAAATACTGGAGTGGGTTGCCATTTCCTTCACTAGGGGATTTTCCCAACCTAGGGATTGAACCCAAGTCTCTTAGGTCTCCTGCATTGGCAGGCGGATTCTTTAGCTGTAGTGTCACCTGGGAAGCCCCTAGGAGATGATAAGAAGATGTTTTAGAAGTGCTGACAGTGTTCCACTGTCTTCTGGATGGCTTGAAAGAAGACAGTAAGAAAGGATAAGAGGAAATTCCCTGGTGGTCCAGTGGTTGGGACAACAAGCACTCACTGTTGAGGGCCTGGGTTCAATCCCTGGTCTCAGAAATAGGATCCCATAAACTACGCATCATGGCCAAAAGAAAAAAAGAAAAAAGATAAGAAATCTGCTGCCATTTGAATGTATTCTCTTCTGTGCAGTGTACCATTTTCCTTTGGTTGTTTTAGATTTTGTCTGTATCTTTGGCTTTTAGCAGTTTGGTTATGATGAGTCTATACGTAGTTTTCTTTGAAGTTTTCCTTTTGAAGCCTCTTTTCATTGAGCTTCTGAAAGAGATGGGAATACCAGACTACCTGATCTGCCTCTTGAGAAATCTGTATGCAGGTCAGGAAGCAACAGTTCGAACTGGACATGGAACAACAGGCTGGTTCCAAATAGGGAAAGGAGTATGCCAAGGCTGTATATTGTCACCCTGCTTATTTAACTTATATGCAGAGTACATCATGAGAGATGCTGGACTGGGTGAAGCACAAGCTGCAATCAAGATTGCTGGGAGAAATATCAATAACCTCAGATATGCAGATGATACCACCCTTATGGCAGAAAGTGAAGAAGAATGAAAGAGCCTCTTGATGCAAGTGAAAGAGGAGAGTGAAAAAGTTGGCTTAAAGCTCAACATTCAGAAAACAAAGATCATGGTATCTGGTCCCATCACTTCATGGCAAATAGATGGGGAGATAGTGGAAACAGTGTCAGACTTTATTTTGGGGGGCTCCAAAGTCACTGCAGATGGTGCCTGCAGCCATGAAATTAAAAGACGCTTACTCCTTGGAAGAAAAGTTATGTCCAACCTAGATAGCATACTAAAAAGCAGAGATATTACTTTGCCAACAAAGGTCTGTCTAGTCAAGGTTGTGGTTTTTCCAGTAGTCATATATGGATGTGAGAGTTGGACTATAAAGAAAGCTGAGCATGGAAGAATTGATGCTTTTGAACTGTGGCGTTGGAGAAGACTCTTGAGAGTCCCTTGGACTGCAACGAGATCCAACCAGTCCATCCTAAAGGAGATCAGTCCTGGGTGTTCATTGGAAGGACTGATGTTGAAGCTGAAACTCCAATACTTTGGCCACCTGATGTGAAGAGCTGACTCATTTGAAAAGACCCTGATGCTAGGAAAGATTGAGGGGAGGAGGAGAAGGGGACGACAGAGGATGAGATGGTTGGATGGTATCACCGACTTGATGGGCATGGGTTTGGGTGGACTCCGGGAGCTGGTGATGGACAGGGAGGCCTGGCGTGCTGTGGTCCATGGGGTTGCAGAGAGTCAGACATGACTGACTAACTGAACTGAACTGAACTGAGCTTCTTGAATCTATATATTTATGTCTTTTACACCAAATCTGGGATGTTTTGGTCAACATTTGTTTTACGTTTTTGGACTCATTCTCTATCTTTTGAAACTCCAAGTACCAATATGTTTGGTCTTTTGACATTATCCCTTAAGTCCATAAGACTCTGTTCATCTCTTTGTTCAATTTTTTCCATTTTTCAGATTGTATAATATGTATTAGTAAATTTAAGCTCATTGATTTTTAAATTTTTATCTCTGTTTTGCTATTAAGATTATCCCCTGAATTTTTAGTTTCAGCTATTGTATTTTTCGGTTTTAAAATTTCCATTTTTAAAGTAAATTTTATTTTTCTGTTGAGATTTTCTATCATTTTATTCATTCACATGTCTTTTCCTTTACCTCAGAGAGCATAGGATTCATGGCTGGCTTAAAGTCCTTGTCTTTAATTCTAACCTCTGTGTCATTTGGAGATTGGCATGTATTAATCTTTTTCACTTTAGAATAGGTCAGATTTTCTGGACTCCTTATATGCTTTTTGATGTGGTTACCATGGGCTTCATCTATGATGACCTATAACTGTACCTACTTGTTTTAAACTGAATGTCATATTAGTTCAGACACATTCTAAAAGGTCTACTGTTTTTACTCCTCTCCCCCATATTTTATATTTTTAATGTCTTATTTTACATTTTCATGTTTATCCTTTGCTGTTTATTATAGTTATGCATGCGTGCTAAGTTGCTTCAGTGATTTCTAACTCTTTGCAACCCTATGGACTGTAGCCCTCCAGGCTCATCTGTCCATGGGATTCTCCAGGCAAGAATACTGGAGTGGGTTGCCATGTCTTCCTCCAGGGGATCTTCCCGACCCAGGGATTGAACCCATGACTCTTACACCTCCTCCATTGGCAGGTGAGTTCTTTACCACTAGCACCATCTGGGAAGCACTATTGTAGTTAATAGTTGCTTTAAAATGTTTTTGTCTTTTAATCTTCATAACACTTTATTTAAGTGCTTGATATCAGCTCTTACAATTAGTTTGCCTTTCCTAGTGGGATTTTCTTTTTCCTGTAAATTGTTACTTCTTGTTATAGCCTTTTCTTTTTTACTTAGAAAAGACCCTTTAATATTTATTTTAGGATAGGTTTAGTATTGGTGAACTCTTTTAGTTTTTGATTGTCTTGAAGTTCTTTATCTCTCCTTCAGTTTTAAATGATAATCTTGCTGGTTAGAGTATCCTAGGTTCCAGGTTTTTCCCTTTCAGCACTTTGAATGTATCAGGTCATTCCCTTTTGGCTTGCAAAATTTCTCCAGAAAAATCAGCAGATAGCCTTATAGGGATTCCCTTGTGCATGACTCTTTTTCTCTTGCTGCCTTTAGGATTCTCTCTTTATCTTAAGTCTTGCTGTTTTAATTATGACACAGCTTGGTATGAGTCTACTTAGGTTCATCTTGTTTGGGTTATTCTTTGCTTTCTGTACCTTCTTCAGGTTGGGAAAGTTTTCAGCTGTAATTTCATCAAGTACGTGTTTGACCCTGTTCTCTCTCTTTTCTCTTTCTGGGACCTCTTTAATGTGAATATCGGTATGCTTGATGTTATTTCAGAGATCTCTTAAGTTGTTCTCATTTCTTAAAGGTTTTTTTTCTTTGCTGGTCTTATTGGGTGATTTCCATTATTCTGTCTTCCAGATCACCTATATATTCTTCTGTTTCACTGAGTCTGCTACTCATTCCTTACAGTGTTTTTTTCCTTTCAGTTATTGTATTCTTTATTTCTCACTAGTTCTTTTTTATATTTTCTAGTTCCTTTAAAAAAAAGTCATTGTTTTTCTATTCTTTTGCCTAATTCAGCTAATTTTCTTATTTACTAATGCTTTGAATTCTTTATCTGGTAAACTGTTTATTTCTGTTTCATTATTTATTTATTTTTAGGTGTGTTCACTTGCTCTTTTAGTTGAGAACATTTCCTCTGTATTTTTATTTTGCTTAACTTTTTCTGTCTCTATGCATTTAGGTTTAAATGGCTACCTATTGAGATTTTAAAATGTGGCAGTGTTCCTGTACAGTCTCTGTTTACTAAGTGCCTTCGGTGGGAGAGCTGGATTTGTTGTTAACAGGAGTCAACACCTTTCTGTGGGGTGTGCTGTCACCTTGGTAGGAGGTAGGGCTGAGATGGAGGGGCTGGGTGGAGCCAGCTGTAAGGCAGGGCTTTCCCCTCTGCTCAGTGACCATTACTTCCTTATTGGGGGTGGAGTTGGATCTCAAGCTGATGGAGCAGAAGTCCTGGAGGTTCTGATCCAAGTGGCTCTGCTCCCTTTGAGTGTGTGTATCTCCCCTCTCCCAGCACTGGTTCCCTTGCCCCAGAGGGGGTCATTGCTGGAGCAAGACGGGCCTGGGTAGACTCTGAACTCATGACAGGGCTTAGGCTGTGGTGAGCTGGCTGCCGTCACAGATTGGAACTATCCCCGTGTGCTGCCCATATAAATGCCAGCAATGGCTGCCTTTGCCATGCTGAGAGACACCACCCTGGTGTCACAGAGTCACCTCTGTGTCACACAGCCAAACTCTCTTCCCACTTGTGGTAGCCCTTGCTCCAGTGTAGAGCTGCAAGGTGAATACCTGTGCCTGTGGTATTCACTTAGCTCAGGCTTGGGCACGTGCCAGTGCAGTTGTGGGAAACTTGGCAGCCACTGGAGCAGTCTTCAGTCTGCCTTCTCCACCTTGCTTAGGATGCAAGCCAGCACTTGGGCACTCCTTGTGAGTGGAATCCAGGTGTCCTGCAGCTCTCCTGTTAGTCCGAATAGCTGTCTAACCAGCCAAGGGACCTTGTCTTCCCTGGCTTGGACCCCAGGACTAGGGTACCCAATATATGGCTCGAAACACTCACTCCCCAGGGTGAATCTCTGCCTGTGTATTCTTCCTTTTCCTCTGAATCCCCTCCCAGTGGCACAAGTCCTGACCTGATTGCTTCTCTTCCCTTCCTACTCAAATCTGTGTAGATCTTTGTTATAGCCTCAGTTGTACAGGAGTCTTTCTGCCAGTTTCCAGTTAGTTTTCTGTGAGAATTGTTCCTCATGTAGGTGTATTTTTGATATGTTTGTCAGGGGGAGGTGAGTTCATATCTTCCTTATTGCCATCTTGACTGATTCCCTCCCCACTCCCCCCAATTTGGTTTTAAGCTTTTCCAGCTTTGATGCCAAGCATGGGCTCTTCTGACGTATTTTCATCAGGGATTCACATGGTGTGATAAAAAATCTTTAGTAAGGGATTGTTTTGCCAAAAGTTTAACTTTCATTTTAGATTCAAAGGATTTGTTAACAAAAGAAACCATTTGTTGTACAAAAACATTTTCAATTTTTTTAGAAGATTATTGACTTAATTTCAATATTCGGGCATTAAAAGAAAAGGAATAGAAGCAATAGAGAGAAGTAATAGTGTGTACATCACCAAATTGGGACAGCAACCTACATCTAGACTTGAACAGTGCTGGGAATTCCCACGTTAACAGCAACCTGGAGTTTCAGTTGGGAAGGGGTCCTAGGAGGTGTGTCCACTCCATGAGTGAGACTTCAGATTGCAGCTTTGAGGGCTGTTGCTTATAATTCCAGGCCACAGACTGGTATCATCATCAGTTTGCACTGCACATAAAAATACAGCTCTGCTTTTCTTTAACTTTTATAAAGCTATTTGTTTCACCTTGTGAGTCAGAAGATTTTGTTAGACCCCAGGGGGTTAGCCAGGCCCCCAGGGGCTTAAGAAATTCCAAGACCCACTCCCTTTCTTATCCTGGACTTGCTCCTTCCTGGACTTCCTGGTAACAGTTGATGTGTTCGCAAGTAGGCACATAGTCCAGGCAAGGTCCAGGCAAGCTCAGAAGCTGGTCAGAGGCCTGCTGTCCTACTTCTGAAGTCTGAACAAGACTACCTCTATTTCAGTTTTCCTAACAAAGATGAGACCTGGACGATAGATGCATTAGGGTTTTAAAGAAACAAAACTGCTAGGACATGGATATTGGAGGATATTTATTATGAGGATTGGCTCATGAAGTTATGAAGGCTGAGAAGGCCCATGTTCTGCTCTCTGCAAGCTAGAGACCTAGGAAAGCAGGTGGGGTAATTCACCCTGAGATGAAGGACTGATAACCTGTGGGGCTGAGGGCAAGAGAAAACCAGAATCACAGCTCAAGTAATCAGACTGGAAGGGTCAAATTCTTCCTCTCTGTGTTTTCATTTCACTCAGGCAGTCAACTTATTGTATGATCCCTCCCCCTTATTAGGGAGGGTGAACTGCTTGACTGAGTCCGCCAATTTGAACGCTAATTTCATCCAGAAACACTTTCACAGATGGACTCGGAAATAATGTTTAGCCAAATTTCTGGGCACCCTAGGATCCAGTGAGGTTGACAGATAAAGTTAATCATTACAGTAGGTTAGATTAAAGAGTTGCATTGAAGAACCCTGAAGAGTTTTGCAAATGCTGTGCATTCAATATATTGTGTTTTTAGGTGAAACATGGATTTAAAGAAAAGAGATTAGTGGTTGAGAGACCAGTTAAACTGTTTTCATTTTATTACAACCTGAATTCACACAGTGCTAATCAAGTTGAAAAGGAAGGAATCTGTTTAGGATACATTTTGAAGACGGAATAGACAAAATTTGGTAATAGAATATTCTTAATGGAGAAAAAGAAATCAGGTGACTACTGTTTGCTGCCTAGAGATGATAATGATGTCATTAATCTGGATGCAGTAGAAGGCTGAGAGTCTGGTTTGAAGACAATAATAACTTGAATTAGAAACATGTTGCATTCAAAGTGCTTGCCAGTATTCAGCAGGAAGTTGGAAAGTTCAAGAACTGTAGAGAGAGGGGTTGGAGATGTAGATTTAAAACTTTTTAACAGAGAAGTGAGATGAGACTTGATAGAATGTTGCAAATGGTAGAAACTGAAGAGGTACAAGAAAGAAGAGTCAACCAGGAAATCTGAGAACTGCAGAGAGAGAAGCGCGAAGAAGTGCTGTGTCCTGGATGTCAGTGGAGAAGAATGTGTAGTTCAAGGGGCTGATCAGTGGCATCTCCGTTCTAGGCAGGGCCTGGAAGACGACTGAGACTGTACCATTGATTTAGTGATGAGGATTTTCCTCCTTCAGAATACTGAAAGCCTTATTTCATTGTAGAGGTGAGGACAGAAGTTATATTCCAAGGGGGATTACAGAGTATGTCATGGGGAAATGGAGCTTATGAGTCTTGACCATATTTTCAAATTTGGCAGAGATGAGAGTGAGAGAAATGGAATGGTAGCTGGTAGCTTGAAGTGTGCAGAATGAGAGAAGGGCCAGTCCCTTAATTCGAATGTATTCTGCTGGGGGGGCTACTGTGAGAGAAAAATGAGTATGACAGAGTTCTAGAGTAGATAAAAATTGGGTGAAGAACACACATTAAGGAGGATGGGTTTTAAACCTGTAGGGATATTTCTTCCTCTCATACAGGATGAGAGGATAGGATAGATGAAATCATAAGACAGCTTTTGTCAGCGAGAAAGAAGAGTGAGTCCGTATAGGTGCGAATTGGGAATTGAAGGTATTGACTATGAATGAGAGAGTTAAGTGTTAGGTTGATACTTCTACTTCCAGTTATAGCATAGAAAATAATTTGCAACCGATCTTTCTTCTGAGAACTAGAAAAGGTCACTACCACCGTCTCTTCCTCAGCAAAGGAAAAAAAAAAAAAAACCACTGAAAGGTATTTGAAAGGTCATAAATGAATATCTAGGAGAGAATCAAAGCTTATGTTTTGGATTGTTTGCCTCCTACAGATGTTTACTAATTTTTTTGAGAGATCAACTGAAAGACTTAGAAGCTGAGAATCTGAGTAGTGCATATGATAGTCCCTTAGGGCCAGAGTGATAAGGATTAAAATTTAGGCCCTGCTCACGTGGGAAGTGTCTGTCTACAATGTGGGAGACCCGGGTTCAATCCCTGGGTCAGGAAGATCCTCTGGAGAAGGAAATGGCAATCTACTCCAGTACTATTGCCTCGAAAATCCCATGGACAGAGGAGCCTGGTTGGCTACAGTCCATGGGGTCGCAAAGAGTCGGACACGACTGAGCCACTTCACTTTCATTTTCTTTCACATGGGAATCTGCCTGCAACGCAGGGAGACCCAGGTTCAGTCCCTGAGTTGGGAAGATCCCCTGGAGAAGGGAATGGCCACCCACTCCAGTATTCTTGCCTGGAGAATCCCATGGACAGAGGAGCCTGGAGAGCTACAGTCTATGGGGTTGCAAAGAGTCAGACGTGACTGAAGTGACTTAGTACAACAGAAGATTAGATAGAGCTGGAGAGAGAATTAATGAATTGGAGAATTACTGAAATGATTGAGGGAGACAGCAAGACGTTGAGAAGGTCAAAAGTGTGTGGTTGGAGTCCCAGATGAGGGGTTGAGAGCGAATGGGACAGAAATGATACCGAAGGAGATTTATTTGCTGGAAGCTTTCTATTGGGTTGACTGAAAAGTTCGTTTGGGTTTTTCCATAACTTCAGCCAACCCTGCATAACTGTTGAAACTTACCAAGCAGTAGATTCTCAAAACCTTACTTACTAACACCAAGCAGAATAAAAGTAAGTTCATACCTTGGTTTATTGTAGTAAACCAAACTATAGATAACTAAAAAAAAAAAAATTTCAAAAGGCACCAGAGATGAGGAGACGTAATAGAGTATATTTTCAAAGAACCAACAAGAAGACTAATGGCTAACTTCTCAACAGACGCAGTGGAAGCCAGAAGGCAGTAATGACTGACAATCTAGAATTTTAAAACCTGCAGTAATGTCCTATAAAAATAAAGATGAAATACAGATAATTTAGAATTTAGTTTTTCAGTTGCACTAGCCACTCTTCAAAATGCTCGGAAGATATGTGTGGCTAGAGGCTACTATATTGGGCAGCACAAAAAATGAAAATTTCCATCATTTCAGGAAGAATAGCAGACTGCTACTAGTATTAAAAAGATCATGAGGATATTTTAACATCCATCACCACACCCACCCACCGCCCACAGAAAAAAGGAACCTTTAAGTGAGATTGACAAATGCCTAAAAAATGCAAATTAACAAAACTGATCTAAAAAGAAATTTAAAAATTGAAACTATTTAAATGTTAATTTTTGGGGGATGTATTTGTCTGCTTGTAGTATCAGGGGAAATACTGTCTCCATAAAATTAATTGGGGGAATATTTCCCTTATTTTTTAGAAGAATTGGAAAAGGATTGGTATTTTTTCTTTCACTGTGAAGGTTCCTGGACTTTTTAAATTGGAAGATTTAAAATCACCAGTTTAATTTCTTTATTTTTTATATGTCTATTTAAAATTTCTGTTTCTTAAGTCAGCTTCAGAAATTTGTGTTTTTCTAGGAATATATGCATTTCACCTAAGCTGTCTCGTTGGCATAAATTTGCTCATTGAGTCCCTTATAATTGTTTTCATTTCTATAAAGTTAGTAGACCTCTCCCTTCTTTCATTCCTGTTTTGTGGTCACCCTGTGGTGGTGGAATGGACCCCTTCCCAATTAGTAGCGTGCCTGTATTGATTGCACTCCATACATCAAGAGTTTGAGAGAAAATTTACTACTTACCCAGGAGACTCCTGGGCAAAGCAGGTTGGGTATAAGCATGTCTGGCCTGGCTTGAGCCAGGTGGAAGGAGTGAGTTACGCCTTTATAGTGGTTAGGGAACTGGAGATTCAAAGGTCCATGTGCAGGCTGGACATTTATGAAATTTGAATTTCCCCCTTGTGCCAAAAAAGGTGAGGATGCAATAGATTTTCTTACCAACCTGTCCAGGATGGGTCAAAGGGGAAGAGGGAGATGAGGCTTAAGATGAGTTATTATGCATGGTCATGCATGAAAAAAATGGAGGCTTATTCTTTATTACAAATCCTGAATTTGAGTTAGTTTTTTTTTTTCATTTTTGTTTTTTCTTCAGATTGAATAATCTTTATTGATCTGTTTTTCTATGTCTACCTATTGTTTCTTCCGTTAGCTCAAATATGCTCTTGAGTTCTTCAAGTGAAATTTTCATTTCAGTATTCTTTCTTTCAACTTGAAATTTACATTTAGTTCCTTTTAAAAAATACTTTGTATCTCTTTATGGATATTTTTATTTGATGAATCATTGTCATCATGCTTTCCTTTAAAGACAGCTTCTTTTAGTTCTTTGAGCATATTTATAATAGCTGCTTTGAAGTCTTTGTTGACTGAATCTAAAAATCTAGACTCAATTAGAGATAATTTTTATTGAAACTATCCCCTGCCTCAGTGTATGGATCATGCTTTCCTATTTTTTTTCCTTTTTTTGCATATCTTATAATTTTTTGTTGAAATCTGGACATTTTTGATAATATATTCTGCATTCTGATTCCTTTTCCTTCGGAGTTGGAGGTGGTTGCTCTTTTTGTTTAGTGGCTTGCATGGGCTAATTCTGTAGAGTCTGTTTTCTCCTGTAGCATGTAGCCACGCATGTGTCTGTTCAGTTCTTTCTTTCTTGTTTTTTTTTAAGCATGACTGTCTGGTAGTTGCCTCTGAGTCAGCATGTCTTAGCAGTCAGTTTATGATTAGTTAGAAGTTATGTTTTAACTCCTTGCAACAATGAGGCCCCCATCCTGTATCAGTGGTCCTGGCGAGACTTGGGAAATGTATTCAAAATTGAGGCATTATGTGGCTCTGCCGTGGCTTTTGCTTTCTGTATTTGCAAGGCTCACATTCATCCAGGGATGAGCTCTCTAGGGCCCACTCATTTCCCTCCTGTATGTTTACTGTCTTTCCTGCACACAGGAGGAAAAAGTAGATTCTTAACAAGGAACCTGCTGGTTGTCTTATTGCCTGATTCTCCCTGTTAAATTTCTGGTTAGTTTACTGGTCTGGTACTTGCCCTAACTAGTACGGCAATCTCAGACTAGCTGTGATATTGGCCTTGGCCTTCCCTGTTGTTTTGCACCTTGAGTCACTATTGTTTTTGAAAATGCCCATGGACATGGAATTCTTCTTATTCTGCTCTAAACAAATTTAGTTCCCTGTGGCCGTGGGCTTGCTTGCTGCTTTAGTAGGACTTCCACATAAAGGAACTGGGAGTAGGTGTAGGATGGTGGGAGCTCCAGCCTAAACCACCACACATTCTCACTGTTGTTACTGAGATTGAGTAGATTTTCTTGAATAAACACTTCTCAATTTGTTGTAGCCTTTGGTTAGTATCTAGACCCTTAAAATGGTTGGTTTTGATGATTTTGTCCATATTTATTGTTAGGGGTATATAATATTTGTCAGACTCTTTATTCAGCCATCCTGGGAGATTCTTCTTCCTGCCTTCTCTTTGTTTCTCTGACTCATTTTTAAACATTTATATTTTATTTAAATCTTAGTTCAGAATATGTTATGAAGTAGGGATTTATTGGCTATTAAAAAAATAATATTAAGTACTGTTTTAGCACTACTTAACTATTTTAGTGAAAGTCTCTCAGTTGTGTCCGACTCTTTGTGAGTCACATGGACTATTGCGAGTCACATGGACTATATAGTCCATGGAATTCTCCAGGCCAGAATACTGGAGTGGGTAGCCTTTTCTTCTCCAGGGGATCTTCCCAACCCAGGGATCAAACCCAGGTCTCCCGCATTGCAGGCAGATTCTTTACCAGCTGAGCCACCAGGGAAGCCCAAGAATACTGGAGTGGGCTAAGCTACCAGGGAATGCCTTAATTATTTTATGGGTTTCCTAATTATTTGTAATGTTAATTTTCTATTTTTTAAATGTGATACTTATTATAATCCTATTTTTTTTATTCCTTCAATTATATCCTTTTCATGTGTTTTTATGATCTCTCGCTTTCCATTGGCTCCATCTTAGCTTCTGAATAGGCTCAACCTTTTCTTTCTTTAAACCTCTCATGACTTTATCTCCTTGAGTTTCTTTCCTTCACTACCCAGATTCATAAATTTCTCCCATTCTTGCTACTCATAAGGCTGACTGAGACAGGGCTAAGGTAGGTGAGATACCTAGGGCATAAACATTTAAGGAGGCGCTTACTCTTGGACTCCTGCAAGTGTGAAGTTGGCACTTGTGTGGCTTTGCCTTTATAAATATTTTATGCTACATACCTTGCTTGCCTGTCCCTAGTCCTGGTCCTGCTACTCATATTTCTCTCTAGTATATATTCATTTTAACCTGGTTTTTGTCCCAGATAGTCTTCATTTATTCAGAATTTCGAGCACTTACTCTGTACTGAACATGGGGTCTCAAGCCATCACTTCTTTCGCCCAAATGCTCTTCGTTTTCACTTTCTCAAGTCTAGTGCTTTTGCTTCCTCATGCCTACTTTTTTGTACCACGCAGCACTCTTGCCTACTACTGCATGTTCATCCTCATCCCAGCCCAGCTTTTCAGAATGTGTAGCTATTTCCGTGGCAAACACCCTCTCTAGGAGCTGGTGGGCAGTTGGGCGGTGTGGCGGTGGCACGCATTCTGGTGAAGATTAGAGAGTAGCCTGTGCTATGAGTGTGCTTGTGCTTTCAGGATAGGAGCATGCGGGTCTTCTCCAGGGGTAATGGGCTTCACAGTCTTCACTGGGAAGGGAGGAGTGCTTGTTTGTCCACCTGCTGCTTAGCATCTTATATTCCCGAAGTCTTTCCGTCTCCTTTCAGTACTTTGAAACCCAAAAGCAGACTGACTCTCTGCTCTGCTCAGCTGGCCTGGCTTATTCTTGCCAACAGGGTTTCCTGGTTTTTCCCATTCTTTGCTGACTTGTTTTTCGCATGGTTTCCCTGAATGACCCTGCTTTGCTTGGTGTTCTCACTGCTTGTTCATGAAAACAAAACTCATCCAGTCATTTAAGGAATGATTATTGGGCACCTATTCTATCCTAGATAGAATGGGAGCCAGTGGGGTTTACAGTAATGAACCCAACCAAACATTTCATATCTTCCTGAGCTAGAGAGGAAAGTTAGGTGCATATCACACCAACGAGATATTTGCTGTGGAAAAAAAGTTTTACGAAGGCAGCTTGCCTGTGGACTTTTGAGTTGAAATCTCTGTACCTCCGTCTCACTGGACTGGCAGTACCTGCCTTGAATTTTGAACTCTTGCCTGCATCTAGACTTGATATGATGTACCCCATTTTCAATTCTAGCTCTTGTTTTCGAATTGTCTTTCTTTTGCTTGCAGCTAGCTCCAACCCCTCGCCCCACCCTAAGGCTCCCATTATTTGTTTTCATACCCAGTAGTTGGTGCAAACCCTGAACCTGTCTTCCTTTGAAACCGTGAACCTGTCTTCCTTTGAAAGTTATTTTTCTCATCAGACTATATTGTTTTTTTCCCCACTATATCTTTACTAGCTTCTTTGTTATGTTTTCTACTTCTTCTCTTTGCACTTCTTAATAGTTGCCCTAACCCAGATTTTGTCCTAGGCCCTCTTCTGTATCAGCTTACCCATTTTTGGCAGTCTCTTCCATTCTAGAAAACTTTGACATACTATCTTTGTGCAAATGGCTGGCTAATTTATCTAAGTGATGCTTCAGTTTTCAAGTTTTTGAGGTAGAAGTGTGTAGTTCCATGTGTAGAGTATAAATAGAGGTTATGTATTGCCACGTAGAGGGATGTAATACTTCACGTCGTTTTTATCTCCCAGCCTCCTTACTTGAAATCTCACCCAACTGCCACCTCCTTGCTCTCTTTCAGATACGCGTGGTTGCCAAGTGGTGCCAAGTTGGCCTGTGTAAGGTCATGTTCACAGTCTCTTTGTTTCCGTGTCTGCAGCTGCAGCTCTAGTTCAGGCCTTCCTTTCCTCTTACCAGTCTGTTCTGGTTCTTTCCGAAGGTGCAGCTGCTGCCAGTCTCTCTTGACTCCAGATGACTCTCAGTGCTCTGCCAGGTTAATTTTTCCTGAAATACAACTTTGATCTGTTGTTCTTCTCTTCCGCTCATTCACGCTTCAGAAATTTCCCTAATGCCTTTGAAAATGGGGCTGGTTTTCTAGACCTTCCAACTTGTTTTGTTTTCCTTGCTACTGCCTCCCTTCTTATAGGCTGGACTCTGTCCAAATGGAATTAACGTTGCAAGAACCTCCCTGTGTTTTTTTGTTTGTGTGTCTGTATTTCCCTCCCCCCACCCCCGCTTTTGCAGCAGCATGCATTTCTCACATTCTCAGCTCTTCCTTAATATCTTTCCTGAAGCTCTCAGATTTCTGGACCTCAAGGTACTCTTCTTCCATCATACAGACATGTACCCATACTTAAAAAAAATAAAGTGCTTATTACTCCCCACCTGTATTACTTGTTATTTTGTTATGATTTTTAAGTCTCCTTAACTTTTGTATGCCTCCTTGTGCCTAGCATAGTGCCTTGTGGAAACAGTTGTTGGATGAAGGAGTGGGCGAGTACATTTCTGAATAAAGCCAGTGGGACAGTCTGGACTCTGGAAGGTGCCATCCCTCTGCCTTGGTACTTGTCTCAGATCATCTGTTTCTCTCCCTTCTTGGAATTTTTCGACTTTATCTCTGACTCTCGTCATGTATCACTGAGTGGTTTGTTACTCTTGGTCTCTGTTGCTTCTTTCCTGAGTTAGTATTAATTTTGACTTAAAGAAGAATGACATCGTTTTGGTGAAGGATGTGTGTGGGAAACTTAGCGGAAATGGAAGCTAGTGTTCAGAATGACATCTTGATCCATTTTATTGGAAAGCAGGCTGCCCACCCAGATTTTGGAAATTTGCAAGTATAGGCTTGAAGCCTGGGCTGGTGGCCAGCAGAGAGTAGACGGAGATGTCGTGATGACATGTTCAGTATCCAGGTGGAAGGCTGGGGTTTGGGGGACTGGCTGCAGGGCCCCACATTCTAGTCTGCTGAGCCAGGCAGCTGCTTGTATTCCTTAGGAGCAGCTGCCTGAGCTTCTGGTCAGAGGACTGTTTTGAAGTGATGGCAGGTAAGAGAAGGGAAGTAGATGTCTAACTACAATACGGCATTTTTTTTTTGAAAGCTAGTGAATCATTGGGGGTTCCACGCATAGTTTTGGACATCTGGTTGTCGCAGTAAGTTAGGTTATGTTGCTGAACTCTGAGAAATTGATTTATTTGGTTTCACAGAAGAACATCATTTGTCTAAGGTTAAATTTAGTAAATATGCATCTCTTGAGCCCTAGTTTAGTACTTATTTCATGATAGCCTTTAGATTCTAGATCTGTATACCATCTTCAAAACCATATTCCCTCCTGCTCTTGTGCATTTCACTAGCTGAACAGAACCTCAGAATTCCTTAATTTTCACTCCGTTGCCCTATTTGTGGAGGTTTTTAGTAGAAGTGACTGGGCCAAGCAAGCAGGCTGTGATACCCATGAGGTTGAACGCTTTGAAAAGCAGCTCAGGACAGATGGTGTGCTTGACTAACTGCCGACCAGAAACTGACGCTGGGATCCGGTGGGGGACACTGCATTGCCTGTGCCATCCAAGTCCTGAATCTCCTAGAGCACAGAGGAGGCTTCAGGTTAACTGTCCTTCAGTCACCTGTCTCTTTTTGGTTTCAGCTAGTGACACCTGAGCTGCTCAAGGCGGGAAGAATTCAGAGCAGTGGAGGCCCTGCGGGATCTGGAGAGAGGAGGTGACCTTGGAACCAGTAATGAGCCATCCTGACTACCGGCTGAACCTCCGGCCCCTGGGGACCCCCAGAGGTAGCAAACGGAAAATGGAGTTTACTCTAGCAACTGGAAATAAAACTGGAATGGAGGCACAGGGCAGGTCTTAGGACTAAAGAGGGACTATAATCCTTTTGGTGACCTCTTAAATGTTCTCCTGTAGGTTATTTACTTTAGAATTGTGTGGTTTCTTATTATCTTAATATATTGTTATAATGAGTACAGCTGTTTAATTTCCTCTAGAAAAGTGATGATCTTTTAGTAATTCATGTTTTTAAAAGTTTGTGTCTATAAACAGCAAAGCATACTGAGCCCATCACTTGTGTTCTGTTCCATGTATATTGTGGTGCTGATTTAAAATTCAGGTCTCATGTGTACATTTTATTCATGTTTTCTTACCCAGTTTTCCTTTTTATGACTATCTGAAATCTAAAATCAGGGGATTTTATTCTTTTTTTGGTCTTTGATTTTTTTTTTTAAAAGGTAAAATATCCCCAGTTTTAAAAATACAGAGATGTTTGAGGAAAAAGTTGATTGCTGCCTCATGTTTCTAGGTGTGTCCTCTTTGCTTGGCCCACATGGTGTTGGTGCTTCGCCAGGTGACAAAAAGTCAAAGAGCAAGACCGCACGAGGGAAGAAAAAGAGCATATTTGAAACCTACATGTCCAAGGAGGATGTTTCAGAAGGCCTGAAGAGAGGAACACTTATCCAGGTGCTTAAAATATACTAGAAGGCTCTTCCTTGAATATATGGAATCAGAAGTAATCAATTATTCATGAAACTATTTTTCTGTGCTGTGTGCATGAAAGAAACGATGCCATTACAGGCTCAGGGCTTTCCACTTCTTGGACCTCCAGAGCAACTAGAGGTGAGAAGTGTCACAAGACCATCACAGAGTGGTCTGAGACTTGAGAGGAGGGAGTCATGACTTCCTGTAAGGGTTGTCTGCTGCTGCTGCTGCTGCTAAGTCGCTTCAGTCATGTCCGACTCTATAAGACCCCAAAGACAGCAGCCCATTAGGCTCCTCTGTCCCTGGGATTCTCCAGGCAAGAACACTGGAGTGGGTTGCCGTTTCCTTCTCCAGTGCATGAAAGTGAAAAGTGAAAGTGAAGTCGCTCAGTCATGCCCGACTCTAGGAGTGCTTAATCGGAAGGGGTATATTAGAGCCAGGCCATGGATTGGTGCAGGTAAGTGAAGAGAAGGAGCTTCTCTTGGGGACCAGTGTGAGCTCCTAAGAGAGAAGTAGGATATAGGGTCTGGCTGTAAGATACATTGTAGGTCAGTTTGCCTGGAGCACGTGGACGCTGACTACAGAGAGTAAGGTTGAAAAGGAAACAGTAAACAGCAGCAGACAGTATTTGTTGAGAGCTTTCTAGTTTGCTAGATATTTTTACAAGCTAGTTCAGCAGTTTGGCTCGGCAAAGGTTGGAGTATCCACTGTGAGCCAGGAGCCGTTGTATAGGAGCATCCCACATAGGTGCTTCCGAGATGAAGGTGGGTGAGGCTGCCTTTCCGTACGTTGAGCCTGTGGCCCCGTTGTGCAGCAGACATTTTTGTGGACAGATGATTTGAAGATAAAGGGTAAGTGCTCAGATAACAGTGTGACCAGG
Organism: Ovis aries; assembly: GCF_016772045.2. Taxonomy (NCBI): domain Eukaryota; kingdom Metazoa; phylum Chordata; class Mammalia; order Artiodactyla; family Bovidae; genus Ovis; species Ovis aries. The sequence continues at coordinate 233,667,595 of NC_056055.1, forward strand.
GTGTATGGGAGAATGTTCCGGGAAACCGGGAAACTGTAGGAGGTGACCCCTGCAGTGAATAGTGAAGGATGACTGTGGTAAATGAGTGATGTGTGTGTGGGAGGGAGATAAGGAGAGGGCGTGGCACTAATGAAGACAGGACCTGTGAAACAGTATGGAGCAGGACCGCTCAGGTCTTTTCAAGTGTGAAATCTGAGGCAGGTAGTCGGTAATGAGATGAACAGGGAGGCAAGGCCACATATCCTTTGAATTAAGTCTGTTTTATGTAATTCTTAGATTAGTATACAAACATTGCCGTGTGTTACTTGGCTCACTTGAAGATGTTGACTGTGTTCCATTTTCTCTCATTCTGAGTGTCTGGCTTCTCTATTTGTATTTGGGGCTGGAGATCCAGCCAATTAACAGATACTCTCATCTTCTTGTCCTTTTTCTTTTTTTTTTATCACTTTTTGTATTTACCTGTGGGTCCAGTACATATGCTTAATATAGACTTTGAATGAAAAATTATTTTTAACAAATTAGTTCCTCTTTATGATTTCAGAGGTACCATTGGTGTTTTTTTTTTTTTTTTTTAAGCATCCCTTGGTTTCCTTGATAAGGCCTCTCAGGAAAGTTAAAGCTTTAGCTGGACATTTGTTCATTCATTAATCCATTTATTTGCTGTTTATTGTTCAGCGCACACACTGCACTCCGTTCCTCTGCAGGTGTCTTGGCCCTCGTCTTGTTCCATGTATGAGAACCTGTTGTGCTTTTCCCAGTCTTATCTCCTGCCCTTCTCTTCCAGGTACGCTCTGCTCCATTCACTCTGATCTTCAAAACGTCCCCAATAAAAACTGTGCTCTTTGATTCCTCTGTGACTCTGTACACGCTGTTCCTGATGCTGGGAACGCTCTCTCCCACTATCTTAAGATAATCATGCTTGACCTTACCTGAATGTTACCCCCTTTGTGAAGCTTCACTTAATTCTCCAACCAGAATTGGTCATTATCACTTCTCCTGAAGCCAACCTTTTTGTTTACCCTTTATTCTAAACTTACTATCATTTCTTGGCATTTGAGTTTCCTCAAACAGATTGTTCACTTCCCTGTGGTCAGGGTCATGTCTTATTCCCACAGACTGGCCCAATGACTGGCATTTGATCGATGCTTAATACATTTATATCGAATGAATATTTATTCACTGACTGAATAAAGGATCAAGGTGCTTTCTTGGAAGAAGAGTGAGTGGACCCTTAGTCGTTATGACATAGAAGAAAAATCGTTTATAAAATCCATAGAGATAGGCTGAGGGAAATATTCTGCAATGGTACTATTTTTGCTCCCTCATATTAGTTTTTGCTTTTGAAACAACTCTTTGCTAATATTAAAACAAAAAGCTGATCAATATAACAACTCTGGTTCCCAGGAGTTTGTAAGTGATTCCTCCTGGCCTGTGACATCATGGGACTCTGCAGCCAGAGTATCCCCCCCACAGATGAGCGCAGTTGTTCTCTGCAGATGGGAAAGGAATGGGTTCCAGATATGAGGTCACCTTGTGAAATATACAACACTGTAAATAAGGGTTTCATAGGCAGAGAAACAGTCCATCTGTGCAGGCCCTGATTGGTAAGGTAAGGAGCTAGTCAAGGAAAGATATTTGAATGCTGTGGCATTCAAATCTTAATGCTACATCTTAATTAGATGTAGCATTCGTTAACTTTTGTATGCAGACTTAAGTATATTGTGACATCCTTTGTCTTTTCCCCTTCTAAAGAAAATTTTATTGAAAGACAGAGATATTTTTTAATAGGAGTGGAATAATTATTTTATTTTCAGTGCTTTCGGTGTTGTTTTGTCATGTGTGGCGAAGAGAAGTCCACAGTGACCAAAGAAATCTCTTTCCTGTGTTTGAACTGACTGGCAACAGCACATGGTCATGTACATGCAGTTTTGAAATTTTTTTTGGAAAATGAGCTTTCCTGTTGAAAAACATATGTCCTTTTTCTCTCCATAGGTACAGTACTGGGAAGTTATTATGGGAGGTATTGGGGAAAATGAGAGTCTGGGATAGAGCGGCCTGGAAGGAGTTCAGGTTTGGGGTGGTGACCAAGGTGACATGGGTATAAAGATGGTAAAATTGGTTTGTTTCATAGTCCTAGGTGGTTCTTGGGCAAAAGATGGTTCAGGCTGAGCCCCAAGAGCTGCCTGAGGCATGAAATCAAGTTTCTCCTAGGCTAAAATGTTGGTGTAAAGTTGTTATTGGACCCTGAAGGAAATCCTTGCCCAGGAAGACAGGACAGGATGTCCTGTCTCTAGGATATTCACCATTTATTAAGAGGGAAAGTCAGCTAGAGAACATTTAGATATGAGTTAAAGAGAAGAATAGTGGGTTATAGTGGACTGCCCAGTCATTTAGAAGGAACAGATGATATTCATGACATGAATACTGGTGGGGTGGGAGAACTTCAACTCTGCAGACATGAATTAATACGCTTTAACAAGTGTCTCTTGACCACCTGCTAAGTGCCAAGCATATACCAGTGAGAAAGACAGGCATTTCTCTGGGGGAGACAGGCAAAAACAACTGAAGAAATAAAGAGAAAATTACAGTCTGTGTTGTGTGCTTATAAGAAAGCAAGAATGATGAGAGAGAATAACTATGGGGTGCCACTCTACATAGTGAGATTAGGCCTCTTTGAGGAGGTGACCTGAGTTGAGATCTGAAGGGTGAGATTGCACCAGACATTTGGAGAACTAGGAAAAGAACATTATAGGCAGTGAGATAAGTTAGTAGAAGAATGGCAAGTGGTGATTGTGAAAACTGATAAACATCTTTTACTATTGTGATTATGTAACTCACTTAATACCATTGTATCATGATTGGTCAACAGAAAAAATAATAGAACTCTATATCACCAAAACTGCCATTTAAGAGAAAAACCTGTAATCATTTTTAAAAAATCCAGATGCATATCAGAATTATCTTGGAAGTTTTTGAAAAATACAGATGTGCAGATATTGCTTTCTTTTCACTAGAGCTCCAGATATGTTTCTTATGAGCAGCCATGTTAAAAACAAGTGATGACCTTTTACTTTTATCAGTTTCACGTTTTCTATTTCATATTCAGTGCTCCTATTTCATTTAGTTTATGTTTTCCAATTTCTCTATCTCTTCATTTTTTTTGATCTTCTTTCTCAAGACTATCAGGTTTAATATAAAAGCTTTTGTATAGCATATACATATAAATAATATGTATACTATATATATTTTAGAAAACTTAATCAGTTTTTGCCTAACCAAAAAAATTATGACATTTCAATTGTTTGTTTGACTTAGTATGAATAGAATGCTAGATTTCTAATTAAAACAAAAAGATATGCAACAAGCAACAAAGGTTTACTGTATAGCATAGGGAATGATAGTCAATATCTTGTAATAACCTATAAAGGAAAATAATTTCAAAAATAATATATGTGCATATGTATAACTGAATCACCTTGCTGTGCACTTGAAACATTGTAAGTCAACTATACATTGTTAAAATATATATATATTAAATTAAAAAAATGAACCTATACAAGGGAACAGATTGGAAAGTGGAAACAAACCTAATCTTGAGCTGTCATTTTATACCTCACTTGAAGCCACATAACCTTGGGTTTTTTAAACACATAAATCAATAAATACCTCTGTTCTTTTTTTTTTTTTTAAAGAATGGCAAGTGGAAAAAGGCCTAGTATTTTTGAGGACTTAGAAGAAGCCCTGTTGAATATACTGAGCAAAGGGGATTATGTTGGGAATGAATGCGAGAGTTAGGCAGCTTCCAGTCCGTGTAGGTTCTCTAGGCTGTGTTGGAGGATTGGATTTTCTTTAAAGAACTGATGAGGAGTCATGGAAGAGTAATCAGCAGGGGAAGGACATGGTCTATCTTATGCTTTTAAAACAGCTCTCTGGCAATTGTGAGATGAACAGAGTAGAAGCTGGGAGACCACGTAAAAGGCTATCACTCTAAACCAAGCAAGAAAATATGGCGATGGCAACATGGGTGGTGGCAGTGAAGTCGGAGAGAAGTGGGTGGACGTGGAGCTAGTGCTGGCATGACCTGCTGACGAGTGAATTGTGGAGGGTGCGGCAAAGGGAGTCGTAATGGATGGCTCTGCAGTGTTTGAGCTGAGCTGCTGGATGGATGATGATGCCATTCACCAAAATAGGGCAGACTGAGGTTTGGAACTGGTACTGGTTTTTTGGGAAAAGGAACAGATGGCACAAACGAGTGAAGAGGGGTCTGGTGGTGGCTGTGGCAAATGGAGAGGAAGTCTGCAGTAGTTAAGACCAAGGACTCTAGAACCAGACTGCTTGGGCTTGAATGTGGTGTGCAAGTGGGCACCTCTCAGTTCAGTTCAGTCACTCAGTCATGTCCCACTCTTTGCAACCCCATGAATTGCAGCACACCAGGCTTCCCTGTCCTTCACCAGCTCCCAGAGCTTGCTCAAACTCATGTCCATCAAGTCAGTGATGCCATCCAACCATCTCATCCTTTGTCATCCCCTTCTCCTCCTGCCTTCAATCTTTTCCAGCATCAGGGTCTTTTCCAGTGAGTCAGTTCTTAACATCAGGTGGCCAAAGTATTGGAGCTTCAGCATCAGTCCTTCCAATGTATATTCAGAGTTGATTTCCATTAGGATTGACTGGTTTGATCTCCTTGCAGTCCAAGGGACTCTCAAGAGTCTTCTCCAACACCACAGTTCAAAAGCATTAATTCTTCAGCACTCACCTTTCTTTATGGCCCAACTCTTACATCCATACATGACTACAGGAAAAAACCATAGCTTTGATTAGATGGACCTTTGTTGGCAAAGCAATGTCTCTGCTTTTCAATATGCTGTCTAGGTTGGTCATAGGTTTTCTTTCAAGGAGTAAACACCTTTTAATTTCATGGCTGCAGTGATTTAGGAGCCCTCCCCACCTCCCCGCAAAAATAAAGTCTCTCACTGTTTCAGTTGTTTCCCCATCTACTTGCCATGAAGTGATGGGACCAGATGTCAGGATCTTAGTTTTCTGAGGCACGTCTCAGTGCCTCCATTTTCTCATTTTATAAAAAGAGAGTAATGGTACCTACCTCATAGGGTTGTTTTGAAGGTTAAATTAGTTGATAGACATAAAGCCCTTAAAACTGTGCGACATGTAATAAGCCAGTATAAGTGTTATTTGCGATTGTTTTCATTGCTGTAAGAGAAGCATCTCTTATTCAACTCAGGTGGTTGCTGCCATGTGGCTGTTTTTTTCATGAAAATCTGGAAATACATATTTATGTGTGAAATTCCTCAGTTTTAAGCATTTTCAAACATCCTGTAAGCCAAATAAAACATGTTTGTGATTGCCAAGTTAGACTCATTAGCCCAGCTATATGGTATTTTTCTACAATAATGTTCAGCTCCTTGGGTGTAGGCATGGACACTCAGGCAGGTAGTTGGAGTCAACCAAGAGTGAGGTTTCTTTAGTAGTTGACCACAAGAGGAGGAGGACCCTTGGCTCAGGGTTTGCAGGGGTGATAGATAATGACAAGCCATGGCAACTCTATAGCTGAGGAAGAAACTAAACATGGTGAGGGGAAGAGAGTGAGCTAAGAGGCAGAGTATTAGTAAATCAGGGATCTGACCAGAAGGTTTGAAGATGACAGCACCAAGGAGCTGCAGCAGGAGCCAATGAATGAACTGCTAAGGATTCTGGGGATCTGGAGAGAGACTGGGCAAAAAATGGATACTCTTAAAGTTGCAGTGGGGAAGCCAGAGGGGAGAGTTTTTCTTCTCTGGTCCTTGAGCTGTATGGGATAGGAGAGAAAAGCGGCTCCCTCTGAGAGGACTTGAAGGGAAGTGTTCCATGGTTTCCATGGAGGCAGGAGGCACCAGAGCCTTAAGCAAAGAGATGGAGGTTGTAGGAGCCACATGTCTCAGGCCTAGGAGAGGGTTTAGGGGGAAATGAGGGGTGAGGGTTTGGGGCAAATTAGGCGATGGTCATAAAAAGGTGGAAATGGAAGTCCTAGATTTACGTAGGCAGTGAGTAAGACAAGGCATCTGCTAGACATCTCTTTCAGTTTCAAGGCCATTTCTTGACATGCTTTGCTGACAGCGTCTTCTGTCAGGCTGTGGGGATGACTGAGGTCCTCTCTGGACTCTGCTAGAGATTCTTCTTTCTTAGTGTGGTCACTCATATGGCGTTATGTTCCTGAGGTGCAGTTCGTAAAGTCTGCTGCAGTCAAATTGCAAATGCTTTTCTTGAAACAGGCTTCTCTCCCTCCTTGTACACTTTTATGTATCAGGAAGTTTGGGACAGACAATCAAGCATAGAATCTTGGGACTTCCCTGGTGGTCCAGTGACTTGGACTTCGAGGTCCCAGTGCAGAGGGGCCTGGGTTCGGTCCCTGGTTGGAAACTGGATCCCATATGCCGCAACTAAAGATCCTGTGTGCCACAACTAAGACCCAGCACAACCAAATAAACAAACACTTTAAACAAAGAATAGAATCTTTTAGGTCCTTATAATATTTGTTCTTTTACATAGAGTTGAGATATTTTATAATAACTGTTAATGGAGTATATAACCTTTAAAAATTGTAAATCACTATGTTGTACACCTGTAACTTATATAATGTTGCACATCAACTATATCTCAAAAAAAAAATCACACACACACAAAATCAGGCCAAGATACAGCCCTGAGCAAACCTGTTTCTTTCGCCTGAACCCAGTCATGGCATCTCTGAGTGCTCTATACTTAAGGAACTTTCAAAGCAGAAGGTATTCTTAGCTCTATGCTTCTTCATGTACTAACCATTCACTGGGGAAAAAAAAGAAACTTGGGTCAGAAAATGAATTTTAAAAAATCAATGAGTTTACTTTTATTTATTTGGAGTGTTTATTTCCCCTCACTAGACTGTAAGCTCTGAGGGGAGAGACTCTCTTTCCATTGTGTCCTCATCACCTAGCAAAGTGCCTGGGATACTAACTGTCAGGAAATAAGGATATATTTGTTGAGTGAGTGAATAAATGTAATAAGCTTTTTCCTCCCTCCCCCAACAAGAAACAGCTGTCCTAAAAGTGAAGTTGTAATGACATTTGTAAGAAGGGATAGGCCTCTGGGGGCTTTCCCCTGCCTCACTTCCCAGTCCCCTGTGTCTTACCCTGATATAGCATGGTGGTAGAAAAGTATTTGTTCTGTTAATCACTCTTTTTAAAAATACATATATTAAAATTTGTTTCATTGATTTATTTTTGGCTGCACTGGATCTTTGCTGCTGTGTGCGGGCTTTCTTTAGTTGTAGTGCGTGGACTTCGCGTGGTTGTGGCTTCAGCCCAGACTCTACAGCGCTCAGTCTTCAGTAGTTGCAGCGCAGGCTCAGTAGTTGCAGCTCTTGGGCTCTAGAGCACTGGCTTAGTACTTGCGGCACACAGGCTTAGTTGCCCCTGGCATGTGGGATCCTCCTGAACCCGTGCTCCCTGCCTTGGCAGCAGGGACTCTTAGCCACTGGGCCACCAGAGAAGTCCCCTCTTAATCAGTCTTGCCTGCGTTTCTCTTCTGACTTATCTTCAAAGTTTGCTTCTCCATCAAGGACCAAATTGGACACCATCTCTGGAGCCTTGCTTAGTATCCCCAACTGAAAGTAAGCTGTCTCCTCACTTGCAGCTTTCTTCATGTTTTACTCTATAAATAAAGACTGAGCTTGGTTCTCATTCTCTCTTCTACATTGTTTGTCTGAGGATCTTGCATGTAATCAGAATTCAATAAATAATTATTGAATTAAGGACTGAATGAGGGTTTGTAGTAGTCTATGTGGGATTTAATAGTAGTATAAACTGTTACATGGAAATTTGTAATTTAAACATGGTGTACCAGTGAAAGAAAGAATTACTTTCTGCTTTATTTTATGCCCTCACCTATTTTTTAATTGTGTATCTTTGAGTCTTTCAATATTTTAGGGGAGAAATGTTATTTAAAACACTTTTTCAAGACTCCCTTTGAGTCTAACTCTTAGGAAAATAACTGCCTCCATCCATGTGTTCTAGTGGCCTTCCAGTGCAGCTGTAAGTGGGGAGGGTTACAGCTTCCTGCAAGGGCCTAAAATACTGAACTGCTATTGAAGACAGCCCCCACCTGCACCTCTGAGCATAAACAGAAGCAGACCCTGATTTGGTGCTGGAATAACATGAAGTTGAAGGCAGACTGGGTGGCCTGGCTGTTGGAGCCAGGATTCCCATTTACATTAAGAGCTGGTTCTGGACCAATTTGAATTATTGACTCATTCAGCTCTGCAGAGGGGCCCAGAGTAAAAAATATACATCGAGTATCTTGAGACTCACTCTTCAACTTGGAAGTTAACCTGTATCATTTTGAAAATTGTCACAGAAACAAGCAGTTGTGGGAAGGTCCTGTAGAATTAAAAAAGGGTGTTGTATAGTGATGCCTAATCCCCAGGTAACCTTGTTCTTTACACTTGAAGACTAGCGTATAGGGGCACAGAAAACCCCAGTAGCTGCCACTTTCCCATTTCACACCAAGCTCTGTTGCTTCTCGCCTCTACCCGTTCACTGCAAGGTGCAAGTATGAGCTTTCAGTGTTTGATGGAACTCTGTAGTATAGACATCAATATAAATCATTTTATGCATTTAATGAATAGTTCTCATACATCTAACTTGTTTCCTAGATCGAACTGTTTAATTAATTTTAACTTTTTTATTGAATAATAACATATGTATGGAAAAATCTTAAGCGTATAACTAGTTAAATTTTCACAGATTTTATTTTATTTTTTTATTTTAAAGGGTGTTTTGAGAATTAATCCAAAGAAGTTTCATGAAGCCTTCATTCCTTCCCCGGTAAGTTCAATAACTTTATAATAAACCTAATGTCATGTTTAATTTTTTAGATGTGCTATGAAACTGAAATCATATATTCTAACTAAAAAAACAGAGTAGTGAAACAGAACTGAAGATGGGCAAGGATTTGTTTCAAATTTAAATAAACAAATTTTCCTTGGGTTGACAGCCCTTTCTGCCAGTCTTAAAAATCACACTTCAAATGAAAAGGATGGTATTTGTTACTGGCTGCAAGGCTCAGCTGAACCCTCACAGACAGCCACCACTTCTTAAAGGATTTATGGGTGTTTCCACTGGTTTAAGTTTAATCTTTCTTAAACAAATATGCTATCTACTTTCAATCTACTGCATGAGCTAATCTTCAGATATGTCCAAAAATAATGTGTAATGCTTTTTTTTTTTTTTTGGTTAGAGTTTCTCACTTCACTTTTCCACAGGTGATAGGACTTGGTACAAGGCTCTTTACTGCTGAGTCTTTATATGCTTTCTTAGTTCATGACTCATTTGAACACACTCTCTCTGATTAAGGGATGTTCACTCTGACATCTAATTAGCAGCAGGTCTCTGGATAAGGCTTGATTGTGCAAAGCTGGAAGAGCAGTATTCTTCAGTTCTTGGCCTGTCTTTTCCAGGATGCCATAAACAGTGTGCCCGTAGCAGTAGATTTTTCACAGTGGAAGAGATTATAGGAGGAAACTTTGGCTTTTACTTGAAGAAATGGAATACATATATTTCGGTTACTGCATTTCATTATGAGAGACGATACGTTTAATGAGCATACAAGTTCAGTGGTGTATTCCATAGGTATTATTGTTGTTGTTGTTTTCAGTAACCGAAGACCTATTCCAAAGCTCAGTTTAGGCCTTTTTTCCCGTGCCCGTGTCCAGAAGCTAAGGATTCATGTTTGTATCTGAAGTTTAGGTCTTACCACTGGGTTAGATAAGCAGTATCCCATGTCACCTTATGCTCTCGTAGTCATCTTCTGTTCCCGTGACAGAACATGGTATGTATGTACTGACTGTGGTACTTAGATGAGAGAATTGAGTGTCAGCTTTGAGTTAGTAGCTTAGCTGTGGGAGCTGTTCCATCATGCAGTGGAAGCAGAGTTACATGGGTGTTAGATTTCAGAGTTTGCTCATAAGGTAAATTCACAGTCAAGAATGATAATATGCAGTGTTGGAGATGGATTAACCGTCTTTCAGAAATCTAGCATAACCAGCATTTTCTCTATATTTGAAAGAAGGATTGTTTCTTTATTGGCACACCAGTTGGAGGAGCTCAGTTGTATGAGGGGCCCCAGTGTGTGAAAATATGGATTTTTTAAGCATGAGAATCACACCTGTGCAGTAAGGAGTTGGCCCTGAGACGTACCTGGTTTCAAATCACCCATCTCCCTGCATACTGACATTTGCTCTCATTGATTTGAATGATAAGTGAAACTACATACAGTATTTTGAAAACTTCACTGCTTGCTTTCTCTCTCTCCTGAGTACCCAGTATTGAATTTCTGTAAGTTAGTCCCCTGTGAGGCCGGTTTCTGATGAATGTATGGCCTAGGACCAAAGTACAAGTGGAGGCATGAATACCTTAAATTAAATACTTAAAAGTTATACACCAGACAAACAAACTGTTAAGTGAAATATGTTCCTTGTCAAATATACCTCTGTGTTCTTGAACTTGGTTTCAAACATAGAGTTCTCAGACTACTTGGAGCTCCATGCTGAAAGGTGGCTGCACGGAGAGGGTCCACCTTCTGGCCCGCCTCTCTTCCATTCCCAGTCCTGGCTCCGTATCCCCTCTTTACTGCCTTCCTGCCTCCTCCCCCCATTCAGTGAGAGCCCTTGCCCTCTAGGTGAGCATCTCATCCCACATCTCCAAGCTCTCCTCATACCCCTTAGAGATGCCCACCTGTTAGCTGCCTGTGGTGTGTGTGTGGGAAGACAGGCCTGGGGAAGATGCTCATATATGCCCTGGAAGTGGCTTGGGTCTGATTAAAATTCATCTGGCCTTGAGAACTCCTTACCTGATGAGGAGGGATGCAGTCAGAAGAGGGCCAGGGCAGGGGTTCTCTGAAGTGTGGGCCTACTTAGGGTCCCTTAAGTTAAATTCATGTGATTTAAATTTGCAAGTGATGTGCTGCCACTGTTTAATCTGGTTTGTTAAAGAAAGTTAAGAAGCAAAAGTCATTGATGTTTCAAGAGCTCAAGTTGTTCTACTTGAAATTGTGTTCCTGGCATGTCCTACTTAGAATTTTTTACAAAGTTGTGATATTAAGATTGGCTTATTTCTATACCTCTTTTATTCTCTTATCTGGCTATTGATGGAGTAATAAAATTGTCTCAGAGGGAGGGAAAAAGTGCTGAATGACTCACCTCTAAGTAATTAAGAACCCAGCATAGGGAGCTTAGCTTGGTGCTCTGTGATGACCTGGGGTGGGGGGTGGGGGGTGGGAAAGAGTGGCCCACGAGGGAGGGGATATGTGTATACCTATGGCTGGAGAAGGCAATGGCACCCCACTTCAGTACTGGAAAATCCCATGGACGGAGGAGCCTGGTGGGCTGCAGTCCGTGGGGTCGCTGAGAGTTGGACACGACTAAGCGACTTCACTTTCACTTTTCACTTTCATGCATTGATTGGAGAAGGAAATGGCAACCCACTCCAGTGTTCTTGCCTGGAGAATCCCAGGGACGGCGGAGCCTGGTGGGCTGCCGTCTATGGGGTCGCACAGAGTCAGACACGACTGAAGCAACTTAGCAGCACGGGTGATTCACTTTGTTGTACAGCAGAAACTAACACAACATTGTAAAGCAGTTATACTTAAAAAAAAAAAAAAAAGCCCAGTTGTAACTGATTGTAGATAGTGTGGTTTTGGACTCTGGAACAATCCTGCATTCCAGTTTTGCGGGTTTTCTGGTCAGTTTCAGGTTTTAGAAGCACTATAGAAAGCAGTTGAAGGAAGAGATAATAGAGGCAATGAATTACATGCCTCTGTAAATTCCATCACTGGTCTAGATTTCTGAGTGTATGTAGCTCATGTACATGTCAACTGTGAACTTGTATGAACTGGAAACATGCTCACAGGTAGTCTGGGAGGTGGGCTGTGAGATCAGGGCCTGAATATTACCTGCCCCCTGCTTTACCAGGGAGAACAGAGATAGGAATTGATAGGAGATGTGGCTTCTGCTCTGACAGTAAGAAACAGAAAGTTTGCTTAATTGTAAAATAAAGGGGTAGACTAAATATTGTCTAATGTTCCTCATAACTTTAAAATTCTGAAACTTTTTGAGAAACAAAGTTAGACTAGATTTGATGAAATTTACTCTTGTTGACTCTGAAAACAGCTGAGAACTTAAACAGTGTCACTTTCTGTGTTAAAATTGCTACATATGTCAACAGGAACAGTGAATTGATTGTCAGGTATAAAAAAAGTACTTTGTTTTGGGAGAATATGTTTTAGGTTTCTTATAATTTCTACTGATGGAAAGTCGATATTCATTTTCTTATGACAAACTCAAGGTACATACAGAAGTCACGTCTATGTGTGCCTGCTGGTGTCCTGTTGTTCTCAGTGAAAGTAAGATACAGAATTAGAATAAAATCATGCGTCTTTTTCCAAAAGACTAAGATAAACCGATGTTATTGAGATGCTTTTTTATCTTCTTTACGGATAAGATAAAGAGAAGAAATAGACCAGATGTCAAAACCTGGTTTTTTATTAAAAAAAGCAAAGTTTCAGCTCAGAACTATATTGCAAAAAGTTCTATACAGCTTTTTTGTGCATCTTATCACCAAGAGGCACTCTTTGTGTATCTGTAGAATTTATGTTTGGCCCAAAGGAAGCTGTTCTATCGATGGAGGATGTTCTGACCATTACGGCATACTTGGGTTGCTTCCCAACTCCAGCCTCCTAAATACTTAGTTAGAATACCCCCAGATCGCTTTGTATTTCCAACAGATTGATCATTAACCACTTCCTCCCCGCCCATTCTTTCTGATGGGTAGAGCAAGTCTTATGGCATTCAAATAAAGGACTGAACTCTTTGGCTTTAAAAGGTAGTTAGAAGAGGTTGACTCAAACTTTAAATTTTGAGCTGCCTGTGAGTATCTTTAAAATAAGAGATTCTGTAATAGATGCAAACTTGTGAATGAATCAAGTGTGAGCTGAGTTGTGATGCAATCTACTCATAGCTCTGGATTGTTTGAGATTCAGCTCAGCTCTTCAAATTGCCGTAGATAAAATAGGTAAGCAACAAGGATTTACTATATAGCACAGGGAATTATTAGAGAAGGAAATGGCAACCCACTCCAGTATTCTTGCCTAGAGAACTCCATGGACAAAGGAGCCTGGCAGACTACAGTCCATGGGGTCACAAAGAGTCAGACACAACTGAGTGACTAACATTACGCTACATTACAGGGAATTATTATATAACCAATATCTTATAATAACCTCGAATGGAATATAATCTGAAAAAATTAATCACTATGCCGGATACCTGAAGCTAACACTACAACTCTACTTCAGTTAAAAACAAACAAACCATGATTTGCTTTCTCTGCTGCCTTCCTGGGGGGTAGGGGTGGGGGGTGGGCAGGGAATATGCTGGCTTCCTTGTAGAGAGCCCAAATCCTGGAGCTGGTTGTTTCCCCTGCCCGTGGTTGGTTTACTTAGGGTATTATATGTTGATTTTCTTCTATCTTCTTTCAAACTGTCTGCTTTTTACCTTTCCTTTTGCTTAAAAAAATTCAGTATAGAAGGGGTACCATCTGCTTTATTTTATTCAAAACAGAAAAGGATAACTTACTCCTTTCGCATTTTGGTTATGAAAGCATGCAATCCTAGTTTTTTGCTTTATATATTTTTGTTTTTGACCTGCCTATAGTAGATCTGCTCTTATTTGGTGATTTTTTTTTTTTAGGATCATGTTAACCTGCTCTTATGTGTTTATCACCAATTTCTATTAGTTCTAAAGAGACTGAACTTCCTCTAGGTCTGTTTGTGGCTAAATAGCAATACCAGTGTTCCTGTTAAGTCAATGGGCAGATTGTAGAGTCTACAGTTTGTAAGCCAAGGGAGTTATTTTTGATTCCAAGCCTTGGTAAGCTGACTCTTCCATTCCTTTCTCCAACCTAGGATGGTGATCGAGACATTTTTATCGATGGCGTTGTTGCTCGTAATAGAGCCTTGAATGGGGATCTGGTGGTCGTGAAGCTGCTTCCAGAGGAGCAGTGGAAGGTGAGTTAAGTTTTCCTCTTAACACTAGAGACTTCTCAGGGCCTTTTGCATTCCATAGTGCATCAGCGAGACAGCATAAACTGATGCAGTCCCAGACCCCTCAGGCCCTCGTTGCCTCAGAAGCAGGCCACAGAACTCTTGGGACGTAGATTCATTGGATGGGCATACACCTAATGATTTGAGTTCTCCTTGTTCCCTCCCCTGTGCTGTCTTCCCTCTCACATGCTTTGCCTTGATTTCTGGTAATTTTTCAGGTAGAAGAAAAGCTTGCAGGGGACATTCAAACCTGATAACGTGTTATCCAACATGTAATGCTGGGAGGACTGGAAAGACAAGGTCACAGGGATGGTGGCAGTCTTCACACGCTCCTGCTGCCTTTCCTGTAAACCCAGGCAGTACATGTCTAGTTCTGTGATGTCCAGTTTGGTGGTTGGGCTTCCCTTGGCAGGCAAAAATAGACTATGTATTTTTATAAAACAGATTTGATAGCAGATGAAAATGTTTTTAATATGAGAATATTCTGGGTTTTAGTTTCTGTCTACGTCTGTCAATTGAAAAGGAAGATTTGCTTTTGTTTTGACTATTGTTTTAAATAAGGATCAGGCACCAGAATAATTCATAGCAGTTTCTTTTTAATTGTATAAAACTGGTAACATATATCTAAATATTAATTTTTCTTCCTAGTATGCTTTATATCACATCTTTTATTTTATTTGGCTCAGTTTATTGCCACTTGAGATTTTGGTGTCTTCTTCAGTGAGAGGTATTAAAGCAGAGTGATTAATAGAGTGGGCTTTTAGGCGAGGCTACTTGGGTTTGCAGCTCATCTTTGCCACTTGCCTGTATAACCTTGGGTGAGTTATATAACCTCTCTGTGCTTCAAATGCCTCATCTATAGATTGGGAATAATCATAGTACCTACTTCATACCTACTTCCTAGGTTTGTCATAGGATTAAATGTGAATATATGTAAACATCTTAGAATAATTCTTGACCCATGGTAGCAGCTCAAGTTTTTATTATTAATTTTTCCAGAAATGTGGGAAATACTACCTTTTCTCAGAGCTTTGTTGAGGCATAAATTAAATTCTTTTTTGTTATCTGATAGGGCTATAGTAATTGAGTAAGACCTATGTGTCAGGGATTTGTAGGGTGCATGGACATTAGTAATGATCCAGATGGACATAGTTGTTGCTCTTATAGAGTTTTTAGTCTGGTGGGGGTGGCAGCTAGAAAGAGACAGATACTACTCACACTTACATGAATTTAAGGATACTTGATTGACTGAAGTTAAGTGCAGAGGGTGAATTATGCTAGTCCAGATCTACCCCTCCACCCTGCCCCAGCTCTCATCCCTCTGCTGTGATGTGCTTAGTCGCTCAGTTGTGTCTGACGCTTTGCGACCCCCTGGACTGTAGCCCGCCAGGCTCCTCTGTCCATGGGGGTTCTGCAGACGAGGATACTGGAGTGGGTTGCTGTGCCCTCCTCCAGGGGAACTCCCATCCCTAGTTGCTGCCAGTTGTGCAGTCTCCTTCCTTGATTCCTTGAAAGCGCCAGCTAAGGGTTGGCTCCAGGTCCTAGGAATATAGACTGATTTAGGTCATTTCCTTTTTTCTTGAAAGCATCATCTAGCAGTGTTGACCAGGTTTGAGATGACAGGAAGAGTACATTACAGTCTGGTTCAACCAGAGGAAGTATTTCTAGAGGTCATTAGAGAGCTCTGTAGGCAGCTTTATAGCAAACAGGCAGCTGTATAGTAAAGGTAAACCAGAGAAGGAACAAGAAAGATGAAGTCTCCCAACTGTTCCATTCCTGGATGTTTACCTTAGAGGAATAAAGGTATTTGTTCATATAAAGATTTATATATGAAAGTTCATAGCAGCTTTTTTAGTGATAGCCCCAGACAGATTGGAAACCACCCAAATGTCCATAAGCACGTCAACCAATTTTGTTATATCCATTCAATGGAATACAACTTAGCTGGTAAAAAAAAAAAATAATAATAATAATATGGTATTGATCGATATATGTAATACTTAACATGCGTGAATCTCAAAATAGTTGTGATGGGTGAAAGAAGCTAGACGGTACCTGCTTTATGATTCCTTTATATGACTAGAAAATGCAGACTGATTTATAGTGACAAAAGGCAAATCATTGGTTGCCTGAAGTGGGAGCAGGAGGGTTGGATTACCTTGGGGCCCCAAAGAGACTTTTGGGGGCTCTAGGCATGTTCATTTTCGTGATGGGATAGTTTCATAATTGTGTATGTTAAGACCAATCAATTTGTGTACTTTCAATATATGTAGTTTATTGAATGACCTGTAAAAAATCCTGAAAATGAAGAAACTAATGAATGAAATAAGATATTTGGACAAATGAGTCTGGAGCTTCAAGACCAGCTTGAAGCTTGAGATGTCAATTTGGGAATCATCAGCCATATAGTGAATGAGGTCACCTAGAGAGTGTAGCCAGAGAAGGCAGCTGAATACTGCATTTTGGGGAAAGCCAACATTTAGAGCTCAGCAGGAGGATCTTTAGAGGTCCTGGAGAGAGGACTCTGTTCCTGATAAAGTGGAGTGTGAACCATGATGGTTAAATTCCACCTCTGCCTGGTTTAGAGAAAAGGCTGCTGCATTCTGAGGGTGCAAGGGGCAGAGGTCTAAGTGAAATGGTATCAACACACTCAGGTGCTCATAGTCCATATAGCCTGCTTGAATCTGGGGAGGCATTTTTTAATCTACCTTGCTTGATGACTTTTTCAGCCCTCTTGCTGGCAAGAGAAAGCTTCATGGAAGAAGTCAATATACCTTTAGCCCTTAAGCATGGAGGAGGAAGATGTTTAGTGAAATCTGTTCTCAGGATTAGGCATAGGAAGCCAAGTCCGAAGAGGGGCAGAGTCAGGATCTTTTGAAGTCCTTTTAGCAGTCATTTGTGATGTTCCTTCTTTTGTATTTCCACAGTATAAAAATTGCTTTTCAGTTAGCAGTTGCTGTTGTTTAGTTGCTAAACACGTTGACTCTTTTGGGACTCCACTGATTGTAGCCCACCAGGCTCCTCTGTCCATGGGATTCTTCAGGCAAAAATACTGGAGTGGGTTGCCATTTCTTTCTCCAGGGGAATCTTCCTGACCCAGGGATCGAACCTGCATTTCCTGCCTTGCAGGCAGACTCTTTACCCCTGAGCCACCAGGGAAGCATGCACTTCTTCAAATGGTAGTGCTCCTTGTTTATCCTTTATGTTGTCCGCTTTTAATCTCTTTAATAGCAGTCTTGTAGTAAGAAATATTGCAGAGACTAGAGTGGACCGTGGCATCTTTCAAGTCAAAAGGCTTGAGTCCCTAAATCTTTAGGGACTTTAGGCTGAGTCCCTAAATCTTGGGTGCTAGGTATTGGCTGAGACCCCAGAAATTGTGCTAGAGCTTAATTGTAGAAAAGCCTCTGATGATTTTCTTACCAATGCCTAAGACTTGTGAATCAGCACAGAAAGAGGAACTTTGGAGCTCTCTTGGCCCTGGAGGCTGCCTTCAGAGTTACTGGAAGGTAGGCCAGGCAGCTCATCAAGAATTACAGCAGTCACTGCCCCGTGTGGGAATGCTTTCTAGGCAGATGGGTAGAGGGGAGTCTGGAGAGGAGTGGTATTCATGAAGGTGGTTTTCAGAGCAAAGCTAAGAGTAGCTGTTTGAGAAAGATGAATGCAAGACTATCTCATTAGAATTGAGGCCAATCCTATAGGCCAGTACTTGTCTCTAAGCTGCAAATGATTCAGCCCAGGGATTTTGTTCAAGTGCAGATTCTAATTCAGTAGATCTGAAGTGGTGCCCCAAATTGTGCAAGGCTCCAGTCAACATTGGTGCTACTGGTTCTGGAACCACACTGAGTAACACGGCTATACTATGTGACTCAAGAGGGAAAAAGAAAGAAGTTAGGGAGCTGGGGCTGAACTCTCTGGATCTAGGATCTGAGACTTGATTGGCAGAAAGATAGCTGAGGGAAGAAATGTGAACCTTAACACCTTGTGGCTGGGCCATGACCTCCCCCTGGCACGCTGGATCCTTTATTAATGATATCCTTTTGAGCAGAGATTGGCATGGATACAGATAAAGGTCTAGACTGGCAAGGGTGCCCCTACCCTTGGAGTTGCTGCTTGAAGTAGAGTCGGGGCAATGACAGGGAGTCTGTCAGCCTGGGTATGTGTGTAGGCCCTCTTGGGCTTTCAGAAGATTTGAAGTGTAGAGGATGGCTCAGGGTTCCTTACTTGTTCCTTTTCTTTGGAGTTCCTGAGGGTCTTCACAGCTGCTGCTTGACAACTGCTTTTTATATTAAAGTCAGCCCTGTCTGCCTACCAGTGTAGGAGACGCAAGAGACGCAGGTTTGACTCCTGGGTTAGGAAGATCCCCTGGAGTAAGAAATGGCAATCTGCTCCAGTATTCTTGCTTGGAAAATTCCAGGGACAGAAGCCTGGCTCCAGTCCTTGGGGTTGCAAAAGGGTCAGACACAGCTGAACGACTGAGCACACACACACTAAGCGCAAGTATTTTACGACTTCCCCTCCTGAAGAGGGGAGCTCTGTTGGCCGTAGCCCACCTGCGACAGTTGTTGGTGACAGGGTCAAATGAGAGAGAAGAGAATATTCAGACTGTCATCAAGAACCCCTGACATGTAGAATATAAACATCTCACAGCATACTGGCCAATTGTATTACAGGTTTGTTAGTACAAAAGCATATTGTTATCAAAGGAATCTGTAGTCAATGGTGTGAGCAAATGCGAATTAATTGGATTATTCATCTTTGCTTCTTTATGCTTGTGTGCAAACCCCTCTTGGGTATGTAAACAACAGTTCTTTTCGCTGTAGTAGTAAATAGTCAATTTATTTCACAGCATGTTTTTTGGCAAAATAGATAGCTGTGAAAGTATCAAGCTGTGGAGCAGTAATAAGAAATAATTTGCTCTTATATAACAATTTTAATTTCAGAATTCCTGTATGCTTTTGGTATGTATCTGTATTTTTTATTACAGAAATCTGATGAAGGATAGTTGAGGCAAATGATAGTTTCTTCACTTTGTCAGCTGGGAAGTTTAGTGACTTGTTTGAGAACTTGGAGTTTTGGGAACCAAAGGAAACTCCGACATCTCTCTTGATGTAGCTTATTGCTTGTTGTTTTCCTTATGCTTGCTTTTTTTTTTTAAAGTGCAGGTGTGTGTGTGGATTTTTATAGGCTGAGGGTCTGTAGCTTTCCTCAGGTTTTTAAGGTGGATGGTCATATCCCCAAATGGGTAGAACCATTGATCTTGATGATTCTGCCTGGAACGGTGGAGGGTACCTGAAGGCTTCTCACCCTCCACCCATCCTGCCCTGTGCTAGACGCTGGAGGTACATGCTCGAACAGGTCACATGCCTTGCTCTTAAGATGCTCATAGGCTGGTTGGAAAAGGGATGGGAACCCTGTAGCATAGTTTGTACGATGGAGATGTTGTTGTGGGAGCACTAAGCTCTTGAGATAAATGGGGACGATTTCATAGAGGTTTCATTTGAACTATGGTTTGAAAGATGGGAATGGAGAAGGAGAGAGGTTTGGCTTTTTTCTCTGGGGGAGGGGCCGTGGAATGAGAATGACCTGGGCTGAGAATTAATTTGGTAGCAGAAGGCTGTGAAAATTTCCACTTCCAGGGAGGAACACATGAAGTAAGGCTCTGTCTTCCTGCCATGCAGTTGGCTAAGTGCTGCAGCCCCTCAACCAGCGCTCTTAGACACTGGGAAGAGGAGGGAATTCCTAACTGTTATCAAGATTTCCCCCCTCCAGGAAGACTAATGTCCTTAACCCCTCATTTACTGAAGCTCCCAGAATCTTGCTCTTTGCTCTGTAAATTCTTCTGATTGCCATTTATTTGATCTTTGCCTCTTCCATTTTCTTTCCTTTCCCCATCAAGTTCATCTTCCATAATCATAAACAACCTTGCCCTTTTTAAACTCTAATAAATTAATCCTCTTATTTTACTTCTCTTAATAATCTAATACAGTACATTGCAAATAAGTTTATATAAACTCTGTGGCTGCTGCTGCTTGCTAACGTTTTAGTATTGACTGTATACCAGAAATGTGTTTATTGCCTCACACCATTCTTGAGTCTGCCCGTTTGTCTATCTCAGTTTCGTAAATGGGAAACCTGAGGTTTAGCTTAAACATCTTACTAATTTAGGTAATGTATAACCAGGGAGTGATGGAGTTGAAATTGAGTCACATCTCTTCAATTCATGATTCCATTGTTTTTTGTTATTCCGTAGATAAAAAGGAGAGAGTTATTTGATCTGTAGATATGACGGTGTCATAAAAATCAACATAAATCCAGAAAACAATAATACATACTTTAGCATAAGGCAATATCCTGAGTTACCATCATGGGTAAAGAATTGACTTTATCATTTGAGATGCCCAAAGGCCTAGTATTATTCTTATACGATAAAGAATTTAGGAACAGTTAATTAGAATTTGAGTGAGTTGAGTGTTTGTATCCTGAAACTAGAGAGATATGATAGTTGCCCAGGGCATTATGGAGGCAGGTGTTAGGAACGTATCTTACCAGACATCTGCCCTACATAGTAGATAAGAAACTGAGCGCGCTCACCCAGTTATAAAGTCAAACCAAGAGATACAACCCGTTGGACAAGAATAGAATCAAAGAGGTTACAGACACCGATGCCATTCTGGCTGTTGGCACCAAGTCTCAAATTCATGGGGCATGTGACACGGGTATTCTGAAGACAAGTAGGCATTTGTCGTGTAGGGAGTATGTCCTTCTGGGACTTTGGGACAGGGTTCTAATTCTAAAGATGCGGGGCCATCTTATTACGAGAAGACTGGTAGATGCAGCCACTAGGCTGGGAGTCAAGGATAGTGTATAATCCCTAAGCTAGGACAATTGGTTAGAGCAATACTGGGGACGAGAACCAACGCAGAAGACCAACCTTGAAAACCAGAATTCTGGGTCTTTTTTGACTGTACCAAAGGAGATTTGGGAGCCCAGAACTCAACTGTGGTATCTTGGATCTGGGAGTTGGGTTCAAGCTAAGTCCTCTATATAGGAGGAGCCAGGGTTGTTTAAGTATTAACTTCTTTGCTTGATTGGGAACTAGGGTGAGCAGAATAGTTGATGCAGCCATAGTGAGTGGCCCAGAGAAAATCAGAGTAAAGGAGGCTGATAAGAGCATATTACAATTAAATCAGATGAAACTGAAACAGAAGTTGACTGGCCAATGAGTCAGGGGTGGATTTCAAGTGAAATTTCTTCTTATTGGAACTTAGCCTCTTTATTCTTTTGTCTGAATATTTAAAATATAGTAAGATAGACTGAAATAGATTTGGTATATTGATGCCCCCTGGAAAACTATAATGTTACTCATTTATCACCTAGGTATTTGTTGAATACCTGTATTGTACTGAGAAAGTAGAGTGAGAATAAATCAACCAAGCACTTTGTTCAGTTCAGTTCAGTCGCTCAGTCATGTCCAACTCTTTGCGACCCCGTGAATCGCAGCACGCCAGGCCTCCCTGTCCATCACCAACTCCCGGAGTTCACTCAGACTCACGTCCATCGAGTCCGTGATGCCATCCAGCCATCTCATCCTTGGTCATCCCCTTCTCGTCCTGCCCCCAATCCCTCCCAGCATCAGAGTCTTTTCCAATGAGTCAACGCTTCGCATGAGGTGGCCAAAGGACTGGAGCTTCACCTTTAGCATCATTCCTTCCAAAGAAATCCCAGGGCTGATCTCCTTCAGAATGGACTGGTTGGATCTCCTTGCAATCCAAGGGACTCTCAAGAGTCTTCTCCAACACTACAGTTCAAAAGCATCAATTCTTCGGCGCTCAGCCTTCTTCACAGTCCAACTCTCACATCCGTACATGACTACTGGAAAAACCATAGCCTTGACTAGACAGACCTTAGTCAGCAAAGTAATGTCTCTGCTTTTGAATATGCTATCTAGGTTGCTCATGACTTTTCTTCCAAGGAGTAAGCGCACTTTGTTAGCCAAGTCTAAATTTCTCTTGGGACAGGATTATTTCATTTAGTTTACAACAGAGCAAAGTTAATACATGAATTAAGAAGGATGGAAAAACAGTGACAATTATTTGATGTTTTCTAACATGTCTTTTGTACAGTTGAAATAAGAAAGAAAACTTATTTTTATTCAGAATGCTCATACTTCAACAACGAAATAATAGAAGTATAGATGGGTATTTTGGAAAAGATTGGCACAGAAAGAACTTGAGCTTGAAAGAATAAAGGAAGTGCTGATAGGAATAACTACTCTTGTTCTACATTAAACAAACAAAAAAAATCAAAGTGCACATTTAATCCCTAATTTTCAATGGCTGTTCCAAATCTTCTTATGGTCACATGAAATTGGTCTAGTACAGTAAATTGTTTCCTTTGACAACTAACTTTTCCTTCAAGTGATTGTTTTAAAGTTTTGTCTTCCAAGTTCTTCTTTAAATATGCACCTATCATACTAGATTATATTTAATCCAATCTCTTATATAACCACTATCATTTTGGATTGTTCTCAATTCCAGTGGAATTAGGATTTCTTAGAACTGTTTGGTTTCTTGGCTGGTGTGGCAGGCCCAAAAAAGACTTGGAAGGTACTTCATCTTGAAGGGCAAGGTCTCCGGAGCCTCCACCCATAACAGTATGGTAGGTAAGGTATATCTACTACCATGATCAGATTTTCCCCAAATTGTTATATATACAAACCTATTTTTAATGATCTTCTTTTCTTCTTCTTTATTGCCAGCTTTCGGATCAAATACTTCAGGTTCTTGCCTGCTTTAAACATGCCTTCACATCTCTATAATTCAAATTGAAATCTCTAAAATAAGAAATGTATCATTGAAGGATAGAATCGCTTATTTGTACTGGGAAACTCCCAATTAATATTTTAGGATTATTTGCTAGAAAACTAATTCACTCCTCCTTAGATCCATAGAGATGGTTTGGTGAATTCACATTCATTGTAAGGAATGAGTTAACATAGATGAAGTACTTAAAGCAATATCGGCACATTATAAATGCACAAGAAATGTCAGATATTATTATTCTTCTTTGAAACGAGGACTGAGGGTTATAGTTTGGCCAAGATCATGTAATGACTCAAGTTTACTATTCCTAGTTCTTGAATTTACCAGTGATAACATTTACTTATAGCAGACATAAAATGCTCCTACAAAGTGTTGACATAAAATGTTAGTATTTCAGTATACATTCCTTTGAGGAAATTGCTGGATAATTGGATGGTAGGCAAGATTATGCAATGACGTGGTTTATTTCTTACTCATGCCCTTTGCCCATCACTGTCATCTAGGGTTGTGTTTTGCCTGATCATCACTCCAGAGTCCAGGCTGAATGAAACAACTGCCGTCAGGAGGAGTCCTCTAAAGTGGCAGAAGGAAACAGAGCCTCGGAGGGGCCATATTTAAAATGCCTTTGTCCTGAAGCAGCTTGTCAGTTCTGTTCACATCTCATTGGCCAGAATGAGTCACCTGACCCTGCTCAACCACAGGAGGGCCAAAAAGTACAGTTCTCCAAAATGTTTGCAGTTTGGGGTGGCAGGATATATCTGGTGAACTGCACTGATAACTGTCATGCTGGATTAATTAGATTCATTATATGTGGCATTCCTGGCTAACCATCTGAAAAACGTATGCCACTGGTCATTAGGGAAATCAGGCAAAAATTTCTACATCACTTACTATAAATTCATCCCCACTAATGAAAAAAGAACTCAGAAATACCTGAAAATGATCTAGATGGGCTTTAAGATCACCCTTAATTATGTAATTCTTGCCTTAAAGTACAATGTGTAGTACAAAGTAAATTTATTAATCTTTGAATTAAGCTAATGATATAATTTTTATAATGAAAGGCAAGGAAATTTTAAGGCATTTATTTGGTAATATTTATAAACCATAAAGGGCTTCCTGGTGGCTCGGACAGTAAAGAATCTGCCCACAGTATGGGAGACCCTGGTTCAATCCCTGGGTTGGGAAGATCTCCAGGAGAAGGGAATGGCAACCCACTCCAGAATTCTTGCCTGGAGAATTCCGTGGACAGAGGAGCCTGGTGGACTACAGTTCATGGGATCGCAAAGAGTTGGACACGACTGAGTGACTGACACACATACACACACACACACACAAAGAATTTATTGTTATTATTAGTAGTATTTTGATATTATTGCTTGCTACTGCTACTGTCAAAAATTTACATTTTTCATTTAAATTTTGTTAAAATTTTCATTTTTAAACAATTTTTCAATAGGCATATATTACCCTACCTTTTATAGAAACTAGTCATGATTTAGGACATAGACATAATTGTTTTATGAATTTAGGCAACTAGGGAGAGCAATGTGGTAGATTTGGAAACACCTACTATTTTAGTATTTTAGAGCTTAAAATGCAAGATAGAGATATAAAGTGGCAGGAGATGAGGCTGGGCTGGTAAATGGCAGGTCAGGAGAGCCACATCATGAAATGTCTACATACTGTGTAAAAGAGTTCTGCTGTTACCCTGTAGGTATTGGGGAGCCATTCAGGGATTTTGAGGAGAAGTGATGTAGTCAGATTTGAATAGTAGAATATCATTTTGGTGGTAGGGTGGAGGATTTAAAGGAAAGGAGTAAAATTGGTGGGAGATTGATAACAAAGCTATTAATATTTAAGAGTCTCAGTGAGAGATGGTAAGAGTCAGTGGCCATGAGGGTTGTAAGGAGATGAATTTAAGCCTGTTTAGTAAGATAGAACATGGCAGTTGGATGTAGTAGGCAAGAGAGAAGGAAGAAGCTAGGATGACTCCTACTTTTCAGGCTTGGGTAATTCAGAGGATGATGGTACCATGTGCTAAGTTAGGAAGGGGAGCAGGGACAGATGATGGGTTTGTTTGGATATGGTGAGTTTGTGAGGCCTGGGAATGTATAGGTATGTAGAGCTAGGAGACAGTTGGATATTAGGATTTGGAGTTCACAGGTGAGACCGTGGCTAGAGGTAGAGATTTGGGTAACCTCAATGACACTTGAATAAATTTCCTGGGGCTGATTTATGGAGAGATAAGGCCCCTGGGAATGGAGTCTGAGGAACACCAACACTTCATGGCTGTGGAGAGGAAGAAAGATGTCGGAGACTGAGAAATGGTGTCCAGAGAGGAAGGAGGAAAACCAGGAGAGAATGTTAGGCTAGGAGCCTAAACAAGGGACATTTGAATGAGGAGAAGTAGTCCACAGTGCCCTGTTGCTGATAGACCCAGTGAGAAATTTTAATGAGAAGTTAGATTTTGCTAATATGGAGCCATCTGTGGCACAGATCAGAGCAGTTTCAGCAGGGAAGAAAAGAAAAGGCAGAAACCAAATCACAAAGAGCAAAGGACAGCACAAAGAAGGCTGAGAAAAGGTAGTAGTTCAAGGAAAGAGACACAAAGATGATGGTTACCTTTGTTTTCATATGAGAAAGAAAAACTTGACTTAAATGTAGTATCTTAAGTCAGATTTCCTAGAGGCAGAGCTTGAGATAGAAAATCTTGCCCAAGTTGTCTATTTTTAATGAAAGATTTCTGAAATATACCAAACTACTTCAAACTTAATCAGTCAAATCATGACAGATTAAAAGTTCAGATTTGAGAACGGTGTACAGAGTATGAACTAGATTTAATGCTAAAAGAAGTTGGGACTGGCTGGTAAGAGAATGAACTGATAATGCAGAGCACAGAACCAAGGGTAGGACAGGGACATGCTCTGAAGAAAACCAGATCAGATTTAGAAGCAAATGGCCTGTGAACAGTTGATGTCCCTATGGTAGCTTGGGGGACATAGGCACCTTTTAGGGTAGGAATTGGCAAACTTCTAAAAAAGACAAGATAGTAAAATGTTTGAGGCATTGTGGGCTACATGGTTCTGCTACAACTTCTCAACTCTGCCATTGTAGCGCAAAAGCAGCTATGTTCCAGAAAAACTTCATTTTCAAAGCAGCTGGATGTGGCCGGTCAGCGGTGGTTTGCTGATCCTCGTTCTAGGGGTGCATTAGACCTCATGAAGTACCTTACTCCTGCCCAACTGACCAAGAAACTGTAGGAGCCTTCACAGACTCCTGCTGCTCCTCTTAAATAGCATGACAGCTATGCTGGGAAGAGTTTTCCTGTTTTGACTCCATCTCAGTATTTCAAGCTTTTAGTTCTTGAATCTTTTGATTTTGAATTGGAAAATGTTAAGAGTCTCTAGGGAAGAATGGATTTGTGTGTGTGTGTGTGTGTGTGTGTGTGTATACATATATATATATATGTATACGGCTGAGTCCCTTCACTGTTCATCTGAAACTATCACAATATTGTTAATTGGCTGTACCCCAATAAAAAATAAAAAAGTTTTTTTAAAAAGAAAATGTTAAGAGTCTCTGTCTCTGTGAGTTCTTGGAGATAAGCTTGCTTGGATTCTGTGTTTTGTTTTGATTTGTTTTCCTTATAGTTTTCTCTTGAACAATAGATGTGAACATTATAGTGGCAAAATTAACCTTAACTTTGTTTCCTTACTGCTGCTTATTCCAGCTTCATTCAATTTCTCATCCAGTGTCCCTGGGCTCTACCCTTACGCTTCAGGCCTTTTTGCCATTTACTTGAGCAATAGGTAGTATGCATCTGTGCTTGAAGTGATCAGAGAGAAGATAAGCAATTTTCCACTCAGTCTGTGTAAAGTACCAAATGAGGCCTATTTGTGTTGCAGGAAAAATTGTCAGTGGCATGGTTAGAGGAGGCCTGTAGTAGATCAGCTGAAGGTCAGTGCTTGAAGCAGTTGACAAAGATCAGTTAAGGGATGAGTATAAGGCTTCAAATGGGAAGTGAGCTCATGGTCAGGAACCAAAATTTCTAGCAGGTTGGAATATAGAATGAATGGTAGAGATAAATATTTTAAAATATAGACTGTCAGCATGGTCGGGGTAGGGCTTGTCCACTAATGCAACTCCTCTATTACCTCTTTGCTGCGTACTTACTGTGAGTCAGGCATCACGCTATGCCTTAGAAATGCAATATAGAATGAGATTGGTGGGATCTGCTTCTGCATCTAAACCACAGACCATGGAAAATGACTTGAATTTTCTCAGTTCTCTTAAAGATGATACTTAAATAGTGCCATTCTAAATTCAAAGTAGAGAAGGTAACTCATTATATGTAACAGATGCCTCAGTGTATATGGGCTTAATTTTCTTGAGAAACCTGGGTTGAGAAGGTCAGTCTAGTAGAGCAGCATTGAGTGCTGAGGGCAGTATATAGTAAATCCTGGAGTGCAGTGGGCCTATACAATAGGGGTATTCTGTTAGGCCGCAGAGGGTCTGGGAATGCTTTCTGGGGGACATGAGGTCTGAATGGAAAGTAAGCTTTAACTCCATGAAGAATAAGGAAGAGAGATTGGATGGAAAGGAGAGCCTGCTGCTGCTGCTAAGTCTCTTCAGTCGTGTCCAACCCTGTGTGACCCCATAGACAGCAGCCCACCAGGCTCCCCCGTTCCTGGGATTCTCCAGGCAAGAGTACTGGTGTGGGTTGCCATTTCCTTCAATGCATGAAAGTGAAAAGTGAAAGTGAAGTTGCTCAGTTGTGCCGACTCTTAGCAACCCCATGGACTGCAGCCTACCAGACTCCTCCATCCATGGGATTTTTCAGGCAAGAGTGGGTTGCCATTGCCTTCTCCGAAAGGAGAGCCTAGCCTGCTGTAAATCCTAAAAGTTGTTTGTTAGCTGGAATGGAGGCCGGGAGGAGGAAAGCAGTGCCTGGAGATAAGTCCTTGTCACCCGTGTTGTGGGCTCTTCCTCACTGGGCACTGGCCAAGGCTGGTTGTAGGCTCTAAGACCCTGATCTGTGAGTGTTAAGATGAGCTGGGTACTGTGGCAATTCTTGGTGCATGGTTATTTCTTTTCCTGGACCTGCTGGTAGAATGAGTTTTATAATACACTATGATGGAATTGTCAGCCCATAAACATTGTAGTCTTAGATACTTTGAGATAAGGTTGGGTTGTCTTTTGACAGTAAAGAGTTTGGTTCTTGGCAGCCTGGGTGCATTGTTTTGGGGCCTTCTGTCTCTCCTCTTCAATATACACTCAGTGTTGGGTGTGGTATTCCTTTCGGGGTGATCTGGATCTTTGCAACTCAGAGTAAGGGATGTGTACCAGGAACGTTACAGACTCTCGGGTTCTACCCCAAGACCCACTTGGGAAAAGATTCCCAAGTGATTTGTGTGAACATTTAATT
Organism: Ovis aries; assembly: GCF_016772045.2. Lineage (NCBI taxonomy): Eukaryota > Metazoa > Chordata > Mammalia > Artiodactyla > Bovidae > Ovis > Ovis aries. The sequence goes on from NC_056055.1 coordinate 233,695,969, forward strand.
TTGTGAAGCACTGATGTGGATGATTAAAGAATTAACTCTTCGGTTTTTGTTTTTAAATTACTTTGGCACTATAGAGGAGAGAGGAAGAGATATATGACACTATTATAGGAGAGTCACAAATTCAGTGTAACTTGTTGGGGCTTCAGAAATTTGAAGTAATGTTTGCCATGTTTTAGCAGAATTAGACTTTGGACTTCCCCTTACTCCCTGCTGTTTCCTCAGTTAGCTCTAGCAAATGAAGGATAGAGAGATTATTCTTGTAGCTGTAGTTAGAAAAAGTCTACTAATTAGTTTATTGAAAAAAAGATTTCAGTCTATATCTTGAGTTGCTTTTATGCCAGTGAGTTTTCTATAGCGCCCTTTCTCCCTCATTTTTGGAGTTTAGAGGAGAGGAGGGGACAGTTTTGCCTAAGGAAATTGGTTAAAATTTCTTAGGACAAATGACATTTGAATTTTAGTTTAAAAGGAGAGTTTGCCAAAAGAAAATTCAGGCAAGAAGAGAATCTTTTAGGCAAAGGAACTATGTGTTTGAATGAATATAAGCATATAATTCCTCCCGGGTCTAATCTGGTAGGGGCAAGCATTGTGTCCTATTTATGTTTATATTCATGGCACCTTGGGAAGAACATGAGCTTTTTGAGTTAGACTGAGACCTGCATTCTAGTGCATATGTGCTCAGTTGTGTCTGACTCTTTGCGACCCCATGGATTGTAGCCTGCCAAGCTCCTCTGTCCGTGGGATTTTCTAGGCAAGAATACTGGAGTGGGTTGCCATTGCTTCCTCCAGGGGAATCGAGCCCTAGTCTCCTTTGTCTCCCTCATTGCAGGCAGATTCTTCACCCCTGAGCCACCCGGGAATACTAGAGTGGGTTGCTATTTCCTCCTCCGGGGAGTCTTCTGACCCAGGGATTGAACCTGGGTCTCCTGCGTCTTCTGCATTGGCAGGTGGATCTTTACCACTGTGCCACCTGGGAAGGCCCTGCATTCTAGGCCCTTTGCTTATTGACCCTGAGGTTCGGAGACCTCATTTATAAATATGATTTATACTTAAGTTTTTTGGTAAGGGTTAATGAGCTACAGTCACCTAAAGTAGTGTCTGGGAAGTAAGTGCTTTAAAAAGTTCTTTCATTTCTTTCCCTTGTATCTAGTTTCCCAGTAACAGACGTACAGTAGGTACGGGATAAATACTTGAACGATTTTAGTGTTTCCAAACAACATGAGAAAAATGACTGATTTTGTTTCTTTTGATGTAAAATTTTGTAACTAAAAAGCACAGGGTGAATTCATTAAATTTAGTAGTCTTACAAAGCAAAAATCTGTTTTCTTAAGAATGAAGTTTAATTGTAGGAGAAAACAGCACTGGACCAAGTGAGGTTTGCTGGGTGTTTGAATATGGGAGCTGGATGTGATTTATACCCTCTGAATATCCAAGATGGACTGTGTTGATTGTAAATGTTATCTAGAATGTTTCTTCACTATGGATGATTTTTTATTTATTTTCATCTTACCTTCCTTTGGTTTGAAGAGTTAAATAAGTATGGTTATAGAATAAATTGTTCCAGGATAGTCTTTTTCTCCCCAAGGCCCAGATGCTGTAGCTCACCTACTTCTGTTAGTATTAGCTCAGACTGGAGTCATCCAGCCCTTTGTTCCAATTACGTTCTTACTCCTTTGAGTGACATGAAAGCCGTTCATGACCTGCCCTCTGCCCTCTTGGGCAGCCTTAAGTGTACCCTTAGACTTTAGACATGGTAGATTGGAGGTCTTTAAATAAGTACCATGCGGCTGCATGCCTGCATTTTCTTTTCACACATGTTGTTTGCTTTGCTTGCAGTTCTCTGCCTGTATCTCTCCCTCTCTCCCCAACTCATCTTTCAAGACTGGGTTCACAGGTTTTTGCTGCTGGGAATGTTTCTTTTCCACAGTTGTTACCCAAGGTTGCTGTTTTATTGAATTGAAAAATCTTCAGTTTTTTTAATCCTTATTATGGAGCCTTTGTATTATTTTAGTTCACATTCCAATGGTATTTGATGTTTTCTTTTGGTTTTTATTTATTTTGCTTATCATGATTCCAATTATATGGTGATGTTAAAATTCGCAGCTACTATTTATTGAGTCCTATTCTGTAACCAGCACTCCAGTAGGGCCTTTGTAAACATTGTATATTGCAAATATAAATTACTTTGTAAGGTGGGCTGAACTGTAGTATTTATTTTTCATTATTCATGTACTCATTTCTAAACAGGCCAAAGCATATTGATTTAATTCATGAGAGGGCAATGTGTGGCAACAGATGAAAAGTCAGTCCCTAAATCAGAAAATTCTTGAATTTAGGTTTTTGTTCATACTTCCATCTTCAAGGTATTTCTGTTAAGGCTGAAAAAACTTAGAAAATAGGTTGGTATCAGTTTTATTATTAAATTATTTTAAAAGTAGTTTAAAGATGTGTTTTTTTTATAATAAGCAGGCAGATACTTATATATGTATTAGTGTCTCCTTTATCATTGGTGTGATGATTCATTGAGCAAATATTCTTCTGGGTGTCTGCGGTGCACCAGATAAAGGAATAGATATGTCATTGAATATAACAGACAATGTGCTGCCCTCATGGAACATGCAGAAAGTTTATATCATCTAGTAGGCATGAGTGGATCCAGGGAAGCTTTTTTTCCAAACCTCTTTTTGTTTCTTTGTTTATGAACCCTAAGGAGATTTAACTAGATTTCCTAACATTTGGAAACTACTTTAACTAATGCAAAAATGAGAAGTGCTTTTTAACTGTTTCTAATTCAAAGGAAAATTCTGTTCTTTCATCAGAAAAATAAGTTCTCTTTAGCTGAGTTCATTTGGGGAAAGAAAAACCAGTACTGGTATTATATAGTTATGGTATGATTTTTGTCTTCGAATTAATAAATGACTTTGCTAAACTCATTCATTTTAGGGTTATTTGGCACATTTTATGAGGTGTAAAACTGATTAAAAATGAATCACCTTTCATTTTGTTTTCCTTTCTTCCATTTTGCCTTGCAGCCTTCCACTGATAGCTTTTGTTTCTGAGAAGCTGCATTGGGAAAAGGAATAGCTCCCTCCCTCCTTCCTTGTTCTTTAGGCCATCATCTTGAATCCCTAATGTGAGTTGAGAAACAGAATGTGCACTTATGTCTGTATGCATTTGTTTTGCCTAAAGTTTTACTTTCAAGGATTCGTTAACAAAAGAAGCCACTCCTTACATACAAATAAACAGTTTCAATTTTTATAGATTATTTGACTTAATTGCAATATACAGTCATTAAGAAAAAAGAAGTAGAAATAATAGGGAGATGTAAAAGCATTTATATCACCAAATTGGGGTGACAACTATATCTAGACTTGAACAGTGCTGGGAAGTCTCATGTTAACAGCAGTCTGGAGTCCCAGTTGGGAAAGGGTCCTGGGCAGTGCATCCACCCCACTGGTGAGACTTCAAATTACAGTTTTGGGGGCTTCCACTTAGAATCCCAGGCTGCAAACTGATATCATCATCATCAGTTTGTGTGCAGAACTACATCTCTGGTTTTACTTTAACTTTTACAATGCTGTTGGTTTCACCTTGTGAGTCATTAGACTTCTTAGACCCTGGGGGCTTAGCCAGACCTCCAGGGGCTCTAGAAATTCTAAGACCTACTCCTTGTCTCATCTGAAGTACTGTTTGCTTGCGGGTAACAATTGGTGTGCTCACAGGCAGGCACATAATCCAGGCAGTGCTAGGCAGGTCAGAGGCCTGCTCTGTTTCTGAAGCCTGAACAGAAGGAAAGGAGAGAGAGAATGAGACTCAAACAGTATATTAAGGAATAATGGCCAAGAATTTCCCAGAACTTATAAAAGACATCATGCCCAGATTTGAAAGACTTGAAAAAGCCCAAACAGGATTTAATACAAAGCGAATCATATGTAGGCACACTATAAGAAAACTTACCAAAGCCAAAGGGAAAATTCTTGAAAGGAGATAGGAAAATAAGATACCTTCAAAGGAACAACAGGGGAAATAAACACGGACTTTTCAAATGAAACTGATGAAAACCAGAGGATGATAGGATGGTATCTTTTAAAGTACAGAAAGGACATAATTGTGAACCTAGATATCTGTACTCAGGAAGAGTATTTTTCAAAAGTAAAAGAAAAATTTTGATGTAATAGATTTCTTGAAATGTCCAACAAAATGTTCAGAAGAAAAATAGAAAATCTGAATAATTTTATATCTAGCAAAAAATTGAATCTTTAATTCATTCTTTTAACAAGGTAAATTCCAGGGTCGAATAGCTTTACTGATGAATGCTTCCAAATATTAAAGGATGAAAAATAGCATCAATCTTAAAAAAATTTTCAGGGGAATAGAAAAATGTTTTATGAGGCCAACATATCCTTGATATTAAAAAATGACAAAGACGGTCCAATGTAAGAAAATTATAGGAAAATCTCTCATTAACAGAGATAGAAATATTAAAACAACAGGAAATTGAATCCATAGGTATATAAAAAGAATAACATATTAGGACCAAGTGGGGTTTATTCCAGGAATGGAAGGTTGGTTTAGTATTCAGAACTCAATTAATAGGGGAGGGGATGGTCCAAGAGTACAGAGTTATAGTTTTGCAAGATAAATTCTGGAGATTTGCTCTGTAGCTTAAAATTTGCTAAGAGGGTTGATCTTAAGTATTTTTACCACAAAAATAAAATTAAAGTGAGTGGGAAAAAACTTGGGAGGTGATAGATGTATCTATGGTCTTCATAATGGTAGTCATCGTTTCACTGGATGTAAACTTATCCCCAAACTTACTGACTTACATGTGCTAAATATGTAGAGCTTTCTGTACATCATTCATCATCTCAATAAAGTGGTTAAAAATAGGGGGAGAAACTCAATAAAATTAACCACATTAATAGAAGAAAAGGAAAAATCATATGATTTACCTCAGTTTTTGCAGAAAAATGTTTGGTAAAATTCAATACCCTCCCAACCCCTTTTTGGGGGCTGTCAGTCAGTTGAGTTGCTCAGTCGTGTCCAACTCTTTGCGACCCCATGAATCACAGCACGCCAGGCCTCCCTGTCCATCACCAAATCCCAGAGTTTACTCAGACTCACGTCCATCGAGTTGGTGATGCCATCCAGCCATCTCATCCTCTGTCGTCTCCTTCTCCTCCTGCCCGCAATCCCTCCCAGCATCAGAGTCTTTTCCGATGAGTCAACTCTTCGCATGACGTGTCCACAGCATTGGAGTTTCAGCTTTAGCGTCAGTCCTTCCAGTGCACACCCAGGACTGATCTCCTTTAGGATGGACTGGTTGGATCTCCTTGCAGTCCAAGGGACTCTCAAGGGTCTTCTCCAACACCACAGTTCAAAAGCATCAATTCTTCGGCTCTACTATGCCAAGAAAAATCTTGTGAGATCTTAGTTCTTGAGATCTTGTGGGATCTCAGTTCCCCAGCCAGGGACTGAACCTGGGCCATGGCACTGAAAGCCCAGCATCCTAACCATTAGGCCACCAGGGAACTCCTAGTACTCATTTTTTTATAGAAGTTCATAGCAAACTAGTAATAGAAGAAACTCCTTTAATGTGATAAATACTTTTAACCAAAAACCGCTATAAAACATCGTAATTAATAATGAAACTCTGAAAGGTTTCCTTCTGATAGTCGAGGGTATAAAACAAAAATGCTCCTTATCACAACTTCTGTTCCACATTGTACCAGAAGTCATAGTCAAAGCTATAAAGCATAGTGAACAAGGCATAAGGATTGGGAAAGGAAACCAGTGGTTGTTATTTTTTGACTGCTTGATTTTATACATGAAAAAATCCAAAACAGTTAAGGCTGCTACATGCAAAGTCAGCCTGCCAAAATTATTTGTATCCCTGAATACCTATAACAAACCAATAATCATTAAAAAAATGATACCCTTTATATTAGGATATAAAAAGGAATGTCTTAGGGTAGATATAATGAAAGATTTATAAGACTGACTTCAACGTGAAAAATGACATGATGTTATCAAGAGAAGTTAAAGATGTCTTAGCTAAACGTTCATGAACTGAAAGGTTTGATGTAGTAAAAATATTCTTTCCAAACTGATGTATAGATTCCATATGGTCCCAGCAAGCTCCCTGTATACTCACTCTGTTGAGATTTGTCTTCTTCTTTTTTCTAATAATAAATGTATGTTGAATTTTGTCAAATGGATTTTTCTCCATCTATTGAGATGGTCAAATGATTTTTTATTTTCATTTTGTTAGTGTAACTTCATTATTTTAAAGGTGAGGAAGCTAGGATATGTTTCCAGTTAGAAGTAATGTGACATGCTTCAAGTTAAGCAAATCTAGGACCTTAGCTCTTGAGGGCTCTACTTCTGTGACTATTTCTTTAATATCACCGATGTTCTGGAATCCAGAAGGTATCAGTGCACGCTGTTTGGTTGCCATGTCATGCGTCAGTTTGGGTCAGGATGGAGGATGCTGAGAGTGGGTAGATTTCTCTGATTCTAATTAGAAACATAAGCTGATATTGAAGATTGTAGGGAGGTGCAGCCGAGAAATTCATTTAGCCATAAATGTGTACTATGCCTGTGTTTATGCTATGCCCTGGGATGTCCTTGTCATTGATTTTCATTGTTTTGGGTACTCACTTCCCAGAAATTGCTTCCTGCTGTTCCAGGTTTTTAAGACTCATGCTGGTTTATAGCCTTCCTTTTCCTTGAATCAGGATGAAATTAGATAATACCCTTACTTTTCTTAAGTGTGGAAAACAGGAACTGGACTGTATATAGTTGAATGAGTAGAAAGACAGGTTGAAGTCAGTCACTGCTTACAAAGGATCTTTGGGGTAAAATGCCCACAGATTGAAATACTGCCTAAATGGTTGAAGAAAGCTCTTGAAAATTAATGTAACAGGTGTTGCAGGTAAATGCATGTAAACATGTTTGATCCATAAAACATTTTTATTTGTGCCTGTTTTTAAAAAGACAGCTTTATAACTTAGGGTTTCTTCTTTTTTACATCTCTGATCCTGAGTTCGTAGTACTGTATTTTGGAAAAGCTAGAGATATTAAATAGTGCTTTGAGGGTAAAGCATCTCTCAGTGTTTCCATTATAAAATGCAATTTTAAAGGGTTTAGAAGTCAACTATAAAAATTTGTTCTTGGCTGATACTTTGTATACAAAAATCTCTGCCCAGGGTAATTTTCAGAAGAATTTTGCAGTGGCATAAACTGTGAGGTTATATGGCAGTACCAGCTTACATTGAACTCATTTTTTATGCTTCTATCAAAGTGGAGGAAAAATGACAGCTTTTAAAGCGATTCAAATAAAACAATATGAAAATTATATTTCTAGCTCTGTGCCTTTAGAAAGTTTTGGTTTAAAAATGTTATTCTACCAACAGAAGACTCACTATTGGCATAAGTATCCAAATAATAGCACCACCAAACCCAACGTAAGCTACCAATCAAGATGATTTTAGAGTAATTCTTCTAAAACCAGATCTTAACAGCTGATTTTGAAAGTAGCATTTGGCCCATCAGTGACTGTGTAACCCCAAGGAGATCCTTTTGGGCCCCGCTTGTTGAAAAACAGACACAAACCATAGGGCTTCCTTGGTGGCTCAGATGGTAATAGAAGATGCCTGCAATGCAGGAGACACGGTTTTGATCCCTGGGTTGGGAAGATCCCCTGGAGAAGGAAATGGCTACCCACTCCAGCATTCTTCCCTGGAGAATGCTATGGACAGAGGAGCCTGGCAGGCTACCATCATGGAGTTGTAGAGTCGGACACAACTGAGCAACAAACACCTCACTTCACTGTTGAAAACTGGCTGTTTGTTTGGTACCTGAGCTTACCTGTCTGCAAATTAAGGAAAAAAAGTACTAGTGGGAAAGCAAAAATATGTTTCTTACGTGATTGGAGACTTACCCGGTGAAGCTGGAAAGCCTCTTGTTCTTGTGACGTTCTCAAAGCTTTGGACAGGTCTTAGCTTGAAAAGGTTGACCACAGTGTAGATAAGCTCCTGGCTTTTATGTTATTGTGAATACATGTGCACTTTACAGCTTGTGGCCAGGTTTCCTTTTGTTTTTTCCCTACTTCTTCTTCAAAGTTGAAGCAGATTTCCTCAAGGGATAATTCTATATGTGGTGGCCAGACTGGTCCCAGAGCTTATAATAACTTTCTCTGGTATGTCGACTTGTGAATGTTGGAAATACAGTTCTCGTGCATAGAGCCCATAGGGAACATTAGAGGTCTTGTCAGTTTGAAATGAAACATGACTTTGTGTGAAATATGAATAAAAAATTATATTGGGTTATATATAATTGTTCAGAAATGTAGTCTGCATGGTAGAGAAGGGATTACCTCGTTAGTGAAAGTCTTCCCTACTCTACTGTCTAAAGGAATGATGCTATACCATACTTTGGTCCAAGCAAGATAAAAACAACAACAGGACCAACAGCAAAACCTTTTAGTTTTTGCTCTGAAAGCAAACAACTTTCTTAAACAAAAATATTTATCAACATTTATTCAAAGATCTTGGGAGGTTTGCTTTAGATTTATAAGGTCCTCTTGTGTACCTGCTGGGGCTTATAGGTCTGGGTGTGCCGAGGTAGAAGAAAGCTTGCCTTGGCTTCATATTGCTTTCTTTACATAGAGTAAAATTTAGCCTTTTTAACATTCAGTTCTATGAATTTTAAAGCATGTGTAGATTTGTGTAACCTCTACCACAGTCAAGATAGAAAACAGTTTCATCCTACCCACAAATTCCCTCTTGTCTCTTTACTCAACACTTCCCCTTACCCCACAGCCCCTGCCAGCCATTAATCTGTTTTGTGTCCCTGTGGATTTGCCTTTTGCAGAATGTCATATAAATGGAATTGTTTTGAGTCTGGCTTTTTCCTATTAGCATAATGCATTTGAGATTCATCCATGTTGTTTAGAGTTGCTGAATAGTATTCCATTGTATTGATGTTCCAGAGTTTGTTTACCCATACACCAGTTGAAGAACATTTGAATTATTTTCAGCTTTTGACCATTAAGAAGAAAACTGCTGTGAATGTTGCTGTATATGTCTCTGTATGAACATATGTTGTTTTTTTTTTTTTCCCTCTTGGTCAAATGCCTAGAAGTGGAATTGCTGGGTCATATGGTAAGCGTATGTTTGTCTTTGTAAAAAACCATGCAGCTGTGTTCCAAAGTAGTTGTACCACTTTTCACTCCCATTAAAAATATGTGAGAGGTTCTGTTTTTCCACATCCTCACCAGGATATAGTAGTAGTATTTTAGCTGTTCTCATGGGTGGATAGTGATATTTACTTTTCGCTGTTGTAGTTGTTGATTATCTTTTGTTTTTGTGTTTTCCTGATGAAAGAATGATACTAAACAATTCGTGGGTGTGCTCACTGGCCATTCATATAAATTTAGTTTTTTCTGGGATGTCTGTGCAAGTTTTTTATGCATTTTGCAGTTGGTTTGTTTTTGTGTTAATGAACTGTAAGACTTTGTGTCCTATGAATAAAGACTTCTGAGAGGTGTGTATGTGTATATACATTTATTTATTTCAGGTCTCCTGTTACTGTTTTTTTTTTTTTTTTTGTCTAGTTGTTTTGTGACTTGATAAATATCTGTGATTGAGGATCTTTTTTTATGAGGTACATGTAATTTACAATCATTATAACTTGGTAATGCATTGACTCTTTAAAAATTAAAAAAAATTTATTATCTTTAAGATTTATTTGGCTGTGCCAGGTCTTAGTTGCAGTGCATGCGACCTCTTAGTTGTGGCATGTAGAATCTATGTCCCTGACCTGGGATCAAACCCAGGCCCCCTGCATTGGGAGCGTGGAGTCTTAGCCCCGGACATCGGGGAAGGCCCTGCGTTGGCTCTTTCATTAACATGAAATGTAATGCCTGTTTTTTCTTGACTTCCACTCTGTGTGATTAGTTAGCTACTTCAGTTTTATAAGAATGTTTTCCCAGGTGGGAAATAATAGAGAACATCTGACATGACATAAGAAAGGTTAATCATGGAGGAGGAGGGGGCAGTGACATAGTAGGGGAGAAGGTCCTACCCAGTGAGCAAGCACTCAAGGGAAGAAAATAGAATTCCAAGCTGGATCACTCTGTCTGTGGTTTGAGGTGGGAGGAAGGAAAGGATGGTTGCAGATACAAGTAGATTTTTTGGAGTTGGCCATACCTTAAATCTATTTTAAAAATCTAGCACTAAGCACACAGCTTATAGTGTGCCAGTAACCACTAATCAAACGTGGTTTCAGTTTTTATTATCAGTACATGAGTGTGGTAGTTAAGTGTTGGCTGACTTTTCAGATAATTGTGGTTAATCTGTTAGTAGTAAATTGGCTATATGGAACATCTTAGGTTCTGGGATTGTGGTCCTGTTTATATTAACGTCCTGAATATCCCTTGCTCTGAAACATTTTTTATTGTATACTGCCTGGTGTTTTGAAATGGTGTCTACAAATTGAGCGTATTTTTCAGTGAGGGCCAGCATAGTGAAGTATGTCTCAAGGATGTGAAATTCATTTTGCTACAGATGGTGTGAAGTGAAGGAATCTGAGGGCAGGCACTGCAGCTACGTCTCTGTACATGTAAAAACTTAAAATACAGATAATCTTTATTTGACATGTGCTCTACATCCATGAGCATGTTGTGTAAATTTTTTAGGTTTTTTTCTTTCCTGAATGATGTTATGTTCTTGCTTTGATTCCATATCAAAAATGATCATGATTCTAAAAAGGGAATGATCTTTGGTTCATGGAAACAGTTGAAAATTATTATTACAAGTAGGCTTCTACTGTGAATACAAATGCAAAGAAATTACCTTTAAAAAGAACCCCACTTTGATCATTTCTGAGGAGAACTTCAACTTTGTTCTTTACTAGGATTGAAAACTGGCCACAATCCTCAGACACAGGAGGGTATCAGTCCAGTCTACCTCCTTGCTGCAGGATTGGGCATGTGATTGATTCAGGAATGGACATGTGACCTGAATCAGTCCCAGCAATGTAGTCCTGAGACTTTTGTGCAGAGCACCTGGGCACAAATTTCTCTCTCTTTTTCCCAACTCTGGTCTCTAAAAGAATGGGATATATTCTAGAGCTATTGGAGTCCTTCTTGACACATGAAGAGAGAGGCTGCCCTGGTTTTGAAACTGATATTGAGGAAATCTGAAATCTCTCTCTCTCTACCTCTCTTCCCCACCCTCCCCCACTTCCATTCCCCCCCTCTGCAAATATCAGATGAGCCTCTCAGTCTGATCAGAATGACTCAGTTATGTAAGCTAATCAGTTACTTTAAAAAAGCCAATTCAAGTTTTTCTGTCTCTTGCAGCTAAAACAGTCATTATTAATACACTGAGTATATTTGAGAGACTTAGGTCAACATACAATAAAGAGTAAGGTTAAGAGAAAAGAAAGCACTGTGTACAGAGTTACCAGTAAATGTGTGTATTCCATCACTAAATCTCAATAATTGTCTATTCCTTTCATGAACTCTGCTCTTGGAAGTTCTTCTATCCAGTTCTTCTCTCTCTTAGAAACTCTTCCCTAGGGTTTGCTTTCCCGCTCTTGCTTCCATCTACCTTCTTGCCCTACTGTATTTGTTCCTGAGTTTCAGAACTTGGTTGGATATTCTACCAAATTCTCTTTCCTACCTCTGTACTCTTTCCCGGCATCAAAATATTTGATACCTTGCTATGGAGAGTATTCTCGGTGGAAATCTGCTGAGTTCTGTGAATTATCCCCATTCTAAGGGGAAGTGTGCCTGCTTCCTACTCTCCTTGGTGACTAGGCACAGAGGTTTGGTTGCATCAGGGTGAGGTTGTGGGTACTTAGTTTCTTGTGGTGGCCATGAAGAAAAGAGGGCATGTATTATGAGACATCCAGAATTCTGTTTCAAGCCCTGTGATCTCTTAGGAACCATGTGCAGAAACCCTAAAGCCAGCCTCATCAGACCTCTGCGCTCTGAGAGTGATTCTTCTCCTGAGCCCAGGCCTGCTGCTGTGTAGGCTCCTTGATGAATACAGATCATTTCTCCAAGAGCCCTTTTTCCTTTTTTTCTTAAAATATTAAAAAAAAAAAAGCTGAACAATTTAAAAAGGGAGTTAATAGTTCTCCTAACTGTGCTTACAGAGAAATAGAAAGGAGGAATGGATCCTACTGTTCTGAGTTGTTAGAAACCTGTGTTTGAGTTGGTGTGATCTAAGCCAGGAAGCAGTTTGAAGTCTGAGTGGTGTCTAATGGAACGAATTGGCAGATAAGATTAAAATAGTTAAAAAATGTCAGTGGATACTGAGAAGGTAAGGTCTTTGAATGCTAAGTCAAAGAACAGAGAATTAGTTTCTTTAGGGAAGAAAAAACCATGAAAAATTTTGAGTAAGAAGGTAATTTAATCAGATTTTTTTTTTTTTAATTCTGGAAATCTGTAAGATGGTGGCACTGAGAATACCAGGGAATTTGTGGAAATATAAGAGCTCTCGTAAAAAAGACAAGTGAAGGGCTTGGCAAAGCAGTATGCTTGGCAGTAGAAAGAGTCAAATTTGGTTGTAAGGTTTTGAGTTTGAAAGGCCTGGAAGAAAATGCCTGTGGTATTAATAAAAAAAGAGAAGAGGAAGGGGAAATGCTTTGAGGGAAGGACTAGAGTGGCTTTTGATGGTCTGAGTTTAGGTGATAGTAGCGCATTAGGGTGGCATTGTGTTGGAGACATTGTGCTAGGTACTATATCAAGTGCTGGGAATACAACATTGAACACATGGGTGTGAAAAAGTCCCTGCTCTCATGGAGCTTGCATTTCACTAGGAAAGACATAATAATACACATACAATGCCATGTTCAATAGTGATAAGGACTGAAGAGGAAAAATAAAATAAGGAAGAGAGATGTGAATTTGGGCGTGGAGTTGAGATTTTAAATAGGGTGACCAAAGAAGGCTTCATAGAGAAAGTGAGGATGAGTAAGCGCTGAAGGACGTGAGGGTCCTTGTGAGGATCTTGGGGAATAGTGAATACATACCTAACTTGCTTAAGGAGTAGCAGAGATGCTGAGGAGGGGAGCGGTTGAAGTTGAAGTCCGAAGGATCACCCGGTAGGGGTGGAGCTCGGGTACAGCCTCTGCATCACTCAGGATCTGCCATTTAGCTCTGAGGGAGTCAGAAAGCCTTGCAGGATGTAGAGCAGAGAATTGACCTGATTTGACCGCCTTCCATGGGCTCACTCTGACTGCTGTGTTGGGAGAAGGCGAAAAGAGGACAAGAGTAGGAGCAGCCCCCTTACGAGACTCTTGCCTGTATCCAGGTGAGAGATGATGGACCTGAAACAGGATGGAGGCCATGGTGGCCACGAAGCCAGGGCTGATAGGATGAGCTGATGGCTGTGATGAGGGTGGGGGGAGAAGAGGAAGGAATTGCTTCATTGATAAGGCTAACAAGAGTTTTGGCCTGAGTAACTGGAAGAAATGGGAATAGTTTTTTCTACTTTTGTTAACTGAATAAAAGGTACTTTTGGATTAACTACTATAGGCAAACAGAATTCCCAATTAACATATATACCTTTAAGAACATCTGTAATATGTCTTTAAATTGATAGGATCCATGGTCCTGTTTTAAAATGAAAGAAGCATATTGGCAAGCCTTGTCAAGAGCTCCCTGTGGAAATATCAATTGCTTTTCTTGGCTCCAAGGTATTTCCTGAACAGTGTATTATACTTTGTCCCAAGTGTGCCATTAAGGGATTTGAAAGTTTGTTAAAACATGTGTGGCAAGTGAGTGCCGTCACTTAGGCCCAGCCAGAGAAGCCAGGAAACAAAAAGCAGCTCCTACGTGGACTTTGTGACATGCATTACCTGTGAATCAGAGGCTCAGGTGGTGGGTTAGGGAGGGCACTATCTCCAGCGCACAAAGCCAGCAGACTCTGTTGTAAACAGCCCTTTCAGTAGAAAGTGCCCGAGGACATCGGCATATATAAATCTTCTCGGAGAAGCTCCATCCTACCAAGTTGATAACAACTCCTTGCCCCGCCCCAGGAATGTCATAGAATTTATTTGCTTGGAACAGAATTTTCCAGTGCTAATATAGACTTGCTCTTTTATGCGATTTAAAATAGTACTCTTCAGTGATGGCTTTTGTGTTCAGGGAAGGGTATTTCTGTATCAGTACACAGGGAGGCTTCATGTGTGGAGCTTGGGTAAGCCATCAAGATGAAATGTTACTTGGCATTTTTCTTTAGGATTCTATTTAAATTGGTTACAGGTACTCTGTCTATTGCTCCCCAGTTTAAAATACATTATATTAATTATAAAAAGATGGGGAAGAAAAAAACTAATATGAGTTTTGAAGTCACAGGTTTCTTGGTTCTGGTGAATTTGAGTTGCTCTCTGCAGTTGATCACGTATACCACTCAGTGTAGACATCACCCACCCCTCTTCTAAAAAACAGAGACATCACTTTGCTGACAAAGGTCTATCTAGTCAAAGATGTGGTTTTTCCAGTAGTCACGTATGGATGTGAGAGTTGGACCATAAAGAAAGTTGAGCACCAAAGAATTGATGCTTTTGAACTGCGGTGTTGGAGAGGACTCTAGAGAGTCCCTTGGACTGCAAGGAGATCCAGCCAGTCCATCCTAAAGGAAGTCTGTCCTGAATATTCATTGAAAAGACTGATGCTGAAGCTGAAACTCCAATACTTTTGCCACCTGATGTGAAGAACTGACTCATGGGAAAAGACCCTGATGCTGGAAAAGGTTGAAGGCAGGAGGAAAAGGGGACCACAGAGGATGGTTGGATGGCATCACTGACTTGATAGACATGAGTTTGAGCAAGCTGTGGGAGTTGGTGATGGACAGGGAAGCCTGGCGTGCTGCAGCCGATGGGGTCACAAAGAGTCAGACACGACTGAGCAACTGAACTGACTGACCCCCCCTTCTAAGGGATGGATTGGTACTTCACACTGCGGGAAGTGGTGCTTGCATCTTGGCTTTCTCTTCGTCTAGGCACTCATGGTTTTTCTAGCTAAAACTGTTGTTTTCAAATTGGTGACAGTGTACTTTATGGTTACATTTGGGTTTATATTGAAACTGGAGTTATAATTTAGATATGAAGGTTTAGAATTATTTTAGAAAAATGCATTTATGTAGACATCTTCCGGTTTTATTCATTTGCATGTATACTTATGTTTGTGTCTTGTGATAAGTTTCATCTCTGGTGAAATAGCCAGGTTTCCAGATAGGGCAGTCATGGAGGGCAGTGCAGTATGGTGTAGACAAGCATACTCACTTTTCCTGAAGGACAACCTGCATTTTCTTGTTTCCCTCTTTTGCATGTGTGCCCTTCCCCAGCTTAGTCCCCTTTTCATGTGTTCATCTGTCCAGATCTTGAGGGAGGTGGGGCGTGCAGTGAATAAGCCAGGTTGGGAGTTGAGTGAATCTGTTTTTTGCTTTCCCTCCTCTGTTTCACAAAGGACTGGACCAGTTTACATTTACTTTGCTATATATTCTGGCTGATATTTGGTGTTATCAGAATATTTAGTTTTTGCCCATCTGTGGGTCTGTAGGGATATCTCATGGTGATTTTAATTTGTATTTCTGTGATGACTTAATGAGGCTGAGCTTCTTTCCATCTTTATTGGCTGTTTGGCAATAAAGATCCACTATTTTGTTAAGTGCCTTTAAGCCTTTTCCCCATTTGTCTGTTGGATTGTCTTTCACTGATCTATAGGCGTTCTCTATGTATTCTGGATATGAGCACTACCATGGCTTATCCTTTTAAGTTTCTTTTACATTACTGTAGGATAAAAGGAAGATTTAATGGAGTTGAATTTATCATTATTTTGTTTCATGGCAGTGCTTTTTGGTTATGTTTGAAATGTATTTCCCTATATATTTTCTCAAATATTATTTTCTAAAATTCTGCCAGCCTTTTAGATTAGCATCTTCCTTAGCCATTTTCCAATCACATGGTTGCACAGGGTCTCTGATTTAGCAAGTGTTCTTGTTTTCAAATTAGGGATGCTCCTTAAGGCCTTTTGCCATCCCATTGTTAACACAGGGCTTGTGTTCCCCTTAAATTACAGAAGTCATGCTGTACTCACTGTCCTTTTCCAAAACATGTATCTTTTCTTCCCTGTGTCTCTAGTCTCAAGATTCTGGGCTTAGGCCTATTCCTTTCAGAGGTATGCTTCTTGTTACCTCCTCTCAATTTCATCCCTAACGGGTTCTGAGGGTCCCAGCCAGGTCCTACTGAAGAGGCCACATTAATGCTCTCCAGCTTCCAGAGACTGCAGCCTGTTGGAAAAAGGGGATCACCTTTTCCTTTCATTACACTGCCATACCACCCTGTCTCCAAAAGGAGACAATAGGGAGATTAGAGATGTATCCATGGTAAAACTAACTGCAGGGTTTATTTGACGAACATTTCTCTGTGTGTGCACATGTGTCCTTTTGTGTTTCTACTGCTCACTTTAATTGGCAGAGTTTTGTCATCTCATCCTGCCCTGTTTATGGAATGAGACTGCGAATGAAAAAGTTTTATGTGACCCAGTGATTTGGTTCCTGCAGAAACCTGTTTCTGTCCTGTCCTCCAGAGACTAGACTAAACCTCCAAGGGGGAAATAGCCCCAGTTGCAGTGTGCACTCTCAGAATAGTAAGTACAGGCAGCTGCCTTGTTCCCTCAGGTCTGTGGAGGAAACCTGAGGAAGTTTTAAAGTCCTCAGTTAACCAGATCAATAATGTATCCATTTTCCTAAGGCCTCCCTCCTTTCACCCTGAGCTCAGAGCTTTCCAAAATACCGATCAATCTAAACTAGTAGCCCCCAGCACTAGATATTTCGTATTGTACAAATATAAATTGTATTGTACATCCACACAGAGCATTTACTGTCTACTTGTAGCTGTGCGTTTTTCTGTGGAGGAAGCGTTTATAGCTTTCATGTGATTATCAGAGGGAATGAAAATTATCAGAGGGAATTCTCAGTATGTCATCTCTGTGAAACTTCAAAATTGAGAACCACTGAACTAGACTTTCTAACTTTTTCAAGATCGGTCCCACAGAAGAAGGCCTGTAACTTTACAGATCCAGGAAAAATTGGGCTACTACTTTCTAACACTCGTACTCTTGTGTCTGGAAACTGTTCTGAAAACTCTCTTGCATCCTGATAGTCTTTTATATTCCTTTTTTCAATTTTCTACCCTTTTATCCATCTGTTTATTCCTCAGATATTGAGCACCTAGATTGATTATGCAAGTTGCTGTAGAATAATCAGATATATAATTGGCAAACATATAATCTTTAACAGATGAGGAAAATCACATGCATAGATAATACTTGTGCTTGTGCTCAGTCACTAAATTGTGTCCACTCTGTGTGACCCCAGAGACTGTAGCCTGCCAGGCTCCTCTGTCCATGGGATTTCCCAGGCAAGAATCTTAGAGTGGGTTGCCATTTCCTTCTCCAGGGAATCTTCCTGACTCAGGGATTGAACCCTCATCTCCTGCATTGGCAGGCAGATTCTTTATCACTGAGCCACCTGGGAAGTCCATAGATAAAGGGAAGTCCAATAGAGGAGGTACGTATAAATTGCTTTGGGACTTTAGAAAAGGATACCTTCCTCTGTTCTGGGGCAAGCAGCAAGGCGTGAGGAGGAAGTGAAAGACTATGTGGTGGATTCTAGGGTTATAGAATCCAAATGATTTGGGTCTTTAGAGATGGGTGGATTTTAGATATGTGTAGATGTTAAAGAAACCTGAGCACTGAAGAATTGATGCTTTTTAACTGTGGTGTTGGAGAAGACTCTTGAGAGTCCCATGGACAGCAAGGCTATCAAACCAGTCAATCCCAAAGGAAATGAGTTCTGAATATTAATTGAAAGGACTGATGCTGAAGCTGAAGCACCAATACTTTGGCAACCTGATGTGAAGAACTGACTCATTGGGAAAGACCTTGATGCTGGGAAAGATTGAAGGCAGGAGGAGAAGGGGGTGACAGGGAATGAGATGGTTGGATGGCATCACCGACACGATGGACATGAGTTTGAGCAAGCTTGGGGAGTTGGTGATGGACAGGGAAGCCTGGCGTGCTGCTGCAGTTCATGGGGTTGCAAAGAGTCAGACACGACTGAGCGACTGAACTGAAATGAGATGTCAAATGCAGTCATCTCTGGTTCTTTATTCATTCAAATGCGACTTGAGTATATATGTGACCTAGCCTTGGTCACTTTATGGAGTTTATATTTATCAGGGTAGGTGGATTCTGAACAGGTCATTTTCTAATTAATTGCTGTTTATTCATTCATTCAACAAATATTTGAGTGGCTACTAAATGTTTTACCCAACTCTTAGGATATAGCAGTAAAGAAAATAACCTCTATGCTTATGAAACCCACATCCTAGTTCAGAGACAGAAAGTAGGTAAGTATATAATAAATTGCCAGGTAGTAATAAGTGCAGTGATGATGTGGGGCTGTTTCAGTTAATGTGATCAAGAGAGGCCTCTCTGAGAGGAGGATATTTGAGCAGAGACTTAAATAGAATGAAGATAGCAATTCCTGTGAATAGCTGGACAGTTTCCTGATAGAGGGAATAGCAAATGTTAAAATCTCATGATGAAGATTTTAATGTTCTAGGAATAGCAAGGAGATCTCTGGGATTGGAGTGTAATTTGTAAAGGAAGAAACTATAGAAGATGAGAGTGGAAAAGTAGATATGGGCCAGATTGGACAAGACACCATGGCCTGGGGAGGGATGGATGTTGGGAAGCTATTGGGAGAATGGCATGGTGTGATTTGTTTTAAAAAGACAGCTCTATCTCCTTTGGTCCAAAATAGAAGTTGGGAGACCGGTTATCATAGTAGTTCCGCAAGGATATAAAGGTTGCTTGGATTTGTGCAGTGACAGTCGAAACATCACGAAGCTATATTTTCAGGGAAGGGCCAGTGGGCTGTCTTGATGGACTGGATGTGGGTGTGTGAGGGAGACAGTCAAGAGTGATGTCCCAGTTTGGTGCCGTGGGCTGAGAGAGGCAGCGCTGGGAGAGGGGTAGGATCTGGTGGGGACCAAGGGTTCTGCTGTTTGAGCTGCCAGCTGACATTCAGATGAGGTCAAGTAGGCAAATGGATATGAATCTGGAATTCAGGGAATGGTTGAGGCTAGCGTTTTAATTTTTTGGAGTTAATAGCATATAGAGAGGTTTAAAGCCACGAGACTGGATGAAATCATCTTGGGAGTGAGTGTAAATGATCCCCTCCCTAGAGGTGTTTAATGTCTTCCTCTGTTCCTTAATCACGTCAGATTCAAGTTCAATGTAGGGGAAAAATACTTCATAGATAGTGGTATGTACTTCCTAATTATATTCTATCAGGAAGCAATTTGGTTCTTTCTCTTTTTTATGATATTTGTGTTAATCAGTGGGCTCAGGTATTGCTGTTCTGGTCTATCTGTTATAAAACTCCATCCCCATCAGCATTTAGCAACCATTGATGATCATTTTTGGAATCCATCATATCAGTAGGGATAGCAGAAAGGTGTTAATGGGTGTCTTTCCTTCCTTCTTAATTAGCTGAAGTTCTCCTGTAAGGAAGTACTTTGCCTCATCAGCTGTTTGGTTAGCCTGAGGTACAGTCTGTACAGGAAAGGTAGGATGAGTGTTTAGAATTTCCTAAGGTTGACCAGAGACACCTCTTTCATGATGATTTCTGAGTCCTTTTGATGAGACTCCAGTAGCCTGTAAGTGCTTCCTTGTTTCTCCCATATGACAAGATCTTCCAGGTTCATCTTGCTGATTTCTTTTTCTAGACTTGAATTAGCCATTTCTCTAAGGAGTTGCACAGCCCTCTTAACCGATATATGGTATGGAAGGGTTTTAGAGTGCCTTTTGTATCCTGTGACCTTAAGGTGATCTTTCCCCCCCATAAAATTTATTCTAATGTGTACTGTGATAATAAAAATAGAATGAAAATACTTTAAAAATGCAGTGTATTGATTTATATTTTAACTACACAGTTTTGAATGGCTTGATTTATACATTAAACCCTACTACCTTAACAGCATTTTCTGCTTTAGTAACTCAAAATTGAAATTAGTGCCTAAAACACTAATTCTTGAGTATAGCTAATCTAAACCATGGAGATTGGGTTGATTTTGAAATGTGCTCTTCAGTTAAGCTCGCTGTACTCTGGTTATTGTTTCCCACTGGGCTCTTCTTCCCATTGACTCTTCCTTGAACTTAGTGTATATAAGCTAAAGCATAATTCTTCATATGTAGGTAGGCAGAATCATGGTTTTTACAGAATTCTTTTTATAGATTATTCACACATGTATACAACCATACAAAGACTACCTTTCAGTGTGGGATAGTTAAGCCTTCACACTGTATAAAGTCCATATTCTGGTTACCCCTCTAATATTTTCTCCATGGTCTGTAGGAACCAAACCCTTTGTGGAAGCCATTAGCAGCAGAAATAAAAACATAATAGAACATAATTCAGGTATGACCTAAATCAAATCCCTTATGATTATACAGTGGAAGTGAGAAATAGATTTAAGGGACTAGACCTGATAGATAGAGTGCCTGATGAACTATGGACAGAGGTTCATGACATTGTATAGGAGACAGGTATCAAGACCATCCCCAAGAAAAAGAAATGCAAAAAAGCAAAATGGCTGTCTGAGGAGGCCTTACAAATACCTGAGAAAAGAAGAGAGGTGAAAAGCAAAGGAGAAAAGGAAAGATATACCCATTTGAATGCAGAGTTCCAAAGAATAGCAAGCAGAGATGAGAAAGCCTTCCTCAGCGATCAATGCAAAGAAATAGAGGAAAACAACAGAATGGGAAAGACTAGAGATCTCTTCAAGAAAATTAGAGATACTAAGGGAACATTTCATGCAAAGATGGGCTCAATAAAGGACAGAAATGGTATGGACCTAACAGAGGCAGAAGATATGAAGAAGAGGTGGCAAGAATACACAGAACTGTACAAAAAAGATCTTCACGACCCAGATAACCACGATGGTGTAATCACTCACCTAGAGCCAGACATCCTGGAATGTGAAGTCAAGTGGGCCTTAGAAAGCATCACTACAATCAAAGCTAGTGGAGGTGGTGGAATTCCAGTTGAGCTATTTCAAATCCTAAAAGATGATGCTGTGAAAGTGCTGCACTCAATATGCCAGCAAATTTGGAAAACTCACCAGTGGCCACAGGACTGGAAAAGGTCAGTTTTCATTCCAATCCCAAAGAAAGGCAATGCCAAAGAATGCTCAAACTACCACACACTTGCACTCATCTCACATGCTAGTAAAGTAATGCTCAAAATTCTCCAAGCCAGGCTTCAGCAATACGTGAACCGTGAACTTCCAGATGTTCAAGCTGGTTTTAGAAAAGGCAGAGGAACCAGAGATCAAATTGCCAAGATCCATTGGATCATGGAAAAAGCAAGAGAGTTCCAGAAAAACATCTATTTCTGCTTTATTGACTATGCCAAAGCCTTTGACTGTGTGGATCACAATCAACTGTGGAAAATTCTGAAAGAGATGGGAATACCAGACCACCTAACCTGCCTCTTGAGAAATCTGTATGCAGGTCAGGAAGCAACAGTTAGAACTGGACATGGAACAACGGACTGGTTCCAAATAGGAAAAGGAGTATGTCAAGGCTGTATATTGTCACCCTGCTTATTTGACTTATATGCAGAATACATCATGAGAAACACTGGGCTGAAGGAAGCACAAGCTGGAATCAAGATTTCCGGGAGAAATCTCAATCACCTCAGATATGCAGATGACACCACCCTTATGGCAGAAAGTGAAGTGAAGTGAAGTTGCTCAGTTGTGTCCGACTGTTTGCACCCCATGGACTACAGCCTTCAAGGCTCCTCTGTCCACAGAATTTCCCAGTCAAGAGTACTGGAGTGGGTTGCCATTTTCTTCTCCAGGGGATCTTCCCCACCCAGGGATTGAACCCAGGTCTCCCACATTACAGGCAGACACTTTACCTAGTGAAGAGGAACTAAAAACGAAGATCATGGCATCCAGTCCCATCACTTCATGGGAAATAGATGGGGAAACAGTGGAAACAGTGGCTGACTTTATTTTTCTGGGCTCCAAAAATCACTGCAGATGGTGATTGCAGCTGTGAAATTAGAAGACGCTTGCTCCTTGGAAGGAAACTTGTGACCAACCTAGATAGCATATTAAAAAGCATCTTTCCAGAAGACTGCATTTTACCTTATAGTAGACAGCAGACAGCATATTAAAAAGTGGAGACAATACTTTGCCAATAAAGGTCCATCTAGTCAAAGCTATGGTTTTCCCAGTAGTCATGTATGGATGTGAGAGTTGGACCATAAAGAAAGTTGAGTACCGAAGAACTGATGCTTTTGAACTGTGGTGGGTGGTGAAGACTCTTGAGAGTCTCTTGGACTGCAAGGAGATCAAACCAGTCAATCTTAAAGGAAATCAGTCCTGAATATTCATTGGAACGACTGATGCTAAAGCTGAAACTCCAGTACTTTGGCCACCTCATGCGAAGAGTTGACTCATTGGAAAAGCCTTTGATGGGGGGAGGGATTGGGGGCAGGAGGAGAAGGGGACGACCGAGGATGAGATGGCTGGATGGCATCACGGACTCGATGGACGTGAGTCTGAGTGAACTCTAGGAGTTGGTGATGGACAGGGAGGCCTGGCGTTCTGCGATTCATGGGGTCGCAAAGAGTCAGACACGACTGAACTGAACTGAACTGAACTAGGTTGGTTATAGCTTTATTTCCAAGGAGCAAGAGTGTTTTAATTTCATGACTGCAGTCATCATCTGCAGTGATTTTGGAGCCCAAGAAAATAAAGTCTGTCACTGTTTCCATTGTTTCCCATTCTATTTGCCATGAAGTGGTTAGGCCTCTCAATTATAGACACGTAGGGAAACCGCTAGAAGCTCTCTCACTTCACTCAGGTCTCTGTTCAAATGTCGCTTCATCCAGGAGGCATCCACCTTAACCACCCTGCTGGTAAACCAGCCTCAGTCTCCAGTGTCTGTATGCTTTTTCATCAGCACTTATCGCTATTAAGCTTTTTGCTGTTTACAGTGCTGCATCCTTGCCACTTAGAATAGTGCCTGGCACCATGAAAGGTGTTCGTAATGATTCGTTGGATGAGTAAATTGTTTACCGTCTGTCTCTCCAGTAGAATTCAGGCCTTATAAGGATGCCTGGTACAAGTTTGGCCTTCTAGCATTTGCTTGAAACAATGAAGTGAATGTAATACCAATGGTATTCAAATTCATATGTGTGTATGTGTGTGTGTGTGTGTGTGTGCTGCTCAGTCGCTTCAGTTGTGTCCGACTCTTTGCGACTCGATGGACTGCTGCCCATCAGGCTCCTCTGTCTGTGGGATTCTCTAGGCAAGAATACTGGAGTTGGTTGCTGGGCCCTTCTTCATATATATGTGTGTGTGTGTATATATATATATATATATATGTAAACATATATGTATGTTTATATATATGATCACATCTTGATTATATGTTTAAACTGCACATGGATTTCTCATCCAGAAATGGATTGTTGGAAGGATGTAGTCTCTAAGTAAAGTCTAGAACCGACACAGTCTGCTATCTTTTCTGCTAATGTGGATGGGCAGATTTACATATAGGGTCACCTTTTTTTCAGTGGCTAAATAACACTGGTATATGTTAATATCATGCTGATAGAAATCTAAGGGTACTGTCATATGAGTATCCCGTGACTAACTCATTGAATGGATTAGTAGTGAATTCTTTTCTCTTTGCCTCATTTTTTAAAGTTGAAAAAGTTTGTCATTCTTATTTCTAGGGTAAATGTCTGTTGGTTGTGTGCTTTCTAAGCTGATCTCAGGTCTCAAAATGGAGATTAAGGGCTTATGTTTTTTATGAGCACATTTTATAAACTCTTGTTCACATTGAATTTTGTTTCTGTTTCATTTTACATTCTTGTGGTTGCGTTTGGGAATGCAGTAACATACTGTGTTGAGTTCTTCTATCCTTTCTCAACATCCTGGTTGGTCCCATGTGATGAACCCTTGTGAGGCAGGGTGGTACTTCTGGTATTCAGGTCCTTTGTGGGAGAGGGGATGAAAGTATATGTCAGAAAACTGGGAAGTGGATATCACATTAATCTTGGGCATACTGAAGAGCTGGGTTGATCATAAGGCAGTCTGTACATCTGGAAAATAAAGATTCTTTTTCAAACTACATGGTGAGTATCTATTGCTTTCGAATGTGCAGATTTTTCCTTAGGAAAGAATGAAGACAGAAGAATCTGCACTTTCCCTTTTTCTCCTCCAGTGATTTAGCAGAACATTTCAATTTTCTTCAGGTAATTAAACCGGAGAGCAATGACAAGGAAACAGAAGGTGCCTATGAGTCCGATCTCCCCGAGGAGCTCTGTGGAAGCCAGCTTCCGCAACAGTCCCTGAAAGGCTATAATGACAGTCCTGATGTCATTATAGAAGCACAGTTTGATGACAGTGACTCAGAAGATGGACATGGCAACACTCAAAATGCTCTGGTTGATGGTGTTAAGAAACTCTCAGTTTGTGTTCAGGAAAAAGGTGAGTACAGGACAGCTTTCTGACATTTTTATTCTGGTAGATTGTCTTAAAGATTGGAATTCTCTCTGGGCTACAGGATTCATCACACAGTACAATTGGTGTCTTTCCAGTTTCTAACCTGTGGGAGCTTTTAGGAAAGGGGGATCTTTGACAGGCTTCCAGCTGCTGTTTATGAGGCAGGGACAGACTGCTGCTGGTGGTTTGTGTGGTCGGTGGCTGCTGTTGTCACAACAGCTGTTGTCCCAGTGGGCTTTGCATTGTGTTGGTAGCTCACCTTGACATTCCTGTGATGAGTCCAGTCCCACCCTGTGGTTGATGGGAACAGAATTAAACCAATCATTAAATCCTTCCCCCCAAAAAGCACTTCATTTTACCCTAGAATTTGCTTTAATTTTAACTCCGAACATTTTGTCCTTAGTGATGGGAATGAAAAATGAAAAGTGTTTGAAAGTGAAAATGTTAGTCATTCAGTTGTGTCCTACTCTTGCAACCCCATGGACTATAGCCCGCCAGGTTCCTCTGTCCTTGGAATTCTCCAAGCAAGAATACTGGAGTGGGTAGCCATTCCGTTCTCCAGGGGATCTTCCCAACCTGGGTCTCCTGCATTGCAGGGAGATTCTTTACCATCTGAGCTACCAGGGAAGCCCAGTGGTGGGAATGGATCACTTTACCTGATAAGTAGATGATCCTTACAGAGTGTTTCGATTGCAAACCTTTAAAAAAGCCAGTCTTATTTTCTCTGATCAAAATTTAAACCATGAGTCCCCTGGATGCTGAAAAAGCAATTGCAGACATTTAGGGGAGGAGCTGTGACCAAAGGCTCTACCTGAGTGCACTCTGAGAAACTTAAGGGAAAGCAGCAAAAATTGGAATATTTCAATGAATAGATTTCTAGAAGGTTTTAAGTGCAGGGAATCTGTTTTCTAGCCAGATTGAGTTTTATGTATGTCGTGAAATGGAAAAAACTGACCTGGCTAGGCCAACTAGATTATGAGGTTTTTTTTAATCAGGAAGAAGTTTCTGGCACAGCCCCCATGAAAGGCTGGAAGAAACGCCAGAAGATTACTAAAGGAGGATGTTGAGCAGACACGCTGTGATAGAGACTGGTGAGCACAGTTCTCTGACTCCTGAAGAAAGTTGGAGGTGATTTCAGGAAGTGACTGCATATAAGGGTCACCCTGTGTCTCTACTGCTGATGAGGGAGTGATCTGGGGCAGTGAGCATTTTCTAAAAGCATATGTTGTGTTCTGATGCCAAGTACTGCTCATCCAGAAGGACTTTCCAACTTTGAAATTCTGTCTGAATAGGAGGCCCCTGCTTCCTCACTGCCCCACCAGGTGTGCTGACCTGAGGACACCCAGGTTCTTTCTGTTTTTGTGGCCTGTTTATAGACAACTAGTGGTTTCACTGTTCACGGCCCAGCCAATTTCATTTGGATGTTATTCCTTGAAAATTCATTCTTCTGATGTTTCTTCTTTTTTCTTTTAAAAATAGTTGGATACTGTGACCCTCTTTTGAGAGTACATGTGTATCATAATGGCATCAATACTGTGAGTCATGTCTTTTCTGTGAGAGGACCCTAAATAGTTAAATCATTTATCAACAAGGTCACCGAGAGAGAGAGATACTTGAAGGACAAAGCCAAGGGGAGTTAGTACTTTGGAACTGATGGGGTAATTATCCCAAAACTACTTTGTGGAATCCTTGCTCAGGTGATTGAAGTTGACAGACCTCAGTAGCCTCTTTTCCCCCAGGCTCCAAGTTGAAGGGTTAAGATGCCTCAGTTTCTCATTAGTGGTTGGTGCCAATACAAGGGCAAGGAAGTATTGATGGATGGAAGTGATGGCAGAATTGGTGCCTGGGGTGGATATTTGTAATCCACTTGGCTCTTTGTTTGGGAAATTCTGATGCTGGACCTACCCTTGATATGTCATCTAGTCCCTCCATCTCTGTAAGTATCACTGAGTGTTTTCCAAGCCCACTGTATGCAGTGTTTTCCTTACTCTTTTTATGGTCTTCCTATCCTACTGTTATTTATATTGCTTCCTTACTGGCCCTGACTGAGGGAACAGCCTTAATCCTTCCCTCAGTATCTGGTACCAATTTCTCTTTCCTGCTAGCCTCTAAATAGAGAGTTGGTGAAACCGCATGGCTGTTTCTCATTTCTTGCCCTCTTGATATTTAGGAAAATTGCAATTTGCTCTTTTAAAAATCATGGTGTTTTTAGAATATTTCAACCAGCTTTTCTTCTCTGGATAGTATAAAATCTGGTTACAGTTAGGATGTTAGTACTTTTTGCACCATTTAAGGGTTTGAAATTTGTTATTGAAACAAACCATAACCTTAAGAACATCATAAACTTTTCCTATGACTTCTAGAAAGGTTCTTTGCTTTGTCTTCTAGTTACAGATGGATTATCAATCCTAATCACACTTATGTGCAGAAGAGGGCTTTTTATTTATTTTTGTTTTAATATCTTTTTTTAAAATCTGAAGCAAATGCTGTATATTGCAGTATGCATTGTATATCCCTCTTTGCCCAGGATTCATATCTTTACTGTAATTACCAGTTTCTCTGCTAAGTGAGCAAGTAACCTCAGCTGTCTGCAGCAAGTACTTTGCATTCAGAGAAAAGTTTCTCTGAGCATCTCAGACCTACATAGTAGTTTCTTCTAGAAAGACAGCATGGATCTGGATCACCCTCAACCCCTGAGAGAGAATGGGCCAAAGACCTGGGGCCCTTTTCTAGGTCCAGCCCCACAGCCTCTCAAGGCTAAGCTTTTACCACTTTCTGGGCAGTGGCATTATCAGCACAGGAAATGGCCATCTGGTCGAGACCAGGGGCAACCCAAATAAATATCCTTTGGTATCAAGTATTTGAGTAACAGCCACCTGATTAGCCAGCTCCTAAGGAGAGGAAAAGTCATGACTGAGTGGTCCAGTAGCTCTTTATCATACATCTTTGGGAACTTTAAGAAGAGTTTTGAATCTTGGCATTGGTGAGTCAATCAGGCTGTGACATACTTTTCCTGTTCTCTACCTTAGTAGGGTCTTGTTCAGTTTCCTGGTCTGGAAGTAGGCTTCTGCAAGTACCCTGAAGGCTTGGGTTTGAGTGTAGAGTTGGTGACATTTTAAATTCTCTCTTTTTGTCTCTGGCCGCCTTTAGCTTTTTCTTGAAGGGAGAATCCACAGGGAATCCTTGTCCCTTTATGGGGTTTGACTCAGTCTGTTACTCCTCCTGCTGAGGCCTGCTCAGGTCAACCTCAGGAATCAGGAAGAGCTACCTCACTCTCTTTTTTTTATGGCTGAGTATATTCCATTGTGTGTGTGTGTGTACACAATATTTTCTTTATGCATTCATCTGTCGATGGACTTGTCTTCCTATGTCTTGGCTTTTGTAAACAGTGCTGCTGTGAACAATAGAGGTACATGTATCTTTTTGAATTATGGTTTTGTCTGGATATATGATCAGGCTTGGGATTTCTTGATCATATGGCAACTCTGTTTTTAGTTTCTTAAGAAACCTCCATACTGTTTTCCATAGTGACTGCATTAATTTACATTCCCACCAACAGTGTGGGAGGGTTCCCTTTTCTCCACACCTATGAGGTGTCTTCTGTTTTCTTGTTCCTGCCAACAGTTTTTAAGTTTTTATCCTCTAGAGATTAAGTTCTGTAAATTGCCTTTTCATATTGTTTGCCTGTTGTTCCATCAGAGTTACTGTTCTATCGTTGATTTGCAGGAATTTCTTGTCTATTCTCCATAATAATCCCTTTTCCATTTTAGGCATTGCAAGCAACTTCTGTTTTTCTGTCCTTTATTCATTCATCTATTAACTTTATGGTGTTTTCATTGAACAAAATTTCTTAGTTTTACTGCAGTAAAATTAATCAAATACTTTATAGTTTTTTTAGTTTTTCCCTGTCCTGAGGTCACATATCCCACACAACCTTTATTAACTCCACAGTGTTACCTTTTGCTGAACTTTATGAAGTTAATTTTTTACGCTGATTGAGAGTATTATTTGGTTTCTCTCCTTTAAATTTATTTTTTTTGTTGAACCATCCTTGAATTCCTAGGATAAGTCCTACTTAATCCTGATATATTTTTATTTTTTAAATATAATACTAGATTTACTTAGGTAATATATAGTGTAGGGTTTTTTTGTATTATGTTGAATAGCCCTATCATTTTCTTATCATAGGTTAGCTTCATGAAGTGTCCTGATCAGTTTTTGACTGTTTACTATTTTCCTGGAACAGCTTGTATAAGAGAGGAATTAAGTGTTCCTTAGAATTTGGTAGAACTCATTGTAAAATTATCTGCACCTGCTGTTTTTCAGAAGGTGAGATCGTTGCTCTTTCAGTCTCTTTTATACTGATTGGTCTGTTTAATCTCTCTCTCTATTTTTGGTGCCAATTCTGGCATAATTTAAGGGCAATTTATCTATTTGAATTTATGAGCACATAGATATTCCTAATACTCATTGAAAGTGAAAATTGCTCAGTCCTGTCTGACTTTTCATGACCCCCATGGACTATACAGTCCACAGAATTCTCCAGAGCAGAATCCTGGAGTGGGTATCTGTTCCTTTCTCCAGGGGATCTTCCCAACCCAGGGATTGAACCCAGGTCTCCTGCATTGCAGGGGGTTTCTTTATTAATCAAGCCTCCAGGGAAGCCCAAGAATACTGGAATGGGTAGTCTATCCCTTCTCCAGGGAATCTTCCTGACCCAAGAATCAAACCAGGGTCTCTTGCATTGCTGGTGGATTCTTTACCAGCTGAGCTACCAGGGAAGCCCGTTAATATTCTTTAATTGTTAAAAAATTTCCTTGTGTCTGTACTTTTGCCTCCCTTTTCATTATGTATTTTAATTGTTTGACCCTTTTCTCTTTTTTCTTAACTCTTGCTTGCCAAAGATCCATCTTATTAATTGTGTGGCTAATCCTGTTTGTGATGCCAGTTGTCTTGCTCTTCACACCATGCACACTGTTGCAAGCTAATAGGCTGGAAGGAGACTCAAGGAGCCATAGGAATTGCAGACATGTTTATTCTCTCCTGGCTGGCATGGCAGCTGTAGCAGCAGCCACAACATAACCATAACGTAATAACGAAGCCATAACGTGACCTCATATAACATAACCATGATGCTGCTCCAGTGTAGCCCTGATGCAGTTCATACTGGCATTCCACGCAAAGTAGCCCATGACCAAGCGAGTGCCTTGTGATGTGCATGTACCGTGCTGTAAGTAATCTCAGCCATTACACGACCATGCGAAGTCATTGTTTACAGAACATGGGGCGAGAGGGCCTGAGAGTGTGGGGTGAGAGAGCCTGACTAGCGCCATCTTGTTAATTTACCCACGTTAATCTTTTCAAGGAGCATGATTTTTGGTTGTGTTATTCTTCTGTTTATTGTTGATGGGATGTTGTTCTTTGTATCATTGATATTTACCCTTATCATAGTCACTTAATTCCTTATTTGGGAGGGTTTCCTTTTTTGCCCTTTTCCCAACTTCTTTTTTTAAAAATTCTTTTTATTTAATTAATTTATTTGGCTGTACTAGGTCTTAGTTGCAGCATGTGTGATCTAGTTCCCTGACCAGGGATTGAACCTGGCCCTTTGCATTGGGAGCACAAAGTCTTAACCACTGGACCACCAGGGAAGTCCCTTCCCAACTTCCTCAGTTCAATAAGTCTTTGCGGCTTTTCTTGTTTCCTTTGAAATGCTTTTAAAGCTATAAATTTCCCTCTGAATACGACTTTTGCCATATCTAGGATATGCCTGGATATATTTTTGTATACATACTAACCATATATGTAGTTACAAATAATAATCACTGATATTTATTGAGCATTAGCTATGTGCTAGGACCTAAATACTTTATAATTAGTGATTATAACAGATTTCTATATATTAATCTTGTATCCTGTAACATTACTGAATTCATTTGTCATCATTGGGGGTGATGTTAGCTCAGAGTTTGTCATAAATGGCCTTTATTATATTGATATATATTCTTTCCCTACCAACTTTGATGAGAATTTTTATCATGAGTGGATAATGAATTTTGTCAACTATTTTTTCTGTGTCTATTAAGATGATTATGTGATTTTTATCCTGTTTGCTAATGTATCACATTGATTGATTTGCAGATATTGACCCATTCTTGTGTCCCTGGAGTATATCCTACTTGATTACGGTATATGATCCTTTTATATATTGTTGGATTTGGTTTGCTAGTATTTTGTTGAGAATTTTCGCCTCTGTGTTCTTCCCAAATATTGGCTTGTAGGGCTTTTTGGGTCATGTCTTTGGTTTTGGTATTAGGATAATGGTGGCTTCATGGGGGTACTCTGTCCTTTTCACTTTTTTTAGACTAGTTCAGGGAGGATATTATATTAGTACTTTGTATGTTTGGTAGAATTCCCTTGTGAAGCCATACAGTCCTGGACTTTTGTTGGCTGGGAATTTTTTAAAATTACAAATGCAGTTTCACTACTAGTAATCAGTGTGTTCAAATTGTTTGTTTCTTCTTGATTTAGTCTTGGCAGTTTGTATGTTTCTAGAAATTTGTCCATTTCTTCTAGGTAATCTGATTTGTTAGTGTATAAGTGTTTGTAGTATTTCCTTATGACTTTTTTTTGGTATCTCTGTGGTATTGGTTGTTATTGTTCCTCTTTCATTTCTAATTTTGTTTGTTTGAGTTCTCATTTCTTCTTGGTGGTTCTGGTTAAAGGTTATCAATTTTGTTTATTTATTTATTTAAAAAAATAACAGCTCTTGGTTTCATTGATCTTTTCTGTTGGTTTTTCATCTCTATTTTATATCCTCTGTGATCTTTATTATTTCTTTACCACTGCTGACTTTGGGTTTTGTTTGTTCTTCTTTTTAGATGGTGGGTTAGATTGTTTATTTGAGATTTTCTTGTTTCTTGAGGAAGGCCTGTATTACTATAAACTTCCCTCTGAGAACTGATTTTGCTGCATCCAATAGAGTTTGGAAGTTGTTTCCATTTTCATTTGTCTTGAGGTATTTTCTGACTTCCCCGTTGACCCATTGGTTTTTTAGTAACATGTTGTTTAGTCTTTACATGTTTGTTCTTTGCCCATTTTTCTTTCTGTAATTGACTTCTAGTTTCATAGTGTTGTGGTTGGAAAAAGTGCTTAATATAATTTCTGTCCTCTTAAATTTGTTGAGACTTGTTTTGTGGTGTAGCATGTGATTTATCCTGGAGAGTGTTCCTTGTGTTCTTGAAAAGAATGTGTATTCTGCTGCAGTTCATTCTCATTTTCTCATGTCTGTAAAGTAAGGATCAGTAAGCTTAACTGGCCCCACAGGCCAAACCCAGTCATGTCCACTCATTTACATATTCTCTACATCCACTTTCAGGCTACAAAAAGAGCTGAGTAGTTGTGACGCAGAAGTCTGTCTTTGGGTATCCCACAAAGCTGGAAATACTTACAACTTATTTAAACCTGTAATTCTCAGGTTATTTGGTCTCAGGATACTTCTATGTTCTTAAGAATTACTGAAGACTCCAAGGTGCTCTTGCGTATGTAGGTTATATCTATCAATATTTCTGTATTTAAAATGAAAACTAAGAAAGCTTTAAAATATTGCAAAATAAGTGTATTTGCTTCTATAAGTACACAAGTCAACATTTAAGAAAAACTTCAGATTTTAAAATAGTGATTTAAAATTGGGTATTAGTGAGGTTAATGAGATTATAGTAGATAAAACAATAGCCAAAATCCAGAGGCAAAAAATGGAAGTAACATCTAAAATGTGCTTGTTTATACTTTAAATTGATTACCTTAGAAAATTCTAGAAAACACAGGATACATCGGCACACATTCCAGTAGTCATTAGAGCAGGGGGTAGCAAAGGTATTCTGTAAAGGGCCACATTGTAAATATTTCCAGCTTTGTGGGATACCCAGAGATAGACTTCTGTGTCACAACTACTTAACTCTTTTTGTAGCCTGAAAGTGGATGTAGAGAATATGTAAATGACTGGACATGCCTGGGTTTGGCCTGTGGGGCCAGTTTAGCTTACTGATCCTTATTTTACAAATATGAGAAAATGAGAGTGAAAGAGACAAATAATGTCTTAGTATTATTATGAAGAGTCTTGACCTTGTGAATCCTTTGTCAGAATCTCAGACCACACTTGTAGAACCACTGGCTTACGCTATTGAAATTGATAGTTGATGCTGAACAAGACTTTAGTGAATGTTTTAATTATATATTGTTAGGAAATGCAGCACTGCTTCAGTTCCTTAGTTTCTTGTGGTTATTGGAATGGTTTTTTGTCCATGTATTGGTACTTAAAATAATTTGGATAAAAAGTTATTGCCTCAATCCTTTTGCTCAATTGTGTGGTCTGTATATGTCTTGGTTTATCACACCTGTTCACAGTGTGAATTGCAGAATCTTTACATCCTCTTAAAATGTTCAATAGTTTATAGCATTATTGTACTTTAGAAAAAGCCAATGAGTGTTTTGTGTTTTTTAGTATTAATTTGAAAGGAAATTTTTCCAGCAATTTCCTACATATAATCATTGATACAATAAGAAAGCTATTGGTGTTGTTTTGTCTCTTTAAAATAGATACCTTAATGAATGCTCTTATATTTCCAATAATTTTCTCATTGGTGGTTTTGATTTTCTAGGTATAAAACAATTTTATCTACAAATAATTTTGCCCTTACCATTCTAATTTTATGCTTTTCATTTATTACCTCATTGCGTTGGCCATTACTTTAAGAACTGTATTACATAATGGTGGTGAATGCCTTCTTCCGGACTTTAATAGGAATGCTTCCAGTATTCAGCCATCAAGCACTGTGCTGGTTGTTGGCTTGAGACCTAGTTAACCAAGTGTCCTCTTTCTTTTCTACTTAAAGTTTATATGGGAATGGATATTGAATTTTTATTTTAAGTGCCTGTTGAGCTTCTTTCAAGATTTCATTTTTTCCCCTTTGGCTTGTTTACTTGATGATGTATATAACATTGAATAATTCTTAAATCCCTCATACAACCATGACCCTCATTTGGTCATGGTGTATAGCATGTTTTAACATGTAGCTCAGTTCTGTTTGCTAATGTTTATTTTTGATTTTTGGGTTTATAATACAAGATGTGAGTTTCTTCTTACTAGGCAGTCTTTGTTGTGTTTTGGTGTGTGTGTATATGTGCTCAGTTGCTCAGTTGTGTCTGACTGTTTGTGACCCTATAGACTGTAGCCTGTGGGATCTCCCAGGCAAGAATACTGGAATGGGTTGCCATTTCCTCTTCCAGGGAATTTTCTCCACCCAGGGAGCAAACCTGCATCTCCTGCATTGGCAGGCAGATTCTTTACCACTGAGCCACCTGGGAAGCCCTATTTCTTGGTATCAGGCTTTATTAACTTTGCGGGAAGAACTGGGAGTCTTTCTTTTTCTCACTGCTTTGGAGCAGTTAGAATAGCATTGAGAAGGATAAAGTGTTCCTGGTACTTGAACCATTTAAAGCACTGAAGGTTGAAACATGGGTTAAGACTTTATCTGGCATCTTTTTCCATGTCTAATGATTGTTTGTTTCTGTAGGGTTTTCCCCTCTTCTTGTGTTAATGTTGATAATTTGTATTTTGCAAGAAAATTATACATTTTAGCACCTATTCTAATATTAATATTTTACAATAGAGTTGTACAAAGTTTTTTTCAATTAATTTCCTCTGCATCTATAATCAAACCTTTCCGTTTGCCAGTAATTTTTTTATTACACTAGGAAGTGATGTGTCTGTTTTTTAGTAGAGATTTATTTCTCCTATTTTTATTTATTGTCTGTAATCTCTACTTTTATCTTTATACATGTTAAGTCTGAGGGAGTTAGGTGTAGTTGGAAATGTGGGTTGAATTTCACGTCATAATTTGGGCGGGAATGTAATTGAAAGAATCATTGGTGTCTAGTTATTTCCTTGAAGAGAACCCCTCGATTCTAAGGGTTACTTTAAGGGACTCTCAGAGTGCAGGGCCTACCTGTTCTCTCCTGCCACCTGAGTTTCCCTTCTTGAAAGAAATAAATATTATCAGAGCCTGGTAGGCTGCAGTCCATGGGGTCGAGAAGAGTCGGACATGACTGAGTGACTTCACTTTCACTTTTCACTTTCATGCATTGGAGAAGGAAATGGCAACCCACTCCAGTATTCTTGCCTAGAGAATCCCAGGGATGGGGGAGCCTGGTGGGCTGCCGTCTATGGGGTCACACAGAGTCAGACACGACTGAAGTGACTTAGCAGCAGCAGCAGCAGCAGCAGCACACTGCTCCCTGCCCTACAGACTCCATAAGAAACTCTTGTAGGTTTAAAAGTCTTCCGTGTGTGTGATAAGATACATACAGCACAAAATTTGCCTTTCTAGTAATTTTAAAGTTTACAGTTCAGTCCTGCTAATTACATTCATGATGTTCAACAGCCATTACTACTATCTAGTACTATGCCCACACTTTTTAAATCATGTTACACAGAAACTCTGTAACAAGTAAACAGTAACTCCCTGTTTAATCCACCCCAGCCTCTGCTAACCACTAATCTACTTCTTCTCTTTAAATGGTCTATTCTTTTTTTTGTTTTGGTCTATTCTCGATATGGCATATATAAATGGAGTCATACAATATTTCTCCTTTTGTGTCTGGCTTATTTCATTTAGTCTAATGTCTTCAAGATTCATCTATGTTGTCACATGTATGAGAATATCATTCCTTTTCATGACTGAGTAGTATTTCATTATGTTGAATATATATTTTGTTTATCCATTCATGTTAATGGACACTGTTTTTCTTCTACCTTTTGGCTCTTGAATAGTGAATAATGCCGAAATGAGCCTTGATGTGCAGGTATCTGAGTGAAAGGGAAAAGTGGAAGTGAAAGTCTCTCAGTTGGGTCAGACTGTTTGCAACCCCATAGACTATACAGTCCATGGAATTCTCCAGGCCAGAATACTAAATGTACTGTAAAAATGAGCACTGGTGTGCAAATATCTGAGTACCTGTTTTCAGTTCAGTTGGAATTGTATTCAGGAGTAGAATTGCTGGTTCATATGATGCTAAAGCTGAAACTCCAGTACTTTGGCCACCTCAT
Source organism: Ovis aries (assembly GCF_016772045.2). Lineage (NCBI taxonomy): Eukaryota > Metazoa > Chordata > Mammalia > Artiodactyla > Bovidae > Ovis > Ovis aries. Next base: position 233,731,685 of record NC_056055.1, read on the forward strand.
GCGAAGAGTTGACCCATTGGAAAAGACTCTGATGCTGGGACGGGACGGATTGGAGGCAGGAGGAGAAGGGACAATAGAGGATGAGATGGCTGGATGGCATTACTAACTCGATGGACATGAGTTTGAGTGAACTCTGGGAGTTGATGATGGACAGGGAGGCCTGGTGTACTGTGATTCATGGGGTCACAAAGAGTCGGACATGACTGGGTGACTGAACTGAACTGATTCTACTACCAGCATATTCTACTACCAGCATATACTACTACCAGCATATACTACTACTGTATTCAGTATACTACCATATACTACTACCAGCATATTCTACTACCAGCATATACTACTACTGTATTCAGGAGTAGAATTGCTTGCTGGGTCATATTCTACAACTACCTACATCACATTGCCTACACTACCTATATCAGCTGTTTGAGAAATGTGGGTATTTTTAAAAGAATTTTTAAATCATGAAATACCTAGTGATTAAAAAGGTTAACAAAGATAGAAAACCATGAGGAATGTTGAAATAATAACAGTTGCATTTGTTCCTTATTGAAATATACCTAGAGCTTGTCCAGTTCTTTCTCTGGCTTGTTGTTTTCACCTTCTCCTCTTTCCATTTTTTTATCGAGTCACTCCTACCTATTTTCTCTTTGATGTTTCACTGGACCTGGGAAATTGGAGCTTCAGAACATTTTTCTAACATTACAAGTAGTTTATTTTATAGAACGTACTCTGCTCCAATCCATTCCTTACAGCACCTAGGAATAGGCATGCTTGTCAACCTTTTTGCTAGCACTTAAACACTGAATTATTGGGATAGAAATTTAAATAAAAGGACGTAGTCTGTATTGAGTGCAGTTCATGCTGTTACTGAGAAACAGAAGTTCCCGGGCCTCTAGCAGTCAGTTTCTATGTGTGCCTGCCCTTCTCCCAAGTAGATGTGAATGAAGACTTGAAGGTCTCTGGAGCCACCCACTGCCCCCTAGTTCTTTTAACATTTTTTGTGGTATTACATTCCTAATTCTCTTGTTTGACTTTTAGCTTTATACTTGCCTACCTGGATTAGTTAATAATCTACTTTTGGGGTGCTTACAGATCAATATCTTTGTGTGATGGTATCATTTTCTTCCTTTTTCCAGTCATCCTTGGAATCTTTCTTCCAAGTATGTCTACTTAAACCCCTCTCTGGTACTTTTCAGGTTAGGCAAGTCCATGCTAGTGACAAGAATCATATCTGTTTACAGTTACATTAGACATCATAAAATTTTGGACCTACTTGAGTCCTAGAAGATCAAGGACTCTCCTTGACGTGTGTTAGTCTACCCCAGGGGCTTCCCGTGGAGCACTATTTCATGACAGTAAGTGAAAATAGTTCATTTACTTTAAGTAAGACGGCAAGGTCAACTTATTTTACTTTTGATACAAATGATACCAGCCCACCATGATAATACAGACTTTTCCTGCTGATCAGAGGCTCTAATGAACAGTTGTATCCTTTTGATTAAGAAGTAGGATAACATTAATTTTTGATGCATGTAAGTTACTAAAAACACTTCAAAGTGTGAGATCTGAGGCAAAAGTTAATTTAAAATGTATTGTACAAAATTCTGCTTTGATTAAAAGGTTAGAAACAACTGATCTAGTTCACCCCTTTTGTTTTACAGACGAGGAAACTGAGACTCAGAGAAGTTACTTGGCATGTCCAGTGTCCCACAGGAAGTTAGTGAGTTCATTAAAGAAAAACACCTTATACCTCTAATTACAACAGATAATTTCTCCAAATGGGTTACATTTTTTGAAGAGCAAATCATGCCAGATCAGTTTAATTTCTTTCTACAAGAATTTGTTGAGCATTGTTCATTGCCCACCTAGAGTCTATTTCCCTCTTTCCCTTTTGCCTATATACCCAGATTTTCATCTGGACATCTGCCCTTTCCCCAAATTCCTTGGACTTTGAGCTAAGTTGACCCCAGCTGCTGAGTTTCAGTTGCCTTATACCAATTGGTTAAGTTGCTTGGTCACCTTGTGCCGATAGGACTGTCTGTACTGTTCAGTATTCTCTCTAGCCACTTAGTCACGTGTGGCTGTTGAGCACTTGAGATATGTGACTGAGAAACTGAATTTTTAATTATATTACTTTTACTTTAATAATAAATAGCTCAGTGTGGTTTGTGACTACTGCATTGGGCACATTGTGGTGTCATACCATTTCCTCTTCTCGTAGGCACATGACCTAAGCTGTCTAATCAGGGTGACTCCTGTTAGAATTCTGGGATGTAAATAGTGTCCTGATGGATGTGAACACGAAACACATATCCCTGATTGGTACTGGAAGCTCTCCTATGACTTGCCAAGTGTCGTGGAGAGAAGAGTGAAGAAGCAGAAAAAACTCTGGGCCTCTACAACCATCACTGGGCTGAGCCTTGGATCAACTGACTTGAGGCCTGCCTTCCTTCTGAACTTCTAATTTCATTATCCAGTGAATCACCTTTGAGATATAAGCCAGTTTATGTGGAATGTTCTGTCATCTCAGCTAAGCATTCAGACAGATACAGAGGGAACGACCAGGCAGGCATCCTGCCACTTCCTCGGTAAAGAAAGGTGAATGAAGAGTAAAATCCAGATGCTTGTCCTTGAGGTAAAATTATTCCATGAGAGGAGATAAAGAAACAGACATGTGTTCTGGATCTTGACGGCCCTCTTCCCCTTCCTTGGGAACTGCCTTTACTAAAGTGGTCAATGTGCTCTGCCCTGTCCCCAGGACTTATTTGGATACTGAGTGGACATCTGACCTAAGTCATATCAATACATTGGCTGGCCAGGGACCCATGAGATTTTTTTCTCCACAGCTTGAGGACTCTAGGGAATAGCACAGGATGCATGGGGTGGAGGGTGAGGGGTAGTCTGGAGAGGAGGATAGAGAAACAGGCTGTGGTGAACTTCCGTCCAGTTATCTGTGTTTGCTAAGAGATCTGGGTAATGGGAAGTCACCCAGCATTGTTAAGGAAAGGAGACTGATTGTAAGGAAGAGGGGAGAGATTGGGGCACGGCATTGGGACCAGTTAAGATGTTTGAAGACCTGGCTGAGAGCAAAGGCAGCTGGCATGCAAGGGAAGGGATAGGGAGGCAAGACATTTTGGAACCAGAATTGACAGAGTTTGTTAGTAGATCTGATATGGGACATAAGGCAGAGGAACACTCAAGAATGAGACTAACTTGATATCTAATTAGGCAACTGCACAGGTGTTGACATCTTAAATGAGAAAAATAAGACCAGGTTTGAGATGGACGATGAATCTAGATTCTGATTACGTGTTGAATTTGAGTTGTATGGGGGACATTCAGGTTGTGACATTCAGTGAGTGATTGAAAATAGAAATATAGACCCAGAGGAGGACTGATTCGAGTTCTAAATCTGAATATTGTTAGTTAAAGCTATGGGAAATAGGAGAGATTATTGGGTAGATGGTCCACAGTTGGAGTTACCTGAAGTAGTCATTATCCTATAAACCAAGGCCTGAGCTGGTAGATATGGAAAACTCAGGGTCAAGGGTGGTGGTTGGTACGTAACTCTGATAAAGATTTTGAGAGCCTTGCACGGGGCCTAACAGAAAAGTATATAGAAATAAGTGATGACTATTTTCTAGAAATGAAGGAATGTTTCTCTTACCTTAATGAATATCAAATGATTAAAGATTATTTTTTTAAAAAAGACTGATTCTCACAATTATTTAAAGTAACTTTTATTCCTATCCACTCCAGTTTTCTTGGGCTTCCCTTGTAGCTTAGCTGGCAAAGAGTCTGCCTGCCATGCAGGAGACCTGGATTCGATCCCTGGATTGGGAAGATGCCCTGGAGAAGGGAAAGCCTACTCACTCCAGTATTCTGGCCTGGAGAATTCCATGGACTGTATAGTCCCAGGGGTCACAGAGTCAGACACGACTGAGCGACTTTCAAATTATTCAGGAAGGGGCTTTTTTTTTTTTTTTTTTTTTTTTTTTTTGCATTTAACCATTATTTTGAAAGAATGGCTTGAAAGAGACAAGTTTAGTTTTGTACTTATTGAACTGGGAAAGTGAGAATCATTACAGGTGGGGATGGTTAATGTCTTCATCCCGTTTAGCTCGACCTGGGATTCTGAGCAGTTTTGTCTGTGAAGTTAGTTTTCAGGTCCTCAGACTCCAAGAAGGGAAGGCCCCATTAAGACACCCTTCCTCGTCCACCCCTCTCGTCAGCATATGCCGACTTAATTCAGTCAAGTAGTGAAGCCTTTTTTGTAGCTTAGTGTTTGACCTGCTTTCATAAGGTTTCATTTGGCTTTTTGCTTTGATGGAGACCCTTTCATTGCCACTCTGCAGATTTATGACTCATCTCTCTGACATCGGTTTCCCCTTTCAGTTCGGTTCAGTTGCCCAGTCGTGTCCAACTCTTTGTGACCCCATGGACTGCAGCACGCCAGGCTTCCCTGTCCATCACCAGCTCCCAGAGTTTACTCAAACTCATGTCCATCGTGTCGGTGATGGCATCCAACCGTCTCATCCTCCATTGTCCCCTTCTCCTCCCACCTTCAGTCTTTCCCAGCATCAGGGTCTTTTCCAAGGAGTCAGTTCTCATCAGGTGGCCAAAGTACTGGAGTTTCAGCATCAGCATCAGTCCTTCCAATGAATCTTTAGGACTGATTTCCTTTAGGATTGACTGGTTTGATCTCCTTGCAGTCCAGGAGACTCTCAAGAGTCTTCTCCAACACCACAGTTCAAAAGCATCAGTTCTTTGGCACTCAGCCTTCTTTATAGTCCAGCTCTCATATCTATACATGACTACTGGAAAAACCATAGCTTTGACTGGACAGACCTTTGTTGGCAAAGTAATGTCTGCTATTTAATATGCTGTCTAGGTTGGTTTTCAGATAGTGCTTTAAAAAAAAAAAACCCTCAAAAATGAATGAGTCACCTCTATCAGTTTAAGTGGAACCAGCCTCCCACCCCTGCACACCTTTCACTAGGCCCCTGAGTCAAGCTCAGCTGCCTTAGTGAAGTCTCTCAGCTCTGCCCCCAGTTAGTTGACCCCTGTCTGGCCAGTCCCCTCCACTCTGACTCATTTGCTTGAGCCAGAGGCAGCAGTCGAGTATGAACTTGATAGGCTTGGCTTGGGAGCTGATGTTCATTTCTACCCTCCTCATTTCAAGGCTCTCTTAATATCCGCTTCTGCAGACTGAACTACTATATTCTCAATTCTGCAATTCACCTAGGTTTCCCTGTACTTACTATTGCAGGTATAAGTGCTCCTTGAGCCCACTCTGGAGCATTGGGGCCAGGATCCAGACCTGTCTGGCCAGTCCTGTTTGCATCTCCACCAGGGAAGGAGGAGCCAACAAAATGTGGCAGTGCTCTTAGTAGGAAACAAAAAAGTATTGAACAAAAGCTTTCGTCAGTCATTCTTGCCTCTTAGTGCTTTTCCTTATTTGCTAAAAAAAAAATTTCCTTATATGTTAAAATTTCCTAATTTGTTAAAAAAAAAAAAAAAAGCACTTGAGATGCCTGCCTTGACTTCTTCATGGGTTCTTACATAAGTCAAATGAGGTAATGGAAGGGAAAATACCTTGAAAGGGATAAAGCGTAACATTGAGTTGTGGGCCTTTTCCAAATCTTTTTTTTTTTTGAAGCCTGTTGCCTCTTAAAGCAACAAGTGTCAAATGAGTTTTCCTGTAGAGGTTCTCATGCCGCATGATGTCAGTGATGAGCTCTAACGGCTCTTTACGGCTGTCCTTGTCCATCTGGGGCCTCCTGCCTGTCTCTCCAGCTTATGTTCTTGCTCCTGCCCACTCAGACCTCACCTCCAACCAAACTGGACCTTATATTGTCCCTGAACACCCGCTTCCCTCTTCCATCTTGGTGTCTGCATGCCTCCTCTTTTCTGCCATGCTGCTGCTGCTAAGTCGCTTCAGTCGTGTCCGACTCTGTGCGACCCCATAGACGGCAGCCCACCAGACTCCTCATCCCTGGGATTCTCCAGGCAAGAACACTGGAGTGGGTTGCCATTTCTTTCTCCAATGCACGAAAGTGAAAAGTGAAAGTGAAGTCGCTCAGTCATGTCGAGCGACTTTGTCGAGCAAAGTCAAGTCACTCATTCATTAGCCATGAATGCTGCCTAATTCCCCAACTCTTCCTCTGAAAATTCCTCTAAGCTTCTAATGTCAACTGTCATTTGAAGTGTATATTAACTATCACTGTGTAACAAACTTGCCATAAGCTTAGTGGCTTAATAGAACATGTTTACTATCTCACATCTTCCTGTCCCACTGACTTATCCCACTGTAGGTCAGTGGAACATAGTAAGAAATATGTACTTGGCTTCTGCGTCTGGCTCCTGACCAGCTTCCCTGGTGGCTCAGCTAGTAAACAATCCACCTGCAATGGGGGAGACTGTGTTCGATCCCTGGGGTTGGGAAGATCTCCTGGAGAAGGGAATAGCTACCCACTCCATTATTCTGGCCTGGAGAATTCCATGGACTGTATAGTCCATGGGGTCGCAAAGAGTCGGACATGACTGAGTGACTTTCACTCCTGGTTCCCGATGTAGAGCTCCTAAAGACCTTGGAATTTCCTGAGTGATAGGGGTGCTTGTTCTCATATTTCGTCTTTGACCCTGGTTCCTTGACACAGAGTTCCTAAAACCCTTGTAGTTTCCCAAGTAATGGTGGTAATAGGAGCATCTTAACAGAGCTCCTACATCTCTTGGAATTTCCCAAGTGGTAGGAGCATTTACTGTTCTATGTGACAAGTCTTGGTAGACTCCTGGATAGTTCAGACTGGGGTTGTTCATGAAATGATTCTAACCGTTTCACACAATGGTTAGAAGCTTGACATTTTCAGCCCTACTGCCATCCTTCAGGGAGCAGAGAGCAACTGAAGGTTGAGTTAATAATTGTTGATGCCTACGTGGTGAAGCCTCCATAAAAAGTCCTGAACTGTGGGGTTTGGAGAGCTTATGGCTTGGTGAATACATTCACGTCCTGGAAGGGTGGTGCACTGCTCGACTCCATGGGGACAGAAGCTGCTGTGCTTGGGGTCCTTCTAGGCCTCTCTGGCTGTATCTTTTATACTAAGCAAGTCAATGTAAGTTAAGTGCTGCCCTGGGTTTTGTGATGACTCATCAGTCATAATGACGACGGATTATCAGGCCTAAGCGTGGGGCCATGGGAACCCCTCCATTTGTGGCCAACTCAGAGTGTAGGATATCTGGAGACCCACAGCTTGTGTTTGGTGTCTAAAGTGGGCAGGGGCAGTTTAGTGGGACTGAGCCCTTCACCTGTGATGCCTGTGCTAATCCCAGACAGTTTGTGTCAGGACTGAATTAAAGTGTAGAACGAGCAGGCAGTGTCCGCAGAGGACTGGAGACTTGCTTGGTGTGGAAACCCATACAGTTGGAATCCTAAGTATTGTGAGTAGAGGAAACAAGGTTCCCCTTTGGTCAGGATTCTGGGCATGGCCCAGCGCAGTCCTGCTTCAGGGTTTCTCACAAGGTTGCAGTCAAGGTGTTGGTCATCTGAAGGCTCTACTGGGGAAGGGTCTTCTTCCAAGTTTATGTGGTTGTTGGCTGGCCTCAGTTCCTGGTGGGCTTTTGGACTGAGCACCTGTTTCCTTGCCAGCTGCTGCCATGGGTCTCTCTGAATGGCAGCGGGCTTCATCAGATCCAGCAAGGGACAGAGTCTGTTATTAAGTGGAAGTTACACCCTATTGGAACCTAACCATGGAAGTGAACCATGTTGTCTTGTGTTCTGTTGGTTAGAAGCAAGTCATCGTCCTGCCTCTCTCAGAGGGAGGAGGGAGTTGTGTCATAGTGTGAAGAGCAGGAGGTGTGAGGGTCCCTGGGGGCCCTCTTTAGAGTCCACAAGAGGTTTTCCCCATGAGCCTCTACTTACTTCTTCCAACTAAATGTGTGATCTTTCCTTTCTGTGACTTCTTTTTTTCTCTGTGTGACTCTTCTTTATAGCTACTTTTTTTTTTTTTTTCAGTTCACTTTCCATGACTGATATTATTGGGGTTGAATATTTTCTTTGTTTCCCTCATATAACTGTTTTTGCTCACCTTTCATCTACTTCTAACCTCCAGAACAAAGTCTTGTACTCAGGAAATGTTCTGCAAAAGATTATTCTTTCCTCCTTTGAAACTGAAGAAGGACCAAACTGGTTACTCTCCTGTCTAACACCTGAATCCTTTTTCTCCGTAGCAGCCACACAGGATCCATTATCAAACCTTCAGATTTGCCAATTAGGCATCAGCAGCAGTGACTCATCCGAATCTGTATAACCTGGCAGCAGTGACCTGCCTGATTTGCATTTAGAGCTATTCTTGTTACCTTATTAAGGAGAAGCAATTTTCCATTAAAGAAGCTTCAAACATTAGCTACTTTTGAGTGGTGCATTGTTCCGTTTGCTGGGGGCTTGATGGCTCTCAGGAATGACGTAACCTCTAAGAATTTTTTTCTTCGTTAAACTGTTTTCTTTTGCCTGGTAATGATTATTTTGGAGCCCTGCCATTTTTAGGTATTTAATAATAACAACTGAATTGATAAAGGGGGCTGGTTCTTTAGAAGCAGCATTTTAATTCTTCCCTTTTGCCCAAGCAGTGAGCTCCATCTTATTATCCCTGTTGGAAATGTTCAAGAGGATGAAATGTCACATGTGCTTTAAGGGACTTAGAACATGATATACATATATATATATATGTTTGCTGTATGTGGGGTCTGGGCTCAAAACACAGCAAAACTCATTTTCTTTAGCTTCCCATGCTTTGAGGCCAGTCTCTACCCTCTACAATAGCACAGCACCTTTTTCAGTTTTTGAAGTTTTGATGGATAGCTAATCTTTAGAAGGCAGGTAAAGAAACATTAGTCAGACAATGTTATTTCAGGTACTGAAAAGTAACAGGTCAAGTTTGGTCCCTTTAAGAAAAACTCAGATGGAAGTCAGCTTAAACTTGGAGGAGTCATTCATCTGTGGGAAAAATGCAGAATTAGTAAGTCAAAGCCAGCTATAGATGGGAGCACATAAGTATGTGTGCCTACATTTTGGGTCTTTGGGGAGCCATGAAGCTCAAAACCAATTAAAGCTTTAGTAGAGAGAAATTTAAAAGTGGTTTCTCCTAAGGCAAGGGAAAGATTTGGAGCAGAGCGTGCTCAAAGAAAAGCGATGTTGATGATGTAATTAATACAGTTAACAGCTGGAAATGGGAATTGGTGCAAAGCCCCATTTGAGAGGACCCTGTGAAGAACTCAAGTTTGGGCCCCCAAAGTCACTGTATCCAGGGCACAGCTTCAACTCAGGAACCTGAGTGTATCTGCATGGTCAGCCTGGTGAGAAGGGTGACCAGGTCCTGCCACAGTGAGTCCCCCCGTTCTTCATCTCTCATCAGTCTATTAATTAGAACAAGGAAGGGAACTGGTTGCCGAAGGAATTTTGTTTTTTTCCTTTTAATGCTGGAGTGTTAGTATTCTTTTCATTCATTTTTTCATCTTGTTACTCTTATGTGAAATCCTTCTTTTCCAGTCTATACACATCTGTCTACTTTCAGACAGTGTTATCATCTGGTTGATAATTCCATCCTCTGCCCCAAGATGTAGAACTGGATCTCCAGCTTGAGTGGAGGAGATAGTCACACTTATATCCCATAGTCACCCAAACTCAGGATGGGCCCAGCAGCTGATCGACTTCTCCTGGTATCTTATTCAGGCACATCCCTCTAAAAGCATGTTTTCTTTTTCATTCTCCCTCCCACTGTTGTTGTTCAGTCACCCAATCGTGTCTGACTCTGCAACCCCATGGACTGCAGCAACTAATCACTTCCATTAATGCTGTTCAAATCTTGGAGGTTCTTAGGCATCATGGGGAGAGGGTAAGATTGAGGACTGAAACCTGCCCTTGTCATTTCCTAGCTGGTATCCACAAGCAAGCGTGTTATTTAATTTTTGTGATCCTCAGTTCCTAAACGATCTTTTAGAGCCTCTTCTTTAAAATTGGCATGATAAACATGCCCACCTCATTGGATTATTGGAGAATATTATGTGGGAGGGCATATAAGTCCCCTAACCCAGTGCCAGACGTGTGCCGCAGGTGCTCAGTAACTAGTTACCGTCACTGTTTTGAGCTCATGGAACACGGTGCCCAGCATGTTCAGGGCGGCTGTTTGAGGATGCCATTCATTTGTAATCCTCCCCTGGGGTTGTGGAACCTAGCTCTGAACGTAGTAGGTATCCTCTGCCTCCCCTAGCACTTTTCAGCAGGTGAGCTGGCTTCTGTGTTTCAAAAAACAAGAGCTGTTGCCCGCCTGCTTCCCCTCTGGAACCCCCTCAACTTTCCAGCGCCAGACAGCAACTGGCTTGTGTCCAGGCTCATCCCCCACCTGATTTATTTTGATGCCGGGAAGGCGGCCTCTCTCTCTCCTGCTGCCTGAGGTTAGTCCTTCCCTCTGGTTCTGGATCCTATCCCTTCCTGCCCAGGGTCCCCTCCTTTTCTTCATGGTGCCCTCTTCAACCACGCCTTCCTTACTGATTCTTTCCTATCAGCAATTAACTGTGTTCAGGCTTCTCTTATCTTAAAAGCATAAAAGGAACCTTGTTGTGATTTCCTTCTCCCCCACAGCTTCCACCCTGTGCCGCGCCCACCTTCACAGCCAGCCTTCCGGAGCCTGGTGCACACACACCCTCGACCCCTCAGTTCCCACGCCCCGTGCTCTGCTTCACTCCATTTCCTCCTGTGACCTTGTCACCACGTACACCCTGCCGACCACACTTTCCTTATTGAGAGGCTTGCTTTCTTTGGCTCCTCTGACTTCGCATTTGCCTGATCGTTCTCCTACCTTTTCTGATCATGCCCTACATGCAGACTCTTCTACTTGTGCTTTCTTAGTGCTGTTCCTGCTGCTGTTCCTAGAACCACTGTGCTCTAGACTCTCTTCCCTTCTGATTCTGAACCATTTCCAAGGGAACTGGTCTGTTTGTTCATCTGTCCTATGTACACGTGTAATATGCTCTTTTTTCTCTCCCACCCAGACCTATCTCTTAAGCATCAGATCTCATAGCCATCACCTCAAACTCACCTGCACTTAGGTCCCTGCCTGGTTGCCTGAAGACTCTTCCTCTAGCTGGTCATCATACAGTAGTCTAGAGCAGTGGTTCCGCACTTTCGTGGCCATCAGAGTCCCCTGGGAGGTGTGTTCAGTGGCTCGGCCCCATCCCTGGAGAGTCTGAGTCAGTAGGTCTGGGGTGGGGATCTGAGAATTTGTCTTTCTAAGAGTTCTCAGGTAATGCTGATGTTCCTGGTCGGGGAACTATACTTTGAGAACATCTATTACAAGGAAATGAGGCAATCTTTTCCCATTCCTTGTTGTTGTTTAGTTGCTGAGTCATATCTGACTCTTTTGCGACCCCATGGACTGTAGCCCGCCAGGCTTCTCTATCCATGGGATTTCCCAGGCAAGAATACTGGAGTGGGTTGCCATTTTCTCCTCTAGGGGATCTTCCCAACCCAGGGATCGAACCCACGTCTCTTGCATCCCTTGCATTGGCAGGTGGATTCTTTACCATTGAGCCATAAGGAAGCCCGTTCCCATTCCTTACTCTACCCCATGTAATCTCCCCAGCCTCCAGTTTCCCACTAGCATCTGAATAATCTGGTAAGTTGTGCCTTTTAAATACCTCTCTATTTGGAATCCTCCATTGCTTTTGTCACTAGTCTGATTTATTGAAGTCACCTGCTACCTGGCCTTTCTGCCTCCAGTTTCACTTCTAAATCTGTTTCCCATACAGCCACCGGTTAAACCATGAGCTGATTAAACCATGTCATGTTAGTCCTCTGTATGCTTCCTTCCCTAGCTCTCCATTGCCTTTGGGATAAATCCAAACTTCATGACGTTGACCTAGCCTCTGCCTACCAACATAGCACCGTTTCTTCTCCTTCCTTACTTACAGAATGCACCTAGTGTACAGAAAAGCACAGACAATTTAGATACATATTGTATAGCAGTTACTGAGTGCATGCTGTGCTCTAGTCACTGTATATATGTTAATTTCATTTACTATTATTCCCACTAACTCTATAAGATGGGTTACATTTTACAGATGAGGAGATGTGACCCATTTTGTAGTGTTGCCATTGTCCTGCATACCAGTCCCTGTCCAGTCAGTTGAGTTCAGGGTAACAGGGTTGGATTTACTCAGAACTTACTACCAAGAGCTAATGATAATGACTATGACAATAGCAACATTAATAGTGATATCTAACAATTTTTGTTAATGTACTTTCTGCCAGGACACTACATGTAAACATAACTCACGTGTACTGTTCCTGATTTCCAAAGGAGGAAGTTGAGAGAGGAAGTAACTTGTTCAAAGTTACAAGTTCAAGATCTTAGGACCTAGGTTTGATTTTAGGTCTTGGGACTCCAAAGCTCATGCTTTTAACCACTCTTGTCATTTCTGTGAGTGGAAGGAGGAAGTTATTTAGAGAGCTGTTTATCATTTGGCACCTTCTAAAATTTAAAATCCAGAGGTATCTTTCGGTGAGTTATACAGTTTTTGGCAACCCTCCTATCTCCTCATTGGAACCCACCCATATTCACCGTCTTTCTTCTAGATCTTGTCATACTGTGATGAGAAGACTTTAGACTTGGAGTCATACTGGGTTCTACTAACCATCTCCTTGGATGAACCCTGGGATAAGTTATTTTACCTCTGTGAACTGCTGATTGCTCTAAAAACCAGAAGAGTAATGCTTCCCTCATGGGGTTGCTGAGAATCAGTGTGACAGTACCTGGCTCTTCTCTCCATCCCTTGTGCTTCTGCTTAATGTACCACTGGGCACTGTCACAGTACCTTCCCTGCTCTCATAAGAAACTTCCTTGCTGCATTTCCTGCACAGGTTACTGGTGTCCCTCTCCTGTTCTCACTCCTGTCACTGCTCTCTAGGCTCTACGCTGCCACCTGAAAAATATTTCTAAGATAGAAACCTTAGTGACTTTCTGTTGATAGTAATGGTTGACGGTTACTCAGTCATGCAACCCTCGTACTGAAACAACAAAAAACACTTGGATAAAATACAAAACCAAGACCAAACCCAACCCAGCCTTCTTCCTAAAGCATTAGGGAGCTCATAGGCATTACCATTGGAGAAGGCGATGGCACCCCACTCCAGTACTCTTGCCTGGACAATCCCATGGACGGAGGAGCCTGCTAGGCTGCAGTCCATGGGGTCACGAGGAGTTGGGCACGACCGAGTGACTTCACTTTCATTTTTCACTTTTACGCATTGGAGAAGGAGATGGCAACCAACTCCAGTGTTCTTGCCTGGAGAATCCCAGGGACGGGGGAGCCTGGTGGGCTGCCGTCTATGGGGTCGCACAGAGTTGGACATGACTGAAGTGACTTAGCAGCAGCAGCAGGCATTACCATGTTAAAATTGTAATGGAGAACCCATGCAAGAGTGCAGATTTGCCCAGCAGCTGTAGGAGACAGAAATAAAGCCTAGATTTCTCAAAAGAAACTGGGACCCCAAAGGACTACACTATCAGACTGAGGGTAGACCTGAAACATACCAGTTCTCTTGTGGAATTGCAGCCCAGGTTCAAGCTGACTTGATCAACCAAGGAATCGAGTCTTGAATCGGTTTATGGGTTGGTTGTGCCTCGGGGTATCTGGCAAAATCTAGTGGAAACTCTTTCAAAAGGAAGGTTTCTTCAGCCTAGGCCTCAAATTATTCAGTAACCAGCACATAAATATAACCAGGTACCCAAGGAAACCATACTCAAGGGCAAGAATCATCAGCAACCACAGACAACAGAAACAGCCCTTCATAGATGTCATCAGATATTGGAATCATTGCCATCTATAAAAGCTACTGTTTAAGGAAATAAAAGATAAGCTTGAATATATCTGCAAAGAATAGGAAACTGAAATGTGACATATCAAATTTAAAAAGGAGCCAAATAAAACTTCTAGAAGTAAACATAACTAATGAAATTTAAAACTCAGTGGATGAGGAAAGGTATATTAATAAAAGTTTTGAGAGAAGAACTCAATGGATAAATTTAACAGAAGACTGAATAAAGCTGAAGAGAAAAATTAACAAACTGGAAGACAGTAGGAAGAAGTTATCCAGAGTAAAGCACGGAGAAAACAAATAGGAAATGCAGAGGGAGAGGGTTAGAGACATAGAGGATAGAGTGAGGTCTAAATAAGACCTAGAAAGGAGATGAGAGAGAAAATGAGCCAAGGTGAAATGTAAAGGTAATGATGACGATTTCCCACAACAGTTGAGTTACCAAACTTCAGACTTATGACCAATGATTATATGTAGAATTTAAAAAAATTCAAACTTAGATACATCAAGATGAAGTTACAGAAAACCAAAGGGAAAATCTCAAAAGCAGCTAGAGAAAAAAACAGATTATCTTCAAAGGAGCAATAGGCTGACCCTTGACTCCTCATCAAATATAGTTCTGATTATGTTATTCTCAAATCTTTGAACCTGTTTCCATCCCTACAGGTAAAATACGTGCTATTCAGTGTGAAGCCTTTTGTAGTCTGGTCCCTGCAACATGTTTAGACATAGAGAACCTTTGTTCTTCTCATTTTAGTCTTGATTGTGTATCTTTACACTTGGTTTTGTCTCTTTCTGGAATGCTCTGCATGCACATACATCTAGCCAGCTCCTACTTAGCCCTCCCGTTTCAGCTCAGGGCTTTACCGTCAAACTCTCTAGCCCCCTTCTTACTGTAGGCACCAACTCCGTGCACTTTCAGTAGTGTTTTCATTTTGCTTCCCCTTGTGGCTCAGCTGGCAAAGAATCTGCCTGCAATGTGGGAGACCTGGGTTCAGTACCTGGGTTGGGTAGATCCCCTGGAGAAGGGAAAGGCTACCCACTCCAGTATGGGGTCCCAAAGAGTTGGACACTGAGCAACTTATACTTTCACTTTCCCGCACATGAGTTTTCTGAGGACAGAACCAGGGTCATTTGTAGTGCCTGACACCCCACAGGTACGCAGAAACTTCACTGAGTTGATGCTTCAGGAAACATTTCATACTCAATGGCATACCATACTTGCTTTGAGTATGGTATGGCCTTGAGCATTTCAGGGAGTCCCATGGCCACTTAGTTCAGTTCAGTTCAGTCGCTCAGTCGTGTCCGACTCTTTGTGACCCCATGAATCACAGCACGCCAGGCCTCCCTGTCCATCACCATCTCCCAGAGTTCACTCAGACTCATGTCCATCGAGTCTGTGATGCCATCTAGCCATCTCATCCTCAGTCATCCCCTTCTGCTCCTGCCCCCAATCCCTCCAAGCATCAGAGTCTTTTCCAATGAGTCAACTCTTCTCATGAGGTGGCCAAAGTACTGAAGCTTCAGCTTCAGCATCATAACTTCCAAACAAATCCCAGGGTTGATCTCCTTCAGAATGGACTGGTTGGATCTCCTTGCAGTCCAAGGGACTCTCAAGAGTCTTCTCCAACACCACAGTTCAAAAGCATCAATTCTTCGGTGCTCAGCCTTCTTCACAGTCCAACTCTCACATCCATACATGACCACAGGAAAAACCATAGCCTTGACTAGACGGACCTTAGTCGGCAAAGTAATGTCTCACTTTTGAATATACTATCTAGGTTGGTCATAACTTTACTTCCAAGGAGTAAGCGTCTTTTAATTTCATGGCTGCAGTCACCATCTGCAGTGATTTTGGAGCCCCCCAAAATAAAGTCTGACACTGTTTCTACTGTTTCCCCATCTATTTCCCATGAAGTGATGGGACTGGATGCCATGATCTTCGTTTTCTGAATGTTGAGCTTTAAGCCAACTTTTTCACTCTCCTCTTTCACTTTCATCAAGAGGCTTTTTAGTTCCTCTTCACTTTCTGCCATAAGGGTGGTGGTGTCATCTGCATATCTGAGGTGATTGATATTTCTCCTGGCAATCTTGATTCCAGCTTGTGCTTCTTCCAGTTCAGCATTTCTCATGATGTACTCTGCATAGAAGTTAAATAAGCAAGGTGACAATATACAGCCTCGACGTACTCCTTTTCCTATTTGGAACCAGTCTGTCGTTCCATGTCTAGTTCTAACTGTTGCTTCCTGACCTGCATACAGATTTCTCTAGAGGCAGGTCTGGTGGTCTGGTATTCCCATCTCTTTCAGAATTTTCCACAGCTTATTATGATCCACACAGTCAAAGGCTTTGGCATAGTCAATAAAGCAGAAATAGATGTTTTTCTGGAACTCTCTTGCTTTTTCCATGATCCAGTGGATGTTGGCAATTTGATCTCTGGTTTCTCTGCCTTTTCTAAAACCAGCTTGAACATCAGAAAGTTCACAGTTCATGTATTGCTGAAGCCTGGCTTGGAGAATTTTGAGCATTACTTTACTAGCATGTGAGATGAGTGCAAGTGTGCGGTAGTTTGAGCATTCTTTGGCATTGCCTTTCTTTGGGATTGGAATGAAAACTGACCTTTTCCAGTCCTGTGGCCACTGCTGAGTTTTCCAAATTTGCTGGCATATTGAGTGCAGCACTTGCACAACATTATCTTTCAGGATTTGAAACAGCTCCACTGGAATTCCATTACCTCCACTAGCTTTGTTCGTAGTGATGCTTTCTAAGGCCCACTTGCCTTCACATTCCAAGATGTCTGGCTCTAGATTAGTGATCATTTCATCATGATTATCTGGGTTGTGAAAATCTTTTTTGTACAGTTCTTCTGTGTATTCTTGCCACCTCTTCTTAATATCTTCTGCTTCTGTTAGGTCCATACCATTTCTGTCCTTTATTGAGCCCATCTTTGCATGAAATGTTCCCTTGGTATCTCTAATTTTCTTGAAGAGATCTCTAGTCTTTCCCATTCTGTTGTTTTCCTCTATTTCTTTGCACTGATCGCTGAGGAAGGCTTCCTTATCTCTTCTTGCTATTCTTTGGAACTCTGCATTCAGATGCTTATATCTTTCCTTTTCTCCTTTGCTTTTCGCCTCTCTTCTTTTCACAGCTATTTGTAAGGCCTCCTCAGACAGCCATTTTGCTTTTTTGCATTTCTTTTCCATGGGGATGGTCTTGATCTGACAGAATGTGGTCCACTGGAGAAGGGAATGGCAAGCGATTTCAGTATTCTTGCCTTGAGAACCCCATGAACAGTATGAAAATGATAGGATACCAAAAGAGGAACTCCCCAGGTCATTAGGTGCCCAATATGCTACTGGAGATCAGTGGAGAAATAACTCTAGAAAGAATGAAGGGATAGAGCCAAAGCAAAAACAGTACCCAGTTATGGATGTGACTGGTGATAGAAGCAAGCTCCGATGCTGTAAAGAGCAATATTGCATAGGAACCTGGAATGTCAGGTCCATGAATCAAGGCAAACTGGAAGTGGTCAAGCAAGAGATAGCAAGGGTGAACATCGACATTCTAGGAATCAGCGAACTAAAATGGACTGGAATGGGTGAATTTAACTCAGATGACCATTATATCTACTACTGTGGGCAGGAATCCCTCAGAAGAAATGGAGTAGCCATCATGGTCAACAAAAGAGTCCGAAATGCAGTACTTGGATGCAGTCTCAAAACGACAGAATGATCTCTGTTCGTCTCCAAGGCAAACCATTCAATATCACAGTTATCTAAGTCTATGCCCCAACCAGTAACACTAAAGAAGCTGAAGTTGAATGGTTTTATGAAGACCTACAAGACCTTTTAGAACTAACACCCCCAAAAGATGTCCTTTTCATTATAGGGGACTGGAATGCAAAAGTAGGAAGTCAAGAAATACCTGGAGTAACATGCAAATTTGGCCTTGGAATGTGGAATGAAGTAGGGCAAAGACTAACAGAGTTTTGCCAAGAAAATGCACTGGTCATAGCAAACACCCTCTTCCAACAACAGAAGAGAAGACTCTACACATGGACATCACCAGATGGTCAACACCGAAATCAGATTGATTATATTCTTTGCAGCCAAAGATGGAGAAGCTCTATACAGTCAACAAAAACAAGACCAGGAGCTGACTGTGGCTCAGATCATGAACTCCTTATTACCAAATTCAGACTCAAATTGAAGAAAGTAGGGAAAACCGCTAGACCATTCAGGTATGACTTAAATCCCTTATGATTATACAGTGGAAGTGAGAAATAGATTTAAGGGCCTAGACCTGATAGATAGAGTGCCTGATGAACTATGGAATGAGGTTCGTGACATTGTACAGGAGACAGGGATCAAGACCATCCCCATGGAAATGAAATGGCCACGTAAGCAATGTCTTTTTTAAAAAACAGGGAACCGCGGGGTTTGATTTTTTAATTTAATTTATTTCATTTTGTTTTTGATTGTGCTGAGTCTTTGTTGCTGCACGTGGGGTTTCTCTAGTTGTGGCTGCCGGTGGCTACTCTTTGTCGAGGCGCACAGGCTGCTCATTGCAGCGGCTTCTCTTTCTGCAGAGCACAGACTCTAGGGCACTCAGGCTTCAGTAGTTGCAGTAGTGATGGCTCCTAGGCTCTAGAGTGTGAGCTCAGTATTTCCGGTGCACAGGCTTAGGTGCTCTGAGGCATGTGGAATCTTCCCAGACCTGGGATTGAACCCATGTCTCCGGCACTGGCAGGCAGATTCTTATCCACTGTACCACCTGGGAAGTCCTTAAGCGATATCTTGACATAGGTTTTCATGGCATTTCCCCTGATGCTCTGACTCTTGCTTATGTGGAGAATAGGCTGCCACCGCACCACGATCTGCCTGTCGTCATCACCTGCTCTGCCCCTTCATTACTCCCATTCCCCTGATGAACCTGCAATAACAACATCCGCTCTACCTATTGTGTGAAGTTATGTTGTGGCTCAAACGAGGTGATGTATGGGAACACACTGTAAACATTCTCTGGCACCAGGTGATTTCAATAGCTTTACTTCAGAGTGAGAGGCTTGCTCAGGCTGGCAAACTTGCAGCACAGAAAATGAGGATAACGTGAATGTTTCCTGGCCCTGTGAGGACCTGTGTTGTCATTCCTACATTTCACTGGGGCCTGTAAAATAAGTTCTCCTCATTCGCTCATTTTGAGAGATCTGAGGGGAATTATTTTCATATACCAATTTATGTGACTGTTTTCATTCAATTCTTGGTGGAAATTGTAAATTTCTGTGACCATTCGGAGATGGAAAAGCTTAGATTTGTCAGAGTTTGTCACTCTTTGCATTGGAAAGGTTGAAACACCTTTTTTGCCCAATTCCTTGCTTTTTTTCACATTGCTTTCACTTAGCATCACAGTCTAATCATCTGAAAAGCCGATGAGTTTGCAAGTGTTCAGAATCATCAGCCTTGTCAATTCATTGCTTATGTATGAGAAAGCCAAATCAGAATCATTTTTAAGTAAGTGGCAATGCCAGCTCCAGCAGACCATGGTGTTTTACTTTTTGAATGTTTAAAATAGAAGTTTCAGATAATCAGTGTAAAGAGATTAGGATTTCACTGGATTTTTCCTCTTAGAGTATTTCTTGGAGAACATCATGAGCAGTTGCTGTACTTGTAGTGTGTCTAGTTTTTAGAAAGTTCTCTTTTTTAGATGAAGAATATTGGTGGTCGCTAGTTTCTAGACATTTTTAACTAGAAGGGGCCACAGAATGCATGGGGCCAGCTCTGCCTTCAATATGGCAAAACTGAAGACTGAGGGCCACACGGCCTTTTCCTTTGTTGAGGACTGCCAGCAACTCTGCCCTATTCTAGTAATTCATCAAGGAGCTTTATTGTTCTGTCAAAGCATTCTTCCTGATATTCAATCAAAGGTCTTTTAACGTAAGCTCCTTTTCTTGTACTAGGTCATTCATAGTGATGCAAACACACTTAGCAACATCCTTCTCAGAAATTTCTCTCAGATTTTGCCTTTGTTTACTCCCACTGCCACCATCTTAATTTAGATTCTGATTGTGTCTTGCCTAGCCTGTAAACCCAGCTTTCAAAGATCTCTTTAACTGTTGTTTCTCTGCTCCAGAATACTACCAAATTCAGAGCTATAAAATGTATGTGTCCCTGGCCTTTATAGTGCTTGGTAGGATAGTATCTAAACTCTCCAGAAAGCAGGAATAGAAGGAACATACCTCAACATAATAAAAGCTATATATGACAAACCCACAGCAAACATTATCCTCAATGGTGAAAAATTGAAAGCATTTCCCCTAAAGTCAGGAACAAGACAAAGGTGTCCACTTTCACCACTACTGTTCAACATAGTTCTGGAAGTTTTGGCCATAGCAATCAGAGCAGAAAAAGAAATAAAAGGAATCCAAATTGGAAAAGAAGAAGTAAAACTCTCACTGTTTGCAGATGACATGATCCTCTACATGGAAAACCCTAAAGACTCCACCAGAAAATTACTAGAGCTAATCAATGAATATAGTAAAGTTGCAGGATATAAAATCAACACACAGAAATCCCTTGCATTCCTATACAGGAATAATGAGAAAGTAGAAAAAGAAATTAAGGAAACAATTCCATTCACCATTGCAACGAAAAGAATAAAATACTTAGGAATATATCTACCTAAAGAAACTAAAGACCTATATATAGAAAACTATAAAACACTGATGAAAGAAATCAAAGAGGACACTAGTAGATGGAGAAATAGACCATGTTCATGGATCAGAAGAATCAATATAGTGAAAATGAGTATACTACCCAAAGCAATTTACAAATTCAATGCAATCCCTATCAAGCTACCAGCCACATTTTTCACAGAACTAGAACAAATAATTTCAAGATTTGTATGGAAATACAAAAACCTCGAATAGCCAAAGCAATCTTTAGAAAGAAGAATGGAACTGGAGGAATCAACTTGCCTGACTTCAGGCTCTACTACAAAGCCACAGTCATCAAGACAGTATGGTACTGGCACAAAGACAGAAATAGAGATCAGTGGAACAAAATAGAAAGCCCAGAGATAAATCCACACACGTATGGACACCTTATCTTTGACAAAGGAGGCAAGAATATACAATGGAGTAAAGACAATCTCTTTAACAAGTGGTGCTGGGAAAACTGGTCAACCACTTGTAAAAGAATGAAACTAGATCACTTTCTAACACCGCACACAAAAATAAACTCAAAATGGATTAAAGATCTAAATGTAAGATCAGAAACTATAAAACTCCTAGAGGAGAACATAGGCAAAACACTCTCAGACATACATCACAGCAGGATCCTCCATGATCCACCTCCCAGAATTCTGGAAATAAAAGCAAAAATAAACAAATGGGATCTAATTAAAATTAAAAGCTTCTGCACAACAAAGGAAAATATAAGCAAGGTGAAAAGACAGCCTTCTGAATGGGAGAAAATAATAGCAAATGAAGCAACTGACAAACAACTAATCTCAAAAATATACAAGCAACTTATGCAGCTCAATTCCAGAAAAATAAATGACCCAATCAAAAAATGGGCCAAAGAACTAAATAGACATTTCTCCAAAGAAGACATACGGATGGCTAACAAACACATGAAAAGATGCTCAACATCACTCATTATTAGAGAAATGCAAATCAAAACCACAATGAGGTACCACTTCACACCAGTCAGAATGTCTGCGATCCAAAAATCTGCAAGCAATAAATGCTGGAGAGGGTGTGGAGAAAGGGAACCCTCCTACACTGTTGGTGGGAATGCAAACTAGTACAGCCACTATGGAGAACAGTGTGGAGATTCCTTAAAAAATTGCAAATAGAACTACCTTATGACCCAGCAATCCCACTGCTGGGCATACACACCAAGGAAACCAGAATTGAGACACATGTACCCCAATGTTCATCGCAGCACTGTTTATAATAGCCAGGACATGGAAACAACCTAGATGTCCATCAGCAGATGAATGGATAAGAAAGCTGTGGTACATATACACAATGGAGTATTACTCAGCCATAAAAAAGAATTCATTTGAATCAGTTCTGATGAGATGGATGAAACTGGAGCCGATTATACAGAGTGAAGTAAGCCAGAAAGAAAAACACCAATACAGTATACTAACACATATATATGGAATTTAGGAAGATGGCAATGATGACCCTGTATGCAAGACAGGATAAAAGACACAGATGTGTATAACGGATTTTTGGACTCAGAGGGAGAGGGAGAGGGTGGGATGATTTGGGAGAATGGCGTTCTAACATGTATACTATCATGTAAGAATTGAATCGCCAGTCTATGTCTGACGCAGGATACAGCATGCTTGGGGCTGGTGCATGGGGATGACCCAGAGAGATGTTATGGGGAGGGAAGTGGGAGGAGGGTTCATGTTTGGGAATGCATGTAAGAATTAAAGATTTTTAAATTTAAAAAATAAAAACTAAAAAAAAAAAAAAAAGAACTACCTTATGACCCAGCAATCCCACCACTGGGCATACACACCGAGGAAACCAGAATTGAAAGAGACACATGTACCCCAATGTTCATCACAGCACTGTTTATAATAGCCAGGACATGGAAACAACCTAGATGTCCATCAGCAGATGAATGGATAAGAAAGCTGTGGTACATATACACAATGGAGTATTACTCAGCCGTTAAAAAGAATTCATTTGAATCAGTTCTGATGAGATGGATGAAACTGGAGCCGATTATACAGAGTGAAGTAAGCCAGAAAGAAAAACACCAATACAGTATACTAACACATATATATGGAATTTAGAAAGATGGCAATGACGACCCTGTATTCAAGACAGGAAAAAAGACACAGATGTATATAACGGACTTTTGGACTCAGAGGGAGAGGGAGAGGGTGGGATGATTTGGGAGAATGGCATTCTAACATGTATACTATCATGTAAGAATTGAATCGCCAGTCTATGTCTGACGCAGGATACAGCATGCTTGGGGCTGGTGCATGGGGATGACCCAGAGAGATGTTATGGGGAGGGAGGTGGGAGGGGGTTCATGTTTGGGAACGCATGTAAGAATTAAAGATTTTAAAATTAAAAAATAAATAAATAAATAAACCATTTATATCTTAAAAATAATAATAATAATAATAAACCTACCAGTTTCACTGTAAGGACCTGTGTGTTCGGTTCCGTTCGGTTCAGTTCAGTTCAGTTGCTCAGTCGTGTCTGACTCTTTGCGACCCCATGGACTGCAGCATGCCAGGTTTCCCTGTCTATCACCAACTCCTGGAGCTTGCTCAAACTCATGTCCATGTGTGTTAGGAAGTATGTTCTGCTGAGAGTAGCATTAAATCCTAAAATATCACTGACTTAAATAAGAAGATTTATTTCTAGCTCACAGAAAAGAAGAACAGAGGTAGACAGGTCAAGTCTTGTAGGATAGCTCCATAGTCTTCAACTGTGTTGTGCTTCTCTGCACAGTAGAATGCACCTTTGACCTGTAGCCTCTAGGACCAAGATGAGTGCACGAGGGCCAGCTCTCACATCCAGATTCCAGCCAGCAAGAAGGAAGAAAGGAGAAAAGGCTGTGCCTCCATCCTTTAAATCACAACTTTAATCTTCGTCTTCCTTTACCATGTCAGACTCTTTCACAGCTCTGGGCCACTGTACCAGGGCTGGCCTTTACCTGGAATGCCCTTCAACTTTCTTTGTTCAAAACATCTGTATATCCTTCAAGTCCCAACTCACTTCCTCAGTGAATCGTTCTTTCTTCCTTAACAGTGGCAGTACATCACTCCAAACTCGGGCATGTGTCAGTGCTTGAGCTTCATGAACTTACCAGCCGAAGTGGCTAGGGTTTGGATTTCTTCTCTGTGGCTTGTGCTGTGAAATATAAATATGGTTCAGTTCAGTTCAATCACTCAGCCGTGTCTGACTATTTGCAACCCCATGGACTGCAGCACCCCAGGCCTCCCTGTCCATTACGAACTCCTGGAGTTTACCCAAACTTATGTCCATTGAGTTGGTGATGCCATCTAACCATCTCATCCTTTGTCATCCCCTTCTCCTCCCACCTTCAATCTTTCCAGCATCAGGGTCTTTTCAAATAAGTCAGTTCTTTGCATCATGTGGCCAAAGTATTGGCGTTTCAGCTTCAACATCAGTCCTTCCAATGAACATTCAGGACTGATCTCCTTTAGGATGGTCTGGTTGGACCTCCTTGCTGTCCAAGGGACTCTCAAGAGTCTTCTCCAACACCACAGTTCAAAAGCATCAATTATTCAGCACTCAGCTTTCTTTATAGTCCAACTCTCACATCCATACATGACTGCTGGAAAAACCATAGCCTTGACTAGATGGACCTTTGTTGGCAAAGTAATGTCTCTGCTTTTTAATATGCTGTCTAGGTTCGTCATAACTTTCCTTCCAAGGGGTGAGCGTCTTTTAATTTCATGGCTGTATCACCATCTTCAGTGATTTTGGAGCCCCAAAAAATAGTCTGCCACTGTTTCCCCATCTATTGCCCTAAAGCAATGGGACTGGATGCCATGATCTAGTTTTCTGAATGTTGAGCTTTAAGCCAACTTTTTCACTCTCCTCTTTCACTTTCATCAAGAGGCTCTTTAGTTATTCACTGTCTGCCATAAAGGTGGTATCATCTGTATATCTGAGGTTATTGATGTTCTTGGCATATAAATAATACTTCGAGCCAGGGTTCAGATCTCTTTTCTTGAGTTCCAGAACTTCATGTTGAACTGCTTACTCAATATCATCACTTGTAGGTCTCACTGGTGGCTTCTCAAATGGAACCTCCTCTGAAATACTGATTGAACTCCTGATTTTCACCTCCTCTAGTCTTCCCTGTGCCAGCAATTCCTCCATCAACCGAGCTGAAGATATCAGAAAGCTGAAGTAATCCTTCATTTCTTACATGTAATAATCCTCACACTCTCATATTTAATTACCACCAAAGTCTATTAGTTCAGCCCCCAAATATGTCTTAAATTGATCATTTTAGTTCCATCTCCGGTGCCGGCCTTATAGCACTATCTTCTTGTGTCTGGACTTGGCAGTAGCTCTTCACTGGCCTCCCTACATCCACCCTCTTAGGTTGGCCCAATCTCAAGTCAGGCAGTAACTTTCTTGAACAAAATCCTTAGCCAGCTTCCTAATGTATGCAGGTTTAAACTCAGGATCCTTAACTTCTGCAGGGCCCCATCTGACTTGACTCCTGTCTACCTTTCATTTCCATTTCTTGCCACGCCTTTTCTTGCTCACGTGCTCCAGCCTATTGGTCTTTCCGTTCCTTGACCGTGCCTAGGACTTCACACCTCCACCCCTTCCCAAGTACCATTCCCCACCCAGGGTCTTTTGTCCCCTTCCTCACTCCTACACACAGCTCCTCATGTCTCAACTCAAATGTCACTTGCACACAGGGCCTTTCTGTGACTTCTTAATCTAAATCCTATGTTCTCTGTTGTTCCTCCTTGCCAGTGTTCATTCTTAGCATTTATCACAGTTTGTAACTTCATATTGATCGAGTGTGTATTTATTGAATATCACTCCAGTGTTAAACTGTGTGTTCCCTAAGAGCTGGGATCATCTTTCTTTTATTCACACTGAATCCTCAATGCCCAATGCTAATAAATACACATGGAATAAATATAATAAATGGTCTTGTGATTAAACAATGCAGTAGGTTCTCTCATTAAATTGACAGCTTTGCTATTTGATATGCCAAGATGTAGGTTTGTTGGAAACTTATTGAGGTGACTCACTTTTCTAACCTGGCAGTGTGTTTCTTCCCATTTATTGAACATATTTTTGGTGCTCACCTGTAAGGCTACAGGCTTCAGTTTAACTTATAATATTGGAATGCATCTTTGTCTGCACAAGCCTTATTTCTGCCAGGATATCCATATGCAGCATGCAGGGCTTCCCTGTCCTTCATTATCTCCTGGAGCTTGCTCACACTCATGTCTGCTTAGTCAGTGATGCCATCCAACCATCTTAGCCTCTGTTGTCCCCTTCTCCTCCTGCCCTCAGTCTTCCCTAGCATCAAGGTCTTTTCCAGTGAATCAGCTCTTTGCATCAGGTGGCCAAAGTATTGGAGCTTCAGCTTCAGTATCAGTCCTTCCAATGAATATTCAGGGTTGATATCCTTTATGATTGACTGGTTTGATCTCTTTGCTGTCCAAGGGACTCTCAAGAGTCTTCTCCAGCAATCCTTATGAACATAGACCCTGAAAAGGTCATCTCTGAAAATCATGATTGGCCACTTCCTCTTTTTTTTTTTTTAATGCAACCTGGCATAACCATTAGAACAGAAGAGTTGCTTATGGTTGGAATGGAATCTGAAGCAATAGTCATCTTAAGATGGAGCCATCAGTGACCATCACAGAAAGCTGCCTGCCCAGGATTTTGGGCTATTTTGGAAACCCCCTCACTACCTTTTCTTGATTGCCAGGTCTTGATATCAGACATCTAGGTAGAGTATACTTGTTCGTGGTAATTCCAGCCTCCTAATCTTTCCTGAATTTACCTTGTTCTGCGCAACACATTGACAAGATATGTTATAGGATAGGTCAACAATTTGTATAGGTTTTTTTTTTCTCCCTAAGAGTGTCAGTCTTCCCTGGTAGCTCAATTAGTAAAGAATCTGCCTGCAGTGCAGGAGACCTGGGTTCAATCCCTGGGTTGGGATCCCCTGGAGAAGGAAATGGTAACCCACTCCAGTATTCTTGCCTGGAAAATCCCATGGAGGGGAGGAGCCTCGTGGGCTATAGTCCATGGGGTTGCAAACAGTTGAATAAGACTTAGCAACTAAACTACCAAGAGTATAAAAAAGGTTGTTCTGGAAGCATATGATACATTTGGAATCCTGAACTTGGTCTAAAATAAAAGATGAACTTAGATGATTACCCTCTTTTACTGATAAACATGATGATTGACAATGGGAAAGTTTTCATTTGTTTTTCTTTTCAGAAAACAGTAAGAATTCTGCTTTCAATGGGCACTAGGTAGGTAGATTTTAGCATAGATGGAAAAGCATACAGTTGATGGTTCTTAAGCCCCAGTAGGTCAGATCATGTCAGTGTTTCCAGAGTACGCCCAGAGTAAAATTGGCTTTCAGCTGAGCCTTTGCTAAGAGGCCAGTCCTGAAAAGGATTTATTTATTTATTTTGGCCATAATAATGTCTAAATGATGATAAGTACAAGTCTCTCTTAGCTAGCTGGAGTGGGTCCCACATGAATTGGTTGTGACTCCTAACATCTAGAAACTCCAGGATAGTTGGATAAGAATATTTTGTGGGGGAAATCTAATGTAACACATGAAAATATAAAATATTAAATGTTCAGAAGTGTGTAATTTGCTTCTTTTTTTTTCATGAGTGGTTTTAATACTTCTGGTCCAGAGCCTAAATCCCTCTTTACTGGAGAGATGTGGTTTCAGTTTTTTGGGTGAATGTGCATTTTATAAGTTTTTAAGAAAGGAAATTAAACATTAAAAGACTGTAAGTACTTTACTCTTTATATAATGTCACTAAGAAAAGCCAGGAAAATCAGGGTTGGGTTTTTTATTTGTTTATTTAATAAATATAATCTGTTTTCCACCATTTTGCTTGTTATGGCTGGTACCAAAGTACTTTTAAAAGTTAACATTTATTTTGATTTTGTTTTATTTCAGCAGATGTACATATAAGTTAACATGTCTCTCTTCTTCCTTGTGGATGGGGACAGTGTATAGCATTTAGTTTTTTTGGCATTTTGACACAGGCGATTTAGTTTAATTGAACATATCTCCACTTATATGATGCCTAATATATGAATAATGTTAAACAGATAAAGTGTGGCCTGCTGAGTGTGAGCATTAATACAAGTTGGTGACGTAATTGACCTTAGCCAAGTCGCCTAACCACTGTGGGCCCGGGTTTCCTTTTCTGTAAAATGAGTAGTTTGGGGTAAATGGTATCCAGGAATCCTTGCGGCTCTGAGTTTAAAAACACCATGAGTCTGTATGCCTCATACTCTGCATCTACCTGATGTCTCCTCTTCTTCTGTTCTCTTGTCTTAAATTAGGCAAAGAGGATGCTGGTGCACCAGTGATAAAAGATGAGAACACCTTCACATCACAGGACTCCAGAGTGTTACCAGAGAAGTCGCTGCAGAGATCAGCAAAGGTCTTTGCCTGTTTCTTTCACTTGTCTCGCTTGTAGCTTCTTCCTCTTGCAGGCCTTGCATACAATTCAGTTAGGACTGTAGTTGCTCAGTTCATCAGAAAAGTCAATGGAAGCAGGGAATCATAAAAAGTGAATCTTTTAAATATATATATATATATAAACTTTAAGCATGTACCTATATATTCACTTGCCTGTCTTTGCCTGAAGGGCCAAGGCCCTTTCTTGGTGTATGGAGGTATTTATTGAGGTTCTGTGTTATCTTTCTGCATAAACTGCACTATAATTTCTGGTTTGTTTTATTTAAAGCAGAGTGAGAATTTAGGCACTGGTGAAGCAATATGAGTGTAGATGCCTAGATTTTTACAGTTTTTGGCTCCAGTGGCTTTTATTGTTGTCATGCTGCTGCTGCTGCTGCTAAGTCGCTTCGGTCGTGTCTGACTCTGTGCGACCCCAAAGACGGCAGCCCACCAGGCTCCCCTGTCCCTGGGATTCTCCAGGCAAGAACACTGGAGTGGGCTGCCATTTCCTTCTCCAGTGCATGAAAGTGAAAAGTGAAAGTGAAGTCGCTGACCATATCTAATTCAAAAGTAAGTTTTTAATAAAGTATTTTTTAGTTCCTCCAAAGCATTTAATTTAGTTATCATAGTAACAAACCAATTTATTTGTTTGCATTTTTTTTCCATAATTCAACTTTATTTTTTAATGATATATGCAGGTGACATACTCAGATATGGGATCAGATGCAGCTGATCCTCGCTATGGGGATAGCTCCGGGTAGAAGAAGTGGTACCAAGGGTGAAGTGTGTGAGAGCACGTGGTCTCCCCTCTTTTGGCACGTGTACCCTGGGAGTGCAGTGTTGACACTCAGTCTAGCAAGTTGGTTAGGAGAGTGTCTCCTGCATACCGACATGGGGAATTTCTAAATTATATTACATATATATTATTGCCCACCCCCCACCCAGCCAAGTACCCATTCAGTTACCTAGATCTTTATTTTAAGAAGCATTTTGAATACTAACCATATACTAGGCAACTTGATAGGTGTGAAAGATTATAACGAATGGAAAGACCATGGGCTGGATCTGGCTCACAAATTTGTGCCTTAAAAAAAAAAGAAATACTTCAGTTTTTTAATTTTTTGGCCACACCATGCAGCTTGTAGGATCTTAGTTCCCCAACCCTGGACTGAACCTGGGTCCTCGGCAATGTAGTGGTAGTGGAATCCTAACCACTGGACCACCAGGGAATTCTCACAAATTTTTGTTTGACCTATGCAATATTTAAAAATTTTGACTTAGTAGCTTTCATTTAAAAAAAAAATGGTGTGGTTTGAGTTAAAAAAGAAAATCAGGCTTCTGGCTTCTCTCGACAAAACAAAACATCTGGGAACACTGGGCCGCATTCTTAAATGACTTCGACTTTGGTCAGAACTGAGTAGAGGCAACCTCTGTAGATGGAATTTGTGATCTGCAATTTGCTGCTGCCCCCCAATGGTGCTCCCTCTATTTTTTTTTTTTTTTTTGGGTATAGTTTCTTAGTTTGAACTAAAATTACCAGGCAAACAGTACTCATATGCAAAACTGACACTGTGGTAAAGTCATTTAGTCACAGAGCATCACTGAGAAGTATTTCAGTAGGGCTCGGAGGAACTCTTGGACCCAGCGAGGTGACCAGGTAACGTTTTGCCTTCTCCCAACTGTTGTCTAGTACTGTAGATGAACAACATATATGTATCCTTGGTATTTTCAGGTGGTTTACATCTTGGAGAAAAAGCACTCACGTGCAGCGACTGGCTTCCTCAAACTCTTGGCTGATAAGAACAGTGAACTGTTTAGGAAATATGCCTTGTTTTCTCCCTCGGACCACCGGGTGCCTAGAATATACGTGCCTCTCAAGGACTGTCCGCAGGACTTTGTGACCCGGCCCAAAGACTATGCCAACACGCTGTTCATCTGCCGCATTATGGACTGGAAGGAGGACAGCAACTTTGCCCTAGGGTAGGTGACAGTACAACCTTTGGCGAGAAAAACTACCGAAATCAGACACAATTTGGTTTAGGTAACATTTAGATAAACATTTTTGTGTGTATTTTAATTATTATTTCTTCATTAAAACATGGGTCCTAGGCATATTTTGCTCCTAGTTCCTCAGAAATGGCCCTTAGCTACCACCTCAACTGGTCACCTATAGGTTCCTTGAATTGCCAGGCATTCACCCTTTTTGTTTATTTCTGTTTTTTTGGCGTAAAACATAAGTACATTCTAAGCCTCGACTTACTTCCTGTTATGCTATGAATCCTGTTTGTACTTGTGAATTTGCAAAGAATTCATTGCATCCAACAGTCACATCCCTCCTTTCAGACACTAGTGTTAAAATATGTGAAATTGGAGGCATATTCATGGGACCTCAGTTTCCCAGGCTTAAAAACTAAGAATGTAAAGATATGTTTGAATGATGTGCTTTTTTGGTATTGATCCTTCAGAGGTTTCCTGGAGGAAGAAATGGCAACCCACTCCAGTATTCTTGCCTGGAGAATCCCATGGATCCAGGAGCCTGGCGGGCTATAGTCCATGGGGTTGCAAAAAGTCAGACACGACTGAGCAGCTAACACTTCAGAGGTTTCACTTAATAGTATTCAATGTTAAATCTCCCTGCCAAAAGCAGGGGAAGGGTGCCATGTTTTTAGGGAATCTTTCAGAAACCAATCTCACTTAAGTATAGATTCTATAGCCACAGAGCATCATCACTAGCCACTTCATTATCATCTGAAGAAGCTGCTGGACCCAGCTGTTTGAGCAAATGCTGCGCCTGTTCCCTTCTTACAATTGATGTTCATTTTGAAAGAGAAGCAGTATTAAGTTTTAGCTATATCTGTAGCCCTTTATTATGGGTGGCATCTGGTTTATGCTTCACAGGAAATGCAAATGAAGGCATAAAAGCTGGAAGAGTTTGCTCTGATGCTACTCTCAGCCTGATTTGGTGCCTTGCTGTTGGCCAGCTAACTTGTACAGGACGGACCCTCCTGGGAACGTTCCTTGGTTATGAGTGTCAACACAATGGATGGCCACCAAGTGCAGCCTTGATGAAGTTTATTCTCTGCTTAGCCTTTTATGGTTAGTGAAGAAAAGCAGGTCATATCTGTGTGTCCTAATAATGCAATTTAAAATATACTATCCTGGGACATCCCTGGTGGTCTGGTGGCTAAGACCCTACACTTCCAATGCAGGGAGCCCGGGTTTGCTCCCTGATTAGGGAGCTAGATCCCACATGCTACAACTAAAAGTTGGCATGCCACAGCTAAAATTTCCACATACAGCAACTAAGACCTCCTGGTGCAGCCAAATAAATAATGAATATATTTTATAAATATATACTATCCTGGGCCACTTTCTCAGTGATTTGAACATCACCGCTATTGATATGTTCTCAGAGACACTCAGGAGCACTTGCACTTTCTTTTCTGTTCTCAAGTGATGTGATTGCAGTGTCATAATTTTGAAGCCTAACTCATTATCCAAAAGTGACGTCAACCCTTTGAGCCCTAAATAGCCCTTCTCAGCAGCTTGCCAGTTTCTCACCATCCACTCAAAAGGGTCGATAATGGCTGTGCCACCTGGCCCTGGTGGTTGTGCCCGCCACTGTCTGCTTGGCAGTGAAAAGGGAACATTTCACATCAAGGCAGGAAATCCAGCCTTGTCTTTATCTGCCTTTCTGTCATATCCCATTGTGTATACTTGATTGGGTTACTTCCTTAGTTTTTGAGCTGTAAGGGTGTAGTCAGGGTATAGTCAGGAAATCTTCACAGACTGAGTTTCTTATTGTTCAAATGGCCCTTCAGGTGCTATTACTTCATCAAATGATGAAGCCTTACTTCATCAAAAACTCTTTTCTTGTGGGTAAAGTACAACAGTAATCAAAAAAGGAGTTGAGTCTTTGAAGCAGCAAGGACATTTGCTGAATCCAGAAAACTAGTATTTTAAAATAATAACCATATGTTATATATAAAAAATTAAAGATTCTCCTATTTAGATGGAAAGGTGTGCTTTTTCTCTACCTTCTTACTATAAAGACATTAAAAATTGTCTTTTATGCAAGTAAACCTGTTAAAAAGTCTTTGTGGAAAAGAGAAAATTTATCTTTGGAAGTAAAGTGCGGCAAGTTTCCACGATGCAGTTCCCTGCTGACGTCTGTCTCACGGCGGGTGCAGGCCACAGCTGTTGCCCGTTGGTGGTCGCCTTGCCATTTTGTTCTGGCTATCAGTTACTGATCTTCAGGAGCTGAGGTCACCATTTCCCAGCCAGGCGTGCTGTGCTATGGCTGCCTGGGTTTCCTTTCTCATCCTTGCTAGGTTTTGACCAGGAGTGTGGAGGTAGTGCTTGCTACAGGTATGAATGTGTGTGGTTTGCTTCCATAGAAATCACGCCTCAAAACCAAGTTTAACCAAAATGCCTTCCTTTTGAATTTGTTCTCTGCCCCAACACTCTATCCTTGAGAATTATTGAACCGCTACCTATACAGTTGCCATGGATCATCCAAGTCCAAAGCCATTTACTTCATCTATAGTTAAATTCAGTTCACAAGACAGGTGTTAATCGTATGTGTAAGTTGCTGCTATATTATGTGAGAAATACAAAGGTAAATAAGCCCTGGTTTCTTTAGAGAAATTATAGCCTAATGCAGAAGGACTTTATATAAATGTCGTGGGGTTAATTGTTTTCTAGGAAATAGACTGCTGCTTGTACTAATTGAAGTGAAAGTGGCGGTTGGTGTAAGGAATTGGTGGTTTGCCTAAAGCCCAGGGCAGTGAGTATAGCACGTCTCATGGGGAATTCAGAACTAACAAGGTAGCAAAGGAAACAAAGCTTCTGTCTCAACCACCCTGACCAGTCCAGCCACCACACAGCATCTTTTCTTTACCCCGTTCTGCACATGAGCTGTATTTTTCTGCTCTTTTCCACACAGTAGCCATTTCCCTTCTCAATAACACACATGGCCCCCAAATGGTACTGCCCGTCCCCTGCAGGTCACACACTGAAGTCTAGAGCACAGAATTTCTAGAGTAGAAAATCTTAATTGGTCTATTGAGACAGTTATTTGCTCAACAATTTTAAACAGAGCTGGGGGGTCCAAGGTCCCATGATCCACTGCCTGATTATCAGGGACCATGGGACTCAACTCTCTCGCGTGGAATGTGAACAAAGCAGATGGATTGAATGGCCTGTCTTTTTAGCCCTATGTATAATACAAGGCAGAATGCTATATGTTCTTCTAGGAATAAAATGCTTTTCTGAAAGTGTAGAGAAGGTGGATGAAGGGGGAAGTCTAGAGTTGTTTCTTGGAGAGTGGAAGCCTCTTTGCTAAAGAATCATTCTGACTGGGAGTCCAGAGTAGGTGGGAAGGGCCGTGGCTGGAAGCAAGCCAGATGTCACACTGAGATGAGATGCGAAAACCTGAAGTGAAGGAGCCGTACAGAGGGAGTCAGAAGGAATGAAAAGAGTCAGGGGTGAGGAAGAAGCAAATTTTCTCAGACATGGTGACCAGCTGGAAATGGGGCATGAAGGAGAAGGACAGAATCTTGAATGAACTCTCAGGCTTCTGATTGGGTGACTGGATAGATAATGACAATGGCATTTAATCATGATTCACCAAGAGCATCTTTATCTCTTGCTGTTCCCTTCGCTTGTGCCTCATTGCTTGCCATTTCATTGCTAACTCTGTTCATAGCTCCAAACTTCTGCACCCAGCACTTCCTTTCTCAGCAGTGGCTTTCTCCTCTCTGTAGTGTTTAGTGAAATACTCAACTTTTAAACTTAAGTCAGTTATCTGCTCAGAGAGTGTTCCCTGACTGAGTCTTCTATCATGGGTACTCCCATCATTTCTAATAATATCACTCTTACAGCTCTTGTCTGTATTACAGTTGCTTGTGTAAGTTACTTACTTAGCCATGAGCTTCTTTAGGACAAGGATACTCAGTGAATGTTTACTGGCTGATCAGATAGGTAGATGAAAATGATTTGGTGACCCCAGGGTCTTTAGCCATGTTGACTAGTAAGATATTGTACCATAAATCAAACTAGAAAACATGAGTGGTTTAGAACAGAAGGTGATGAGAACCAAGGTTCTTTGGCTTCAAAATCAACACTTGATAACAACATCCAGTCAGTATATAAACTCAGGGGGGAACCCCAAGTTTGGAATTTTTAACAGAAAGGTTAAGTAGAATATGCACATTAATAGACTATATAATTTCAGTAGCTTTGGAAGGGGCCTTCAGGAGGCTGTCAGTCTTGGTGCCTCCGTCAGTGTAAGCATTGCTTCCCTGGCACTCCCAGTAGCACCAAAGTGCCAGTTAAGACGAAAGAAAGAAAGAAAGAAAGAAAGAAAGAAAGAAAGAAAGAGAGTGAAGTTGCTCAGTCGTATCCGACTCTTTGCGACCTCATGGACTGCAGCCTGCCAGACTCCTCCGTCCATGGGATTTTCCAGGCAAGAATCCTGGAGTGGGTTGCCATTTCCTTCTCCAGGGGATCTTCCTGACCCAGGATTGAACCTGGGTCTCCCACACTGCAGGCAGACTCTTTACCATCCGCACCACCAGGGTAGCCCATTTAAGGGGAGTCCAAAGAGTATTACAGTACAAGAAACTTCTGGTTGTTAAAAAGTTATTTTTTATTTTGTTCTTGGAATAGTCATGAGAGATTTCAGTTGAGCCCTATTCACCTGTGTGTATGTATATATATCATATACCACACTTTCATGAATCTCAATCCTGTAATGCTATCAAAAGCCTAAAGGTAATCTGTTCTTGAGGAACTCTCACTGGCTTCTGGGCATCACTGCTTTTTGCTATGTATCACAACATACTTAGTACTTTTTATATTTAGTACTAGAACTCTTGTCCAAGATACTTAAAAAGCCACATTTGCTTCCTTGCTGGAATGATTTGTAATTATATAATCAGACTTACAGTTTTAAGAGCTTCCCAACTCTCATGAAGGGATAACTAGAAAGTTTGGGATGGACATGTACACACTGCTATACTGAAAATGGATAACCAATGAGGACCTACCGTATAGCGCGTGGAACTCTGCTCAGTGTTGTGTCAGCCTGGATGGGAGGGGAGTTTGGGGGAGGATGGATACTTGTATATATGTGTGTATGGCTGAGTCCCTTCACTGTCAACCAAAACCATCATAACGTTTTTTAATTGGCTATACCCCAATACAAAATAAAAAGTTTAATTAAAAAAAAAAGAGCTTCCCAACTCTCTTAAGTCATTTTTTCCTTTAGAAACTCTTACAGTTGAATTCATGCCTGTATTTTCTCAGATTTTTGTGAAATCTGTTCTCCTAAAGTCTAGAGTTTACAGTCCAAGCCTTTCCTCCCAGGATGTCATGAGCATGGAGATACCAAGATCACTTTCTCCTAGATTGGTCATAGTTTCTTCTTCTGGAATATTTAAAGATAAATCTTGAAGAAAATGGAAAAGTTTTACAGCAACTACTGTGAAAAACATAATAGTGTTTCTTGGCAACATTGAAGACTGACTAAAGATCTATGGCATGAATTGACACAAAGCAAACTGACATATTTTATTCCACTAATACCATAAACTAGCAAAGTTTGGCAGCTTTGAGGGCTGAGAAAGAGGAAGATGAATAGGTCAGTGCGTGTGCCGCATGGGTGAAAAGCTTGGTGTTGAAGATGGGATTGTCCAGGCTTAATGTCATGGCACCACACATTTTAAGAGAGGGAATGGACAACAACTTGCATGGGAGAGGACTGGGTGAGGTGGAAGGAGGGGAAGGGGAGTTCTGATTGACGGCGCGTGTGGTGAGGAGGGAAGTGGTTGATGGGGAAGGGAACCGTTCTGGTATCTTCTTCAACTCTTGCCTTTGTACCCTTAACATTTCAGTCATCAGACCATCAGATACATTTGTTGACTGACAGAAGCAAATACTTTTACTCTTCTATTCAGGTTTGATAGATGCAACATTTCTTATGCAGTAGATATGAATTTGAGAGGTGGACATTACATTAACGTGTATTTAGGAAGATGAAACAATAACTAGGTTGGTAGAAAAAAACAAACAGGATACATTGGTTTGTTTCATGGAAGCATAGCCTATAAGATTAGTAAATTGAAAAATATCTCCATCCAGTCCTTCCCCCTGTGCAGAGTATTTCACCTTTTCAAGAGGATGTTCGTTGTCTGAAGACTCTCCTGGGGAAGAGGCTGTGTTACGTAATCCTGAAAACTTGTATTACCAAACTCAGACTTTGTAAGACCTTTTCAGGAGGAGTGACTCTATCTTGGCTGGTGGAAATGAAACAAATTAGTCTGAGGAGGGGGCTCTTTCTGTGTGACTGTTGGGCTCTACCTCGTGGCTTCTGAGGACTCACTTTGGAAAAAGCTATGTGTGCAACACTGAGAGAGCATCTTGGTCCAAACAGAGCAAAAGTGAAAGGAGTGGAAGAGAGTAGTCCTGATGTAGGCTTTGCTTCCGAGTCGTTCCCTCCTTGCACCACATGCAATCATTAACACTTCTTCCATGGTTGTCAGCTTCATCCACAATCTTCTTGAAAATATTAAAGTATTAGAGAAGCTTAGCTACTATCAGCCTTCTCCTTTACCCCTTAAATGCTTTCAGCCTCCTCTTTGCTCCCTTCACATTGACGTTAAACTCTTTACTGTCAATCTTCTGGGCCTTCCCTAAAATCAAACGTTGTTGAGCCTTGCTTCTCTTCCGCATTTTATCATCACTAATCTGCCCAAGCTTTTTCTAAAATCCCCAGTTCCTTACTGACTTTTGCTGCATCATAATACTGAGCCAGAAAAGGGGAAATGATGTGTTCTTTTCTCTTGATTTTAGAAAATAATACCTAAAATGATACAGCTCAAGTCTTTGCCACACTCTGTTTTCACTGGGTCTCGTTACTGAAGTTCCGAGCCCTAAATGCGGCCGTGTTTATTGTTTTCCACTTGCAGGTTCTCAGGGATCGGATACCATTGTGTCTGTTTGCATAGAGTTTCCAGCGTGGGCCAGTATACATGAAGGCGTGAGGGCAATAATGATAGTGACGATCACTGTAAGAGGGTAGGGCTGCCTTTCTGTGTGTAGCTGAGTTTTAAGGCTAAAACTTGATGAGCAGTTGTGATGGAAAAGGAGGATGAATGGCTTGCAACACCAGTGTTGACTGTTGCTTTTCCAGTTTTCTTTAAGGCCCAGGGGCCAATTTGTAGGACCTTCTTGTCTTAATTTCTCCTGCCTGTAGCTGGTCTTTTCCCTCGGTAAGGTTTTAATGGCACATTACCCAGAACAGTGAACCCTAAAAATGCTGATTTGTATAGAATGTTTACATGTACACATAGCTCCCAACTGTAAGGAGCTAGAAATGTTTCAGCTCTGTCCTGATTAATTTTATAGTAGGACCCAGTTGTCATGTCATGGATTGTGAATGGGAAGAGTATGTGTGGAAGAACTCTGGTGAATGAGAAAAATTGAGGTAGTTATCATTTAAATTATTCTAACTAGGAAAGCTTTCTCATATCTATTTGTTATTGCAGTAGCAAAATTTTTAGAAAATTTTAATTTTTTCCAGTATATATATGCTATAAACTTAATATTATTTAAAATATATACTATAGAAAGTGAGATATTTCCAGAATTTCATCCCCTGAAATAATCACTATTAAGGGTTTGGTATATATTTGTCTAAAATATTATTTTTAAAATATTTATTAACATCAATTGCAAAATGTGTTTCACAGTTAAAAGAATAAATGTAACATTTATGTGATTTTTGAGTTCTGGTATTTAAACCAACCCTTGAACTCACCACCCAAATTAAGGAATCTGTCACAATAGTGTTAAAACTCCCTGTGTGTTCCTCTCTATCCTAACCCCTAATGTTATCCCAAGAGGTAACCATTGTCTCAGACATATGCTATTCCTTATAATTTGCTCATATTTATGTCCCTGAAAGTGTTAGTTTTGCTTGTTTCTGAACCTTATAAAAAAATACAAATACAAGGCTACACATATTCTTCTTTGACTTGCCTTTTTTTCTTTTAACATTATGTTTCCAAGATGCATTCATATATTTCATTCATTTTAATTCATAAAATTTCTATTTGCAGAAATATAATTTATTTATCTAGCAGTAAAGAGTAGGACTTGACTTAGCAACTGAACAGATGACAACAAATTACTAATGAGATTGAGCATCTTTTCATATATTTATAGTCATTATGTTTCCTCTCTTAGAGACTATCTCTGTGTCTTTACTCATATTTTTTCCACAGTTAATTTTTTGTTTAGATAATTTAGATTTACAGAAATTGCAAAAATGGTAGAATGTTCTTATATTCTTTACCTAGCTTTTCCTTATGTGAACATCTTATCATAGAATATTTGTCAAAACTAAGAAATTAACCCTGGTACAATACTATTACATAAAGTATAAAATTTATTCAGATCTTATCAGTTTTTCTACTAACCCGCTTTTTCTTTTCGAGATTTTGGTCCAGGATTCTACTTTGCAGTTGTCATGTCATTGCAGTTTTTCCAATTTGTGACCATTTCTCAGCCTTGTTTTCTATTTTGACAATTTTGAAGAGTACTGGTCAGGAGTTTTGTAGAGTGTTTCTCAGTTTGTGTTTGTCTAATGTTTTCTCATGGTTGGATTGAGCTTAAGCGTCATTGAGAAGGATACCACAAAATGAAGTGCAGCATATCAGTGGGTACATGATATCAGTATGTATACTGGTGATGTTAACCTTGATCACTTGGCTAAGGAGCTATCTGCCAGAATCCCCAACTTTATTATTTTCCCTTATAAATATACTATTTAATATACTTGGGGTGATATTTTTGAGACTTTATAATTCTCTTTTCTTAAAATTTTACCCACTCATGTTAGCATCTTTTAAAATTTGGCCTGTTTGTCATTTGATTTTCTGGAGTTAAAAAAATACCTAGAAAGTAACCTTTTAGCAGCTAATAATATGGAAAATACCTTTTCCTTGGTTTGTGAATTGTCTGTTCATGTTGTTAATGTTGACTTCTGAAAAGCAGGCACTTAAATTGCATTTTTTAGCTTTTTGGTGCTCGTGTGTAAAGTTATAATTAATTTTTTAAGTTATAATTAATTTTTGTGTGTTAATCCTTTATCCAGCCTCATTGCTAAATCCCCTTATTAATTTTAATACTTTGGATATAGTTTCCTTTGGATTTTTTCTGTAGGTAATCGTATCATTGGTAAACAGATTTTTTTCTTTCATTCAAATCCCTAAAATATTTCTTTTTCAAGTCTTCTTGAACTGGCAACTCATAATTAAAGAGGTGATATTTTTCACATCAGTAAGTAATGTCAGGTCAATTTTGAGTGAAAGAAATAGTAGCAGGCATTTTTTTTCTTGTTCTTAATTCTTTGATATGTTAATATTAGTAACTTTGCTAATGTGGCAGCTGGTTATTAAAGGACTCAGGTGTTTACTTAGGTCCACGTCATTGGGTTTTATTTGTTTGTATTTTACCATCTTCAGTTTTCTTTTCCTTTGGAGTTTCATGCAGGAATAGAGTACATTTTTCCCAGGCTCAAGAGCATTACTTTGTTTATTCATTCAACCATCTTTTACTGGGCTCTTAAGATGAACAAAGTCTCAGTGTAAGATACAGAAACAAAGAAATGTGTATTCCCTCTAGGATGATTCTCCTCATCTATTAATAAATAAGAGATGTACCTAAAACATTGTTAGACAGCTGGAAAGAGGCATGTTCCAGGAAGGAAATAGAACCAAAGGAGAGTAATAGTTCTGAGGAGCAAGAGCTGCTCTGGGGGAGGAATGGCTCCATGGCCTTGCTGCTGTTTTCTGAGGTGAATGAGCTTGTTTTGTTCTGTGGGCCTAGTTCAACATGGAAGTCATAAAGGAAGTGCCTTTAAGATAGAGATACATTGCTTAAGGAAGGAGCTGTATAGTCCTTTTATGCTCTAGAACCAGCAGTACCATGTCAGTATGTCATGGATTTGTTATTCAGTTGCCCAGTTGTGTCCAACTCTTTGTGACCCCATGGACTGCAGCACACCAGGCCTCCCTGTCCATCACCAACTCCCGGAGTTTACTCAAACTCATGTCCATTGAGTCGGGGGTGCCATCCAACCATCTCATCCTGTGTTGTCCCCTTTTCCTCCCACCTTCAATCTTTCCCAGCATCAGGGTCTTTTCTAAGCAGTCAGTTCTTTGCATCAGGTGGCCAGAGTATTCTAGGTTCAGGTTCAGCATCAGTCCTTCCAATGAATATTCAGAACTGATTTCCTTTAGGATTGATGGGTTTGATCTCTTTGTAGTCCAAGGGACTCGCAAGAATGTTCTCCAACACCACAGTTCAAAAGCAGTGCTCAACCTTCTTTATAGTCCAGCTCTCACATCCATACATGACTACTGGAAAAAATCATAGCTTTGGGTATATGAACCTTTGTTGGCAAAGTAATGTCTCTGCTTTTTAATATGCTGTCTAGGTTGGTCATAGCTTTACTTCGAAGGAGCAAGCGTCTTAATTTCATGGCTGCAGTCACCATCTGCAGTGATTTTGAAGCCCAAGAAAATAAATGTCTCTCAGTTTCCATTGTTTCCCCATCTATTTGCCATGAAGTGATAGAACCAGATGCCATAATCTTTGTTTTTTGAATGTTGAGTTTTAAATCAACTTTTTAACTCTCCTCTTTCACTTCCATCAAGAGGCTCTTTAGTTCCTCTTCACTTTCTGCCATAAGGGTGGTGTCATCTGCATATCTGAGGTTATTGATACTTCTCCTGGCAGTCTTTATTCCAGCTTGTGCTTCCTCCAGCCCGGCATTTCACATGATGTACTCTGCATAGAAGTTGAATAAGCAAGGTAACAATAAACAGCCTTGATGTGCTCCTTTCCCAATTTGGAACCAGTCAGTTGTTTCATGTCTGGTATTAACTGTTGCTTCCTGACCTGCATACAGGTTTCTCAGGAGGAGGTAAGGTGGTCTGGTATTCCCATCCCTTTCAGAATTTTCCACAGTTTGTTGTGGTCCACACAGTCAAAGGCTTTGGCATAGTCAATAAAGCAGGAGTAGATGTTTTTCTGGAATTCTCTTGCTTTTTTGACGATCCAACAGATGTTGGCAATTTGATCTCTCCTTTTCTAAATACAGCTTGAACATCTGGAAGTTCTCGGTTCACGTACTCTTGAAGCCCAGCACAGAGAATTTTGAGCATTACTTTGCTAGCATGTGAAATGAGTGCAATTGTGCAGTAGTTTGAACATTCTTTGGCATTGCCCTTTTCTGGGATTGGAATGAAAACTGACCTTTTCCAGCCCTGTGGCCACTGCTGAGTTTTCCAAATTTGCTGGCATATTAAGTGTAGCATTTTAACAGCATCATCTGTTAGGATTAGAAATAGCTCAGTTGGAATTCCATTACCTCCACTAGCTCTGTTCATAGTGATGCTTCCTAAGGCCCACTTGACTTTGCATTCCAGAATGTCTGGTTCTAGGTGTATGATCACACCATCGTGGTTATTTGGGTCATGAAGATCTTTTTTGTACTGTTCTTCTGTGTATTCTTGCCACCTCTTCTTAATATCGTCTGCTTCTATTAGGTTCATACTGTTTCTGTCCTTTATTGTGCCCATCTGTGTATGAAATGTTCCCTTGGTGTCTCTAATTTTCTTGAAGAGATCTCTAGTCTTTCCCTTTTGTTTTTCTCTATTTCTTTCCATGTTCGCTTTGGAAGACTTTATTTCTCCATACTATTCTTTGGAACTCTGCATTCTTATGGGTATATCTTTCCTTTTCTTCCTTGTCTTTTACTTCTCTTCTTTTCTTAGCCCTTTATAAGGCCTCCTGAGGCAACCATTTTGCCTTTTTGCATTTCTTTTTCTTGGGAATGGTTTGATCACCCCCTCCTGTACAGTGTCACGAACCTCCATCCACAGTTCTTCAGACACTCTATCAGATCTAATCCCTTGACTCTGTCACTTCCACTGTATAATTGTAAGGGATTTGATTTAGGTCATACTTGAGTTGCCTATTGGTTTTCTCTACTTTCTCCAATTTAAACCTGTATTTTGCACTAAGGCGTTCATGATCTGAGCCACAGTCAGCTCCTGGTCTTGTTTTTGCTGACTGTTTAGAGCTTCTCCCTCTTTGGCTGCAAAGAATATAATCAGTCTGATTTTGGTATTGACCATCTGGTGATATCCATTTGTAGAGTCATCTCTCTGTGTTGTTGGAAGAGAGTGTTTGCTATGACCAGTGAGTTCTCTTGGCAAAACTCTGTTAGCCTTTGCCCTGCTTCATTTGGTACTCTAAGGCCAAATTTGCCTGTTATTCCAGGTATCTAGGAAATGGCAACCCACTCCAGTATTCTTGCCTGGAGAATCCCAGGGACGGGGGAGCCTGGTGGGCTGCCGTCCATGGGGTCACACAGAGTCGGACACGACTGAAGCGATTTAGCAGCAGCAGCAGCCAGGCATCTCTTTACCTGAACAACAACAATAAAGTTGGTTTTTAAGAGAATGGGCCAGACATTTTGATGTAACATTGAGTCATATTGTCCTAAAGCAACTGTTTCCATCTTTGCAGACAGTGAATGAAAGACAGAAATTACTTAGAACGTTGGAATATTTGAGCTCTAACAGATGAAAGTTACTTTCAGAATTCATATAAAATAAAATTTACAACCAAAATAAAAATATAAAATAGATCCTTCTGTTAGAGGAAAATATACAGTGTATAAATCTATTCTCTACTAGATTCTGCTTTTGTTTAGATCCTAAGACATGATGGATTTTAGAGTGGCAGCAGAATTTATAAGTAGGCAGCATATGATTCTTTCTGGGGCATCTAAGTTCTGAATGCATCTAAGTTTAATGCTGACCTGTTAGATTTTTATCTCCTGCAAGCTGTTCAGTCTATGCTGCTATCACATACATCTCAAGTGAATATCTGTAATAAATTATTTAAATATGGCACTTGAGAAATGTTTTCTGGAACTTAATAAAAATAAATATTAATTACTACTAATAGAAACTTGGAGTCATTGATCACAGTTGGAGGCCCTAATCAAAACATAATTTCGTGTTTATGAGCCATGTTCCAATTTCAATGAACAATTCAAGATTCTTTGGACTTAGAGCCTGGTGAAAAAAAATTGCCAGAACACAAAGCAAGAATAAAATTAAATGAGATGAAAGACACAGTGTTTTTTTCTTTAAATGTCAGCAAAGGGCTGATGATTGCAGTGACTTGTTCTGACACATACTAGGTCCATCATCACCTGCTTACTTTTGTCCTTTCCTTTCACCGTCTCACCCCAATGGAAGTGGATCCAGCACTAAGCACTAGTCTTTTTAAATTTTATTAATGTTACATTTATTAATATGATACAGTAACATTATATATTGTTATTTTTTAAAACTTAATTTGACAACCAGGTGTCTAATTATTTTGTATTAAACAGCTTCTTACCAAGAATGGCACAACGTATAATACTTTCTAGTATTTTTTATGCAACTTTGCTTTGTTTTTGCAATGGTTTCTTTAGCAGATTTTCACCCGATTCGTAGCCATAGTCATAATTGTGCTTATATACTTATCTATAAAGATAGAGCATAGGAAAATACTCTGAGAGCAGAATAAGTACAAAACAAGAAACTATGTTGAAATACATAGAAATAACATATGTGTGCATGATACAGATGGAAAAGTCAGTGAGGATGACTCGGCAGACATTTACAAAACACTTGTTTTCGTCCGAACATAAGGCTCAGTGCAGAACTGTGAGCGCTAGTCTTCTTTTGGAAAATTTCTCTGTCTCTCAGGAGGCTGTTGTTCTCACTTAGTAGTCTTTCAGAAAGGGTTTGTGAGAATTATATTCCCTGAGTTCTTGCCTGTTAAAAAAAACCCAAAAACTTCATCTTTAAGTCCACAAACTTCAATGATAATTTTCTGTATTAGTTTTTCCTGAGACATAGTATACCATGTCTGTAAAATTTCTTTGATTTCAGGGAAATAGTCTTAATGATATTTTTGAAAACGCTTTCTGTTTCACATATGTAGTTCCTTCCTTCAGGAATATGAATCATGCCAAAGTTTGTTCTCCTTCACCTGCCTTTCATATCTGTTTTCCTTATAATCTTTTCACACTCTTTGTATATACTTTCTAATTTCATTTTTCCCCACTTCTTCCAGACTTTTCTCTGTGACTCTTGTTTTTTTCAAATAGTGTCAGTTCTT
The DNA here is from genome assembly GCF_016772045.2 of Ovis aries. NCBI lineage: Eukaryota > Metazoa > Chordata > Mammalia > Artiodactyla > Bovidae > Ovis > Ovis aries. The sequence continues at coordinate 233,776,016 of NC_056055.1, forward strand.
CATTAATTTTATTTTTCCTTTCTACTTATTTCCTATTTCCTAGACATAGTTAGAGAACTAGAAATCACACTAGTTTTTATTTCCTTTTGTGAAATTTATGTCTTATGCACTTGGATCTTTACTTTGAGCTGTTCTTTAGTGGTGATATTTTCATAAAATTTTTGAGTTCTTGCTAGCATCTTTGGTCAAATGAGTAATTTATGTGTCTGCATGCACGTAAACTATGTTTTATTCTTCTCCCATTTCTCTTGCCTGTTTCTTCCTTTTTACATGAAGTATTTTTTTTAATAGAACACCTGGAATGGCTCCTCTTCCTGCCTCCCACTCCATCTTTAAATAATGAGTTCTTAGATTTTAGTGTTATATTTTTAAAGTTGGATATTACAGAATGCCTTCTGTTCAGGCATTTAAGCCCTCCATTACAAGCATAAGATAATCAGTTTTGACCACTGCAACCTCACCGAGTAGGAATAGGATGGCCACTGTGTTTTAAGGTGGCCTCACAAAAACTAAGACTCTTACCATGTCTCAGAATGTGTTTCTTTCATATTCTCTAATAAATGCTATAAGATCTGCTTTGTTGTTTATGCTTCTCCCAGAAACTGTGTATGCTGTTGGATTATATGTATGGTTAATTATTTTACATAGTTTTTAATACTATGGGGAGAATCATGTGAAATTGTGTTTTCTAGGCAAAACATGGTCAAATATATTGGTAATTTCATGTGTCTCAATATATGATTATCTTCTTTACATCATTACTTGCTACCCTTGAATCCTTATTTCTGAATCATCTCTCAGCTAACTTGAATTGCAAATAGTTTTTTTAGAAAATATTTTTTCGCTGTGTCTGGTCTTAGTTGAGGCAGAAATTCTTGACTACAAAATATTGAATGAGATAATATAATAAGCTTGAACAGTATTTGATAAATCTATGGATTATGATGCTTATATACCAGGGTGGGTAGAACAAATGAAGACATCAAGCCAAATCCAGAATTAGTGTTTCTTTTAATGGAGAAAGATTATTGCCCTCTCCATCAGAGGAGAGCTCAGCGAACTTCATCTGCCTTTACCAGGTTGGTGGGTCCTCCTGCCATGGTTCTGTATTAGAGGCTCAGAGTTGGACACAACTGAGCGACTTCACTTTCACTTTTCACTTTTCATGCATTGGAGAAGGAAATGGCAACCCACTCCAGTGTTCTTGCCTGGAGAATCCCAGGGACGGGGGAGCCTGATGGGCTGCCGTCTCTGGGGTCGCACAGAGTTGGACATGACTGAAGCGACTTAGCAGCAAGTGTGGTGGCCTGGTTGGCATTGGTGAGAGGAAGCTCATGTGTGGAGCTCATTTCCTGCTACCAGGTACTTTGTTCTGATGCCAGTTGAGCAAACACTGCAGTGCCTGGGGAAGGGGGTTGGTTGACATTTTCAAGGTAGAACATCTTGCCCCCACAGTGAGAATCTTATGCTGAGCATTCTCATGGAACACAAATAGCTATGCTCTAGGCCCATTTCTCCATGTCTGTCCCTCAGATGTCTTTGTCACCAGTCCTCCAATCTTTCTTCTTTCAGGTCCCTATCCATCTGGCTAAACTTGTAGCCACTGCCCATCAGGCCATCTTTCCTCAGCCAAAGTAGACCATGGATGTATTGCTTCAAGTTCTACCTGCAGGGAGGAAGTTTCTGCTCCACTGTCTTTTCAGAGACCATCCCTTAGAATGGATATACTACCAGAGTCCACTTATGATTCATGACAATGAAAGGTCAGTTGGAACTAGGCATCCAAGGTATTCAGACCTTTCTGCATCTTCCTGTATCTTGTATTTCCTAATCTTGTATTTCATATATATATATATATGAAATATATATCATATAACATATATCTATATATACATATATAGATAAATATATATGGTTTGGTTCTCTTGAGGCTTACTCTTTCTGATGTATTCCTACTTTTCATGTAAGAGACTTAGTGAGACTCTGAATTTAATGATGGTAGTGATTTATCACCCTTGATTTTTGTTTATTTGCTATCTTAGCCTGGAAGCTGCAATAGACTCAGAAAACATTTTTGATATACGTAGGAAGTCACTGAGTTTCCATCTTAGCCTGAAATTAAGACTTTAGAGGTTGAGCACATAATTCTTTTGTTTCTATCCTCTTGGTTTTCCACATCTCTCACTGTTTCTGTGAGCTTTTGGTATCTTTCCAAAAAATTTCTTTTCAAACCAGAGTTAGTTTCTCATGCTTACACCAAGAACCAGACAAACATGTTCGTATTGGGAAATTGATGTAGAGAACAGAACCTTAGGAACTTTGAGAATAATTAATTCTTTAAGTGGGTTGGACATAACTCATGTCCCACTTGATTTTCAAAATACTAATCAGTCTCCAAAATGTCTTTTAAACTTAAAAGGCATTGACAACAGGTTTCCCAGATCCTCAACAGGAACTTCATTCTAGTGAATGAGGATAATACACAGATAATAATGTTGTCATTTTGAAAATTAGTGAGACCTGAGTTTTTAACTATCTGGATCCTTGGTTGCAAAATAGGAGAAAACAACTGTGGTTGAAAAAGGAATTTATGAGAGGGATATTGAAGGGTTCATAGTAACAGTGAGTCTTGAACGTCCTGAGAAAGTTATGGGAAGGAACAAAGGCCAACCTGGAAAGCCAAGAACAAGGTCTAGCCATTGTCTTTTATCAGGATTAGTTTGGCCACGATGGCAGTGGTTCTTACCACTGGCAAGACAGCATTGCTACTGGGCACTGCTACCAGCACTGCTTTCACTGGCAGCCCTGTAGCCACCATGAATGAATCCTAAGCACCCCTTTGTCTTTGTGTCACTGTTTTCCCATTCAAAGCCTTGAGCTGAAGCAGAGTCTTAAGTAGGAGGCTGCTCATTTCTGTAATGGGAATTATACTCCTTTGGCCCACTTACTCGCAGTGTGGAAGTCTTTCTAATTTGCATTCCTTTTCTTCATTTTCTTGCTTTATGGTTCTCACTGGGACTTTTGATACCATGTTTGGTACTATTGGTGAACAGTACCAACTGAACCAAAGAGAGTGAACTTGTTTTCTTCCTGATCTTGAGGAAAGCATTTAGACTTTCATTGTTAAATTGAGGATGTTCCTGTTCATTACTCATTTGCTGAGTGTTTTGATCATGAATAGACGTTGAATTTTGTCAAAAATTTTTTTTATTCTGTTGAGATGATTGTGTTTTTTCATTGTTTACTAGCTGAGTAATTAAATAGATTAAATTTTTGAATGTCAGACAGATCTTGAATTATTTGGCCCTTTTATATATTGCTGAACTCTGGTAATATTTCATAAGAATTTTAAGTCTGTTTTTCATGAGGGATATTGATCTCATGAATCTTTTGCCTCATTTTGGTATCAGAGTAATTCTGGCTTCATAAAACTAGTTAGGAAGTGTTCCGTCCTATTCTATATTCTGAAAGAGTTTGTGTGAAATGAGTATTAATTCTTTTGTAAAGACTTGGTAGCATCATCCAGTGAAACCATTTGGGCCTGCATTTTGTCTTTGTGGAAACATTTTAAACTGTGAATTTGGTTTCTTTAGTAGATGAAGGGATAGATAGTGTTGGCATCTCCTTGACTAGTCTTAGGCAGTGTGTGTCTTTCATGGAATTTATCCATTTCATCCAAGTTATTTGATTTATTGGCCTAAAGTCATTTATAGTTCCCTTATTATTATTTTAATGCTCAAAAGATCTATAATAATGGTCCCTCTCTCATTCCTGACATTGGTAACTTATTCCTTATTTTTCTTGATCAGTCTCACCAGAAACTTACCTATTTTATTTTCTTTTCAAAGAATCAGCTTTTGATTTTATTGGTTTTCTTTATTGTTTATTAATTTTCTAGTCTTTGATTTTTATTTCTTTATTATTTCCTTCCTTCTGCTTACCTGGGATCTAATTTGCTTTTCTTTTTTCAGTTTTTTAAGATAGAAGTTTAGTTCACTGACACATTTCTTTTTGTGTGTGTGTGTGTGTGATAAAGTTTTATTAAAGTTTAAAGGAGATAGAGAAAGCTTCTGACATAGGCATCAGAAGGGGGCAGAAAGAGTGCCCGCTTGTTAGTGTTAGCAATGAAGTTATATACTCTCCAGTAAATCCAAAGAATGTCTGGAGGTTGTAAAGACCTCACCAGACCTACTCCCATAATTTACATTTTAAGAGAATAGAATTAGCCAGAAGGTTTAATCTAGAGACTGTCCTCAGGCAGAATACATTGTTGTTATATAATCCTTGTTTTGTAATATGAGCATTTAAAGCTGTAGAATTTCCTCAAAGCACTGCTTTAGCTGCATCTCACAAATATTGATATATTGTATTTCATTCAGTTCAAAATATTTTCTAATTCTCTATTTATTTCTTCCTTAACCCATGGGTTGTTTAATTTTCGTATATTTGTGAATCTACCAGATAGCTTTCTTTCATTTTTTTCCCATGTATTTTTGCTGTCTTTGGCTTTTTGATGTGATTTGTGGGAAATCACTACCTACCTTTGAGAAGAAGGCACTGGTCTGAGCCACCATTGTATGTGAAATGCCCACAGGCTGCCTCAAGCCTGTGCTGGTGGGCAGGTGTATGTATCAGCAGTGGGCTGCTCTCTCTTGGCTGGCATATGAGAAGTGGGGCCAACCGTTCTACCACCACTGCCATGTTCCAGTATTGAGGCCAAAAATGTGTTAAAAGTCTGCATATAAGGCAGCCACATCCCCAGTCCTCCCATACCACTGTGTACCTATGAACTCTAGTAGCCAGGCATCTACCCTTATATAAGGAAATGGAATCTTCCTCAAAGAAGTCAAATGGTCCCAGAGAAGGCCCTAACGCCAAAGTTAAACTCCTTGCAGGAATTACTGAAGTTAGATTCCTAGGTCACCCTGGTAGATGAATAGACCTGTGCAGTGGAGGAGGTAGCCAACTCTGGTCTCAACTCTCTCAACAAAGGCAGCTGATTTAAGACTCATGTTGTATTTCCTATTGACTATCAGCATTCACCACTTAACTTTAGACTTGGCTGTATGTGGCATGCCAGTATTTACAAGAATGGAGAGTTACCAGTTTTGGTGTATGTGTAGATGACCCACAGATAAAGAGTAAGATCAGTCCTCTAAAAGATGGAACCCTACGCATAGTGACAGGACTGTCCTGTTCAATAGAGTCTTATTTTTAATGGACTAGGACACTAAAATGTGAAGGTCATTTGCTGGGTGACTGGTTTAAAGATAATTTCAGTTTTCTTCTTGTTGTATTTCTATCTTTTCTATTAACAACTGCTCTAAAGTGAATATATATAGCTTTTGTGTTCAGACAAAACGTCTTAAACCATTAAGGCAAAAATTAGTAGAATTGTGAAATAAACGAAAACATCAGATCTGATCTAGTGAGCATGACGTAAGGTATAGTCAGTGTGAAACTAGTGATTTAACAGCAAACTGGGTTGATCAGAATTGTCTCTTAAGGTGTTTACAAGAGAAGCAATTGACAAAAGCTTTCACTTCTCCACGAAGAACAACTGCAGGAGTCACACAGATGGTTGTCTGGCCCTTCTCCGTGGGTCACCATTCCTGAGGAAAGGTAACAGTACACTGTAATCACAGCGTTAACAAGACAAGAGTATCCTAAGCTCTTCAGCTTGGCCCCCTGTTCATCCACTGGTGATGGTGTTCCTGCTGGGGCAGGGACAGGAGAGTCTGAAAGACAACCTTAACTTAAGAGAGGAGACAGGTTGCCCGCGTTCCATTACTAACACAGTCTTTCCTGTCCGTCCTGTACACAGGCAGCTGGCGAAGAGTCTTGGGCAGGCTGGTGAAATCGAGCCTGAAACAGAAGGGATACTTACAGAATATGGTGTGGATTTCTCTGATTTCTCTTCAGAAGTTTTAGAATGCCTCCCTCAAGGCCTGCCTTGGACAGTTCCACCAGAGGAACTCAGCAGGAGAAGAGATTTAAGGTAAATATCTGAAACCCTTTAAAGAACGACACGTTTTCTACCTTTCTGTCTTCTGACTTAACTTTCTGAGGAGCTGGTCTCAGGTGTTGCCATCTTTCCACCAACACTCAAGTTCCGTACAACTGAACTCAAGTGCTCGTGTACCAGAGGTTGGCCAGTGATGCCTTGTGAGCTAAACCTAGCCTATTGCTTGTTTACTCACAGCCTTGAGCTAAGAAGGCTTCCTAGGTGGCTCAGTGGTAAACAATCCACCTGCCAATGCAGGAGACACCAGAGAGGTGGGATCCAACCCCGGGTCGGAAAGATCCCCTGGAGAAGGAAATGGCACCCCACTCCAGTATTCTTGCCTGGGAAACCCCATGGACAGAGGAGCCTGGTGGGCTACAGCCCATGGAGCTGCAAAGAGTCAGACATGACTGAGCACACTTGCATGCACTTGTGAGCTAAGAATGGTTTTTATATTTTTTCATGGTTGAAAAAAATTGAAACAATAATTTTTTATGAAAATTATATAAAATTCAAATTTCAGCATTCATAAAGTTGTCCTGAAACTTAGCCATGCTTATTTGATTATATATTGTCTTTGGCTGTTTTTTTGCAATACAATAGCAGGGTTGAATAGTTGCAACAGAGGCCATATGGCCTGCAAAGCCTAAGATATTTGCTGTCTAGCCCTTTATTGAAAATGTGTGCTGACTCTTCTTCTAGACCATTCTAACTTCAATGGGTACACTTGCCACCTTCTTTTCTCATTGCTAAGCCCCATAGGTCTGGTCCAATAAATACAGTGTTATCTTGTTAGAAGTGCCCTCCTTTATATGGGCCTCTTCAGGCACAGAGCAAAGGATTCAAGACTTCTGTGCTTGGAGCTTCACTTTAAAGCTTTACTTTTAGGTCTGGAATTTGTTGGAAAGTACTTTTGTGGTATTTTTTTAAACAACATCTTCTTTGAAGATGTTTCTTCATTGTGGGATGTTAGTTCTTTTCTGATATTTCTCTTCAGAATTTGGTTTCAGTGCTGGCATTCATTTTGGATGCCACATGGAGATATTCAGAACCAAGAAACTTTTCATACAACCCACTGAGGCCGTGGAAGGTTTTTTGCTAAGGTCATCCCGTGTCAGAGTCTTTTCCACCACCACACTTGCTCACTTCATGTAGCTGAACTTATGATACCTTAAGCTTGTGGTGCCCATTACTCCACCTAGTTTGAGAATCCTCCTTTCCAGCTCCCTCTTGCTTTTGTATCTTTTAGGAATTTACTTCTTCTTCTTTTTTTTTTTTCCTTTTCTTTCCAAGGGTAGGCAAGGAAAAGGAGTTGATGGTTCCCTTTCCTACTTGTTAGTGGCTCAGATGGAACACACATTATATTTGAAGTCAGCTTTCAGCAGTAACCATTGTTCATAGAACTGCTTCTGGTCAGTTATCTTGTCAAGGATTTGGGGATCCTGAGGCCATAATCTTATTATTCTCTCTGAACCTTCTTATTCTCATATATAAATGGAGGGACTTATTTTCTGAGATCTTTTCCTAAATATAGGAATCTATTAAAAAATTAATAAGAAAAAGATAGAATGGATGACTGAATTTTCTTGTTTGAAGTGTAAGTTAGTAGAGCTAATCCTCCGTAGCTATCGACATTTTAAATGTACCTACCCTTTCAATTCATGCTATTCAAGGAAGTATATTAGGGTACATGTACATGAATGTTTGTTGCTACCTTATTGTAAAAGTGACACTGCTGATGTCCACTAGTAAAGGAATGGTTACATAACCTATGTCATATCAATAAGCTAGCATTCTCTGCCACTGTAAAAAAGAAGCTAGACCCATGTGGACTTTCCTAAAAGAATGGCCATCATATATTGCAAAGTGAAAGAAGCAAGTTTCAGAACAGTAAGAATATGAGCCTAGTTTTTAATAGTCAAATTATATAAAAACTATGTAAATGTATATGTATAATATACATGTATACATAAAAGTATATATATATTAAAAAAAAAAAGGTCCTGGAAGGAAACATCAATCTGCCGACAGTGATTATTGTGCATGGACTCAGAGAAGTGGTAGGAGGTATGGAGGCAGTATTTCACTTTTCATTTTATAAATTGCCCTATTATTCAGGTTATTTAAACAAGTAACCTTTATAACTTTTTAAAATTATGAATGGAAATATCAGAAGAGAGAGGTGCTCAGTCTTTCCAAGCCTGACTCCTAGTGTGCAGGTAAATGACAAGTCATGCCAATAGTCCCCGCAGCCAGTATTGCTAATTCCCCTCTCATGGCCCCACATTATCTTTTCCTTTGGCCTCTTGTTACCTTCCGAGTTAGACCACAGACTAGGAGGTCTTGCTCTGCAGAAGGCTTCTGTTAAAATATACCTATGTGTCCTGCAAAAGGATCCAAAGATTCAGGGAGCCTGTGGAATGCTCTCTGCCGTTAGCATAGTAACAGGGATTCTCCTTTTTCACTTTTGTAAATATCATTTTTGCCTATCACTATCTTTTTTAAATTTATTTATTTATTTTAATTGGAGGATAATTACTTAACAGTATTGTGATGGTTTTTGCCATACATCAACATGAATTGTTACAGGTATACATGTGTCCCCCCCACCCCCGAACTCCCTTCCCACCCTATCCCTATGGATTGTCCCAGAACACCAGTTTTGGGTGCCCTGCTTCATGCATTGAACTTGCAGTGGTCATCTGTTTTACATATGGTAATATACATGTTTCAATACTATTCTCTGATATCATCCCACCCTTGCCTTCTCCCACTGAGTCCAAAAGTTTGTTCTTTATGTCAGTAACAGGGTTTTTTTTAAAAAAAAAAAAAAAAAAACCACTTTAACTTCCAGGAGGTTTTTACCTGTCCATTATCCTCTAGAATTATTTTTCTAAAATTCAAATCTTATTCTTTTGCTTTTACTCCTTTGGCTTAAAATCTTTCACCTGCTTGTGAGGCCTAAAGGGGTAACCTCTAAACTTTGTTGGACTTGCATTTCCTGTAACTTCTGTGCCTGTATTCTAAAATTACAAGTGTATGTACTACTTCACTAATTTATTATGTTATTAACATACATAAAAGTGGAAAAATAAGAATGAAACAAATTTTAATGTATTTTATTTTACTTTAAAATGGTAGAGAAAGATGTTCATATTATCATTAATCTTTTGGTGAAAGCACTGTGATTGAATATTTTATTTTTTTATTTTGCTTGAGCAACTTGCAATATGGAAATACAAAGGTCTGAGTGTAAGTTTTTTGTATTTTGATACTTAGTTTTGGTTTTAATGGTTATCATAACTGAAAAAGATGCATCATATCTTAGGAAGAAATGAGCTGAACTCACTAAATCATGATACTCATTTTTCAATCCTATTCACTGATCATATTCAGATTCATTTTGAAATCCATCTAATAGACTTATACCTTTCATGATGTCAGTCCTTTCTTGTGGGCAAATTGAAAGGTGCTACATTTTTAGAGTTTTTAAAAATGGTTTCATTATCTTCAATTATTTTGCAGTTGGCATCTTTAAAAACTAGTTATAAAATTACATGAGAAAATTTAAGTGTACAGATAAGAGCAATTTGGTACCTTATAAGATTAGGTCATTTTAGGTCCCCAAATCGTGTAATAATGAAACATTTCACAACATCCATTTTTAGAATTTTATATTAAAAACTTGAGTTTCTTGTTTTATTTTGCTTTCAAAAAGCAATAACTTTTAAAAATCATTGTTAAAAGATCACATTTACTTGAAGGGACAGATTAAGTGTATTTTTTTTTCCAAGTATCTGCTAGGGAACATATGATTGACAGTCATTGTTTTGAAATCATAATGTGGCTGATGATGAATTCATGTTAGGAGCAGAAGAAAATGTCAGCTTTGCTATTTTCATGGTATTAGTGCTATTACTATTATTAGTTTAATATTATCTTCAATCTGGATCTTTGCAATAGTCTTTTTTTAGCCACGTACCTATTTTGTAAGGATTAACTTTGCTAAAACCATAAATCCATGGTACTGGGCATGTGTCATTACCCACTGTTCATAGTTGGCTGAAAATAAAATAACCAGCAAACGTGCCAGTATCATTGCCTTTTGTGTTTTGGAACACCTGAGGGTCACCTCATTTACCACCTGATCCACACATCTTGTGAGTATGCCAGGGTTCATGTGTTTATGTAGCCACAGTAAATAATTTCTTATTTTTTTACAATAAAAAATAGAGAAGTACTTAGTATGCTGAAGTGTTTAGATCTGATTACCTTTTCCTCTCTTTGATTGGTCTTGTAATAAATTTATTTCATTTTTCTATCAATCAACAAATATTTATTGAACACCATCCACGGGCAGTAGAAATTCAACATGAGTAAAAGTAGATAATGGTTTCTGTTCTTGTGGAACTCTGTCTTGGAGCAATAGTCAAATATGGAATTATAATGGAAGAGAGATACTTGGTACAAGAATTTATAATACTGTTATTTCTTCTGCTCAGAGGTTCAGTGCCCTCAAAGAGGTTTTGCCAATATTTTTCTAGGAAAGTCAAAAGAACTAGGAATGAATCCTAATATACCCTAAGAAACATGCTATGAATAAATAATACATATTCTGTAAACTCCTAAATCAAACTTTTTTCCTTTTCCTCTCTTCTCTCTATGGCAGTTTAGTCGCTAAACTGTGTTTGACTCTTGCGACTCCATGGACTGTAGCCCACCAGGCTCCTCTGTCCATGGGATTCTCCAGGCAAGAGTACTGGAGTGGTTTGCCGTTTCTTTCTCCAGGGTATCTTGCCAACCCAGGAATCAAACCCAGGTCTCCTGCATTGCACTCAGACTCTTTACCAACTGAGCTATGAGGGAAGCCTCTTGTGTTTATATATATTATATATATATAATATATGTGTACATATAATATATACCAAGTATACTAAAGCAGTCACTGGAAATGCAAAGGCAAGTAAGGCCCAGCCCTTGTTCTTCATGACTTTACTGTTCGCAAGAAGGCAGATTTATACTCAGATAAATTACAGCAGAGAATGGCAAGCCCAACAATATCCGTATGAACAAATTGCCAATGTCATTGGTGCTAGAGCTGAGATCTGAGAAATGAGCAGGCATTTCTAGAACTAGAGTGACTAAGTAGTCTTCAGTTTAGTGGCAGGCTGTGGCTGCAGAAAGGGTGGGGTGTTCCCTTAAGCCTCCCAGATCTACTGTAACAGGGCTCACAACTCCTATGGTTTTGATGGCTTCTTGACCCCCTCTGCTGGGCCGCCCTGCTATGGAGCCTGTGATGTTGCCCTGGCTCTAGCTACGTAAGGACTTCTACATACCCGTTTAGGTTTGGTATTTGAACAATTATATTTGGAACAGGAAAGTTCCATCAATCTTTAAACCTCATAATCCAATTATGTCAGTAAAATTCCAGTTTTTTAGTCCAGTGGAATTGGGGTAATATTTTGCAAACTGAAGTTGAGAGAAATAGTGTTTATTTTGAAAAGAAAAATGGTTGGTTAGCAATTTTCAAGAAGGAAGGCTGGTGTGAACTCCTAGGAGGAATCTGGCCCTTCTGATTGGGAGTACCATTTTTCTGGACCTTGGGCTTCAGTCTCTGGAGAATTGGTGCTTGCATGGCCTAACCTGCAGCTCTCCTTAGCAGGGCATTTGAGGTTAAAAAAAAAAAAAGGCAACACCAATACTGCAAGCCTTTGGGGATCAGGAGGAGAATATATCCAAGGAAACTGCTTAAAGGGGGTTGCACCAGAAGCCCAAGAAACCCCAAGGTTATTTTTGAGACTGGCTCCAATTATTTCCAATTTCATTCATATTGTTTTGCTTCCTTTGTTGCTAAACTGAAACCAAAGCTTAAAAGCTTAATTAAAGTAGAAAGTGAAAACCTAAATTATTGGAGGGGGAAAATACCATGCTAAACTGATTTTTATACTTCAGTAGTATTGTAGAAGTTTGGATCATGTCACTTTTCAGTAAAACCATGAGCTTCCTTGAGGTGGAGGTGATTTCTATAGTTTTTCACAGCAGAACTTGTGGATATCTATTTCTTTACTATTCTCTCAATAAAAAGGAAGCCCAGTGACCTCCACTGGACCATTACAAATGCAAAACTTGGCACTTAAAATTGCTTGCTCTAAATTTTCCAATTGCTTTCCCTTTTTTTTTTTCCATTTAATGTCGTTCTGCCAACTAGTGATTTTATTATTATAAACAGGACATTGTATTCACTTTTAAGAAGAAATATGAAGCTGGAGGTAAAATTACAAACTGCACCTTCTCAGCTGCCAAAATAGAAAACAATGAGCTAAAAATACTGAGCACAGAAAGGGTGCTGTGGTGAGAAATATTGAAATATCTTCAGGATGGAACTGTTCCAGATAGACAGAAATTTCCTCTCACTCCAGGTAAAACCAACCTTGAAATAGCAACTTGAAAGGAGAGACATATAATACTAACCTCTTTCAGGTCAAGCCTCTTGTGGGAAAGCTTTCAAACATAACTAACATTAAATGACTAATGATCTTGCTGTTTATCAGGAAGTCCAGTCTGATTAAATTGCCATTTAGAAAAGGTCCCTCTGGTGAAGGAGTGTGGCAGCATAGAAAGAGCACTGGAAGTCAGGGACTAGCTGGGTGACCTTGGGAAAATCAGTTACATTTGGGGAAACAGTGAGCACAGATGAAACTGAAGTTTCATCTTCGGTAAAACGGATTATTTGACCAAGTTAGGTTTTCTAAAAGGTGTTGGTAGGCTGCAAGTTCTTTGGGATTTTAATATGTGCTATGGAGAAAAAAGATCCCGTGGCCATCCTGTTTTGGGAAACATTGGGTTAATACATTTCTTATAGTATTTTTTTGTGTGGATCATCTCGTGAAACTGGTGTTCCTTAGTATACACTATGAAATTGCTAAACTAAATATCTCGCAACGTAGGTCTAATGCTGTGTGACTGTGTTTGGGATGTCCTTTCTGAATTATTCAGAGCAAACTTCTTGGATTTGAAAGAAAGTGGTATTCCACTGGTGATTATCTGCCACATTTATCTGATAAATATTGATTGTGCTTCACTGTGGGCAACAGAAGGAATTCAGGAACTGTGCTTTAAAGCACTCTCAGCTCTTCCATTGCCAAGGGAACCCCTTCTTCTCTTGCCTGGTGGGAAGCAAAGTTTAACTGTGTTAGCTGCTTAGCTGTCTCCTACTGTTGCAACCCCATGGACTGTAGCCTGCCAGGCTCCTCTGTCCAGGGAATTTCCCAGGTGAGAATACCGGAGTGGATTGCCTTTTCCTTCTCCAGGGCATCTTCCTGACCCAGGGGATTGAACCTGGGTCTCCTGTATTGCAGGTAGACCCTTTACCGTCTAAACTACCAGGAAGCCTGCAGGAAGCTGTCATTGTCATTTGAAACAGCAATGCTCTTCCCTTCATATAAATCCTAACTCACTGTTTATGAAAATACATGAAACTCATAGATAGGAACAAAGATGAATGGGTCTGAAAGTAGATCCACAAGTGGGTATTCTTAACTACAAGTACTTCAGTAGTTTGTTAACATAAAATTTTTATTGATAAGTAGCACTAAATCTCAAAGAAAATAAAAAGCCAAAGATTAGTAGATTTTATCTGAACAGGTAGAAAAATGCCTGTTGACAGAGAAGACAGTATTTGAACTTACACTCAGAAATAATTTTGTACCATTTTGCAAATATGAATGCATAGGAAAGATGATTAATTTCTATACATTCTAAATACATAAAATTTGTTTGGAAGTTATACTGTAATGATTTAAAAAAACTTATTTTTATGTGGGTGGCTGAGGATTTAGAGTAAACTAGTAGGATTTAGGGATAATTAAATGTCAGAGTGGCAAAGTCTCTGAAATATTTTTTATATTGAGATATTCAAATACCATAAAATTCATCTTTTTAATGTACAATTCGACAATTTCTTGGACATTCTTAAAATTATGAACCATCACCACTGATTTCAGAACACTTTCACCCCTTGCAAAAGAAATCCTAGACTTACTGGCAGTTGGTTCCTGTTCCCTCTCCACCCTAACTCCTAGCAACCGTTAATCTACATTCTGTCTCTATGAATTTCCCTATTCTGGACATTTCATATAAGTAGATTCATGTAATAAGTGGCCTTTGTATCTGGCTTCTTTTACTTGGCATAATGTTTTCAAGGTTCACCCGTCCTGTAGCATGTGTCAATATTTCAACCCTTTTTATGGATGAATAGTATTCCACTGTATAGATACACCAAATTTTGCTTACCCATTTGTTGATGGACATTTAGGGTGTTTCTAGTTTTGGGGGGTGGTGTTTCTAGTTTTTAATGGTTATAAATAATGCTGCTGTGAATATTTGTGTACAGATTTTTGTGTGGACCTATGTTTTCAATTCTTCTGAGTGTATACCTAGGAGAGGAATTGCTGGTTCATGTCGTCACTTTGTATTTAACCTTTTGAGTAACTCAAACTTTTTCCAAAGTGACTGCACAGCTTTACATTCCTACTAGCAGTCTGTGAGTGTCCTAATTGCTCCAAGTTTTCACCAACACTTGTTATCTGTATTTGCAATTATAGCGATTCATACAGATATGGAATAGTAGCTCTTTGACAGTATCTTGCTGATAACATTCACTGGGTGGATTGATTCTATTATCGTTATAAACTGTCCTTTTTGTCTCTAGAAACAGTTTTTATCTTGAAATCTATTTTGCTATTCGTTTAGGTACTCCACTCTTTTTGATTATTGTTTGCATGTGTATCTATATCAAAAAGGTATAGCTATATCTCTTCCATTTTAAAAGATATAAATGAGAAATAGATTTAAGGGACTAGATCTGATAGACAGAGTGCCCAATGAACTGTGGACGGAGGTTCCTAACATTGTACAGGAGACAGGAATCAAGACGATCCCCAAGAAAAAGAAATGCAAAAAAGCAAAATGGCTGTCTGAGGAAGCCTTACAAATAGCTGTGAAAAGAAGAGAAGTGAAAAGCAAAGGAGAAAAAGAAAGATATACTCATTTGAACACAGAGTTCCAAAGAAAAGCAAGGAGAGATAAGAAAGCCTTCCTCAGCAATCAATGCAAAGAAATAGAAGAAAACAACAGAATGGGAAAGACTAGAGAGCTCCTCAAGAAAATCAGAGATACCAGGGGAACATTTCATGCAAAAATGGGCTCGATAAAGGACAGAAATGGTCTGGACCTTACAGAAGCAGAAGATATTAAGAAAAGGTGGCAAGAATACACAGAAGAACTGTACAAAAAGATCTTCACAAACCAGATAATCACGAAGGTGTGATCACTCACACTCACCTAGAGCCAGACATCCTGGAATGTGAAGTCAAGTGGGCCTTAGAAAGCATCACTACGAATAAAGCTAGTGGAGGTGATGGAATTCCAGTTCAGCTATTTCAAATCCTAAAAGATGACGCTATGAAAGTGCTGCACTCAATATGCCAGCAAATTTGGAAAACTCAGCAGTGGCCACAGGACTGGAAAAGGTCAGTTTTCATTCCAATCCCAAAGAAAGGCAATGCCAAAGAATGCTCAAACTACTGCACAGTCGCACTCATCTCACACACTAGTAAAGTAATGCTCAAAATTCTCCAAGTCAGGCTTCAGCAATGCGTGAATTGTGACGTTCCAGATGTTCAAGCTGGTTTTAGAAAAGGCAGAGGAACCAGAGATCAAATTGCCGACATTCGCTGGATCATTGACAAATGAGAAAGAAAGTTCCAGAAAAACATCTATTTCTGCTTTATTGACTATGCCAAAGCCTTTGACTGTGTGGATCACAACAAACTGTGGAAAATTCTGAAGGAGATGGGAATACCAGACCACCTGACCTGCCTCTTGAGAAACCTGTATGCAGGCCAGGAAACAACAGTTAGAACTGGACCTGAACAACAGACTGGTTCCAGATAGGAAAAGGAGTATGTCAAGGCTGTATATTGTCACCCTGCTTACTTATATGCAGAGTACATCATGAGAAACACTGGGCTGGAAGAAACACAAGCTGGAATCACGACTGCTGGGAGAGAAATCAATAACCTCAGACATGCAGATGACACCACCCTTATGGCAGAAAGTGAAGAGGAACTAATGAGCCGCTTGATGCAAGTGAAAGAGGAGAGTGAAAAAGTTGGTTTAAAGCTCAACATTTAGAAAACTAGGATCATGACATCCGGTCCCATCACGTCATGGCAAGTAGATAGGCAAACAGTGGAAACAGTGGCTGACTTTATTTTTTGGGGCTCCAAAATCACTGCAGATGATGATTGCAGCCATGAAATTAAAAGACGCTTACTCCTTGGAAGGAAAGTTATGACCAACCTAGAGAGCATAGTAAAAAGCAGAGGTGTTGCTTTGTCAACAAAGATCCGTCTAGTCAAGGCTATGGTTTTTCCAGTGGTCATGTATGGATGTGAGAGTTGGACTATAAAGAAAGCTGAGTGCTGAAGAATTGATGCTTTGAACTGTGATGTTGGAGAAGACTCTTGAGAGTCCCTTGGATTGCAAGGAGATCCAACCAGTCCATCCTAAAGGATATCAGTCCTGGGTGTTCATTGGAAGGACTGATGTTGAAGCTGAAACGCCAATACTTGGGCCACCTCATGCGAAGAGTTGACTCATTTGAAAAGACCCTGATGCTGGGAAAGATTGAGGGGAGAAGGAGAAGGGGACGACAGAGGATGAGATGGTTGGATGGCATCACTGACTCAATGGACATGGGTTTGGGTAGACTCTGGGAGTTGGTGATGGACAGGGAGGCCTGGCATGTTGTGGTTCATGGGTTTACAAAGAGTCGGACAGGACTGAGTGACTGAACTGAACTAATGTGTGAACTCTGAAAATCACCTCCCTATCTCCCTAAGGTTTGTTATTGTTACTGTTTTATTGCCCTTTGTGACTTCACTGAACTAATTCTAATTGTGTAGAGTCTGTATTCTTTGTTGTGTGAAGTCACTAAAATTTTTGCTTTGCTAGCTTAATGGTCAGCTAATGAATGAACGGAGATTTTGTTAAATGCTTTGAACCAATAGTCTCCTAGCCTTTGCTGAGAGCCTCTGTGCATGTATTGATAGGGTCATACCTCCAATGTTCAGATGTGCACTTTACAGCTCTGCCTTAGTCTTCACTTCCTGCTGTGCAGAGCTTCAAGGTCAACCAGAGGTGAGAGCTTAAGTCCTTTTCTGGTGTCTCTTGGCATGTACACAGCCTTATGCATGTGTGCAGCTGTCTCAACCCCTAGGAATATGTCAAGTCTTTGCAAAGACCCCTGGGGAGTCCTTTAACTTTTTTGGTTAGCTTTATTTTCCAGCTGTTACTGCTATCTCAGAAATCTGTGATGTTAAATAATTGCTGCTGACTGTTTTTAGCAAGCACCTCTGAGGCTATAAGGCTTTTTGCATAGGAGTTAGATATGAGTCAGGTCAAAGTAACATGAATGGGGTTTTTCAGGGAACTGCCAGACAACTCCCAAAATGACAAGAATGCAGATTTTGGTGAGCTTTTGAACCTGTTCTGTCCCCTCCAGTGGCTGCTAGGCTGTTGGTTTTCACCAGAATTAGAAAGATGTTGGTTTTCAAGGCTACCTCAGAGCTGGGGAGAGGGCCATGGGAATAAGGCAAGTAAAAACCATACAGAGCTCACTGTTCTAATTGAAATTCATCTATTTCTCTTGAATAAATGTACATCAGATTTTTGTAGGCTTCTGGTTAATTTCTGGAATTAAGAAAAGGTTCGTTTTAACCATTTCACCAGTTACTAAAGCTTATGTGGAGAGGCCCATACTCTGCCAGCCCCAGTGCTCTCATTCTCAAGTCTCTTCACTCCTTATGCCAGGGATGGGGCGAAAAGGAGGCAACTTCCAGCACAAGGTGTTGAGAAAGACGCAAACCCACACTGAAGATAACAGAGAGGAGAGAAAGAATTTGAAAATGAGGGCCATGAGAAGTAAATGATTGTATGGGCAAATCATTCTTAACATTTAGAAATGCCGGACAGCTTGACATCTATATCAGTGGAGTGAAATTAACAGTTTTATTGATAATAGGAAAAGAGGGGGATAAATTTCTTAGTTTTCTATGCAGTATCTTGTTCTGTACTTAACAGTTTTACTCCGTGGTAGTTCTGTATCTTGCCCTTGCCCTGTACTGCATTTCATCCATTTTTCAGGACCCATCTTCACTACTGTGAATCTTTTGACATCTCACTCTGAAAGTGTTCTGAAGTGTGCCCCGTTCTTCTTTCCCTTGACCATTTGTTCATACCTATGTTATAACACTTGCCATACTGTATTTCTAATTTACCTGTGTACAACTCTCTCTTTCTGATGGAGAGCAGTGTCCCCAAGAACAAGGACTAGATGTTACTTGTCTTTCTGTTTTTAGAAACTAATTGGTATATAATAAACCATATATGTATATATATGTATAAGATAAGGGAGAAAAAGACAAAAAGAGTTTTATATAGAAGTTTGCAGAATGTGTTAATGTATTCAGAACTGAACTGAATGTGTTTTTAAGCAAGAGTAGGAATCACTCCTATTTCTTTTTGATATTCCTAGGCAAAAATATAGATAAAACACAGTCCAGTGCCTTTAAAAAAGAAGTTGTTAAGATGTTTTCCTATCTGATTTTAACACTAAAGAGTAAAGTGTTAAAATTACTGTAATAAAATAAGGCACAACTTCTATTTCTGACAAAGATGGAGTAAACGCATTCTTCCTGGCTCTTTGTGTTAACAACTATAAACATGGGGCATAACACAACAAACACGTATAGGAAGATTCTGAAAGGAGGGGAAGAGAAGGTGGATTGCCTAGGGGGTCTCAGGACTCGAGGGCCAGCATGCCAGTGATCCCCTGGTTTTCTTATTGTCTCCTGCATATCCTAAATAGGGTACTGTGGAGATTGCCAACCTGGAATGGCCAAAAAGCACAGGAAAAGCCATCTCCAAGAGAAACCTTTCCGTTCTAGCCAAAAGACAAAGAAAAGGGTGGTCTAAAACAGAAAAGCTTTTTAGCAGTGCTCACCATACTCCAACCAAATGCCAGTGGAAAAGACACACACACACACACACCGTGGTTTCTGTGGGCCTGGGCACAGTGTTAACAGTCTCCACCCCGCCCCATCGTATCTCATGAAATCATGCCGCAGTGCTCCAATTGCTCCCTCCCTCCGCCCCACTTGGTGATGTCTGTGGAGCCATGCAGGGACTTTATTCTGCCTGCCACATTGCAGGTGACGCTGATTCCTGCTTAGGGAGATGTCTGCGGGTCTGAGCAGGGGCCTAATCTTCCCTCCCCTGCCCAGGAGAAGTGGTTGGCGGTGCTCTAATTCCCCTGCCAGAGTGTTGTCAGTGAAACTAAGCATGCAGCCGTTCCTCCTTCCCCTCCTAAGTGGAAGCAGGCATGCTCCAATTCCTTAACTGTGCTGGTGTCACTGGGGCCAAGCAGGGAGCTCACCTGTTCCATCCAGTGGAAGCAGACTATTCTGTTTCCCCCGCGTGGGTAGAACTGACAGAACCGAGAGTGGAGCTGACCTATCTGCGGTCCAGTAAAAGGAAGCATTTTCCCACTGTCCCCTGAGAGCGCTATCAGCAGCTTCCAGTGATGAGATGAGCCTCCATTCCTGCCTGGCAGCAAAGAGACTATTGGTTAGGGCCACTCACCATAACATCCTTGCCTGGTGTCAGTGGAGCTCAGGGCAAGCTGAGCCTCTGCCTTCTGCCAGCATAAACAACGTGGTGAGAGAGGGCTATTTAGCACTTACCTGCTACCCTCTCCTTGTGTCAACAGGGATTTGAGCTTCTGCCCCCAAATTATAGTGACAAAGTAGTGTACACCAGACTTTAGCTTTTCCTATTCCTGATGGCAGTGGGGCTTAGTGGGGAACTAGGCTTATACCCAGCTAATAATGGTTGATAACTTCCCAAATTTGGCCAAAGACAAGCCTACAGACTCAGTAAACTTTGCATGCCCTGTAAGGAAAAGCGCATTCCTCCCTGTGTCTTCTGCTCTCGGTACTTGCATGTAGCTTTGCTTTGCTTCTGACACCAGATGTGTGTAAGAGCAAATCTTTGTTACCTTTGGTCAGACAAAGGAAAAGTGATCACAGGAAAAAACAGATTAACTAGGATAGCTGTGGTCAAAAATACAGATAACAGGTATTAATGAGGGTGCAGAGAAATTGAAATCCTCACAGATTGCTGGTGTGAATGCAAAATGATGTAGCCACTTTGGAAAACTGTTTGGCAGTTCCTCAAAGGGTTAAACATAGAGGTAATAAGCTAGCAATTTGACTGTTAAAGAATTAGAAACATATCCACCCAAAAACTTAAATGTGGATGGATGTTCATAACAGCATCTCCTTAATAGCCAAAAGATGGAAACAACCTAAATGCCTGTCAGCTGTAAACGGGTTAACGCTATGTGGTGCATTCATTCATTGGAATATTTTTTGGCCGCAAAAAGAAATGAAGTTCAGATACATGCTGCAACATGGAGGAAACCTGAAGACGTAACGCCAAGCTAAAGGGACCAGACATAAAAGGTCGCACGGTGTACTACAGATAAGAAGGTCACATAGTGGTGGCTAGGGGCTGCAGGGAAGGGGAGGTGTGGAGTAAGTGCTAACGGGCATGCAGCTTCTGTTTTGGGTGATGAAAATATTATGAGGGTAGGTAAGGGAAATGATTATGTAACTCTGAAGTGTCCATGTGATTTCTTTCCAATTAGCAGTAATTATGCCTTGAATAAACCTCACTGGTTGCAGTACTACAGCTGTACAAAGCTTGAATTGTATATTTTAAAGAGTGAATTTTATGGGGTGTGAATTATATCTCAATAAAATTATTATTAAGGGCTTCCCTGGTGGCTCAGTGGTAAAGAATCTGCCTGCCAGTGCAGGAGACATGGGTTCAATCCCTGGTCTAGGAGGATCCCACGTGCCACGGAGTAGCTAAACCTATGTACCTCAACTATTGAGCATGTGCTCTAGAACCCAGGAACCACAACTACTGAACCCTCTTACTGCAGCTGCTGAAACCTATGTTCTAGAGCTCGTGTTCACAGCAATGAGAAGCCTGCATGCCACAACTCGAGAAAAGTTTGGGCAGCAATGAAGACCCAGCACAGCCAAAAAAATATAAATAAATAAAAAATTTAAAACCCATTGTTAAAAATCAATACATGTAATCTATCATGTCAACAGAATAAACAAAAATGTGAAATTGTAAGATCTCATCAACATTACAGAAAAGGCATTTAGAAAAAATTCAACACACATTCATACCAAAAACTCTCAGCAAACTAGACAAAGAAAAGAACATTCTTAGCTTGATTAAAAATCATCTACAAAAAACCTATGGGCGATAGGCACATTGATATACGAAACAGAATAGAAAGCTCAGGATTAGTTCCACACAAATATGTCCAATTAATTTTTGACAGAGGATCAGAAGCAATTCAGTGGAGGAAAGATAGCCTTCCAGCAAATGATGTTTGCTGGAGGAATTGAGCATATATATACAAGTGAATGATCCTTGACCTAAACCTCATGCTTTAGGCAAAAATTAACTGAAAATGGACTTCATTATAAACTATAAAACTCACAGATAAGTGTATAGAATACTTGCATGATAGAAGGTTAGTAAAGGGATGGCTTCTACTTTGCCACTTCCTTGGTGGCTCAGTGGTAAAAGAAACCACCTGCCAATGCAGGAGACATGGGTTTGATCCCTGGTGCAGGAAGATCCCCTGGAGAAGGAGATGGCAACCCACTTCTGTACTCTTCCCTGGGAAATCTCATGGACAGAGGAGCCTGGCAGGTTTCAGTACTTGGGGTTGCAAAGAATCAGACACAACTGAACACATATGCTTGCACACTTCAAAAGAGTTCTTAGACTTGACACAAAAAGCACAGTCCATGTCAGGAAAGATTGATGAATTGGTTCTCAATGACATTCAGAGTTTTTGTTTTTCTGTGAAAGACTCTGTTAAGAAGATGAAAAGACAAGCTAGACTGGGAGGAAATATTTGCAAACTGCATATCCAACAAAGGAATAGTATCTACGATATGTAGAGAACCCTTAAAACTCAACAGTATAAAAGCAATCCAGTTAGAAAATTGGCAGAAGACACATGCTGCTTATGGCAAATGCATAAACAAAAAAATGTTTAAGAACTTCCCTGACTTTGGTCCAGTGGCTAAGACTCCACGCTGCCAATGCAGGGTGCCTGAGTTCAATCCCTGGGCAGGGAACTAGATTCCACGTGCCACAACTGAGAGTTTGCATGCTGCAACTAAAGATCTCCCTACTGCAGTGAAGATCAAAGAAGCTGAGTGCTCCAGCTATGACTTGGTGTAGCCAAATGAATAAATAAATAATAAATATTATTTAAGTTGAATATCATTAGCCACTACTGCTACTGCTAAGTCGCTTCAGTCGTGTCCAACTCTGTGCGACCCCATAGACGGCAGCCCACCAGGCTCCTCCGTCCCTGGGATTCTCCAGGCAAGAACACTGGAGTGGGTTGCCATTTCCTTCTCCAATGCAGGAAAGTGAAAAGTGAAAGTGAAGTCGCTCAGTTGTGTCCGACCCTTAGGACTGCAGCCTACCAGGCTCCTCCATCCATGGGATTTCCAGGCAGGAGTATTGGAGTGGGGTGCCATTGCCTTCTCCGTCATTAGCCACTAGAAAATGCAAATTAAGTCTACAATGAAAATACCAGTACTTACCTATCAGAATGGCTAAAGTAAAAGCAAAAACCAAAGTCTGTGAGAAGTTCCAAGCAGAGAAAGTGATTCATTCCCACACTGCTAGTAGAAATGTAAAATGGCACAGCCACTCTGGAAAAACTTTTTGCAGTTTCTCAAAAAGCTAAATGCAACCACCATATAGCCTGGTAATTGCATTCCTAGGCCTTTATCCCAGAAAAATGAAAACTTACAATTCACACAAAAACTTATGCACAGGTTTTCATAGCATCTTTAGTTGTAGCATCCCCAGACTGGAAACAACCCAGATTTCCTTCCGTGGGTGAATGGTTAGACGAGCTGTGGTACATCCACATCATGGAATGGTTCAGCAACAGAAAGGAATGGACTGTTGATATACACAACAATTGCATGAATCTTCAGGAAATAAGCTGAGTTTAAAAAAAAAAGCCAGTTTGCAAGGTTTACAGCTGTGTGATTCTATTGATGTCACTTTTTAGGAAAGACACATTTTGAAAATGGAGAATAGGTTTGTAGTTGTCAGGGACTGAGGCGTGCAGACAGGTGGGAGTTGGGTATGATTATTATTAGCAGACAACTTGAAGCATCCTTGAGATAAGATAGCATTCTTTATCTTTACTGAGGTGGTGCTTACATGAACCTCCGCGTATGATGAAATTGTTGAGGACTTCATGAATACAGGTACCAATGGGTTATCTAAATAAGATCAGTGCACTGTCTCAACGTCAACATCCTGATTTTGGTATTGTACTATAATTTTATAAGATTTACCATTGGAAGTCACATAAAAGGAAGATGTGTGTCCGACTCTTTGCAACCCCATGGACTGTAGCCTGCCAGGCTCCTCTGTCCATGTAATTTTCCTCTACAGGCAAGAATACTGGAGCCAGTTGCCATTTCCTCATCCAGGAGATCTTCCCGACCCAGGCATCGAACCCACATCTCTTGCATTGGCAGGCGGATTCTTTAACACTGAGCCACCTCAGAAGCCCCAACAGGAAGACAGCATCTCTCTATTATTTCTTACATTGTGTATTAATCAATGATTATGTTAAAATAAAAGTTTAAAATTTTTTAAAGGGGCACCAGATGAACACAAATGAGAAAGTAATTAATTTTGCATGAGGAAACTTTAAAGCCAGATAATCTTTGAACTTGATCATGAGGGATGAGTAGAATTTCCACAGGCTTTTGTCTTATTATTATTTAAAAAGGATGAGGAAAAGGTAATTAACATTGTCACTGACATCCTCTGAGAAGACCTTTCAGTAGGAGAATATGTCTGTATGTCAGTAACCTTAGGCATAGATTAAGTTCACAGAAATCTGAGGGTGTGAGTTAGAGGGCAAGAACAAAAAGTTTGGATGGAGGAAGATGAGTAAAATTTGGGTATTAAGTGCCTAGGATAATCAATAGAAGATGTCCAAGAGACAGAAAGAAAAACCTGGCACTCATGAAAGAAGTCTGGGCTGCAGATACCTACTCAGGTACGTGAAATAGTAGTTAAAACCACAAAGTGAATGAATATACCTAGTAAGCCTATAATCGGAAAAGGGAAAGAGGACCAGTGATGGACTGTGAAGAGCTCCAACATTTAAAGGGTGGAAGCTTCTTTCACTCATTATTAGAGAAATGCAAATCAAGACCACAATGAGGTACCACTTCATACCAGTCAGAATGGCTGCGATCCAAAAGTCTGCAAGCAATAAATGCTGGAGAGGGTGTGGAGAAAAGGGAACCCTCTTACACTGTTGGTGGGAATGCAAACTAGTACAGCCACTATGGAGAACAGTGTGGAGATTCCTTACAAAATTGCAAATAGAACTGCCTTATGACCCAGCAATCCCACTGCTGGGCATACACACCAAGGAAACCAGAATTGAAAGAGACACATGTATCCCAATGTTCATCGCAGCACTGTTTATAATAGCCAGGACATGGAAACAACCTAGATGTCCATCAGCAGATGAATGGATAAGAAAGCTGTGGTACATATACACAATGGAGTATTACTCAGCCATTAAAAAGAATACATTTGAATCAGTTCTAATGAGATGGATGAAACTGGAGCCAATTATACAGAGTGAAGTAAGCCAGAAAGAAAAACACCAATACAGTATACTAACACATATATATGGAATTTAGAAAGATGGTAATAATGACCCTGTATGCGAGACAGCAAAAGAGACACAGATGTGTAGAGCGGACTTTTGGATTCAGAGGGAGAGGGAGAGGGTAGGATGCTTTGGGAGAATGGCATTGAAACATGTATACTATCATGTAAGAAACGAATCGCCAGTCTATGTTCGATGCAGGATACAGGATGCTTGGGGCTGGTGCACGGGGATGACCCAGAGAGATGATATGGGGAGGGAGGTGGGAGGGGGGTTCATGTTTGGGAACTCATGTACACCCGTGGTGGATTCATGTCAGTGTATGGCAAAACCAATACAGTATTGTAAAGTAAAATAAAGCAAAAATAAAAAATAAAAAAACAAAAGGAAAAGGTGAGGAGCAGGCTACGGAAAGGAGGATGTTAGAAGAGTTAAAGAGAAGGCACAGGAGGTGGCAAGGGTGAGCTGCTCTGGGACAGAAGTCATTACATTCATCTATCAAGCCCTTTTCTTTGTCTTTGGGCTATCTTATGAGTTGTTTCAGTGGTATCACCAGAGCCGAAAGAGTGGAAGGGACATGAAAAAATGGGACGCTAAATACACACATGCTTTTCAAAGAGCTTTGCCACGCCAGAGGCTGTGATGGGGAGCCTGACAGAAGCAGGATCCTGAAGATGTTTGTGAGAATGAGGAGGGTTTGAGCCTGCTGGCAGGCAGCGGGTAAGGAGCCATACACATTTTTGGACTCCTCTTCGGAAATTGCCTTCAGAGCCTAAGGCACATTTTCAACAATGGCAAATCTTCATCTTTTGAGAGTGCATTTGAATTTTGGAAACAGCCAAGTCAGTTTGGAGCCAAGAGTGGTAAATCAGGTGGGTGATCAGGCTGGATAATACGACTTCAAAAAAAAAAAAGTATAATTATAAAGTAGTAAAACTGATTTTCTTGTGAAGCTTGTGAATTGGCCTAGAAAGTAGTTCTTACAGAACTCCAAAAACCTCTTGAGCAGTTGTGGCATGATGTGAGCAAGGGAGTGAAGTCTCTGTAGGTTTCAGAGGAAGACACTGATGTGCATAGAGGTCCTGTTACATGTGTGGTAGTTTTGTTGCATATATTTACTCATATTTGTTACATATATTCACTCAGAGTGTGCAAATGTAAAGTTGCCCTGTATTCTTTTTGCCTGAGAGGTGACCTAGTGGAATTATACCAAAGTTTGTATGTGGGAGAATCCAGAGTTTCAAATTGTGATTGTTTAAACAGTTCTCCTGTGGTCTTACAGATGTAATTAGAATTCCTAGGATAGGAGTGTTCCCACAAGCATAATAATGCTTTAAATGTGTGTTCAATTATCCTTTTCTATAGCCATATTTAATCGTTTCTTTTTGAAATAGAGTTACTTTGAAAATATTAAATCACTTGCATGATCTTGACTGTTGGTCAGACCTGATGCGGTGCTGGGCGCGTAGGAGGTGCTCATTGGGTGTCCCTTTCCTGTTGTCTCTGCCTTGGGGCTTGATGCACACCAAGGACACAAGAGAAAGACCCGTTTCCTAGTAATAGATCATCTCTGTTAAGTTCTGCCAGAAATATCCAAGATAAGGAAAATTAACACATGGGAAAGTTTGAAGTTTTCATTTAGCCTTGTTGTTAATGTGGCAAATAATACGTATGTGCTAAGTCGCTTCAGTCATGCCACCCCATGGACTGTAGCCCTCCAGGCTCCTCTGTCCATGGATTCTCCAGGCAAGAATACTGGAGTGGGTTGCCATTCCCTTCTCCAGGGGATCTTCCCAAACCAGGGATCGAACCTGGCTCTCCTGAATTACAGGCAGATTCTTTACCATCTGAGCCACTGGGGAAGCCCAAACACACATATACCAAAATATAATTTATTGACTGTATCCTTTGTGCTTTTTGATAGGTATAATTATTTTATACTTAAGCATTACCCTGTTTAATCATTAAAACAACCCTGTGAAAATATTGGATTGGCCAAAAAGTTAGTTTGGGATGGTACAGAAAAACCCAAATGAACTTTTTATCCAATAATCACCCCTATTCGACAGATGAAGAAACTGTGGCTCAGATGAGTGTAGTCACTTGCCCAAGGTCACATGGCTGAGAGGGGCAAAGCTTGGACTTGAATTCAGTTCTGCAGTCTAGGAACCTCTTACCACCATCTCCGTATGTCTCCACATTAAAACTCATACCCTTGATAAAACAGTAAAAAAAAAAAATTGAGGAAAACATCAAATCAAAACAAACAAACAAACACCACATGCTTCCCCTCCCCATATTGAGAAAGGAGAAGTTAGAGCCTCCTTCAAATCTCTACTGGCCAAAAAAAATGTCATAGCATTGTACTTTGTGTAACTCTAATTACAGAAGCAATCCTAAAAATTAATTTGTTTTTGAAATAGAAACTTGAGGGACTTCCCGGGTGGTCCAGCAGTTAAGACTCTGGGCTTCCACTGCAGGGGGCACGGGTTGGATCCCTGGTTGGAACTAGATCCCTATGCTATACAGTGCGGCACGCCCCTCCTCCCACAAGAGTAACTCAGCTGATACCCTGCCATGCCTTCCCTCTGCTTCCCAGCACCTGGTGCTCCCAGGAGTGGGCAGCGTGGAAGCATCAGCTGTAACCTGTCATGGCTTGCTAACGAGAAAGCCTTGGGGAAAGCCACACAGAGTTAGCCATTCTAGGAAACTTTCCACAGCTGTTGCATTAATTAAGACTTTTGGTCCCAAATAACAGAAACCACTGGAGCTCACTTCAGCAGAAAGGAGAATTTGTTTTAAGGATCCTGTGGTGACTCCCAGAATTCAAGGGCAGGGAACCAGGGACTGCAGTGAGGCAGGAAATCCAGAAAGGCTTCTTGCTTCACCTCCGCCCTTCACGCCCTCTACACCCCAGCTTCCCCTAGCTCACACCAGCCTCTCTTGCTTCCTGCCCCTCAGGGGGATGGCTGCTGCTAAGAGCTACCGCAGCCACCCAGAAGGAGCCTTGTTTCTCTCTTCCTCTTCCCCCCTCACATACCTTCCTCTTTCTCTCACTCTCCCTGTCCTGATTCCAAATTCAAGGGTGAGAATTAAGTTTTGTCCTGCTTTGGGTTACATGTTGGTTTGGGAGAGGGAGTGTCAAGCCAGTTAACAAGCAGTCCACCACAGCTCTTGTTTCCTCCTCCTTTATGCCGTGGTGCCACTGGTTACTTTTCTATCCCAGGAGTTTGAACATGTTAATGGCCCTGATAGCACAGGAGTGAAATACTAGAATGTAGGTTTCAGAGACAGATTTGGCTAGCGTTATCCCTCTGCCACTTACTAGGTATGTGTTCTTGGGCAAGTTACTTAAATCCTCTGAGCCTTTCTTTCTGTACAAGTTAAAAGGAATGTGCAGTTACTATATTTCTTATGAGGTCGTGGCAGGGATTAAATATAATAACACGTATAATGCTTAGCCCAGGTCTAGCATACATTATGCTTGATAAAATACTGCCCCTTCCTTCTTTCTGGTGAGCATTAAGATGCATTGCCTTGGACTTGGCAAAGGTTCTAAACCTTTCTAGGTTCTAAACCTAGAAAAATGTCTAGGGTTGTATCCTCAGGCCAGAGCTAGAGGTCCCTAGGTATCATCTGAAGTGGATTCCACTCTCACAGATAGATGGTACTTCCAGTCAAGGGGGTATTAGCTTTACCACAGCTCCAGCCTTTTTTCCTGTGGTTAGAGCTGAAGGAGCCCAATTAAAGATTCAATTCAGTAAATATTGATTATCTTTACTATTTGCAAGACCCTGAACTCTAGGTTCTAGATCCAACCAGTAAATCCTAAAGGAAATCAGTCCTGAATATTCATTGGAAGGACTGATGCTGAAGCTGAAACTCCAATACTTCGGCCACCTGATACAAAGAACTGACTCCTTAGAAAAGACCCTGATGCTGGGAAAGATTGAAGGCGGGAGGAGAAGGGGGCGACAGAGGATGAGATGGTTGGATGGCATGCCTGACTCAATGGGCACAAGTTTGAGTAAACTCCAGGAGTTGGTGATGGACAGGGAGGCCTGGCGTGCTGCAGTCCATGGGGTCACAAACGAGTCAGACACGACTGAGTGAACTGAACTCTAGGTATTGTTAGAACTGAAAAGTATGTAATAGAAAGAGATAGTCCTTTCTACCAGAGATAATAAAATCTAGAAAAAGAAATGATTGATCTACACAAGTCATTAATTCAGGATGCTTGGTAGAACTGGCTTACTAAGGCATTATGTTAATGAAGATAGGTCATCTTAAGTAAGGGGGGAAAAATAGTTTAAAGCCAGATCATGGAGGATATGTAATGCCAAACTGAGGACTGTAATGTCAGGATTGCTAGAAGCCAGTGCAGATTTTTGAGAAAGCATACATTATGAGAAAGGAGTGTAATCTAATGGTGTGTTTTAGGAACTTATCCTGGTAGTCAAATGCTAAAGGATCTGAAAGGCAGGAAAGCAAGAGAGGAAGGAGACTGGAGTTCAGCTGGGGAGCTGTTTCAGTAGGATGTGAGGGTGGGATTATGAATTCGCAGTCAGTTCAAAATGTCATAAAGGCTAAAAGATGGGGATTAGGCTGAGATAGAGGAATTATGCTGGATAACTTGAACCCTGAAAGTGCAGGAAGACGTGTAGGCTGTGGATGAGGTCATTGGGGATCACTTCAGGGCTCCTCCTGTCTTGAAGTTGGAGTGGGAATGGAGAAGGGAACATTACATGGTTCACTGCACCCTGTGGCTGAGGGAGTACCTACTATAGCTAGAGGTGCTGTATTAGAGCTTGACTTGCCTGGAGAATTTGTGGGTGTTGTTGTTGTTTTGGGGGAAAGGAAATCTAGATAAATCTCAGTGCCTTATTTGGAAACTCTGTGGAGCAAATGGTATTTTGAACCCATTTTCATCCAAAATCTAAGTATTCTATGTTAAAATCAGCCCGAAAGTTGTTACCAGGCTGCTTTTTTTTTAACTATGGAATCAGTTCTGTGAACAGTGGAAGAGAATTTTGACCTAAAAGTAATATTTAAAAGACAAGACTAGAGTTTGCTTTCCCCATTACTCATTTCTGTTAAAAGTTACAAAATCCTACTTACGTTGGCCAAAGTGATTTTTAAAGAGAGTCCCTGATCATCATGAAATACAGCTGAAATTTTTGACATTTTAGTTTGCTATATTCATGTTATTATTATTTTCTACAGTAAATTTAATTAAAATGCTTATGTGTTTTCTTAAATCTCTCACTTTTCCTGAACTAAGACTCTAGTAAATAGTCTCTGTACTTTGCAGAACTGATCGAGGTCTAATAAGGCTCATTCGTGGTGCTCTTATTCATGCTTATAATAAAATCAGTCATTTAGGGGAATACATTTTCCAGGCAGTTCCCCTGCCTCCCAGGGGAAATATTTCTAGGCCTCCCAGTGACCATGAGATTAAAAGGCTTGACAGGGAAGTCCTAGAATTCTTGAAGAACTAGGCCTTTGAAAGATTCATTGTTGTGGACTCTCCCTTTGAAAGAGACCACTTTATCTTGCTCCTAAACATCTATAGGACAGACATAGCGCTTTCTGAAAAGAAATTCTGGGTGATGCGGAAGAGCCGACTATGTAGGTAATCCAGTATGGGTAGTGTGTAATTTGAAGAATGATAGTTCCATTTTTATGGTTGCCATAACAATCATACAGTTGTGCAGAAAATGTGTATAGCTTTTATAGAAGGGAGCTGGCACCATTGTAATGATTCTTCTCATATCAGAACAACTGTTTTCAGATCTGAAAAATAGGGGTGGCTTAACCCTTCCCCAGTTAGCTCAGCATGCTCCCTGAGAAGGCTCTTTGGAGCTCCAGTGCTGTGGAAATGTATTCACCACTTACATTTGCATTTTAGCCTGATAAATGGATTGAGAATTAAGGATGATGATCCTTTCAACAGCAGGTTCTGAATTCCTGGCTTGGGAATTCAAAGGATGACTGTTCCTCAAATAGAAATCTAGGAGAGATGTCTAGACATAGTTAATTCCTTGACTTTGTGACTATTCTTAATTCTGTCCACTAGAATTTAAATCTGTCCAATACTGGCCTTTACCATTGTGCTTAAGTTGCTAATAAAGTCATATTAAAATTTGGTTTACATTTTCTGTTTTATTTAAATATATTAACTATGGCTTTTCTGGAAATTGCAAAGCCAAATTAAAAAGAGTAGTATTTTAAAGTGGTATACTCTATGTTCCTCTTTGGCTACTTTTTCCTGCTTTTGGATACTTAGAACTTGACTTTCTCTGGCATACTAAAGGGTATTCATTTTGAATAATAACTTGATGTCAGAACTCTGTATATGGATTTTAAGGCTGAGGGTAAAAAGTTGTCACATTTAGATTTGGTACCTAAAAGTGAAGTCATTGTCAATTTAATCAACCATAGAGAAATGTTTCTCAAAGAAATTTGGGGTAATTATTGGTTCCACCAAAATGCTTCTGGGCTGTTTAAATCTTAAGTTAAACTATGGAACTAAGGGGGACTAGAAGAGATTTCAGCTTCCATTTGAAATCAGACTTCTTGGTCTAATTAACTTCTTTTAACACCTTCTCTTTTGAATTCTTCTTCCAGTAAGTTAAAGTTCTCTAGTTCTGTAATGTTAGCAAGTTACTTTATCTCTCTGAGCCTCAGTTTCCCATCCATAAAAGGAGAGTGAAAAGTCACCTCTCACGAGATGATTTCTAGGTGATGTAGGGGGAGGAAAAAGCATTTTTAATGAGAGCGAGATTTCCTGTGTCTTGAGCTGAAGACCTCAGATACATATTACACATAGGAGAACTTTTCATGCCTAAACTCTTAATCTTATATTTAGGGGTTTAGATATTTGATCCCCCTATGAGAGCATTTCCTTTAAGCTTACTGTTACTTCATTTTGTCTGATTTTAAAACTTATTATGTATCAATCACTGTTCTTCCACTCTGTTTTAAAGTAACCCCAATGTGATATTTTAAATCTGGGTTATAAGAAAGTTCTACTACCAGAGGTCAAAGAAGAGAGTGAGATGTTCAGTGAGCATTTCTGGTAGAAAGACTTTCTGGACCCAGTGGAACTGGGCTGTTCTCATTGCTCCCTTAGCTGTGCAGAGCTTCGTTCTGAACACCCGCAAGCCTGGGTTTTAGACTTGGACAGGAAGTGAAAGAGCGAAGAGGACAAGGCATTCCTGATCTACACATCAACTGTTTTGGTTGAATTGTGCCCAGTAGGTCAGGGCTTTCAGATAAACTAATTGGTGGCTTCCAGGCCTTTGCATTAGCTCTTTCTTTTGCCCAAGTCTTTCTTGCATAAAAAGTCTGTGGCTTACTCCTCACCTCCTTCAAGTCATCTTCAAATGTTACCATCTCTTTTGAAGCCTGTGCTGACTATCCTATTTATAATTGTTATCAGTACTTCTAGCCCTCCTTACTCTGTTCTAATGTTCTTTTTTTTTTTTTAACCTCCATCACACTTAATTACAATACTGTTTTATTTTCTGCCGTCCCCTCTCCCACTAGAATGTAAATGGGTAAGATTCTTAACCCTGATGTTGGGAAAGATTGAAGGCAGGAGGAGAAGGGGACGACAGAGGATGAGATGGTTAGATGGCATCACCAACTCAATGGACATGAGTTTGGGTAAACTCCATGAGCTGGTGATGGACAGGGAGGCCTGGCGTGCTGCTGTTCATGGGGTCGCAAAGGGTTGGAAACAACTGAGTGACTGGACTGAACTGAACACTTAATTACAATACTGTTTATTTTCTGCAGCCCCTCCCCCACTAGAATGTAAATGGGTAAGTTTCTTTGTTCTCAAATATGTCCCAGACACCTAGAGTAGTAAATGCCCATAAACAGTGAATGGAGGAATTCTGGCCTTCTTTCTGTTAACCTCTGATAGCTTCACATTGACATTCTACTGGTTCCTACAACTTCAATTTGTTCTTGACACAAAATAAGTGAAAATTTATGAACAGAGCTGCAACTATACATAGGTATCAACCATTTAGTACAAGAAAGTCGGACACAACTTATCGACTGAACAATAACAAAAGCAAAATATCTAAAGCTGACATAAGACAATAATAAATGGTCCTGATGTTTATCAAATGTATGGCATCACCACACGGAGAAAAAATTAACTTTTGGGCATTGGGCTTTTGACCTCTTTCCTGTCTATATTCTAAGGATAAAACTCCACAGAAATCTTAACAGATACTTTGTTTCTGGCAGATATTGGCATTGTAATTCTGAAACTGTTTTGAATATGGAAGCTATGGGGAGCTGAGGTTCTCAGCGGGAGAATAAAAATGTAAATATGGAATGGGAGAAGATGAGGAAGAACTCTGTAGTGCTAGAGTACAGTCAGGTATAAATATGACTGAAATAGTATACTAGGTTTTACCATATACTACGTTTTGCCTAGTATACTAGGTTTGTACCAGTTTCAGGTCATAAGTGGTCAAATATCAGCAATTTCACTTGACTTAACTCAGTATTTTCTAATTCTGCTCTTTAAAAGGGCCAAGTAATAACGAGCATAGCAATCTCTAAGAGCCTATCTTGGTTTCTAAGTACCCTTCATTCTCCACTGAAAGAAATTTGGTCTCCTTAGGGACATGCTGATTATTAGTCCGGGGCAGGAAATGTATAAGGTGAGCCTGAAATATTTACTGTGCCAAAAAGTATAGAAGTGCTGGAAGACTTAAGGAGACACAGCACAAGCACGTAGAGATCACTGGAAGGGCTTCCACCAGCCTGCTGCTGCTGCTGCTAAGTCGCTTCAGTCGTGTCCGACTCTGTGCGACCCCACAGAAAGCAGCCCACCAGGCTCCCCCGTCCCTGGGATTCTCCAGGCAAGAACACTGGAGTGGGTTGCCATTTCCTTCTCCAGTGCAGAAAGTAAAAAGTCAATGAGAAGTCGCTCAGTCGTGTCCGACTCTCAGTGACCTCATGGACTGCAGCCTACCAGGCTCCTCCGTCCATGGGATTTTCCAGGCAAGAGTACTGGAGTGGGGTGCCATTGCCTTCTCCACCAGCCTAGTTTGGGACAATTTGAGTATTAGAAAGAATAGTAATGGTAATGGATTATACTTCATATCATTTTTTTAAAGTCAGTGTACCTATAATAATACTCAAAGAGAAACCAGCAA
This sequence comes from Ovis aries, assembly GCF_016772045.2. Classification (NCBI taxonomy): domain Eukaryota; kingdom Metazoa; phylum Chordata; class Mammalia; order Artiodactyla; family Bovidae; genus Ovis; species Ovis aries. The sequence goes on from NC_056055.1 coordinate 233,810,088, forward strand.
CAAACAAAAAAGTAGGGAGCAGAGCAGGAAAAGCTCTTGACAGAGAGTGTCTGCTAATAATACAGAAGGTTAAAGTACCATTTTATAGCTTGCAAAGCTATGATTGATTCAGGCAGAATTCATCAGTGGAAGCTAAAATCACTGGCTAAAAGGTTATTTGAACCTTTCTCTAATTGTTTTTGTGGTTTAGTTGCTAAGTCATGTCTGACTCTTTTGCGACCCCATGGACTCTCACCTACCAGGCTCCTCTGTCCGTGGAATTCTCCAGGCAAGAATACTGGAATGGGTTACCATTCCCTTCTCCACGGGATCTTACCCACACAGGGATTGAACCCACGTCTCCTGCATTGGTAGGTGGCTTCTTTACCACTGAGCCACCAGGGAAGCCATGAAAAGTTGTTTCCGAACATGATATTCACATGATCTAAAAATTTTATCCCACAGATTAGTTATTAATTAATAAAGAGTAAAAGGGAGCCAGAACGATCTGGTCTTAGCACCTTAGCAGATCAAACTTGGCACCCTGACAGCTTGTACCTTCTGAAGACATGTAGTACAAAGCACGCCGTCACCTGTGAAGGGTTCATGGCAGACGTTCCCCCTGAATCTAGTCAAGACTTAAAAGCTAACTTTCTGTTTCTTAGAAATTTAGAGATTAGTTTTGCCACATTTTATTTATTTCTGTCCTTTCCTCTCTTCCTCCTTCCATAAGAAAACAAGCTGATAAATCTAGAACATGAGACATTCTACAAAACAACTGGCCTGGACTCTTAAAAAAAAAAAGGCAGTGTTATATTTATAGGAAAAAAAAGAGGGATTCATATACACTAAACAAACTAAAGAGACACGACTACCAAACACTATGTAAACTTTGATTAGAGCCCAAGTCAGGAGGAATACAAAAAGCTAAAGAGCCTCTGTGAGAGAACTGATGACATTTAAATATGATCTGTAGATTGTATATAGGGAAGTACTTTTCATCTTAACTGTGATAGTAGTATTGTGGTTCTGCAGAAGAATGCCTTTATTCTTAGAAGACACATGCAGAAGGATAAAGGGGTAAAGTTTCCTGATCTCTACTACATAATTTAAAATAGTTCAAATGTTTAAGAAAAGCTAAGCATATGAAAAGAGGGACAGAGGGAAGAGAAAGATAAAAGAAATTTGTCAAAGTGTTGACATTTGATAAGTCTTAATGAGAGGTATATGGATGTTAATTTTACTATTCTTTAAACTTTCCTGAAAGTTTCACATTTTTCAAAGTGAAAATTGAGAAGAAAGTTAATTTTAACATCTTCTCTAAGGTTTTAACATCTTCTTTAATGTTTTAAAAATTTGTTTTCTTTATTGTTAATTGGCAGAAAATTGCTTTACAATATTGTGTAGGTTTCTGCCATACATCAACATGAATCCATAGATTCTCTAAGGTTAAACCATGGCTTTCCTGGCCTGTGCTGTGACCTCTGGCTCCCAGGGTACCAGGCTAGCCGCATCTGCTCCAGGGTGTTGGGTTTTTGAAGTATAAAAGAAGCATAGAATGGCGAGAGGTTCAGTGAATGGGTGAGTAAACAAATATAACAATGGAGACCATTTTGGTCATTTCTGACCCAGTTCTTGTCATATCACAATCCTTTGGAAAGTAACCTAACAACTACATTCATGTGGTCCGGGATTTTGCTAAAGCTGGAGGTAGACCTTCTGTGGACCTTAGATTAAAACCCTCTGAGTGGGTGAACAGATGCTCAGAGCACTGCACCCTTTCTTTATGTTCACTCTATGGCCTCACGGACTTCCCTAGTGGCTCAGACAGTAAAGACTCTGCCTGCAATGCAGGAGACCCGGGTTCGATTCCTGGGTCGGGAAGATCCCCTAGCAAAGAGAATAGACCCACTCCAGTATTCATGCCTGGAAAATTCCATGGACAGAGGAGTCTGGCAGGCTACAGTTCATGGGATCACAATGAGTCAGACATGATTGAGCGACTAACTCTTAACAGGATGGCCTCATATGTGTCATTTCATCACTTGGGGGGAGTGGAGGGACAGATGGACCAAGATCTCTTTCTGCTTTAAATAGTCCTTAGTCTTTTTCTGTTCTGAAAAATCTGTGATTTGTGTCCGGCTTTTTAGCATCTGTTGTGGTAGTAGTCGTAAGTGAAAGAGTATTAACATATCCGCAGCTGCCATCAGAAAAAAATAAAAGGTCCAGCCCCGCTGTACTTAGAGGGGCTGATTTAGGTTTGAATGGTGCTCCCAGCTCCTTTTGCTTTTGACAGAAGTTGGCCTGTCCTGGAGGAAAATCAGTGTAAAGTAGAAGCTCGGATGAATTCAGCATCTGACTTGACTGGTTCGTCCTAGCACTCATCTGGCTGGACTCTGTACGTGATGCTCCATAGAGATGCATTATCATAGTGGAGTGCTTCAGTTCCTTAGTTATTTTTCCTGCTCCAATTCACATAAAATTTTCTGGTTTCTATATAAACTGTGTTGTTATTTTTCAGTCACTGAGTTGTGCCCAACTTTGTGACCCCAGGGAGTGCAACATACCAGGCTTCCCTGTCCATCACCAGCTCTTGGAGTTTGCTCAAACTCATGTCCATTGAATCAGTGATGCCATCTAACCATCTTATCCTCTTTTGTCCCCTTCTCTTCCTACTTTCAATCTTTCCCAGCATCAGGGTCTTTTCCAATGAGTCATCTGTTGGCATCAGGTGGCCAAAGTGTTGGAGCTTCAGTTTCAGCATTAGTCCTTGACATGAATATTCAGAGTTGATTTCCTTTAGAATAGACTGGTTTGATCTCCTTGCTGTCCCATCTAATCTAAGAAGGTGAGTAAAAATCGTAGTCTTTATCCCTTTAAGTTTATTTCTGAAATATTTTTCATCCCTTTCCATCCATTCACCATCATTGACCCAGATCTTTCTCACCAGAATTGCTTGCTAGCAAGGAGACAAACCCAGAGTCACGGACAGAGGAGGGCCTCTATAAATTTTGTTAGTCTGGAAATGGTCCCTGAACCGCAGTTTGTAAAACACTGTTTTATGAGAAAAGAAGATGGGATGAAGACAGAAAAGGACACCCTTGGAAACAATAACAACTGTGGTGTGACCACAGGGTTGGACGCCAGGAGGTCATGAGTTCTAATCCTAAATGTATTTCCCAAGACACAGTGGCAAAACTGAATGGAAAAGTGCTCAAGGGAGCCCTTTTGGTCATTTTTTTTCATTCACTTATCCATCAGCTATTCATTACATGTGTGCCTTCAGTGTGTTGGAAGAGATCTACAGGTCGGTCAGTGTCAGAGCCAGACCTTGAGGAGCTCCTAGTCTTGTCACAGTGCTGAGGCATGTGTCCATAAGTAACCCCCAGCATGCCGGGTGTAGTGGTCAGTGCTGTTGGATCGGCCCGGTTGCAGGCTTGGGCAGGGCAACTGTGGGGAGGTGACTTCTACTCTATGGAGCCACAAAGATTCCCTGGATAAAAAAAAAGCAGAGCATTGCAGCCAGGCCTTTAAAAGCTAGGTAGGTCTTAGGCGTTGGAGACTGGTGGGATGAATGTCCTAATGTTAGGAACTTCACCACCAGTGTGTGAGGGACCAGAAGGTGTAGAGAAAAGGTTGGCACATAAGGTGCGCTTTGGGAGTATGCAGTCTGATTAGAAAAACACGTGTGGGGGCTGTGTCATGAAAGGCTTTGAATTCTAAGCTGCATTTCTCTTTTCCTCAGTAAGGAATTGATGAAGGTTTTTGACCAGACTCATGCTCTAAGACGATTAATCTGGCAGCAACCATGACCTTGGGGAGAACAATTTCTGTGATGTGGTAGGGGCCACGGCCCAGATCCAGGGAGGTAAATGGTGACAACGTGGTGAGTAAGTGTTGCCGTGGAGACTGGACAGCTGCTTCCAGCTGCAAGGAGGCAGAGCGATGGGTGCCCTGAGGAGGAATAGGACATAAGGTCAGAGGAAGAGCATGTGAGTGACAGAGCAGCAGAGGTTCTTTCTATGCTTCTGCTGTTTCCTGGGATCCTTGGCCAGGTCCTAAGAGATTGCAGAAGGCTTCTAGTTATTCTTCATGTGTTCTTTTCCAGGACCAATGGCCTTGAGCAAAACAGTCTTCGAGGTTTTCTGTCACTTTAAAAAGTTTGACTAAGCCCTTGAGTCACGTGCCTTCAGAACCTGGTTACATAACCCGGCTCCGGATTGGGTTTCTGCAGCCTCATGCACTGGAGCCCTGGTTCTCTCCCTCCCCCACCTGGCACTTGATTTTCTGTGGGTCAGGGTTAGTTTCTTTCTAACCATTGTTGCGGAACTCTTTAAATATTTGGTCTCACAGGTTCTAAAATCTGGCAGGCCAGGCTGCTCCCTGCAGGTTGTGAGACCAAAGGCTTCCAGAAGAGGAGCCAGTACAATCCCAAGCATGTTAACCTAGTGTAACAGCTGCGCGGAGCACCGCCTCTGCAGGGCCGGGCTCCCAGGGCTGAGGCCAGCAGCTCCCAGCCGCTGTGGCCCGCAACCAGGAAGAGCCCTCCTGCACCACATCGTGGCCGAGTTGTAATTGTGGCGATGACAACAGATTAAATCGCTGGCTCTCAGCACTGAGGACTGGGGTTTGTCAGGGTCACTCACTGTTCCCTCGCTTCTCCCAATTTTCCATAGTGAGAGAGCAAGCTTGGAGTCCACTGCTAGAGTGCAAATGCTGGCCAGGAGCTCTCCGAGTTTTATTCTCTCTAGAAGTTAGTTCTCTTAGTAGCCTAGACTGCCTGTCTCTTTTCTTCCAGCACCCCCTCAAGATTCCGAATGTTGTAACCCCTCAATATATGTGCATATGTTTTTATATGCTGTTTTTTTAATAATGATTTAAGACCACTTGCAGATACACATATAATGCAGTGAATAACTTTTATATCAGGTTTCAGGGCAAAAGGAATGTATGAATAGGAGAGTAGGCACCCCCAGGATAAAGATTAGCTCATAAAGTTCAAATTATAAATAAGATTCTCTCGAAACAGATCACATGTTTTTTCCTGAGTTTTCTAGCAGCCAAAGCAAAGAAGGAAACTTAAAAAGGATAAAATTCACACGTGTGTGTGAGGTACAGGCAGACCATCAGCTCAGGAAAAGAAGAGGGAGTCTTTGCACTGCGTAAGCTTGTTGCGTAAGTGCCCGTGAAAGGGGCACTGAATGAGCAAGAGCAAGGCCCTCACCGGCTTCCCTGCAGTGAATAGCGCAGCCATTCGGTTGACTTCTTGCAGTGTCCCATGGGGTAGGCTTGGTGGTGAGGCCTTGTATGACAAGATTCCACTGTGATGGGTGTCTCATGGGTGCATTTATCACCCCTCAAATCTGGGAGATTTTCTGCCACAAAAAAAGTACCGAGATCAAATGACTCTGGCAAGCATTATGCGATTCCAGCATGTTGACGGCTCTGAGAAGTTCTCCAATTAAAAAATTGGCTCAGCATTTACCAAACTGATTTAATTATATGACCTTTTAAAAAAAATTAAAACACTTACTTTGGAAACACTGAAGGAAATGGCAACCCATTTCAGTATTCTTGCCTGGGAAATCCCATGGACAGAGAAGCCTGGTGGGATACAGTCCATCGGACAGTCCACGTGTCCACAAAGAGTTGTATACAACTGAGTGACTAACACTTTGATTTGATCTGAAACAAAGATCAGCACACTTTCTGCTAAGGGTCAGACAGACATTTTAGTAAACAGCCCCTGCCAAAAGTACCCACCTCAACTCTGCCATCGTATTCTAAAAGCTTGATGATGTTTTGATAAAGCTTTGTTTCTGTATGCTGAAATTTGAATTTCATACAATTTTCACATGTCATGAAATAATGTTTTTCTTCTTATTTCTTTTTCAATCATTTAAAAAGACAAAAACCATTCTTAGCTTGCAGGCTGTTCAGAAACAGGTGGCAGGCCCAGTTTGGTCTGAGAGTTGTAGTTGGCCAAACCCTGATCAAGATACTGTTTGGATGGTACATCTTCCAGCAGTCCTTCCTGAATACCATTCCTCAGAGTTGTTTTCATTCAGACTTTTATCCTTCTAGTTTAAGAGCAGATTTTCTTGAAAAAGTGTAATGGAGCATTGGTTTGAGTGCTTATGGGCTAGTCTTAAGATTTTTCTCAAAGGTTGTGTGGGCCCTCTCAGACATATACAAACTAATAATTGAAGCCTTAAAGTTTTATTCTGCCACATATGGCTGAATCATTTTGAGGCTGGAAATGCTTTAGTGAGCCTTATCTCTTTTTCATAGAAATAAAATTCTCAAAGCACCTAGAGACATTTGATTTTAAGAAAACTTAACTTCCTGGTTAAATCTCTAAGTAAACCAGTAAACTGTGGCCCTTGTCAAGCTAATAGAATATTCTTTTTGATTTTTACTAGAGGAACGTTCTTTTAGTTTCTTAAGCTGCCCTTACGGTGATTGTAGGTGGGTCAAAACTTTCCCACCACCAAGTTGGATGTTTCAGTTTCAATTAAAAAAGTATTTATTGAGTACTCAGGATTTACAGTGCAGTTTGCTGACTTTTATGGAGGATACTAAAAGGAACAAGAAACAGACAGCTTTACCTTATGAATCAAGTTCAAGAGCCTCACCAATTTAGAGCCCATTGCCATGGTATCAGGATTAATTTCACCTCGTTGTCTCTTCCCGTAAGGTTACAGTGATTACTTCCTGTCAGGATGCATTCATTACTTCCCGTCAGGTGGCATGCATTACTTCCCATCAGGATACACTCATTACCTCTGGAAGAGAGTCCAGTGGGAGTGGGGAGTGCTGACTCAAATAGCCTGACTGTGGGGAAGGGAGGGTGGTTTCTGCCAAACACCCCAACCTCCAGTCCAGTGCCTGAGTAGATGGGGCGGGCGGTATGGGGAACTAAGGACTACCCAAATCTTAGATATTTACATTGTAGGAATGGCTGGGTTAGGTGGGGCATGTTACTTGGGAAATTCTAAAGCAAAATGAGACTATCCAAGGGCTTCACAGATTTGGAATGAGATGTGCACAGGGATACTGTGGTGATAAATAGGCATGGGGTGTACTTAAGTGTATGAGCTTGGGGGAAGTATACAGTTATTTTCAAGGAAAATACAATTGTTATTAGGGCCATTTCCAAGTAGAATTGCATCATGGCCAACTAAATGGGCCCAAAGCTTTTCACAGAACCTACTCTTGGGGCTCATCCCTGTGTCATGAGTCAGGCCATTTATTCTTAGGCACATCCTGCTTTTGCAAGGCCAGGGAAGGCTCACTAAGTCTTGCTCATACAATCCTTGAAGGACAGGTTCCCATCAGCCATCGAGAAAGAGGGAGGCAAAGAAAGGACGGACCGTCAGAGAGTTAATTTACCGAAGGGACTTGCCCCTCTTCAGATGGACTTCTTGGGAAGCCTCACTCCCAGAGGCTGCCTCACCTCCAGAGGCTGCCTCACCTCCACGTGCCCGCACCTGTTTCTCAGGATCAAGGAGAAAGAGGGGCCAGGCCACAGAGAGGAGGAGAAGGGCCCTCAGAGTCAGTACAGAGCCTTGTTAACCTCCCTAGTTCACAGTTTACTAAAGATCCCCTTCTCAGAGAGACAAGAGAGAAGTCCCTCCCCACTTTGCGTACTATTTATACATTTGCAAAATAACTGTTCTTTAAAGCTGCACTCCGGTGGGGTCAAGTTTCAGTTATTTGTGGCCTTGCTAATTATGTCTTCAATCTTTCCTAGAAAAGACTGTATCTTCACCATTGACCCGTCAACTGCCCGAGACCTCGATGACGCCCTCTCCTGCAAGCCCCTTGCTGATGGTAGGATGGGGTTTCTGGGTGGTAGGCCAGCCAGGGCAGACAGTGTAATGTGCAGGACTAAGTTTGCTCTGTCCCTGAACTTGCCCCCTGCCTCTGAGCCTCCACAAGTATATGACCTCAAGACTCCTCCCGAGCCGACTTTGGTGAGAGGTGGGAATAAGAACTGTCCTCTTAAGGGATCCTCCTCAGGCCTCAGAAGGGGCAGAAGGGAGGCCGGAAGAACTGATTTCAGGCCTGGCCCTGCAGGAAGTGCCAGAGTGGGCATGGCATGTAGAGAAGAAGCCCCTGAGCCCTGCCTGGGAGAAGCACGGAGTTCTTCGCCTGAGCTGAACGACACACAGCGGTGATTCCAGGCTCAGCAGGGTAGCAGGACAGCCCCTTTGAGGAAGCCCCTCACGGCCAGTGCCGCTCAGCAAGGGTCTTCAACCTGCCCAACAGGCTGTGGAAGGCAGTCATCAGTGGCCCTTGGAACCTTCTTTGGGGACAGAGATAGTCAGGAAAAAGTAGGATTTGAAAACTACAGTAGCGGGAAGGGAAAGTGTGTGAGGTGTGAGAAGAGTAACCCTGCTATCTGCTTCTTCACGCCCCCAACCCCAACCACCACCATGTGCTGCTCCAGCTTCTCAAGCTGCTTTCTGCCCTGCTCTGGGGTGGGCAAGAGGGTGTCTGGTGACTGCTGTGGCATGAGTCATTCTCCGGTATGGCTTTCGCCAGCCTGCCCCTGATGGTATCCACCTATGGGGCTTAAATATGCTGCAGAGTGTTGGTGGCCCAGCGACCTGGTCTTTGCAAATCCTGCAGAGATGTTCACATATTCCATTAATATCCAGAACTCCACGGGTTCAGTGTGTTGTGTCTTCTCCATAATAGACAGGGAGGCTCTCAGTAGATGGAAAGCTGAGAGACAGAAAATACTACTGCCCAGAAATGCTCTCATCTTCTTCTAGTAAGAGTTCTCCTTGAGATGCTGGGCCATGTTGCTTGGTGTTTTCAACCACAGAAAACTGAAAGGACCAGAAGGGATAAAGGGAGAGGAAAGGTCTCATGGGAATTTCAGACGAATTACGTATTTTTACGTAAAAGTTAGAGCAGTCTACTTTAAAAAGCAAGTAGCACATTGGTTTCTTATATCTGAGCAATCTTTGCTACCTGCAAAGGCTTGGGCCTTCTCACACTCACGTCCACTCCCCTGAGCTCCAGCTGAAAAGCGTTCCCTGGCAGAAAGCCCAGTGACACTGGACCTCACTTCCTGTATTTCCTTTCTCTCCAGGTTCATAGCCCTGCTCTGTTTGTAGCCAAATGCTTGGAAACTGTTGTTTCATTTACTTTGGCCACTTCTGTAGTAGTTAATGGCGGGAGGGTGGGCCTGATCCCCATCTCCCCTGTCTCAGCTGGCCCGCATGGTATTCCCCTTGGGGGACACCAGGGAGCAGGCACATGTCCTGCCCCGCCTCAGTCCACACACTATCTGTCGTGTCTAGGGCACCAGGTTACCAGCAGAGGCTTCATGTAGGAAAATGGCAAATGTTTAGAAATTTCCAACGTATTCCAAAGAATATGCCTCATCAGACAATTGAAAACTGATTGTTTTCAAACTGCTGTTCAGGGAAAGCAGTCCCAGTGAGGGAAGTCATTTAGCAGTGCAAGGTAGAGGAAAAGGACAGGATTAATAGCTGAGAAACATTGTGATCGTTTAGAGAGACAGATCGAAGCGCCTGGACTCGAGAGGAGAGAAGTCTTAGTTGCTCAGTCATGTCCGACTCTCTGCGACCCCATGGACTGTAGCCCTTCAGACTCCTCTGTCTATGGAATTCTCCAGGCAAGAATACTGGAGTGGGTAGCCATTCCCTTCTCTGGGTATCTTCCTGACCCAGGGATCGAACCTGGGTCTCCTGTGTTGTAGGCAGATTCTTTACCATCTGAGCCACCAGGGAAGCCTGGACTGGAGATGCTGGCATTATTATTAATGGGGGTGGGGAGGACAGCTGTGGAAAAAGCAGTAATGACAGAAGATCAATGGGGGTGGATGTTGGAGTAGAGGGAGGGGAATCCAAGATGGGGCAAAAGTGCCAACCTGGATGATGAGGACGTGCAATCTGTGTGGTGGAAACTGGGAAATGAGGACAAGCTGGTTTCAGAGAGAGCATGTCTATATGGAATTGCTGCCTGATTACATGTGTTTGGGTTTCCCTGGTAGCTCAGATGGTATATGTAAGCTGCAGATGCTTTGCAGAGGAGGTAGGGGACAGGTGGGCTAAATGTGTGCGGTTCATCTTGTCATATCCAGGGAGCCGTGGAGATGAGTAGATAACGCAGCAGAACTCAAAGGGTGATTTTCTTAGGATGATGGGACCGTAAGTGATTTTTCCCTTTTCCCTAGTTTCCAGATTTTCATAATGTGGTAATAATAGCTTTATAATGAAAAAATTTTGTAATAAAAAAAATTATGAGGTGCCAGAAATTACAGGCTGCCCAGTAGCCACCATCCCAGGTGATGAGATACCTTCCATCTGCTTCACTCCTCCTGCATGCCAGAGGAGTAAGGAACGTCTGGTCATTTGGCAGAGCAACAGTACAGGGACATGGAAAGGAGTCAGGGAAGAGTCTGAAAAGACCTGAGTTGGGCAGTCAAGCATTTTTTTGGTGGCACTTCTACAGTTGGCCTTTGTGACAGCAGTTTCTGCCAAGGCCATTTATCCAGGGGGATGAAAAGTGAAAGTCAATTCCAGTTTGGACTGGGGAGAGGTTGGCTAAGTTCAGGTTCCGTTAGTTAACAGTTCGTGTCAGTTCTTGCTTAGAGGAAAAACTGTTTAATGTTTCAGAAAGCAAGTGATGTTTTCTGGGCATATGTTCATCATCTGCAACCATTTTTATGTAAAGAAAACGTAAAGGCTAAATTTGCCTTTGGTCCTGTTGAAATCGTCTGAATGACTCTTCTGTGAAAATGAAACACACAGACTGAAGTAACTTATTTAGTCCTTACCCTCCCTTTCTGTAGAGTTCAGAGGCCCCCCAGGACTTGTTACGAGTATCTCTCCCATAGGTATGAGATTTAGGCATTACAGTCTGCAATGAATCCTGCAGAAATGCTATGACACCTGCTCCCCAGTAGGCTGTGGTCAGGTTAGGAAGCTGAGGAGGGGGTGCCCTCTCCCCTTGGAGGGATATTGGCCTTGGGAGAGATTCTGCTAGTCATCTCGCCTGGTAGTTCCCCGCTTCTTACAGCCTGTGAACACACTCAAGGGCCCCATGAACACACTGGAGGCCCCCAGGAACACACTCGAGGGCATCATTCCCACAAGCATTACCAGCCCGCCAGCTTTAACATGGAGTCTTTCAGCTTAGCTCAAGAAAGTATTTAAAAGTGCAAACGAGAAAGACTGGTGTCATAATGAAAACACAGCACCTAAAACCAGTAAATCACACGCTGCAGTGTTTGATGGCTGTAGCAGATCACTCACCGCACACCCCACAGTTGACCTCACCAGTCAAGTGTGGGAACGTCACAGTTGTCACACTACCCTCTGCTTTTCAGATTACTTCTCCAGCGTCTGCTTATTGAATATCCAGATTGCACTTTAACTCTCTACCTGACAGGCAGCCCGTTCGGCCTTAAGATTGTGTGACTATTGGGAAATCCTCCCCGGTAATGATCTGAAATACTCTTTCTTCCTGTGACTTTCCACTTGTTGGTCTCATGTGTGGCCCTTGGGGTCCTAGAGAATAAATCTTGTCTCTCATGTGACAGCCCTCAGGTACTATATAACAGCTGTCCTGTATGTCGAACCACAGCTTCTCAGCTGAGCATCCGGTATATTTTTCTATGTCCTGTAGCTTATGAAATTTGAGCCCATTTCCCATGTCACAGAGTGACTTCTGCCTCTGTGAGTTCTGAGGTAGGTGGCTGCCTGTCTTTGGACTTCTCCGTGTCTGCCAGAGCACGGTGACTCTGTTCCAGCCAGTTCCAGCCACCCATTTTAAACCTGCCTTATTACTTTTCTCTAGTCTCTGAGAGAGGAAGTCATCAGCCAGACAAGTCAGGACTTTTATTCAGCTTTTATTCAGGCTCCCAACAGATCCTACAGGAAATTGCTGTTCTCTGCTTCTCTGGCATCTCTTTGCTTCTCTAGTGTTTTATTCTGCAGTGAGTGCTCTGCCATTGAACACGGCAGGAGCAGCCTTGCCAGACCTTAGAGCTGAAGGACTGGGGAAGGAGTCGGGGGTTGGGACTGACTGCTAACAGGTTTGGGGTTTCTTTGGGGGGTGATGAAAATGTTCTGAAATGACTAGTTATACAACTCTGTGAATATACTAAAAACCATTGGAGGAAAATGAGTGAGTAAATGAATAAGAATAAATACATAAACAAATCCCTTCATCCTTGAGGCTTTCTGGAAATGGGAATTCACACCTTGACGATCACTGAACAGAAGTCTTGATGGAATACCTGGCTGGATTCCCAGAGTCGCATCCCTCTGGCCTGTCTCTCCTCCTCGCTGCTTTCATCCCTGAACCATGAAAATCCTGCCCAAAGAGCGAGCACACACCTTAGGTACTCAGCCACCTGTGCCTCTTCTCCACCCCCTCAGAGGGCAGCCGTCTGACTCACAGAAAGGAGGAACCGTCCAGCTGACCGGGTGTGAGAAAGTGCTCCCGGAGTGGCCGGCGTCCTGCCTGAGGGACCCCAGGAGAGCACTATGCCTACGCTGCTGTAGGGGGCACCAGCCTCCCTGCCACTTTGTCTCTGTGATCTGGCTTTTGCTTTCCCTTCCCTGAGGAGGGAGGACTCGGGAGCTCTGTTCCTGGGAGCCCTTCTCACTCAGGGAATAGGAACAAGACACTAGGAGAGAGAATTCCATAGAAGTAAGAATTCCATAGAAGTCTTACCTGTGTGGTTACATGTGTCACTTGCTGAGAGTTCTTGTCATGACTCGTCACCTTTGGAGGCAGTGAGGAAGTAGGAGCTGGAAAGACTCTGCCCCTGCTGTGTGCCAAGCTTAGGCCAGAGAACCTGAGCCATAGCAGGGGGCGGGGGGTCGTAATTTTAATGAGTGGAGAGTGGTCCTGAAGGCTCTGGGTCTGCTGCTGGAAAGGGAGGGCATGGGGCTCCTGAAGGTATGAGCACGGGGTTCTGGCGAATCCTAGCAGCCAGACTGGACCCTGTTCCTGGGTTCAGTCCTGCGTCTAGAAAGATCTCACCCCACCAGTCGCTCTCCACGCCCCCTTCACATTTCCCTTTACTCTGGCTTCTTCCTTTCACAAACTTAAATCTCCATCCTGTAAAACCTTCCTCAGCCCCCTGCAGCCTCAGGAGCAGTTGTCTTCCCTTGCCCATCAAAGACCCGTCTGTACTTGCTGCAGTCACTCTCCTGTCTCCCACTTTTTTCTTATTCCCTTTGCTACGTGGCTCCAGAAAGTTCAGTGGCGCAGGTTGTGCCTGATTTCAGTTCAGCAAACGTGTGCGTTGTTTCACTTTTCACCTACTCTTCTTTGGGCTCTGGCGGCTCTAGTTGCTCTTGGTCATTGGACTCTTTTTCTCTGGTTGTCCTCTTTAACTCTTCTCTATCTTTCCCCTTCTCTGTCTGCCTCATGGGAGTCTGTGGGACTTCCACTCCAGTCCCCTTCCTTCCTTGTGCCTCAGCCTTTGCGCCCTGTTCCTCTGCTTGATTGCTCTTTCCCTGGAGAGCAGCGTGGCTGATTCAAGATCTGACAGGTGGCTGTCTTCAGAAAGACCTTCGCTAGCCATCTTGCCTCTAATTTCTCCACGCCCCCAGCCCCTCTCCAACATCCTTGCTGTACTTTTTTCCTTACCACTCATCACCCAGTGACATTCTGTTGACTGTCTTCTTTCTTATCTACCTTCCCACCATCCATCCACCCCCTTGCAGTGCGAGACTCAGAGGAGGAGCTCAGTGAGTCTCTGTACCTATGCTGATGTTCATAGCCTCCCAAGAGGGGAGGGGGTTCTCAGGTAGAGGGAAGATTGTGTGCAGAGCCGCAGGTAACAGATACATGGTGATTTGGAGGGAAACACACAGAACCAGGACTCTGGACCGTGAAGTTCAAGTAGGGTGGTGGTTATAGATGAAGCAGGGAGGAGACTGAATTCTTTCATAGGTCCTGCTAGAAAATTTAGATTTTATGGAGAAGACAGCATTTAAGTTGGAGAGCAACATCATCCATCCATTCAAGAAATGAGAAATATGATTTGAGGAGCAAGGGCTCCTCTTTCTGCTGGACCTACAACAGAGGAAAAGCCCCGACAAGCTCCCTGTCCTTCCCAGTTCAATGTCAAGTAACTGTCAACCAGGAAGTATGGGAATGGCCCATGGTTGAGATGCGAGAGTGGCATGGGGGACAGACAGTAGTATTTAAACCTAGATTTGAAGAATTAATGGAGTGAGCTACACGAAAGAGTGGGTAGAAAGAACGTTTCAAGCAAAGGGAACAGAGCATGTGGAGGCCCTGAAGTACAAAGACTTTCGTACTCAAAGGAACCGGAAGTCAGCATGGCTGAACTGTGGCAGGGAAGGAGGAGCCTCTCAGGGCTTGCAGGCTCTCTTCCTGAGTGAGAGTTTTATCCCTAGTGTAATGGTAAGCAGAGAGCTTTAAGCAGGAGAGATTCGGGATCCAGCCTGCAGGTTGGAGAGCTCGCTGTGGCAGCAGTGAGGAGTCGGGATGGAGCATGGGGTTAAGATAGTCTAGGTGGGAGCTGGCAGCTGCCCCAACCAAGGCAGAGGCTGTGGAGCGAGAAGTGTGGGAGACACTAGCCAAGGGGGACATTGGGGCAGCTGCAGGAGCCTCTTAAGTGCTCTCTCGTGATGACCCTTTTCTTCCCAGTCATGGAAACCAAGGCAGTCCTTATAAAATGAAGATCTGATCAGGTCGTTCCCACCGCCTCTAAGACTTCTCATCCTGCTGAGGATAAAAACCCAAGTCCTCACTGGGACCTGCTGCTGTCTCTCTCTGACTGCCTCTCCTCAAGTCCTCACTGGGACCTGCTGCTGTCTCTGTCTCTGACCGCCCCTCCACCCTTCTTTCCTGCAGTCACTTTCTCACCCACACTCCTCCAGCCATCATGGCCTTGGCGCTGTCCTTCAGGTGGGCCGGGCTGCTCCTGCCTCCGCACTTGGCACTTCCTGTTCCCTCTGTCTGGATCCCCCTCCTCCCAGATCGCTCACTACTCTAAATTCTGCTCAAATGTCATCTGAAGGAAACCCTTCCTGACCACTCTGTCACTACATTCTTCTCTCCCCACCCATTTGTTGATTTTCCTTAAGGTACTTGTGTGGGTCTGCCCCCCTGGAGATGAGCTTTATGAGAGAAAGGACTGTCCTATTGTTCACTGTTGAACCCTTAGTGCCCTGTGTACTGTGTGTTACATAGTTGACATGCATGGCAATGTTTGTAGAATGAGCAAGTTAGTAAGCTTTTGATACTATAAGTAGGAGAAGAATCTAGAATGTCATCTAAGCTTCTGGCTTGGGCAGTAGCTGGAACATAATAGAGGAAAACAATAGAATGGGAAAGACTAGAGATCTCTTCAAGAAAATTAGAGATACCAAGGGAACATTTCATACGAAGATAGACTTAATAAAGTACAGAAATGGTAGGGACCTAACAGAAGCAAAAGCTATTAAGAAGAGGTGGCAAGAATACACAGAATAAGTACAAAAAAGTACAAAAAAGAACTTCAGGACCCAGATAATCACGAAGGTGTGATCACTCACCTAGAGCCAGACATCCTGGAGTGTGAAGTCAAGTGGGCCTTAAGAAGCATCACTACAAACAAAGCTAGTGAAGGTGACGGAATCAGAGTTGAGCTATTTCAAATCCTGAAAGATGATGCTGTGAAAGTATTGTACTCAATATGCCAGCAAATTTGGAAAACTCAGCAGTGGCCACAGGACTGGAAAAGGTCAGTTTTCATTCCAGTCCCAAAGAAAGGCAATGCCAAAGAATGCTCAAACTACCGCACAATTGCACTCATCTCACACGCTAGTAAAGTAATGCTCAAAATTCTCCAAGCCAGGCTTCAGCAATACGTGAACAGTGAACTTCCAGATGTTCAAGCTGGTTTTAGAAAAGGCAGAGGAACCAGAGATCAAATTGCCAACATCTGCTGGATCATCGACAAAGCAAGAGAGTTCCAGAATAACATCTACTTTTGCTTTATTGACTATGCCAGAGCCTTTGACTGTGTGGATCACAATAAACTGTGGAAAATTCTGAGAGAGATGGGAATACCAGACCACCTAACCTGCCTCTTGAAAAACCTGTACGCAGGTCAGGAAGCAACAGTTAGAACTGGACATGGAACGACAGACTGGTTCCAAACAGGAAAAGGAGTACGTCAAGGCTGTATATTGTCACCCTGCTTATTTAACTTATATGCAGAGTACATCATGAGAAACGCTGGACTGGAAGAAGCGCAAGCTGGAATCAAGATTGCCGGGAGAAATATCAATAACCTCAGATATGCAGATGACACTATCATTATGGCAGAAAGTGAAGAGGAACTAAAAAGCCTCTTGATGCAAGTGAAAGAGGCGAGTGAAAAAGTTGGCTTAAAGCTCAACATTCAGAAAACGAAGATCATGGCATCCGGTCCCATCACTTCATAGCAAATAGATGAGGAAACAGTGGTTGACTTTATTTTTCTGAGCTCCAAATGACTGCAGATAATTATTGCAGCCATGAAATTAAAAGACGCTTACTCCTTGGAAGGAAAGTTATGACCAAACTAGACAGCATACTGAAAAGCAGAGACATTGCTTTGTCCGCAAAGGTCTGTCTAGTCAAGGCTATGGTTTTTCTAGTGGTCATGTATGAATGTGAGAGTTGGACTATAAAGAAAGCTGAGCACGGAAGAATTGATGCTTTTGAACTGTGGTGCTGGCGAAGACTCTTGAGAGTCCCTTGGACTGCAAGGAGATCCAACCAGTCCACCCTAAGGGAGATCAGTCCTGAATGTTCATTGGAAGGACTGATGTTGAAGCTGAAACTCCAATACTTTGGCCACCTCACGTGAGGGGCTGACTCATTTGAAAAGACCCTGATGCTGGGAAAGATTGAGGGGAGGAGGAGAAGGGGACGACAGAGGATGAGATGGTTGGATGGCATCACTGACGCAATGGACATGGGTTTGGGTAAACTCCAGGATTTGGTGATGGACCGGGAGGCCTGGCATGCTGCGGTTCTTGGGGTCGCAACGAGTAGGACATGACTGAATGACCAAACTGAACTGATGGCTTGGCTATTGTAAATAGTGCTACAGTGAACACTGGGATGTATATATCTTTTTAAATTATAGTTTAAGACTGGAAATCAGCTTTAAATGGTTATCTTAAAATTTCCTCTAGCCTGGATATTTGTAAAACATAAGATAAAATTTGCTACTTTTATTTGCATAAGGTTGAAACAGAATGTATGCTAGTGATTTTAATCTGTATTTAGAGTCACAGTCTCTCCTGTGAGAAAAGCACACAAATGTATATATACACTACAGTTTTCGTAGGACTTACATTTCCAGTGGACTTCCCTGGTGTCTCAGACGGTAAAGATCCCACCTGCAATGCATTAGACCCAGGTTCAGTTGTTAGACTATATCACGTATGGGTCAGGAAGATTCCCCTGGAGAACGGAATGGCTGCACTCTGCAGTATTCTTGCCTGGAGAATCCCAGGGATAGAGGCTCCAGTCCATGGGAGTCACAAAGAGTTGGACATGATTGAGTGACTAACACTTTCACTTTACATTTCCAGCAATTTGATAGAATGGATAGCCTGAAAAACTCTTCTTCAGTAAAACTCTATCAGATGATGCATCTTTTAGAAACGTATGTCTAAGGTGGCAGTAAAGGGCTTTCTAGCCCTTAGAAGCCAAGAGTGAAACAGGAGCAGATAACTGAAGAAAGAGGTATGTGCCATCACAGCTAGTAGTATCGTCTAATATCTAGTGACCTGGAAAGTTTGCTCCAGACCTGAATTAATACTCCATGCATGGTCCATAAAATTCCAAGCCAAGCGTCTGGTTTAAAATGGCACCAAATGGACGGTTTTTCTAGAAATCAGTCCGAATCATAAGCATGTCTTTCCAGAAGAATTAACTCTTAGCCAGAGCCTTAAAGATTTGCCAGAGATAAAGTTCTAGTGAAACTGAATGTACAGAAAAGTTATGAAACATGGAATGATGCAGCTAAAGCAATACTTAGAGGAGATTTTATAGCTTTAAGTGCTTACAATAAAAAAGGAGAAAGTGTAAAAATTTGAGCCTATAAAGGTTAGCCTCACAAAGGTTCGGAGATCGCAAAAGGTAGAAGATGACTTGCCGCAGGAACATAATTGTTGATACAAGTACTGAACCAAAATATGAGAATTATCTATTATAACTGGACAGTAGACATTCCCTCTACTCCCCAAAGAAACACAGCAAACAACTCAACTCTGCTGTTCCTTTCATGCATGTCGTTGTGAAAGGCAGGATTCATTTACTTGATTAATAGAAGTTCCTGTTTCTCCTTTGGCCCTGCCAAAATGGAAAGCCTAAAAAGTAGAAACAAAATATCAAACATTGCTATTAGATCTCATTTTCAATTTTATAGTATTAGAGTTACTATTAATTGTCAAATTAAGGTCTTTCTGAAAAGTCATTATTGTTTGAAAACAATTTGCCATGTTATTGTTAACTTTCTAACAGACTTGGAAGCATATAAATATAATGATTTTAAGTGTTCAGTTTCTGTGTTATTTTATATTTTATATCATATATATTATATTTATAGTGTTCATGTTCCATAAATGTTTCAAGTATCTTTTAAATAATAATAGAAATACAGTAAATAACTTGCAAAGTAGTAGAGAGTGCAGGAAATATAAAAAGCACATATTAAAGTACAAAAAAATTAATAAGCACATCAAATTTAACAGCAGTTAAAAAGCAAAGATTGTTAGACTGGGTAAATCTAGCTATATGCTGTTTATAACTACATGCTTAAAACATGAAGATGAAAAGATTAAATGTAAAAAGATGAGGAAAGCTTTACCAATAAGGTACTAAGCGAAAGAAAGCTAGTATATTTTTTTATAATGTCTGACAAATAGCTCTTAAGATAGAAAACATTACTAAGTGTAAGGAGAGTATCTAAATGATAATTAGAAGGATCCGTTCATCAGAAAAGATAGTGTCTAAACAGTGTGCCAGGCCTTCTCTAGCCTTTTGGAATTTGGCTTCATCTCTGACAAGGTACCTTAGTTTAAGCCCTTAGATTCAGCCCCTCATGTTCTTTTAGCCCGTTGGTCATGTATGCTTCTCTCTGTTTCATTCACTTCAACAAGCTGAACCCTGAAGCACCATGTTTCTAAGGGGTGTCCTTCCTAACTACTGATTACTATATTGTAAGAGGCAACTCACACTTAATTAGGAAATTTTAATTTATTAGCCATTGGAAATATATACCACATGTGGCTTAAAAATAAGATTTATGGGAATTCCCTGGTGGTCCAGTGGTTAGGACTCAGCAACACTTAATCAAAAACAGTGTTCTAAACCCATTCCTTGTTTTCTAGAAGAGAACCCCTGATAACTCTAACACAGATTTTGGAAAAGAAAAATTGCACTTCAAGGCCATTTTCTACTTGGATCCATTTCTGGGTTTTGTCCCTGACATCTTTATGATGCCCAGCACTTCAAACACTATTCCTCCTACACTCCTCTTCTATGTGAAATAATTTCTAATCCTGGTTTTGAAACCCTGATTGTTGCTCTTACAGTCACTTATGTCAGAGGTCATTCTGACCTCAGGCAAATACCAGGCAACCCAAGTACTTGATCACAGACAAATCCTATTTTCATAGTATGGCTCTTGATAATGAACCTGGGAAGAGAAATGGAAAATTTCTGTAGAACCATCAGCTCGTAAGAAAGTGCATGTCTTCTCCATTCATCTAGGGCATTGGTGAGTGAACAATTTTAGCTGTCCATGTTGAATGGTCATTTTTTTAATTGAATTGTACCTTGACTCAAAAAATCCAAGTAACTGAATAGTCATGCAAAGCCTCTGGCATGGAAGTGGGCTTCTGGGATGCTTGCCAATGAGTTCCTGTTTTGAGGACACAGAATCGAAGTGGAAAGATTAAGTGGAGAGGCAGCTCCACCGCTCTAAGTCTTATTCCTATGTTCCATTCAAATCTTGCTCGCCTGATTCCTGTGGGGTCTGGGCTTTGGAAATTCTCTTTTTTCATGGATGTCTCAGTGCACCTTGTTAAACCAAATTTGGACTGTGGCCTGTTCATCTGCTTCCAGCTCTGCTGATTGGTTCCAGTTTCCTTGCTCATTAAAGCCAAGATAATCTGGCACCCACCACTCAGGCATCCTCAAGGACCTGGCACCAGGGTAAACCTGGAGGCCAGCTAAGAAATCTCCATGATCCAGCACATTTGATTGCCTGATGAGAGGCAGTTGTGGTCCCAAAAAGAGCACTGAAATAGGAGCAGAGCTGGGTTCTTGTCTCCTTGTTGCCTCTACTACATCACATAAGTTGGGGCATATCTGCAATCCCTCTGGAAGTCTCTTTCCCCAACTATATATGTGGTTGGACTGGACAGTTTCTCAAGTGTCCTGCAGTTCCAAAATACTGAGTATATGAAAAGCTAAAGGAGCAAAACTCCATTTGTGCCTGTTGTTGCAAAAACACAACCTAGCTTTAAAGGTTTCAGCATAAATGCCTAGAGTTGCATAGGTTCCCGATGCTTTTTCACAAAGGTAGATAGTGTGGCCACAAAATAAGAGCACAGTTCATATTCTAGAGGTGAGAATTAACCTCTCTAGGCCTGTAAAACTGGGATAATAATGCCCAATTGGAAATTGCCTGGAAGATTAAATGAGAAAATCCTTGGTACTTAGAACTGTGCCAGACAAAAAGTAAGTGCTCACTGAAAACTATCATTAGTATAACAATGGAAAGTTTAAAATTGGTGTAGAATTTTAGTAATCTTGTGCTGAAATAATAAATACTCAATTGCTGTTCAGAAGTCAAGGTGAGAACAGAATAGAGAATCCAGACACAGACCCACGTGTATATGATCACCTGGTTTGCAGCAAAGGTGCAGCATATTGAGGAAAGGATGGGTCCATCACTACCTGGATCAGTTGACTGTCCATATAGAAAAAAAATGAACTTGGACTCCGACTTCGTGCCATACATAGAAATCAGTTTCATGTGGCTCATAGCGTGAAAGGTAAAACATTAATGCTTCTGGAAGTGTCAGCTCTTCTCTAGAACATTACATAGAAAAATAACCTCATGACCTTAGCAAAGATTTATGTGAGATACAAAAAGCATTAACTTCAAAGAAAAAGAGTGGTAAATTAGATTAAATTTAAGAACTGTTCATCAAAAGACATCATTAAGATAATGAAAAGGCAAGTCACAGAGGAGAAAATGTTTGTTTTACATATATTTGTGTGTGTGTATCGAGCAAAGGATTCTTATTGAGAATATGTAGAGTTAGACACTTTATAAAAGAAGATAGCCAATGGCCAAAAACATATGAAAAAATGCTTAATATCATTAGTCCACAGGGGAAATGGAGATTAAAACCACAATAAGATATACTATGTTACTACAAGAATAGTTGACAAATTTTAGAGCTGACAACACCAAATATAATGGGAATATGGATGGATCCATGGATCTAATGGATACATTAGAACTCTCGTACACTGAAAAAGCTGACTTAAAGCTCAGCATTCAAAAAACTAAGATCATGACATCTGGTCCCATCACTTAGTGGCAAATAGAAGGGGGAAAAAGTGGAAACGGTGGCCAATTTTATTTTCTTGGGCTCCAAAATCACTGCAGATGGTAACTGTGACCATGAAATTAAAAGACACTTGCTCCTTGAAAGGAAAGCTATGACAGACCTAGACAGTCAATTAAAAAGCAAAGATGTTACTTTGCTGACAAAGGTCCATATAGTCAAAGCTATGGTTTTTCCAGTAGTCACGTACAGAACTGAGAGATGGACCATAAAGAAAGCTGAGCATCGAAGAATTGATGCTTTTGAATTGTGGTACTAGAGAAGACTCTTAAGAGTCCCTTGGACTGGAAGGATATCAAAGCAGTCAATCCTAAAGGAAATCAACCCTGAATATTCATTAGAAGGACTTATGCTGAAGCCCCAATACTTTGGCCACCTGATGATGAGTGGACTTATTTGAAAAGACCCAACTCACTGGAAAAGACCCTGATGCTGGGAAAGATTGGAGGCAAAAGGGGAAGAGGACAGCAGAAGATGAGATGGTTAGATGGCATCACTGACTCAATGGACATGAATTTGAGCAAATCCCAGGAGATAGTGAAGGACAGAGGAGCCTGGTCTGCTGCAGTCCGTGGGGTTGCAGAAAGTTGGATACAACTTAGTGACTAAACAACAACAATAATGAGTAGGGAAAAAGTTAGGTACAACTACTTTGAAAAACTGTTGTAGAGTATGTAATAGATCTGGATAGATTTATTCTCCGTGACCCAGCAGTTTCATTCTTAGATGAATACCCACAGGAAGAGTACATGTGTAGAAGAATGCTGATAGCAACATTATTTATAATAGCAAAAACTAAAAACAAGTCTTTATCAACAATAAAATGGATAAATTGTACTATAGAATACTGCACAGCAATGACACAGAGTAAATTCAGACACAACATGGATAGATCTCAAAAGCACATTGAGAAGAAGCCAAATACACACATACACACAGAATACGTAGTGTACAAATCCATTTATATAAAGTGTAAAGACAGGCAGAAATGACCTATGGTTATAGATTATAAAGATCAGAAAAGCAGTTATCTTTGGTGTGTATGGAGACTGAGGAGGGCCAAGAGAAGCTTCTGGAATTCTGGTTACATTCTATTTTTTGAACTAGGGGGAGGTTCAGTTCAGTTCAGTTCGTCACTCAGTTGTGTCCGACTCTTTGCGACCCCATGAACCACAGCATGCCAGGCCTCCCTGTCCATCACCAACTCCTGGAGACCACCCAAACCCATGTCCATTGAGTCAGTGATGCCATCCAACCATCTCATCCTCTGTCGTCCCCTTCTCCTCCTCCCCTCAATCTTTCCCAGCATCAGGGTCTTTTCAAATGAGTCAGCCCCTCGCATGAGGTGGCCAAAGTATTGGAGTTTCAGCTTCAACATCAGTCCTTCCAATGAACACCCAGGACTGATCTCCCTTAGGGTGGACTGGTTGAATCTCCTGCAGTCCAAGGGACTCTCAAGAGTCTTCTCCAACACCCCAGTTCAAAAGCATCAATTCTTCCGTGCTCAGCTTTCTTTATAGTCCAACTCTCACATCCATATGTGACCACTGGAAAAACTATAGCCTTGACTAGACGGACTTTAGTCGGCAAAGTAATGTCTCTGCTTTTGAATATGCTATCTAGGTTGGTCATAACTTTCCTTCCAAGGAGTAAGCGTCTTTTAATTTCATTGCTGCAGTCACCATCTGCAGAGATTTTGGAGCCCAGAAAAATAAAGTCAGCCACTGCTTCCACTGTTTCCCCATCTGTTTGCCATGAAGTGATGGGACCAGATGCCATGATCTTAGTTTTCTGAATGTTGAGCTTCAAGCCAACTTTTTCACTCTCCTCCTTTACTTTCATCAAGAGGCTCTTTAGTTCTTCTTCACTTTCTGCCATAAGGGTGGTGTCATCTGCATATCTGAGGTTATTGATATTTCTCCTGGCAATCTTGATTCCAGCCTGTGCTTCCTCCAACCCAGCATTTCTCATGATGTACTCTGCATATAAGTTAAATAAGCAGGCTGACAGTATACAGCCTTGACGTACTCTAGGGGGAGGGGTGAATACCTAATTGTGTCTCTTTTATAAAAATTCACTGAGATGTGTACTTAAGGTGTATATTCTTTATGTATTTTATGCCTCAATAAAAGTTTATTTTAAAGAGTAAAGGAGTGCCCCCAAAGTGGAAACAGCCCAAATGTCTAGGAACCAGTGAATAGTTAAATAAATGTGGTGTAGCCACATGACAGAATATTATTCAGCCATGGAAAGAAATGAAGTACTGATGCAGGCTACAACATGAATGAGCCTGGAAACCATTATGCTAGATGAAAGACAATCACAAAAGGCTGTGCACATACCGAAAGACTCCAGTTAAGTGAGATGTCCAGAAGAGACACATCTCCACAGACAGAAAGTCAATTAGTGGTTGCCTGTGGTTAGGATGGTTGGGAAGAAGCAGAGAATGACTGAAAACAGATATGGAGTTTCCTTTGGGGTTGTTGAAATGTTCTAAAATCAATTATGGTAATGGTTGCACAACTCTGAATATACTAAAAACCATTGAATTGAACACTTTGAGGGAATTGTATGTGAATGAAATCTCAAGCTGCTATGAAAGCAAAAGCCAGGGGATACCAGTAGCTGTGGAATGATTACACCCCTTAGGAAAGGGCTGTCCTGTGTAGACCTGTGGCATCATGGTTAAGAACACTGATTCTAGAGTCCAGCATTGCTGTAATCCTAGCTCTGATGTTTGCTGCGTGGCATTGGGCAAATCATCACACCTCTCTGAACCTGCATGTTTTCATCTGTAAAATATGAATATTAATAGCATCTATTCCATAAAACTTTTATGAAGATGATTCATTTAACTGAGAATTATTTGAGTATTTTCTGTTTGCCAGGTCTAATCAGTGATAACTGTTGTTATAGTTGGCCAGGAGGTTTTGGATCTGAAGAGTCTTTACTCCATTTTAGTGATGGGGGTGACAAGTAAATTTGAGAGTGTGTCCTGAGGCCAGGACACATTTGCCCTGTTGTTCCACACCAACATCTTTTGCAAAATGTAAAAGAAATGTTCATTTTAGTGACCCTAAGTTATTAATGTTGAATTATATTCTGCTATTCAGAAAAGGAAGTATATAATACATTTAATAGAGGTTCCTTCCAGAAATACTAAAGCTATAAACAATTGATTATTAAAAGTTTGTCATTCAGTTATCTAGAAGATTTAGCAATTTGGAATATTTTATACAAAAACTGAGTTATAACCACAATTGACATATCCCACCAGGCTCCTCGGTCCATGAAATTTTCCAGGCAGGAATAATGGAGTGGTGGGGTGCCATTTCTTACTCCAGGGAATCTTCCCGACCCAGGGGCTGAACCTATATCTCTTGCATCTCCTGCATTGACAGGGATTCTTTACCACTAATACCATCTGCTGCTGTTGCTGCTGCTAAGTTGCTTCAGTCATGTCTGACTGTGTGACCCCATAGACAGCAGCCCACCAAGCTCCCCCATCCCTGGGATTCTCCAGGCAAGAATACTGGAGTTGGTTGCCATTTCCTTCTCCAATGCATGAAAGTGAAAGTGAAGTCGCTCCGTCATGTCTGACTCCTAGCAACCCCATGGACTGCAGCCTACTAGGCTTCTCCGTCCATGGGATTTTCTAGGCAAGAGTACTGGAGTGGGGTGCCATTGCCTTCTCCAAGTACCACCTGCTGCTGCTGCTGCTGCTGCTAAGTTGCTTCAGTCGTGTCCGACTCTGTGCAACCCCATAGACAGCAGCCCATCAGGCTACCCCGTCCCTGGGATTCTCCAGCCAAGAATACTGGAGTTGGTTGCCATTTCCTTCTCCAATGCATGAAAGTGAAAAGGGAAAGTGAAGTCGCTCAGTCGTGTCCGACTCTTAGCGGTACCACCTGAGAAGCCCACAATTGATACATGGGTAATTCGAAAATAGAAAGTGACTATTGATTACAGGAGTGCATGACAGGGTTTTTGTTTCAGTGAATATGTATTGTTCCCAAAAAGGAGTCACATTCAGTCATGTTGAAAGTGATACTCTCTTTTACTTAGTCGTCTTAAAAATGTATGTTCTGTGAAGTCAATGTATAATCCCTTTTAAACGTTGCATTGAGAGTTGAGAAAGCCCATAGGAGTTGAGAAAGAAGGAATTACAAGTTAGGCAAATACCTGATACTAAGGGGTGAATCCCATAAAGTACAAGTTAAGAGCTTAGTTTTAGGAGTCTGACCTGCCTGGGCCCAGTGTCCTTATCCTTGTCTAAAGAAATCTGTCTCATGGCATTGGGAGCATCGACTGAGTTAATACAAATGAAGTGCTCTAACAAGCAGGCAATTGACACACTGTTATTATGGGAGAACCAGTATGGTGGATTCATATTGTCAATGTGCATAAATTACAGATACAATTTTTGGTTAACTTTTGTGAAGCTTTGGGCAATTAGAAAACAGTTTCTCCTTAATGCAAAGAGATTAATTCCATAAAACTGAGTAATTAGATCTCAAAGGAGCTGATTGGATATGGTGAAAAAAAATCATGAACCCCGAAAGAGTTCTCCAGAATGAGAGAAAAGCCATGAAAGGGTTTTGTCACCAGGATATGTTAAAAAGATTTTACAAGCTTTCTATACCTCAGAATTTAAGGTGACTATGAAAGGGGCTTTGGGCTTCCCTCATAGCTCAGTCAGTAAAGAATCTGCCTGCAATGGAGGAAGTTCAGTTCAGTTCAGTCGCTCAGTCGTGTCCGACTCTTTGCGACCCTATGAATCACAGCACGCCAGGCCTCCCTGTCCATCACCCACTCCCGGAGTTCACTTAGATTCACGTCCATTGAGTCAGTGATGCCATCCAGCCATCTCATCCTCTGTTGTCCCCTTCTCCTCCTGCCCCCAATCCCTCCCAGCATCAAAGTCTTTTCCAATGAGTCAACTCTTCGCATGAGGTGGCCAGAGTACTGGAGTTTCAGCTTTAGCATCATTCCTTCCAAAGAAATCCCAGGGCTGATCTCCTTCAGAATGGACTAGTTGGATCTCCTTGCAGTCCAAGGGACTCTCAAGAGTCTTCTCCAACACCACAGCTCAAAAGCATCAATTCTTCGGCGCTCAGCCTTCTTCACAGTCCAACTCTCACATCCATACATGACCACTGGAAAAACCATAGCCTTGACTAGACGGACCTTAGTTGGCAAAGTAATGTCTCTGCTTTTGAATATGCTATCTAGGTTGGTCATAACTTTTCTTCCAAGGAATAAGTGAGGTCGCTCAGTCATGTCCGACTCTTTGTGACCCCATGGACTGTAACCTACCAAGCTCCTCTGTCCATGGGATTTTCCAGGCAATAGTACTGGAGTGGATTGCCATTTCCTTCTCCAGGGGATCTTCCTGACCCAGGGATCGAACCCGGGTCTCCAGCATTGTAGACAGACGCTTTACTATCTGAGCCACCAGGGAAGTCAAGGAGTAAGCGTCTTTTAATTTCATGGCTGCAATCACCATCTGCAGTGATTTTGGAGCCCCCCAAAATAAAGTCTGACACTGTTTCCACTGTTCCCCATCTATTTGCCATGAAGTGATGGGACCAGATGCCATGATCTTCATTTTCTGAATGTTGAGCTTTAAGCCAACTTTTTCACTCTCCACTTTCACTTTCGTCAAGAGGCTTTTGAGTTCCTCTTCACTTTCTGCCATAAGGGTGGTGTCATCTGCATATCTGAGGTTATTGATATTTCTTCTGGCAATCTTGATTCCAGCTTGTGTTTCTTCCAGTCCAGCGTTTCTCATGATGTACTCTGCATATAAGTGAAATAAGCAGGGTGACAATATACAGCCTTAACGTACTCCTTTTCCTATTTGGAACCAGTCTGTTGTTCCATGTCCAGTTCTAACAGTTGCTTCCTGACCTGCATACTGAAGGGATAGGCTACCCACTCCAGTATTCTTGGGCTTCCCTGTGGCTCAGCTGGTAAAGAATCTGCCTGCAATGCAGGAGACCTGGGTTCAATCCCTGGGTTGGAAAGATCCCCTGGAGAAGGGAAAGGCTACCCACTCCAGTATTCTGGCCTGGAGAATTCCATGGACTGTATAGTCTGTAGGGTCCCAAAGAGTCGGACACGACTGAACAACTTTCACTTTCATGAAAGGTGCTTTACTTTTAACTGAAAGGATGGTTGGAATTGAAGTAAGCAGTTGTCTTCTTAAAAATTTGTTTGTTTGGCTGAGCTGGGTCTTAGTTGCAGCACACAGGATCTTTGGTCTTCTAGTTACAGCATGCAGGATCTTAGTTGTGGTTAGTTCACAGGGCTCTATTTCCCCCACGAGGGATTGAACCCGGGCCCCCTGCATTGGGAGTGTGGAGCCTTAGTCATTGAAACACCAGGGAAATCCCTGGATTAAGCAGTTGTTGATAACAGTTAACATTTTGTAAATAGTCATTTAAATACACATGGATGTTTATATTTTAAACTTCTTGAAGAGTGTTCATCTCTTTAAATTTGTATTTTGAGACACTAGTGATTATGTTTTGTTAATAGCAAGGCTTTTTAAAATAGATAAATCCATAAGTGAGTGTGTAAACATGCTGAAATTTGGTTTTCAGGCTTGTATCTTTGAAAAACCAGCCTGCTGGACTCCTGCAAGCCTCGTTACGCTTTTGCGGGCAAGAGAAATAGGCTCCTCAAGCGAGCCATATACACCAAACCTCCAGAGTGGTGGCAGAAGCCTGGAAGTCACCTTTCAGGCATGGGAATGGTTGTTTCCTATTCCACAGGGGTGGGGTAGGCCTAACTCCTGCTGCTTCATTTACTGTGCACACCTTCTGAGAGCTTGCCTGCAGAGTGCGGAGGTCCGCTCTCCTCCAGGACAGGTGGCTCGCGAGCTGCCACTGGCTCTTCCTGCCTCCTACCTGGGTGGCCAGTGGTGCTTTTCTCTTGCTGTGTGGTGAGGAGTCAGGAATAGGGGGCGGCTGCTGAGGAGGGACCCAGCATTTTGTTAGTGTGTATTAAAAAAAAAGAAACACAACAAACTGTAAAATAAGTAACCCACTTACATAAAAATTAGAATTTATGTATTAGCAGAAAGAGAAGTCGGGGTCCTGCCCCTCAGAGAAAACGACTCTTACCATCTTGATATATTTCTTTCCAGACATTTTTAAGCTGGTTTACATTGTTTTTACTTTAGACTTTTCATCTTTATTCCCATTCCAGCCTTTGGAAGCTGAAAACATGAAAAACGTGTATGCTGTAGGAAGGAGCAGTTCCTGTATCCTCAGGCTGCAGAGGCCGTCACTGCGGGCTCTTTTAATTCTGTTCCTCACAAGCGGTAACCCTCTCCTGCCTCTGTCGGCTGGCCTTCCTTTGAAAACTTGTAGCTAGTTTTACTTAACTGGATTTTTCCTTTTTAAACATTTTTTTATTTCCTTGGCTTCAACCTCTACAGTTTTTTTTTTTTTAAATTTTGGATAGAAAATGTTGAACACGCACAAAAGCAGACAGAATAGTATAATGAAACCCCTTGTTCCCCTCTCCCAGCCCTGGCAACCCTGAAACCATGGCCAGTCCACCCCACTCCCAGCCCACCCACCCCACCCCTACTCTCAGCCCTTACATGGATCTGCGAACCTTATAACTGCCTTTGAGGGTCCTTCTTGGCCCTTCTGAGCTCACTCTCTTCTGGAAGTGAGGAAGGACGAAGTGCCTGCCCTCCTGCACTCCAAACTTCTCGTGAGCCTGTGCTCTCTGTCCCAGGTCTGACCTGGGCTCTCCCCGCTCCTGAAACGCCTGGAAGTTCCCAGACGTTGGGTGTGGCAGCCTCCCATGTTCAACTCCTCATTCTCTTCCCTGTATTAATGAAGGAGGCCATCACTCAAATCATTTCGAAGGGGAAAAGTGGAATTTACTACCTGGGTGTTCCTCTTCCATGCTGTTCGTATAAATTTAAAACTTAGATTCCTGAGAATTAGATTGAACATGACAAAAATTGCTGTGTGGGCAGTTTAGTGAGCACTTGCAGATTGATAGAGCCCTTTGTAATAATGAAGGAAAAAGGTTCTGTAGGCTGCTTGGTTCCAGAAGGTGAGCTCACCAGTTATGGTGTTTGCAGCTAATGCTTCTCATTAACCCTTTGCTGGATGGCCAAAAGAAAATACAAGAAAGACAGTCCCAGACTCCTCAAATCCTAGCCTTCAGGAGAACCTAAGAAATCATCTTATATAACCCCCTTCTTATGCACGGGGACCTTACATTGCATTTAGATTTACTTATCCTAGAATTTTTTATGTTGCCTCCTTTTAAGCTTATGAAATATTCTCAAACCATCACCACGTCATGGCCATGGACTTCTGCCATGGCTTGCTGTACCAGTGGTCAACTTTTGCATTTGATTACATAACTAAATACCACACAGAACTGGAAGACGTCAGACTTTGACTTGCCCCTCTTACCTGGCAGCCCAATCATGTTTCCACCAGAGTCAGAGGGAATTTTCTTAGCCTAACTAGAAGATGGAGTTGGTTGTGTGACTACACGGTGATCCAAGCCCAGTTGTCCCTAGCAAAGGGAGTTGGTCTCTAAAATTTAGTGGGACCAAACTAAGGTGTTAAGTTTGGCTTCCCTCGTGGCTTTCCTGGTGGCTCAGATGGTAAAGCATCTGCCTGCAGTGCAGGAGACCCAGGTTTCGATCCCTGAATAGGGAAGATCCCCTGGAGAAGGCAATGGCACCCCACTCCAGTACTCTTGCCTGGAAAAGTCCATGGACAGAGGAGCCTGGTGGGCTACAGTCCATGGGGTTGCAAAGAGTTGGACATGACTGAGCGACTTCACTAAGGTCAGGTCCTGCATTCCGATTGGATTGCTGCCCTACGGGAGGCCCCTCCCAGCTGGGGATGTCTGGATGGCAGAAAGTCCCTTTCTCTCCATCCTCTCGATTGGCTTACCATTTCTGAGCTTCCAGAACACTGTTGGTTTTTTTTTTTCTTTTTTCACTCTCTTAAGACATGTTTTTGGGAAAACCGACCGCAAGGTCAAGAGAGTGACCCTAGCCAGAGCAGCGTGTTCCCGTCACGTGGACTGGATGGAAACCAGTCTGCGGGGCAGGAAGCCCGACACCTGCTGCATCTGTCAGTGTGTCTAGTGGGCTGAGCTCCTTTTCATCTACCTCTGTTTGTCACACGTGTGACGTCACCGAAGGATTGCTCAACTTTGTTTGCCTGTTGGTGTTGTTCCTGAGAGATCGTGTTCTCCTTCAGGCCCGCTGTTTTCAGTGCATCAGTAGAACATAGTACGAGGACGAAGGCACCGACAACATGAGGAAGTGGACGTGGCATATTCAACGCGTGCACTTCTCTGCTTAAAACTCCCTGGTGGGTTCCAAGTACACGCGAAATATAAATACTTCCTCCTGGCCCATCGGGGCATCTCTCACTGGGCCTCCTCTCTAGCCTCCCGGCTTCCAGTTCCCTCCCTTCCTGTCTTCTTTCTGTTTCTGAGATGCACCCAGCCACCCCCCACTGCCCACACCCCCAGACCTTTGCTCTGGTTAGTTTCCCCCCTTGGGTGCTCTCCACTGTGTCAATACATGACTTCCTTTTATATACACAAATCTCAGTCTGTTTCCTCAGAGACACCTTTCCAAACCAAATCTGAGGTAGGTCCCAGGCGTTCTCATCACTCACTGTGTTTTATTTTCTTCCAAGTTGTTTTTGCTATGGTAAGCAATCTTAGCATTTAATTTGTTTGCTTATTGTCTTTCTCTCCCCTTCGAGAGTGTAAGCTCCACAAGAGAAGGAACCTCGTCAGTTTTGTTTACTTGTATGTCTCCAGCGCCTAGGAAAAAAACATACCTGTCATAGAGTAGGAGCCTAATAAGTATGTGTTAGTGGCTAATTGAGTGAATGAAGGTGGTTATTAGGAGCATGTTTGGGAGGAGGGTGTTGAGGATTCTGAAGTGACTTGATGCCAAGCCTTGTGGCTGTTTCACCGAGAGAAGACCCAGGGGCTGCAGACTCGGGGGTAAACATTCCGAGCTGCTGCTGCCCCGCACGGAGAGCCCCCCTCCCCGCCCCCCCCACCCCTAGAAGAGTTGGGCCACTTCACTCGTTACTGAAGGCAGAGTGCTGTCCCTGGAGGAGATGTGGCGGCCCCGTTGGGCGTGGAACTGGGCCATCGGCGGGGGTGGGGGGGGGGGCTCAGCAGGTGTTTTGGCTCTGAGGGGAGATTTGTTCACATCGGCATTGCTGTCTGAGGGTGGAGTGGGTTGCACTAGCAAGTAGTAGTTTCTCAGGCACGTTGGATGTGCAAGCGAAAGGTTGGACACATTCAGGGAAGAACCCAGTGTGGGGAGGATTCTGCACAGTTAGACCTGGCAGGGTTTACAATCCCTTTCCACCCAGAGTGGCAGCGAATCTGCCCTGTGTTTTTATTTTCTTGCGTATGTGCTCAATCATGTCTGACTCTTTTGCAGCCCCATGGACTATAGCCCACTGGTCTTCTCTTGTGGGGTTCTCCCAGAAAGAATACTAGAGTGACTTGCCATTTCCTTCTCCGTGTCTCTTCCCGACCTTCTCTTCCTGACCCACGGATCAAACCCACATCTCTTGCGTCTCCTGAAATGGCAGGCAGAGTCTTTACCACTAGCGCCACTTCATGTGCCAGCCATGCACTCTATCTTTTCCTTGCTCTTTGTGCTGATTACAGAGGATGCGGGAGATACCTATGTCAGGACCTCCTTCCAGTGGGGGTGGGGGCTGCAGGGAGGGTGTAAGATGCTGTAGGAGACACCAAATTTGGGAGGGAGGGGGGTAACCTGGTTTAGGTCATTGGGAAAGCCTGCCAGAGGGAGCGGGTTTTACACAGGGGTCTGCAGGACTGGCGGGGGTCATCAGGAAGAGAAACAGGAGAACGCCCTGCAAGGGAGGTGATGGGTTTGAACGGTTTAAGAAGTTTGGTGACAGTTTCTGGTACTCAAGGGCTTAGGGCCAGGAAAGTTGAACGTGCTCAGGGCAGACCCACATGATAACAAATTTTGTCACGATTACTGACACAGTGACAGAGCACAGCATACAGAGAGAGGAGTGGAAGAAACAAGCCAAAGGGCAAGAACGCTGGCAGGAGCCAGGCTAGTAAGACCTTAGAAGCCAGGACTGGGCTGCATGCTTAGGGCTGTGGGGGCCTGCAAGGTTTCCGCAGGGGGTAAAGGTGAACGCCGGTGACCCGCGTCTGGAAGGCCCTGCTCTCACTCCTGGTAAAGGGACGCTTGGTACTTTCCCTTCTGTAACAGGCTTGCCCCTTTCAGGTGCTTGGGACAGTCACTCTGCCACTGCTAAGATGACTGCAGACCAGAAGTGTGGAAAGGAGTGATTCGATCTCAGGGACTTGTAATTGAATAGGACTGGAGTTGATGGCTTAGAGGCTGTTCTGCAGTCAGTCCCTGTGACAAGAGGCTAAAGAGATGGCCGTGGGAGCAGGGATGTGGCTGCAAACAGTGCCAGGAAAAGTCCCTGACAGGACTGCTGAATCCAGAGCCAAGAATGTGGCTTCTGCTCAATGAGAAGAGACAGGGAGGGACTTCCAGCTGTGACCCACTGAGATGGAAACGTGGGATGTGTTGGCTCGTTCTGGAGTTACCCCGACAGCAGTTGCTGGTGGGGGCGGTCATAAAAGGGAGCAGAGGCTCTGGATCTGCCCCAGTTTTGAATCCAGTGTTTACTGCATTACTAGCCAGGTAATCTTAGACAAGTGACCTGGAACCTCTCTGAGCCTCAGATGACTCATCTGTGAAACATGGTTTATATGGCTATAGTCAAAACTACATGAAAGTGTGTGGAGCCCCTGGCACAAAATAGATATTAAGTGAATGGTCACTACTGCTATCCTTATCATTTTTATGATCTTTATTGTCAATGTTACGTTCATATAGTTCTAAATGACAAAACACTTTCACATGTTCTCAGTGAAGTAGAAACAGACTTCAGCTCAACTTGCTCCCACAGAATGAGGTTTTGCAACCTTCCTCTCTCATAGCCCTGGTCACACCAGACCATCACCATGTTAGTGTGTCTGCCCACCCCATTAGACTGTGGGTGCCTTAAGCAGACGGATTCTCTTACAGATGCCCAGTGCTAGAATAATCTCATGGCCCCATTTCCGTGCATCCTGGGTCTGTGTAAGGGAGCCCTTGCTCACGACCAGAGCTCCTCAGAAATAGAGCAAGTGGCTTCAAGACGTGATCTCCCCACCCGGGAGGGTTTGTCGTGGGCTGCCTGACAGGGAGGCGGCTGGGATGCGGCTGAACTGACTGGGAGGCCAGCTTAGAAGAGAAGGCCCTTAAGCCCCTGCCTTGTATTCCGTCAGCGTTTTCATCGGGTGGAACGGCTCTGGTGTTCACTCCAGTTCATCCAAAGGGGCAATCGTGGAAGTCTGGGAGCCCTGTGCACAGTGAGCCACACATGGCTGGCCTTGGGAACTCTCCCTTCCTCTGCTTCCGCAGCTCTTCAGAACTCTCAGGACTCACCTTGGCCCCAGCAGATGAACGTTTTTAATGTAAAAAAAAAAAAAAAATTAAGGAATACTTTTATATGGAAGACAGTACTTTTTGAAACATCGAATTGGTCCTAGATGTTTTGGCAGCATGTACTACATAACCTTTTGGATTTGTATTTTCTCTTTCATAGAATAAAAACTCAAGAGTTCTGCAAGTTCACATTATGTAAATATATGTAATAAAATATTTACTTAGGGTTTCCATAAAAAAGGGTCCAAAGGAAAGAATAAGAGAGCTCCTCTTTGCTGGTTTTAGAGGCTCTTCTGGGAATCCCGAGAGAAATTTAAGCCTCTCAAATCTGTTTTGATTGGCCCCCTGCATGTTTTATCTCCTGTAATGAGCTCTTTGTCAGTTTGTCAATTTTGACTAAGGACAGAAAGTTCATGTGTAGTAACAGCACACAGACTGAATTTAAAATTATGGTTTATATCATGATGTAATAATCCTCTCTCTTTTCCTTTAGTCAATATTTACTTGGTAGGCCAGTATATTACAACTCTGACTTCAAAAGAAGACACTTTATTTTACCTTCTCCCAGTGTTGGTTTTAGATACTGGTAATACGGAAATTGGGAGTTGAGCTGTCTGAGACGCTTGGCCACATTCTCTCCGGGCTGAGTTCCTCGATCTTTGCAGGCAGGTCTCTCTGCTCCTGGTGACCCAACAACACAGCTGCGAAGCTCACACAGGGAAGCGGCTGAACTTTGAGCCACACTGGTTTTCCTCAGCCTTCCAGACAGCCCCTTCCTCTGTGAGAAATAGTCCTGTTCTGTGATCCCATAGCGGCCAATATTTCTTAGATGGATTTGGGTTTTCCCTAAAGTATTAATGTGACAAGACTGGTTGGAAAAACCTGATGCTGCCCTGTAGGAGGGTGGGCCCTGAGTGTGAGACAGATGAGAGTGGGGAATCTTAAATTCTAATTTTTCCCTGAACCTCTTATTTTAACCACCCCAAGTTTAAACACTTTTCCATTTTAAAAAATTAAGGGAAAAATCCTCCCCCACTGAAGAAAAAATAAGGGAACAGTAAATAGCTACAACAGCAAGGAGATCAAACCCTTCAATCCTAAAGGAAATCAACCTGAATATTCATTGGAAGGATCGATGCTGAAGCTCAAGCTCCAGCTCCAATACTTTGGCCACCTGATGCAAAGAACTGACTCATTGGAAAAGACCCTGATGCTGGGAAGGATTGAGGGCAGGAGGAGAAGGGGACGACAGAGGATGAGATGGTTGGATGGCATCACCAACTCAAAGGACATGAGTTTGAGCAAGCTCCGGGAGTTGGTGATGGACAGGGAAGCCTGGCGTGTTGCAGTCCATGGGGTCACAAAGAGTTGGGCATGACTGAGCGACTGAACTGAACTGAAATAGCTACACAGTTGGCAGCTAAAATGTGAGATACCTTAAGACTAATTATCCAGGTAAAGCAGAAGAAAAAGTGGTGACATGTTAGTGAGTGCCTCTGAGTCAGCTTGGCTATCAGGCATGGTTATTTTAGTGAGTCATAACCAAAAGGAAATTGATCAACAAGTGAACTTCCAAGTCTACAGGTAGGCTGGTTTCATGTTCAGCTGTGCCCTCAAGTCCAAACAAGGCCATCATGTGTCTCCCTGTGATTCTCAGCCCTGTTTTCTCTGTTAGCATAATTATGGAGCAAAGGTGTTTCCTTGACAGCTCCAGACTTACTGTCCAGAGTCTGGGGAGAGAGACCCTCTTTTCTGAAGTCCATATCAACCCCTGAAAACAGGCTCAGACGTAAAGAATAGACTTATGGACGTGGAGAGAGGGAATGAGAGGGTGAGATGTATGGAAAGAGTAACATGGAAACTTACATTACCATATGTAACATAGAGCCAACAGGAATTTGCTGTATGGCTCAGGAAACTCAAACAGGGGCTCTGTATCAACCTAGACTGGTGGGATGGGGAGGGAGATCTGAGGGGGTTTCAAAAGGGAGGGGTTCCCTGATGGCTCAGAGGTTAAAGCATCTGCCCACAATGCGGGAGACCTGAGTTCAATCCCTGGGTCGGGAAGATTCCCTGGAGAAGGAAATGGCAACCCACTCCAGTATTCTTGCTTGGGGAATCCCATGGATGGAGAATCCCATGGAGGAGCCTGGTGGGCTATAGTTCATGGTGTCACAAAGAGTCGGACATGACTGAGCAACTTAACTAATGTGTATACCTATGGCTGAGGTTCGACAGAAAACAGCAGAATTCTGTAAAGCAATTATCTGTCAATAAAAAATAAATAAATTAAAAAAAAAAAAACAGGCTCAGAGTAAATCTACTTGGATCACATGCCTATGCCTAGACCAGTCACTATGAACCGGAATGGGGTATAGTAGAATTCTGTCAAGCACATATTTAAATGGTAAGCAGTTCCCCTGTGCTTGTATCATCAGTGCCCATGCGGCTCACTGTCTCCAAGCCTAGGGCTATTTCACAGGGCTCTTTCCATATTCTGTGCATTTTCACGTGTACATGTTGGTGTGCATGAGTATAATCACAGTATATCCGATAGATGATGTAGAGGATGTTCAAGAGTAAATCCTAAATGTATACCCTAACTAGCCCCCAAGCCCACTCTGATGCAATTCCCACCAGCCTGAGTCCTCGGATCAGGTCTCTGGTAGAACTGATAGAGCAGGTGGGACCTACTGAAGAAAACTCTGCCAGGAAGGGAACAGGCAATTCTAAAAGGGAAAGAAAGTAGGTCTTTTACCAGAACAGGAAAGACAACAGGCAAATACACTAATTGTTGATTCATTCACTCAGGAAGTACTTATTGAGTACCTACCATGTCAGGGACTTCCCTGGTAGCTCAGATGGTAAAAGCGTCTGCCTACAGTGCGGGAGACCCAGGTTCGATCCCTGGGTCGGGAAGATCCCCTGGAGAAGGAAATGACAACCCACTCCAGTACTCTTGTCTGGAAAATTCCATGGACGAAGGAGCGTGGTAGGCTGTAATTCATGGAGTAGCAAAGAGTCGGACACAACTGATTGACTTCACTTTCACTTTCACCGTGTC
The DNA here is from genome assembly GCF_016772045.2 of Ovis aries. Taxonomy (NCBI): domain Eukaryota; kingdom Metazoa; phylum Chordata; class Mammalia; order Artiodactyla; family Bovidae; genus Ovis; species Ovis aries. Next base: position 233,847,298 of record NC_056055.1, read on the forward strand.
AGGCGTTCTTCTAGGCACTGGGCCTCCAGCAGTGGACTTGACACTGAAGGCACTGCCTCCCTGGAGCCTTCACTATAGGGGCAGACAGTGAGCGCAAGAGCCAGTAAAGACGCACAGTGGTGTCTGGGAGTGATGATAGCTCTGAAAAGACCACGATAAGCATCTTCAGCTATGGGTTAGGTACTGTAGCAGTGCAGGTGGGGGAAACAGGTCAGAGCATCTTGTCTTGTTCTGGGATTCTGTCTCCATCGACCCTTACATGGTGAGAAGGATTTGGGAGGGCAAATCCTGTTGCAATTATTATCCCAAGTGTAAGAAAAAGCATGAGCCAAGCAAGCATCCAAATGGGATGAGGTAAGATATGTCCTGGGAATGGGAAGAGGTTTCCGACGACGTCTGCATAGAGAGTGCGTGGAAGATGAGCTGTAAGGCTGGCAAGGTGGATTGAGGCGAGCCCGTGCAAGGGCATGAGTAAGAGGCTCGACATCACTGGACCTGTGGTTCTGACGAGTGTTAGCAGCAGTGTGGAGGGTTGGGGTGGGGGGAAGGGTGAAGTCAAGTAGGAAGGCCAGCCCTGGGGCTGAGTGAAGGCTGGCATAGACCGAAGAGGCTTCAGGGACTAATTCCTTCTGGTGAGCTGAGGATTCATTCATCATCCAAAATGAGTCTTCTTCTGCAAGTGTACTGATGTTTACTCAAAGAAAACTTTAGCAGTGGTAAACATCTTGTAAAAATGGTTAGTGTTGTCTATTCAGGGTAAAAAAAATCTCATATTTTGGACTACAGTGAGGAAAGTAACCCTAGCGTACACCCCAGAGGGTCAGTGGAGAGCCTGAAGGCGGCCGCCTGGGCTCCACGCCCCCTGACCTTGGAGAGCGACCTGCCTTCTCGGGGTAGATTCCCAGGAGGGGTCTCCCTGGCCTTCAGTTCCAGGCTGATCAACCTTCTTGTGCATTTACAGGCAACTTTGAAGTGGGCGTGCACATTGCTGATGTCAGTTACTTTGTTCCTGAGGGATCCAGTCTGGATAAAGTGGCTGCTGAGAGAGCTACAAGTGTCTACTTGGTTCAGAAGGTAAAAATCTAGTTTCTTGGGTTGAAAAACATGCTTCCATTATGTTCTCTTCCTTTGTTTGTTTGTCCTTTAAAAAAAAATCATGAGGAACAGCTCTTGTGTGTGCTGCTCACTCTGGATATGCCCCACTCCTGGGGTCCCAGGAGCCTGAGCCCATGCTCCTATCATGAGTGGGCCATGGCCATAGGACTTAGCCTAGGATGTCTAGTATTTACCAAGTTCCTCTCGCATGCCCAACCTGTCCACCCCAATCACTGACCCCCTCAGAAGGGGAAGGACAGGATTAACTCAGGTGGACCACAGACCTAAAGGGAAGGACTCACGTCATCCTGGCAATGTGAAGGGTGGCAGTGGATCTTTTTAAGAGGCGGTACTCTAGTGGGTTGTTTTTTACTTGGTAGAGACCTTAAAACTGTCACTGATGACTTCATGTCAGTTTTCCTGCATGGCCCTGTGGCACCACCATGCCCACTGCCTCCCCATCACATCATTTCCCAGAATGTGCCATCTGCCAAGGGTGTGTCTTTTCAGATACAAAGACAGAGGAGCCACATTCCAAACACGTGATTGGCATGGGGCCCAAGGCCTGTAAGTTCACCCCGCTATGAGAGTATACATTCTTTCAAGTCTAAAACCAAGACTCTGTACAAATAGAGGCATCAGCTGTGTCAGAGATTTCTCAGCCTCTCTCTCGTGTCTGGAGCCCACTTTGGCCAGGGTCACTGCAGCTTCAACATGGCTGTCATCTGAGGTTGTCACCTTGGATAATGATGATATTATATACCCCATCATTCCTCAGCTCCAGGACCTTCTAGAGCTGTGCTCTGAAGTCTGAGCACCTCAGCCGTACCTGGCAGCATGTGTGACATGTGGAAGATAGACTTCCAGACATGTCCCTGCCAGGCTCCAATAAGCCATATCAATTGGCCCCAGCCATCTACTAGCAGTAAGAATCTCTGCTGGGCAGAAGGGTTGTTGCATAGTTGAATCCTCATTCATTTTCCCAACCCAGTCCTGTACAGTCCAGCACTCCACCCACCCTTACACACATGGTCTTGGATAACTTATACCAGCAGTCTCCATGCCAACCCCAAGAGGGGTACATTCTAGAATCCCTGGACTCTGGTTTCAGCAACGTGCCTGTGTTGTGCCCACAAAGGTGTTGACAGTTCTAGAACAGGAGTCCTCAGGGACAATCCAAAAGTTCCTAGGATGTCTAGTATTTACCAGGTTCCTCTCACATGTCCACCTTGTCCACCCTAGTCACTGACTCCCTCAGAAGGGAAAGGACAAAAATTAACTCAAATGGACCACAGACCTAAATATGAAATATGAAACTATAAAACTCGTACAAGATAACACTGGGGAAGATTTAGATGCCCTCAGTTTGGCAATGACCTTTTTGATGCAATGCCAAAGGCACACCTCTGAAAGAAAAAATCGATAAGCTGGGCTTAATTAAAATTAAAAATCTCTGCTCATCAAAAGACACTCAAGAAAATTGGACATCTGATTTATTCAGGTGTTCAGCTTTGCCTGCCATTTATACTAGGTGCTCAGAACCTCCATGTAGGTGTTTTCTGCTGTTCCAGTTATGAGAATACTGAAAGAGAGGGGGATGGAGTTGATTACTGAGCTGTGAAATTCTGGGTCAGATGCTGCATAATCATTCAGACCCAGTTATAATTAACAGTGTGTTATCAGTGACAGGTAACCTCTAGGCATAGTGGTATTAAAAGACACAGAACCTTCAGTCACCCCTCAGTGGGAATGGAAAGCTGTATCCTCATCTGAATAGGAGGTGTTCTACCCCAAGGACTTAGCTTATATCCAAGCATCCATGCCCCTGTCTGGCCTCTGTGGCCTGTTCAAACCTAAATGTGGTGTTTGAGGACTTCTGTTTGACCCCCATCCCACATGATGTCTATGACACCTGTGCCCAAGCCGAGGGCAGGTATAGGTGGCTTAAGGGAATGCAGCCCAAATGTGCTACCCACACAAATCACTGAACTTCAGCATGTGAGGCTTGCCGCCTGATCTCCCCTCCATGGCTGTGAAACCTGAGCCATCACCATTGCATTTCTATCCATGTGAATGAACAAGGCTGGCCCTCAATGTGTGTGTGTTTTTGGAGGGTCTGCTCAACATTTTTCAAGTTCATATTCCACTCAGTGTTCACTCACAACCAAATAAGACCTATCAACTGGGACCAGAAGAAGTATTTATTGTTATTGTTACACCCATTTCTACTGATGACATTCCTTGTCCACAGTTTGTCATGCCTTTATTTAATATCCTCATTCCTTGTTAGCCTCAATTTCTGAGCTTCCCCAGTATAGGGTAGCCCACTAGTACCTAAGGAGCCATGAGTTACTTAGGAGGATATTGCAGTTCTGGTAGGCTGACCTGGAGTGAGAAATAAATCATCAAGCCTGGGTCTCATAAGGCATCCATTCAGAGTTATGGACTGAATGTTTGTTTCCCCCTCAAACTGTATATTGAAATCAATTCCAATTCCAAAGAAAGGCAATGCGAAAGAATGCTCAAACTACCACACAGTTGCACTCCTCTCACATGCTAGTAAAGTAATGCTCAAAATTCTCCAAGCCAGGCTTCAGCAATACGTGAACCTTGAACTCCCTGATGTTCAAGCTGGTTTTAGAAAAGGCAGAGGAACCAGATATCAAATTGCCAAGATCCTCTGGATCATGGAAAAAGCAAGAGAGTTCCGAAAAACATCTATTTCTGCTTTATTGACTATGCCAAAGCCTTTGACTCTGTGGATCACAATAAGCTGTGGAAAATTCTGAAAGAGATGGGAATACCAGACCACCTAACCTGCCTCTTGAGAAATCTGTATGCAGATCAGGAAGCAACAGTTCGAACTGGACATGGAACAACAGACTGGTTCCAAATAGGAAAAGGAGTACGTCAAGGCTGTATATTGTCACCCTGCTTATTTAACTTATAGGCAGAGTACATCATGAGAAAGGCTGGATTGGAAGAAACACAAGCTGGAATCCAGATTGCCGGGAGAAATATCAATAACCTCAGATATGCGGATGACACCACTCTTAAGGCAGAAAGTGAAGAGGAACTAAAAAGCCTCTTGATGTGAAAGTGGAGAGTGAAAAAGTTGGCTTAAAGCTCAACGAATTCAGAAAACGAAGATCATGGCATCTGGTCCCATCACTTCATGGGAAACAGTGGAAACAGTGTCAGACTATATTTTTGGGCTCCAAAATCACTGTAGATGGTGACTGCAGCCATGAAATGAAAAGACACTTACTCCTTGGAAAAAAAGTTATGACTAACCTAGATAGTATATTCAAAAGCAGAGACATTACTTTGCCGACTAAGGTCCATCTAGTCAAGGCTATGGTTTTTCCTGTGGTCATGTATGGATGTGAGAGTTGGACTGTGAAGAAGGCTGAGTGCTGAAGAATTGATGCTTTTGAACTGTGTTGTTGGAGAAGACTCTTGAGAGTCCCCTGGACTGCAAGGAGATCCAACCAGTCCATTCTGAAGGAGATCAACCCTGGGATTTCTTTGAAAAGACTGATGCTAAAGCTGAAGCTCCAGTACTTTGGCCACCTCATGGGAAGAGTTGACTCATTGGAAAAGACTCTGATGCTGGGAGGGATCGGGGGCAGGAAGAGAAGGGGACAACCGAGGATGAGATGGCTGGATGGCATCATGGACTTGATGGACGTGAGTCTGAGTGAACTCCGGGAGATGGTGATGGACAGGGAGGCCTGGCGTGCTGCAATTCATGGAGTCGCAAAGATTCAGACACAACTGAGCAACTGAACTGAACTGAACTGAATCCCTAATGTGATGATCTTAGGACGTGGGCCTTTGGGAGGTGATTAGGTCTTTAGGGTGGAGTCCTATTGAATGAGATTAGTGCCCTTATAGGAAGAGAGCCTTGAGAAGGAAATGGCAATCCACTCCAGTATTCTTGCCTGGAGAATCCTGTGGACGGAGGAGCCTGGTGGGCTGCTGTCCACGGGGTCACACAGAGTCAGACAGGACTGAAGCAGCTTAGCATGCATGCATGCATTGGAGAAGGAAACGGCATCTCACTCCAGTATTCTTGCATGGAGAATCCCAAGGATGGAGGAGCCTGGCGGGCTGCCATCTATGTGGTCGCACAGAGTCAAACACGACTGAAGCGACTTAGCAGCAGCAGCAACGGAAAGAAAGCCCAGAGAGCTTTCTCATCACCATATGAGGATCCTGCAGGAAGGTGTCATGCCTGAACCAGGAAACGGGCCCTCACTAGACATTGAATCTGCCATCACCTTGATCCTAGGTGTCCCAGTCCCCAGAACAGTGAGAAATTAGTGTGTGGTGTTTAAGCACCTGGTCTGTGATATTTTTATTATAGCAATCTGAATGTGATAAGATAGGCAGAATCTTTTAAAGTTGAATGTATAAATATACTTTGTGGCCTGACAGTTTTATTTCTAGGTACATACTTAACAGAAATGTGTGCACATGTTAGAAGGAAAAGGTATGAGAATATTTGTTGCAACACTGTTAAAGTAGCCAAAAAACTAGAAACCATTCAATACCATCAGCTGTGGTATAGGCACTCAGCGGGATGCTGTACAACAGTGAACGACAGCTCCACACACAGACATCATGGGGAAAGAAGCCAGACACACGAGAGCACACTGTGTGAGCCCGTGTACATAACGTCCGAAAACGAGCAAAGCGAGACGTCAGGATAGTGATGGCGCTCGGTGGCTTCAGTCGTGTCCAACTCTCTGTGACCCTATGGACCGCAGCCTGCCAGGTTCATCCGTCCACAGGGCTCTCCAGGCAAGAGTACTGGAGTGGGTTGCCATGCCCTTCTCCACAAGATAGCGATTACCCTTGAGGAAAGGGGCCCATCTGGTGGGGGCTTCTTACGATTCTTGGTCTGGGCCCATGAGTGTTCAGTTTGTGAAAATGCTTCAAGCTCTTCCTTATGAATGGTGCATGGGGTGTGTGTGTGTTGAAATCTTTTTTCTTCTGAAGCTTGCTGGGGTGACTTTCAGCATTCCACTCTGGCTCCTTTTAGTGTATGCAAGCAGCCTACTCAGGCAAAGGAACTGACCTCAGAATCCAAGACCCCCACTCAGACTGGGCTCTCCTGAGAACACAGCTCTGATGTTTGTACCTTGATGACACTTAACATAACCTCAGGTTGGAAACATCCCATCTACGCCTCCTCCCCAGAAATGCAGTTGACTCAATCCAACCTCTGTCTGGCCCAGAGCCTTACTTAGGGAAGGGAGATGAGACTTTAAAACCCCTTTTATCTGCAAAACCTATAACATTGTGATGGAAAGAGAAATAGAGGTAGCAGTCAGACTCCATGAGGTGAATAAATGTGAAACATTCTTCTCCTATAGGTTCAAATGTTTAAGAAATTTCGACCCAACTAGAGGTTCTTATTCCAAGCAGATGGCTTTCTCTTATCTAGCAGCCGCACTCTCCTTTTTATAGCCAGGAATTATATCTCAAATTCAGAAAATGAAAATGGAGTTAAGTAACTAATCAGCCTGTTTCCTTTGCTCTTCTCTTTGCTTTGGTTTTGTGACTGTCACTGTTCTAGCATTTCTCTCTGGGACTGCAGAGTTGGGGCTTTTTGGCCCTGAAAAGCCAGGAGCTGAGGGGAAGGAGGGCTCCTGCTGCCGGGCCCTGCCCCCAAGCTTGGCATTCGCTAGTGGTGCCGGCCCGCAGCCTTGGGCAGCAGCAGCTGTGCGTTCTGATTCCTTTGAACCACTGCTCTGACCTTTCTTCCTATTCATTTGTGTTTCTTAAAGGACCGTGTCCAGGAACTTTTCTGCTGTTTTCACTTGACTTTGCCTATAAAAGTCAGCTTCAAAGCTGCTGCTCTCCCCACCCCCAACCCAGGTTCCCTCTGTCTCATTTGGCAAAATCGTTTCTCTCTTTCTCGAGTTCATCAGACGGGGGCAGAGTGTGTGTTGGGGGGTGGGGGAGGGAATGCCAGTTGATTTCTCATCTGTAGGGAAGGTGGCATCAGTCTCTTTTCATTCCGTGTTACTCACCTATAGGTAACTGACGTCAGCATTATAGTCTAAGCTTGATTTGGGAAATTCTCCCATAGATTAGGACAGTATACAGTGAAACAGATCTTGGGTCCAGATACCATGTTATTGTCCAGATTAGCACCATGTGCATGCTTTCTAAGTCGCTTCAGTCATGTCCGACTCTTTGTGACCCTATGGCCCTGTAGCCTGCCAGCCTCCATGGGGAGTCCATGGGGATTCTCCAGGCAAGAATACTGAAATGGGTTGCCATGCCCTCCTTTAGGGGATCTTCTCGACCCAGGGATCAAACCCGCATCTCTTATGTCTCCTGCATTGGCAGGTGGGTTCTTTACCACTGGCGCCACCTGGGAAGCCCCAGATATCACCATACTATCTTATACATGAAATTCTTTTTGCTGGAATTTTACTCACACTAATACATATTTAGTTACTCCTTAACATTAGGGTACCCTTAGAAGGAAAGATAAATTTGTGTATTGGATTTAAATCCTGTGAAAAAGCACTCTTTTTGACAAAAGATAGATATCTGTTAGGACAGGGGACAACTGTCTACCTTAGCTTAGTCTTGTCCTGCTCAGAAGGATGTGACATCTAGCTACTTAATATCCCCAAGCTATCTTCTCTGAGAGGGAAATACAAGGCAATAATAGAATTTAAGGTAATGTTTAAAAAATAAGTGAAGAAGTTTTTAAAATAAAACCTAAACAGTTGAAACCTAAACCTAAATTTTCTGCCTGTTGGCTCAAGCACTTGTGTTATTTTAGGTGTGAAACAGCTCAAATGAAAGTTCTCCCATAAATCTCTACGATATTTTATTGGGACTGCTTTATAATAGAGATCAAAGATGGAGATTGGAAGCCCGTTTTAATATGGAGTCCAAAGAGTTTTAAGATGTTCCTTTATGACCCCAGCAGGTTGTCAGAGTGTTGATGTTTTGTTAATGTCAAACTGTGGAGCAAAGAGTTGATCAAATTCAGAATTCATGGAAGTGTTGATATGAAAAAGAAAACTCTTTAAGCAGAGATGTTGGCTGGCAGATGAATTATCTCTTCGCTGTAAGTCATTTCAGCCTGTGAGTGGGGAGCTAGCTACCTTATCGTTAAATCCTCGAAGTCCTCAGAGAACAGGAGGAAAAACTCACCAAGTTCTCAGGCTCTGATAGCCAGTGGGCACTGCTGGTGGGAGGGAGGTTTGGGAGCGGGCAGAGGCCTGGGGCAAAAGGGGCAGAAGAAGCCCCCGCAGCCTGCCTCTACCCCCCGGTGCTGGAGAACCCCCAGCAGGTCTGGCCCCTGCAAGCTGTTGTGACCCCCGTATCGCGGCTAGTCCCTCCTGTTCCTTTTTTCCTGGATGATTGATTCTTCCCCCTCTGTGGCCCTTTCCGCTGGTCACAGGGCTGTCCTGGCTAACCCGTTGCTGAACTTGGCCAGCCTGCCCGCTGTGGCTTTAGCAGATGTTTCTGCTCTGTGAGGCTAACAGAAGATTTTATAGTCTTGATGGTACCCCCACCCAGCTGTCTTGGGCAGTTTACCTAAATGATCCATTTCTCTCCACTCTCCTAAGCCCTGGTCCACAATGCTTAGAAAGTCAGTGTGGGATCTTCAGTGTCCTTTTTCCCCTAACCGGCTTTTAAGATCTGCCCTGACCCAGCTTTGATTCTGGCCCTGAAACAGGCGTAAGAAGACTTAGCAGCCTTTAAGCCCCTTTCATTTTCTGTGGCCTGAAGTGTCACCAGTTAGCATTTGTTGAGTACTGGCTGTGTACCAGGTCTGAAAAGACAAGAGAGAGGCTAATCTTGCCCTGGGGTAGTCAGGGGAGGTAGGCAGGGAACAATGACATTACCCTGTACTACCTGTGGGTGCAGAAGTGCTCCGTGGAGAGGAAGCATCAGAGGAGAGAGAAACTGTCTCTCCCTGGGTTGGTGGTGGGAGAGGAACTTTTTCAAGAGCCAGGAAGGCTTCATCAATTGATTTTTGAGCAGTGTTTCAAATTGTGAGTGGAAAATTCCTTGCTAGACAAAAGTGGTTGGAGAGAGCATCTCAATTAGAGGTTAGAGAAAGCATGGAACATCCAAGGAACAGTATATAGTTTGGAATTGCTGGGGTATGAACTGCAGGGGGAGCCAAGAGATGAAGTTTCAAAGGCAGACCAGGGAGCTTGGGTTTCATCTTGAGGTCGAGCAAGGAAGTGACATCATCTCCTTTGACTAAGATAGAAAATCACCTTAGCCACTGTGTGGTTGAGGAACAGTGAGACCAGAGCAGAAAGGTACTTATCAGTACGAGGGCCCCTCCCCTCAGTCATGGCCCCTTGAGGCTTTGAGTAACCACCCCAAAACAGAGAGAGATCTTTGCTCACAGAATCATAGGCGAGTTGAGCACCGTGGTTGTATCCAACTGGACCCCAGAGAATAGAGCAGTAGATGTCTTCAGCCTGGTGGTTGAGGAACATCCAGAACAAGGAGCATTCACATCCGCCCCCAGACTCATCTCCTCCCAGTCTAGCAATCACATCCCACAGCAGAGCATGGCCAGGTATGTGGGAGAGGTTAGCATCCCATCAGCTCTGCCGTCTCTTTGGAGACAGGTTCTGTGGGCCCTCTGCCGGCTTCCTCTTGAGAGCTCTGGCCACTGAACATGGAGGGTGCAGGCTCGTACTGAAGACCTCTTGGCCTTCATGATGATGTTTGGGCCTTTGCTCATTAGCCGGATGAGCAGAAAAATAAAATTTCTGAATTCAGCTCATCAGCCATTGTGGGAGATAAAGACAATGTGTCCCAATATAAATAGGATCCCAGATTATCACTGGGTGGAATTTAGTAAGAAGATTTGAAAGTCTGGAAAATGATACGGAAATCTTACCCAGAGTAATTTCAACTCTCGAACTCTGCTGCTTGTTTAGGAGACTTAGGATATGTTCCAAGACAGACAAAGGTTGCACACTCGAACAGCAGAAGGAGGAGAGGAAAGACTCCTTAGAGAGATTTCAAATGCAAAGCTTGCAGGACCCGGAGCTGATTGGGTGGAGGAGGCGGGGGGGTGGGCTGGGGTGGGGGGTTGGGTGGGGGGAGGACCCGCCCCTCACGGCTATTTTCTCCATCCCGCTCAGCCAGGACCTGCGCAAGACTGGCAGAGGACTTGTGGATCTGTAGAGCTGGGACAGGGAAAGTGAGAGCGTTTGAGAACTTAGAAGGAACTCTCCATGTGGGCCGCACTGAGTAATGAAGCTGAAAAAGACACTGTGGAAAACTCTCCAGGGATGAGGGATGCCTATGCATTCGCAAGATGCTGGTGATGGTCAGCGGTTCCTCACCTGCTCGAGAGCTCACTTCTGTTTCCCAGTTAGACATTGTGTGCTGTACCCAGCACCCTACCCCAGGGTCTCTCCAGGACCGCGGCAGGTCTCAAGTTCTGAAATAACAGAACTGGTACATGTGGAAGCCACTTTTCAGAGCGGCTCTCTGTCTCAGCCTCCCTCCCACAAGGGTCCCTGATGTGCTGTGCACTTGACACACGTGCCGTGTGTCACGGGGCAGTTCCAGCGACACCAGCAGAGAACAGGCCCAGTTTATGAGAGGCCCTGACATGCCAAACCGTGGATGTAATTGTAACATCTTCATTCCTTTCCTTTTGGGAAATAACTGTCTACTTACAAAACTATATGGATATAAAGACTGTTTTCTCAGAAGTCCATCTGAATCCTGCCGTAAGAGCTAATGAAAGCTTATTGAAAGGAATGCCCTTTAAAAATTAGGCATAATTATACTACCCCAAAAGTTTTAATGTTTAGCTTGTTTTCCTCCCTGGTGGCTCAGAGGTTAAAGCGTCTGCCTCTAACACAGGAGACCTGGGTTCGATCCCTGGGTTGGGAAGATCCCCTGGAGAAGGAAATGGCAACCCACTCCAGTATTCTTGCCTGGAGAATCCCATGGACGAAGGAGCCTGGTGGGCTACAGTCCATGGGGTTGCAGAGTCAGACACAACTGAGCGACTTAAGACATAAGATATCAAGCAGTGTTTATAACCTTGGGCAGCTGCTGAGTGTACCAATAGTTTTTAAGCGAAAATAGCCAAAATAGTTTAATGACAATAACAATAATAATAATGTGTGCTCAGTTGTGTTCAACCCTTTGCATCTCCAGGGACAACAGCCCATCAGGCCCCTCTGTCCATGTGGTTTTCCAGGCAAGAATGCTGGATTGGGTTGCCATTTCCTTCTCCAGGCGATCTTCCTGACCCAGGGATCCAACCCTGGCCTTCTATGTTGGCAACTGGATTCTTTACTACTAGCGCCAACTGGGAAGCAGGCTTATCCTACACTTAAAATACTAGCTGCCTATCAACTTGTTAAGTATAGATGTTTAAGTGGAAGTTTACTATGTATTTCATACAATGTTTCATATGATAATGATAAACAGTTAATGTAGAAAAAAATAGGTGATTTGTTTTCTGGGCAAAAGTCAGTCATTCATTTGTAAACCGCAAGTGCCTGCTGTGTGTCAAAGCGCTGGACAGAGAGACAGAAACAGTCCTCATTCCTGAAGGCTGCATGGTCTAGTGGAGAGGAGAGTCACATAAAGGGGCAATTAGGCTGAGAGCAAGAGCCATGCATGCGTCATGAGAGCTCAGGGGGATACAGTGAGTGACAGTTTAGAGCCATCTCAAGTCCTTTTGGAAAGAACAGGAGCAGGTAGGAGGGAGGTGTAAAACACAGGGCCTGGTCCCCTGGGGAAATCTGGAGAACTGTTTCAGAGATGCTGATGAGCTGAATCTTAAAGGATGTACAAAAGTCGGCCAGATGCAAAACTCTCAGAAAGGTGCTCCAGAAAGAGGGAACCACAGGTGCACGAGTGGAGCAGCAAGCAGGCCTGGGTGGCTCTGGTTACTGGAGGAGGCCCAAGGCAAAGACTGACGAAGAAGGAAGGTCCCCTTAGAGACTGAAGGACCTGGCAGACCGTGGGGTGGCCAGTGAGCTGACTTCAAGCATCTCCAGTGTTTGTTTACTAATGACAGAGCCAAGACTCAGAGAATTACACTAGGTTTCCCAAATTACACAGGGTAAGACCCTTATGTCTGTCTTTTTTGTTTTTTTAGTGGTAAAGGCCTTTTTGCAAATCAAATCGTAACCCCAGTCTCCAATATGTAAAAATAGATCAGGTTGTATTTCATTAACATAAACTTCTTCCACATTTAAATGTATAACAACCTCACACCAGTCACAATGACTGTCAAAGATTTATAACAGTTGTGAGATCAAGTAATGAAAACCGGTGACCTTCTTTTTATAAACTCTTCTGTTTTTGTAATAAATTTAAATTTACAGAAAAGTTGCAAAGATAGTACAGAGAGCTCCCATATACCACACACTCAGCTCCCCCCACCCTTTGCTAACATCTTACATTACCATGGTACATTTGTCATAACTGAAAAGTTGACATTGGAACATTACTATTAACTAAATCCATACTTTATTTGGATTTCCCCAGTCTTTCCACCAATTATCTTTCTGTTCCAGGGTTCAGTCCAGGGTACCACGTTGCATTTAGTTGCAATGACTTTCTTTTCACAAACACTAAAACACAAAGTCAGGAAATATGTTACATTCTCAGATGTTCAGCTGTATGATTGAAAAAAGATACTGCCTTGAACCCTTAGAAGAAATACTGCTGCTGCTGCTGCTGCTAAGTCGCTTCAATCGTGTCCAACTCTGTGCGACCCCATAGACGGCAGCCCACCAGGCTCCGACGCCCCTGGGATTCTCCAGGCAAGAACGCTGGAGTGGGTTGCCATTCCCTTCTCCAATGCATGAAAGTGAAAAGGGAAAGTGAACCTGCTCAGTCATGTCTGACTCTTCGAGACCTCATGGATTGCAGCCCACCAGGCTCCTCCATCCATGGGATTTTCCAGGCAAGAGTACTGGAGTGGGTTGCCATTGCCTTCTCCGAGAAGAAATACTAACTATATGTGAAAAAAAAAAAAAAAAGGTACTAAGCTTGGACTGCAAGCTTGCAGGGCAAGGAGCTTGCTGCTGAAATGCTGTGATGTGCTTAGTCACTCAGTTGTGTCTGACTCTTTTCGATCCCATGGACTGTAGCCTACCAGGCTTCTGTGTCCGTGGAATTCTCCAAGTAAGAATACTGGAGTGGGTTGCCATGCCCTCCTCTAAGGGATCTTCTCTACCGAGGAATTGAACCCAGGTTTCTCACATTGCAGGCAGATTCTTTGACATCTGAGCCACCAGGGAAGCCCAAGAATACTGGAGTGGGTAGCCTGTCCCTTCTCCAGGGACTCTTCCCAAGCCAGGAATTGGAACCGGGGTCTCCTGCATTGCAGGTGGATGGTTTACCAGCTGAGCTACCAGTCTGGTAATGCAGTGCAGAGAAGAACCCAATAATGCACACTCAACAAACTCAGTTTACTCGGTTTTACTCAGCTTGGGCCGCCATACAGTATACCATAGACTGGGCATTTTTTTTCACAGTGCTGAAGGCTGGCAGTCCTAGAAGAAGGTGCTGGCCAGTTCGGTTCCTAGTGGAGACTCTTTTCCTGGCTTGTGTAGGGCTGTGTGGGTCTTCACAAGGCTTTCTTTCTGTGTGTGTGCAGGGCAGGGAGCCACAAATGACTTCTCTACTTATCAGATCAGGGCCCCACCCTTATGACCTCATTTAACCTTAATTACACCTAAAGACCCCACCTTTGGGAGATGACTGTATTGGGTACAGTCACATTGAGGGTTAGGGCTTCAATGTAGGAATTAGGGGGTAGAGGAGACATGGTTCAGTCCATAGCCTAGTCCAAAGGCTGAAATTATTTGAAATCTTTACAATTTAATCCTGAGACAATATGGTATTAAAATTTTCTCCATTTTTATAGTACCTTTATGCAGGTTAATATGTGTTATTTTGCAAAACACTCAATGCATACAAGAAAATATTAATTATTTAGATCACTTTTGAATACTCATTAAATAAGCTAACAAAGAAAATACAGTGTCATCTGAACAGATGGTTCAAAAACAATAGCAAGAAAATTTTTTCAGAAGTAGGTGCCTTATAAAAAGCTGTTGGGCCTCCCTGGTGGCTCAGTGGTAAAGAGCCTGCCTGCCAGTGCAGTAGACAGGTTCAGTCCCTGATTCAGGAAGATCCCACATGCTGTGGAGCAACTAGGCCCATCTGTCACAACTATTCAGTCTGTGCACTAGAGCCTGTGTTCTGCAACAAAAGAAGCCACGGCGATGAGAAGCCCACCCACCACAGCTGGAGAAAGTCCACACAGCAACGAAGACTGTGTCCCGAGATTAAATAAACAAATAAAATTAATTTTAAAAAAAGCTGTTGCCAGAAGTCTTCAGGTGGTCATTAGGTTTTTATATACAAAAGCTGTAGCATCCTTCAGGATACTGCTGAGTAATGCCATAGTTACTAACATTTTTTGTTACTGGTGTGGGCTTTTCCATATCAAAGGTTACTGTAACGTACTAAAACAGAATAAATGTCCAACACTCTTCACACAGAGTGAGATACCACTGGGGTTTGTTTTGCTTTTGCTGAGGAAGGATCTTGACTAGCTGACTTGACCTCAGCTAGTGCACAGTTGCTGCTCCGTTGCAGCGTTCCCTTGCCTGACACCGCACATCCAGGAGGCCTGCAGTAAGTGTGTTGGGTAAACATCTGTCAATACAGCCATTTTCAGTTTGGGAGGTGGATGGGAGTCAATGATGATGTCATTAATCAAAACTATGGGAGAAAGAAAAGATTTAAAGGCAGGAGGGAGACAGTCAGAAGTATCCTCAGGATATCCAGGAAGAGCCACTCATTTTGTCTTTGGAATTTTAGAGAAAACAAATAACATTCCAGGATGGCTGTAAGTCATCATTTGAAAGTACGTTGAAGAGGATTTCTTTCTTTCTTTCTTTCTTTTTTTTAATTAAAGAGGGTATACCATTGAACTGAGGTAGTTATATCCAAAAGTACAAGTCATTCTTGAGTCTTGAGCTTCAATTTTAGTATATAGTAAATGTAGTTATTTTTTTATTGCTATCATGTATTTTTCCCTGTATTACCAGTTCTCAGCTTTCTGGTTACATTCCCATGTAACAATAAAGCCTCACAGAAAAGTATCAGATAATGCGGTCTTCCTGCCGAGTTTTCAGGGAAAAGAGCTTCCACCATGTTCATCTCACCCTGGAAGCTCAGGCTATTCACCGGAAGGAACCCGCCTCTCTGGGCTGCTTCTCTGCTGGCAGGTAACTGCTGCAGATCGGGCAAAGCCGCTCATGGCCTGTTCCCTGTCCGCAGGTTGTTCCCATGCTTCCCAGGCTGCTGTGTGAAGAGCTGTGTAGCCTCAATCCCATGACCGACAAGCTGACCTTCTCTGTGATCTGGACGCTAACTCCGAAGGGCAAGGTAAGGACTTAACACACCTGTCCCTTCCTTTTGTGACTCCCTCGTAAGCACCCACTGTGTTCCTGGCGCTGGTCTGGAGCTCCGTGGTGGGAGGATGAGGGAGGCGTAAGAGCCTCCCCAGCAAGGAGGACACGGGAGAAAAGCTGTCAGTCTGCTTAGAAGGCTGAGCCTCAGTGGCGTTCAGTGTGTCATGTGAAGGAAGAAGCTGTATAAGCAGAGTCCCATGGGGGAGGCCTCGTGCAGCAGAGGGTGTCCGTGAGGGGACAGTGGGCCGGCCCTGGCTGCAGTTAGGGGAGCAGATGGGGTGAAGGGGGTCATTTGGGGAAAGGGTGGCAAGTTTGGGTAGGTGAGGTGGGCTCAAATGTCTGCAAATGCCAGGCTCCATGAATGATGGCTGTTAGGGTTCCTCTGAAGAGTCATGAGAAAGGAGGCATTTTAGATTAGTGCTGGGACTTTAAGAATCCACCTGCCAGTGCAGGGTACATAGGCTCAGCCCCTCGTCCGGAAGACTGCTCATGCTGCAGAGCAGCTGAGCCTGTGTGTGCCCGAGAGCCTGTGCTGCACAACAAGAGAAGCCACTGCAATGAGAAGCCTGCACACCGCAGCTAGAGACAGCCTGTGTGTAGTGATGAAAACCTAACACAGCCTTAAATAAATCTTTTTTTAAAAAAGAAAGACGAGTGCTGCATCATGGTGCTGTTTGAAGAGGAGCAAAATTTGCATGAGGTCGTGCTGTAATCAAGGCCCAAGGCGATGAAACCATGGACTGAGAGCAGAGGGGAGCAGGATGTCAGCAGCCATTCCCTAAATATAGGGAGTAAATGAGACAGATAAATGAAGGATGACTCGAGAAGAAACTAGTCCCCTCTCCCACAACAGAAGCAACTCTGAACTTCTGAAAATAGGGTAATGATTGGGGAAGCTATGGTCCCAGCTCAGTGCAGTGCTGCACAATTACTAAAGCTCTTATGGAGACCGTGTAAGAACATGGGAACTGTTTATGCTGTAATATTAAATAGAAGTTAAAAAAAAAGATATTTAATTATAAAGAGGTTCCAAATAAAGATGGAGGATCAAATGCCTACATTTACTTTCATTCCCTCCCAAAACCTCACTAAAACAACAGTGAAGAGATTTTTTTAAAGACATAAACCCACAAGGACAAAGAGAATGGGAGAGGAGACAACAGCAACAAAAATTTGGAAGCTGGGAAGCAGATGGATGAGTGGTAACTGACTTAGCAGTCCCGGGAAAGCCAAGTCCTGAGCCAACAATAGCGAAAGCCAAGAAACAACCCAGTTTACACAGAAGAACCCTGAAGAAGTTCAGAAATTGACAGCAGCAGCTATCTCTGGGAAGCAGGGGAGAGGTGGGTGAAGAGGAGACCAACTGTATTAGTCGAAGGTTTACTTTAAAAGATTATCGCTTCCATAACCTAGTGGAAGATCAGAAATTTGTCCCCAAGACAGGATGAAGGACAGGATGCTGAACTGGGGGTCACCAAACAGCTGTGGTCATGACCCACTGGGGGAGGCTGAGTGAACGCTGGCACACCAAACATTAGAAGGCCCATCTTTTCTTCCCCGCCAACCTCAGAATTCTAGTAGCCAAGCCTATACCCTTGACTCAGAAGATAGGAAAATCTTTCTCTGAGGAATCTGAGTGGTGAAGATTTAAAGATAAAAACCTCAAGGATTTCCCAACCAGCAGCTCAGCTGTATTTCCCTACAGTAAAGCTGGGGGACAATAAGCTC
Organism: Ovis aries; assembly: GCF_016772045.2. Classification (NCBI taxonomy): domain Eukaryota; kingdom Metazoa; phylum Chordata; class Mammalia; order Artiodactyla; family Bovidae; genus Ovis; species Ovis aries. The sequence goes on from NC_056055.1 coordinate 233,864,592, forward strand.
CACCCACTCAAGCAGAGCTTTTTAGGATTTCACTAAAGAATCAGCCTTTTTGCATTTCACTTTCCTGTATAGAGACAAGAGGAAAGCCTCTAACGTGGAACAGGAAAACCAAAGTAAACAAGTGGGGAACAACTGGAACAAAACAAGCTACATACGGAATGGAGGGGGAAATGGCTACCGCTCTAGTATTCTTGCCTGGGAATCCCATGGACAGAGGAGCTTGGCAGCTTACAGTCCATAGGGCTGCAGAAGAGTCAGACTTGACTGAATAACTAAGCAACACATAAGGAGGAGAAACTTTTTTGTATCCTTAGAGAGTCCCTTTCTAAAAGAAAGTATCTATACTACAAGATCTAGGTACTTTGAAAAAGAAACATTCAAAAAGTGGTGGTGGGGAAGGAGCTCTTTTTAAAAAATTCCATTAACAGCATGAAATTAAAAACATGATAGAAGAAATGGAGTCTCAGGGTTCAGATTGGAAGATAAAGTTGAAAAATTGTCCCAGAATAAGATGGAAAAGTAGAGCACTAGTCCAAGATATCCAGCATCTGTTCAGTGACCATTCCAGAAATAGGGGACAGAGAAAGAAAGAAGAAATCATCAACAAGATCATTCAGAGAGAGGCCCCATCACTGTAGGATGTGACCCTCCAGGCCAAAAGAGTGCACTGCCCAGCACAGTAAGGGGAACACTGTCTCCAAGCCACATTGTCATAAAGTTTCAGAGCACTGAGGACAAAGAAAAGATCCTATAGGCTACTAAGAAGAAGAATTTAAAAAAAAAAAAAAAAAGAGGCTCATATAGTAGATCAGAACTCAGAAAAAACGTAAGACTTTTTTATTAGAACCCTGGAAGTTAAATGACAGTGAAGCTAAGTTCTCTAATTTCTGGAAGACTATGACCTCCACGCTAAAATCCTGTGCCTAGCTAAGCCATCGGTATAATGTGAGAGTAGGAGAGGACATTTTGAGACTTGCAAGGTCTCAAACAAAAGATGTGCATCTTACATACCCTTTCTCAGGAAGCCTTCACCAAAAAGAAAGAGTAAATCAGGAAGGAGGGAGACCTGGGACTCGGGAAACTAATAAACCCATACAATAAAGAAGTGAAAGGCTTACCTAGATCACAAGTCACCAGACTTCCTGGTCGGGGACCAGTTAGTAAACCTGGTTTTGGTTTTAGACACCATGTGGTCTGTTACAGTTACTCATGAAAGAAGAATATATAAATAATGTGAGCAGGCTGTGACCCACTAAAACTTCCCTTAAAAACAAGTGACTGACTAAATTTGGCCCACAGACCATAATTTGTTGACCCCTGACCTAGATGATGGTGAAGAAAATTCCCAGGGTACCAGCTCGATGCAGATGCAGAAAACAGGGGATCAGATTGGAGCAAGTCAGAAGGTGACCATCTGCAAGTCAGGAAGAAAGCTGGCACCAGAAACTGAATTGGCTGCCATCTCAGCCTCCAGAACTATGAGAAAGAAATTGTTCAAGCTCCCCAGTCTATGGTATTTTGTTATGGCAGCCTCAGCAGACCAACGCCACATCAACTTGACTTTTATACTGGGTTACATTAAAATCTATCCATCTGTTTTATACTTTGAATGGATCTTTTATTCATGCATGATTTTTTATCCAGTAGTCATGTATAGATGTGAGAGTTGGACCATAAAGAAGGTTGAGCACCAAAGAATGGATGCTTTCAAACTATGGATTGGAGAAGACTCTTGAGAGTCCCTTGGACTACAAGGAGATCAAACCAGTCAATCTAAAAGGAAATCAGTCCTGAATACTCATTGGAAGGACTGATGCTGAAGCTAAAGGTTTAATACTTTGGCCACTTGATGGGAAGAACTGACTCATTGGAAAAGACCCTGATGCTGGGAAAGATTGAGGGCAAGAGGAGAGGGGGGCAACAGAGGATGAGAGGGTTAGAAGGCATCACTGGCTCAATGGACATGAGTTTGCACAAACTCAGCCATGAAGGACAGGGAAGCCTGGTATGCTGCAGTCCATGGAGTTGCAGAGTCAGACATGACTAAGTGACTGAACTGGCTGGTGTTTTCAGACTACTACTACTACTGCTAAGTCGCTTCAGTCGTGTCCGACTCTGTGCGACCCCGTAGACCTAGGCAGCCCACCAGGCTCCCCAGTCCCTGGGATTCTCCAGGCAAGAACACTGGAATGGGTTGCCATTTCCTTCTCTCTTTTCAGACTAGTAGTCTGATTTTTTAAATGTTGACACATTTCATTATATTAAAAAGTCACATTTATTAGTGTCACTACAGATCCTAGACAAGTCTTTAAGTATTGGAAAACATGTATCATATACATGGGTATGATACAGGGTTTCCAAAATTCTGATTTTTATGATGGCTTGAATTTTATCATTAGCAATGAATAACGTTCGTTGTTTTTCTTGACGTGCCAGATGACCATAGTGTGTCACTCATCCTCCAAGTAAAAATGGTGTTCTGTAAAAAAAGATGGTCATTTCATCTCACTACTCAAAGTATGTAAATGGTTTTCCCCAAGACAGCCGTCATACTTGGCCATGCTGCTAAGTGGAAAAGACAAGTACACAAGAGTTGAGCCACAGTAAAAGCAATGAAAGCACCAAGTTCCTTACCGCTTCATCAGGAACATGCTGAAGTGAAGTAGGTTTTTTTATTTCCTGTGAGTGTGAGCCAGTGACGAGACCCTGGCCTCTGGCAGCACTTGTTGCTATTGTGTGATTCGTGCCAAGGCATCAACAGTTTTCCCCACCAGTGCTTCTGTGCCATCAATATAAATGGAACATATACAGAAAAGGCCACATGATGCCTTAGTATTAATACTATTATGAAAATAGTTTTGACCTCATGGATCCCTGAATGGAATCCACAGACCGTACTTTGAGAACCACTGTTTTAAACAATTGATGGAAAGCTTGAAGTGGATTAATGTACAGAGCAGATAGAAAAACCAACCAAATTGAAACAAAACAGTTACTAATTTCAGTAAAAATAAAAAGCTGTATAGGAAAGAATAGTAACCCTGAGTATTTACATAGTTATAATAGTTAATTCTCATAGTGATGATGTAATTTTATTGGGAGAACGAGGGCCTGGGAATGCTTATGTGTGTTTGGTTGGGGGAAGGCAGCATGTGTGGCAGGAAGAGTTAATTTGCCCCTTCTATAGTGGAAAAGTTTGTGAATGATGCCTAAAACTGAAAAATCAAGAAGAAGTAATCCGGCAGATTGTATAGAACTGTGAAAGTAAATACCAAAATAATCTACTGAGAGATGACAGTGGTTACCCCTGGGAAGGGGCAGAGGACTGCTGTTCTTCTTAACAAGCCTTTAAAACCACTTCGCTGTTTAAACTGTGGCCACTTTAATTTTTTTATTTTTATTTTGAAAAATTTCAAATATACATGAAAGTGTAGAAAATAGCACAATAAATCCACCATCCCCATCTCCTAGATTTAACAACTGTCAACATTTATTTTCTTTGCTAAAGCATTTTATTTTTTTAATATAAATTTATTTATTTTAATTGGAGGTTAATTACTTTACAATATTGTATTGGTTTTGCCATACATCAACATGAATCCACCACAGGTGTACACGTGTTCACCATCCTGAAGCCGCCTCCCTCCTCCCTCCCCGTACCATCCCTCTGGGTCATCCCAGTGCACCAGCCTCAAGCATCCAGTATCATGCATCGAACCTGGACAGGCAATTCATTTCATGTATGATATTATACATGTTTCAGTGTCCTCCCAAATCATCCCACCCTCGCCCTCTCCCACAGAGTCCAAGACTGTTCTATACATCTGTGTCTCTTTTGCTGTCTTGTGTACAGGGTTATCATTACCATCTTTCCATATATATGTGTTAGTATACTGTATTGGTGTTTTTCTTTCTGGCTTACTTCACTCTGTATAATAGGCTCCAGTTTCATCCACCTCATTAGAACTGGTTCAAATGTATTCTTTTTAATGGCTGAGTAATACTCCATTGTGTATATGTACCACAGCTTTCTTATCCATTCATCTGCTGACGGACATCTAGGTTGCTTCCATGTCCTAGCTATTATAAACAGTGCTGTGATGAACATTAGGGTACACATGTCTCTTTCAGTTCTGGTTTCCTCAGTGTGTATGCCCAGCAATGGGATTGCTGAGTCATAAGGCAGTTCTATTTCCAGTATTTTAAGGAAATGGCAACCCACTCCAGTACCTTTGCCCAGAAAATCCCATCAACGGAGGAGCCCAGTAGGCTGCAGTCCATGGGGTTGCAAAGAGTCGGACACGACTGAGCGATTTCACTTTCACTTTTCAAGGAATCTCCACACTGTTCTCCATAGTGTCTGTACTAGTTTGCATTCCCACCAACAGTGTAAGAGGGTTCTCTTTTCTCCATACCCTCTCCAGCATTTATTGCTTGTAGACTTTTGGATCGCAGCCATTCTAACTGGTGTGAAATGGTACCTCATTGTGGTTTTGATTTGGATTTCTCTGATAATGAGTGATGTTGAGCATCTTTTCATGTGTTTGTTAGCCATCTGTATGTCTTCAACCTGTCTACTTCAGGCTCTACTACAAAGCCACAGTCATCAAGACAGTATGGTACTGGCACAAAGAGAGAAATATAGATCAGTGGAACAAAATAGAAAGCCTAGAGATAAATCCACGCACCTATGGACACCTTATCTTTGACAAAGGAGGCAAGAATATACAAGACAATCTCTTTAACAGGTGGTGCTGGGAAAACTGGTCAACCACTTGTAAAAGAATGAAACTAGAACACTTTCTAACACCATACACAAAAATAAACTCAAAATGGATTAAAAGTCTAAAAGTAAGACCAGAAACTATAAAACTCCTAGAGGAGAACATAGGCAAAACACTCTCCGACATACATCACAGCAGGATCCTCTATGACCCACCTCCCAGAATATTGGAAATACAAGCAATAAACAAATGGGACCTAATTAAACTTAAAAGCTTCTGCACAACAAAGGAAACTATAAGCAAGGTGAAAAGACAGCCTTCAGAATGGGAGAAAATAATAGCAAGTGAAGCAACTGACAAACAACTAATCTCAAAAATATACAAGCAACTCCTGCAGCTCAATTCCAGGAAAATAAACGACCCAATCAAAAAATGGGCCAAAGAAGGCATACAGATGCTAAAGCATTTTAAAGCAAACCATAGACATCACATCATTTCATGCATACATATTTTCATATGTGGCTCTAAAAAATTTGGACATTTCCTTATATAACCACAATGTCATTGGCACACCTAACAGTTAATATTCGTGCCTCGGTGTCATTTAAAACCCAGTTCATAATTGCATTTCCCAGATTGTCTCCAACTGAGAGACAGTCCACTCCAATCCACAGGAGAATCAAAACAAGTTACCTACATAACATTTGGGTTTTGTGACTTTGAATATCTGATAATAAGTTCCGTTTTTAAGAGTTAAGAAGCAAACACTATCTGAAATACGAAGAAAGAAATGTGAAGACAGTAGGCCAGCAATCATATTTCTGTGGAAGTGGGAACTTGTATGGGGGAAAAAAATGAATGGAAAAAGACCAGAAGGAAATAAAATAGAATGCCAGTAGTGGTTGTATTTGGGTAGCAAGGCTATGAGTAATTTTTTCTACTTTTTTGTATTTTCTAGTGTTTTTTGAAAACATTATTGCTTCCATATTTTTATAAATGTTTATTTTTGCAAAAGTTTAACTAAACAGAAAAATAAAAGCCTAAAAGTTAGAAGAAAACTAACTTGAGTCAACAGAAAAGAACTTTGAATCTAAACTAAGCCTGCCAGGGTCAGACCCAAGAAATAAAAAGCCGCCTGATCTAATGAGCTTCTAAAATATGAGGGTCATTTAAAAAGCACTCGGAAGAGGCAGACCCTGAAAACTTGGTTGGTCTGTAGGTTTTCTGTCGGAGGCAGTGTCTGGTGACCAAGCCTTCTGGCACGGGGGGCTGGAGAGCAGGTGCAGAGGAGGCACAGGGTTCAGGAAGGGATGCTGGGCCTCTGGCAAACCCAGCCACAGAGGAAGTGTGAGGCTTTGGACCTGAGACAGTGGTGGAGTGAGACTCACTAACCATACTCCTTATGCTGTAGTCAAACATCCTACCCAGAATAAGAGGCCACACGGTGGGTTGACCTGGTCAGTTAGTCCTGGGGTGTAGTGACAATAAGTGTCTTCCTGCTCACAGTCAAGATACATGAGAGTTCAGATCCCAGACTCGTGTCCAGGAGCTAGTACTTGTTGAAGACACTGGCAAAGGAGAGCCTGAGTTGGTGGGGTTGTTGTTGTTCAGTTGCGCAGTCATGTCCAGCTCTTTGTGACCCCATGGACTGCAGCGTGCCAGGCTTCCCTGTCCTTCACCATCTCCCAGAGCTTGCCCAAACTCATGAGTTGTTAGGGAGGGGTGGGAAAACAGATGGGGTGGTTCAGGGGGCCAGAGAGAACTTCCCAGGTGGTGCTAGTGGTAAAGAACCTACTTGCCAGTGCAGGAGACATGAGAGACATGGAGTCAGTCCCTGGGTTGGGAAAATCCCCTAGAAGGGGGCATGGCAACCCACTCCAGTATTCTTGCCTGGAGAATCCCATGGACAGAGGAGCCTGGTGGGCTGTGGTCCACAGGGCCTCAGAGTCAGACGTGACTGAAGCGGCTTAGTACAGCGGGTGAGAGAAGTGGTAAGGAGGAAAGCGGCACGCATCAAGAGCCCAGTAAGCCTGAGACTTGGTTAGTACACAGTGGTGGCTTCTCATAGTGCACGGGCTTGGACTTCCAAGGAGCTAGGGCAGGGCCAGCAGCCTCAGGCATGGCTGCCAGTCTCCCCTGGAGCTGAAGTGGAGAAAGGTTTTGTTTTTTTCCTTTATCTACTGGAATGCCTTACTTTGTAGAGCTATAGAAAGCCTATTCCAACTGTTTTTAAACACCCAGTAGATTTTTTTAAGTATCTACTAGGAAACCTTGGTGTCATATATGTTAATACTTTCCTTAAGCCAGTGTTCAGGTTTTTAGAATGGAAAACTCTGAAAGATCTGGTTTTTGGCATGTTTCTCACATATTGGTGGTAAGATGTTGTCCTGTGATGTAGATAGCTCTGATTCTGTTTTCCTAAGAGAAACACACCCAGCTGAACCTTGTGCTTTGGAAGTCCAGCTCTGGACCCATGAAATCCTCTCCGACCTTGTCAGTGCAGTCTCATATCTGGTTACCTCCAGCACGTCTGTCTCACTGGGCACCAAGCTCCTGCAAAACAGACCATGTCCACAGGCCCTGGCTCATCAGAGGCATCTCAATTTGAAGTCACCTTTGGGAAATAAACACCAATGTTACACTTTAAAGAAGGTCACAGACAATGAATCTAACTTGATACCTAAGTCCTAAAGCCTTGGAACCCTAAAATCTCAGGTCAGAGGTCAGAATAATAAAGGAAGAGTCTCGCAGTTACAGTAGCAATTCACAGCCTGTGTCTCTCGCAGCGTACCTGGCCTGTGCTGTCTGGCTCAGTCAGAATGCAAGCGTGTACCTCTTGCCCAGAGGTAAGAGGGGCCCAGTTCAGCCCCAGTCCATGGCGCACCTCTTTCAGCCACTTCCGTAGCTCCCAGCCCCAGTCATTGTTGACTCTGGTCATCTTCTGACCCCTCACCTCCAGGCCAGCAGTGAGTCACCTCAGCTTTGTCTACAGCACCTCCAGATTCTGTCCTCTTCCTCACCACTGTCAGCGCTGACCACTGCCGCCAAGCTGCCCCTCCCCACCTGGACTCCAGGGGCCTCCCAACTGTCCCCCGAGCTTCGGCTCGTGCCCCACTTCATCTTCTCCCTACACAGCGGTCCGAGGGAGTCTTCTAAATCAGAAATCAGGTCTCATCTCTCTGTCCTTTTTAATGACCCTCCAGTCTCTCATTCGGAATAAAATCTAAGAAACCTTTAAAGTGGGATTTTTTTTTCCTGTTCTTTTTTTCCCTCTGTCTTCTCTGCTAGAAATGCATGGATTCTAGAGAGTTCTTGGAAGTTGAGTCTTTCCTCGTTCCCGGACCATCTTTACTCACGTGAGAAGAGTGGCTTTTAGGGTGTGGCCAAGCTCTCAGCTGTGTGGCAGCTCCCCAGGCCACCTTCCGGGACCTGACCTCAGCGGGGGTCAGCCCTTCTCAGCCGCCACCTTAGAACACCCTGCAGGTCGCTGGCCACTCCTTGTGGTTCTGGGGAGGTGTTTCCAGTCCCCACCTAACACCTCTTTCTGAACGGCAGACATTGTAGGGGAACTGTGGGATGTGCCAGTCCAGGCTGCCTTTTTTCAGCTGGACCTTCAGTGCTGCTTAGAGGGATCCTTTTATTTGTTGCTTACGTATTTGTTTCAAGCCTTTGTTCTTGGACATCCTGGCAGTGCAGTGGTTAAGATGGCGCTCCCAGCTTAGGGGCACGGGTTCTATCACTGGTTGGGGAGGATCTCACTTGCTGTGTATGGTGGCAAAAAAAAAAACAAACCCCCAAAACGAATAACTTTGCAGTCAATAATAAAGGTAAGTAAGTGTGAAATGGTATTAAAAAAAAAAACTTTATTCTCAGTTCTGGCTTCCAACTTTGCTTCCACTCCTCTCTACTTCGAGATCAACCATTCCCCCAGATGATTTTCAGTTTTCCTTCTGGGAAACCAGAGAGACCAGCCAGCTGGGTCTGCTGAAGTTCCTCCCTTCAGAGTCATCCTTCCCATCTTGTGATGCAGAAAAAAACACACTCCTGCTCCAGCCAGAGGGTAAGCCCTCCGTCCTCCAGATCTGAAATGGCATCAGCATCCCTCTGAACCGCTCAGAGCCTCAGTCTGTAGCCCACCTCACCCCTGCCACATCCTAGCAGTTCTCAGTGATAGCAGCTCTGCCTTTGCCAAGCGTCTCCCATCAGTCCTTCCTTTCCTGTTGCCGCAGTCACTGTCCCTGCCCACGTCCTCACCATCCTCCTTGGTTGGCAGAGACTGTTCATGGCCTCTTCATTCCATTTCCTCAGTGGTGTTAGGTGACTTTTAGAAGCTGAATCTGGTCCCGCTACACTACTACTTAATATCCTCTTACAGTGGGACAGTGGGTTATGATTATCCACAGAAGTCCGTAATCTCCAGAGCATGACCAGTGAAGACCTCCACCAACCCCTTCTCGCATTGCATGACCATCCTTCAGCCCCTCAGCCTCTGCTGACTGGTTCATTTGGCCTCATACAGAGTTGTTCCACTACTGAGACTTTGCATATGCTTTTTCCACTTCCCAGAGTGTCCTTCCCCTCATCCCTGCTAACACGAATCCTACTTACCTATGAGACTCAGCTAAAATGCCACTTCTTCCATGAAAGTGTTAATTATTCCTTCATTCATTCATTTAGTAAATACTCATTGAAGATTTGCTGTGTTGAGACACTATAAAAGGTGTTGAAGATACAAGAATTAAATATGCACCAAAATAGAAACAGTAGTTAATTCCCAATGGTGGATTCATAGGAGATTTTTTTTTCCTTCTCCTTTTCCCACATATATATATATATTTTAAAGTTTTCTGCAGTGAATTGATATTGTAGTAAAAGTAAGATTTTGAGGGTTTTTTTTTCTGTTTTTTTTTTAAGTGGTGGGGGAGAGATATTGGAGTATGTTTATAGGCTGCATAGGGAGGCGAATCAGAGACGTTGCTGATGAGGAAAAAAGGAACAAAGCTTTGGAACCAAGTCATGAAGGAAAGGGCTTCCCTGGTGGCTTCCTACAGTGCAGAATCAATCCCTGGGTTGAGAAGATCCCCTGGAGAAGGAAATAGCAACTCACTCCAGTATTCTTGCCTGGAGAATTCCATGGACAGAGGTGCCTGATGAAGGAAGTGGGAATTTCAGGACCTAAACTCCAGGAGGGGTAGATTAGCTCTCACTAGGAGGATGAGGACCACAGACTTCCCTAGCACAGAAAAGGTGGAGCGTGGGGTCCCTGCTGAAATTTGGAAAGGAGGCAGGTTGGCCTTTCTGAGAATGTGCTTAGATGGGAAGACCCCCACCCTCCCTGTCAGAACCCATTTTCCCATCTTGCTGCCCCTACAGCACCTGTCAGTGCCATTTGTATACAGATCTATCATCCGACTGGACCTTAACATCATTCTTAATTTTTTTTAATCTCTTCTCCTCATACACAGCACAGGATCAAAAGCCCAAAAATGCTTAAAAATTACTTCATAAAGTGAATTGCATATCCATTTTCCGGGGCTTCCCTGGTGGCTCAGTGGTAAAGAATTCACCTGCCAAGCAGGAGACATGACTTTGAACCCTGGAGGTCCCCTGGAGGAGAAAATGGCAACCCAGTCCAGTATTCTTGTCTGGTAAATTCAGTGGATAGAGGAGCCTGACGGGCTACAGTCTGTGGGGTCACAAAAAGTCGGACAGTCATTAGCGACTAAAACAACAACATACCCGTTTACATAGTTCTGTTTAGCCTGCTTTATTAGAATGGTGTTTCCTTGGTAAGGATGTTTATCGCAGCAGCCTTGTCAGCACCCTGAGCTGTGTCCTGGGGTTGAGGAGGGTCTGACACAGCTGCCCGAGTGTCTTCCCCCCACTGCCTTCCCAGCTCACCCTGCTGCTAACACACCAGCTGCCACCCATGGAAATGCTGCTGCTGCTGCTGCTAAGTTGCTTCAGTCGTGTCCAACTCTGTGTGACCCCAAAGACGGCAGCCCACCAGGCTCCCCCATCCCTGGGATTCTCCAGGCAAGAACACGAGTGGGTTGCCATTGCCTTCTCCATGGAAATGCTATAGAACTTGAAAAATAAAACTAGGATCCCCCCGGGTCATCTTGTGTCTGCAGCAAGCCCACAGAGCCAAGCACAAGCGCAGGACTGTGTGGCTGGGGGCTGCAGGTCATGGTAAAGAAACAGTGCCGGGTTTTATGCCTCCTCCTAGGACACTTCAGTGGAAATCTTGCCCAATCAACTCCCAGTGAGAGACCATAGGTCCCAAGGCTGATTCTGAAAATAATAGAAAAGTTCCCAGAATATTCATTTTTAGTCCTTAGCAGAGCAGGGCAAAGTCGCTTTATTTCAGACCTATAGAGATAGCCTGGGACCAGAGGAGCCTTTGGAAGAACTGTGTTGTGTCCTTTGTGTCCTGGTTTGCTAACGAAGATACCAGGCAATTAGAGGCTGACCTAAGGTCACTTCAAGGTAACAGCAGACCTGAGCACAGATTTTGCTGTGAATCCTTGAGTTTAAAGTAAAAATTCAAAATAAAATATTTTTAAGAATTAACAAAACAAGACGTATCATTTATAGGATTGTTGTCACTGTTGTTTAGTCATTAAGTCGTGTCTGACTCTTTTGCAAACAAAAAAAAATTTTTTAATCAGCCTTTCCTGCATTTAGAGGTTACTAATCATGAAGATGATTTAAATTTAAGGTACTTGGGCTCTGAGGTTAATAAACAACGTGTTGCTGTGCTGCATGCCTTTAAAGGACGGATGGACCTCGTTGTTGGAGAGATGACTTCCTTTGGTGTTTTTGGAAGGCTGGAACTGAATTAACCTCACTGGCTTTAGAAATCTGTGATTCTATTTTCCCTGGGTTTTTCTGAACCCAATCCTTAGAAGCTTCCTCCATGGCTCTCCTGTGCTTTGCTCCCTCTCCCCCACCTGCAGCTTCCTTCCCACAGCCCTCAGGCCTCCCAAACAGTCCACCACCTCCAAAGATTCCTCCTGCCCGCCCCCACCCGCCTCGCAACTGTCTGCAGTAAAGGGAACACTTGTCAAAGACTTCCCTGGCTTCCCTGGTGTTTCAGATGGTAAAGAATCTGCCTGCAGTACTGGAAACCCGAGTTAAATCCCTAAGTTGGGAAGATGCCCTGGAGAAGGGAATGGCAACCCACTCCAGTATTCTTGCCTGGAGAATCCCATGGACAGAGGCCCCTGGCGGGTTCCTTGGCATTGCAAAGAGCCAGATGCGACTGGGCGACTAACACTTTCCAAAGACTGCCCAGTCGGGGTCCCTCATCCTCTGTCACAGGAATGGAATTCTCGTCTCTTGACCATATCCTGCCTTCAGACTCTTGTGCCATTTCTAACGTTTACAAGGCAGACAGTTGAGAGAGTTTCCTTATTTCTTTCATCTTTGGCTTTGAAGTTTAGACCTTCAGGTCAAGATGCTGGAGGGGAGTAAAATTTGCCATTCCAGGATATCTTTTGGGCTTCCCCTCATAGCTCAGTTGATAAAGAATCTGCCTGCAGTGCAGGAGTCCCCTATTCAATTCCTGGGTTGGGAAGATCCACTGGAGAAGGGAAGGATAGGCTGCCCACTCCAGTATTCTTGGGCTTCCCTTGTGGCTCAGCTGGTTAAGAATCTGCCTGCAATGCGGGAGAACTGGGTTCAATCCCTGGGTTGGGACGATCCCCTGGAGAAGGGAACTGGCTACCCACTCCAGTATTCTGGCCTGGAGAATTCCATGGACTGTGTAGTCCATGGGGTCGCAAAGAGCTGGACACGACTGAGCGACTTTCACTTTGACTTTCAGGATATCTCTTGGGCATGTGGATTGTTTCAAGCTGAAAACAATCAGGACCCAAAAGACTCAGGAAGAAACTCTGACTTTACCTTCACTGTCTAAAGAATGTAGAGGACCTGCTTTCTAAAAGGGAGAGAGCTATCATCACAGATAACTCTAGGATGGACTAGGTATGGTAGACAGGAGGAACCTTTCAAAATCTGTTTTTTTTTTTAATTCCTGTGTGTGTCCCATTGTCTCTGCCTGGTCCACACATTGTAAACATTTGTTTACCAAGCATTTGCTTTTCCACCTTCATGTGAATTTCCTTCCTCCCCTTCTAAGTCCTGAATCACTAGCCCAGCATTCTCTTCTGTTATTAGCTGAAGATGGTATTTAAAGTGAAGCTTTCAGCCATTTTAGTGAGTTACTCAGCTTTCCTGAGTCTCTCCCATGTTTTGTTTGATTTTCTCCTGTTAATCTGTCTCATGACAATTTAATTCTTAGCCCAGAAAAACCTGGAAGAGTAGAAAAAAATTTCTTCCTCCCCAACAATAGGAGTAGGCCTGATTATAGTCTGAGGGACAACAGACTAGGCTGGTGGCAAGTGACCTCAAACTGTAGAAGAGAACACAATTGACTCCATACAAATTAATCTTCCATAAAATTCTTGTACATACACTGCCTTATAAACTAAAACTAGCAAACACATGGCCCTCTGGTACCCATGCTCCCTCCTCAGCTTCCGAGAACTGGGTTTACCTCTTGATGGGTGTTGAGCCAAAAGACACCACCAATCCAAAGAGTGGGAGAAGGAAGGATTTATTACTTGCAGCAAGTAGGAATAACATGGGGGATCTTTCCCAAAGCAGTGTCTCCGCAGACAGCAAAATGGGGGAAGTTTTAAGCTAGGATGCCTGCAGACTCCTAAAGGGGCTTCAGCCAAGGAGGGTTCAGCATAGAATTGGGGCAGAAGTTGGCAGAGTCCACATGATAGTTGATTGAAGTCACAGGCATCAGAAAAGGGCAACATCATTATTCATAGTTACTCTGGTAATTGAGTATTGTTAAGGGTAGTTAAATTTTGCAAAACAGCTTCAGGCTAATCTTTACCATTGGAACAGAATTAGGAATCTTTACAACTGATATATCATCTCCAATCTGGTTAAGTTAGCTCCCTGGCCTGGTAATAGCTGTTTGTTTTTACCTTCTTTCATTCCCTTAAAATCAACTACTGAGACCCATTCTTCTGTAAGAGCAAGCATTGTGGCCAGGCTCAGATCATCAAATGGCTTAGGCCTAAAGTGGTTTCTCTTATTTAAGAAAGTCATGTCTGGCTCACTACCTCCATGGACCCCTACCTAATCTACTTACACAGTACCCCCCACATTGAGATATTTCACTCTTCTTTCTTGAGGGGCACAGAGCCAAAAGTCATTCTTTTGTAACTACTTCTTGCTGAGAATGGGCATTGCCGTTTCCCTAGTTAGAGGAGTGAAGCTCTCTCTGCTACAGCTAGAGAAGTTTCAGGGTCCACAGAGTAGTGGCTGAATGTGCATAGCATTATTCTAGCAGGTGTAGGTGAGGCACAGCAGGAGAGGCAGTTAATAGCAACTTTGCAGCTTCACTGGCAGAGTCTTGAGCCAAGAGCCCCCTGACCCAAACCATTTTCTCTAAACTGGGAAGAGGATCCTTCAGAGGAGATTTAATTTTTTTTCATATACATCATGAGGTGAGTCATATTAGAAACTCATCAGATATAAAACCCAGCATTCAGTATGTCTTATAAGTTCCTCCTTGAACAGCTGTTAAAATATCAAGGACCACGCAGTTCTAGAGGATGACTTTTTGTATCATAGAAACTTCTGAGTTCATCGTTCTTACTGAATAAATTTCACAAAGCCCTGTGTGTGAATGATGATGTCCTCTAGTTTTTTATTTTTAATGCATTTTTTTCCCTTAATAGCCAAAGCAGATATACATTCAATAGGCCACTAAACAGGCCACTTCGGTCACTATAAACTTTAAGGTAAATCATGTATTAGCTGGAATGGCTTCCCAATACCTAACTGAGTTCGTGAAAATTTATTTTATCATTTTTCCTTTTGATTGCAAATCTCTTGGTAGGTCAGATTTGTCCCTCAATGCCAGGGTGATTGCTGCCTGGCATCCGTCATGTTCCCTGGTGCCACGCTTCCTTTTTGTTTATAAGTAGTGGCCTACTCATCAGATACAGTGAACAAGCTCAGAGGTGTGTTAATAGGGAAACATTTTATAAGCTATATGTTGTATCAGTTATACTGAATTGTCACACGGACATCATACATGCGCTTTTAGCAGTAGACTTAAAGCAAGCAATGATATTTGTTGTTATATGTCACACAGTAGTTGTACTCTGTGACAGCTTCACTGGATAATTTCCTTTAGTTTTGTTGCACGTGCGCTAGTTAAGAGTACTTGATAAGGCTGCTGGGAATCTAGAATCTTCCATTTTTAGAGGAATCAGGTAGAGACAAAAGATTAATGTCTCAGTCCTACCCTCAAGTTAAAATTTACCAAGTTGGTGTAGGTTATAATTAGCTTAAGGGGAAAGGTATCCTTATATCTGGAAAACAGATGAAAAACCAACGATATTTCTTTGGGAAAGATCCCCAGTGATCTCCTTACTTGCCACAAGTAATAACTCCTTCCTTCTCTCGCTCTTTGGCTTGGTTGCATCTTTTGGTTCAACATCCACCCAGAGGCAAACCCAGCTTTTGGGTAACAGGCCCAGCCGGGCCACAGCAGGAGAGGACACAGCTAGGTCTAAATAGGAGTGTGTGGCTGACAGTGTCTCCATCTTGTCACTTACTCTGTGATCTTACCATGGTCTTCTCTGTTCTTCTTTAAGAAGGGACCTGTGCCTCACTTTGTCACCACTGGCCTGGCCAGGAGTGGGCCCAGCAGAGGAGACCCCCTGCTTGCTCCTCGCGAGCCACCCCCCTCACTACCTCTGCCCTCTGCAGTCACCAGCACCTCTGCATCATAGACATACTGCCGTCGGCCTCTCCTCACTGTCTTCGAGCACTGCCTCTTTCTGCCCAGTTTCTTTTTGGAAACGTTACTCTTGGCATCTTTGACTTTTTTTACCCCTGGGCCCTCCCCTACCCTAGGGGGGTTGCCTCGTGTTCACAGTAAGAAGAGGCAGAAATCCGTGCACCCTCCTACCCCTGATCATCTCAGCAGCCTGGTTTTGTTCCAATCAGGAAACTGTTTCTTTCTTCCTATTACATTTTTTTTAATTGAATTATAGTTGATTTACAATGTTGTGTTATTTTCTGGTGTATAGCAAAGTGGTTAGCTATATATATATATATATATATATATATATATATGAATATATGTATTTTTCATTATAGGTTATTACAAAATATTGAATATCGTTCCCTGTGCTATACAGTAGGACCTTGTTATTTATCTGTTTTATATACAGTACTGTGTATCTGCTAATCCTGAACTCCCATCCCTCCCCTGCTTTCCCCTTTGGTAACCAGATTTGTTTTCTGTGTCTGTGAGTCTGTTTCGTAAAGAAGTTCGTTTTTCTGATATATTTTTTGAACCAAATAGTTTATATACAGAAGCCCAAAGCTGTAGTGGAAGTGATTTTATATCTAATTACTTAAAATTACAAATTAACCCCATTAGCAGTGTTTTGAACCAAATATTTCTTAATGAGTCACTGACTTTTTTAGAAGCTTAAAATTTTAAATACATTTGAATGGAAATTAATAGTTTTCAAATGATATGTTTTCCCCATGACTTTGTATCTATTAAATAGAAAGTCAATATTTTACTTTCTTTACTTCACTGTCTGTCTCTTTTGTGACCTTCAGCAAGCTATACTAAAAAATAACACTTGATTTTGAGTCTTAGGTCTTTAGCACAGATCTGATCCTGGCCTCCACTTAGGAGTTAGCGTGACTTTTCACAAATCCCCAACCTCTTCTCTCAATGTAAAATGGGCCAAATAACGTACTCCCAGGTGTGTTGGACTTCCTAGGTGGCAAAGAACCTGCCTCCAATGCAAGAGATATAAGAAATGCAGGTTAGATGCCTGAGTCAGCAAGATCCCCTGGAGGAGGGCATGGCAACCCACTCCAGTATTCTTGCCTGGAGAATCCCATGGACAGAGGAGCCTGGTGGGCTACAGTCCATGGGGTCAGAGAGTCAGCCGTGAGTGAAGGGATTTAGCATGCACACACATCCAGGTGTGTTAGAGAGATTTGAGAGGGTCGGAGGTGTGAGAGCTCTGCCACCAAGCAGAGCCAGGTGGTCCCCGGTGTCAAGCCACTTCCTGTCCTACCTGGTACCAGAAAGTAGATCTTGAGGTAGGCAATATTTTCTCCTTTCTAACTAGGTTTTTTTTTTTTTCCCCCAGCCGGATACCTTAGTGGATATTGGCATGCTGTTTAATCCAACATCCTAAATAGCAGTGTCCTAGAGCATACGCAGGAAGCTTGCCGCCTGCAGAAAGAGAGTGACCCAAATCCTGTGATGAAATGAATGGCAGAGGAAGGCCATGATTCTTCTCTGAAGGGTTCTGTTTACGAAGCTCCTCGTGGCTTTTTTGCTTTTTCCATGAAAAACTCTTTGTCTTTTTGTCTTCTGCCACTGGCCCTGGTTACAAACCGGGCGTTGATGTGAATCCAGTTTCCAAATTGGAAATTAATGAGGTGTCCCATCCAGAGAGGCCTTCCTCCCGTTCTGTAAGGCGTGCTGCCCCAGGAACCAACACCCCCGCCCAGTCAGGTCCCTGCTTTCCTGTTGACCTTCAGTGGGTGAGGGGGCTGTGGGCATCCTTGCCACTTCATCACAATGTGGTTTCTTGGCCTGTGAGTTTTTTCAGTCCGTGTGTCAGGTATGACTTCCAGAATCAATGGGTTGTTTTTAAGCTGCCTGGCCGTCTCTGGGCCAGGAAGTTCTTATTGGCTCTTTAGAGCTCCTACTTCAGCCCTTCGTATGTTCAAAAAGAAGGTGCAGACTCTCTGGAATGGAGGCGTTAAGGGAGGGGAGGCCCAAGTAAGGTGACAGAGTTGTGGGAAGCTTCTCATCAGTGCTGAGTCCCAGGTTTGCTGGTGTTTGAGTTGTCATTGACAGATGAGGAGACAAACCGAAGGGGCAGTGGGTCCAGTGAGGAAGAAGAGGCAGCTCAGACTGAGCTCACCCTTGTTAGTGGCTAGCAAGTTTTGATCAGGAGTGGGGGACCTCAGGTTTTGCCAAGTTACAGTGAATATGTTTTAAGACTCCTTGGGATTCAAAATGGCCCCTGGTCAGGGACCAGCACTACAGAACAGGGTTTAGAGGGAGCCACTGAGCTGTTTAGACGCAGGATATATGGATCGGGGTGGCAGAGTATCTAGGAACCTCGTGGAACTTACTGCAAAAGTTTGTCCATAAATACTTAAAGGGAGAGGGCCTGGAGCTGTCACTAGCTTTTTAAAGTAGTTCTTGACTCACCAGTTCACATGAAAATGGATGCCCAGTCAGGGTGATCCAAGTCTCCCCACCCTCTGTGCAGTGGTGACCCCTGGTACATATGTAGGGCTTTCCTGTGTCTTCTAGGAAAAGGGGACAAAAACCCCAAGAGGCCAGATACCCTCTGACCCAGATGTCTGAGGGAGTGTGTGAGAAAAGAGCAGTGGAACTGAATGAAAAGGGACATTTCCCCAAGCTAAAGACAGACTGTCCAGCAAAATGTTGACACACGGAAGGAGGAGGATTGACCGACTGGGTTTGGAATGAGTCGTAGAAAAGGAAACAAGCTGAGTCTCCAGGGGAAATCTTTGCGACCACAAGAATGAAGAGGTTGTGGCCCCGTCATCCTAGAGGAGGTTGGAGCAGCTCCACGAGTGGGAAGTTTTCAGGAAAGATGGCTATGACGGAGGGACAAGCATGGGCTGACCTTGAAAGGGGCTCTTCTGGGGACCTGCACACACTGCTTCCCCCAGGACTGCTGGACAGTTTAATTGCCCCTACAATTTCTTCTGCATTCAGTGCATGCGCGTGTGTGCGCAGACGCACACACACACATACACACAGTCCCTGGAATTGCCTCTACAATTTCTCCTGCGTTCAGCGCATACACATACACATCTCCTGAGAACCAAAGTCGGGACCCGCTTGCCACAGCAGAAGAGTCATCAGCATAATATTTTGAGTTGCTTGTATTTTGAGATGAGAGTAGTTTTAAAAATAATTCAGAAAGTATATTTTGAGGGTTTTTTTTTTAAGAACATTAAAGTCTGATATTCCAGATCAAGACTCTTCATAATAAGGCTCTTTGCACTAAACCAATGAAAAACATGAGTGGTTTCTATTGTTCACTTCCCCGTGCTTAATGGCTGCCATTATAAAGAGTAGTGGTTCTTCCTTCAAAGGTAAGGAGAGGGTGTCAGAGGGGTCTCTAGCTCTTCAGGTAGAAGCTGTGTGCCCTCGAATTTTCATGGTATGGACAGCTGTGGGCTGGGCCCTCCCTGTTCCCCACTGGGGAACACCTAGTAACCCTTCAGACAGGTGTTTTCAGGAAGCCTTGTCTCTGGAGTTGGGACCGAAATGGTTTAGCTGGTAAAGGGGGAAGGGGTGGGGGGTGCTCAGATTAAAAAAAAAGCCGGTGCTCGTCCCTCCTCATTTCCTCAGTCTCTGTAGAATGTGTACAGATGAATGGTTGCGTGAAAGAAAAAACTGAAGGAAAAAAAAATTCTCTCCCTCACAATCCGTCCATCTCTGCAGATCCTCGCTGAATGGTTTGGCCGGACCATCATCCGCTCCTGCACCAAACTGAGCTACGAGCACGCGCAGAGCATGATTGAAAGCCCGACCAGGAGAATCCCGGAGAGGGAGCTGCCTGCCATCTCCCCCGAGCACACGTGTGACGAGGTGCACCGGGCTGTCTTGAACCTCCACGGAATCGCGAAGGAGTTACGCAGACAGCGGTTTGCGGACGGCGCACTGCGTCTGGATCAGGTCAGTGGCTTCCTCTTTTCAACGCCGCCCGCAGACCTGACTTCCGCCAAAGCCCAGTGTGTGCGAGAATTAGCATGGCAGCCCTGGGGCTGGTCCCTCTGTCCTTTCCTCAGTCTCTGCCCTCAAACAGTGGCGTCTGAGGCAGGCGGGAACCGCTTCCCTCGCGACTCTGCAGATACCTGGGGCCTCATGACGTGAGCCCGCTGGTCTTGTGGCAGAAGCCTCTTCCCTCAGCTCAACTCTGGCATTCCCTGGAGTCTGCCCACCCTCCTATTTATTTCTCTTTCCACAATCCCTCCCTGAATGAACCCCTGTATTCTTATTTTAACTTCTTCGTGTCCAACTCTCTGTGACCCCATGGGCTTTAGTCCAGCAGGCTCCTCTGTCCATGGATAAGAATAGCCAGTCTCTTCGCCCGGGGGTGGGGGGAGGGGGCGGGGTCTTCCCAACCCAGGGATTGAACCAGGGTCTTTTGCATCTCCTGGCTTGGAGATGGATTCTTAACCTCTGAGCCACCAGCGAAGCTTATTTCTTATTTGAGCTATCAGATGCTGAAGACACCAACATTAATTTCTCTATCCCTGCCCGCCTTCCCCAGGCCCTACATCTGCCACCCGAAACTCCTCACCTGGCGCTCCCTGTCCCTTCCGCCTGACACAGTGACCATCACCCCAGTGAGCTGCACACGTGGACTGTGTTCCCTTCCCTCGGCTCTCCAGGGGAGCTGTGTGTTTCAATGCCGCCTTTACCCCCATCCTGGCTATGCCGGTTGTACATGTTATAATTACTCACTGTAACGGAATATTAGGTACACTGATCAAGTAAGAACATTTTAAAAAGCTGCTGTTCCTGTGAAAACTAAGTTAAATTGTTTGCAAACACTTGATGAAGATGAATCTTCAGAAATTCTGCTGTTTGGGTGTGATGACTATAAAAAGGAGGGGGGAAATCATAAAATTCAGGAGGAACTTTGTACTCAGATTGCATTATAGATATCTAAGCTCTCTCTTTTAATGAAACAAAATGATAAATTATAGGCAATGAAGTATACATAGTTTATCAGAAAAAAGTATGTAAAAATCTAATTAGCATACTCTTTTGTAAAAGTGAGGGTGAAGGGAAGTGAAGTCGCTCAGTTGTGTCAACTCTTTGCGACCCCATGGACCGTAGCCTACCAGGCTCCTCTGTCCATGGGATTTTCCAGGCAAGAGTACTGGAGTGGGTTACCATTTCCTTCTCCAGAGGCTCTTCCTGACCTAGGGATCAAACCTAGGTCTCCTGCATTGTAGGCAGATGCTTTACCGTCTGAACCACCAGGGAAATCCTAAAAGTGAGTGTATATGCATTTATATAAATTTGTTGTTATTGTTCAGTCACTTAGTCATGTCCGACTCTTTGTGATCCCATGGACTGCTGCACACCAGGCTTCCCTGTCCATCTCCATCTCCCGGAGCTTGCTCAAATTCATGTCCATTGAGTCAGTGATGCCATCCAACCATCTCATCCTCCATCGTCCCCTTCTCCTCCTGCTTTCAATCTTCCCCAGCATTAGGGCTTTTTCCAATGAACTGGCTTTTTGAATCAGGTGGCCAGAGTATTGAAGCTTCAGTTTCAGCATCAGTCCTTCCAGTGAATATTCAGGATTGATTTCCTTTAGGATTGACTGGTTTGATCTCCTTTCTGTCCAAGGGACTCTCAAGCATATTCTCCAGCACCACAGTTCAAAAGCATTATATAAATTTAAGTTAAACAAATGTTTAGTTAAGTATGATTCCCCTCTTCATCCAGCTTCTGGAAAAGCTAACCCACCATCACATCAAGCACATCAAGTGAGAGAGTTCCATTACACCATTTTAGAGACCCTTCCCCATCAGATCGTTATAAAATTGGATTGAATTAAATATGTTAAGTACTCTAAATACTGTAAAAGACCATCAGTGATCTCAGCTTGCATTAGGAGGTGTCAATGTAGAAGAATGATCACAGTTTCAGATTGTTACTGATCTGTTGGCATGTTTTAGAGTGAGAATTTTATTGCTGAAAATAACTTTTTTTCAATTATTTTTATTGGAGAATAGTTGATTTACAGTGTTGTGTTAGGTTCTGCTGTTCAGCAAAGTGAATCAATTATACACGTACATATATCCACTCTTTTAGATTCTGTTCTCATATTGTCATTACAGAGTATTGAGTAGAATTTCCTGTGCTATACAGTAGGTCCTTATTAGTTATCTATTTCATATATAATAGTGTGTATATGTCAATCCCAATGAAAATAATTTGAGATACTTGTATTCCATCAGCCCTCTCAACTTGTAGATTAGAAGCTGAAGTCCTCAAGGGTTAATTGAGTTTCTTATATGCAAGCAATCCAGATAGCCAACTCTTCATTCACTTCTCTTCCATTTACACCATGCTGACTTGAGAAAGAGAGGTTTCCCTTCCAAGAGAGAATGAAACCCTGAAGTCCTAATTAGGTTCCAGTTAATTAAGGTTTGAAAATAATGGAATTGCACCCTTGGGGCTGATTCCTTGGTTCCAGCTCAGTGGGTAAAGAACCCACCTGCCAGCGCAGGAGAGGCAGGTTCGATCCCTGGGTCGGGAAGATCCCCTGGAGGGGGAAATGGCAACCCACTCCAGTATTCTTGCTGGGACAATCCCATGGTCAGAGGAGTCTGGTGGGCTACAGTCCATAAGGTTACAAAGAGTAGGATGCAGCTAGACTTATGGCACACCAGAAAACAAGTTTGTGGACCACAGCTCTGGAAGAAGGGGCACGTTGGTCTCCTGCAGCAGGTTCCTGGCAAGATCGTTGATAAATCAACCAGACAGCCCATCCAGCAGTCCCTGCGTTTGTTCCCCTTTGCCTGCTGCCTGCATCTGCCCTCATAAAAATCCATTTTTCCCAGTGCCTTTGGCACAGACTGCTGTTTGGAGTTGCTCTCTCATGCTTTGTGTGCCCCAGTTCACTGTGTCCACATTTTTGGTGGCAGGTCTAAAAAAAATACGTCCTTCTGCCCTCCTGTAAGAGGAGACAACATCTGTGCTGCATGCCCTTGAATGCAGAAGAAATCTGCTAAGCCAGAAATTTCCCCTTTCCAAGACGTGAGTTTACCCTGATGATTTCCAGAATGAGTGAGGTGGAGGACACCAGCATGGGGCCTGTTTGTTGAGTCAAGGGGAGACTGGTTCGGCAGTCACAGTAACTACCAAACAAAGCAACTTGATCACCGGGTGACTGCAGGCAGCAGCTTATTCCAGAGCTGCCTGGCCCACGTCTGAGATAATGTATTCCCCGAGCTACAGGCCACCTGGGCTGGCTCTTGTCCCCTGGGACCATCTGCCTGCAGTCCTGTGCACTTACCCAGTGTACGCTCAAGTGTTAGCAAGTTCTGTGTGAACTGTGGTGTGAAACACACCAGGAAGCACTGCCTTTGGGTCAGGTTGCTGAGAAGTCCTAGCTCAGGGAAGTGACATACCTTTGTTTCTCTGCCCCAAAGGTCAGGTCAGGTGCTGAGCGCGTTCTATTTGCTTTTTGGTTGGTTGAGTTGAAAACTATCCCCTTTTCTGCTGCCATGTTAAATCTAGAATTTAACACAGATACTTGTATTCATTTATGACAAGTTGCTAAGTCGTGTCCGACTCTTTGTGACCCATACACTGGAGCCCGTCAGGAACTTTCCAGAACGTTCCACTGTCCGTGGAACTTTCCAGGCAAGAATACGGGAATGGATAGCCATTTCCTTCTCCAGGGGATCTTCCTGATGCAGGGATCAAACTCGCATCTCCTCCATTAGCAGGCAGATTCTTTACCACTGAGCCACCAGGGAACACACACCACTCTCGTTTCTTAAAAAATGTGCAGTCTTGGTGGCCTGCTCCCTCCTAGGGGTGAAAGTGACCCTGCCTGACTCCAATGTGATAGGATGACAAGGCCTCAGCTCCTTTTGGAGTTGTGGCCTGAGCCATTTCCTTCAGAAAGGTCAGCAAGGGAGGATGGTGGGGTGCCTAATAGAGCCCCTAAACAAAGACATCTTAGGGAGTACTGACTGTTTTCAGGAAACTACAGCTTTCTGGTGCTTTTCCTCCAGCCTGCCCATCCTCAGTCAGGTGAGAGTGCTTAGAGGCCACCCTGTGTGAGGGCTTCTAGAGAAGCAAGCATGACTGTGGGAGGGAGACAGCACCGCGTCTGGAGTCCCTGAAGGCGGGCAGGGCATGTGAACAGCTCCTGCTGAGCCGCTGACTTTCTGGGTTTAGAGAAAGTTGTAGTGAAGAAAGTTTGATGTTTCCATCTTCTTAACTTTGGAGGCAAATTCCTCCAAACTAATAGAACCTTTAGTAAATTCTCAGCTGCATCTTATATGGATCCCATACAGCTCAGTTTTGAAGCCCAAACTTAAAGCAGTTTCTTTGAGTGGACTTGATTATAAAGATCAACTTGGTGGGAACAGTTTTTAAATGCCTTGGGACCCAGGCTGCCATAGAAGGTATCATGGATGACCTTGACCCTGCCCAGCCTTTAAGGCAGGCTCTGCAGACTTCCAGTAGGGAACCAGTTTAGGGAAAGAGCAAGTTAGCCAAGACAGCATGGTCAGACTCTCTTGCCTCACAGCCTCTTGCTCTTGCCCCAAGTTTTGTAAATAATGGTTACGTCACAGCTGAGATCGCTTATAGCACTGCACATGTGTGTCACGAGGTACTCGCTTGGCCACTGGCTACTTTTGTTATGTAAGCATATATAAGCTCCACCTGGAAAGCCCTTGTGAATAGGTTTGGTTATGTTCTGGCTGCTGCATCAGCCAGGAGAAAATAAACGTGTCTGCAGTTCCTACAGCTCCTTAAGTCTTCTTCCAGCCTCTTAGCTCATGCCTTGCCTACCTTGGGTTCAGCAAACAGCGCACACAGTGAGATACAGCACGGCAACAAGATAAAAACTCTTGTTGTCTTTCAGTCACTCAGTCGTGTCCGACTCTGCAGCCCCACGGACTGGCAGCACACCAGGCTTCCCTTTCTGCACTCTCTCCTGAAGTTTCCTCAAGTTCATGTCTATTGAGTCATTGATGCTATCTAACCATCTCATCCTCTGTCACCCCCTTCTCCTTCTGCCCTCAATCTTTCCCAGCATCAGGATCTTTTCCAATGAATTGGCTTTTCACATCAGGTGGCCAAAGTATTGGAGCTTCAGCATCGGTCCTGATTTAGGCTTTGTGGGCCATCTGGTCTCTGTCTCAGCTACTCAGCCCTGCTGCCATGGTGTGAAAACAGCCAGGGACAAACAGACAGATGAGCACAGCTGTGTTCCAATACAGCTAGAAGAACACTAAGAACTTTGGATTTCATATAATTTTCATGTCAAAAAATTGTATTCTTCCTTTGATTGTTTCTGAATCATTTAAAAATGTAAAAACCATTCCTAGCTCATGAGCCATGCAGAAAGTAGGTGGTAGGCCAGAGTTGACCTGTGGTCCATCATATGCTGAGCCCTGCCTAAATGAGATCCAGCTCTCTCCTCAGTCAGCTTTCAGCAGCACGTCAGCACTGCACTGGGAAACTGGGCTGGGTCCTAAAGAGCGCTTGTGCTCAGTTACCTCTCGGGATGGTTTCATGCAATTAAGCAAATTACTCCTTTGATTAGCACCATGCTTGGCAGGTCCAGTTGGAGGCCTAAAGGAATGGATCTGTTTAGCCCCAGTCCCCTTACTCTGTTTTCAGTCGGGTAGCTTTCATTAGCCTGAAGCAGAAAGAGCAGTGATTCTTAATTTCCCACCTCTGCAAGCTCAGCAGCCTCTTCACCGTCAGATCTCACCCCACCCACCCCGCCTTCCTGAGCCCACGTGCAGAGACGCTGGCTCTGCCTTCTGGTAGGGTGTGCCGAAGTCATGACTGTCAGAGCGAAGCGCGACTCTGAGGAAGCTCAGTGGCGTTTCTTCCCCAACCCTACCCCTGCTGCTCTATACAGCAGTGTATTTTGTTGAATTATGCATTTAAAACTATCGTTAAGCATGTTTCTGTTCCTCCTCTGTAATGTTGTTCGTAAGAAATGAGCATTCCAGCTCTCTGTTGTTTAATTTTTGTACAGTATGATAATTGGTGCCAGATAAGGAGGATGGAAAATTCAAAGACGCCTGCCCCTTGGAAGGAAATCTATGACAAACCTAGACAGTATATTAAAAAGCAGAGACATTACATTGCCAACAAAGGTCCATCTAGTCAAAGCTATGGTTTTTCCAGTGGTCATGTACGGGTGTGAGAGTTGGACCGTAGAGAAAGCTGAGCGCCAAAGAATTGATGCTTTTGAACTGTGGTGCTGAAGAAGACTCTTGAGAGTCCCCTGGACAATAAGGAGATCAAATCAGTCAGCCCTAAAGGAAATCAGCCCTGAGTATTCACTGGAAGAACTGATGCAGAAGCTTTGATACTTTGGCCACCTGATGCAAAGTGCCCACTTATTGGAAAATACCCTGATGCTGGGAAAGATTGAAGACAGAAGGAGGAGGAGGCAGCAGAGGATGAGATGGTTAGAGGCATCACTGACTCAATGGAAATGAATAAAAGCCAACTGCGGGAGATAGTGGAGGCTAGGGGAACCTGGCGTGCTATAGCCCATGGGATCTTGAAGAGTCACGCACGACGTAGCAGCTGAGCAACAACAAGGAGTATGGACATAACCATCCTGTCTGGCTCTTCCTGTCTTGTCCCTTATGTCCTCACTTACACACAAGAGACAGCTGTTGATCTGGCAGCTGGATGTGTTGGGAGACTTGGTCTGTATTTTCTTAGTCACAGGGTCCTCTATTCAGCCTGTCTTCAGAAAATGTTTACTAAGTACAGAAAGCAGGTATGTGGTAGGTGCTGGAAATGAACAGTCCCCGTTCTCAAGTTTACCATGCAGTGCAGGAACCAGCAGACCACACGGTAAATGCACAGTGCAGAGCTGTCCCAGGGTGCGTGAGACCGCACGGGGGAGGGTGGGCCCCATCTCGGGTTCAGGGACAACATGCAGGGATGGTGCGTATTACAAGACTTTAAAAAGCTTGAGGGACTAGCCAGGCTCTGAACACAAGGGGGGGTGCGTTTCAGGCAAACTGCTATTGCAGGCATGGAAGAGGTGGGAGATGGCGCCTTTGGACAGCGTCTGATTGTTACAGATCGTGGAGTGTGATGAGAGAGGACAGCTAGGGGAGAGGGCAGGGGCCAGGCTCGAATTCTGCAGGAGCGGGCATGGGAGCCACGGGACCATTTCAGACGCAGAAGGGACATGAACGGAACTGTGTTTTAGTAAGAGCTTACTGGCTGCCTCATGGAGAGTAGACTGAAAGAGAAGAAATAAAAAAAAGAAAGCTTATGTTTCAGGAGAGAGATGATGAGGGCCAAACCTGAGACTGAGAATGTGGGGAGGTAGAAAATTACAGATCGAGAGAGGAAGGAAGATTGGCAAGCCTTGACAAATTGGCAAGCCTTGTCCTAATTAGATGTGGAAGGAAGGGGTGCGGGTGCTGAGGGAGGAGAGGTGTTTTGTTTCGTTTTTTGTCTCTGCTGCATCTTCTTTGCTATCCAGGCTCTTCTCTAGTTGCGGCGAGAGCCGGGGCTTCTTTTCTATCAGAGCACAGGCTCTAGGGCATGTGGGCTCAGCAGTTGTGTGGCTCCCAGGCTCCAGAGCACAGGCTCAGTAGTTGAGGTGCACAGGCTTAGCTGCTCTGAGGCACGTGGAATCTTCCCAGACCAGGGATTGAACCTGTGTCTCCTGCACTGGCAGGCAGATTCTTTACTACTGAGCCACCAGGGAAGTCCAAGGGAGGAGAGTTGAATCAGGGACTCAGGCTTCAGGTTCGGGCACGTGCATTGACGCAGTACTACGACTGACGAGGAAGTACCTTAGATTAGGAGAGCTGAGAAGTACCTAAGTACCTTCGGAGAGGAGAGTTGAGTTTGAGGGGCCACCTGGAGACAGAACAGGTTGAGATGTGGAATAAGCTTGTGGGCATAGAGGTCTGGAGGTCGGTCGGCTGGGCTCACCTAGAGGTAGCCATTTGGGAGCCATGTCATCTCTGCCACCATAAGAATCGCTACCCTTCTCTTTCGGGTAGTGATAAACAGCACAGGAGGCTTCTACTAGAAGTTCAGGGTTCTGGTTGAATGTGGACAAGCCGTGGAGATCTTTCTAGAACCAGGGAGGCTTGAAGAGTATTTGTCACTCTGTCAGATTTCCCCCTCTTTTTTCCATTTACCAGCTTCATGATAGTCGTATAAGCAGGATTTTCATTTCCATGTGTGCATCTCATTTATAAGTAAATCCACAGCCCAGGGTCTGTGCTCTCTTGAGAGGCTCCGGGAGTGAGGCTGGGGAGGGAATAGCCTCGGGTGCCAGCTCTCAGGGGGCATGGGGCACAGGACTTCCCAGTCAGAGGGTGTTGAAGTCCTTCCTTTGAGGGAGAGAGTGACTTAGTGATCACACTTTAATTTCATGTGGAATCAGGCAAAACAGTCCACATTTATGCATCCCAAGGCATGGACGAGACTTGAAAACTTGACCTGGTTGTGTATAAACAACATTAATTACACCCACTTGTGTGAGCTGATCACTGTGTCTTGTTAGCATACACATAAAAACTAACGCATATCATTAAGTGTTGGAGTAGGTCTGCTGAGCAGCTTGTTATTATAACCCTAAACTTTCATGTGCTCACCCTCCCTTTAGGCATGTCACATAGTCATTTACTCATAATTTTCAAAAATTAGAAGGAATGCAGGGAGTAGTATTCTGGAAGTTGTTAAAAATACAGACTCAGACATGATTTCCAGCCCTCACTGGACAGATGTTTCTTGGGCTCCTAGTGTTACAACCACCGCTTCTAGTCCTACAAAGGAGCCTGAGGGCTGTGGAAGACAAACTTTCTTCTACCCTAGAGGTGCTTAGTGAATTTGTGAAGAGCTGAATTTGTGAAGAGCTCTGCACTTACAAGAAACTTCAGCAAGAAAAGCAAGGGCATAGTAAATTGACTTCCCTGGTAGCTCAGTTGGTAAAGAATCTGCCTGCAATGCAGGAGAACCCAGTTCGATTCCTGGGTTGGGAAGATCCGCTGGAGAGGGGATAGGCTACCCACTCCAGTATTCTTGGGCTTCCCTGGTGGTTCAGCTGGTAAAGGATCTGCCTGCAATGCGGGGTAACCTGGTTCGATTCCTGGGTTGGGGAGGAAGTAAAAGACCCTGGGCTGTGGATTTACTTTCCCAGTTGGAAAGGCTACCCACTCCAGTATTCTGGCCTAGAGAATTCCATGGACTGTATCATCCATGGGGTCACAAAGAGTTGGACACGACTAAGCAACTTTCACTTTCTATGTGCTTATGAGAAACTTCAGTCAGATAAAAGCAAGGGCATAGTAAGCTGACACAGGGCTAAAGGAATACCCAGCCTGATGGTTCTTAGGTAGATGGAGTTAGTGAAAGCAGGCTGCTTGGGAAGGGCAGTCCAGAATCACAAGGTGATCAGAGTGAAAGGCATGCTTGGTGAAGAAGAGCTGAGGGCCAGCCAGTGCCCACTCCATCGAGATTCAAGGGATGTGTTCCATCACACTCCTCTCCCATCTGAGTTCTGAACCCACTGAGAAATAGACACACAAGTCAGACTGAGATCAAAATCTCCCATCTATTACTGGTGAAGTTTGGATTAGAGAAAGGCAGCCTGAGCCAGTTCAGGCATTTGGAACAGCTCAGAAGTTAATGCTGTAAAAGGAAACTCTGATGGGGCAACTCAAGGGAGGAGGGGTGTGTGCTCTGCAGATAGGGCGCTGGGCACCAAGTGCTAGAATGGCCTTCGCAGCTCGGCGCCCTCCAGTGAACACTGGTAAGTAGCTGATGCTTCAGCTCTTGGTCAGAATAGCCAGGATGCATCCTCAGCAAAGGCTGAAGACTGGTATTTATATAACTTCAGAAAGTGAACGTGGCTCCCACTTGACCTCTGGAAGCTTGCCCTCCAGCTCTTTCTGCTTGCCCGTTATCCAGGCTCATCTCTTACAGAAGGGAGGACCTCCACCCCTATAGACCTGTCTTAAGTTTTCAGGGAGCTGAAGACTGAAACTCTAAATCCTGCTGCAGAGAAGCTTGCCTTGGCCAGCCCCTCCTGCCTTCCCACTTAGGGCTCCCAGAGCATCTTATTTATACCCAACACCTGTCTGGATCACGTTTTCACATTGCTTTCACGTTTTCACGTTTTCCATTCACTTCCCTGTCTCCTTTTCTGAAACTATGAGTTCCCTCGGGCTAAGGACAGCATCTGTTCATCTTTATGTCTCTAGCCGCTGCCCAGTGCTTGTTTTTAAGGGTGTTTCAAGGTCTTTAAGCATCTCTCTACACACTGGTATTTTTGAAAAAAAAAAAAAAAAAAAAAAACGATGGTAGTTGTGATCTGGGAGAGGGACTAGCTCTGGAAGAGAGGTGTGCTTATGTAAGAGAAGCAAACACACGTTATGAATCAGAGGCTTCCTCCTCTTCTGAATAAAAGGCTTGGGTGTTTGACTGCTTGCCAGGGCATACAGGGTTTAGGACAGGGTGTAATGAGGCCTTTCTCATGGAGGAGCTGCCTGGACAGGTGTGAGGAGCCGGGAAGCTTTAGCACCCCAGGGGGTTGGCAGTGCTTCTAAGGCTTCCTGAGCACTTCTGTGTGCACCTCTGCATCCTCAGCCTTCTGTGCCCTTGGGGAGCCTGGCAGAGCAGCTCTCAGGGGAAGGCACAGAGGCCCCCAGTGTGCCAGTCTGGAGATGGAGATGCTCAGGCTTGTCCGCAACCTGATTTGCCAGCCTAGAAAGGTGGGCCAGGCACCCATTCCCTCCCGCCCGCACCTGCCTCTTGAAAAGCATCCTTCCCGGGTGAGCTAATACCAGCTGTCATCCCCCACCTCGCTGGTGAGATGGAAATGATTCTTACCCTATGGTGGGATCCCCAGCCTAACACTTCCTCTGTGAATTCTGATAAGAGCCTGGTTTCGCTTTTAATGGAAATGATTTCCACAAGACAGGGGTTGTGTTAGTTGCTGCTGGGCTTTCTGAGAAGAGAAGATAACTCACATCACAGCTGGGGTTGAGAGTGTGCCTGGATGATTCAAACCTAAGTCCCTAGCATCTCCAGGGGGCAGTGAAGTGAGATAGTGGGCTCTCACCCCAACCAGATGATACATGAGAAGCTTCTGGGGGTCGAGCAGGGCGGTGGCTGATTCTCTCTGAGACACGAGCCTTGCAGGTTAGTGGCCTTGGCAGACGGAACGGATTTGGCTCTCCCAGGACCCTGGCTTTGGGTAATGTGCTCACAGTGAGGAAGCTCTTGGACTCGCCCCTTCTATTCACAGGACACGCTGCACGTCCTCCTCCTGCCCCCATGTCAAATCCCACGTCACTCGAACGTGAGCCAAACAGCTCCGTAAGAGGCATGGAATCCTTTGACGTTAGTAAAACCTGCACTGGAGAAAGGGAACCCTTGCAGCTGATCCTTAGATTTCAACCATGACCGCTTCTTGGGGCAGGCCCAGTTGATTTCGATTTCCGTGGTTCTGCGAGCTGGGGGCTCCGCTGCTGCTGTTCGGTCAGCCATCTGTGCTGAACCCCGCTGCCAGACCCCGCTCCCCCAAATGCCACGTTCACCTGTCACTCAAGAACCTGCTGTCTCCTCCAGCAGATTTCATGGGTAGTGAGATTTTTGTTAATATTCTGGGATGAGAAATAGGATTTGGGGGTGACATTTTGCCAAACGAGAGCGTTTTCTTTAAAAGCCAGCTGCCATCTACCACCTCCACGATTTTATAAATGAAACAGTTTAGCACCAGTACAAAGGAAGACTTCATTTCACAGCTCAGGGCGGTCTCTTCCATTGACCTGGTTGAGCTTCATGGAAAACCTTCCTCTCGTATTGTAGATTTCAGACCAGGCTTTGAGAGCTGCTGGAGAGTTCCATCAGATCCACACGCCCCCTGGCTTCGGAGGCCCTCAGCAGTCAATTCCCCATTTCCCACCCAGCTGTCTCCCTTACTCACTCATCCTCCCCTGCCTTTGCATAGCCTAGGCCTCTACTCACTTCCCCCAGCTCCCCTGCACCCCACTTCCTCCAGAAGCCCGCTTCAGAGAGGCCGCCTCCTCCTCCGTCCATGTCTCTTGGCCTCCTTCCTCGTCTCCCCTCTCGGTGCCTGATCAGTGTCATTCATTCATGTCACCCTGTCGTCTTGTCTCTTTCTTTATTCCCTTCCCCTCCCTCGCCGTAGAAGGCAGATACCTTGCTGACACTTCTCGCTCACCCATAAATCTGCGGCGTTGGTACGGGAGAGGCAGGCCGCAAGGTGTTCCTAGCACTTGAAGTGTCCCTGTGGTCAGTGCACCCGTGGTCGGTGGTGCTCCAGGACATGGTGCCCGTTTTACAGTCTAGAGCTTGAAAATATAATCCTGTTTGTTATTCCTCAGGAAATGCCCACGTTTTTCAAGAATGGCATTATTATAACCCGGTTGCTGCATTCTGTAACTGCTTCTGTTCCTGTTTTAAATGGCACATGACAGACATCTTTAACCAAAGAGAACTTAAGAGCTTTAAAAGTATTTTATAACTTTAGTTCATCCCTTTTGCCTTCTGTATTTAATTTCTCACATTAAAACATATCTACCAGATGGAGAGTACTGTGCTAGATACTGGGACCAAGAGATTAGAACGTGGCCCCAGCTCTCAGAGTAGCTTAACGTTTCATGGAGGGAACAGGGACACGGACAGAACAAGCAGGCACACAGGGCAGGTTGGTTCGGGTGAGTGTGAAAGTGGCCGCCATGGTATTTTACCTGAGGACTTTAGCTATGATTTGAAGGGACCACTTTAAGACAAGGTCATTCTGTTTTTAAGAGTTTTCTCCGGTACAAAATAAAAACTAGCAGTTTGCTGTAAGAAAATGCTAGAAATGCTGAAAGTAAATTAGAAATGATTTAATTGCCCCCTGGAGTTGTGACACCCACCCCACGTGTAATAGCTATGCTACGAGGATGTTGTTAGATTAAATAACTTGTGGTCGTAAAACACTTAGAATGGCCCCTGACACATAACAGCAAATGGATGTTAGCCGTGTGCCGGGATGCTGAGAAAGGACATGAAGCGAAGGTGCAGGGGCGAGGAAGGGTGGGCTCCCACTGCTTGGTGTGAGTGGTCCGGTTAGGTTGGGTGTGTGAAGGGAACACTGAAGTCGGAGGTGAGACTGTGGGGGTATCCTGAAGCACTCAAGAGCCAGTACTGATGCTGGAATCACAGGGAGAGCTGGCAAGATCTGTGAGCAAGGAAGGAGGGAAAGTCACACGTCACCCCCCACCTCCCGTCACTCAAATGTTCCCTTGGTACAGACATACCACTGTTTACATAACCCTTCCTAATGCTGTTACTGTTAGTGTTATTATAAATAACACTCCAATTAATATTCTTATGCATTGTTAATCACAGTTGTTTCGGATTATTTCCTTGGGAATATATGCTTAGAATGACCAGATTAAAGAGGAATAGCTATTTTTCTGTGATACTTTCTCTTTTTATTAACTTCTGTGATTGTATTATAAAAGTAACACATTTGTGTTATGAAAATTTTAATTAGCAAGTAAGTGCCAAAACAAAAGCAAAAAACAAGTAAACCCCAAATAGCCTTCACCTGCTAATAACATGTTTCTAGGTATCCGAAAGCATGCACATTTTTTTGACACAAGCTGTAGGATGATTTTCCAGAGAGGTTAGACTAATTTAGATCTTTCCCCGGCAGGAAACAATAGCACATTGTCCCTGCCTCTCACCAAAGTGAGAGTTTGTGGGTTTTATTTAATCTTTGTTAATATGGTAGCTTGGAAATGGTATTTTATTATCATTTTGGCTTGCCTTTGTGTTAACTGCTTGTGGGTTCAATCCACTCTTGAGTCTTTGTATGAAAGGAAGAAGCTTCCTTCTACTATCACTACTCTCCTAAACCCTAGACACACAAGCCACAATTTTAGCCAGAATTACTCTTTTTCCCCAAGTAAGGTAATAATTTATATACAGTAAAATTTTCTCTTTTTAGTATATAGTTCTGCAAGCAAAATCACTGCAGACAGTGACTGCAGCCATGAAATTAAAAGACACTGCTTGGAAGAAAAGCTGTGACAAACCTAGATAGTGTATTGAAAAGCAGAGACATCACTTTGCCAACAAAGGTCTGTATAGTCAAAGCTATGGTTTTTCCAGTAGTCATGTATGGGTGTGAGAGTTGGACCATAAAGAAGGATGCTTTTGAACTGTGGTGCTGGAGAAGCTCTTGAGGGTCTTTTGGACAATAGGAAGGTCAAACCAGTCCATCCTAAAGGAAATCAACCCTGAATATTCATTGGAAGGACTGATGCTGAAGCTCCAATACTTTGGCCACTTGATGCGAAGAACTGACTCATTGGAAAAGACCCTGATGCTGGGAAAGATTGAAGGCAAGAGGAAAAGGAGGTGACAGAGGATGAGATGGTTGGATGGCATCACCAACTCAATGAACATGAGTTTGAGCAAGCTCAGGGAGATAGTGAAGGACAGGGAAGCCTGGCATGCTGCAGTTCATGGGGTT
The DNA here is from genome assembly GCF_016772045.2 of Ovis aries. NCBI lineage: Eukaryota > Metazoa > Chordata > Mammalia > Artiodactyla > Bovidae > Ovis > Ovis aries. The sequence goes on from NC_056055.1 coordinate 233,898,703, forward strand.
GCAAAGAGTCAGTCATGACTTAGCAAGTGAACAACAAGCTATACACACCACAACCGAGACACAGAACAGTTTCCTCACCCCAGAAAGTTCATGCATACCCCTTTGTGTTCAGCCCCTTCCCCTACCCTGGCAACCACTCCTCTGTTTTCTCTCCCTGTACTTTTACCTTTTCCAGAAGGTCACGTAAGTAGAATCAGAACGTGGGTAGCTTTTAAGTCAAGCTTCTTTGACTTAGCATCACAGCCTTGAGGTTCACCCCTGTGTTTTGTGTGTATCAGTGTTCGTTCCTTTTAATTGTAGAGTAGTATGCCATGGTACTGGAGAAGGCGATGGCACCCTACTCCAGTACTCTTGCCTGGAAAATCCCATGGATGGAGGAGCCTGGTGGGCTGCAGTCCATGGGGTCGCGTAGAGTCGGACACGACTGAGCGACTTCCCTTTCACTTTTCACTTTCATGCATTGGAGAAGGAAATGGCAACGCACTCCAGTGTTCTTGCCTGGAGAATCCCAGGGACAGGGGAGCCTGGTGGGCTGCCGTCTATGGGGTCACACAGAGTCGGGCATGACTGAAGTGACTTAGCAGCAGCAGCAGCATGCTATGGTATAGATGTTCCATGGTTTGTCCATTTATCAGTTGAAGGATATTTGGGTTGTTTCCAGTTTGGGGCCATTATAAATAATACTGCCATAAACATTTGCCCATAGGTTTTTCTGTGATGGTTAAGTTTTCATTTCACTTGGGTAAATACCTTGAAAGTGGGACTTGCTGGGTCATGTGGTAAGTGTATATGTAACTTTATAAAAAATTGCCAGTGACGTGGCATGCAGCAGGCGGAGAGGACGTGCGTGCCCTTTCTCGACTCCCTCTTTGCGGTAGCGGTGGTGGTGTCTGCGATCTAATCGCCAGCACGCAGCTCTTAGTCCACGCCTAGGAGCTACACACTCTCGAGGTGACCGGCCAGGAGACGGTCGCCCAGATCAAGGCTCCTGTAGCCTTGTTGGAGGGCGTCTGTCCAGAAGATCAAGTCCTGCTCCTGGCAGGAATACCCCTAGAGGATGAGGCTACTCTGGGGGCTAGTGTGGGGTGGAGGCTCTGAGTACCCTGGAAGTAACTGATTGCATGCTTGGAGGTAAAGTCCATGGTTCTCTGGCCCATGCTGGGAAAGTGAGAGGTCAGACTCCCAGGGTGGCCAAGCAAGAGAAAAAGAAGACGATGACAGGCCGGGCCAAGAGGCGTGTGCAGTACAACCTGTGCTTTGTCAATGTTGTACCTGCCTTTGGCAAGAAGAAGGGCCCTAGTGCTAACTCCTAAGTCCTCTGTAATCTTGACTTTCTCTAATAAGGCCACTTAACCCAAGCAAAAAAAAAAATTGCCGGAGTGGCAATTCTGTTTTCCGGAGTGGCTGTACCACTCACCAGCAAAGTATGATAGTTCTGGTTTCTTTGCCTGCTTTTCAGCACTTGATATTAGCCAGTTTTTTGTTTGTTTGTATGTCTTAGCCCTGCTAGTAGGTGTGTAGTGGTGTTCCATTGTGGCTTTAATTTGCACTTCTCTAGTGACTCAAGACCTTGAGCTTTTTCATGTGCATATTTTCTTTTTTTGGTGATGTGTCTCTTTGTATCTTTTGCCCACTTAACTGAATTGTTTGGTTTCTTATTACTGAGTTTTAAGAGTTCTTTTTATATTATGACTATAAATCCTCCATCAGATTTGCGAGATCTTTTCTCCCTGACTTTGTCTTGTCTTCTCATTCTCTTGTTTCTTTATTCCATCTCGCTTAATCGTTTTAGACTCTTTTGAAGAGCAAAAGTCTTAAATTTTGATAAAGTCTAACTTACTGAATTTTTAATGGATTGTGTTTTGGTGTCACATCTAGGAAATCTTTGCCTGACCCCAGGTCACAAAGATTTATTCCTATGTTGAAGTTTTATAGTTTTAAGATTTACATTTAGGTTCCTCACTTATTTCCTAGCCCCAGAAGTTTCTTTTAGAAAACATTTCCATTAAAGAGACAGACACCCCTGGGCAGATTTGGGGTGGATTCAGTCCTGGCAGCCTACCCAGGAAAGGTGCCCTCCAGGAACCATCTGGAAAGGAGATGTGGGCTTCAGAAACTGCCCAGGAGTGGCTGTTAAGCAGATAGGAGTTTTCTCTGGCTTAAGACTGGGCATAATAGTGAAGATTGCATCTTATAAAGGATAGTTAGGGTACTAAGAGAAAAACCTCCAAACTTTCTGGATAAATCCTCTGACGGCTGCCCAGAGTCCGGATGGTGAATGGTGCCAAGCACAGGACTTTGTCGATTACATGCAAACACCCATGTCAGTGACTCACCCGATCATGCTTTAATCTCATAACCGAGAGAGAGGCTTTTAAAAATTACTGTCAACAAGGCAGCTCGCTGGTTATGACTGCCATTGAAGTTGGGCTTTCCTCAGAACAGCTGGGGTGTAATGTGGTGGGAAGAAAGCCTGATGTGAGTGAGAGGCCAAGGACTGCTTGCCTGGGAAGGAAGGATGTGCAGCTAACGTTTGACAGAAATCTGTGAGCTGAATGACTTCAGCCAAGCTGAGTAGAGGCCTGTCATCTTTCATCCGTGGGAAAATACACTGCAGCAAAAGAATTCAGAAAACAGCACTGATTGTCAGTTTTGTGTCAGTCACTGCAGGGCAGGTAAGAAACAGTAGTCCAGAGCACACGCCAACCAGTAAAGTTGATGGGAACCAGGAGAGGATTCCTGTCCCAGTAAAGGAGAACGCATGAGAGTAGGCCGGCCATGGCTTCCCCAAGGGTCTTCCAGGCCGAGCAGTGCGGGGGTTGGAGTGTTCTGGCAGGTGCAGGCCATTGGCCCAGCTGGGTCGTAGGAAGCACTCACAGAGACAGTGGGAGATGCTCTTAGAAGCATGTGTGCATGCTAAGTCATTTCAGTCGTGTCCAACTCTTTGCAACCCTGTGGACTATAGCCTGCCAGGCTCCCCTGTCCACTGGATTCTCCAGGCAAGAATACTGGAGTGGGTTGCCATACCCTTCTCCAGGGGATCTTCCAGACCCATTGATCGAACCTGTCTCTCATATCTCCTGATTGGAAGGCAGGTTCTTTACCACTAGCGCCACCTGGGAAGCCCCATTGGAAGGGTGAAAAGTGAAAGCGAAAGTCACTCAGTCATGTACAGCTCTTGGTGGCCCCATGGACTACATAGTCCATGGAATTCTCCAGGCCAAAATACTGGAGAGGGTAGCGTTTCCCACCTCCAGGGGATCTTCCCAACACAGAGATCAAACCCAGGTTTTCCGCGTTGCAGGCGAATTCTTTACCAGCTGAGTCACAAGGGAAGCCCATTGGAAATGTAACCAGGGTCAGTCTCACAGGACCTTGTTTGTTCTACCCTGGTATACAAGTTCCTTCTTGAATTCAACTTGGTACCATTGAAGTATTTATCATATGGACATGATAGAACAGGACTTTCTTTTCAGAAAGATCTCTCTGGAAGCTCTGTGGAGAATGAATTAGAAAGGGCCAGTTAGATGGCTGCAGTGGTCATCTGAGGGAGACCCCATAACCTGCAGTCATACAGCCAACAGGAAGCCACAGGTGAGGAAGACCCTGAGGAGGTGGAATCAGAACCCAAGAAAGGGAGGGGCGCCTGGATGGATGTTCCTGGGTCTCTGGGCAGCGGCCTGGATGTGGCACCACCGGGAGAGTCCGCCCACCATTGAGGGACCAAGAGCAGGACTGAGGACCCTCTGAGCTTGAGGTACACAGTGGCCATCCCATTAAAAGACACCTGCATGGCAGCCAGCCTCGGAAGCCTGGTACGTCTCTGCCACCCCGCCCCAGGGGAACTGTGCCTGTTCCTGGAAGCATTAGAAATACACGTGCCTGCCCAAGTGCAGTGAGCAGGACAGGAAACATGCTATAAAGCTAGCGAGGCGGTGCGGACGCACAGAACATTGAGGAGCAACACGTGGCACAGTGCGGAAGCCTCTGTCCCTGACCGCGAGCCAGGGCGCTGGACAAGGCTTCCCCAGGGCACGGAGCCGGGGCAGGGCAGCCATCCTCGGGACTCAGCCTGCCACCGCCACCAACCCCTTACCTTCTCTCTCTTCCCAGCCCAGCTTTTCTCATCTGTTTTGTTTTTTTTTTTAAGTGAATTCACTCTCAGTCCTTTTGAAACCCAACATGTCAGTGATAGATGAGGCAGTATTCTTTAACTTCAAAGGAGAAGAAGTGAGTGAGTGAATGCGGTCCAGGGGAGTTGAAAAGTCCAAGGGAACAAGAGACGCATGGGGTGACCCTGCCGTCAGGAGGAGCGCCCTCAACCCCACCCCTGCTGGTGCCCTGCGGAGGCCCAGACAATGCCACTTTCAATAAATCATGAAGGATCCTGAATACCCGTTTTTGTCCGTTTTCAATGAACCCTGGGCATGTTGCTTAAGATATGACCAGTCATTTGTGCTAGGTTCCCAGCTACTCAAAGGCTCGAAGTCAAGTGCTCTCTCGACTAAATAATGGAGTCTTTGCATATGAGATTTTGGGGGAGCTTTTTTTTTTTCAGATTTCCATAGCTAGTCACGGTAAAGGTGACCTTGTGGGTAGTGTGGGCCATTGTGACCCTTCACACATCCATCCTTTGAGTGATGCTGAGCTTTGTGGGGTATCCATGCAGCACCTAATTCAATCATGCGTCTGACCCCTGCCTCTCTTTGGCACTGTCCTCCTCCCTGTGCTGCTGGGTTGGGGGGAGGCTCTGCACAAACCCTGGCTGTCCTCGGGAGACATTCTATGCTAAACAGAGAGCTCTTGGCCATCTTTCCCACTTTGGGAATTCTAGGCCCCCTGGTGACTCTGGCCTGGGGAGCGGGTGCTTGTTCTCAGGAGGGTTTGCTCATGAAGATGCCTGCTGGAAGCGCCTTTTAAGAGTCCCCGGGTAGCTTCCACACTGGAGTCTTGGAAAGCAATGAGAAAAATAACCTGGGGTCATTTAAGGGCTGGCTGGTCATTTCCTTAATCGTCTGTGACTGTTAAGAGCCTGACTTTCTATAAAGAAGCACAGAGGCTTCCTTGACTTGTTATTAATAATAACAAACAGCTAGAATTTATTGACCACCTGCCATTTGCCAAGTGCTTTCAGATGTTACCTCATTTAATCCTTAAATCTTATACCCATTTTTACAGATGAGGAAACTGAGATTTTCAGTTAACTTGTCAAAAGTCACATAGCTGGAAACAGCAGAACTGTGATAGAAACATTCCTTATTCGGCTTAATTTTTATCATCATCTCTTCTTTTATATTCTTTTATGAACCTAAACAATGGATCAAGGGCTTCCCAGGTGGTGCTAGTGCAAGAGATGTAACAGATTCAGGTTCGATCCCTGGGTCAGGAAGATCCCCTAGAGGAGGGCATGGCAACCCACTCCAGTGTTTTTGCTTAGAGAATCCCATGGGCCAAGGAGCCTGGCAGGCTACGGTCCATGGGGTTGCAAAGAATCTGACATGACTGAAGCAACTTAGCACATACCTAGCACATGAACCTAAACAATGGGTCAAGTCCTACTTATAGGATAACTTTGAAAGGTTATCTTAAAACACCATGTGATCTCATTTATACAACATTCTTAAAATAAAGGAATGATAGAACTGGAGAACAGAGTTGTGGTTGCCAGGAGTTTGGGGATGGTGGGGGACAGGGAGGTGGTCTAAGGAAGATCTCAGTGGTGAAGGAAGAGTTGTATATCCAAGTTTCAGTGAGAGTTACACGAATCTACACATGTGACTTAGTGACATAGAACTAGACACGCATATCATGCCAGTGTGTTGCCTGGATTTGATACTGTGTTAGAGTCGTAGAAGATGTCACCTTTGGTGGAAGCTGGGTGGGGCCTCTCTGTTCTGTTTTTGCTACTTTTGTAAATCTGTAGTCATCTTGAAAAGTGTGTGGTTGAATTCACCTGAGTGGGACCCCAGCCTTGCACCTGGGAAGAGGCCAGGTCTCAGCTCAGAAGGCAGTCCACATCAGAAAGCTGCAAGTGGCATAGGAGAGGAACCCACACTAAGAAGAGGGCCCGGGATTCAGCCTCCATCCGAGCCTCTTTCATTTCATGGGAAAGGACTGAGCTGAGAGTCAGGGCTCCTGGCCTCAAGGCCCCGGGGATGCAATTATGTGACTTGGGGCAGGCCTCCCAGTGTCTGTGAGCCTCCATGTCCCCAGCCATAAAGTAGGGGTGGTCACAACACTCACCCTCTGAGGTTGTTAAGAGATCCACTAAGAGGACACATTACTGTGCACACGTTTAGCACAGAAGGATTTACTGTGTGAATTCATCTTGTTACCATCGTCAGCGTGATTTTATCTGTCCCCAGGTGTACCCTCTACTTCGTAGTCAGACCAGTCTTGTATGTATTCACAGTGAACGTTCTCTCTTATTTCTCTAGTTTGGATCACTTATTATTCCAACAGTTATTTCTTGAGTGCCTACTTTGTTGAAGACTCCTGGGGACACAGTGATGGACGTGACCTGTGTGGTCTGTGCCCAGACAGAGCCGAAGTCCTGTTTTCCCCCATTCCCTGCAGTCTCCCACTCAAATCAGGGTTTCCTGCAGACTCACAAGGCCTTGTCTTTTCCATGCAGCCACGCTAGCAGCCCTTCTCCAAGCTCCAACCGCGCTAGAGTCAGTATGACTCGCTCATCTCTGCCAGCCTGGACTGTCCTCTCCCCCTGTGCCTCCCGGGGTACCTAGCCTGGTACTGAGCAGAACAGGGAGCATCTTTAGCAAGTAGTTGCCCAAAGAACTGTAAAGTTCATGGCTAGAGCCGCCCAGGACAGTCTCTTCTGAGGCTTTCACTTTACAGATGACGGGAGGGACGGCCCATGGACTACATAATGGAGACTGGCTCTCTGGGTCCCCAACACATTTCTTCAGTAGGATATTAATAGATCCTGTATTAATCTTAGTTTTTGTTGTCGCTCTTTTTTTTTTCATTCCTGTTATCCAGTGTTTTGACTAGCTGGCTGGCACTTCTTTTAGCCTTTTGCAAACCCGGAAGCCCTTGGCTGCGATTTTGCTCTTCTTTCTAACTGTGTGACTGAGCCGTGTCAATCAGAGGCCAAGTGCATTGAACTGGAGAGGCAGAGCCAGCCCACGTGGCTCTCTCTCCCGTGCCTTCAGTTGAGTGGGCTTACCTGGCACCCCCAGTCTGCCGGCAGGCCCCGGCCTCTGGCAGGCCCCCCCAGGCATCTCCCTTCTGTGGCCCAGCTTCTCCACCTGAAGCTGGGCGGGCGGTCTGCACAGTTTCTCACTAAGGCAACTGGCCTTCAGTTTCAGTTGTTCTTCGGCCAGACCTTTGCCAGCGAGCCCTGCAAGACTGACGCTCTGAACCCCAGTTACTGTCCTCTGTCTCTTGGAATCTAGGAGAGAGAAGTACGTGGTTGGAGCCCCAGCATCCAGCTTAGTGCCCTCTTCACAGATGAAGGAATAGCAGGTGTGGCCCCTGGGACTGCCCAGACTGCAGTTAGGTGGGTTTGGGGTCCCTTTCTGGCTCTGCCAAGTGGGTTGATAAAGCACCCGACCTTGGGTAGGCAAGCTACTTAACGTCTCTGCACCTCGGTTTCCTTGCCTGAAATGGCAGTAACAGAATCTGTACATGTGGTGTGCTCGGTGCTGTGTCTGGTTGAATGTTGGAGCCTCTTATTTCTGCTGCTAATGGCACGGCCCTACAGCCCCTCGGAGTTCTTTTTTTTTTTTAAGGTTCGTGGGGATCAAAAGCAGAAATCGATGGGGCTGTCTCTGTTGTAGCTGACAATCTAGTTGGATGGTGTGAGAGTTAAACAAATACACAGCTGGAGACATGTTTCAACTTGAGAATAAATGGGAAGAATCCGACCACGATAGAAGCAGTTTTCCCACATCCGGACTGTCAGAAGCCAGCCTCCGCCGTGCTCTAGCAGGTCGTCGCGGCCTCTTCCCTTCCCAGGCAGGGATTAACAGACAAGTTGTTGCTGGTGCAGAGGTGCAGGGCAGCTCCACCTTGAGACACATCTGCCAACCTGGCGAGGCCTTGGGAGCTTTTCTGTTGAGGCGCGAGCCTCACGTTGGGGCACCATGGCCTCCCTGCCTGCTGCTGCAGTGGGGAGCAGCCCATCCGGAACACGGTCCAGTAGGGCTGCCTGTGACGGACGACCCCGCAGCAGCACGGCCCCCCAGCCACCGCAAGAGCTGGCAGGGCTCCTGAAGCCAACGGGGAGGCCATGAAGTGTGTGTCCTCTTGCAGAGTACCCCCCTGCTGCGTGTCCTGCACACAGAGAAGAGTCTTCCCAAATACCACTCCAGTTAAGAAATTGAACCCTCTTATTGTGGAAATGCCTCTTATTGTGGTATTAGAGTGATCATGTCTGGAACTGTTGGGTCTCCCCCAGTCACTTGTTCCAGTGTGCTGTCCTCTAAATTTGATCTCAACTCATTATAAGGAATAACTCTAAGGCTTATTACATCAGGAACATTTATTTTGCCATAGCCAGGTACTGTTCTAATGTGCTTTCTCTCATGTGATTTCCACACAACCCTGTGAAGTAGGTACCATTATTGTCCCCATTTTACAGAGGAGGAAACTGAGGTGCAGAGAGGTAAGGTAACTTGCCTGGGGTCGAGTTGCTCATAGGAAGTAAAGCCAGGATTTGAAACCAGCTTCTGAAGTGTCTGTACTCTTTCCTTCTCTGCCGCGTTGCTTGTTGTTTAAAGGGACCCCCCACTCACAGGTGAAATGAACTCCTTTCTAATATAAGGCCTGTGTCCCAGGCAGGAGGGTCGCTGCTAAAGGTGACCTTTTAAGAGTGCTGGAAAGAAAACCTGTCAGGTGCTCTGGACAGTTATCCTAGAGGATCCCCAAGGTCCCTGTAGTCTGTGGGGGGGCCTCTGACAGCCCCCTAAGTTCTAGCTCAGAGCCCCTTGAGAGAGTACACAAACGTTGGAGGGAAAACACATTTCTGCCCAATGAAACTGTTTCCTTAAGATTATTGTGAAACTTATTCTTTTTAACATTGAACATTACGTCTAGTTTCTTAAACGATTTTCAACTCTGTGAGATTATCCAAAGATTCTCTATTACCAAAGCTGATTTTTCAGTTAGCAAGGCAAACAGAAAGTCTGCTCTGCTGGATCCGAGCCCTTTCTAATATCCTCCCCTAACCTCCTTAGATGTTTTTGATCTTTGTATATCATCCTAGCTATAAGCTGCTTTCTGTATTTTCTTTAAAGATCACAGTGCTCATCTGTTCTCTGGTTTTTGCCGTAGTTAGAATGGTACCTATTTGAGTGGTATATTGTTCAAAAAGAAAAGGCTGTTTTAAGACACTAATCATTATTTTGGACGAGAATAGAAAGCTCCCATAACCCCAGGAATGGTTCCCCTAGGTGTCCCTTTCAGGCTGTTGTGAGCAATCGAGTAAGTGTTGTCCGATCAATAGGTATTTTGTGACTGGATGGCTGTGGACAGTGATGGTTTTGCCAGGAGGCGCTGCTAAGCCACTGCTGTAGGTGAAGGCCGGAGCAGGACAGTGGGGCAGATTGGCAGCCCTCAGACCAGAATGTTGTCCTGGAATACGTTGTCCAGACACTTGGCCTCATCTGGGTGGAAGGAAACACAGCGGTGTGGAATCAAGTCATGAACTTTGACAGTTGCTCTTGGCCACATAAGACAGCAGGATGCAAGGGGATTCTTCTCTGCCGCCTCTTTATGAAACATTTAAAGATGTGAGCACTGGGCCTCCTAAAATCTTCAGAGCTTCTCTTCTGACAGATTTAGCAGGAACTTATTACCATGGCTTTCTTCCAGTAAACCTAGAAAGTATCTTACATTCATCCATAAAACAAACCATGAGGATGACTGTAAAGGAACTCAGCCCCATTTTACAGGTGGGAAGGCTAAGGCCTTCAGAACCCCACACCAGCCCGGAGTCCAGGGAGGAACAGAGGCAAGGCCAGGGCTGCTGGCTTCCAGCGTGGGGTTATATAACTGCAACTCCTCAAGTCCCTGGAAACTGAGGCCAATTCCCTGGAAGATCATTCTGTTCTCTTCTGTTTTTTCAAGAATAGAGCCAGCTTGATCACTGGCTCTGAGGCTCGTGTCCCGTTTTCTTTCTTCCACAAACTGCGTGCCTACCATCAGGATCCTTGTTCAGTCAAGTTGTATTCGAACTTGCCCAGATCTCCTATTTTGACGTGTGTTTGGCTTTTATTTTATTTATGTGTACTCTTAACTGTTTCCAAAACGGATTTGAGGAGACTTACAACAAAGGGAACACACAGTAAGATGAACACAGCAGAAAGAAAAATGGAAAGTCAGAAGCAAGGAGAGGAGGCAGGAGAGACAGGGCATCTAGAAGCATAGTTCCTGTGACCGGGCGTCATGTTTCCTGGCTCCAGTATCAGAAATGCAGAGGTAGCTTCCTGCTTTGCGGAGAAGAGAGAGATTTCATAAGGTTATTTCTTAGAACAAATCTCATTAAAAGTCAGGGGACCCTCTTCCTGGCACTACAAGCAGTTCTTCACATGAGGCTTGATCTCAGGGCCTTGTGTGTTGTAGTGGACAGATTTTACATGTTTGGCCCGTGAAGAAAGGAGGTGTGATAAGGTTATTCACAAAAACACTCGGATGAAAGTTGGATAAAACACAGCTTGAAGAAGGGAGATAAGCTAGTGAGCAAGCTCATGTCGTCTACAGATGTCACTTCCCTGCAGCCTAACCTGACTCAAGGACAGAGTTGAGTCCACTTCCCTGAGTGAGCAGGTAGCCTGTCACTTAGGCTGCTTAGGAGGCAGAAGTAATAGGACATACAGAGTGTGAGCATAGTTCCTGTGATCGGGCGTCATATTTCCTGGTTTTAGCATCAGAAATGCAGAGGTGGAAACTAGGTAGCAAGGATGCTGAAGTGGGGCCCCTGCTGAGGGGATATTCTCCACAGTTTGGGGTCAGCCACAGGCTTTAGAAAGCAAATGACTAGGCCGCAGAACGGATGACATATTCTAAACGCCAAGGGACCCAGACAGTCTCTCTCCAAAATGCACAGCCAGCTCCATGCACATGGAGGGGCCACGTGCAGCCCGCCACCATCCACAGGGGCACTCCTCTGTGGAAGCAGCTTCAGGCAGCTCCCATCCCAAAGAGTGGTTGGCTTGAGCCCTAGAGCTGGGCAGAGATAGTTCTGATCTGGTCATGTCCCAACACAAGTCACCCTCTATGGCCAGGAAGACCCTCAGACCAGCTCCTGCTGTGGGGGTGTTGAGCACCTTTGTGACACCATCCCCACCTCTGACTGCGTGTGACAGCTGTAGACTTGCTCCTCATGCTTTGTGTTCCTTGTCGTCATATTTCTCAGGGATTTGAGGAGCCTAAGAGGAGGCCCAGTGACCAGGGAAGGGCCTGGTCAGGAAGGCTGGGGCAGAGGAGTGCCTTTTGTGCCAGCCCAGGTGCTGGGGAGGGCAGTGAGCACTTCTGTGCTGGTCTTATCCAGTGAGAAAGACAGAGGTGCTGTGGGACCACGCCCGGCAGAGCTCCAGTGGCCTCGCCATGCTGGTGAGCCATGAGGTAACCCTCGCATGGTGGACAGGACTGGCTTGCTGACTGAGGGAAACCGAGCGTGAACCAACCAGGCTGTGTCTCCCGAATAAGAGCACCCTTCCCCATGGGCTTCCCTTGTAGGTCAGTCTATAAAGAATCGGCCTGCAGTGCAGTAGACCTGGATTCAATCCCTGGGTCAGGAAGATCCCCTGGAGAAGGAAATGGCAACCCACTCCAGTATCCTTGCCTGGAAAATCTCATGGACAGAGGAGCCTGGTGGGCTGCAGTCCATGGGGTTGCAAAGAGTTGGGCGTGACTGAGCGACTAACACTTACTTACTCCCCATGGGTTGACCATAGCTGTGGAGACAGGTGGCTTTTCTGAGCAAGTAAAAATACCTTAGCCCTGAAGAATCTTTGACTTGTCATTCTCTTAAATGAATATTTGTTGGAGTATAAGTGCTTTACGATGTTGTGTCTGTTTCTGCCATACAGCAAAAGTGAGTCAGGTATATGTTAACATATCTCCCCTCTGTTTTGGATTTCCTTCCCATTTAGGTCAACAGAGCACAGTTCCCTGTGCAGTGCAGTAGGTTCACATTAGTTATCTATTTTATACACAGGAGTGTGTATATGTGGCCTGGTAAAGAGTTCACCTACCAATGCAGGAGACCCAAGAGACGCAGGTTCAACCCCTAGGTTGGGAAGATCCCCTGGAGAAGAAAATGGGGAAACAGTATATTCTCCAGGCAAGAATACTCACTCCAGTATTCTTGCCTGGAGAATCCCATGGACAAAGGAGCCTGGCGGGGTACAGTCCAGGGGGTCACAAAGAGTTGGACACGACTGACTGACCCCACACGCATGGTGTGTATATGTCAATCCCAATCTCCCAATTCATCCCACCACCCCTTCCCCCCTTGGCATTCATATGATTATTCTCTACATCTTTGTCTCCATTTCTGCCTTGCAAATAAGATCATCTATACCCTTTGGGCTTCCCTGGTGGTTCAGATGGTAAAGAATTGCAGGAGACCCAGGTTCATTCCCTAGGTCAGGGGGATGATCCCTTGGAAAAGGGAATGGCTACCCATCTGAGTATTATTTCTTGGAGAATTCCATGGACAGAGGAGCCTGGTGGGCTGTAGTCCATGGGGTCGCAAAGAGTCAGACACGACTGAGCAGCTTTCACTCACATACCCTTTTTCCAGATTGCACATACACACATTAATATACAATGTTTATTTTTCTCTTTCTGACTTCACTCTGTGACTTGACCTGTCATTTTGAACCTTAATGAGGATAGAACAAGCCTCTGGAACAAGGTGCGATGGAGTCAGGAGAAGTGGCCTTAAGTGAAAACACAGCTGTGGGGTTTATAGACGCCACTGCAGGGAGGCGTCATCCAGTGGGATCGGCCAGCCTCGCTATAGACTTTCCAACACTAATGAATTGGGAACTCCATGCTGAACAGGATTTAGTTTGATGGGTCGCTGTGCCAGCAGATGGATGTATTTTTCTTGAAAGACCAAGGTGCCAGAAACCTCCGTGATTACGTTACTGGAGCAAGGTTCTTTTTTGTGGTTTGTGCCGTTGAGCGTCAGGACTGCAGGATTCTCTTGCTCTTTCTCACTCTTATTTTTTCCAGGTCAGAACCAGAGCTTGGGGTGGGGAGGAAAATCCTGCTGAATGAGCAAGTTCTTTCTTAAAAAGCTCTCTCCAAGTCCAAAAAGACTTCAGTGGACTTAGGAGAAAGAAACTTAATACATTGCCATAGAATCACTGTGAACCAAGTGAAAGCCAAGTCCACAGCATCTTTGTCTTATAAAAGAAAGCAGAGAGGAGATGGAAAAAAAGGAAATAATGCTGAGGAAATCCAAACCAAACAATGAAAACTAAAGAAGAAAAACTAACGATCACCTCAGAGAGAATGTGAAGATTTCCTTCTAATAAGATTTTCTCAGTTTGCAAAACCGAGGCTCAGGTAGAAGTAACTTTTCTATTCTTTTTTAAGTGTGCCATAAATAGCATACCTGAGATGTTTGAACTGTGATGGGATTTGCCACTTTGGGCTTCAGGAAGAGTTGGACACCCTGCAGGACCCTTGGACTGTGAGGGAAAAGTCGGCTATGGAGAGGCTGGAGGTGTCCCAGCCTGGTCCCTGACCTGCGTTTGAACCTTGGTCCTAATAGCTAGCAGATTGAAGCAAGCTCACAGGCCTCCTGCAGAAACCATGTTGGTTTGAACCAGAGCAGTCCTGGCCCTAGATCCAGCACTCTGCTTTCACCAGCTACCTCTCTTGTTACACCCCTGTGAGAGGAACTCAGAGAGGGGTCATGGGGCTCGCCCTTATTCCGTCACCGAGCAGCCTGCAGAGAGGGAAACCACTCTTTTCTGCATGGCCTGCAGGTGCAGTCCAGACCATGGCCAGAAAGAGAGCTGGGTGCCCATCAGAGGCCATCTTGGTTCTGAACAAGACAGGCCATTCCTAAACTTCTTAATGCATCTCTTACCCTTCTTAGATCAGGCTAGCATTTTCAAAAGCACTGGAGTCTCTGAGATATTACGTAGCTGTTTGGAGTTTAGTACCACATGGCCTGTGTGTCTGTTCCCCAGGAGTGTGGCTGTTTGGGAATGCCAGCTGTGCACCTGAGCAGACTAAAGACCAATTTGCTCATTAGCCCAGGGGAACATCTCACAAGCCACCCTCAGCCATCTTTGTTGTCCAGTCCCATTCCTCTCTTCCAGTTATTCTCATGAATGTAATCCGGCCTGTTGGCATCCCTGGGCTGATGTACAAAGAAAGGTCTCTTTCCTTTCATGAATACATTAAATAACTCCATGGACCCCTCTGTTGCTTGGCCTGGGGCATTCGTTCTTCCCCTGAGATTCACCCAAAGGCCCTTCCTCAAGCGGTGTCTGAGAGCCCTGAGGAAGCCTGCCTCAGTCCTAAGTCAGTCAGTCTCAATGCTCATCTATTGTACCAGCTAGGAAGATGGCCCTGTAGTCTCGCTTGCCAAGACTCAAAGAGGCTGAAGGAGGACCTTTGCAGGCCCAACAACTCCAACAGGGCCTGCATCCCACATTCCCACAGTCTGTGGGGGAGGCCTCCAGCCTCTTCCGCTCACCCCAGCTCCTTCAGATCATTCACAGTGCCAGTTTCCTCAGGGCCCACCCTGAAGTAGGCAGGCAAGGTCAGAAGGGATCCCAATAGGAGTCTCTGCCCTCCTCTGGGGTCTAGCCTAAGCCCCTGGACGCCATAGGCTCTTCTCTTCCTGCTAGAGAGACTGGCTTGTCTTTTGTCCAGAAGAAAACCTTACCTCTAAGCAGACCCATTTAAAGCCTCCCTCCTCTGCTGGTGGAAGTCGACAGAGCAGCCTTGTCACTCACTGCCTATCGTGGTTCCTTTGCTGCCTTCCCTCCTTACGCAGTACAGGAATGTCGTGCAGTTGGAAACTGTCCTCCCAGGGAGAAGGTTGACTCATAGCGGGCTCTTCTGCTTGACATGGCACTGCTTCTGGAAAGGGAAGGCCAGACCTCATGACGTCTCAGAGCAGCTGTCATCCTGGCAGGCCAGCGGCCCAAGCCGAGCCACTTGGTGGACGGGCCCTGATTAGAGCCAGCACTGGCACAGAGGGTGGCCTCTAGGCCTGCCTGTTTCTTCACCACGCTTAGCTCATGAGGCATCTTCCATAAGTATTGTGGAGCAATGGACTGAGCTCCTCTTCAGAGGTGCTGTGAGATGGGAGCCCCTGGGCACCGAAAGGACTTGAGCCGCTGCTGGCAGTCTGGAGATACAGTGACCAAAGGCGGCCAGACGTGCACAGGCTCTCTTTACAGAAGTGAGGACTTACAAACTCCATAAAGTGGGGTGACTTCAGGAGCCTGCAGGGGGCGTGATTCTGTGTCTGTAAATGAAATGACCGGAGCAGTTTGTGGCTGACAGGTAAACAAGATGCTCTGAACCTCTGCTCTGCAGTTCAGCTCAACACCAGGCTTTGGGCACCTGCTGTGGACAGAGCTAGGGCACCGAGTGCCCGGGGTACCTGGTGAAGCTCCCACTCCTGATCCCTTGGACTCCCTGGGGAAGAACAGCCATGCCTCCAGTCCCCGGAGGAGGGAACTGGAAGATCCACTCTTACAGAGAGAATCTTGAAGGATGCGTGAGATCTTGCTGGGACGGACCAGAAGGACTCCCCCGGAAGCACACAGAAGGGCCTGGAGGTCTGATGTGCCTGGCACTGTCCAGGCTTGCAGTGAGCAGCGCGGTGTGGAAGGAGAGCATGGAGCCTTGTGGCAGGAGAAGGCCGGGGCGCTCTTCCCATCGGGCCGACTTGAGCTTCTCCTCCAAGACTTCGTCCTCTCCCCCAAAGCCCTCCGCGGTGGGCTCACCCGCCTCAGCACTTGCCACCTCACCCGACCCTCGGTCGCAGCCCACATTCGATTATGCGGCAGCCAACCACAGAAGGACTGGCCTGTGTTTCATTCATTTCTATACTTCTGATGCATAGACAGCAGGAGAAGCCATCAAAGGTCCTTACAGAGGGCCGTGTCATCAGGCTTGTGTTTAGAAGGATGACTCAGCTGCATTATGGAGAGTGGATTAGAGCAAGCGGAGCCAAGGAAGTGGAGTGTGTCGGTGTCCTCGAGAGAAATAATGAGTGGTTACAAAGAGCAGCCGAGGCCCGGGAGGCTGGCAGGGAGCAGGCTCGGCTCTTGTCAAGGCCCTGGCTCTGCTCTTCTCAGGTCTTTTGAGTCTGCTTCCTTCCTGAGCTGGCTTCCTCCTCGGGCTGGTAGCAAGCGAGTTGCAACAGTTCTGGCCCTCGCGCTCAGAAGCACCCAGCAAACATTGGCCTCCACTGGATCACATGTCCCTTCCTGAACCCATTCCTAGGGCCAGGAAATGCCATGCACTGACTGGCTTAGGTTCCTGATCAGTTACTGGAATGTATGTGAGGTCACCTTAGAACTGCTAGGCCCAGCCCTGGAGACTGGATCTGCTTCCCTCTGAATCCCCTGGCCTGGGGCAGGAGGGTATAGCTGAATGAAGCTAGAGTCTCATGAGGAAGGAGAAAGTGACTGCTGCACATGCTCTTACATCTGCAGTTGGACTGATTTATTCATGTAGAACTGTTCACACAGTAGGTGCCTACACACACCCACACAACCTGAACACCTCCAGGACACGCCTTCTGAATTGGTTTATCTGGGAAACAGTCATCATCCTGAATTGATATGCGACCTCTCACGGAGGACCCCACCCCCACCCCAACCTTGGACTCTCCATTTCTTGACCTTTCTTTCAATCTTGTGATTGACTGTTCCATCTCCAAGATCATATACAACCTACTCTCTGACCACAGCCCCCAGTCCTTCCCACTCCCTCATCCAGTTTAGTTCAGTTCAGTTCAGTCATGTCCAACTGTTTGTGACCTCATGGACTGCAGCACACCAGACTTCCCTATCCATCACCAACTCCTAGAGTTTACTCATAACTCATGTCCATTGAGTTGATGATCCATCCAACCATTTCATCCTCTGTTGTCCCCTTCTCGTCCTGCCTTCAATCATCCCCAGCATCAGGGTCTTTTCTAATGAGCCAGCTCTTCGCATCAGGTGGCCAAAGTATTGGAGTTTCAGCTTCAGCATCAGTCCTTTCAATGAATATTCAGGACTGATTTCCTTTAGGATGGACTGGTTGGATCTCCTTGCAGTCCAAGGGACTCTCAAGAGTCTACTCCAACACCACAGTTCAAAAGCATTAATTGTTTGGTGCTCAGCTTTCTTTATAGTCCAACTCTCACATCCATACATGACTACTAGAAAAACCATAGCCATGACTAGACGGACCTTCATTAGCAAAGTAATGTCTCTGCCTTTTGATATGCTATCTAGGTTGGTCATAACTTTTCTTCCAAGGAGTAAGCATATTTATTTCATGGCTGCAATCACCATCTGCAGTGATTTTGGAGCCCCAAAAAATAAAGTCTGACACTGTTTCCACTGTTTCTCCATCTATTTGCCATGAAGTGATGGGACCAGATGCCATGATCTTCGTTTTCTAAATGTTGAGCTTTAAGCCAGGTTTTTCACTCTCCTCTTTCACTTTCATCAAGAGGCTCTTTAGTTCTTCATTTCCTGCCATAAGGGTGCTGTCATCTGCATATCTGAGGTTATTGAGATTTCTCCCAGCAATCATGATTCCAGCTTGTGCTTCATCCAGCCCAGTGTTTCTCATGATGTACTCTGCATAGAAGTTAAATAAGTAGGGTGACAATATACAGCCTTGATGTACTCCTTTTCCTATTGAAACCAGTCTGTATTCCATGTCTAGTTCTAACTGTTGCTTCCTGACCTGCATACAGGTTTCTCAAGAGGCAGGTCAGGCGGTCTGGTATTCCCATCTCTTTCAGAATTTTCCACGGTTCATTGTGATCCACAAAGTCAAAGGCTTTGGCATAGTCAATAAAGCAGAAATAGATGTTTTACTGGAACTCTTTTGTTTTTCGATGATCCAGCGGATGCTGTCAATTTGATCTCTGGTTCCTCTGCCTTTCCTAAAACCAGCTTGAACATCTGGAAGTTAACAGTTCACGTATTGTTGAAGCCGGGCTTGGAGAATTTTGAGCATTACATTGCTAGCATGTGAGATGAGTGCAGTTGTGCAGTAGTTTCAGCATTCTTTAGCAATGCCTTTCTTTGGATTGGAATGAAAACTGACCTTTTCCAGTCCTGTGGCCACTGCTGAGTTTTCCAAATTTGCTGGCATATTGACTGCAGCACTTTCACAGCGTCATCTTTTAGAATTTGAAATAGCTCAACTGGAATTCCATCACCTCCACTGGCTTTCTTTGAAGTGATGCTTCCTAAGGACCACTTGACTTCTCATTCCAGGATGTCTGGCTTTAGGTGAGTGATCACACCATCGTGATTATCTGGGTCGTGAAGATCTTTTTGTACAGTTCTTCTGTGTATTCTTGCCATCTCTTCTTAATATCTTCTGCTTCTGTTAGGTCCATACCATTTCTGTCCTTTATGGTGCCCATCTTTGCATGAAATGTTCCCTTGGTATCTCTGACTTTCTTGAAGAGATCTCTAGTCTTTCCCATTCTATTGTCTTCCTCTATTTCTTTGCATTGATCACTGAGAAAGGCTTTTTAATCTCTGCTTCCTATTCTTTGGAATTCTGCATTCAAATGGGTTTATCTTTCCTTTTCACCTTTGCTTTTGGCTTCTCTTCTTTTCTCAGCTATTTGTAAGGCTTCCTCAGACAGCCATTTTGCTTTTTTGCATTTCTTTTTCTTCGGGATGGTCTTGCTCCCAGTCTCTTGTACAATGTCATGAACCTCTGTCCATAGTTCATCAGGCATTCTGTCTATCAGATCTAGTCCCTTAAATCTATTTCTCACTTTCACTGTATAATCATAAGGGATTTGATTTAGGTCATACCTGAATGGTCTAGTGGTTTTCCCTACTTACTTCAATTTAAGTCTGAATTTGACATTAAGGAGTTCATGATCTGAGCCACAGTCAGCTTCTGGTCTTGTTTTTGCTGACTGTATAGAGCTTCTCCATCTTTGGCTGCAAAGAATATAATCAATGTGATTTTGGTGTTGACCATCTGGTGATGTCTATGTGTAGAGTCTTCTCTTGTGTTGTTGGAAGAGGGTGTTTGCTATGACCAGTGCTTTCTCTTGGGAAAATTCTATCAGCCTTTGTCCTGCTTCATTTTGTATTCCACGGCCAAACTTGCCTGTTACTCCAGGTATCTCTTGACTTCCTACTTTTGCATTCCAGTCCCCTATAATAAAAAGGACATCTTTTTTTTGGTGTTAGTTCTAGAAGATTTTGTTGGTCATCATACAACCATTCAGCTTCAGCTTCTTCAGCATTAGTGGTTGAGTCATAGACTTGGATTCAGAGAAGGGAATGGCAACCCACTCCAGTACTCTTGCCTGGAAAATCCCATGGACAGAGGAACCTTGTAGGCTGCAGTCCATGGAGTCGAAGAGTCGGGCACGACTGAGCGACTTCACTTTTACTTTTCACTTTCATGCATTGGAGAAGGAAATGGCAACCCACTCCAGTATTCTTGCCTGGAGAATCCCAGGGGCGGAGGAGCCTGGTGGGCTGCCGTCTATGGGGTCGCACAGAGTCAGACACGACTGAAGCAACTTAGCAGCAGCAGCAGCATAGACTTGGATTAAGAATTAAGTTTTCTAATTTTCCTGTTACTAAGGACAGCAGATTTTATTTCATCATGTTTCTCATAAAGACTTTGGAAAATGCAAAGAAAGTTAAGACATCACTGTTGCAGTCTTGAGAGTCTCTTGGACAGCAAGGAGATCAAACCAGTCGATCCTAAAGGAGATCAACCCTGAATATGCATTGGAAGGACTGATGCTGAAGCTGAAGCTCTGATACTTTGGCCGCCTGATGAGAAGAGCCAACTTATTGGAAAAGATCCTGATGTTGGGAAAGGTAGAAGGTAGGGAGAGAAGGGTATGACAGAGTTCAAGATGATTGGAGGGCATCACCAACTCAGTGGACATGAGCTTGAGCAAGCTCCTGGCAATGGTAAAGGACAGGGAAGCCTGGCATGCTGCAGTCCTGTGGGTTGCAAAGAGTTGGACATGAATGAGCAAATGAACAATGACAACAACAATTGCTGTTGCCATTTTGACATTGTTCCTTCCAGTCTTCTATGCCATCTGTGGTTTTTTTTTTTTTAATGTACTTTTTTGGGGGTATGTGATCAAATATGATTATATTCTTTGCAGCCAAAGATGGAGAAGCTCTATATAGTCAGCAAAAACAAGACCAGGAGCTGACTGTGGCTCAGATCATGAACTCCTTATTGCCAAATTCAGACTTAAATTGAAGAAAGTGGGGAAAACCACTAGACCATTCAGGTATGACCTAAATCAAATCCCTTACGATTATACAGTGTAAGTGAGAAATAGATTTAAGGGACTAGATCTGATAGATAGAGTGCCTTATAAACTATGGAAAGAGGTTCGTGACATTGTACAGGAGACAGGGATCAAGACCATCCCCTTGGAAAAGAAATGCAAAAAAGCAAAATGGGTGTCTGAGGAGGCCTTACAAGTAGCTGTGAAAAGGAAAAAAACAAAAAGCAAAGGAGAAAAGGAAAGATATAACCATCTGAATGCAGAGTTCCAAAGAATAGCAAGGAGAGATAAGAAAGCCTTCCTCAGCAATCAATGCAAAGAAATAGAGGAAAACAACAGAATGGGAAAGACTAGAGATCTCTTCAAGAAAATTAGAGATACCAAGGGAACATTCCATGCAAAGATAGTCTCAATAAAGGACAGAAATGGTCTGGACCGTACAGAAGCAGAAGATATTAAGAAGAGGTGGCAAGAATACACAGAAGAACTGTACAAAAAAGATCTTCACGACCCAGATAATCACAATGGTGTGATCACTCACCTAGAGCCAGACATCCTGGAATGCAAAGTCAAGTAGACCTTAGAAAGCATCACTATGAACAAAGCTAGTGGAGGTGATGGAATTCCAGTGGAGCGATTTCAAATCCTGAAAGATGACGCTGTGAAAGTGCTGCAGTCAATATGCCAGCAAATTTGGAAAACTCAGCAGTGGCCACAGGACTGGAAAAGGTCAGTTTTCATTCCAATCCAAAGAAAGGCAATGCCAAAGAATGCTCAAACTACTGCACAATTGCACTCATCTCACATGCTAGTAAAGTAATGCTCAAAATTCTCTAAGCCAGGCTTCAGCAGTACGTGAACCGTGAACTCCCTGATGTTCAAGCTGGTTTTAGAAAAGGCAGAGGAACCAGAGATCAAATTGCCAACATCCACTGGATCATGGAAAAAGCAAGAGAATTCCAGAAAAACACCTATTTCTGCTTTATTGACTATGCCAAAGCCTTTGACTGTGTGGATCACAATGAACTGTGGAAAATTCTGAAAGAGGTGGGAATACCAGACCACCTGACCTGCCTCTTGAGAAACCTGTATGCAGGTCAGGAAGCAACAGTTCAAACTGGACATGGAATACAGACTGGTTCCAATAGGAAAAGGAGTACGTCAAGGCTGTATATTGTCACCCTGCTTATTTAACTTAAATGCAGAGTGCATCATGAGAAACGTTGGGCTGGAAGAAGCACAAGCTGGAATCAAGATTGCTGGGAGAAATCTCAATAACCTCAGATATGCAGATGATACCACCCTTATGGCAGAAAGTGAAGAGGAACTGAAAAGCCTCTTGATGAAAGTGAAAGAGGAGAGTGAAAAAGTTGGCTTAAAGCTCAACATTCAGAAAACGAAGATCATGGCATCTGGTCCCATCACTTCATGGCAAATAGATGGAGAAACAGTGGAAACGGTGTCAGACTTTTTTGGGGGGGCTCCAAAATCACTGCAGATGATGACTGCAGCCATGAAATTAAAAGGCGCTTACTCCTTGGAAGGAAAGTTACGACCAACCTAGATAGTGTATTGAAAAGCAGAGGCATTATTTTGCCAACAAAGGTCCGTTGACTCAAGGCTATAGTTTTTCCAATGGTCATGTATGGATGTGAGAGTTGGACTATGAGGAAAGCTGAGTGCCAAAGAATTGATGCTTTTGAACTGTGTTGTTGGAAAAGACTCTTGAGAGTCCCTTGGACTGCAAGGAGATCCAACCAGTCCGTTCTAAAGGAGATCAGGGGTGTTCATTGGAGGGACTGATGTTGAAGCTGAAACTCCAATACTTTTGCCATGTCATTCGAAGAGTTGACTCATTGGAAAAGACCCTGATTCTGGGAGGGATTGGGGGCAGGAGGAGAAGAGGACGACAGAGGATGAGATGGCTGGATGGTATCAGCGTCTCAATGGACGTGAGTCTGAGTGAACTCTGGGAGTTGGTGATGGACAGGGAGACCTGGCGTGCTGCAGTTCATGGGGTCACAAAGAGTCGGACACGACTGAGCAACTGAACTGAACTGAACTGATCAAATATGCATCTTGCTTCTTTTCATCTAACCCGAATATTTCCCCAGGTTAATAAAAATTCTTTATAAACCATTTATCAGCCGTATGCTTTTCTGCACCTGACTCTAGTATGGTTTATTTAACTGTTCTGCTATTTCTGGTTTTTCAGAGTCTTTCCAATAAATAATACTGAAGTAAATAGTTTTTTAAAAAAGAAAACTCTTTCCTCTACATTTATGATACTTTTCCAAGCCATTAATTTGTAACTTGAATCACTGAATCGAAGGCTTTGAAAATTTCTAAGCAGTAGAGTCTTTGAAATGGACTAAGTGTATAGAGACCTGAATTTAGCTACAAAAAGGAAAGTAAAGAAAAAAGGGGGGATTATAATTAACAGATATTTGTAAATAACTGCTTTCTGTTTTACTGAAAGAGGGCTGGGAAGATCCAAGCGGTGCTCTGTGGGGAAAACATGCCTTTGACTTGAAGTTCCTGGCTGCATGCTGGTGAAGCAGGGCTTGTTTCTGCTTTTTTATTTTCATCTGGGTCAGTGAGAGGACAGGCCATTCCTACAAGCTCATGTCCCTCTAAGGAAGAGGAAAGGCATCCAGAATCTAATGATGCACATCAGTAGTTGTGTCAGCAGCTTTCAGTTAAAAAAAAAAAAAAAGCTATAATAATATATCCTCCTAATGTGCAGTTAATTTTAGTTAAAAATTTCCCTGGTGATTTTTTAAAATTTAATTGAACTATTTTGGCCACACTGTGTGGCTTGCAGGATCTTAGATTGAACCCCAGACCATCACAGTAAAATCACCAAGTCCTAACCACTGGACCTCTAGCAAATTCCCTCCCTAGTGATGTTTAAACCTAGGAAATTTGTAAATCTGGTAACTATCTCTGCATTTGGAAATAAATGTTAGCGCTGCCCTAGCTGTCCAGGCCCCAGCAGGACAGACACCCTCACAGAGCTCTGGCTTCTCAGCCACACCTGAACACTCCTCTTAGAATCCGGAAAGAAACCAAGACATCATCACCAGAATCCTTGTTCCTGATCTTCCCTAATCAGGAAAAAGCTAAGGAGCGCCTCCAAGTCAACATGGCCAAAATCAGACATTGGACTGTCTGCCCGTCCCTGCGTTCAGTCCTCCAGCTCAGCAGTGGAACCACCACCTGCCTGGTTGTTAACATCAAAAACCTGAACCATCCCGACTTCCTGTTTTCTGTCCTCACATTCTCCAGCACCGAATCCATCGGCATATTCTGTCCATTCTGTTGCGGAACCTTTACTCAAGATCTCACATTGTCCATTTCTGTCCATCTCACCCACCTGCCCTCTGGTCCCAGCCCCATCACCGCTCACCTGCACTGTTCAGTTGCCTGCCACAGGGGCTCCTACTTCTGCCCTCCCCACTGCCGTCTTTTCTCTAATAGACAAAGGTCTTTTCTGTAATAGACAAAGGGATCCTGCTAAAACATAACTTTGGTCATGTCATCTACCCCTTTCTTAAAACATGTCAGAGGCTTCCCTTTGCTAGAAAGGTAAAGGTCAGAAATTTCAACATGGCTGAGAAGGCCCTGCGTACCCTGCCCTGGCCTTCCTTTCCAGCATCATTGCCCAATATACACCCCCCTCCCCCAATCCGTCCTTCAGCTCCTGCAAGTCTTGCACCCAGGGTTCTGCCAAGGAGGGCCCTCTTCTCTCCCCTCCATCCTTCCCACTGTCTAGATAACCCTGTCTTCCCACTTTCCCAGTCTAGGTCAGGTTATTTACCCCTGTAGAAACACAGGAGGTTTTTTTTTTTCCCTTCTTCAGAGAACCTATTTAAAGTTTCTCACACAGACACACACACACACACACACACACACACACACACACACAAATGTTTTTTCCATTCATCAGCACGATTATGTGATGGATGTCTGTCTCCTCTACTAAACCACAGGATCCTCTCTGCTACTGTTCTCTGCTCTTTCCGCATCAGCTCACTCAGGGTCTGGCACCAAATAGGGGCCTTAATAAAAGTTGGTTGCTCGCCGAATGGAGAACTTGAGTCCTGGTGACAGTTCTCCTTGACACCTGTGTCCCTGTAAGGTGCAGGCTCTTCCCAGGGCGGGCAGGCCAGGTTCTCCACACCATGTCCTCTTGAGGGAAAGTGATTTTGCTTGTTTTCTTGTTTTTTTGTTTTTTGTTTTTTCATTTCAGCTGTCAGAATGAACAGAGCACACTGCCTAAAACGTACCCGTTTTTCTCTTCTCTCCTTATGCAGCTAAAGCTGGCTTTCACCCTGGACCACGAGACTGGGTTGCCTCAAGGATGTCATGTCTACGAGTACCGAGACAGCAACAAGTAAGCCACTCTGTGGGAAAGCGTGTTGCCTGACCCTGTCCCTGGGGTTCCATGTACGCGGCCTCCCTGACTAAGAGATCCTCAGGGAGGCAATCACACTTTTTGTGACTGTATTAGAAAAGAGCTGGCACAAAAGTATTTCTCCTGTAAAATCTCTTTTGCCCTTCTGTATAGGGTGTGAAAATACTTGTGTCAGAACAGATGTAATGTATTAGAAGTATTGGGTTGGCCGAAAGATTAGTGCAGGGCTACGGGAAAACACAGACGAGGTTTTTAGCCAACCCAATATATTCCAAAGCGAACCTTCCTTTCCAGGCTGCAGCTCTTCTTGACCCCCCACCCCTACTTCACCTCCAATCATGGGCTTGCTTATTGGGCTCACTGTGTGACTTTTGCTGTAGTTCAGTCTGACTGTACTGTTTATAGGAGTTTGTTGTGGTAATCCGCCTGCCTTGTGAATTTGTTTTCCATTTTTTCAAATAATTTTTATTGGAATATAGTTGATTTACAATGTTGCGTTAGTTTCTGCCATCCAACAAAGTGAATCAGTTTTCCATATACATGCATCTGCTGTTTTTTAATTTTCTTTTCCCATATAGGTCATGGCAGAGTAATGAGCAGAGTTCCCTGTGCTATGCAGCAGGTTCTCGTCAGTTATCTATGTTACATATAGTGTGCGGATATGTCAGTCCCAATCTCCCAATGTGTCCCTCCTCCTTACCTTGGGAATTTCACAGATGGGCCATTCGTGGGTACCCACAGAGGTTTAAGTTGGTGACCTTGTTCAAAGATGGCTCCTGGCATAGTTTTATACACTTCTTTTCTTCATCACAGGCTGCCTCCTTGACTGCGTGTGTTTGTCTGTGGGACAGTGAAAGTGGTGATGAGTGAGGTGAGGGGTGTGCTCTGAAGAAGACGATGAGCGTGATGAATGGCGAAGGCAGCTACCATTGAGCACCTACTATGTGTATCACAGGCGAAGGATCAGTCAGTTCAGTTCTGTCGCTCAGTCGTGTCTGACTCTTTGTGACCCTGTAAATCACAGCACGTCAGGCCTCCCTGTCTATCACCAACTCCCAGAGTTTACTCAAACTCATGTCCATTAAGGTGGTGATGCCATCTAACCATCTCCTCCTGTCATCCCCTTCTCCTGCCCTCAATCTTTCCCAGCAGCAGGGTCTTTTCCAGTGAGTCAGCTCTTCGCATCAGGTGGCCAAAGGATTGGAGTTTCAGCTTCAACATCAGTCCTTCCAGTGAACATCCAGGACTGATCTCCTTTAGGATGGACTGGTTGGATCTCCTTGCAGTCCAAAGGACTCTCAAGAGTCTTCTCCAACACCACAGTTCAAAAGCATCAATTCTTCGATGCTCAGCTTTCTTTATAGTCCAACTCTCACATCCATACATGACCACAGGAAAAACCATGGCCTTGACTCAATGGATTAGTTGAGGGATAGTACTGTAATTAAGTGTTATCCCACTTAATTCTCATGATAACCTGAAGAATTTTCTTCTATTACTATTGTATTTGCAGAAACTGAGGTCTAGGGAATGTAAGTAACTTGTTTAAGGTCACTTGCCACAGCTGAGTGAGGCAGAGTCAACATTATCACATTAACTCTGGGGCAAAAATAGATGAAAGACAACTGATGTCCCAGGGTGCTACTCAGTGATGACAAGAATAGTCCCAACCTGGACATGAGGACTAATTGTATTAAGTACCCAAGCTGGTTAGTTTTACCCAGTGGAAGAATCAAATAGGCACATGCCAATGGAATCTTCTAGAAGAAAACTTGATCTTCGTTAAGAACTCTTGCTCTGTTATTGGTGGCAGATGGGTTACTGAGTGCCTTCAAGACCAAATCTCCATTCAGATTACTTTCAAAGTGTTACTCATCTTTGTAATTTATCCTTAGGAGAATGCTATCCTAAGCTATTAATGTACCCGCAATTCCTACCAAATCAGTCATTCAGGAAAGTTGACCAAGCATCCTTTAACACCATCATTCTTCTTGGATGGCTCTGTTTCTGGAAAACAGTTGCAGGAATCTAGGCTGTTGTGTCAGAAGGCAGCCCTTCATATGACAAACTGTGGCCCTGGAAACACAATGGTGTCAGCTTCATGGCCTGACTCTCTGCTGTTTGAAAATAAGGTTGGCAGAGTTTCTGTTCAGTGGGAGAAGGGCAGTAGCTTGAAGTCCGTGTCTGAGCAGTTCAGAGGTCTGGTGACAACAACTCACATTGTCATTGAAGCTGATCAGAGAGAAGAGCCAGCTTTGTTTCTTGGCCTAATCCCCAATTCTGATAACTATCATGTTATCAGACAAAGCAATGTTGGAGAGAATGTAGGAGTTGTGAGTATTGAAAAGCTTTGACTGAAGACCTGTAAGAGAAAGGCTTTGTGCAGGAAACTGGGGAGGAACCATGATCCCGGGAAGTGTGATAGATGCCTCGGGGCCCCCCTCTGTGGTTTTCTCTTTCTCCTCTTAGAGGCAGCCTTGGGGTTCATTCTCAACCTGTGGACAAGTTTTCTACCCTCCCTGAGCCTCAAGTTTTTTCATCTCTTAAGAGCAATGGGATTAATGATACTTTTCTGATATGATTGTCATGGGGATTCACTGGGGTGACATCATCGCCCGCCTAGCACATAGAATGCTTGCAGTAAGTGTTGATGGCCTCTCCTTCCCAAACAGAAAAATCATCTCATGACTTCACTTCTGTTTTCCCAGTGAGCTACGGCTGCAGCTTGCAGAGTACTGATGGGGGCAGAGGCTGGTGCACACGCCTCTTGCAGGCCTCAGCCGTGAGCACTCTGTCCGAAGGCAGACTAGATTCCTCTCCCCGCTGTGACCTTAAAGTCAAGCGTGGAGAACCCCCTGAGCTTGGCTGAGACATTCCTCTCTCTCCCCTGGCTCTGCCCTGTCTGTGTTTCTCTGTTCACTTTCAGGGACAATTCCTCGACTGCCTGAATCTCAACAGTGGTGTTTAGGAAGTGAGATTTCAGCCCAGCCCCTAAGGGACTCATTTTGTCTCAACCAAAAAAAGGAAGGCAACAGCAGCAGAGAAATAAGGTTCTACATATAAAAGAAATTAGTGAATATTGTTGTTTTAGTCGATCAGTCTCGTCTGACTCTTTTTGTGACCCCATGGGCTGTAGCCTACCCATCTCCTCTGTCCATGGGATTTCCTAGGCAAGAATAGTGGAGTGGGTAGCCATTCCCTCCTCTGAGGGATCTTACCCACCCAAGGATCAAATTCAGGTCTCCTGCATTGCAGGCAGATTCTTTACTGTTAAGCCACCAGAGAAGCCCCAGCTGAATATTAGTTGGGTACAATTAATTATTGAAACTCCTACTTTTATCTGGGTATTCCCTGAAATATAATTTTTAATCATTTTAGTATTTATCACTGCCAAGTGCAATCCGTCAGCAAAGAAGTTTTTCTGAGTAAGTACTGAGGCTCTCACATTCTCCCCAGTGGTCTTTCCCATCAGATGGAATAGCTTTGAAAATAGGCACTCTGCTTTTCTGCTCCCTGGACTCTTGTATCCACATCCTTTCCTAGAACATCCTAGTAACCCCGATCCATGATTCCATGTCATGCCATTCTCCTTCTCCATGAAGAAGTTCCTTTCAGCCTCTGGGCTTCAAGGAAAACAGACCCTCAGACTTGTCCAATCTCTAGTAGGACCTCAACTCTGGAGGGCACAGTTCTCAGGTAAATGTTCTTTTTTTTTTTTTTTTTAAGTTTTCCTTTTCAATATTAGTTTTATTTGGCCACACCAGGTCTTGGTTGTGGCATGTGGGATCTTCATTGGTGGCAATGTGGGATCTAGTTCCCTGACCAGGGATTGAACCTTCATTGGGAGCATGGAGTCTTAGCCACTGGACCACCAGGGAAGTCCCCAGAAAAACATTCTTAAAGCTCTGAGATCATTAGGGGAAAGAAGCTGCCCTCTTGTGCCTCAGGTTAGATTAGTAAAGCCTTCTGCTCCAATTATTCTGCCAGCCTCCCAAGGCTGTTCAAATCTGCATCTAAGGGGTGTGAGGCCTCTGTCTCCCCACCGCCCTTCACAGCCCATACACCTGCAGACCACCTTCTTTTTCTCTGTTGCAGAAACTTCACCTCCCTTTTGTATGAAATCCAGTGAAGCCAGAGCTGATTCAGTCATGTTCCTCAAACTGGGTTTTGGAGATCTCTTCCTAGAGCAAGGAACAGGCCTCAAAGGATGAACAAGTGATTTATAAGAATTCAGTTCAACATTTAGTAAGCCCCTACTCCAGGCAGTATGTGTGTGTGTGAGGCGCTACGGAAACAAAGATAAATCAAGCCTGGCCCATGATTTCAAAGTGGTTGTTGTTTAGTCGCTAAGTCATTTCCAACACTTTTGCAACCCTGTGGACTGCAGCCTGTCAGGTTCCTCTGTCCATGGGATTTCCCAGGCAAGAGTACTGGAGTGGGGTGCCATTTCCTTCTCCACGGGGTCTTCTGACCCAGGGATTGAACCCACATCCGTCACATCACCTGCACTGGCAGGCAGGTTCTTACCACTAGCGCCACCTGGGAAGTCCACTGCCCTCCTGATAGCTGTTTATGGTCTGCTCTTTGATACTCCACTCTGATTTGAGTGTTTCATTTTTTATTTTTAATTTTTAGGTGTTATATTTGGAGCTTTTAAAAAATCAGCCTTTTTCCTGTTCTTTTTGCATGTCCTAGTTTTTCACTATTCCTATTCCTTTCATCTCTTCTAGTTATTTTGATTATACTTATTTTATAACCCTTTTCTGATTGTTCACGTATTTCTACTTCTAAGAGTATCTGTTCTCCCAAACGTGGTCTCTAAGGGTTTGGCTTTAGGTGGTTCATTTCCTCACGTGGTTTGTTCTGTTTTTTCAGGTCATCTTAAGTGGGGATTGTGTTCTCTGTGAGAGTCCCATACGTTCCTGGGTTGTGCATGTGTCCTTTCGCTGCTTTGGCGTTTATTCTGCCAGGACCCCGAGAGTTCCATAGGTCTTGCCAGTTTGACGTTAACCTCTTAGTTTAGGATTCCCAGAAGTTGGGTGGTGTGCATTCAGCCTCCACACCTACAGGCAGTCCAGGCTTGCTTAGGATCCCCATCTCAGAAAGGAGCACCTCCCCTCTGCTCCACCTACAGATAGATGTTCCTCTGGGCTGCTCAAGAGGGCTTCCCGATCCCTGTTCGAAGACCAGCAGCCCTTCCTGGGTCCTGGCTTTCTGCGGGCCTCTCAGTTCCAGCTTCCAACAGATGGTCTCCCTCCTGTGGGCATTAAAACCTTCGCTCCTGTAACTGTATCAGGGTATCATACTCCCAGCTCCCCTTTGCTCTGGTAAAGATTACCGCTTTGACTTAGTTTCCTCTTCATTTCAAGTAACTGGCCGTTTTCCCTTCTTTCTTCCACGCTCAGTCATACACTTCGGTCAGTTCGGTCGCTCAGTTGTGTCCAACTCTTTGAGATCCCATGGACTGCAGCACCCCAGGCCTCCCTGTCCCTCACCAAGTCCCAGAGCTTGTTCAGACTCATGTCCATTGAGTCGGTGATGCCATCCAGCCATCTCATCCTCTTTCGTCCCCTTCTCCTCCAGTCATACACTTAGATGATTCTTTTGCAGTATCTTGTCCATCTTTTCCATGTGTTTGTGTTGGGAAAGAGGCCTACCTCAGTTCAGTCTACTGTCTTGTCAGAAACCAGAAGTTGAAATAAACCTTGTAAACTGTGACCCATTCAACAAGCATACAGAGAGTTTCTGCGGGACACCAGTACAGAATTAGTCGCAGAGGCTGGAGAGCTGAATGAACACTCGTGTGACCCTCAGGGGCTCAGGGGCTAGTGGGAGGGACTGGGTGCCATCAGCTCTGTGATGGGATGCCTACCCACTCCAGCAAACTCATCTTCCAGCCCTGCCTGACACCTCGAGCCTGCCGTGTACACGGTGTCTCTGGGTGACAGGGCCACGCCCTGCTTCTAGAACACCAACCTTTCCCACCACCCCTTACGCCCATCTGGGTAACTTCTGCTTCTCCTTCCACCCTCAGCGAAGCGTCACTTCTTTGGGAAAGCCATTCCAACCCCTGACAGCCATTACGAAAGGCTGAATCATGAGTGTCATCTGAGTGTTCCTGTGCCCCTCCTGCCTGGCTTGCTCCGGCACTCAGTGCGCTCCAGATGCTGGTTGGCTTGTCCGCTGCCTCCTCCTGGGCTGAGTCCTTTTAAGGTCAAGGCCTTGATTGGTTTGTTTCAGCACCCCTAGTGCCTAGCCCAGGACCTGGCACATACCGCTTGACGAAGGGGTTGGGGGACCTAATTGAATCCTTTTAGAGGAGGAACCTGGCTCTTGAGAAGTCAAATCTCTTTCCAGCCTTTGTCTTTTCTTTCTTTCCTTTTTTTTTTTTTTTTTTTTTTTGTGGGATTATCATGAGGATTACATTATGTCTGACGTCAGGGAAAACTGTCTCCTTGGATAGTTTATGAATTCTGAAGAACTAACACATAGAAGAAACAGGCTGCAAAAACTTCACTTGACTCTAAATATAGAGTAATTATAGTTACTTACATTACTCCGTACCATTTTTTGCCTGATAGGAGGGCATAGTAATCATTATAAAGAGCATTAAATATGCCAAGCATACTTGGAGAAGCTGAGCTGAATTGCAAGGCTGCACTTCACTCATGACCTCTAGAGTTTCTGATCCATGCAGCCTGACTGTGGTAGAGGTGACCACCTCCTGAATGCCCACAGCACACCTGCCCTGGGCTAGGGGCTTTGACCCCAAACCATCCAAGACAGATCTTAATTTTTATAACTTTACCAATTTTTTAAAAAGTCAATGAGATTATATAATTTTCACAGTTTTAGCAGATTAAATAAAACAAAGCTGAGAGAGGGGTTAACCTGCCCTGGGTCACACCATGGTCAAGAGCAGAGCCTGGATTTCACTCTAGTTCTAGCAGATTCCAGAGCTCATTGTGCCCTGTTCCTGTGAAAGAGAGGGGTGGGGAAAGGAGGCCAAGTGAGCAGAGTGTAGCCCACAGTGCCATCCTCAGGGGCCAGTCTGCTCGGGACCTCTGCCCTGCCCAGTCACCTGGGAACACAGATCCAGAGGGCCAAGACCCTGTGTCTGGACGGGGCTTCCGGTGACAGCCACCGCTCACCCCTTGCCCTTTTAATTCACTTCTTCCTCTGCTCGGGACTTGTCCTCATCCCTCACCTAAATAAACAGATGGAATATTTCCCAGCAGCCCTGACAACTTCAGATGAACACAAACCCTTCCCAGCATTTCCAGGGCTTTGGAAATGACACTCTGTGTCTGCACCTCGGACCAGATGCCAGTTCCTCGGGCTAAGGAGCGATGTAACGGGGTGAGGGGGCGGGGAGCCTGCAGACCTCCCACTGACACTGCCTGGTTAGAATGAAGAATGCCTTTCTTGTTCCTGTTGAAGCCCTTGGTGAGGAGAAAGGGGAGCTGGAAACCAAAGGTGGGGGGTGTGAGGAGAGGTCTGGGGGGAGTTAGAGGCAACTGAGCCAGAGAAAGGTGCCAGCAGTGAGCTCACAGGGCAAGCCTGCAGCTGCAGCGTGCGTGTTGGAGTCGGCCACTTGCAGGTGTGCGCTCACCGCCTCCATCGCAGCCTGGAGTGTCGGCCTGTGGTGTGTGCAGGCCCAACTCCTGCCTCAGCCTCTGGAGTAAAGATGGTGATGGGCGAGGGCTGTGCTTCTCTGCTGTCACACCGCGCAGAGAGATTGGGGTGGGGGTGGGGGGGCTCCTTTCCCTCCACCACCCCACTCCGGGCAAGAATGATATCCTGGGTGCCCAGATTCAGTGTTTCGTTGAACCTCAGTCTTCTCTATATGAAGGAAAGGAGGTATGAACACTCCCACCTAAGAGAAAAGGAAGCCAGGTCCCCAAGAGGTGCCCCGCCCCAGGTCAAACTGTAAACTGGAGGAGAGCCAGCCAGCCAGCTTCTCTCCCTGGGAATCTGCCTCAGCCACGTGATACACGGCAGGGTGGGGCCTGAACAGCTGCACAGAGTGGGGCCTGGGGCAGGGAGGGCAGCCAGGCCTGGGTCAGCGAGGCCGCCTCCCGCGTGGCTTATGTTACCTCTGGGTTACTGTCACCTGCTCTCCTACCAAGGCAGTGCAGCCCACAAGTGGCAGGGCAGGGCACCTCTTGCTCAGCTGTGTTGAGTCAGCATCCTTTCGCTACCTCCTGGGAGAGTGGGGAGGGCTGGAGCCTGAAGCCATGCTGTGAAGCACTGAATCCTTCATTGGAGATTTCCTGGGGCAGCTGGGCCAGGGCGTTCAGCCCCTAATGGATACCCCCAGCCCCTCGGCTCCTGCTGGCATTCTAAAGGGCAGAAGCAACTAGAGTGAGGAAGCATGGAAGCCAGCGGCAGTGGGGACATTGCACAGGACAGCAGCTGGGCGCAGACACAGCCTGTACACTGGCCCATGTCTCAGCACGTAGTGTGGCTTAATACCCGCTCCACTATTTTCTTCCCTGGCCCACACACTGGAAAATAGATTCTTACATAAACTCATTTTTGAACTTTGACATTCACAGAGAAAAGTGCACAAGCCATGGGCATCTGGTTCATAGAGTATTAGAAAACAAACACACCACGCAGCTATCGCCCAGATCAAGAACTAGAGCATTTTCTGCATGCCCCTTTGTCCTCCAGAGAGGAATCCACCATCGTACCTTCGAACACTGTAGACTTGTTTTGCCGGTTTTGGACTTTGTTGCTCCATTTCTCAGTCGTGTCTGACTCTGCTTACCCCATGGACTGCAGCACACCAGGCCTCCTTGTCCTTCACCATCTCTCGGAGTTTGCTCAGATTCACATCCACTGAGTTGCTGACGCCATCCACCCATATGAATGGAATCCTTTGGCGTCTTCTCTTCTGCGTCTTCCTTTTTTCAGCTTTGTGAGAATTCATCTTTGTTGCTGCATATGTTTGTTGCTAGTTCATTCATTTTCATTGCTGTAAGACTTCCTTTGTATAAATACATTGTAATTGATCCAATCTGCATTAATTCAGTCAGCATTTGGGTTGCTTCCACTTTGGTCCCAATTTGTATAAATAATTATGTTTATACATGTCTTTTGGTGCACATATTTCTTTTGAGCAGATACCTGGGAGTGAAACTGCTAACTCAAAGAAAATATCCACTTTAGTGGATATTGCCAAACAATTTTCCCAAGTGGCTGTACCAGCGTAACACTCCCACAGCAGCATATGAGATTTCATATATGTATTGGAGCTCCTTTTCAAATTTTGTGCCCATTACTCTTCTGGGTTTTCCATTTTTCTTGTTGACTTATCCTTCTCTCTATTCTAGGTAGGAGTCCTTTGTTAGTTATCCGTGTTGCTAATATCTTCTTCCACTCGGTAGCTTGCCTTTTCGCTCTCTTTGGTGCTGTTTAAATGAACAGAACTTCTTTATTTCAGTGTAGTTCAGTGTATCAGTTTTTTTCTTTATGGTTAATTATTCTTATATCCCTTTTAAGAAAACTATAAAAATCATGAAAGCACGTTTGTGTTAGAATTCTCTAAGAAAATCCATAGGACATATATATTTATATTTGCACTTACATTTGTAGTATGTAAAAGAAGATTTGTTATGAGGGATTGGCTCATGTGATTATGTAGCCTGAGAAGTCCCATGACCTGCT
This sequence comes from Ovis aries, assembly GCF_016772045.2. NCBI lineage: Eukaryota > Metazoa > Chordata > Mammalia > Artiodactyla > Bovidae > Ovis > Ovis aries. The sequence goes on from NC_056055.1 coordinate 233,933,262, forward strand.
GTCTGTAAGCTAGAGATCCAGAAAGGCTGGTGATAGAATTTAGTGGAGTCTGATGGGAAATAGATGGGGAAACAGTGGAAACAGTGTCAGACTTTATTTTTTTGGCCTCCAAAATCACTGCAGATGCTGATTGCAGCCATGAAATTAAAAGACACTTACTCCTCGGAAGAAAATTTATGACCAACCTAGATAGCATATTAAAAAGCAGAGACATCACTTTGCCAACAATGGTCCGTCTAGTCAAGGCTATGGTTTTTCCAGCGGTCATGTATGGATGTGAGAGTTGGACTGTGAAGAAGGCTGAGCGCTGAAGAATTGATGCTTTTGAACTGTGGTGTTGGAGAAGACTCTTTAGAGTCCCTTGGACTGCAAGGAGATCCAACCAGTCCATCCTAAAGGAGATCAGTCCTGGGTGTGCATTGGAAGGACTGATGCTAAAGCTGAAACTCCAGTACTTTGGCCACCTCATGTGAAAAGCTGACTCACTGGAAAAGACTCTGCTGCTGGGAGGGATTGAGGACAGGAGGAGAAGGGGACGACAGAGGATGAGATGGCTGAATGGCATCACCAACTCGATGGACATGAGTTTGAGTGAACTCCAGGAGTTGGTGATGGACAGGGAGGCCTGGTGTGCTGTGATTCATGGGGTCGCAAAGAGTCGGACACGACTGAGCGACTGAACTGAACTGAAGTGAACTGAAGGCCTGAGAACCAGGAATGTCAGTGGTAAATCACAGTCTGCAGACAGGAGAAGATGAGATGAGATGGTGAGCAGTGAGAGGAACAAACTCACTTTGCACACTTCTGTTCTATTCAGGCCTCCCACACTGGGGAGGGCAATTCACTTTATCCAGTTCTACTCACAGACAACCAGAAACACACCCTCACAGACACACTCGGAATAATGTTTCACCTGGGCTGTCTGTGGTCTGTCTGGTTGACACATGAAAGTAACCATCAAAATGTTCTTATATTATCTTCTAGAAGCTCTGTTGTTTTACGTTTTCTATTTTAGACCCATAATCTATTCACAATTGAATTTTGAATATGTAACAGCAAGTTTCTTTTTTTTTCCATATGGACATCTAATCAACCCCGCAGCATTCCCACTGCTCTCCAGGGTCACCTTCATCAAAATGGAGGGTCTCTATCCACACGGGTCTCTGTCTGCACTCTGTTCTGTTCCACTGATCTACAGGTCTCTTCCTGTATCAATACCGCACTGTCTTAATCATTGTACCTTTGTTAAAAGTCTCGATATTCAGCAGAGTTAGACTTTCCACCTTGCTCCTCCTTGGTTAAGAGCACCTAGGCTATTCTTGGCCTTTCTGTTGCCCTGTAAATTATAGAATCAGATTGTCAGTTGCCGCACATGTGCACACGACTTGCTGAGATTTATTTTGAGATTGCTTTAGATCTATAAATCAATCTGGAAAAAAAAATGAACCCTTTTACGTTTCTCTTCTTCTCCATGGTATATCCCACTCTTCAATTCAGTTCAGTCGCTCAGTCATGTCCTACTCCCTGCGACCCCATGAATTGCAGCACACCAGGCCTCCCTGTCCATCATCAACTCCCAGAGTTCACTCAAACCCACATCCATCGAGTAGGTGATGCCATCCAGCCATCTCATCCTCTGTCATCCCCTTCTCCTCCTGCCCCCAATCCCCGTCAGCATCGGGGTCTTTTCCAGTGAGTCAGCTCTTTGTGTGAGGTGGCCAAAGTGCTGTACATGTTTAATAGATGCGATGATAGCAGGTGTCCGTGTCTTGTTCCTGATCTCAGAGAGAAGAGTTTTTAATCACAGACTCACTTTTAAATTATGAAGACTTATGCTAAAATTCCCTTTGGTATACATTTGATTTTACTTTTTCCCAAGATGACCTTTCAGTTCAAGGCTACTTTTAAGCTTGAAATGTGGTGGTGGCAGTTTGTATGCTGCTGCTGTTGTTCAGTTGCTAAGTCTTGTCCAACTCTTTGGAACCTCATGGACTGCAGCACACCAGGCTTCCTTGTCTTCCACTATCTCCCAGAGTTTGCTCAAGTTCATGTCCATTGAGTTGGTGATGCTATCTAACCATCTCATCCTCTGTATGCTAGGAGGTAGGCAAACTGGATTTATCACAAGACTGTGACCCCTTATTTTAACCTTGGGAGACACATTCTGCCCTGTCTGTTGTACAGAAGGATCACATGGCTGATAGAGCTGAGCAGGGATTCTAACAGGTAGTGCTGGACCCAAAGCCCAGGCTCTTCTTCCTACCCTGGGACTTCCTGGTAGAATATTGAATGTGTAGCCCTCAAGTTCACAAAATAACCGCTTGTCCTAGATCTCCAAGAGAAGAGTTGTTAGACTCCCTCACAGGCCATCTTTTCCTTTTCCCTCCCCCACGTCTCCTCCACCCTTGTCAGCTGCACATCCCACTTTCTCTCGTTTCTCGTATCATGGACGCAAGCTGGGGCAGCCGCAGTGTCATGCTGAAAGGCGCCCTGTGTGCCTGCCTGTGCCCCTGCAAGGCCACACCTGCAGCCGTCCTCAGCCAGCTGGCTGAGCCACCCACCACACCAGGTACAAAGCCTTCCCTGGCCTCTGCTGCCGTGTGACCTTTTGTCTGGTGCCAAGGAGATGTGGGCGGTGAGGACTGAGGGCTTTCCTTCAGGTCAGGCTACTTGGGTTGCTGGTAGAACTTTGGATCTTTAAGCCACCAGCTGTCCCAGTTTGAGGATTATGGCCTGTGCAGACGCACAGAATCTTTCTTTGCTGAGAAGTGGGAAGAGGAAGGAAGAGTGCAAGGAGACTAGAGACCCAAACCGAAACAGGCCCTGGGGCTGTCAGGGGCTCCCAGGGCCCAGCCTGGCTGAGAATGTCCCTTCCTGCAGCCCAAATAACTACCCAAGGATGACCCAAGACAGAGAATTCTAGGTCACCAGGAACTCTTGAAACTAAGTACTTTGAAACTCTCAAAGATCTTATAAGAGAGAGTTCCCTTGGTTTACTTTACACAGGGCTACATTAAGCAAACAGCTTTTTTTCCCTTGTTAAATTTCCTTTGTACAACGTCCCTGTTCCCTTTCTACCTCTTTCTGTGACAGGCTGCACTTCTGTCCATTCTAGGAGCCTCTCGGGGCTGCAACCATCCAGTGTGACTTGAAGCTCTTCAATTGTTTTCTTCCAGATGCTTTTTGAACATATGGTGACATGACTGAAATCAGCATTTTTGTATTCTCTGTACCTCTCTCCATCTGCCATATACCTTTTTCCAAAATTTCTGGCACAGTCTATGTCTCTTCTGCCTCTCGGGGTGTTTGTCCATCCACAGATTCCCATTCCAGAGGAAAGACTGCTCTTTGGCTCCCCGCAAGGCTAACCTTTCTAAGTTGATGGCTCAGCCAGTTAGCTTTTAAACCCAAGGAGGCCTGCCCCTTTCCAAGACTTAAAGGAGTTCTAGAAGCTGATGGTATTCAGGCCTGTCCCCTGCTTGACGAGCAGGCCCACTCTGCTCTGGCACGTGCTGCCAGTGTGCTGCACCAACCTCTAGGGCACCTTCAGGTACTTAAGTAGCAAATGCCCCTGCGGTAAACACCCCCTCTCAGGGAACTGGAAGCTGGAGCCCAGGCCCAAGCCACAGGGCCTGCAGTACTCTGAGGGAGGTTAGCCCAGACAAGAAATGGGCCATAGGACTGTGTGCTGGCTCTGAGCCTGGAGGAAGGTGCCCGTGGCTGTCACCTCCTGCAGCTGCCTGGCAGGTAACCAGAACGTGCTTGGCTCTCTCCGCTTTTGGCTGCGCTTTCTGTGGGGAAGTGATTCTGATCTGACTTCACTGCCATTCCCCACCTCTCCCCCTGGGCCACTGTGGCTTTTTCTTGGTGGCTGGGCAGGAAGCCTCCAGAGCCTGAGGGAGTTGCTGTGCTTGATGACAGAGGCCATCAATGGATGTAAATCACTGAGATATAAATCACTGAATTTATTGGAAAGGAATTGAACACAGTTTACTCTTCCCTCTGGGCTTCCCTGATAGCTCAGTAGGTGAAGAATCCACCTGTAATACCGGAGGCCCCAGTTCGATCCCTGAGTTGGGAAGATCCCCTGGAGAAGGGAAAGGCTACCCACTGCAGTATTCTAGCCTGGAGAATTCCATGGACTCTGTAGTTCATGGGGTTGCAAAGAGTTGGACACAACTGAGCAACTTTTACTTTCACTCTCCCCTCTGAGCACACTTCTCCAGTGGTGGGCACCCAGGTGGACAAGGGCCTCACAGAGTGACCAGACCAAGTGCCCAGCCCATGCCCACTGAGTTAGGCAAGAAGCACATGGCCAACTTATGCAGCTGCTCTGAAAACCCAACCCAGCAAAGCCTAGCTGAGATGCAGGACACACAGCACTCTGCTGACCACAAGCTGCCCGGGCCAGCCCCATGTGACCCCATGACCCAGGGACATGCTGGGGACTGCAGGCTCCAGGTCGGCATGGCAGAGGGCGTTTCCTGAGGTTGAGGACCTCCCTGTCATCACCCTGGACCTGACGGCCTGTGGGGAGTGCTCAGAAGCAGAGCCCACAAAGGCAGCGGCACTGCTCTCCAGGCCCCAGGGGCCCGGCTCTCCCCCCGGCTTCCTCACCCCACGCTTCTCACTGGGTGTCTCACTCAGTGGTGGGCCAGCCTCGATCCTTCTCTGGACACCTTCATATTTGAACTCCCTGGAACCTTCCAGAAGGAATTGCTCTCATTTGAATTTATAGATCTGTTGTTTGCTTTAGCAGTGTCAGTTGGACATCATGTGTCCCTTTTAGTAATTTAGGATTCTTCACACTGTGTATATGGTGATACCAAAGCACTTTTCTTGGGCTCTGCTGTGCCACGAGGCTTTGCCTCTATGCTAAGTACCCCGACGGGGCCTTGTGATTTCATTTGACTTTATCGAGACTCTGCCCCAGCTGCTTTTGTGTCCACCTTGACAGTCCCAGCCCCTTATCACTTCCCCACCACTGTCCAGATGAAACCAGTAATACCCTCTCAGCCTGGTTGTAAGCATGAGGCCCGGTGGGGGAATGGTTAGCTGGGAAGCCAGGTCTAGTAGTCATAATTGTTGATGGAGAAGAGGAAAGGGTCTGAGTGAGGAACCAAGGAGGGACTTGCCTGTGAGTCACACCTGACGCCTGGCTCCAGCACCTGTGTTGGCCACCACAGGCTTTGTTAGCTGTTTCTTGCTTCTGCCCCCTGTGTCAGATACTCAGAATTGCGTATGTGGTTGAATTTTAGATCAGTGAGTTGGTGTTTTACTTTTTAAATCAACTGGAATTAAATCGCTTAATGCATTTGTCATGTTGAGAGATTCTTCCTTAGTTCTGACAGCCCTCCAGTTTCAACCCAGTCTGTTTCTTCTCGTTAGTCTTCAGTGCAAATGGTCACCATCTTGTTGTGTCATAAATATTCTAGGAAACCATCAGTGTTCTGTTCTTGAAGCTGAAGGAACTCTTTACTCCTTTAGGCTTTTTTCCTGTTGTATTTTCCAACTGTTAGATTCATCAAGCCTAACTTGTACGTTTCTGTGTAATCATTTGCCTCAGAAACACCAGCGCTTTGCTGTGTGCCCCATGAGGCAGGCTGCACCTGAGGCTTCGTGGCCCTTGGCCTCCTTGTAACAGAGTGGAGGCGGGTTTGAGGGTAGAGTGTGGAGGAATGAGTGTGAAACCACCTTCCTAAGATCCTCTGAGGGATCTGTTGCCCAAAGTGCTGGGAACACTGCTGTGGAAACTCAGTAAATAAAAGGCAAAGCAAAGAGCCAGTTCATGACTAAGAAAATTCTCACAGGGGCATGGGAGGTGGGTGTAGGAGAGTGAGTATGTGTCCATCTCCTGACTCCCTGGGCCCAAGGGTGAGGACAGTCTCTCTGTCCCAGCCCCCCGCACAACTCCTGGAGCCCACAGGTGCCCAGCAAGTGCTGAATGCTTGTTTCCAGGGAGCAGGCTGCATTTGTTCTTTGCCCCTTCATGTTTTGTGTTTCTGCATTCTTCAGTATTCTAACGACACCAGACGCTTGTCACCTTAAGGTTTTCATACTAGTAAATAACATGCCGGACCCTGAGATAAGACCTTTACCGTCACCCCATGGTGTGGGAAGTGGAGGTGAGGAAAGTTAGCTGTCAGGCTACGCAGGCCATGTGTGGTGGACCCCCCACCTTCCCTCTTGACTTTAACAAGCAAGAGTACTAGGAGGTTGCTGCTGCCCTCTATGCTTTGTTCCAAAGCGAAGCTGCCCATCCATGGGGAGAAGCCTGCCTTCCTGCGTGTCCTTCCCATCCAGGCCAGACCAGGTCCTCACAGACGGCTGAGGTCAGCGCTGGTCAGAGCCCCGAAAAGACTGAGCTTGTGCCAAGAGACCACAGGATTCTTCAAGAAGCTGTTTTACATCCAGAATCGTGTTACATGCCAGATGGATCATTTCCCACTGCCAGACTTAGAAAGTGACCCCTGAAAATTCCTCAACAAGGGGAAAAGGAGGTCTGCCCATGTGCCTTGTGGGCAGAGCATTGCTGGGTGTTACCTGGATCAGATCAAGACACCTTTCCATTGTCTAGCAAACTATCGGACCCCTGCTAGTGCCAGCTACCGTGCGTCCGCAAAGCACACAGCCCACTGAGGCAGACACACGTGAAAGACAACATTCACAGGTGGTGACAAAGGCTGTGGTGGAGGTGAGCGCCCAGGCTCTGTGTGAGGTCAGCAGTGGACACTTCCCTGAGCTATGTGCTGCCTATAAGGATGTTGTAGTGAAGTCAGCAGCCAAGCCTTTGTGTTGCTGCAAAATCACCAGTGGGCAGTGATTCTGCAACACTCAAATGTGACATTGGAGGAACCAAACTTGAGTTTCCCATAGATTTGCTGGGAAGTGGACTGGCATAGACACCACTGGGCAGGGAGCGTGGTCCCTCTCCACAGTGGCTATGGAAGGTCGGCCACAGCCAGGGAACCACGCAGGACCCTGCAGGGCACTGGGCAACTGTGGGCGCAGCTGGGCTGAGGTCAGAGAGCCCTGGGTGCTGTGGCCTCTGCCTGCAGGAACAGTTCTCACCCTGAGGGAGGCCCAGATGGAATGGGCTGGTCCTGCCAGTCCTGATGGCTGCCCAGGCCTGGCCTGAGCCACCTGTGAGAAGCTCCCAGAGGGCATTGCAGACGCAGAAATCTGGTCAGCTTCCCAGGTACCCAGAGGCCTCTTTTAGAGCATCTCTAGGTCCTGGAAAAGCAGGACTCTGTCTGCATCCTGGTCTGTCCTAAAAGATGGATTTGGCCTGCAGAGTGGTAGTTCGAGAAAGCAGAACCATGGGCTCCAGGCTGGCTTTGGCATCCACTGGCCTAGACCCCATTAATCCAGCTCACCTGGAGGAATGAAAGGCCTAATCCAGGTTGTTTAGGCCTTAGCTCTAAGATAGAGTTGAGGGTAGCCCCTGGAAAGGACTGGAGTCTTCATACAGCCTGTATCTGAGAGCTTCCCTCAGCCCAGAGGGAAGGGTGGGGTAGAGTGGGGGTGAAAAGCAGCAGACTCCTTGCTCACCACCCTCACCAGTGCACCAGTGTACACAGCCCGTGTGTGTGTGTGTCTGTGTGTGTGTGTGTGTCTCTAGGTGGGGATATGATGATGCTGGGGAAGCCCAGAGACCCTGGATGGGAACAAATCCGCTTAACCACTCTGAACTCAGTTCATGAAACCATGGGTCAATATTTGAAGAGCCACATAATTAATAAGAGCTCTGCCAGACTCAACACACCGCATCCCAGTGGGAGATAAGACAAGTGTTAGTTCAACAGAAACAGCCCAAGAGGAGAGATATTTTTTTGTAATCTGTTAGGTTTCATACTTAGAGTGAGGTGGTCTGCTCTGGACAAGAGTGTTCATCTATCAGGTGACCAGCAAATGAGCCCCAGCCACAGTGACACCCTATGTTGGATCTAAGTGATGACTCTCTACAGGCAAGGAAGAATTGCATTAAAGCAGATTCAGCAGGTCCCATCAGGCCAGCAGAATCTGACATAGCTTCTGTTTTGTTCCCGTGCCTGCCTTCCAGCAGAGAAAAGCTGAGGGAAGCCACAGGAACCTCACTCCTAGGCCCTTTTCCTGAGGGGGTTGCTGCTTCCACTCCCTGCCCCCAGAAGCAGGCCTCCTTCCCTCTTTTCCCTGGAGCACCAAGCAGATCCTGTCTCAGAGGTACTCGGTTCGTTCCCCAGACAGGCATTTGACTTTGTGGTTCTTGGTCTAAGCCAAGTTGAACAGCGCCTATGTGTGCCCCCTTGGCCCCGAGACACAGAGATGGGCAAGGCCTGGTCCCTAGACAGGAAAAGTGGCCTCAGAAGAGACAGTATCAATCAAGTGATGAGTTCTGGGGCTAGAATCAGCTGAGAGGACCATGGGCTGAGAACGGTGATGCCTGAACTGAGCCTTGAAAACTCAACCATGATGCATGGAGGTGGGCTAGGGCATGGTAGGCAAAGGGAGCAGCCTGGAAACCCCAGGGTGGGGCCCTAAGAAGTGTGAGTGTGCATCACCCAAGAGGAAGCCCAAAGAGAGTGCTGGTTTCCTCCTGGCTGCTGGGGGAGCTGGGCTGAGGCCAGCTGCAGGTCAGTGAGAAGTGCAGGGGTCAAGGGAGCTGCAGCCTTTGAAGCTAGACACCAGCCTGCCCTCACCTCAGCCCCTGTGAGGGCCCTTTACACAGTCAGGGGTGGGGCAGTTCTGACAATATGGAACTCCCCAGGGGAAACAAAAAAGTACCTGAATTCTTTGCCCAGCTCAGAGTTCAGTGAGGAAACGCCCTCTTGGGCCATACTTAGAAAGGCTTGTGTGAGGCTTGTCAAGGTGTCTCAGAGGCTCCCAGGGCAGGCTTCCAGACCAGACTGTCTAAGGGTCGAGATGGCCACAGCCCCATGGACAACTCTCCCTGGCATTCTGACCTGCTGGGCCAGCATGTTTCCGCAAGTGGAACAGGAGTTCAGTTCATTTCAGTTGCTCAGTCATGTCCGACTCTTTGTGACCCCATGAATTGCAGCACGCCAGGCCTCCCTGTCCATCACCATCTCCCGGAGTTCACTCAGACTCACATCCATCAAGTCGGTGATGCCATCCAGCCATCTCATCCTCGGTTGTCCCCTTCTCCTCCTGCCCCCAATCCCTCCCAGCATCAAAGTCTTTTCCAATGAGTCAACTCTTCGCATGAGGTGGCCAAAGTACTGGAGTTTCAGCTTTAGCATCAGTCCTTCCAAAGAAATCCCAGGGCTGATCTCCTTGCAGTCCAAAGGACTCTCAAGAGTCTTCTCCAACACTGCAGTTCAAAAGCATCAATTCTTCAGCGCTCAGCCTTCTTCACAGTCCCACTCTCACATCCATACATGACCACTGGAAAACCATAGCCTTGACTAGACGGACCTTAGTCGGCAAAGTGATGTCTCTGCTTTTTAATATGCTATCTAGGTTGGTCATAACTTTTCTTCCAAGGAGTAAGCATCTTTTAATTTCATGGCTGCGATCACCATCTGTACAGGAATAGTGTTTGCCAAAAAGAGGACCACAGATGAAAGAGGCAGAAGCTTCGAGGTTTTAGCCAGTGATAGGAGAACTAGAGCAGTAGAAGCAAATTTTCTCAGCACCGTGTTCATCCCAGAGGCAGCACCAGGAGGCCGGAGCCCCAAAGGCAGATGACGGGAAGCGTTCCTATGGGGAGGTGTGGCATTGGGGGAGTCCTGTTCCTGTCCTGGCCTGCTGAGCAGAAGACAGGCAGAGGTAAAGCATGGGCTAAAGATAAGACCTCCAAGGTTACAGAAATGTCTCAGCCTGGCCGAGCCCCGAGGCAGGCTTGCCTGTTTGCTGGCGCAGCATGGCCGGCCTCCGACATGGGGGCCGGGAGCCTCAGGGAGACATTCTGGCTCTCTACGGTTACCGGGGAGCTGGCAAGCCAGGTGGGGATGAGTGGCCATGACTCCACAGCCGCTGCAACCCTTGCTGAAGGCCAGAGGTGCCCTCGACAGGAAGGAGAGACGGCAGTGGTAGTGACGCAGCATACCACCCCAGGTGCCTGACCCCTTGGGGGCCACTGTGGTCTCAGGGCAGGCCCTGTGCTCACCCCGCGCTGCCAGCAGAGCCCTGGGTCAGGCGCTACTCAGGAAACCCTGCTGCCCAATCCTTAGAAAGCTTAAGGCAGCAACATGGGACCACCTGAGGAAAAGCAGTGGGCGGGGCACCACTGCTTTGGGAGTGGTGGTCACGTGACTTCTCGGAGCCTCCCTTGCTGATGTGAAGGGTCTAAAACTCCCTGTGAAACTCGAAAGGGCCGGCAGTGGAAATGCCCAGAGGCATCTCTGCTCATCCCTGCAAGACTCAGGCCAGGCCCCCACCCCACAGCGAGGTGGACAGTGGCTGTACCTCCAGCCTGTCCCCTCTTCTGTGAAATGGAGATCTCAGAATCCCTTCTCTCTCCCTGTCCCTCAACTGTGACGAGGGTCATGTGGCTCTCACACGTACAGACAACGTACATTCAGTTCAGTTCAGTTGCTCAGTCCTGTCCTACTCTTTGCGACCCCATGGACTGTAGCACGCCAGGCCTCCCTGTCTGTCACCAACTCCTGGAGCTTGCTCAAACTCATGTCCATTGAGTCAGTGATGCCATCCAACCATCTCAACCTCTGTTGTCCCCTTCTCCGCCTGCCTTCAGTCTTTCCCAGCATCTGGGTCTTTTCTAATGAGCCAGCTTTTCGCATCAGGTGGCCAAAGTATTGGAGCTTCATATTCAACATTAGTCCTTCCAACGAATATTCAGGGTTGATTTCCTTTAGGATTAACTGGTTTGATCTCCTTGCAGTTCAAGGGACTCTCAAGAGTCTTCTCCAACACCATAGTTCAAAAGCATCAATTCTTTGGTGCTCAGCTTTCTTTATGGTCCAACTCTCACATCCATATATGACTACTGGAAAAACCATAGCTTTGACTAGATGACCTTTGTCAGTAAAGTGATGTCTCTGCTTTTTAACATACTGTATAGATTTGTCATAGCTTTTCTTCCAAGGAGCAAGCATCTTTTAATTTCAAGGCTGCAGTGATTTTGGAGCCTAAGAAAATAGTCTGTCGCTATTTCCATTGCTTTCCCATCTATTTGCATGAAGTGATGAGACCAGATGCCATGATCTTAGTTTTTTGTATGTTGAATGAACCACTAGACCATTCAGGTATGACCTAAATCAAATCCCTTACGATTATACAGTTGAAGTGACAAATAGATTCAAGGGCTTAGGTCTGATAAGAGTACCTGAGGAACTATGGGCGGAGGTTTGTAACCCTGTACAGGAGGTGGTGATCCAACATTGTGAAGCACCATAGAAATGTAAGGGATTGGTCTTGCATAGGCAAGGCAAAAAACTGCAGATAAAAAACTCAGTGAATGCCTACTGTGTGCCCAACACTGTTCCAGGCCCTGGGACTCGAGGCAAATGGAGCTGGCTGATCTGGCCAGAATGAGGCCAGAGTGGGACAGGTGTGAATGGCAGGAAGGGGGCCTGGCCAGTAAAGGTGTAGGTGAGGGGAGACCTGGGGGAGCAGAAGCCAGCACAGGGCCACAGGGTGAGAAAGTAGGATTTGTGTCAGCTAGGAGCTGAGGGGCAGCACCAAGAAGGCATCTGACAACACAATTCTTGGTTGCTCTCTGGGCCAGACTGAGCAGAGGCTGTGGAGCATGGAGACCCTCGCTGGGCCCACAGCCCTCCCCCTGCCCCAGCACTGAAGACTCGTGGCCCTGGCTCCATAGGTCTGCCTTGGGTTCAGGGTGAGAAAGAAGGACTGATGTTTTCCCAAAAGATTTGACAAGAAACGCTGTCTTCAAAGAAGCTGATCCCACCCACCTGCTTGGCTAAAACTGTAGTTCACTCTTGGGCCTTGTTCCCAAACAAAGCCAAAAAGGGCATGTCAGGGTTATGAGGAACCTCACAGGGGCCTTTGCAGGGACCGGAACCCCGGCCCATCCTGCCCAGGCAGTCCTCCTGGGTGGTTTTATACAAGACCTGCCTGCCAGTGTGCGTCCCTCCTGCGCCTTCCACCTGTCTGTCTCTTCCCAGTGGCCTCGGCACTGGTACCCACGGGAGGTCACTGTGTTGGGGCTCAGGCCCCACACTGCTGCTGCAGCTGGGCAAAGCAGCAGCCTGTGGGGAGCTCACTGCACCCTCTACCGCCCCCCGGCACTGCAAGCCCTGATCGCCTGTGTGCCCTGGGCAGCTGCACCACCCCACCCCACCACCCCACACACACACAGGAATGCTGGTCACCCGACAGAAATCCACAATCCCACAGGGCTTGCTGGCAGTGGAGCTGATGTTCTGGGACCGGGTGGGAGGAGAAGGTGGAAACTCAGGTTCCTTCTTTATGTCAGAGGAGCCACTACTTTCCAAAAGCCTCGAATTCACAATCTGCCGTTCCAGAAAATCCTTTTCACCTGGACAGGTCCCTTTCCTCCCAGTTGCATCAGGTAGGCCTGGCAGCCCCTCTCATCAAGTTGGGGCTGAGGACAGTCTTCAGAGTCAAAAAGGCTAGTGTCCTGACCACAGTCCTGCCACACCCTGGGTCTATAATCTACATGGTAAAAAAAAACACCACTTTGCCGACAAAGGTCCATATAGTCAAAGCTGTGATTTTTCTAGTAGTCATGTACAGACGTGAGAGTTGGACCATAAAGAAGACTGAGCGCTGAAGAACTGATGCTTTCGAATTGCAGTGCTGGAAAAGACTCTTGAGAGTCCCTTGGACAGCAAGGAGATCAAACCAGTCACTGCTGAAGGAAATCAACTCTGACAATTCATTAGAAGGACTGATGCTTAAGCTCTAATACTTGAGCCACCTGATGTGAAGAGCCGGTTCATTGGAAAAGACCCTGATGCTGGGAAAGATTGAAGACAGGAGGAGAAGGGGATGACAGAGGATGAGATGGTTGGATGGCATCGTCAACACAATGAACATGGGTTTGAGCAAACTCTGGGAGATGGTGAAGGACAGAGAAGCCTGGCGTGCTGCAGTCCATGGGGTCACAAAGAGCTGGACCTGACTTAGGGATGAAACAGCAACAGTCCTCATGGTCACCACGCTTGACCTTTCAGACACTCGGTTTCCCTCTGTGCAGACTGGGGCTGACACCCTCCTTCCCGAGCAAGGTTTTGTGAGCATCTGATGAAATCATGTGTCCAGCCTAAGCCCAGCAGTTGTTCTTATTTCCTTGCAGCCTTTAGTGGTCATGTGGCTGGGGTGGTGGCCCTGCCCAAGGGGAGCTGACTGTCTGGGAAGTGAGCACAGCACGCTCTTAACTTGCAAAAGCAAAGGAGCTTGAGTTCCCAGGGACATGAGTCCTGTCCTCTCTCATCTAGCTGCCTTTTATAGTGTGTGTGTGAGAAAGAAAGACCTATATGTTCCAGAACACCCCATCTCTCATGTATTTCTGTACCAAAAGCCTAATTTCTGAATCATAGTTGAGCCCTCCCAGGGTCAGTGATGACCCAGTTGGCTCCCACTGTGCTTGTCCAAATTCTGTCCATTATCCAAGGCTGCCCAAGCAGCCCCCTCTGTTGGGCTGGGGCATTAAAGGGGCCCCAGCCAGGGGGTCCAAGCCGGGCAGATAAGCCATTGCAGGGGCACCTCAGTGGCCCCCAGAGGTGGCGGAGCTTCTCTGTGGCTTGGCCCTTTCTCCTCTGGTCAGCGGCTCTGATACTAGTTGGATAGCTGCTGCAAGTGGAGGAAGACGTGTGTCATCAAAAGGCAGAGCGAGCAAGCCCTAATTACTAGCTCTTCGAGGCAGCGCAGCACAAACTGCCTCCTGGTCCTGCTTTGGGGCAATTTTTGGCCTCTGGTGCAGCCCAGGGCACTGGCTTGCCGGTGCCTCCCAGAGCTGAGCCCTGAGCCTGGAGAAGGGAACGAGGCTTCTCTAGCTTCTTTGCGCTGACAAAGGGCTTTCTGCCTGTCAGCCCAGCTCCAGGCAAGTCCCCTCCCCACTCCCTACCGCAGCCACTGGGCCTCCCTTTTGGCAGGACCCGACGCTAGAGGCTCAAGGGCCCTGCTGAACTCCCAGCCTCTGGAGACTTCTCTCGGAGCTAGAAAAAACAAGCAGCTGAAACGTGCCTCCTTGCTGCAGCTGGGCCCCGCCCGCCGAACCTATAGGAAGGCCCTGGAGGGGATCCAGCCTCCCCCGAAGAGGAAACCTGGCTCCGGCCTCACCCGCAGGGCCTGTTATGTCTGGCTCCAGAGGCCTTCTCCTCTGGGGTTTTCCATGCCTGTGAACCCGGCCCCATTCATTTCCCTGTGGTTTCATGGGAATGTCCAAAACGCTCAGCAGGTTGCAGCGAGCCCAAGGAGAAGGGTCAGCGAGAGGCCCGGGCCACCGAAGCACCCTCTACTCAGAGGCCTGCAGCGGGGATAGAGGCCGGCTGTGGGTGGGCACCCACCTGTCAATCAGCTGAGTTTTCCTCTGGTGCGATCTGCCCCCAGCCACCCACCCACCACCCAGGCGACTCTGCCTGCGGCTCCCTCTCTCCAGGCCTCCCCTTTCCAGCTCTCCAGGGTATGAGTTCCCCCAACTGCCACCCTCCCATCTCGTCCCTAGCAGCTCCCACTGTTGTGTTATTTAGCCACTGACTCTCCACCTCACCTGGGCCAGGCCCTTGCGTTTTCCACCTCACTGCACTCGGTTAGGGGCCGCAGGGAGAGCCCCCGGACCCCCTCCAGGGCTGCTCAACTTCAGAGAAGGGGCCATGCTCTGGCGCACAACTCTTGCGAGAGGCCCAGCGGCCGCCTCCACGGCCCACGCGAAGCCCAGGGGCTCCCGGCCCCGCAGAGAGGATGTGCCCAAGTGGAGAAAATGTATAGTCTTCAGAAGAAACGAATTGAAAACTGCCTGGGAGCAATTCTTATCCAATTTCCAAGTTAGCAGTTTTCACCAAGAGCTAATTGAAACTTCTCTCTGTAAGTGGCCTGATTTCCATCTGTATGAGGCTCCCGCGGAGTGTCTGCAACAAGGGCCCTGGCGGCTCAGGGCAGCAGCAAAGAAGAGCCTGTGCTTGTCGCCCCGAGTTGCTCTTGAGCTTTGAAAATGGATGCACTTTCTGGTTTGGGCAGCGGCCACGCCACTGTGCCCTGGCTGCCCGGCTCCCCAGTCATTTCCAAAGCCGCTTTCTGAGTGTTCTGGGTAGGGAAGGGGTGGGCTGAGTTCCTCACCTGGTTAGCCTGGTAAAAGTGTATCTGGAAACGGAACATCCTGGGAGGCCCAGCCACTCTCGCCAGGCGGGGTTCCTCGGATGGGTGCAGAGGAGTGCGGGGGCCAGGGGCCAGGGCCCTGCCTACTGGTCGGCACAGTGCCCAGGCTGAGACCCCACTGCCAGTGCCAGCCTCGGCCGTCGTCTCTGGGAGTTCTGTGGGAGCACAGAGTAGCCCACCCAGTGTGCCCAGCCCCGCTCTGACCTCATCTGGACTGTGGCTGCCTTTTCCACGGTGCAGAAGACAGCAATCCCCACCCCAGATCAGCCCATGGAAGGTGCCCTGTCCATTGTCCCTTTTCAGGGGGCACCCCACTCCAGTATTCTTGCCTGGAGAATCCCATTGACAGAGGAGCCTGGTGGGCTGCATTCCATGGGGTCACAAACAGTCGGACATGTCTGAGTGACTGTCACTTCACTCTGTTGACCCAGATGGGTATGGACCCTACTCTTCTCTCCTGCACCCAGTGGCCTTGAAACAACAATTTTAGGGACAGTGCCTTGGGTGAAGCTCCAAGGTTATCCAGTGCTCCTCACACAGGGTCTCCCCCCGGGTCCTCCCATCTTTTGGAAGCTTAAAACAACAATTGGAAAATATTATACAAGCCCTTCACAGCATCTCTGCAAACTCTTGCCTGTCTCACCCACACACGTGCTGAGAGGAGTCCACACGTGACCTCCCTCACCCTTCAGTCTTTGGTTTTCTGAGCCTACATCCCCAGCCCCATGGCCATGGCCACAGGCTGCTCCTTGCCAAGTCCAGGGCTCTCTCGCTCTCTCTTGCCTCTTCCTCCCCAGCATAAGGTCTGCATAGCAGACACCTGCCCACCTGCACCTTGCTCCCTGCTCTCACGCCCCTCGGACCTCCTCGTCCCCCTCTGCGCCCCTGCCCCCTCTGGCCTCTGTGCCCATGACCAGCTCACTCCCTCACCTGTGTGCAGCTCTGAATGCAGGCCTGCCCTGTCCTCCTCTGTCTCTGCTGCTGCCTGCAAGCCTCAGCCCCTCCGCTTCCGCCTGACTGCCCCGGGCCCCTGCTCCCTGAGCCCCAGGGCCACGTGATCTCTTCCCTGACTGTCCTCATCCAGCGTCTCCCCCAGTTCCCCTGTGCACCCCCATCCTGGAGTCTGGCTCCCCAGGGCCCGCCCTCACCTCTTAGCCCTCCTCCCTTGATCCCTTATTTTCCAGACACGCCTGATGCTTTCTTCGCTCTCCTCTATAGTTGACTCTTTCATCCTGTTTGTGTAAAGTGTTTCCCGCCTCTTGGCCATTGCTTGAGATTGATCTTAGATTTGTGAGCGTATCCCACCCCCACCCTTGCGAGGTTGGGGGCTCCTGGAGGGCAGGCTGAGGCTTCCTGAGCAGTGCCCAGGACACAGCAGAGGCAGCAGGGCCTCCAGGTCACACAGGTGGGCGGTGAATCCCAGCTGCTGGTTACGGAGCTGTGGGACCTGGGCCTGATCACCTCTTGTTTTTGCACCTTAAGCTTCCCCACGCATCAGAAAGGGGTGAGAGGACTGAGAGAACAGAAAGGGGTGAAAGGCTGCAGGAGGATTTGATGGGTCTGTGGCCTGTCCACTGTCACAGGTGCTTAACAGATGTCTCTTCCCTTTCTCCTTGCACCGACCCACGGCAGCAGCTCCAAAGAAGTTTTGGAGGGTGAGGCAGTGAACAAGTTAATGGCTGTAGATGGGAGACACCTTACTATGGTTGGTTGAAATGACAAGGCCACCAGCTTCCTCTAAATAGGGATTGGTGCTCTGTAGACTTGGAAGATGGGGAAACAGCAGGCGAGGGCTGTAGGGGAATGATGTCAGTAGAGCTCTTTTCTTTGTTGTTGTTCAGTTGCTGTCATGTCTGGCTTTTTGCAACCCATGGACTACAGCACACCAGGCTCCTCTGTCCTCCACTGTCTCCTGGAGTTTGCTCAAATTCATGTCTGTTGAGTCAGTAATGCTATCTAACCATCTCATCCTCTGTCGACCCCTTCTCCTTTTGTCTGCACTCTTTCCCAGCATCAGGGTCTTTCCAGTGAGTTGGCTCTTTGCATCAGGTGGCCAAAGTACTGGGGCTTCAGCTTCAGTATCAGTCCTTCCTTTGAATATTCATGGTTTTTTTTTTCCTTGAGGATTAACTGGTTTGATCTCCTTGCAGTCCAAGAAGACTCTCACAAGTCTTCTCTAGCACCACAGTTCAAAAACATCAATTCTTCAGTGTTCAGCCTTCTTTATGGTCCAACTCTCACATCCATACATGACTGCTGGAAAAGCCGTAGCTTTGACTATACAAATCTTTGTCAGCAAAGTGTTGTCTCTGCTTTTTAATAGGCTATCTAGGTTTGCCATAGCTTTCCTTCTAAGGAGCAAGCGTCCTTTAATTTTATGGCTGCAGTCACCATCCATGGTGATGATTTTGGAGCCCAAGAAAATAAAATCTGTCACTGTTTCCACTTTTTCCCTTTCTCTTTGCCATGAAGTGATAGGACTGGATACCGTGATCTTAGTTTTTTAATGCTGAGTTAGGGGATCAGAAATATATGTGTGAGGGCTGTGTACCCATGAAGAAAGAGGGCATCATGGCAGGGACATGGCCCTCTGACTCCTGACTATGCCCCTTCCTGGGAATCCTTCATCATGCACAGGTTTATTGAGCATCCACACTGTGCTAGGACTCACACTGGGCTCAGGGTAGGCGGCACGGGGTAGAAAGGGGAGACACAGCCTGTGATCAAAGGGGTGATGACAGTGCGAGCTGAGTGCTGTGACGGGACAGGTCTGGGTGCCCTGGAAGCATGCAGCCACCAGGTGGGCATCTCTTGCTGCCTCCGCAGAGGAGGGGACATCAGAGAAAAAGAGGTTCAAGGAGAAAGGTCTCAGATTCCAGGCTCAGGGAACAGCAGTACAAAGGGACAGAAGCAAGAAAGAGGCTGAGAATGAGCTGGAGTGTGAGGGGTGGGGGGCAATGAGAGGGGAGAGGTGATGCTGGCACCAGACAAGGGGAAACCTCATTTTACCAAGAGGTAGAATTGTCCCAGGACAGTTGTCTCCACTGAAGGGCTTCATGTGGGAGAGGGGGGTGACGAGATTTGCCTTCGAGAAGGAAAGCATCTCTCTGGATGTGAAGACAGAAACAGCTGGGAGTGGCCAGAAGTAGGGAGGCTGGTTGCTAAGAGATGAAGGCTGTGGACCGAGGCTCTGGCATCAGGGTGGGAAGCCTCTAGGAGCTTGCTCGGTTCAGTCTGCATCCTAGGTTTGGGGCACCCAGGCCAGTCACTGCTGTAGTATGCATGCTAATAGTGTAATATTTAAGACCAGGTTATTGCGTGCCCATTTCTTCAGGTAAGTAAGTTGAGATTCAGAGAGGTTAAGAAATGTTTCTGAAATCACACTGCTTGTGAGTGGCAGAGCTGGGACTCAAGACAAGCTCCTGAGCTGATAACACTAACTTTTCCCCTTCTCCTGTTGCCTTGGGCTGTCCACATGCAGGATATCCTATAATTTAAAAAAAAAAAATCACATAAAATTAGACCTTAGTATTTCATACATGTTTATACCTTTTCGTTAAGTAACGTACTTCGGCAAACGTTATGCTAGACAAGGCGTCGTTGCTGCGTGAGGAGGGCGTGTCCTTGTGTGTAGGTTGCTTGTGGTCTTTCCCTGCCATCTTCTGTATCGGGTGATTGTGACACCTCTAGGCTTGCTTACCTCCTCCCTGGGATGAGAAGCCTTCCCCTCCGGCACCCAGGAGCCCAAACACAGGTGGGTGGGGTGCTGTGGACTGAGTGCTGCTGAGCTTGCATCCTGGCATGGCCCCGGTGAGCCGTCCATGTGTTTGTCACAGCAGAGCCTGCCCTGGCTCTCCAGGTCGTGGGGCCTCTGGTGGCAATGGGCTCCAGATAGATGCTCAGCCAATGCCAGGCCTGGTGCCCAGCTCTGACTATGTGGTGTGCTGTCTGGAAGGTGCTCCCAGCTGGTGGCCTTTCCTGAGCCCTGTTTAGGGCAGTTGTCAGGCAGAAGCTGAGATCCAGCATACACACACACACACCGCCTTCCCTGCAGAGGGTAGTGATGATCTCCTGTGTCAGGCTGGGGCAGGGGTGGGATTACCATCAGAGCATGGACCCCGACCAGGGAGCTTGCCCGGCTCCATCCCCACTTGGGTATCAGACCCCAGTATGTGCAGTTTGCTCTCAGAGGATATCCTAACCACCCAGGGCAGCTTGCAGCCCCATCTGAGCTCTGGCTGCGGGCCTGGGCATGCAGCTCTGCCTCTCAAAGGCGGGAGGAGATCAGGGTCAAGGGTGACAGGTCAACGGCGGGAGCTTCTTCTAACCAGCTTGTTCCTGCCCGAGCAAAGCCCTCAGCCCAAAGCTGGCCTTGGACAAGGAAACACACACTGATTGGGAGCCCAGAGATCCCTGGGCCTCGGTTCGCAGGGCTGCAGTTTACAAAGCAAGACTGTCTCCTGCCCAGAAGTTCCTGGGTTCTAAGCGGCTCCTGCCACGTCCTGGGTCCTGTGGGAGGAAGATGCTGGGCGCCCCCTGCAGGTCTGTCCAGAAACTGACCTGCGAGGGGCCCAGGGGAGCCCTGAGAGGGGCCCCTTCACTGGCCCAGATGAGAGCCCCCAGGACTGGCCAGCCCCCTTCCCTTCCGGGTGCCCAGCCCCATTGCTGACTGTGAATCTGAACTCACTAGAATCTGACTGCTGACCGCTGGCCTTCCCCTTGGCCTCCTGCTCCCCGACTGCACAGGGGACCCCCACCATCTGTGCTGCACCCTCCAGCTCCTTCTAGGGCTCTGCCGGCTCGGGCTCCAGGCCCCCGCTCTACTTTCTCACGTCCACACACTTGCATTTCCTCTCTCCCCTCCCTCCCACCTGCAGGGATAAGGACAGGTTGTAGGGACGTGGCCCCTGAAGCTGTCCTAGACACTAGAGGTCTGTGTCCCGTCCCTCCCAGGGGACATTGATGTTTTTCTGGCAGGAATGCTCTACCTCTCTGAACCATGTTAGAACGAGTTCCACAGGCTGCCCCTTAACCCCTGGCCCCTGTCCTGAGAGAAGCATGGAGATACCCAGGGCTGGGAGCCCCCAGAGGTACCAAGGGTCTCGTCCAAGGTCAGCCCCCATGACCAAGGCGTCCCCAGACTCTCTTCTCAAGGTAAACAGCAGCGCACTTGTCTTTTTCTTACCACCCCAGCTGACGCATGGGACAGTACCAGGGCCCAGGGCAGACAAGTAGTGGGGTGACTGGAGAAGCGGGGCCTAAGGGCTGTTGTCACTGCTGGGGCTCCGGGCTTCACCCCCCACCTCCTGTCCCTTCCCTTTGGGGTCTCCTCCTTAAGGTGGGGCGGGGGCAGGGGCCCTGCAGGAAATAGGGGCACGAGCACAGCTCCTGACTGGGGGTCCACGCACATTCAGTTCCTTTAACCCGAGGCCATGTGGGTGGGGGCTCAGGCTGGAGCCCCCAGCCCTGCCCTGCTGTGTGCTGGTCCTGGGCTGAGCTCACACAGCCCTGTCATGGGGCCATGCTGTCCCCTGCTGGCCGCGCTGTGAAATGCAGCCCAGGTCAGCCCCAAGGTGCAGGCTGGAGACGCTGGGCTCTGAGCAGGCCGGGTGCCCACCCCACCACCACCCCCAGCCACAGCGAAACTTGGACTGCATGGGGAGACATGTCTGGATCCGCCTGACACACAACCGTGTGTGCTGAGCAGGCAATGAGTGGATGAATGAACTGTGTCTGAAACGCTTAGGTGATAATGCTCCGTAGGGTCTGACCAACAGCAGTGTGGGGAGAAAAGTGTTAGTGACTCAGTGGTGTCTGACTCTGCGACCCCATAGACTGTAGCCCGCCAGGCTCCTCTGTCCATGGGATTCTCTAGGCAAAAATACTGTAGTGGGTTGCCATGCCCTTTTCCAGGGGATCTTCCAGACCCAGGGATTGAACCCGGGTCTCCTGCATTGCGGGCAGATTCTTTACCATCTCAGCCACCAGAAAGCAGAGAGGACTTGAGACTCCTCTTCAGGTGACGTATCTAAATATGGAAACCAACGGGTGGTGTCAACTGGCGCTAGACGGGCTCAGTTGGGTCCGACTCTGCGCCCCCATGGACTATACAGCCTATGGGTCTCTCCAGGCCAGAATACTGGAGTGGGTTGCCATGCCCTTCTCCAGGGGATCTTCCCAACCCAAGTCTCCCACATTGCAGGCAGATTCTTTACCAGCTGAGCCACAAGGGAAGCCCCCTAGACAGGCTGACCCTCGACAAAGTGGCTAGTCGCGCAGTAAGTGCCCCCGAGTGATGGAGGTGGCCTTCATAGAAGCATGGAGAGGTCAAAGAGGGCGTCAGATGGCAGGGATGGAAATCACAGGACCCCACGAGGAGACCCCAGGCTGGCCATTTAGCATGGAAGGTAGAAAGAGGGAAGCACCTCTCATGGGTTTTTTTTCATTTTTTTTGGCTTGGCCTTGGTGCACCAACGGCAGGATCTTAGTTCCCCAATGACCAGTGCTTGAGCCACGCCCTCGGCAGTGGAAGCATGGTCCTAGCCACAGGACCTCCAGGGAATTGCCAGCACCTCCCATGTCTTTGATGCTGATGTCACACCAGGCACATTTTCCTCCTGTTGTTTCACAACCATTCTGTGAAATAAGTGCTATTGTTATCCCTGAAGAAAATGGATCAGAAGCGGTCAGTGCCTTGTTCAGGTTTCTACAGCAAGGATGTGCTGGAGCCAGGATGCATGTCTCACCTCTCGAGATTTGGTGTTCAGGTTCCCGCGTGTGAACTCAAGGGTTTTCAGCAGGAAATGATGTGCTCAGGACAGACAATAGGGAGGTCGGATGGCCGCTTGAAAGACTATTGCTGCAACTCAGTGGGGAAAGGAGAAGCTCCTTGTTCCACACACAGGCCTCCTAGATGGCAGAAGGGCCTCTGAGACCAGACCTGTGGCCTCCTTTGCCCAACCTCTGTCCTACGGTGGGCGATGGGCTGGGGGTGGCCCAGCAGGGTACCCAGAGAGGAGGAGCTGGCAGTGCAGGCATGGGTGGGCCTCCTCCCAAGGTCCAGGCCTGGCGCCGGTGGTGTCTGGCCTGGGCCATCCCACCACCCTTCCTCACGGGGAGGGCTTTGTTGAGGGGCGGACATGCTGTTGGGGGCAGCTTGTTAGACCAGAGCCAGTCCTCAGTGGGGAGGCCCATCAGGAAGGCAGGGCTCTGCCTGCTCACACTCTCATCCCCCCTCACCGGCTGTGACTTAAGAGCTTAAAGAGGGGATGGGGCTCACCTCAAGCACTGCCTGCACCTCCAGGAAGGGGACACGTATCCCTCAACTGCCGCCCAGCCTCCAGGGGCTCCTCCCTGACCTCTCCCGCCCCCATGGGAGCAGCACAGGCTTGACGTGCAGCCCACTGTGGGCTGCACTGAGGAGGATCTCCCCTAGGCTAGGCAAGGGCCCTAGAGTCTCCCCTGCGGTGGTGGGGGATAAGGGGGGCAGGTTCTCCCATACAGTATGTTTGGGCTTCCCAGGTGGCACCGTGGTAAAGAATCTGCCTGCCAATGCAGGAGACATAAGAGACATGGTTTTGATCCCTGGGTTGGGAAGATCCCCTGGAGAAGGGCATGGCAACCCACTCCAGTATTCTCGCCTGGAGAATCCCACAAACACAAGAAGCTGGTGGGCTACCAGTCCATAGTGTCACAAAGAGTCAGACACACCTGAAACAACTTAGCATGCAGGCACACACACACTACATTTGCCTTGTCCCCAAATGCCTGGGTTTCCTCTGCCATCTGTGACTCTCCTGTTCATCCTCAGAAACCCTCATCTTTCCAGGGAGGAAAAGGAGCCAAGTGCTCCTGGGAACAGGGAGCCCTGGGTCCGCACGCCTGCCTCTGCACGGCCCCGCAGAGCCCCCTGGGTTCTCCTGGCCTGCTCAGGCACAGGAGATGCTCCGAGTGTTCTGGGAGACTTCATCATTCATCAGCGATCTTTACTAAACACCTTCTCTGGGTTGGGTGAGGTCCCAAGCACTGGGGCTGCAGCCGGGAATAAGACAGGCACCCTCCCCAGACCCCCATCTGGTGGGAGACGCAGCGCACGAGCTGACCCACCAGCGGAGAGGAGTACAGACTGGTTAGTGCGGTGAGGGGCATGAGCAGAGGGATGAGGGAGAAAGCAGCTGGCAGGAGACAAGCTGGGATATGCTCCATGATGACCTAGAGAGATGAGGTTGGGGCAGGGGGAGGGAGGCTCACGAGGGAGGGGGCTTATGTGTATACTCACAGCTGATTCACGTTGTTGTACAGCAGAAACCAACACCACTATTGTAAAGCAATTATTCTCCAATTAAAAATAAATTTATAAAAATATAGTGGATGCCAGGAGGGCATCTTTAAGCCAAAACAAGGATTCAAGAGAGCCAGCCAACCGAGAAGTGAGAAAGAATGACCCCCCCCACTTTCCCACCCCACCCCCCGCTGCAGGCTTGTGGAGGAGTTCATGCTTTTGGCCAACATGGCCGTGGCCCACAAGATCCACCGCGCCTTCCCCGAGCAAGCCCTGCTGCGGCGGCACCCCCCACCCCAGACCAAGATGCTCAATGACCTGGTGGAGTTCTGTGACCAGATGGGGCTGCCCATGGACTTCAGCTCTGCAGGGGCCCTCAACGTGAGTGCCGGGAACATGGGGGCTGGGGAGGCCCTGCCGGGGAAAGCAGGAGGTAAGCCAGGAAGCCAGGGTTCGGCAGCCAATTGCATCCCACCAGGGTCCTTGCCCTTTAGCCCTGTCTCCCCCGCAAGGGAGACAGAAGGCCCTGGGGACAAGGCCTTCATCTTGCAGGGCCTGGCGGGGAGCCCAGGAGACTGAGGGGGTGCCCTCAGGCCTACCTGTGGGCAGGGGTCCTGTGGGCAGGGATGGGCTGAGCTCAGGCTTTCTCAGGGCACTAGGGTTGGCGGAAACCAGAGGCTGTTTTTCATGGGGGGCTGTCAGATACTCCCCACCAGAACTGAGCGTCATGTGACTCAGGAACTCATGGCCTCAGCCCTGATTCCACAGCAGGGGGACCAGCCCCATCTGCTCTGGGCCTGGGGTTCCTGAGGTCAGACAGGAAGCCAGTCTATCCAGGCCAGCCAGCCAGATGTGGAAAGATTTCCCTCGAGCCAGGACCCTCGAGGCAGGCCCAGCCTAGGACACAGGCTGGGGGCTGCTGGCCATCCCCTATCCTGCCACCAAACCCCTGCAGGCCACCCGTGGCCATCTGAGCAGGGCTGGGGCCCTCGGCTGGTCTTTCCTCCCAGAGCCAGGTCTCAGGTGATCAGCGGGGGACAGGGCCCCCGAGCCTCTCTCCCCAGGCCTGACTGCATTTCACGTGGTTCTTCTAGAAAAGTCTGACCGAAATGTTTGGAGATGACAAGTACTCCCTGGCCCGGAAGGAAGTGCTCACCAACATGTGCTCCCGGCCCATGCAGGTAAGGCAGGGCCAGTCCTCCGTCCACCCCACCTTCCACCCCCCGCCAGCCGCCCCCCGGGAGCACACAGGACCTCTCCAGGCTCGGAGAACCTGAGGGGAGGTGTGGGGAGAGGGGCGATGTGGGGAGGATGCCCCCTGGGAAGCATGCAGAACAGGTGGCCCCTGGGCTCGCTGCCACCTCCGGCTCCGACTTGCCGGCCTGTCCTGCTCAAGGGCCCCTTGTCTGGGGCTCAGTTAGAGGAGCCGATTGAGCCTCACTTCTCCCCCTGCACAGCCCCTAGGGCTGTTTCCTGACAGCAGGAGGGGAGCCACCCCAGGCACCCCCCCCACAACCAAGACTCCAGGGCCTGGTCCCCACAGATCAGACCAGCTTGGGCTCAAATGCGGACTGGTCAGCAACTCATGGGCAGATGGGGACCTGGAGCAGGAAAGTGCACTGGTCTCCCCGAGTCCTCAGCCCCCACTGTGGCTTGGGGGCCCCAGGCAGAGAAGTCTCCTTGCCCCAGATGATCACGAGAGGAGGAATCAGGTGTGGGGCTCTGTCTGCAGCTGGAAGACAGGCTGGCCACCCAGGAGGTAGACAGTGGGCTGGCTTCTGGCCACCAGTTTCGGCCTTCGGAGGCGGAGCTTGGAGGCCCTGGGGGGCCGAGCATTTTGGGAAGGACCCCTACCCACTGGCCCCCAGTGCCCTGTCTGGTCAGCAAGAGCTGCCAGTGTGAACAGGAGCAGTGGTGGGCCCAGTGTAGCCTAGGGGTGCTGTCCAGAGGCTCTGTCACTGGGCAGATCCAGTCTGTCCACAAGAACCTCAGCAGCTCACAGCTGACTTCTGAGGCCTCTGGCTCTGCCAGGAATGGGGCCATCAGGTCCATTTGGGTCTGGCTGCCATAACCCTGCCCCCACTCACAAATGTCTGCCCCACACGAGCCACCATAAAACACCCCCCCACCACCAGTGGAGAGGGAGGGCATGCATCTCTGGCCACTGGGCTTGACACCACAAACAAGGCCAGTGGGGACCCTGTTTCCTCCACCAGCCTCTGGAAGTCACCCACCCCCAAGGTGAACCCAGCCCTGAAGCTCCAAGGGAAGGGGTCCCGTCCTCAGTCACCCAGAGCCTGACAAAGACCAGACTTACCCTGGCCTCGCCTGCAGTGACCTCAGAGACCAGCCTTAGCCTGGGATCTGATCTCAGGGAGGGACCAGAGAGACCAGCGTGCCTGGTCCCCTGCCTCTGCCCCATTTCTGGGTCCCCATCCATTCCACTCTTCCCAGAGACACCCCCACTGCCCAAGAAGGGGCTGGGACCCTCCACCCTCCTCACCCACCTCATCTGGGGACCTGGGCCACTGCTGAGGACAAAGGCCAAATGTGGCTCCCGAGGGAGGCGGCTCCCACCTCCCTCGTCGACTCACCCCAGACGTGACCAGGGCCCGGGGGGGACCAAGCAGAGCCGGGCAGCAGAGCAGGTCAGCTCCAGCTGCGTCCTGGCTTCCAGGGCCTTCGATCACAGAGTAAATAGAGCTGGCTGTGCGTTTGGCCCAACACACGGGAGGGTGTGAGGGTGTGAGAGAGTGTGAGGGTGTGAGTGTGAGGCAAGGGCGGGAGCGAGTGAACACACGTGGGTGTGACTGAGGCCCTGGCTGAGAAGCCTGGTCACTGGCTCCCAGGCACCATGGCAGCTCCAGGGACAGTGGCCCAGGCTCTCAGCACAGCTGCCCCTTGGGAGCCAGGCTGTTTGCTGCTCCCCTAGCAACACTCAGCACTCGGGTCAGGACAGGTCGTCAGGGATAAGAAGGGCCGATGGGAGGCTGGCCAACCCCTGCCTCCCTTGGCTAACGAAAGGTCAAGCCTTGGGGGCACAGGGGTGCCAGGGCGCAGGCGTGGCCATCAGCAGGTTAGGAGTCAGGGCCAGAGGGCCGGAGGTTGGTCAGTCATGACCCAAGGCAGGACCAGGGCCAGAGAGGACAAGCCAGGGACCTGTTTTGCTCTGGGTGGGGGAGTCCTGGACCTTCTCTCCTATCTCGCACTCTGGCCAGATGGGGCCATCAGGCTTGTGTCCTGATCAAGGACACTTCCGGCCCCTGGCCCGGCATGGCCATGGTTTCCCGCATAGCCACCCCCAGCCCCATCCTAGGGAGGGGCAACCAGAACTGCTCCTTCCTCCTGGGTCCTGGCAGTAACAGCCCCTAAAACCCAGCAGTGAGCTCTTGTGCACGAGGATGGGACTCCTCTCCGAAGTCCTCTGACTTCAGCCCATGGTCCCCCTGCCCTTCCCCCCACCTCCCCGAGGGCTGGCATGGCTACTCCCCCAGGACTCTGAGAGAGGAGGCCTTTCAACATCTTAAGGGTTCCTAGCAAGAAGCACCGGAGAAGGCAATGACAACCCACTCCAGTACTCTTGCCTGGAAAATCTCATGGATGGAGGAGCCTGGTAGGCTGCAGTCCATGGGGTCGCTAAGAGTCGGACACGACTGAGCGACTTCACTTTCACTTTTCACTTTCATGCATTGGAGAGAAAATGGCAACCCACTCCAGTGTTCTTGCCTGGAGAATCCCAGGGATTGGGGAGCCTGGTGGGCTGCCATCTATGGGGTCGCACAGAGTCCAACAAGACTGAAGTGACTTAGCAGCAGCAAGAAGCACACGTCCTTCCCCCACCACCCCCTACCCCAGTGACTCCACTTCCAATCCCCAGCAGAGGGGTCTGGGTAAGCCCCGCACTGGGCCTCAGCAGGAGACGGGTGAGGGCCCCCATGACTCCAGTCAGCCCATGGCAGCCCCAAGGATAACCACCACCACCCCACCCCCCCCCCCCCCCCCCCCCCCCACCCCCCGCCTCACATGGAACAGTCCCTGGTCTCCGCAGGCCTCCCCAGCTTTGTTCAGCTGCCCACAGCCTGGCAGGTGGGCCCATGCCCCCAGTGCCCCGCCTGGTGAGTCTCCCAGGCTCGCAGAGTACACCGGACCCTAACCTGGTCTGGCCCGGCCCTGAGGTACACCCCCATTCCTCCCCCTACCCCCCAGATGGCCGTGTACTTCTGCTCAGGAGCTCTGCGCGACCCAGCCCAGTTCCGCCACTACGCCCTCAACGTGCCGCTCTACACACACTTCACCTCCCCGATCCGCCGTTTCGCGGATGTCCTGGTTCACCGCCTTCTGGCCAGTGCGCTGGGTAAGGGGGCAGCCCAGGGGAGCGGGGCGGGGGGCGGAGCCAACCACGCCCAGAGTGGGTGCCTGGCAGCTAGAGGCCACACTGCCACTGCTGGGGAGGCCTCACTGGGTGGGGTGGGCACCCTGAGCCACCGGGCAGCCTGTGCCCAGAACCTCTCCCTGTGAGCACATGCTCGGGGCCCCAGGGCCCTGACCGTGGCCACACCCCTTTCTTGGCCCTCCCGAGCCCAGCACAGGCAGGCCTCACTCCGCCTGGGCCAGTGGCACCTTGCTGCCGCATCCCGCGCCTTGACTGGCGCATACAGGGCGCCCACCGGTGAACCCCTGACCATGCTCTGCCCAGGCTACCGGGAGCTTCCAGACGTGGAGCCTGACACCTTGCAAAAGCAGGCCGACCACTGCAATGACCGCCGCATGGCGTCCAAGCGCGTGCAGGAGCTCAGCACCGGCCTCTTCTTTGCCATTCTGGTCAGGGTGAGGCCACCAGCCATCCCCGCCCCTTTCCCTCCCTGCGCCCCATCACCCTGCCTGGCGCCTACACAAGGAGTCCCCCTGGGAGTCCGGCCCTTCAGCAGCTGGGGTGGGCCCTGGGGAAATGCCCCATTCCTTGGCCAGCCCTGGCTGGAGCCCTACCCCCGCAGGAGAGTGGCCCCCTGGAGTCGGAAGCCATGGTGATGGGCGTCCTGAACCAAGCCTTCGACGTGCTGGTGCTGCGCTATGGGGTGCAGAAGCGCGTCTACTGTAACGTGAGTGCCGGGCCCCGGGGGAGGCGGGATGCTCTGGGCTAATTCAGGATGCTCTGGGCCCCAGGGAGGAGTCGGGATGCTCTGGGCTAATTCAGGATGCTCTGGGCCCCAGGGAGGAGTCGGGATGCTCTGGGCTAATTCAGGATGCTCTGGGCCCCAGAGAGGAGTCGGGATGCTCTGGGCAGTTTCAGGATGCTCTGGCCCCAGGGGGGTCGGGATGCTCTGGGCTGACTCAGGATGCTCTGGGCTGACTCAGGATGCTCTGTGCCCCAGGGGAGTCGGGATGGGCGGGCAGAGGGAGCACCAAGCTGTGTCCACTCAGCACACTCCCTTCCCACCTGCCTGTCCCTGTTCCCGCTGCGGATCTACTTTGTTTTCCCAGCATCTGCTGCGGTCTTGGCCCAGGGACAGCCCTTGTTAGATTCACGAGCAGGCAGGATGGGAACCTAGGCCAAGAGCCCCCATCCCTGTCCACATGGCGTGGTGACACCGCACCCCTCACTCACCTGTGGCGGCACCAAGTCCACTGAATGGGCCTGCTGAGACACCCAGCTGTCCTGCCTGGGGCCAGGGGTCCAGGTCAAAGGTCGGCCTTGGGCCTCTTTCCCAAGGACTCGAGCAACCAGAGACCAGGTCCGTCCCAAACCAGTGTAGGTGGCAGGGAAGGCAGGTTGGGGAGAAATTTTTTTTTTAAGGAACATGGGAAAAGGAAAGATCAGAGAGAATGGCCCGAGGCCATGCTGGAAGCTGTGTCTCCTGAAAAGAAAGAAGAGGCCAGCCTTTGTCTCTGTCCCGCCCTGGAGGCACTCTGAGGTTCTTGCTGAGGGTAGTTGGTGCCACTTGAGGAACCTGTTCTAGCTGACCTCTGACCCCGGCTGTGATTTCCTGACACCCAAAGCACTTTGGGAAGTGCAGAGCCCAGCACGGAGTGTGAAATAAACACAGTGTGAATAAAATGGACTAAAGCAGGGGAGACGATATAGAGTCCAGCAGGAATCAAGTCGGGCTTCTGTCTGGCTGTCCAGTGGTTAGGGCTCTGTACTTTCATTGCTGAAGGCAAGGGTTCGATCCCCAGTCAAGGAACGAAGGTCCCACAAGCTGCACAATGCAGCCAGGAAAACTGCTGGACTCTTGTCCTGAGGTTCATTGACACAGTGGGATTCAGGTCTCAGTCATCTCTGCTCACAGCCCAGCCCCTCCTCTGTCTGTGCTAACAGACCCAGGCTGGGAGGGGTGGCGGCCCTCCAGCCCCAGGTGCCCGGTCCACCTCCACCTACGTGGACAGTCCCTGATGAGACAGACAGGGCCGCCACCTGCCCCAGTAACACACCGAGCCCCCAGCCCCTCCCCATCCCCGTCCCTCGGCGAAGGTGGCCTGTCTCGGTGGCCTCCCCAAAGCGGGCAAGAGGCAAGAGGCGAGGATTGGAGAGGTCCTCCCCCATCAAAGGTCAAGCAGCCCAGAGCCAGGCGGCAGGGCGGGGAGCTCCATCATGGGTCAGTCAGAGGTCAGCCAAGGCGGGGACTGCTTCCAAGCACTGGGGGAAGGGGGGACCTTGCAGGCTCAGAGGTTAAGAGGCGGTGCCTGGAGCCTGAGTCCCGTGGCACAGGCATGTGCATCGCCCACCCCACCCCACATACAGATGCTGCCCCTGCGGTCCCACCATTTCCAGAAGGTGGGCAAGAAGCCAGAGCTCACGCTCATCTGGGAGCCCGAGGACTTGGAACAGGAGCCAGTGAAGCAGGTGAGGCGAGGGTGGGGCCGCCTTCCCAGATCCGTGCTGCGTCCCCGTCCGCCCAGCTCTTTGACAAGCCGCCTCCTGCCTCATGGGGTGTCCTCTTCAGGGCTCCCTTCCTAGGTCCCCCTGCCCCCACCCTGCACTCAGCTTCCCCCCCAACCCTGGGTGGGAACTCAGGTTCCCCACCTCCCCACCCTGTGGGCCCAGCCTCCTGGGATCACCACTCTGGGGAGAGGCTGGGCCTCTGCCTGCCCCTCTAAAGCAGGGGTCCTCAGCTTTGGGGTCCTTTTGAGACTGATGAACGCTGTGTAGACCTCCTACCCAGGAGGACGGATTTCACTTACAGTGGGCCTCACAGACCAGACCCAGATGGTGAAGTTTTCTCCCTGGTGCTGAGCGGCCTCCACCAGACATTGCACACAGCAGCATCAGGCTCCTTCCCTTCTCACCAGGACCCCACGGCCTCCTCGGTCCTTGAAGCACGGCTTACTGACGGGTCCGCGGAGGCCGAGACAGGCAGAGCCAAGGCCGCCGGGGCCCAGCTGGGTGCACTGGCAGAGCCGGGCTTTGGCTGAAACCCCAGCCCCTGCTGTGCCCCTGGCCAGGCCCTCCCCAGTCACCCTGCCGGGCCCTCCTCACCCTCAGGTCATCACCATCTTCAACCTGGTGGAGGTGGTGCTGCAGGCAGAGGCCACCGCCCTCAAGTACAGCGCTGTCCTGAAGAGACCGGGCACCGAGGGCCTCCTAGACCCGCAGGACCAGCTGGGGTGTGGTGACCACGAGGAGGAGCAAGACTGAAGCCACCAGTCTGGCCGCACCCCTCTCCCCCCTGCCCCTCCGCCCCCGCTGGTTTTTAGGAATAGGACCTTTTGACACCAACGGGGATTTTTTTTTTTTAATTTGGTTTTTAACAACTCAGGGTTTTGTTTTTATTTTTTTCATCCTGTTCTATTTCTGCAGTGCAGTTTTTAAGCTGGAGGGGGTAGAGGGTGGGGCTGACTGGACGGAAGGCTGAGGCCTGGCCGGTACTCAGCTGCCCAGAGCTAGACCCGGTCCTCCCAGAGGCCGCCCCTCTTCTGCCCGTTACCCACTGCCCGCCCCTGCACAGGATACCAGGGGTTTTCAGCAAATCAGTGTCATGGAATAAAATCAAGTGTGAAGTGCTGTCTGGTGTGTGGGGCAGCTGGGTGCCCCTTAGACCCGTGGGGCCTGGCCCGGCTCCACCCGTCACAGCTCAGCCAGGGCGGCTGCCCTCAGGAATCTCCCATCAGGTCCAGGATGATTCATGGAGCTGGCCATGTGACAGATGGATGCCAGGGCCTCAGTCTGGCTGATTAGAAATGGAATTAGAATGCCATACAGCAAGCGCATCCATCACCCTGAGCAGATGGCTGTGTCCATCCCCACCCCCCA
Source organism: Ovis aries (assembly GCF_016772045.2). Lineage (NCBI taxonomy): Eukaryota > Metazoa > Chordata > Mammalia > Artiodactyla > Bovidae > Ovis > Ovis aries. Next base: position 233,965,055 of record NC_056055.1, read on the forward strand.
CTTCCTCTCAGCCTGCTGGCCCTCCTTGGCCTCAGGAGGGGGTCCAGGGTCCTGTGACACCCCTACTGCCAAGGCCAGAGCTCTGGAAGGGAAATAGGTGAGGTCTGGTGGTTTGGTGATGGGTGAAGGGGTTTCTGCAGCCTGGGCAGCCTGACTGAGAGCCCGAGGGTGAGACATCTCCACCTGCCCCCCACACCTCGCCCTGGGGGATCAGCCTCCTCTCCTCCAGCTGTCCCCAAAGGCCACCCACAGAGCCTGGGACCCAAGGGCAGAGGAGAGCCTCCTCAGAGGGACACCCTCAGGGCAGAGCTGGGTCAGCATGCTGGGTGGATCCAGAGCAGCATGGCCCCAGGGTGGACACCCTTCCTCACGGCCCCAAAGCCCCGGATCCCGGTGAAGCGTAGCCAGCTTGGTCAGCAGGGAAGGTGTTTGCTGCCTGGACTTGCCAGGGAGGCAGAGGCTGGCCTCGCCCCGATGGGCCCAGAGCCGAGGGACCTGTAGCAGCCCCAGTACCTCCTCCCATTTACAGAAGGGGAGCCGCCCCCAGAAAGGGGGCAGGTCTCCAGCCAGGCCCAGCATTTGGCACCTGCCCGCCCCACACCCCCGGCCTGAGGGCCCAGAGCAAATGGCCCAGTGCTCTTCCCGCCTGACTGCAGCCGCGTCCTTCATCCACATCTGCTTAGACAGCAGGTGTCGTGGACACCATCCGAGTGCCATGCGCTGGGGCACACATCCACCAGTCCAATGAGAGACCGTTGTGGCCCCTCGCTTGGGGTTAGGGGGCCATGGATAAAGGTGGTGATGAGACACAAAGCTTGTCAAAGAGACTTCCCTGGTGGTACAGTGGATAGGTGCAGATTCCTGGTCCAGGAAGATCCCACATGCCACAGAGCAGCTAGGCCCGCCAGCCACAACTCCTGAGCCCACGTGCTGCAGCTCCTGAAGCCCGTGCACTCTGGGGACGGTGCTCCCAACACAGACTAGCCCTGCTCCCAGCAACTAGAGAGAGCCCTCTCAGCAAAGAAGACCCAAGACAGCCAAAAAAAACGTCAAAAAGGAAGCCTGTCACTCCTTCAGCTGCCCCAGAGCACCTGCGCGTCTCCCCAGGGACCGACCTCAGGGCAGTGTGGGCAGGGGTGTGTAGATGCAAAGAAAGTCACCGCAGGACAAGGCTCCAGTGATGCTCAGAGGCTGAGGTGAGTGTTCCCAGCTGGGAAGGGGTGGCGCTCAGAAAAGGAAAGCGCTGGCCCCTGGCCCGCGTGTGTGAAGGCGCTGAGACTCCAAGCTTTCTGACATGAGCTGTGAAGGGCAGAGGTCACCAGGGTCAGAGGCACCCAGAGGACGGGCGAGGAGACACTGGTGAGGTAGGAACAGGTAGGTCCCCACGGGCCACCTATACCAGCCCAAGAGCTTGACTCTGTGCTAAAGGCCATCAGAGCCAGGGGAGGATCTCATCGGGGCCGTGATGTGATGTGACCTTTGTCCTTCACTCATTTGTCAACAACTGAGAGCCTCCCTGTGCCCGTGTCCTCAGGGAGCGTGGGGTCGGGAGGGGAAGTCGAGTTTCTAGAGTGGCAGGTGGTGAGTGTGGTGTGGACTGCCGGGGAGGAAAACCAGTGCTGAGGAGGGGGCACGTGTGGCTGAGATGCCCAGGAGCTGCCCGTGGCCACTTATGGGCACCCCTTAAGGCCAGAGTGGGCTTGGTCAGTGAAGGGGGCCTCTGGGGCTGTCTCCCCAGTGGACTCATCTCTTTGTGGGACCTGCTTCCCAGCTTCTAGCCCATTCCACCTTCTCAGGTTCCTAGGAGCCACCATTCTGTACCATGACGTCTCTGATAGGACTCCAATGGAGTGGACACCTGGCCAATTCTGGGGGTCTCTCCTAACTAGAATTGGGGGAAGGGGTCAGTCTCTCCCCAGGATGGTAGGCTGCGAGATACAGAAGCCTGGGTTTCCAGAAAGTCACTGCGAAAGAAGCAGTGGACACCAAGAGGAAGGGAAGCGGCTCAGAGAAGGGAGACCGAGAGCCACGCAGGCACCGGGTTTCCTCCCCAGGAGACCTGGAGGACCACCACGTAGGGGGTTTCTCTGCCTTCTGGTGGTTCACCCACCACCAGGAGCCTTCCCGTCAGTTCCCTTCCCCCAAAGCTGCTTCACATTGGGTTTTTTTCTTCGCAATCAAAATAGGAATCTCCTTAAAGCCTCAGGATGTTACCAAAGGAAACCTGGCTCCCCTCCCCCAGTTCAGTTCAGTTCAGTCAGTCAGTTGTGTCAGACTCTCCGACCCCATGGACTGCAGCACGACAGGCCTCCCTGTCCATCACCAACTCCTGGAGCTTACTCAAACTCATGTCCATCGAGTCGGTGATGCCATCCAACCATCTCATCCTCTGTCGTCCCCTTCTCCCGCTTTCAATCTTTCCCCGCATCAGGGTCTTTTCAAATGAGTCAGTTCTTCGCATCAGGTGGCCAAAGTATTGGAACTTCAGCTTCAGCATCATTCCTTCCAATGGATATTCAGGACTGATTTCCTTTAGGTTGGACTGGTTTGATCTTGCAGTCCAAAGGACTCAAGAGTCTTCTCCAGTGCCACAGTTCAAAAGCATCAATTCTTCAGCACTCAACTTTCTTTATACCAGCGAACAGCAAAGCCAATCTACTGACATTGCTTGTGGGGAAGCAAAATTTTTTGCAGGTGCCAAGCAAGGAGGAAGGGCAACTCATACTCAAAAGACCCAGACTCCATGATGGCTTTCAGGGGAGGGTTTTAAAGGCAACATCAGGGGTGAGGGTCTGAGGTGCGAGATCCACTCATGGACCTTCTTCTGATTGGCTGGTGGTCCAGGTGCTGTTTGGGGAATCTTGGTCATCAACCTCCCGGTTCCAGGCAGTCTGGGGTCTGACTGCTTGCAGTCAGCATGTGGTCACCATCCTCCACCTGGGCAGGGGCAGGCAGCAGGTGGGCTTCATTCCTGCAGAACAGCTCAGAGATTTGTGTCGGGTTGTTAGGTATAACCTTGAGGAGGAACTAGCTCTTCTGTGACTCTGTTGTTTAAGCTCGTCTTACTTTTCTGTTTTTAAAATTTTATTTATTTGGCTGCACCAAGTCTTAGTTGTGGCATGAGGGGAAATCAGTTGAGGCATGTGGGATCTACTTCCCTGACTAGGGATCGAACTCCAGCCCTCTGCATTCAGAGTGTGGTGTCTTAACCACTGGACCACCAGGGAAGCCCCTAAGCACTTCCTTGCTTGACTGCTTCCTCTGTTTCCACATTCCCTTGGCTGTCTAGTTAGTAACTGCTTGAGTCTGTTCTTTGGAATTCAAGGAAGGCCTAGGAGACTTTCCCCCTACAAACAAGAAGTGGGGGCACAGTGGGGCTTTTGTACCCAGAAAGACTTCACGGAGCCCAGCTCAGTTTCAGTTCCCAGTTTCCTTTGATCCTCTTCAATCCTGAGGGGAACAGGGACAGAACGAGAAAAGGAATAAAGGACTTGGGTGGGGAGATTCATCATAAACACGGCCAAGGAACTCGGTTTTAGGGGGCCTCGGTTTCCGGAAGCTGCCTGTTCTGACCCCATGTCCAGTCCAGCCACCCTGGCTAATGGGTCCCAGAGTAAACCCAAGCTACTCCCTTCAAGTCCCACCCAAGTCACAAATTTGTGATGAATTAACTGTTGTTCTTCCTCGAGGCTGTTTTGGTTTGTGACACAACCATCAACTGCAGAATATCAATAAATGTAGTTCACATTGAAAAATGGGGATTCCCTGGTGGCTTGGTGGTCAAGAGTCAGCCTGCCAATGCAGGAGACGCCAGTTTGATCCCTGGTCCAGGAAGATCCCACAAACCATGGAACAACTAAGTCTGTGCACGTGAACCACTGAGCCTGTGCTATAGAGAACGGAAGCCAAAACTGCTGAAGCCCGATCCCCCTAGGCCCATCCTCCGTAACAAGAGCAGCCACTGCGATGAGAAGCCCACGCATGTCAACGAGAGAGCTGCCTCTGCTCGTCACGACTAGAGAAGAAGCTGGCAACAACAAAGACCCAGCACAGCCAAGAATAAATAAATTTTTAAATTGAAAGATGAAAAATATATAATTTAGAAACAGTGGTAAATATCAAAATTAAAACCCAACAGAGGGGAAAATGGTTGCCTCGGAGATGGGAAAAGGCAGTGGGGGAGACAGGAACCTGCTGCTTTGCTTTATTGTAACAAACCTTGTGGAGCTTTGTGATATGTCAAACTACATTAATGTATAACTTGGATAAAAATTAAAGCTAAAACTCAATTTTTTTTTCCCTTTTTTGGGTTTCTTTTTCCTTAGCGGAAATGGGCCTACAGTGGGTTTAAAAGGTTTCTTGTACACTCAGCAAGGGGTGTATTAAGCAGTCCATTATCCCAGTAGCCAAGATAAAATTCTCGCTGACAGGAGAGCTGGTATTGCCACTTGGCTAAAATGCTGCCTAAGGTCTTTCTTTTAAAGATTCAGGTAACAGTCTGGGTGGTGACGAGGCCCGGCTGCCTCACTGGAGCCCCTAGGTGCCTTGTTCATTCTGTGTCTGCGCCCAGGCCAGGGCGGTCCCTCGGGTGAGGCTGCCGGCCCAGGGGTGGCGGCTCCACAGAAGAGCTGTGCCTCGGGGGGCCCTGGCTGCAGGAGCTGGTGGCTCAGAGTCATGGACTTCAGGGTTAAATGGAGCGGGGGGCGGGTGGGCGTGGAAGCAGATTGAATGGAAGGAGGAAGGTGCCTCCCACTACAACTCCTACCACCCTGCCACCCCCAGAAGGGAGCCTGCCTCTGCCAACTGCCTGGCCGAGCCTCCCTTCCGCCTAGGCCTCAGCTGCACCCCAGCCGGTGGCAGGCTGAGCCCGAGCTCGGTGCTGAGATGGGGCTCCACGGTCATCGAGAGTCCTCCCCAGGGACTTCCCTGGTGGTCTCGTGGCTGACTCCATGCTCCCAATGGAGGGGCCTGGGTTCAATCCCTGGTCAAGGAACTAGATCCCATGTGCTGCACGTGGCAGCTAAAGATCCCGCATGCCACATCTAACACCTGGCACAGCCGAAAAAAAAAGAATCCTCCCTAGGAATTAGGGAGTGGGGCTGTCCTGGTCTGTCTCCTGCCTTGGTGGTGGGGTGGTCCCCTTTCCTTACCCACTCCAGGCACCTGAGCCAAGTTCCTCTGTGGAAGAGAAATGCCTGGATGTTTCTCCCTGCTTAGGAGGAATGAGCCAGAGGGAAACTGTTTACACAGACCTTGATTAGGAATTGTAAAACATTTGTTTTCTGGAAATGAGCCGCTTCATTTAACATTTGGCCACTTGTGTGCGGCTTTCTATGGGCTTCCCAGGTGGTACAGTGGTAAAGAATCCTGCCAGTGCAGGAGATGCAAGAGATGGGTTCAGTCCCTGGGTCAGGAAGATCCCCCGGAGAAGGGGATGGCAACCCACTTCGGTGTTCTTGCCTGGGAAATCCCATGGACAGAGGAGCCTGGCGGGCTGCAATCCATGAGGTCTCAGAGTCAGATGCGACTGTGCACGCACACACTTGGCTCTCAGACACTCAGCTTACCTTCAGAATATCAAGTCCTGCCTTCAGGTTAGGGTTTCACCCCTTCCCCACCTCCAGAACTGCCTCTGCACCAGGCCCACGCTAACAGCCCTGTGACACAGGTCCTGCTATTTTTCCCATTTTGCAGATAGAGGCATTAAGACTTCAAGAGGTTAAGTGACAAAGAATATCCGTAGTAATTGGTAGATGTTGAATGAGCTCAGGCCCCAAATCTACTGATTTCTTTCAAATCAATATTTCTCAAAGCTATAGCTGTTCCTATATCACTTTTGGGGGACCACACTACATGGCTCGTGGGATCTTTGTTCCCCAACCAGGAATCAAACCTGAGCCCTAGCAGTGAAAGGGCCAAGTCCTAACCTCTGGACCACTAGGGAATTCCTCACTTATCACCTTAATGAGTGTTTGCCATGGCCACAAGCTGCTTGTAGTATTCCTAATTTAATTTTTAATTAAATTCTGTTTGTTTTTTAATTGAAGTATTGTTGATTTGGGCTTCCCTGGTGTTTCAGATGGTAAAGAATCCACCTGCAATGCAGGAGACCTGGTGATCCCTGGGTTGGAAAGATCCCCTGGAGAAGGGAATGGCTACCCACTCCAGTATTCTTGCCTGGAGAATTTCATGGACAGAGGAGCTGGGTGAGCTACAGTGCATGGAGTCGCAAAGAGTCAGTGCTGTGTTTCATGTATAAAAGCCATTCAGTTATTTATATATATACACCATATTTTACATAACTATATATTCTTTTTCAGATTTGTTTCTGTTTTAGGTTATAAGGTTGACTATAATTCCCTGTGCTATACAGTAAGCCCTTGTTGTTTCTCTATTTTATATATAGCAGTGTGTATATATTAACCCTAACCTAATTTATCCCTCCCCCTCACTTTCCCCTTTGGTAACCAAAAGTTTACAATCTATGTCTGTAGTCTATTTCTCTTAAATAAGTTCATTTGTAGCTTTTTTTTAGTTTCCACATATCAGTTCAGTTCAGTCACTCAGTCATGTCCGACTCTTTGCGACCCTATGAATCGCAGCATGCCAGGCCTCCCTGTCCATCACCAAATCCCAGAGTTTACTCAAACTCATGTCCATCGAGTCGGTGATGCCATCCAGCCATCTCATCCTCAGTCGTCCCCTTCTTCTCCTGCCCCCAATCCCTCCCAGCATCAGAGTCTTTTCCAATGAGTCAACTGTTCGCATGAGGTGGTCAAAGTATTGGAGTTTCAGCTTTAGCATCATTCCTTCCAAAGAAATCCCAGGGTTGATCTCCTTCAGAATGGACTGATTGGATCTCCTTGCAGTCCAAGGGACTCTCAAGAGTCTTCTCCAACACCACAGTTCAAAAGCATCAATTCTTCAGTGCTCAGCTTTCTTCACAGTCCAACTCTCACATCCATACATGACCACTGGAAAAACCATAGCCTTGACTAGATGGACCTTTGTTGGCAAAGTAATGTCTATGCTTTTGAATATGCTATCTAGATTGGTCATAACTTTCTTTCCAAGAAGTAAGTGTCTTTTAATTTCATGGCTGCAATCACCATCTGCAGTGATTTTGGAGGCCAAAAAAAAATAAAGTCTGACACTGTTTCCACTGTTTCCCCATCTATTTGCCATGAAGTAATGGGACCAGATGCCATGATCTTCGTTTTCTGAATGTTGAGCTTTAAGCCAACTTTTTCACTCTCCTCTTTCACTTTCATCAAGAGGCTTCTTAGTTCCTCTTCACTTTCTGCCATAAGGGTGGTGTCATCTGCATATCTGAGGTTATTGAGATTTCTCCCGGCAATCTTGATTCCAGTTTGTGCTTCATCCAGACCAGCATTTCTCATGATGTACTCTGCATAGGAGTTAAATAAGCAGGGTGACAATATACAGCCTTGACATACTCCTTTTTCTATCTGGAACCAGTCTGTTGTTCCATGTCCAGTTCTAACTGTTGCTTCCTGACCTGCATACAGGTTTCTCAAGAGACAGGTCAGGTGGTCTGGTATTCCCATCTCTTTCAGAATTTTCCACAGCTTATTGTGATCCACACAGTCAAAGGCTTTGGCATAGTCAATAAAGCAGAAATAGATGTTTTTCTGGAACTCTCTTGCTTTGTCGATAATCCAGCAGATGTTGGCAATTTGATCTCTGGGTCCTCTGCCTTTTCTAAAACCAGCTTGAACATCTGGAAGTTCATGGTTCACGTATTGCTGAAGCCTGGCTTGGAGAATTTTGAGCATTACTTTACTAGCATGTGAGATGAGTACAATTGTGCGGTAGTTTGAGCATTCTTTAAATTGCCTTTCTTTGGGATTGGAATGAAAACGGACCCTTTCAAGACAAGCAGGTCATGGTGGAGAGGTCTGACAGAATGTGGTCCACTGGAGAAGGGAATGGCAAACTACTTCAGTATTCTTGCCTTGAGAACTCCATGAATAGTTTGAAAAGGCAAAATGACAGGATACTGAAAGAGGAACTCCCCAGGTAGGTAGGTGCCCAATATACTACTGGGGATCAGTGGAGAAATAACTCCAGAAAGAATGAAGGGATGGAGCCAAAGCAAAAACAGTACCCAGCTGTGGATGTGACTGGTGATAGAAGCAAGATCCGATGCTGTACAGAGCAATACTGCATAGAAACCTGGAATGTTAGGTCCATGAATCAAGGCAAACTGGAAGTGGTCAAACAGGAGATGGCAAGAGTGAACGTCGACATTCTAGGAATCAGCGAACTAAAATGGACTGGAATGGGGGAATTTAACTCAGATGACCATTATATCTACTACTGTGGGCAGGAATCCCTTAGAAGAAATGGAGTAGCCATCATGGTCAACAAAAGAGTCCGAAATGCAGTACTTGGATGCAATCTCAAAAACGACAGAATGACCTCTGTTCGTTTGCAAAGCAAACCATTCAATATCACAGTAATCCAAGTCTGTGCCCCAACCAGTAAGGCTGAAAAAGCTGAAGTTGAACGGTTTTATGAAGACCTATAAGACCTTTTAGAACTAACACCCAAAAAAGATGTCCTTTCATTTTAGAGGACTGGAATGCAAAAGTAGGAAGTCAGGAAACACCTGGGGGTAACAGAAAGATTTGGCCTTGGAATATGGAATGAAGCAGGGCAAAGGCTAATAGAGTTTTACCAAGAGAACGCACTGGTCATAGCAAACACCCTCTTCCAACAACACAAGAGAAGACTCTACACATGGACATCACCAGATGGTCAACACCAAAATCAGACTGATTATATCCTTTGCAGCCAGAGACGGAGAAGCTCTATACAGTCAGCAAAAACAAGACCAGGAGCTGACTGTGGCTCAGATCATGAACTCCTTATTGCCAAATTCAGACTTAAATTGAGGAAAGTAGGGAAAACCACTAGACCATTCAGGTATGACCTAAATCAAATCCCTTATGATTATACAGTGGAAGTGAGAAATAGATTTAGGGGACTAGATCTGATAGATAGAGTGCCTGATGAACTATGGACGGAGGTTCATGACATTGTACAGGAGGCAGGGATCAAGACCATCCCCATGGAAAAGAAATGTTTGGGGAGGATTTGTCAAGGTGAACACAAATCTTAAAAGTGCTTTCTTCACCTAGTAAAAGCCTTAGCCATTTGAGAAGATAAACTTATTTGAACTGGTGTTTATAAACTAGTTTTATATTATTTATTTATATTTATATATTTTTATATTAACAATATACTATACCTGGTAGCTCAGATGGTGAGGAGTCTGCCTGCAATGCCAGAGACTTGGGTTTCATCCCTGAGTCAGGAATATCCCCTGGAAAAAAGAATGGCTACCCATTCCAGTAAATTTGCCTGGGAAATCCTATGGACAGAGGAGCCTGGTGGGCTATAGTCCACGGGGTTGCAGAAGAGCTGGTCACAACTGAGCCACCAGGCACGCATATGAGATTTTGGGTTCTGTTGATTTGTTGTGTGTGTTTGTCCTGAATTGCTCAGTTGTGTCTGACTCTTCTGAAACCTCATGGACTGTAGCCCACTAGGCTCCTCTGTCCATGGGATATTTCCCAGGCAAGAATACCGGAGTGGGTTGCCAGTCCCGTCTCCAGGGGATCTTTCTGACCCAGGGACTGAATCTGAGTCTCCTGCATCTCCTGTGTTGGCAGGTGGATTCTTTACCACTGTGCCACCTGGAAAGTCCATTTATAAATTAGTCTTAAGTGGTAATACCTGATACATGAGTAAGTTTTGAAATTATGAGATCTCTGCTTCTGCTTACTTGTTGTACGTATGTTATCGATATGTCTCTACCTGTGGATGGTATACCCAGATTGGGTAGGGGTCCCTGGAGCAAGAGAACCAGAGAGACTTATATCTCTTCTCTGACATGAGAGATCTGTCTTGGCCCAAAGCCATTTCGTCATGTAAGCCTGGACACAGCACTTTCCCTTGCACAGGTCTTGGTAGTAATGATCTCAGGAGAAGGGCAAACTTATCAGACAAGAGAAATAACAATTGTAAATGTAAGAAATCAGGTATAAAGACTCCATGGCTTGTACAAAGAAGCCTGGCATGCTGCAGTCCATGGGGTCGCAAAGAGTAGGACACGACTGAGCAACTGAACTGAACTGATAAAGACTCCCAATCCTATTTCAAAGGTAAAAATGAGCCTGAAGCACTATCTTGAGCAGTTTTTGAAGAATTTAAATCATCCTCCTAAGGCGCTCAATCATCAGATCAATTGGAACCTAAGGCACATATGATGGCCTTTGTGGACCCTCATTATTTCAATCAGCTACATCTTGAACTCTGTCCATTGCCCAAGCCCCTTCCATGAATAAGCATGTACCCTTAGCATAAAAATTCCCCATTTTGCTTTTTGGGAAGAAGCTGCTTTGGGGAATATCTTTGTGTTCTCCCTACTGGCCACAAGTAATAAATCCTTCCTTCTTCTTTCTCTCGCCGCTGTCCTATGACCTTTTTAATGTACTAGCTAGCTGTATTATTTATATCCTGTCTGTTTTATAAGATTGTTGTTTCTTAGGTTACCTGATAGGTAACCAGTTTTCTGACCAAATTAATGATGATTAAATGTCCTGAGGCAATCGATCACATATGTAGCTCTCCATAAAATTAATTGTAGTGGTACAACTCTGGTGGCTCAGTGGTAAAGAAGCTGCCTGCCAATGCAGGAGACAGGAGTTCCATCCCTGGGTTGGGAAGATCCTCTGGAGAAGGAAATGGCAACCCACTCCAGTATTTTTGTCTGGGAAATCCCATGGACAGAGGAGCCTGGGGGCTACAGTCCATGGGATTGCAAAAAAGTCTGACACGACTTAGCAACTAAGCAGCAACAACTCTAGGTATAGGAAGGAGTAACAGTGGAGGAACACTTCCTGGATCATTAGAGACTAGTAAGACAAGTGACCCAGAGAATACGCTGTTAACATGACCTCATCCAGACAAGGCACACAAATGACCTATCAATGGAATCCTCATTTGACCTAGGAATAAGAGTTCCTAACGCCATGGGATGAATTTGCCATGAGATGCTGCCTCCCAAACTTTGGTTGAACTTACGACCACAAATGGGAGAGACTATAATGACAACAACAGCCAAGGAACAGAGAGAACTCACTATCCAGTTACACAGAGGGTTAAACCAAAATCTACTGCAGACACCTAACAACGGTGTGTCCTCGGGAATTCATGACGGAAAAAACAGAGTGAGGGATTTTATATTTCAGATAAATGGGTCCCTATTCAGTTACTTCCTAGCCATTCCATTCTGCAGGGGATCTTCCTGACCCAGGGATCAAACCCGGGTCTTCTGCATCGTGGGCAGATTCTTTACCCTCTAAGCCATCAGGGAAGCCCTTCACTGGTGGTTTCCTTTTTTTTTTTTTTGCTTTCAGACAGTTAGTAAGGCAGGAGATAGATGGACTCCAGGCTCCATTTACAACTGTCCTCTTGATTACATTTCTTTGAGCAGCAAAAACATGGGCTTCAGACCAGATACTTACAACGAGTCTCCCATTTACATTTCCAGAGACAAGAGATTAGGTGGGCTTCAGGTTAGGCATTTCCTGTCAGCCTTCTGTTTGCACTTTGAAACAGAAATAACAACAGAAACAGAGTAAATAGTCAGGCTTTGTCTCCTGAGGACATTGTAAGATAACAGTCATGGCAGGAATGGAGAGGGGCTAAACCCTTGTTTGAGTAAAAGATCCATATATTTTCCATCCTGGGGGCAAGGGAGACATTGCACATGTGCATAGAGACTTCTTGGGGGTCAAAAAGGAGGGGCACCACCCCAGAATAGGCGATGCCAAAGCCCCCCATAGGCTTCTGGGCAGGATTCCATTTTGGAAAAATTTTGCACACACATATTGAGGAGGGTCCTAGGGCAGGTCAGGTGTGGGAAAAGAAACCAGATAATTTGCCAAAGGTAAACAAAGACCTGACAGAACATGGTCCACTGGAGAAGGGAATGGCAAGCCACTTCAGTATTCTTGCCTTAGAACCCCATGAACAGTATGAAAAGGCAAAATGATAGGATACTGAAAGAGGAACTCCCCAGGTCAGTAGGTGCCCAATATGCTACTGGAGATCAGTGGAGAAATAACTCCAGAAAGAATGAAGGGATGGAGCCAAAGCAAAAACAATACCCAGCTGTGGATGTGACTGGTGATAGAAGGAAGATCTGATGCTATAAAGAGCAATATTGCATAGGAACCTGGAATGTCAGGTCTGTGAATCAAGGCAAATTGGAAGTGGTCAAACAAGAGATGGCAAGGGTGAATGTCTACATTCTAGGAATCAGCGAACTAAAATGGACTGGAGTGGGCGAATTTAACTCAGATGACCATTATATCTACTACTGTGGGCAGGAATCCCTTAGAAGAAATGGAATAGCCATCATGGTCAACAAAAGAGTCCGAAATGCAGTACTTGGATGCAATCTCAAAAACGACAGAATGATCTCTGTTCGTCTCCAAGGCAAACCATTCAATATCACAGTTATCCAAGTCTATGCCCCAACCAGTAACGCTGAAGAAACTGAAGTTGAACGGCTTTATGAAGACCTACAAGACCTTTTAGAACTAACACCCAAAAAAGATGTCCTTTCATTTTAGGGGACTGGAATGCAAAAGTAGGAATTCAAGAAACACCTGGAGTAACAGGCAAATTTGGCCTTGGAATGCAGAATGAAGCAGGGCAAAGACTAATAGAGTTTTGCCAAGAAAATGCACTGGTCATAGCAAACACCCTCTTCCAACAACACAAGAGAAGACTCTACACATGGACATCACCAGATGGTCAACACCGAAATCAGATTGATTATGTTCTTTGCAGCCAAAGATGGAGAAGCTCTATACAGTCAGCAAAAACAAGACTGGGAGCTGACTGTGGCTCAGATCATGAACTCCTTATTGCCAAATTCAGACTCAAATTGAAGAAAATAGGGAAAACCACTAGACCATTTCAGGTATGACCTAAATCAAATCCTTTATGATTATACAGTGGAAGTGAGAAATAGATCTAAGGGCCTAGATCTGATAGATAGAGTGCCTGATGAACTATGGAATGAGGTTCGTGACATTGTACAGGAGACAGGGATCAAGACCATCCCCATGGAAAAGAAATGCAAAAAAGCAAAATGGCTGTCTGGGGAGGCCTTACAAATAGCTGTGAAAAGAAGAGAGGTGAAAAGCAAAGGAGAAAAGGAAAGATATAAGCATCTGAATGCAGAGTTCCAAAGAATAGCAAGAAGAGATAAGAAAGCCTTCTTCGGCGACCAATGCAAGGAAACAGAGGAAAACAACAGAATGGGAAAGACTAGAGATCTCTTTAAGAAAATTAGAGATACCAAGGGAATATTTCATGCAAAGATGGGCTCGATAAAGGACAGAAATGGTATGGGCCTAACAAGCAGAAGATATTAAGAAGAGGTGGCAAGAATACACGGAAGAACTGTACAAAAAAGATCTTCATGACCCAGATGATCATGATGATGTGATCACTAATCTAGAGCCAGACATCTTGGAATGTGAAGTCAAGTGGGCCTTAGAAAGCATCACTACGAACAAAGCTAGTGGAGGTGATGGAATTCCAGTGGAGCTGTTTCAAATCCTGGAAGATGATGCTGAGAAAGTGCTACAGTCAATATGCCCGCAAATTTGGAAAACTCAGCAGTGGCCACAGGACTGGAAAAGGTCAGTTTTCATTCCAATCCCAAAGAAAGGCAATGCCAAAGAATGCTCAAACTACTGCACCATTGCACTCATCTCACATGCTAGTAAAGTAATGCTCAAAATTCTCCAAGCCAGGCTTCAGCAATACGTGAACCATGAACTTCCAGATGTTCAAGCTGGTTTTAGAAAAGTCAGAGGAACCAGAGATCAAACTGCCAACATCCACTGGATCATGGAAAAAGCAAGAGAGTTCCAGAAAAAACATCTATTTCTGCTTTATTGACTATGCCAAAGCCTTTGACTGTGTGGATCACAATGAACTGTGGAAAATTCTGAAAGAGATGGGAATACCAGACCACCTAACCTGCCTCTTGAGAAATCTGTATGCAGGCCAGGAAGCAACAGTTAGAACTGGACATGGAACAACAGACTGGTTCCAAATAGGAAAAGGAGTACGTCAAGGCTGTATATTGTCACCCTGCTTATTTAACTTCTATGCAGAGTACATCATGAGAAACGCTGGACTGGAAGAAACACAAGCTGGAATCAAGATTGCTGGGAAAAATCTCAACCTCAGATATGCAGATGACACCACCCTTATGGCAGAAAGTGAAGAGGAACTAAAAGCCTCTTGATTAAAGTGAAAGAGGAGAGCAAAAAAGTTGGCTTAAAGTTCAACATTCAGAAAATGAAGATCATGGCATCCAGTCCCATCACCTCATGGGAAATAGATGGGAAAACAGTGGAAACAGTGTCAGACTTTATTTTGGGGGGCTCCAAAATCACTGCAGATGGTGACTACAGCCATGAAATGAAAAGACTCTTACTCCTTGGAAGAAAAGTTATGACCAACCTAGATAGTATATTGAAAAGCAGAGACATTACTTTGCCGACTAAGGTCCTTCTAGTCAAGGTTATGGTTTTTACTGTGGTCATGTATGGATGTGAGAGTTGAACTGTGAAGAAGGCTGAGCGCCAAAGAACTGATGCTTTTGAACTGTGGTGTTGGAGAAGACTCTTGAGAGTCCCTTGGACTGCAAGGAGATCCAAACTGTCCATCCTAAAGGAGATCAGTCCTGATGGACGTGGGTTTGGGTGAACTCCGAGAGTTGGTGATGGACAGGGAGGCCTGGCGTGCTGCGATTCATGGGGTCACAAAGAGTCGGACACGACTGAGTGGCTGAACTGAACTGAACTGACAAATCCTTAAGGAGGCTGTAAATTAGATTTTGGATGATGGAGTAGTTTGAATTTTAAAAGGCCTCTTTTCCTTTTTCCCCCTTTGGTTTCAAGTTCTACCTGATAGAGTTAACTGGGCTCAGTTTTAGGCCATTATGAACTGTATTTCCATTTCTGATTTCTAGAGGTTTGCGAGACAAGGACAGTTGCTTTTGATTCCCAAAGGAGCTGGCCTGCCACCAAAATGATGTCAAAAGATTGATTTGTCCAACTACATTATCTTTCATTTTCTACTTTATATTACTTAGAGTATTTCCAACTAAAATGGAAATAAAAAGATTTCTATATTCTAGAACTTTAGGATTCAAACTAGCATGCCTTCAAGAGTTTGCACAGGGTGTTCAACAAAGGCCATTATTTCTGATCGGGGGTTCTGCTCAAACTCAGACCAATTCACCCTAGGAGGGAAAAAAGTCTCCATCATTGCTTTTATTAGTTCTTGGCTTTTACCAAATACTGAATGGGCTCAGGCAACCCTATTGATTTCCTTTAGCATTTTTAACTAACATTTTTGAGAGGCAGATTTATATGGGCTCTCTTACATGCCAGGCAGGGGAAGTTTTCCCAGTGAGATATAGGTCCATCCCCACAATACAATCCAGAAAAGGAGAAGTAGCCATCTTATATAAAGCTCACTCAAATACACCAATTTTATGTAAAACTGCATCTCTCAAACAAGTCCACTAACCCCAGTTTAGAAAAATGTAGAAGGCTGGAAGAAAAAAGTTACACTTCAGATATCTGACTAGCAATGACTTAGGGCAACAGTTAGACCAGTTAATCAAGTTCAAGATTGACAAGAGGCCCTGGATCCCTTGGCTCCACCACTCACTGGGGGACCCCAAAGCCTTTTATATAAGAATGGATAAAATGGTGGAGTGGGGGGATAAGGAAGGTTTCTGGGACTCCCTGCATGATGGAGACTTGTTAAGAGGGTCCTGATGGAGGCTAAGGGTAGGGGTATAAGAGTTGATGGAACTGAGATGTGCCCTACTGTTTGCCTTCTTCTGATTGGCATCTTTCATTCTAGATTGTTGGTGAAAATCTGTTGCCTGCAACAAATGTCTCCTTATTCCCATTGCTGTACAGTGTTCCATGTATCACAGTGGGACAATTTTTTTTCCCCCCTTTTTCCTGCTGATGAAAGTTGAGCTGTTTCCAACATTTTGTGTGTGTTAGTCGCTCAGTCGTGCCCAACTCTTTGCAACCCCATGGACTATAGCCCACCAGGCTCCTCTGTCCATGGGGATTCTCCAGGCAAGAATACTGGAGTAGGTTGCCATGCCCTTCTCCAGGGGATCTTCCTGACCCAGGGATCAAACCCAGGTCTCCCGCATTTGCCATGTGAGCCACCAGGGAAACCGTTTCCAGTTTTTCGCTGCTTATTAAATGGTGCTGCTGTAAATGGGTTGGCCACACATGCCACAGAGTGTGAAGGACATTTTACCCAGAGTAGAAACTCTCCATCCTGGAACGAGTGTGTCCTGATGTTGCAGGGAAGGCTTGTGTCTGCAGCGAGTACAACTCCCATCTCCCCCTTTCTCTCCAAGGCTCACAGAGTGGGGTTTTTGCTCTTGCCCACCTGGAGGTCTGTAAGAGCACCGTGTGGTTGATGCTACCTCGCTTGAATGCCGTTCTACTGTCTCCTTGGGTGAAGAAGCTCTCCAGTGGTGGGTGGACAGGCAGCTCAGGCGAAGGGGAGAGTGGTTGGCAGAGGAAGGACAGTGGCAGAAGAGGGAGCAGGGAAGGAGCTGTCCAGGGGCACTAGCAGGAGGGAGCCAGCTAGGAGGGCAGGGACCAAGCAGAGGGCAGGTTCTGAGGGCCAACGTACCTGCCTCTCCCACCTTTCTCAGCCATGACTCCCCACCTGCCTCTGCCCAAGCGCCCCCTCCTCCAGCACCACCCCTCCAGCAGCACCTTGCAGGCAGACCTCATCCGTGGATGAGGATGGTGGAGGGCCCAGCATCTCCCCACCTCTGTGCCCTCTTCTAGCCCCTGAAGTACCAATCTTGTGACCTTGTCTTGGGAATTATTCATACTTCCAGGTCCCACAGGAAGCCACTCGACTTCCTGCTCCTCTCCCATGAGGGCCGGACATTGTAAGCAGGGTAGGTCCCTGGGCTCCAGCCCGTAAGCTGTCCACACTCTTCCTATTGCCCAGCCGAGGGGACCTCCATCCTTCCCCAGGACAGTGTTCGGGAGCATGAATAGGTCACCATGCCCGGACACTCCTAGACAGGAGGCCCCACCCTGGGTGGGTCTGTGGGGGCCCCTCTGGGCCTCAAGGATGCTTTCCATGTGGTCACTGCTCAGGAGACGTTAACTGGAATCAAGTGTCTCCTTCAAAGAGCAAGTAGGTGCCCAGCTTCTGATTTCAGTCCCTGAGGCCCTCTCTGAGGAGGGCCCCTCTCCACCGGCTCCCTGAGAGCCTCACCTCAGCCCCCTCCCCTGATCTGTGCCCAAGACCAGTATCATGAGCCCCCTCCACTAACAGCTGCTTCTGGGGCCTTCCTTTCAGCTTTGCCACCTCCCTCTGACCCCAAGTGCCACCACTGGTGCTGACTCTTCTGCAGGTAGAGCCCCAGTGTTGGGGGACTGCAATCCCTGGGGTCCCCGAGTGAACCCCAGTGTGCACTGCCCAGCTCTGCTGAGTCCAGACATTTCCCCCCGGTGAGACCTCGGGTGCCCCCCAGGCCTTGCTGTCTCTGGGTCCTTCCACAGCCCCCGGGACTGGCCCTTCCCAAGGCCGGTCTCCGATCTGCCCTTCAGGATGTGCAGAGCCTGATCCTAAAGCTCACGGACCAGAGCTGCCAGCGCCTTCACCTTCACTATGACCTCGGAGACTCTGAGCAGCTGACCTCCACAAGAATCCCCAGGAGCCCGTGACCAAACGGGGCGGCAGCACCCTACTTGCTCTCACCTGAGCCGTCCTTCCTGAACCATCCATCACTCCGGAGCCATGAGGCCACAAACTGCTGTGCTGCTGTGATCTTCTGACCAACTTTCCTGACGGCCCTTCCTTAGGGGGACTGGGAGGGGTGGGGGTGGGTGGCCTGGCCTCCTCTCCTGGCCTCAGAACTGCAAGGACTGGCCTGGCTGGAGGTGAAGATACTTCATCAGAAATCCTAGGATGGCCAGGCACGCATGGCCACCCTTGTCTGGGCTAGGAGGCGAGGACGTCCCCCAGCCCAGTGCTCACTCAGCATCCGCCGACCTCCCAGTCAACCCCCCGGGGGCTCTTAAGGAGGGTCAGCAATGCCCCAATCCCATGTGGCCCCCCAGAAAACGAGGACAAAATTAAACTTGTGTTTGGTTCCTGCATCCGAGCTCCAGTGGAGACTTTCATAGCATTTCTGTGAGGCTGGCGGAGGCGGAAATGAAAGGTGGAGAGGAGGGTCCAGGGAGCCACTTGCCCTAGAAAGAGAGCCTCCATTTCTGCAAACTTCTGGAGTGTGGGGGCTGGGGGTGGGTTATTCATGATCAAAGCCTGCCTGTTCCCAGCTGCTGCCCTGCTCTCCCGAGTGACAGGACTGTCACTACGTCTCAGGGGACATCCTGAGATTGAGTGGGCAGGACGCAGGCAGAAGACATCCCCCCAGGGATCCCCTGGTGCCTCTGTGGGCTCTGCACTGCCCGCATGCCAGGGGCTTAGACACAGCCCAGAGAGCCCAGGGTAGTAAATGGGGACAACGGTTGAAGGTGCTGGGCTCCAGATGAGACCCCACAGGACTAGGCCTTCTTTCCAGAGAACGGAGAGACTGGGACAACCGTCCCCCACAGAGCGGGCTCCATGGAGCTGGCCATCCCCTGGCCCCAGGCATCCATAACCCTGGAGTGCAGGACTGGAGGTGTTATCTCTTACTGCAGAACAGAAGCCATGCTGTCTGCTGTCTGATCATCACGGGCCCCAGAGGAGGGAGTGGAACAGCTTTTCATCTCACTCAAGTGATTCAGGCCCAGAAGTGGGGAGCAAGGTGCCCTGGTGGGAACTTGGACAAACATCCTTTGTTTACCACAAGGGACACCTGGTTTGTATTAGGTCTTCAGTCCTGCTCAGGAACAGGAGAAAATTCACAAGAAACCAAGAGCGATCACAGTGCCTGATCATTTAATGTTGTCATAAGAACATTTAAGAAAACTTTATGCTCCACACCAGGCTAAAATTAAAAACTGTGACAAAACTAAATAGTGATGTGGATGCAGAGAAACGGTACCCCCCGTAAGCTGCTGGTGGGGATGCAAAGTGGTGCAGCCACTCTGCTGAACTACACATGCAGCAACCCTATGACCCTATGACCCTGTGACCCAGCAGCTCCACTCCTGGGCATATACCCCGGACAAATGGAGACAAATATTCACACAGAAACGAGTCCGAGAAGATTCCTGGCTGCTTTATTTAAAACAGTCAAGCCTGGAATCAGCCCAAAGGTCCTTGCACACGTCAATGCTTAAACACGCCAGGGTGAGGGGTGGGGGCAGGGCTCCACTCACCCCGAGACTCTTCTCAGCAACACAAAGGAATCCTGGCCCTAGTGAATCTCCAAGGGATTAGTCTGAGTGAAAAGAGGCCACTCCCACAAGACTACCTGATTCCATTCATGTAGCTTACTTAGAAACACAGGAATGGGTTAGGGAAAGAGGGCAGGGTGGTTATAAAGGGGCCCTGGGGGTTGGAGCTGTTCAGACTCCTGACTACGGTGTGTTTACATGAACCCACACATGTGATAAATGGCACAGAACCCACACACATGCAAGTGAGTGCAGATAAAACGGCAGACTGAACAGAAATGTGAAAATCTGTGACATATCATCGGAGAAGATTGGAGAAAGCATACAAGGGATATCTGTATTACTTCTTACAATCACATGTGAATCTATAGTCATTTCAAGTCAAAATTTTTAATTTAACAAAGGGACTTGGAATTCACTGAAGATGAGTCTTGCAGTAACGAAAATTTAAATTATGGCCTGATGAAAAGAACCAATCAGCTAATTAAGCACCTGCCCAAGAGTTAGTCCCTTCTGACCTTTAGCCAAGAATTTTCCAAGCACAAGACTATGTGGGGGACAGAGGCAGCTGTGGGGTGGTGGGCTGTTGGGTGGGGGGCAGAAGCAGGAAGGAGCCCCCAGCGGGCAGGTCCTCTGGAAGCTGGAGGGTAACCTGGGTCAGTGTAGTGAGCGGGTGGGACAGCAGGTCAAGGAGGAGGAACCCGGAAGCTCTGCCTGAAGGGAGGGCACCTGGGCAGGGCGCTGGGCAGGAAGATGCTAGTGGCCAGTGCAGTGTGGCTTGGGGGTAAGGGGGCCCGAGTTGGGAGGGGGCTACCCAGGTCCACTGGGGTGGGTGAGGCAGGAGGGAAGGGGTTTCTTTCTTTTGGAAAAAAAAAAAAAAAAAGTCTTAATTGTGGTAAAATAAAACACAACATAAAAGTTACCAACTCGGGACTTGCCAGGTTGCCCAGCATTTAAGACTCCCCCCTCCCACTGCAGGGAGGACAGTTTCCATTCCTGGTCAGGGAACTAAGATGCAGAATGCCCATGGTGCAGCCGAAAAAGAAAAACAAAAAGTTACAATCTTTACCATTTTTAAGGCCCAGTTCAGTAGTGCTAAGTATTCACACTAGGTTGGCCACAGATCTCCAGAACTTTGTCATCTTATAAAACTGAAAGTCTGTATCTGTTAGATTCGATCCCTGGGTCAGGAAGATCCCCTGGAGAAGGAAATGGCAACCCACTCCAGTACCTTTGCCCAGAAAATCCCATCAACAGAGGAGCCCAGTAGGCTACAATCCATGGGGTCGCAAAGAGTTGGACACGACTGAGCGATTTCACTTCACTTTCACTTCACTTTTAGTCTCCCACCTCCCAGCCCCTGGCAGCCACCATCCAACTTTCTATTTCTATGCATTGACTACTAGAGATACCTAAGGAAGTAGAATCACACAGTATTTGTCTTTTTGTGAGTGTTGTTCCCCCCACCCCCCCACCCACCCCCACTGAGCATCATGTCGAGGTTCTGAAAAGTTGTTACCAAGCTGTGAAAGATGCCAGGATTCTTGGCCTCCAGAGGAGAATTCAATCTAGGGCCAGTGATGAGGCTTGATCGCTCAGAGCTTTTGTGTGATAAAGTTTTATTAAAGTATAAAAGGGACGGACAAAGCTTCTGACATAGACATCAGATGGGAGCAGGAAGAGTGCCCCACTGTAGCCTTTAGCAGGATGTTACATGCTTACCCAGAGAAGGCAATGGCACCCCACTCCAGTACTCTTGCCCGGAAAATCCCATGGGTGGAGGAGCCTGGTAGGCTGCAGTCCATGGGGTCTCGAAGAGTTGGGCATGACTGAGCGACTTCACTTTCACTTTTCACTTTCATGCATTGGAGAAAGAAATGGCAACCTACTCCAGTGTTCTTGCCTGGAGAATCCCAGGGACAGGGGAGCCTGGTGGGCTGTCGTCTATGGGGTCGCACAGAGTCGGACACGACTGAAGTGACTTAGTAGTAGTAGTACATGCCTACCAGCAGGCTGTTAATTAGAGAAAGGAAATATCTCAAAACTGGCACCAGGCCCCTCACCCACAACATGCATTTTGAGATAACATTGGCACAAGGTGAGCCATCCCAGGCCATAAAACAATTGACATGAATCTTGAAGGAAGGCAGGTTTCCAAGTAAATATATAGTTTCATTAACATAGATTAGGAGAACAATGTATAAGTAAAACATATTTTACTCCAAACTAGTAAAACATCTTGGTTTGTTGAGCCCTTATTGGTTCTGAGTCTTAAGCAGAACTAACTTGAAGAAAGACAAAGTCTAGGGTAAATACATAGTTCATTAACATAGCTTAAGAAAAACATTTCCATAAGAAAAATGCATTGTTTAGCTCAAGTTTTGAGAAAAGTTAAGTTCAGGTGGAACCAGGTATTGTCATGGCAACACAGAATTTTAAGAGAAACCTACTTTTAATTTTGATGCTTTTGAACTGTGGTGTTGGAGAAGACTCTTGAGAGTCCCTTGGACTGCAAGGAGATCCAACCAGTCCATTCTGAAGGATATCAGCTGTGGGATTTCTTTGGAAGGAATGATGCTAAAGCTGAAACTCCAGTACTTTGGCCACCTCATGTGAAGAGTTGGCTCATTGGAAAAGACTCTGATGCTGGGAGGGATTGGGGGCAGGAGGAGAGGGGGATGACAGAGGATGAGATGGCTGGATGGCATCACTGACTCAGTGGATGTGAGTCTGAGTGAACTCCGGGAGTTGATGATGGACAGGAAGGTCTGGCGTGCTGCAATTCATGGGGTCCCAAAGAGTCGGAAATGACTGAGCGACTGAACTGAACTGACTGACTTTTAATTTTGTATAGAGGAAGGGAAAAATCTGACACTTACAGTTTGTTTCCTCCTGCCACCTGAGAGAGAGAGAAAAAAACGTCTGACACACTTGCAGCCTATTTCCCCTGTTTAGAGACCCCTAGCCTTAAGAAATGCAAAGAAAGCAAAACGGCTGTCTGGGGAGGCCTTACAAATAGCTGTGAAAAGAAGAGAGGCGAAAAGCAAAGGAGAAAAGGAAAGATATAAGCATCTGAATGCAGAGTTCCAAAGAAGCAAGAAGAGATAAGAAAGCCTTCCTCAGCGATCAATGCAAAGAAATAGAGGAAAACAACAGAATGGGAAAGACTAGAGATCTCTTCAAGAAAATTAGAAAAATCAAGGGAACATTTCATGCAAAGATGGGCACAATAAAGGACAGAAATGGTATGGACCTAACAGAAGCAGAAGATATTAAGAAGAGGTGGCAAGAATACACAGAAGAACTGTACAAAAAGGATCTTCACAACCAAGATAATCACGATGGTGTGATCACTCATCTAGAACCAGACATCCTGGAATGTGAAGTCAAGTGGGCCTTAGAAAGCATCACTATGAACAAAGCTAGTGGAGGTGATGGAATTCCAGTGGAGCTATTTCAAATCCTGAAAGATGATGCTGTGAAAGTGCTGCACTCAATATGCCAGCAAATTTGGAAAACTCAGCAGTGGCCACAGGACTGGAAAAGGTCAGTTTTCATTCCAATCCCAAAGAAAGGCAATGCCAAAGAATGCTCAAACTACCACACAACTGCACTCATCTCACATGCTAGTAAAGGAATGCTCAAAATTCTCCAAGCTAGGCTTCAGCAATACGTGAACCATGAACTTCCAGATGTTCAAGCTGTTTTAGAAAGGCAGAGGAACCAGAGATCAAATTGCCAACATCTGCTGGATCATCGACAAAGCAAGAGAGTTCCAGAAAAAACATCTATTTCTGCTTTATTGACTATGCCAAAGCCTTTGACTCTGTGGATCACAATGAACTGTGGAAAATTCTGAAAGAGATGGGAATACCAGACCACCTAACCTGCCTCTTGAGAAACCTGTATGCAGGTCAGGAAGCAACAGTTAGAACTGGACATGGAACAACAGACTGGTTCCAATAGGAAAAGGAGTACATCAAGGCTGTATATTGTCACCCTGCTTATTTAACTTCTATGCAGAGTACATCATGAGAAAGGCTGGACTGGAAGAACACAAGCTGGAATCAAGATTGCCGGGAGAAATCTCAGTAACCTCAGATATGCAGATGACACCACCCTTATGGCAGAAAGTGAACTAAAAAGCCTCTTGATGAAAGTGAAAGAGGAGAGTGAAAAAGTTGGCTTAAAGCTCAACATTCAGAAAATGAAGATCATGGCATCCAGTCCCATCACTCCATGGGAAATAGATGGGGAAACAGTGGAAACAGTGTCAGACTTTATTTTTCTGGGCTCCAAAATCACTGCAGATGGTGACTGCAGCCATGAAATGAAAAGACGCTTACTCCTTGGAAGAAAAGTTATGACCAACCTAGATAGCATATTCAAAAGCAGAGACATTACTTTGCCGACTAAGGTCCATCTAGTCAAGGCTATGGTTTTTCCAGTAGTCATGTATGGATGTGAGAGTTGGACTGTGAAGAAGGCTGAGCGCCAAAGAACTGATGCTTTTGAACTGTGTTGTTGAAGACTCTTGAGAGTCCCTTGGACTGCAAGGAGATCCAACCAGTCCATTCTGAAGGAGATTGGCCCTGGGATTTCTTTGGAAGGACTGATGCTAAAGCTGAAACTCCAGTACTTTGGCCACCTCATGTGAAGAGTTGACTCATTGGAAAAGACTCTGATGCTGGGAGGGATTGGGGGCAGGAGGAGAAGGGGACGACAGAGGATGAGATGGCTGGATGGCATCACTGCCTCGATGGACGTCAGTCTGAGTGAACTCGGGGAGTTGGTGATGGACAGGGAGGCCTGGCGTGCTGCGATTCATGGGGCCGCAAAGAGTTGGACACGACTGAGCGACTGAACTGAACTGAACTGAACTGAGCCTTCTTGTCCTTTACCCTCTCAGTTTATTCATGTTGTAGCGGGTGTCAGACTTTCCTTCCTCTTTAAGGCAGCATAGTATTCCACTGTATAGCTCTATCATGCTTTGTTTATCCATCTATCTGCCAGTGGACTGTTGAATTACTTGCAAGTCTTGACTATTGTGAATAATGCTACTACAAATGTTGGTGTGCAAAAACTTCTAGACCCTGCTTTCCACTCTCTGACGCTATTTTGGCTGAGCCACACAGCTTGCAGGATCTAAGTTTCCTGACAAGGTATCGAAGCTGAGCCCCCTGCATGGAGTCCTAACCACTGGACCACCAGAGAATTCTTTCTGCCTTCAAAGTTTTGGGGATACACGCCCAGAAGTGAGATTGCTGGATTGGAGAAATATCTTTTTAACCCAACCTAGGGTTGCTGAAACCTCTTAACTCCTATCACAAGCTATTCCTGTGAGTGCGGGTGGCCTGAGGAGAGAACAGATTCACCTCTGCCTTCCATCTACCTGTCTAGGGGAGCAGAGGTCTACGTCATGTACAAGGCACTGGGCCCGCATTCCTGGCCTTTCACAGGAAACACACATACACACAGAGTACCGACCGAGCCCAGCCCTCAGTAACCGAAGACACAGACAAGGCCCTCACTCTGCTGTCATCTCAATTCTCCACAGAAGAAGTTGGGCCCAGGCTCCCAGGTGCCCCTGCTAGCCCAGTGCCCACCCCACCTGCCCAGGCCAAACCGGAGCTGCGTGGTGGGCAGGGCTCCCAGGCCACCCTCTCTGTCTCTGTCCCTCAGGGCATCAGGAAACCAAACCCAGGCCCTGGCCTAGTCTGTATGCTTCCAACCCCACCTCCCTGAGCACTCAGAACCAAAACTGAACACATAAGGTGAATAAAGCAGAGATGATTTTCTCACAGCACTTGGTGGGCGAGGATTAGAAGTAGCCCCGTCAGGACCATGCAAATATTCCTCAGGCGAAAGACATCTGCACCCTAATCCCACCCCACTCTGAGCAGATGGCCGGGGACCATCCTGTGAGGGAGGGACCTGACTCAGATGCTTGGCCACATCTACCAATTCTGATGTTGACAGGGCCTAAAGTCACAGGGCAGGTGAGGGGCAGGGTGTGGCCCCCTCAGGCACTCGGAGGGACATAGAGACTTTATAGCAGGAATTTAAGCTCGGCAGCCAGTGCTGCAGCCAGTCCCTGGTGCCCCAGCCTTGCCCGAGATCCGGCCTCCCCAGGTCCCATCGTGACTCTCCACCATCACACAGCCATGCAGGGGGCCTGCGTGCTGCTGCTGCTGGGCCTGCGGCTACAGCTCTCCCTCGGCCTCGTCCCAGGTAACCAGGCAGCTCCCGGAGACCCCTACTCACAGGGGCGGCCCCAGGCTGACCTGACCTCCACTCTCCCCTTGGGCAGTCGAGGAGGAAGACCCCACCTTCTGGAACCGCCAGGCCGCCCAGGCCCTCAATGTGGCTAAGAAGCTGCAGCCCATCCAGACAGCCGCCAAGAATGTCATCCTCTTCTTGGGGGACGGTGAGTGCGCTAGGCTGGTCCACCCCCTGTCCCTCCACAACCCTGGAGCCCTGGGCTGCCGGCTGACCCAGGCTGGCCCCAGGGACTCAGACCTGACACAGTGTGTACCTTCAGGGATGGGCGTTTCCACGGTGACAGCCGCTCGGATCCTAAAGGGGCAGATGGCTGGCAAGCCAGGACCTGAGACACCCCTGGCCATGGACCAGTTCCCATACCTGGCTCTGTCCAAGGTAAGGGCCGAGTGGCCTCAGGGTGGTCTACACCAGAGGGGTGGGTATGGGCCTAGGGAGAAGAGTAGGAGGGAAAGCCCTAGGAGGATTGGGGGCTGAGATAGGGACTGAGGGCTGTGAGCATGGGCCCAGGGCCTGGGTCAGGATCTGGGTGTCTACCCCAGCAGAGCTAAAGGCGTCTCTGCCCCCAGACATACAACGTGGACAGACAGGTGCCAGACAGTGCAGGCACGGCCACCGCCTACCTGTGTGGGGTCAAGGGCAACTACAGAACCATTGGTGTAAGTGCAGCCGCCCGCTACAACCAGTGCAACACGACACGTGGGAATGAGGTCACGTCTGTGATGAACCGGGCCAAGAAAGCAGGTGGGCTTGGGTGTCAGCTTCCTGGCAGGGACAGGCTCAGAGACCTCGGTGGCCCACCGTGACCTCTGCCACCCTCAGGCAAGTCAGTGGGAGTGGTGACCACCACCAGGGTGCAGCACGCCTCCCCAGCCGGGGCCTACGCGCACACGGTGAACCGAAACTGGTACTCAGATGCCGACCTGCCTGCCGATGCCCAGACGAATGGCTGCCAGGACATCGCCAAACAGCTGGTCTACAACATGGACATTGACGTGCGACATGAGGGGCACAGGGCGGGGCTGCGCAGAGGGGGTGGGACAGACACCTGTCACAGACCCAGGAAACTCACAGCCCTGGGGACTGACAGGGTCTCCATGTGTGGAGGGGGAGGAGGTGGGGACAGACCATCCCACAGACCTGGTGGGGGAGGTAGGGGCTGTGTGACAGGAGTAAAGGGCCAGCCAGGCCCCTAACCCACCTGCCCTAATCTCTGGCTCCAGGTGATCCTGGGTGGAGGCCGAAAGTACATGTTTCCTGAGGGGAGCCCAGACTCTGAATATCCACACGATGCCAATCAGACCGGAGTCCGGAAGGACAAGCGGAATCTGGTGCAGGAGTGGCAGGCCAAGCACCAGGTGATGGGGGCTCATGGGTGCAGGGTACAGCAGGGCCGGGCCTGGGGTGTCAGGCTATGGGCTGAGGCCTGGTTCTGCCCCTCCCAGGGAGCCCAGTATGTGTGGAACCGCACGGCGCTCCTTCAGGCAGCCAGTGACTCCAGTGTAACACACCTCATGGGTAACGACTGCACCCACAACCACTGCCCTCCCCACGATGGGCGCCACGGGCCCCCTGTCCCTAGCTTGCAGGTCTCCGCTGGTCCCCTTTCCCACAGGCCTCTTTGAGCCGGTTGACATGGCCTATGAGACCCAGCGAGACCACACCAAGGACCCGTCCCTGGAGGAGATGACGGAGGCGGCCCTACGAGTGCTGAGCAGGAACCCCCGGGGCTTCTTCCTCTTTGTGGAGGGTGAGTGGCAGCCCTTTGGGAACAGAGGAGTGATGAGGGCCATCAGGGCGGGTTTGGTATCTTATATGTGACTTACCTGCAGGAGGCCGCATTGACCACGGTCACCATGAAGGCAAAGCTTATATGGCGCTGACCGAGGCGGTCATGTTTGACAATGCCATCGCCAAGGCTAACGAGCTCACTAGCGAACTGGACACGCTGATCCTTGTCACTGCAGACCACTCCCATGTCTTCACTTTTGGTGGCTACCCCCTTCGTGGGACCTCCATTTTCGGTAAGCCCAGGCAAAGTGGCAGGTCCTTGTCCCTAAGTTACGAGGCTCAAACTGCTCTGAGCCAGTTCCCTCCTCTGCAAAGTGGAGTAGTAACAGCAACTACCCTGCATCCCTCTGGTGAGGATTAAGCCAGTGAACAGACAAGACCTGCCTGGGCTCAGCACACAGAAGGCACCGCAAAGGCTGGGGTCAGTGTGATCACTGGGTCCCCTCTTCCTTGCAGGGTTGGCCGATGGCAAAGCCAGAGATGGCAAGTCCTTTACCTCCCTCCTCTATAGCAATGGCCCTGGGTACCAGATGAACAGGCACTCACGACCTGATGTGGATGAAACCAAGAGCAGTGATTGGGCCCTGGGGTGCAGGGGAAGAGGAATGGGAGGATCCTGGCTGGGAAATCAGAGGAGGGGGAGGCCGCCTCCCTGCCGGCTCTGAACTCCCATTCTCTGCCAGGGGACCCCTCATACCGGCAGCAGGCGGCCGTGCCCCTGGCTAGCGAGACCCACGGGGTTGAGGACGTGGCGGTGTTTGCATGCGGCCCGCAGGCGCACCTGGTGCACGGCGTGCAGGAGGAGGCCTTCGTGGCGCACGTCATGGCCTTTGCGGGCTGCGTGGAGCCCTACACCGACTGCAATCTGCCGGCCCCCGCTCAATACTGCATGCCAGGCCACCTGCCCACCTTCCCTGGCACTGCTGACCAGGGCCCTGCTGCTGCTGCTGGCCCCTGCCCTGCACTGACCCCCACCAGCCCGGGCCTAGGGAACTCCTGCTCCCCTGCCAGAAGCTTCAGTGGACTCGAACCACCCTGGGGGCTGAGGCCCTGACTTTCCTGTGAGAGCCACAGTCCTCAGTGCCCTCAGCCTCGGTGTCCCCAGATTTTGTGGGAGCCACCCCAGCCCCCAGGAAAGGCAGGGGCTCAGACCACCCAGTCTCTTCTCCCCACCCAACAGCCCTGCCTGGGGACCACACTGGCACCAGGGGTGTCCCCCACAGGGTATCAGGACCTATCAGACCCCCACTGGGGGCTTCCGGGAGGCGTGGCTTCTGGTTGCCTGACTTCCGGGAGGCGTGGCTCCTGGGGAGCTGTGCCTTGCGGTCCTCCTGGAACCCACCCTGTGGGCACCTCGCTGGCCAAGGAGGCGTCTGGGGCCAGGAGCACCGGGGGGCCCCTCGACACAGAGTCCTCAACGGTCCCTCCTAGGAACCCAGTGGTACCATTACAGAGAGGAGACGGCGACACAGAGGAGAGGAGACTTGTCCCAGGTCCCCCAGCTTCCAAGCTGGGGGAATCCCAGGAGCACTGGGGGAGCTGGGGGTGGGGACACAGGCCCCGCCCTCCTGGGAGGGAGGAAGCAGCCCCCAAATAAACTGTTGTAAGTGTGATACAGAGGGGATACATGTGGGAAGAGAAGCCCTTAGGTGGGGGCACAGAGTGTGTGTCTGTGTGAGGCGGGTCAGGGTCACATCAGGGAGGGGTTGATGAAAGGCTCACATTGAGCAAAGACCAAAGGCGGTGAGGGCCGGAGCATCGCATAAAGACATCGGTGCAGGAGCCCCGATGGGGCTGGGGCATCGGCAGGGCCAGGTGAGGCCAGCATCTGACCGAGTTGGGGGGAGCCCGGAGGGTGAAGAAGGTCAAAGCTGAGGGAATGGGAGGATGGGGGAGGAGCTGGTATTTCATCCAGAACGTGGGAGGGGAGTGGAAGGCTGTGAGCAGGGACATAACAGGACCGGAAGACTCTAGAAAATATCCTGCTGGCTACTGAGCAGAGAAGACTCTATTCTGTTTACTTGCTGTTGTGGGGGTGGGGCAGAGGTAGGAGCTGGGAAACCCGCATTTCTGACCTCTCTCTGAAAACATTCCAGAGCTCCTGGTCCTATATAATTACACTGAGCATGTAATTACCCCTAAAGGAACATTTCAAAGAATTTTATACAAGTGAACAGAGCCCTTTTTTTCGATAAATTTTACAAAATTACAGATTTCTTTGTACTTTTTTACGAAGGTGTCAAATGGTATTTTGCTCTCATTGGAAATGTTAACGTGATTGAGTATGCTTCCTTATTTACTAAAATTTTGATTTAAAACTGTAAACATCAATTTGAAGGCCAGGCTCTCAGTGCAGTTTATTTAGCTCTGGGTTTTATTAGCTGTCACAGATCTACGGAGCTGAATAGAACAAGGGCATCAGTAGCTAGATTTACTAATCGATGGACTCATTTTTTTAAAATTGCGGTACAGTTGCTTTACAATGTCGTGTTAGTTTCTGCTGTACAACAAAGAGAATCAGCTATAAAAGTGTTACTAGCTCAGTCGTGTCCGACTCTTTGCGACCCCATGGGCTGTAGCCTGCCAGTCTCCTCTGTCCGTGAAATTCTCCAGGCAAGAATAACCATGGTGGGTAGCCGTTCCCTTCTCCAGGGGATCTTTCCGACCCAGGGATGGAACTCTAGTCTCCTGCATTGCAGGCAGATTCTTCACCATCTGAGCCACCTGGGAAGCCCTTATGAGTATATATATCCCTTCCCTCTTGGATCGCCCTCCCACCCCATCCCCATCCCACCCACTGAGGTCACCACAGAGCGTGAGTTGAGCTCCCAGCACTGTACACCAGGTTCCCACTAGCTGCTTTACTGGTGACCACCCACTAAAGTCCCAATCTCCCAAGCACCACCCACCAATTGTGCAAAGGCATTTTGATACAAGGCAGCCTGCCTGGTTCTGCCTTCCCTGTTGTCAGTTAGCTGGTCCAACAAACCAAAGGGAAGGGGTTGCTTGTTTATGTTTCATAGTGTGTTAGTCGCTCATTCATGTCCGACTCTTTACGACCCCATGGACTGTAGCCCCGCCAGGCTCCTCTGTCCATGGGATTCTCCAGGGCAAGAATACAGGAGTGGGTTGCCATTCCCTTCTCCAGAGGATCTTCCTGACCCAGGGATGGAATCCAAATCTCCTGCATTGCTGGCAGATTCTTTACCGTCTGCTGCTGCTTTTAAGTCACTTCAGTCGTGTCCAACTCTGTGCGACCCCACGGATGGCAGCCCACCAGGCTCCCCCGTCCCTGGGATTCTCCAGGCAAGAACACTGGAGTGGGTTGCCATTTCCTTCTCCAACGCATGAAAGTGAAAAGTGAAAGTGAAGTCGCGCAGTCATGTCCGACCCTCAGCGACCCCCATGGACTGCAGCCCACCAGCCTCCTCCATCCATGGGATTTTCCAGGCAAGAGTACTGGAGTGGGGTGCCATTGCCTTACCATCTGAGCTACAGGTAAATCCCCCGGGTTCAAAGCCCAAGGGAACTCTGCATTTTCAAACCATGAGTTTTATAAACAGATTATTCTGGAATACATGGTGATCTTTGCACAACTTTGATTATCCTGAAAATCACTGAATTGTACACTTGAAAAGGGTGAATTTTGTGGTATATAAACTATACCTAAATGTTAAAAAGTTTCTGTTTCCAAGTTTTTTCTAAATTGTGTAGGCATGAGGGATTTTATCAGCCAAACACAGTGCTGGCCACAAGATCAAGGACAGATTCTCCAGCATCAGTTTAAATGTCTTGACCTTGAAGGGGCAGATGCAGGGGAAGTGTGCTTACTTTATTCCAAGATTTTTATTTTATTGGGTGCTCAAAATGGACAGCACTTGTCACCTCAAGAAATCTCAGCACATGGGTCTTTAAGAAAGAAAGGGAGTCAGGAAGAAAGAGGGCGGGAGGACTCATACCAGGTCCCTTCAATACCTTGCCAATAACATGGATCAAAATGTGGGGCTGATCTGGAACATTCTCATGGCCACCCCCAATCTCATTACCAAGTATCTATCATAAAGCTTCTCCTTTGCTCGGATAATCTTGGTTTTAGAAAGTCAACAACACTTACGGCTCCTACAGCTTTTTATGTATCCTCAAGGTTTCTGGATCTTCCCTGCAGTGGTTGACTGTGAATGGACCAGTGAGTGAGCTGGGCAGGTTCTGCTGCCTCTGCATCTCTTATCACCCAGAATCCTTTAACATCACATCCTGTGAAGCAGCTATTCCATCAGGGGTGCCCTGACAGTGTTCTCCCCACATGACATTGCTTTCATTAAATAAATAAGAAATTAAATGTTAGAAACATATTTTCCCTGCTAGATCTTTCCTCTAGTAGTTCACTCATGAAAAAATAGTGGATTTTATCATTTAAATATACATTATTATGTATTTCATCCAGCAAGTACCTTACACTGAGATGTGTAGAAACATCTCTACTTTCAGCCAACTGACTATGTAGCAAACCCCCCACACTGAATAATCTGCTCTAAGACTTCTGCTTCGATCTACAGCAATGTTTTCTCTACATCTTCCAAAGACATTTGTGGATGAAGAGATGCCTTTTGGTTTTGTGACAGATCATTTTCTGTTCATTGTTTCTGCCATTTTTACTGCAGCAGAAAGAATAAATGTCTGCCTGGTGGTAGGTGTTTTATGTCTTATGGTATTATGGAAGAAACTTTAAAAGAGGCTTCCAAATATTTATCATTGCTTAGGGAAATGTCATAAAGTATTAGATGGAATTATGTATCACTTTAAACTTCACTGGGAAAAAACAATGGGGGGCTGTCTTCATGTTCTGAAAGCTTAGTTGCTAACCAGGAGGGTTTCTTGCAGTTGTTGTTGTTCAGTCACTCAGTCGTGTCTGACTCTTTGTGACCCAATGGACTGCAGCACACTAGGCCTCCTATCCCTCACTATATCCTGGAGTTTGCTCAGACACATGTCCATTGAGTCAATGATGCCATCCAACCAACTCATCCTCTATCGCCCCCTTCTCCTCCTGCTCTCAATCTTTCCTGCATCAGGGTTTTTTCCAGTGAGTTGGCTGTTCACATAAGTGGCCAAAGTATTGGAGCTTCAGCTTCAGCATCAGTCCTTCTACTGAATACTCAGGGCTGATTTACTTTAGGATGGACTGGTTTGATCTCCTTGCAGTCCAAGGGACTCTCAAGAGCTTTCTTCAGCACCATAGTTCAAAAGCACCAATTCTTTGGTACTCAACCTTCTTTATGGTCCAACTCTCACATCTGTACATGACCACTGGAAAAACCATAGCTTTGACTAGATGGATCATTGTTGGCAAAGTGATATCTCTGCTTTTTAAGAGGCTGTCTAGGTTTGTCATAGCTTTTCTTCCAAGGAGCAAGCATATTTTAATTTCATGTCTGCAGTCACCATCTGCAGTGATTTTGGAGCTCAGGAAAATAAACTCTGCCACTGTTTCCATTTTTCCCCATCTATTTGCTATGAAGTAATGGAACCAGATGCCATGGTGTTAGTTTCTGAATGTTGAGCTTTAAGCCAACTTTTTCACTCTCCTCTTTCACTTTCATCAAGAGGCTCTTTAGTTCTTCTTCACTTTCTGCCATTAGAGTACTATCATCTGCACATATGAAGTTATTGATATTTCTCCTTGTAATCTTGATGAATGCAAAAGTAGGAAGTCAGGAAACACCTGGGGTAACAGGCAAATTTGGCCTTGGAGTACAGAATGAAGCAGGGCAAAGGCCAATAGAGTTTTGTCAAGATAATGCGCTGGTCATAGCAAACACCCTCTTCGAACAACACAAGAGAAGACTCTACACATGGACATCACCAGATGGTCAATACCAAAATCAGATGAATTATATTCTTTGCAACCAAGATGGAGAAGCTCTATACAATCAATAAAAAACAAGACTGGGAGCTGACAGTAGCTCAGATCATGAATTCTTTATTGCAGAATTCAGACTTAAATTGAAGAAAGTAGGGAAAACCACTAGACAATTCAGGTATGACCTAAATCAAATCCTTTATGATTATACAGTGGAAGTGAGAAATAATTCATGGGATTAGATCTGATAGGCAGAGTGCCTGAAGAACTATGGATAGAGGTTTGTGACATTGTACAGGAGGAAGGGATCAAGACCATCCCCAAGAAAAAGAAATGCAAAAAGGCAAACTGGTTGTCTGAGGAGGGCTTACAAATAGATGAGAAAAGAAGAGAAGCTAAAGGCAAAGGAGAAAAGGAAAGATTTACCCATTTGAATGCAGAGTTCCAAAGAATAGCAAGAAGAGATAAGAAAGCCTTCCTCAGTGATCAATGCAAAGAAATAGAGGAAAACAACAGAATGGGAAAGACTACAGATCTCTTCAGAAAATTAGAGATAACAAGGGAACATTTCATGCAAAGATGGGCACAATAAAGGACAGAAATGGTATGGACCTAATAGAAGCAGAAGCTATTAAAAGAGGTGGCAAGAATACACAGAAGAACTATACAAAAAAGATCTTCACGACCCAGATAATCACGATGGTGTGATCACTCACCTAGAGCCAGGCATCTTGGAATATGAAGTCAAGTGGGCCTTAGGAAGCATTACTACAAACAAAACCAGTGGAGGTGATGGAATTCCAGTTGAGCTATTTCAAATCCTAAAAGATGATTCTGTGAAAGTGCCACAGTCAATGTGCCAGCAAATTTGGAAAACTCAGCAGTGGCCACAGAACTGGGAAAGGTCAATTTTCATTCCAATCCCAAAGAAAGGCAATGCCAAAGAATGCTCAAACTACCACACAATTGCACTCATCTCACATGCTAGTAAAGTAATGCTCAAAATTCTCCAAGCCAGGCTTCAACAGTATGTGAACCATGAACTCCCAGATGTTCAGGCTGGATTTAGAAAAGGCAGAGGAACCAGAGATCAAATTGTCAACATCTGTTGGATTATCGACAAAGCAAGAGAGTTCCAGAAAAACATCTACTTTTGTTTTATTGACTATGCCAAAGCCTTTTGACTGTGTGGATCACAAGAAACTGTGGAAAATTCTTCAAGAGATGGGAATACCGGACCACCTCACCTGCCTCCTGAGAAACCTATACAGATTTTTTTATTACAGAAATCTACGCAGGTCAGCAAGCAACAGTTAGAACTGGACATGGAACAAACAGACTGGTTCCAAATTGGGAAAGGAGTACATAAAGTCTGTATATTGTCACCCTGCTTAGTTAACTCACATGCAGAGTACATCATGAGAAACACTGGGCTGGATGAAGCACAAGCTGGAATCAAGATTGCTGGAGAAGTAGCAAAAACCTCAGATATGCAGATGACACCACCCTAATGGCAGAAAGTGAGGAAGAACTAAAGAGCTTCTTGATGAAAGTAAAAGAGGAGAGTGAAAAAGTTGGTTTAAAATTCAACATTCAGAAAACTAAGATCATGGCCTCTGGTCCCATCATGGCAAATAGGTGGGGAAGCAATGGAAACAGTGAGAGACTTTATTTTGGGAGGCCCAAAATCACTGCAGATGGTGACTGCAGCCATGATATTAAAAGACGCTTGCTCCTTGGAAGAAAAGCTATGACCAACATAGACAGCATATTAAAAAGCAGAGACATTACTTTGCCTACAAAGGTTCATCTAGCCAAAGATATGGTTTTTCCAGTAGTCTTGTATGGATGTAAGATTTGGACTATAAAGAAAGGTGAGCAGCAAAGAACTGATGCTTTTGAACTGTTGTGTTGGAGAAGACTCTTGAGAGTCCCTTGGACTGCAAGGAGATCAAGGAAGATCAATCTTAAAGAAAATCAGTCCTGAATATTCATTGGAAGGATTGATGCTGAAGCTGAAACTTCAATATTTGGCCACTTGATGCTCATTTGAAGAGACCCTGATGCTGAGAAAAATTGAAGGTGGAAGGAGAAGGAGACGACAGAGGATGAATGGTTGGATCGCATCACCAACTCAATGAACTTGAGTTTGAGTAAAAACTCTGGGAGTTGGTGATGGACAGGAAGGCCTGGCATGCTGCGGTCCATGGGATTGGAAAGAGTCAGACGTGACTGAGTGACTGAACTGACTGAATCTTGATTCTAGCTTGAGCATCATCTAGCCCAGCATTTCACATGATATACTCTGCATATAAGTTAAATAAGCAGGGTGACAATATACAGACTTGATGTACTCCTTTCCCAATTTGGAGCCAATCTATTGTTCCATGTCCACTTCTAACTGTTGCTTCTTGACCTGCATACAGATTTCTCAGGAGGCAGGTCAGGTGGTCTGGTATTCCCATCTCTTGAAGAATTTTCCACAGTTTGTTGTGATCCACACAGTCAAAGACTTTGGCATAGTCAATAAAGCAGAAGTAGATGTTTTTGTGGAACTCTCTTGCTTTTTCAATCATCCAATGGATGAGATGGTTGGATGGCCTCACCGACTCGATGGACATGGGTTTGGGTAGACTCCAGGAGTTGTTGATGGACAAGGAGGCCTGGGGTGCTGTGGTTCATGGGGTCGCAAAGAGTCAGACACAACTGAGCAACTGAACTGAATGGATGTTGGCAGTTTGATCTCTGGTTCCTCTGCCTTTTCTAAATCCAGCTTGTACATCTGGAAATACTGTTAGGGCTTGAAGGATTTTGAACATTACCTTGCTAGCATGTGAGCTGAGTGCAATTGTGTGGTAGTTTGAACATTCTTTGGCATTGCCCTTCTTTGGGATTGGAATGAAAACTGATCTTTTCCAGTTCTGTGGCCACTGCTGAGTTTTCCAAATTTGCTGGCATATTGAGTGTAGCACTTTCACAGCATTATCTTTTAGGATTTGAATTAACTCAGCTGGAATTCCATCACGTTCATCAGCTTTGTTTGTAGTAATGCTTCCTAAGGCCCACTTGACTTCACATTCCAGGATATCTGGCACTCGGTGAGTGATCACACCGTCGTGGTCATCTGGGTCATTAAGACCTTCTTTGTACACGCTGTTACTTTTTAGAAAATATTGATTTATTTTCAGCTGCGCAGGGTCTTCATGCTTTGTGGGGGCTCGCTCTGGTTGTGCCGTGCAGGGAATGCCCTCTAGTGGCGCTGCACTGGCTTCTCATCGCATTGGCTTCTCTTGCTCTGGAGCAGAGGCTCTAGGCATGTGGGCCTCAGTGATCGCAAGTCATGGGCTCCTGAGGCAGGCCCAGTAGTTGTGGCTCACGGGCTTAGTTGCCCCTCAGCATATGGCATCTTCCAGGACCAGGGATGAAACCAGTGTCCCCTGCATTGACAGGGGAAGTCTTACCCATTGCATCACCAGGGAAACCCAGTTTTGTGCTGTTATTGATGAAGACCTCCAGGCACCCAGAGCAAGCTTCACCAATGACAGTGGAGGTGGGGGTGCTTCAAACAGTTTGGTTTTGTTTAATGTTTTATGTTTGGGGCTGACTTCCTGTCAGCTCTGTACCACGGGTGATGAGTATGCATCAGGAGGGAGGAAGTGGCTGCCACTTCTGTGGCTGTTCACCTGGTCTGGATTACAGGTATTATTTGTGTTACAGTTTCTTTACAGGAATTTTTCATAAGCCACTTGATTGTTTGGGAAGATTCATTTGTTTAAAACTACAATAGATCATATAGTCTATAAACTTTCTTAGCTCAACACACTCAAGCCTACTCTGTCCCAATCTACCAGAAGTGAGCAAACAGGGAGGAGAAGCTGTGTCACCCCCTGCCTGTAGCATCCGTATTCTCTTCCCCAGGACACCTGAGAACCATGCTGGAGGGTGGGTGCCCGGTTGAGACAGTTGTTGATGAAAAACTAATCAGTGATGATCTAAAGAGACAGAGAATTTTATTTGACCCATGAGGATTATAACTTGGGAGAGAATCTTTAAAAAATCCAAAGGACTGTCCGTACACATTTGTGAGATAAAGGATCATACATTAAAATGGCACACTCACATATTACACAAAGTTCATCCAAGATACAGGGTTCAGATAAGCACATACAAACTAAACAACAGGTCCCAGGACTCCTTATGGGATTTGGACAGAAAAGTAACATTAAAGGAGTTACATTGCTGTGTCCGAAAAGATAACAAGAAACCCTGATCTTCAGGATAGAGCAGGTGACCGAAGCTTCCAGAAGTACAGAGTCTTAACTACTGATAGCTTATGCTGAACAGTGTCAGATTTGTGATCTCTGAAGATTTCGCTTCAGGACCAGGGACCAGTCTTGATCACTCAAGAGCTTTCAGATAGCAGAGTTTTATTAAAGGAACAGAGAAAGCTTCTGACATCAGAAGGGAGATCGAAAGTGCCCCCCTAGCTAGTCTTACCAAAGCTATATACTTTTACAACATACATCTTAACAAGATTAGAGCTAGCAATAGGGAGGTCTTAACCAGATACACTCCCACAATATAAGTCTTAAGATAACAAGATTACTCAGAAGGTTCTTGTTAGGGAGAAACATGTCCTGGAGCAAGATACCTTGTTATATTGACTAAGACAAAGCAATGTAGAAAAAAAATCTTTGTCCTTTTCTCCTTGAGAGCCCCAGACCCCTTTCTTCTTCTCAAGGGCTCTGGGCCCCTTTCTCCTCTTTGGGGACCCTGGACTTTTTATCAACCTACCTAGGAATGGACTCTCTCACTACTAGACTGCCAGGGAAGTCCTAAAGTAGAGAATTTTATATCACCCAAGTGAAGATTATAACCCAGTAGGAAGTCTTTCAGAAAGCTCCAAGGAATGCTCCTACACATTTTTGAAATAAAGGGACCATACATTAAAAGTAGACAGTCACATTTTACACAAAATTCACCCAAAAATAGAGAGTCCAGACAAGCACATACAAAGTGAGCAACAGGTCCCAGGACTTCTTCTGTGATTGGGAAAGAAATGGAACATTGAAGGAGTTACATTGCTGGTGTCAGAAAAAATAAAAAGCAACACTGATCTTCATGAGAGAGCAGGCACAGAGCAAGCGCTCACAGCTTCGAGAAGGTCAGCTTTATGTATAATGCAGGTGCAGGCTGAAGGTTGGGGAGGGCCCACTACAGTAGGGAGTGCATTATGCTTAGATTGTCTTGAAGAGTGAAAGTGAAAGTCACTCAATCCTGTTGGACTCTTTGTGACCCCATGGACTATACAGTCCATGGAATTCTCCAGGCCAGAATACTGGAGTGGGCAGCCATTCCCTTCTCCAGGGGATCTTCTCAACTCAGGGATCAAACCCAGGTCTCCCACACTGCAGGCAGATTCCTTACCAGCTGAGCCACAAGGGAAGCCCAAGAATACTGGAGTGGGTAGCTTATCCCTTCTCCAGCGGATCTTCCTGACCCGGGAATTGAACTGAGGTCTCCGGCACTGCAGGTGGATTCTTTACCAGCTGAGCTATAGATTGTCTTGTCCTTCACTAAATACAAATTTTATTCCATCACGACAAAGGCTCCAGCATGGAGATAGACATTAAATAGGACCAGGGCTGACTGCCAGGGTTGTTGTAGTGAGGCTGGAATGAGATAAAGCCTGGGAGAACCAGGCACAAAGTAGGCACACTGGGAGGCCTGGTGTCTCTTCAGCCAACCCACTGAGATCCAAATGGGAGACCTGGAGCCCTTGGGTCCCAGACAAGACTCAGGCCAAACAACTCCCCGTGACTACAGGTGCATCACTCCCTGAAGAGTTCAGACTGGGCTCTAGGGGGCGCACCAGGTTCAGTCCCAGCCAGACCTGTAGCACAGCCCATCCCTGGCTCCTGGAGTCTCTCCTTTCTCCCAGCCCTGGTCCCTGCACCAAGCCCAGAGGGGCTCTGGTGACCACACAGGATGCTCTGATGGGTAGTTACCGGCGCTGCCTGGAAACCTTGGGAGACCTCAGATAAGATGACCTTTGTCAAGACCTTGAGCCTGACACTCCCATCTAAGGCTGTGACCCCACCTGCTTCCAGACATAGGTCTCCCCACTTGCTCAGCATCCTCAAACTGGCTGTTGTCCCTTCCAGGATGCCTCCCTCCCCCCTGTCTCCGGTAAGGGTGGGGTTGAGGGCCCAGAGACCTGCAGGAAGCTGAGTCATATTCTTAGTCGCACCCTCTGATCTAAAGTGACCCAGGGCCTGCTTCCTCCAGGTGAACAGAGCTTCAGGGTTGCTCCTGCACACACGCCAGGCCACAGCTCAGAGTCCCCTTGACATGATCTCACCACTAGGGATGCCCAATCTATGCCAATGTGCCAGGCATAGTGCCCAGGAGCCAGTTGTGTGTCTCTGGAGAGGCCCCTCAATAAAACTATGAACCATGCGGCATAGGGCCACCCAAGATAGCCGAGTCACGGAGAAGAGTTCTGACAAAATGTGGTCCACTGGAGAAGAGAATGGCAAACCACTTCAGTATTCTTGCCTTGAGAACCCCATGAACAGTATGAAAAGGCAAAAAGATAGGACAGTGAAAGATGAACTCCCCAGGTCGGTAGGCGCCCAATATGCTACTGGAGATCAGTGGAGAAATAACTCCAGAAAGAATGAAGAGACGGAGCTAAAGCAAAAACAATACCCAGTTGTGGATGTGACTGGTGATGGAAATAAAGTCCAATGCTGTAAAGAACAATATCGTATAGGAACCTGGAATGTTAGGTCCATGAATCAAGGTAAATTAGAAATGGTCAAACAGGAGATGGCAAGTGAACACTGACATTTTAGGAATCAGTGAACTAAAATGGACCAGAATGGGCGAATTTGTTTCAGATGACCATTATATCTACTACTGTGGGCAAGAATCCCTAGAAGAAATGGAGTAGCCATCACAGTCAATGAAAGAGTCCAAAATGCAATACTTGGATGCAGTCTCAAAAACAACAGAATAATCTCTGTTCGTTTCCAAGGAAAACCATTCAATATCACATTAATCCAAGTCTATCCCCCAATGAGTAATGCTAAAGAAGCTGAAGTTGAATGGTTCTATGAAGACCTGTAAGACCTTCTAGAACTAACACCCCAAAAAAGATGTCCTTTTCATCATAGGGGACTGGAATGCAAAAGTAGGAAATCAAGAGATAACCTGAGGTAACAGGCAAATTTGGCCTTGGAATACAAAATGAAGCAAGGCAAAGGTTAACAGTTTTGCCAAGAGAACTCACTGGTCATAGCAAACACCTCTTCAAATGACACAAGAGATGACTCTACACATGGACATCACCAGACGGTCAACACCGAAACCAGATTGATTATATTCTTTGCAGCCAAAGATGGAAAAGCTCTATGCAGTCAGCAAAAACAAGACTGGGAGCTGACTGTGGCTCAGATCATGAACTGCTTATTGCCAAATTCAGACTTAAATTGAAGAAAGTAGGGAAAACTACTAGACCATTCAGATATGACCTAAATCAAATCCCTTGCAATTATACAGTGGAAGTGACAAATAAATTCAAGGGATTAGATCTGACAGACAAAGTACCTGAAGAAATATGGACGAAGCCTGGTGACACTATATAGGAAGCAATGATCAAGGTCATTCCCAAGAAAAAGAAACCCAAGGCAAAATGGTGGTCTGAGGAGGCCTTACAAATAGCTGAGAAAAGAAGAGATGCAAAAGGCAAAGGAGAAAAGGAAAGATATACCCATTTGAATGCAGAGTTCCAAAGAATAGCAAGGAGAGATAAGAAAGCCTTTCTCAGTGATCAATGCGAAGAAATAGAGGGAAACAATAGAATGGGAAAGACTAGAGATCTTGTCAAGAAAAGTAGAGACACCAAGTGAACATTTCATGCAAAGATGGGCAGAAACAGTATGGATGTAACAGAACCAGATGATATTAAGAAGAGGTGGTAAGAATACACAGAAGAACTATACAAAAAAGATCTTCATGACCCAGATAACCACGATGATCACTCACCTAGAGCCAGACATCCTGGAATGTGAAATCTAGTGGGCCTTAGGAAGCATCACTACAAATAAAGCTAGTGGAGTGATAGAATTCCAGTCAAACTCTCAAATCCTAAAAGATGATGCTATGAAATTGCTGCACTCAATATGCCAACAAATTTGGAAAGCTCATCATTGGCCACAGAACTGGCAACGGTCAGTTTTCATTCTAATCCCAAAGAAAGGCAATGCCAAAGAATGCTCAAACTACCACACAACTGCACTCACCTCACACGCTAGCAAAGTAATGCTCAAAATTCTCCAAGCCAGGCTTCAACAGTACATGAACCAAGAACTTCCAGATGTTCAAGCTGGTTTTAGAAAAGGCAGAGGAACCAGAGATCAAATTGCCAGCATCCACTGGATCATCAAAAAGGCAAGAGAATTCCAGAAAAACATCTACTTCTGCTTTATTGACTATGCCAAAGCCTTTGACTGTGTGGATCACAAGAAATTGTGGAAAATTCTTCAAGAGATGGGAATACCAGACCACCTGACCTGCCTCCTGAGAAATCTGTATGCAGGTCAGCAAGCAACAGTTAGAACCGGACATGGAACAACAGACTGGTTCCAAATTGGGAAAGGAGTACATCAAGTCTGTATATTGTCACTCTGCTTAGTTAACTTACATGCAGAGTACATCATGAGAAATGCTGGGCTGGATGAAGCACAAGCTGGAATCAAGATAGCCAGGAGAAATATCAATAACCTCAGATATGCAGATAACCACCCTTATGGCAGAAAGCAAAGAGGAACTAAAGACCCTCTTGATGAAGGTGAAAGAGGAAAGTGAAAAAGCTGGCTTAAAACTCATCATTCAAAAACGAAGATCATGGTATCTGGGCCCATCACTTCATGGCAAATAGATGGGGAAACAGTGGAAACAGTGAGAGACTTTGTTTTAGGGGGCTTCAAAATCACTGCAGATGGTGACTGCAGCCATGAAATTAAAAGACTCTTGCTCCTTGGAAGAAAAGCTATGAGCAACCTAGACAGCATATTAAAAAGTAGAGACATTACTTTGCCAACAAAGGTCCATCTAATCAAAGCTATGGTTTTTCCAGTAGTCATGTACGGATGTGCAAGTTGGACTATAAAGAAAGGTGAGTGCTGAAGAATTGATGCTTTTGAACAGTGGTGTTGGAGAAGACTCTTGAGAGTCCCTTGGACTGCCAGATCAAACCAGTCAATCTTAAAAGAAATGAGTCCTGAATATTCATTGGAAGGACTGATGCTGAAGCTGAAACTCCAATACTTTGGCCACCTGATGCAAAGAACCGACTCATTTGAAAAGACCCTGATGCTGGAAAGATTGAAGGCAGGAAGAGAAGGGTATGACAGAGGGTGACATGGTTGGATGGCATCACCAATTCAAAGGACATGGAGTTTGAGCAAGCTCCGGGAGTTGGTGATGGACAGGCCTGGTGTGCTGCAGTCCACGGGGTCAGAAAGAGTCGGACATGACTGAGCAACTGAACTGAACTGGAGTGGTCCTTCAGGGAGGAAACGGCCACCCTCCCGTCCAGATGCTGAAGCCACCGTCCACCTCAGCAGGGAGCGCCCGGCTCTATGCTGGTTCTGGTCCTTTCTCTGCTCACCAGATGCCCCAGTTCCTGGCCATCAGCAGCAAGGCACCCCCTCCGCCCCCACCCCAGCCTGGGCTCCTCGAGCAACAAGAAAGTCGTCGCCTTCAGACCTCTGTGAGTGGTGACTGCCATGGTTTGGTCCGTGGGAAGCTAGGAGGGTTTTTTTTTATTATTTATGCAAAGTAGACAAGGAGAGATGCGGTTTTGCAGCACCGGGGGACCATGGCTTGGGGATCTGAGCTGCCTGCTGCCCGGTGAATTGGCCTGAGCGGCAGCCAGAGGCTCACAGGTCCGGGCCCAGCTGAGGGCCAGGGGGGTCAGGCGCCATGTCCTTTTCCTCTGACCTGGTGAGCTCATGCTGGCCCGCAGCCCAGCTGCAGGGCTGCTCAGAGGGCTGGACCTGAGGGATGGGTGGTGTGTCCCCGCAGCCCCTACAGTGGGCACCACCCACCCTGTGCAGGAGGCAGGGAGCGTGGGGAGGAGGGAGGCATCCACAGGCTTGGCTGGGCCGGGCCCTCGTTGAGGACAGCGGGCCACAGGGCAGAGAGGGACTGAAGGACACCCCCATACTAGTGTGGGGGGACACGGTCAGTGGAACCTGAGGGTTGGTGCCTCAAGGGTGGCCTGTAACCGAGTGAGGGCTGAGAACCCCACCAGGGCCAACAAAGAGGCCCCAGGTGAGCCACAAGCCGTGTCCCGTGAACACAGAAGTTGGTGTTAGGTCTGCAGGGTTAGGAGCCTGGGGTCCCCTTGAATATATGAGGCAGGGACCCC
Organism: Ovis aries; assembly: GCF_016772045.2. Lineage (NCBI taxonomy): Eukaryota > Metazoa > Chordata > Mammalia > Artiodactyla > Bovidae > Ovis > Ovis aries. The sequence goes on from NC_056055.1 coordinate 234,008,898, forward strand.
ACCAGGACACCAGGGCTGAAGACCAGTTCCCAAGAGGGCTCTGCAAGATGGGTCAGGACAGAACAGGGCACAACTAGCTTTCCCCAAAGGTGAAGGGGACTTGGAATGTGGGACCCCAGACCCTGGTGGTCTTGGACATGAGGACAGTGGCTCTGTGGCTGCTGCAGGGGCCAGTCACCCTGACCAGTCCACCCTGTCAGAGTCCTGCTCAGCTGCGTGCTGTCCAAATTCAGGGTCTCCTCCAGGAAAGGGAGCCTGCAGAGCAAGGACTTCTAAGGGGAGGATGGGCTGAGATTGATACTGTTCTGAAACCTTCAATAATCCCATGAAGGAATTTTAAATAGCACTTGTTCAGAGGCCTGCATTTTTCTGTCTACAGTCTTGGACCTATCTGGTTCTAATCAGTTTGTGTGGTCCCCTCAGGCTATGTCATTCTATTCCAAGTTGTCCCCTGCCCCCTTCCTTCCTGTTTCAAGACCAGCTAGGCAGAACATAAAAAGATGACTGATAATTAAAGAAAATCAGACATCTCATCTTAATGAAAGTTGTGATGTGATGGTTTATAGGCTGCAATATCTTTTGCTTACTGATTTGACATGGAAGGATTTTTTTCATTGACATGGACCAGCAATTGCTTGGGGCAACAGTAAAGCTGGCTAGTCAAGTGCAAGACTGGGACCCAAGGGCCTGGGTCCCTTGGATCAACCCTTCATCAGAGAGCTCTAAAGCCTTTTATATAAAATGGCCAAGTGGGTGGGGGGAGGCGATAAAAAGAAAGATTTCTGGGGCTCCTTGCAAGATGGAGACTTGTTAAGGGGGTTCTAATGGAGGCTTCCCTGGTGGCTCAGTGGTAAAGAATTCGCTTGCCAAGTAGAAGCGGGTTTGATCCCTGGGTGAGGAAGATCCCTTGGAGGAGGAAATGGCAACCCACTGCATTATTCTGGCCTGGAGAATTCTATGAACAGAGGAGCCTGGTGGGCTACAGTCCATGGGGTTGCAAAGAGCCGGACATGACTGAGTGAATAACACTTTCTAAATGTATTGCAATATACCTCCTGGGGCACGTATGCCATGGATTTTCCAGGACATTTACCCAGAGTAGAACTGAAACAGGAGAAAAGAGGGCAGGGCAAAAACTTGAAAAGAATGACATCGCCCAAGGACATGACACAGGCTGATTAGAAGCAAACAGGTCCAAGATGAGCTCACTTACAGGAGGGCTTGAGCCTCAGTATACAATCACTGTAACATGTGCACACACACACACAAGCTACGTGACACACCCGCAGGCGCCTTGACAGCTCTGCGGCCAACCATCAAAGACGAAAAAGCGGGGTGGCTGTTGGCTCAAATCCTGGAAATCCTGCCCTTTCTCCTGAAGTAGATAAAATAAACTTCCCCCCTCATTGGCCTATGAAATTACCCAGCCCATAAAACTCAACACAACATATTTCAGGTCCATGCTCACCTTCTGAGACGATCAACACTCCGCCTGGAAGGCATGTTTCTCGCTACATGAATCTGCTACTAACCTATCACTTTGTCTTTCACTGAATTACTTCTGCCATAAGATATTAAGAACCTGAATTCATGAAGGATCCTGCTTTCAAATATTTAGGATTCTTGTTGCTGTTGTTCAGTCCCTAAGTTGTGTCCAAATATTTGTGAACTCATGGAATGCAGCACACCTGGCTTCCAGATCCTTCACTATCTCTCAGAGTTTGCTCAAACTCATATCCATTGAGTCAGCTCAGTCACTCAGTTGTGCTCAACTCATTGTGACTCCATGGACTTCAGCACACCAGGCTTCCCTGTCCATCACCAACACCCAGACCTTGCTCAAACTCATGTCCATCAAGTCAGCGATGCCATCCAACCATCTCATCCTCTGTCATCCCCTTCTCCTGACTTCAGTCTTTCCCAGCATCAGGGTCTTTTCAAATGAGTCAGTTCTTTGCACCAGGTGGCCAAATATTGGAGTTTTAGCTTCAACATCAGCGCTTCCAATGAATATTCAGAACAGATTTCCTAATAGGATTGATCTTCCTTGATCTCCTTGCAGTCCAAGGGACTCTCAAGAGTCTTCTCCAACACAACAGTTCAAAAGCATCAATTCTTTAACACTCACCTTTCTTTGTAGTCCAACTCTCACATCCATACATGACTACTGGAAAAACCATAGTTTGATTAGATGGACCTTGTTGACAAAGTAATGTCTCTGCTTTTTAAAATGCTGTCTAGGTTGCTCATAGCTTTTCTTCCAAGGAGCAAGCATCTTTTCATTCCATGGCTGTAGTCACCATCTGCAGTGATTTTGGAGCCCCCCAAAATAAAGTCTCTCACTGTTTCCATTGCTTCCCCACCTATTTGCCATGATGGGACCAGAGGCCATGATCTTAGTTTTCTGAATGTTGAATTTTAAGCCAACTTTTTCACTCTCCTCTTTCACTTTCATCAAGAGGCTCTTTAGTTCTTCCTCACTTTCTGCCATAAGGGTGGTGTCATCTGCATATCTGAGGTTATTGATATTTCTCCCAGCAATCTTGATTCCAGCTTGGGCTTCATCCAGACCAGCATTTCTCATGATGTACTCTGCATGTAAGTTAAATAAGCAGGGTGACAATATACAGACTTGATGTACTCCTTTCCTAAATTGGAACCAGTCTGTTGTTCCATGTCAGGTTCTAACTGTTGCTTGCTGACCTGCATACAGATTTCTCAGGAGGCAGGTCAGGTGGTCTGGTATTCCCATCTCTTGAAGAATTTTCCACAATTTCTTGTGATCCATACAGTCAAAAGGCTTTGGCATAGTCAATAAAGCAGAAGTAGATGTTTTTCTGGAATTCTCTTGCTTTTTTGATGATCCAGTGGATGTTGGCAACTTGATCTCTGGTTCCTCTGCCTTTTCTAAAACCAGCTTGAACATCTGGAAGTTCACAATTCATGTACTGTTGAAGCCTGGCTTGGAGAATTTTGAGCATTACTTTGCTAGCGTGTGAGATGAGTGCAGTTGTGCGGTAGTTAGAACATGCTTTTGCAATGCCTTTCTTTGGGATTAGAATGAAAACTGAACTTTTCCATTCCCATGGCCAATGATGAGTTTTCCAAATTTGCTGGCATATTGACTGCAGCACTTTCACAGCATTGTCTTTTAGGACTTGAAATAGCTCAGCTGGACTTCCATCACTTCCACTAGCTCTATTCATAGTGATGCTTTCTTTCTTTTTTTTTTTCATAGTGATGCTTTCTAAGGCCCACTTGACTTCGCATTCCAGGATGTCTAGCTCTAGGTGAGTGATCACACCATCATGGTTATTTGGGTCATGAAGATCTTTTTTGTATAGTTCTTCTGTGTATTCTTGCCACCTCTTCTTAATATCTTCTGCTTCTGTTAGGTCAATAATTAAGTTAGTAATGGCATCCAACCATCTCATCCTCTGTTACACCCTTCCTCCTCTCCTCAATCTTTCCCAGCATCAGGGTGTCTTCCAATGAATTGGCTCTTCACAAGAGGCAGCCAAAGCATTGGAGCTTCAGATTCAGCATCAGTCAGTCCAGTGAATATTCAGGGTTGATTTCTTTTAGAATTGACTGGTTTGATCTCCTTGCAGTCCAAGGGACTTTCAAGAGTCTTCTTCAGCACCACAGTTAGAAAGCATCGGTTCTTTGATGTTTAGCTTTCTTTATGGTCCAATTCTCACATTCATACACGACTACTGGAAAAACCATAGCTTTGACCTGATGGACCTTTGTGGGCAAAGTGATGTCTCTGCTTTTTAATATGCTATGTAGGTTAGTCACAGCATTTCTTCCAAGGAGCTAGCATTATTTAATTTTGTGGGTGCAGTCACCATCTACAGTGATTTAAGAGCCCAAGAAAATAAAATCTGTCACTGTTTCCACTTTTTCCTCACCTATTTGCCAAGAAGTGATGGGACCGGATGCCATGATCTTAGTTTTTTGAAGGTTGAGTTTTAAGCTAAGTTTTTCACTCTCCTCTTTCACCTTCATCAAGAGGCTCTTTAATTCCTCTTCACTGTCCGCCATTAGGGTGGTATCATCTTCAAATCTGGGGTTGTTGATATTTCTCCCAGCAATCGATTCCAGCTTGTGAGTCATCCAGTCTGGCATTATGCATGATATACTCTGCATAGAAGTTAAATAGGCAGTGTGACAATATACAGCCTTGATGTACTCCTTTCCCAATTTAGAATCAGTCCAGTGTTCCATGTCCGGTTCTAACTGTTGCTTCTTGTCCTGCATATAGGTTTCACGGGAAACAGGTAAGGTGGCCTGGTATTACCACACTTTAAAATTTTTCCACAATGTGTTGTGATCCACAGAGTCAAAGGCTTTAGCACAGTCAATGAAACAAAAGTAAGACATTTTTCTGGAATTCCCTTGTTTGTCACATTTAATCACTGGTTCCTCTGCCTTTTCTTAATCCAGCTTGTATTTCTGTAAGTTCTCGGTTCCCCCCTACTAGCCCTTTATAGAGATCTTACACATACACACACAAATAGCCCAGTGCCCACCAGACCTGCCCAGGCCAAGCCTGGTGAGGAGCTGAGCAGGGGCGGGGCAGCCCGGCCACTCCAATATCTCCCTGTCTGCGGGCCTCAGGGCAACAGGAAAGCAAACACAGGCCTGGCCCAGTGGCCAGCGTCCAACCCCACCTCCCTCTGTACTCAGAACCAAACCAGGCTAAAGCTGACTTTCAAAAACGGAACATATGACCAGAAGAAAAGATGGTTCTCCCACAGGACTTGGTGAGCAGAGGGATGGGAGGAGCTCCTGAGAGGACCTGGAAAATGTTCCTCAGGCCAAAGACAACTGCACCTAATCCCCACCCCACCCTGAGGAGACCACCTGTGAGGGAGGGACCTGCCTCCTCAGGACCGCTGCTGGCTCAGCCACACCCACCATGTCCCCCTGGCAACGGGGCTCAGAGCCACAGGGAGGTGAGGGGCAGGGTGTGGCCACCGGGGCCCTGGGAGGGACACGGAGGCTTTATAGGGGATTAAGCCCGGGCAGCCAGTGCTGCAGCCGGCCCCTGGTGCCCCAGCCTTGTCCAAGACCCGGCCTCCCCAGGTCCCATCCTGACCCTCCGCCATCACACAGCCATGCAGGGGGCCTGCGTGCTGCTGCTGCTGGGCCTGCGGCTACAGCTCTCCCTCGGCCTCATCCCAGGTAACCAGGCGGCTCCCGGGGAACCCTACTCACCGGGGCGACCCCAGGCTGACCCGACCTCCACTCTCCACTTGAGCAGTCGAGGAGGAGGACCCCGCCTTCTGGAACCGCCAGGCTGCCCAGGCCCTCGATGTGGCTAAGAAGCTGCAGCCCATCCAGACAGCCGCCAAGAATGTCATCCTCTTCTTGGGCGATGGTGAGTGTGCTAGGCCAGTCCACCCCCTGTCCCCCCACAACCCTGGAGCCCAGGGCTGCCGGCAGGCCCAGGCTGGCCCCAGGGACTCAGACCTGACACAGAGTGTACCTTCAGGGATGGGCGTTTCCACGGTGACAGCCACTCGGATCCTAAAGGGGCAGATGGCTGGCAAGCCGGGACCTGAGACACCCCTGGCCATGGACAAGTTCCCCTACATGGCTCTGTCCAAGGTAAGGGCCAAGTGGCCTACTATGGTCTACACCAGAGGGGTGGGTGTGGGCCTAGGGAACAGTGTACAAGGGAAAGCCCCTGGAGGGGTGGGGGCTGAGATAGGGGCCAGGGGCTGGAGGATGGACTCAGGGCCTGGGTCAGGAGCTGGATGTCTACCCCAGCAAAGCTGAAGGCATCTCTGCCCCCAGACATACAACGTGGACAGAGATGTGCCTGACAGCGCAGGCACAACCACCGCCTACCTGTGTGGGGTCAAGACCCGTATGAAGGTCATCGGTGTAAGTGCAGCTGCCCAATTCAACCAGTGCAACACGACATATGGGAACGAGGTCACGTCTGTGATAAACCGGGCCAAGAAAGCAGGTGGGCTTGGGCATCAGCTTCCTGGCAGGGATGGGTTCAGAGACCTCGGTGGCCCACCGTGACCTCTGCCACCCTCAGGCAAGTCAGTGGGAGTGGTGACCACCACCACAGTGCAGCACGCCTCCCCAGCCGGGGCCTACGCGCACACGGTGAACCGAAACTGGTATTCTGACGCTCAGATGCCTGCCCAGGCCAAGAGGGAGGGCTGCCAGGACATCGCCACACAGCTGGTCTACAACATGGATATTGATGTGAGTTGTGACATGAAAGGCAAGAGGCAGGGCTGGGCAGAAGGGATGGGACACACAGCTGACAGTCCTAGGTGGCCCACAGCCCTGGGGCCTTGGGAGGTCTCTGTGCAGGCAGCATTGTTGGCAGAGGTTGGGGTGGGGTGGGAGTGGGGCACAATGTAAGAATTAGAAGTGGGGACAGGCCTTTCTCACAGACCTAGTGGGTGAAGAGTCTGGGGGCTCCGTGTAAGAGGAGCAAAGGGCCAGCCAGGACCCAAACCCACCTGCCCTAATCTCTGGTCCCAGGTGATCCTGGGTGGAGGCCGAATATACATGTTTCCTGAGGGGACCCCAGACCCTGAATATCCATACAATATAAGACAGAATGGAGTCCGGAAGGACAAGCGGAACCTGGTACAGGAGTGGCAGGCCAAGCACCAGGTGATGGGGGCTCACAGGTGCGGGGGTACACCGGGGCCGGGCCTGGGGTGTCCGGCTATGGACTGAGGCCTGGTTCTGCCCCTCCCAGGGAGCCCAGTATGTGTGGAACCGCACAGCGCTCCTTCAGGCGGCCAATGACTCCAGTGTAACAAAACTCATGGGTAAATCCAGCCACCCACCCCCACTGTCCTCCCCAGGAAGGGTGCCACGGGCCCCCCACCCCCATCCCCAGCTTGCAGTTCACCACTCATCCCATTTCTCAAAGGCCTCTTTGAGCCAGGAGACATGGCCTATGACATCCACCGAGACCACATCAAGGACCCATCCCTGGAGGAGATGACAGAGGCAGCCGTGCGTGTGCTGAGCAGAAACCCTCAGGGCTTCTTCCTCTTCGTGGAGGGTGAGTGGCAGCTCCTCGGGGATCAGAGGGGAAAGGGGTGGCACTCAGGGTGGCTTTTGCATCACCCACCTTCCACATGACCTTTTTGCAGGAGGCCGCATTGACCACGGTCACCATGAAAGCATAGCTTATCGGGCGCTCACTGAGGCGGTTATGTTCGACAACGCCATCGCCAAGGCTAGCCAGCTCACCAGTGAAGCAGACACACTGACCCTCGTCACCGCCGACCACTCCCATGTCTTCACTTTCGGTGGCTACCCACTTCGTGGGACCTCCATCTTTGGTAAGCCAGGGATAGTGGCAAGTTCTTGTCCTAGGTTATGTTGCACAAAGTGCTCTTGAGTCAGCTCCCTCATCTGCAAAGTGGAGTAATAATAATAGCAGCTGCCCTGCCTGGCTCTGGTAAGGATTAAGCCAGTGAACAAACAAGAGGAGCCTGAGCTCGGCACGCAGGAGGCACCCCAAAGGATCGGGTCAGTGTGATCACGGAGTCCCCTCTACCCTGCAGGGCTGGCTGATGGCAAGGCCGGAGATGGCAAGTCCTATACCTCCCTCCTCTATGGCAACGGCCCAGGGTATCGGCTGTACATGGGCTCACGATCTGATGTGAATGAAAAGCAGAGCAGTGAGTGCAGTGGGTGGGCTCTCGGGAGCAGGGTGGGGGCGGATGGGAGGAGGGGAAGACCCCACTCGAATTCCTGGGAAGGGGAGGCGACTTCCCTTCCTTCCCTGAATCCCCTCCCTCCTCTCAGTGGACCCCGAGTACCAGCAGCAATCCGCAGTGCCCCTAGGGGGCGAAACCCACGCTGGTGAGGACGTGGCAGTGTTTGCACGAGGCCCGTGGGCACACCTGATGCACGGCGTGCAGGAGCAGACCTTCGTGGCGCATGTCATGGCCTTTGCTGCCTGCGTGGAGCCCTACACCACCGACTGCAACCCTCAGCCCCCCAGCGGTCCCTCGGACGCTGCCCACCAGGCGGCCTACCCATCCTCACTGGCACTGCTGGCCGGGGCCCTACTGCTGCTGCTGGTGCCCACCCTGCACTGACCCCCACCCCCCCGGGCCTCAGGGCCTCCTCCCCACCCCCAACCTTGATAGATCCAAACCACCCTGGAAGCTGAAACCCTGACTATCCTGTGAGAGCCACAGTCCTCAGTGCCCCCACCTCGGTAGCCTCAGATTTCACTGGAGCTGCCCCAGACCCCAGGAAAGGCAGCGGCTCAGACCACCCAGTCTCTTCTCCCCACCCAACAGCCCTGCCTGAGGACTAGGCAGGCACCAGAGGTGTCCCCCAGGGGACCAGGACCTACAAAGACCCCTACTGGGGGCTTCCAGGAGGCATAGCTTCGGGTTGCCTGACTTCCGGGAGGCGTGGCTCGAGGAGGCGTGGTTTCTGAGAGGGCGTGGCTCCCAGGGAGCTGTGGCTTCCCCTCCTCGTGGAACCCACCCTGTGGGCACCTCGCTGGCCAAGGAGACGTCTGGGTCCAGGAGCGCTGGGGGATCCTGGACACATAGTACTCAGCGGCCCCTCCTAGGAGACAGGGACACAGAGAAGAGGACACTTGTCCCAGGTCCCTCAGCTGCTGTGAGGGTGGCCCCAGTGCCCCTTCCAGGCTGGGGGATCCCAGGAGAAGCGGGGAAGCTGGGGGTGGGGACACAGGCCCCGCATGCCTGGGAGGGAGGAAGCAGCCCTCAAATAAACTGTTACAACTGTGATATGGGAGTATATGTGTGGGAAGAGAAGCCCGTAGCAGGTGGGGGCACAGGGTGTGTGTGGCGGGGGATGGCGGTTTGGGGCGGGGATGTGATTTACATCAGGAGGTCAGGGAGGGTCTGATGAGGGGCTGACATTGAGCAAAGGCCAAAGGGGGTGAGGGTGGGCAGAGCAATGCTGACGGTTGTGAGGGAGCGTGAGGCCAGCAGCGGTACCAAGTTGGGGCTTTCCCCTCCCCGAAGCCAGGCTTTCACATTCTCTGAAAACAGAAGGACATTCCTGAGCCCCAGTGCTCACCCCTCCTACCTCCCTGCCTGACGCCCAGGTGGTCATCTGGTGGCTTATCACCTCCTTGGTCCTGTGAGGTCCACTCGATGCAGCCCTCAAGAGATAGGAACACAAATAAACTTGTGTTTGCTTCTTGCTGCCTAGTTCCTGGGGCAGGGCGTGCGGGGGGTAGACATTCATACCACTCCCTACAGGACTCAGTTCAGTTCATTCAGTCAGTCATGTCTGACTCTTTGCAACCCCATGGGCTGCAGCATGCCAGACTTCCCTGTCCATCACCAACTCATCACCATCACCAACTCATCACCATCACCACCTCAGCTTGCTCAAACTCATGTCCATTGAGTCAGTGATGCCATCCAGCCATCTCACCTTCTGTCTCCTCCCCCCTTCAATCTTTCCCAGCATCAGGGTCGGAGGCAAAAACAGGAAGTGGGGAGGAGGTCCAGGGAACTCTTCTTCCTAGAAAGGGACCCTCCATTTATGGGAAGTGCTGGGCTTGGGGGCAGGGGTGGTTGTAGTGATTTACTTGGTAGGTCGTGTCCAGATCTTTCAACCCTGTTCCCACCAGATTCCTCTGTCCCTGGAATTTCCCAGGCAAGAATACTGGAGTGGGTTTCCCACAGGATCTTTAACCCAGGGATCAAACCCAAGTCTCCTGCATTACAAGCGGATTCTTCACTGACTGAACCCCTAGGGAAGCTCCCCCCACCAGTCGGAGAGCCTTTCTGTTCCCAGCTACTGTCCTGCTCCCCCGAGGATAGAATTCTCACTGGATCCCGCAGGGGACATCCTGAGAATGGGCGGTGGGGTGCAAGCAGAAGACATCTCCCCGTGGGTCAGCTGGGCTTCCCTCATAGCTCAATCGGTAAATAATCTGCCTGCAATGCAGGAGACCTGCGTTCGATCCCTGGGTTGGGAAGATCCCCTGGAGAAGGAAATGGCAACCCACTCCAGTATTCTTGCCTGGAGAATCCCATGGACAGGGAAGCCTGGCAGGCTACAGTCCCTGGAGTTGCAGAGAGCCAGACACAACTAAACCACCACCATCACCTATCAGCTGGTGCTGAGGTGGCCTTAACATTGCCCAGCCAGTGGCAATGCCTATGTCAATGTGAAAACTTTGTCTCACCTCTTGCTGAGCGTAGAGCCAATAGACACCACCAATCCAAACATGTGAGAAGTAAGGTTTTATTATGATTAGCCGAAACTAAGAACCCTGGATCTCTCCCAGAGCAGTGTCTCCTTGAACAGAAAGACTGGGGGAATTTTGTTTTAATCTTTGAAAATAAATATTTATTTTTAATTGATTATTGGTTTACAATATTGGTTTTCTTTCTGTCCTACATCAACATCCCTCCTTGAATCTCCCTCCCAACTCCTACCCATTCCCACCCTTCGAGGTTTTTACAGAGCCCCAGTTTGAGTCCCCTGTGTCATACAGCAAATACCCATTTAAGTCAAAGGGAGTTTTAGGCATATTCCTGAGGGGCTTGAGCAGAGGAGAATTCAGCATAGGATTGGAGCAAGTTCTATAGTTAGTGGCTCAGTCGTGTCCAACTCTTTGTGACCCATGGACGGTAGCCATCAGGCTCCTCTGTCCATGGAATTCTCCAGGCAGGATTGGTGGAGTAGGTCGTCATTTCCTGCAGGGGATCTTGCTGACTCAGGGATTGAACCCAGGTCTTCTGCATTGCAGGCAGATTCTTTACTGTCTGAGCCACCAGGGAAGCTTCATTGAAATCAAGAGGGTCAAAACCATCATTCCACCCTCCATCTGGTAGGGGCCTTCAGCAATTCGCCAAGATTTATTTGTGTAAATCCCTTAAGGAGGGATTAGAGCTCTGCTTTATCTGCACTACTGTTTGACTGCATTTTTTCCTGCATTCCTTTGTCCTCTTAAGATAAGTAATTCCTGAGACCTTTTCAAGGTCTAGCACTGAGCTCAGGCTGAGACTGAAAATAACTTAGGTCAAACTGGCTTCTCTTATGTCTTAAGCTCTTGGACAGCAAGGAGCAAGGTTTGATACCAGCCAATTCTAAAGGAAATCAACCCTGAATATTCATTGGAAGGACTGATGCTGAAGCTGAAGCTCCAATACTTGGGCAAACCTGTTTCCAAGAGCCGACTCATTGGAAAAGACCCTGATTCTGGGAAAGATTGAGGGCAGGACAAGAAGGGGGTGACAGAGGATGAGATGGCTGGGTAGCATCACTGACTCAATGGACATAAGTTTGAGCAAACTCTGGAGATGGTGAAGGACAGGAAAGCCTGGCGTGCTGCCGTCCATGGGGTTGCAAAGAGTCGGTTGTGACTGAAAAACAGCAGTAAATACCAAGAAAACCATTCCTAGTCTCTTTCTCTGGGGACTCCCTAACTTATCAGCTTACACCTACACAGGGCATCATGACAGAGGGGGCTAAGACAGGGCCCAGAGAGCCCAGGGTGGTAAATGGGGACACTGGTGGAGGGTGCTGGGCTCCAGATGAGCCCCCTCAGGGCTAGGCCTTCTTCCCAGAGAACAGAGAGACCGTCCCGCACAGAGCTGGCTCCATGGAGCTGGCCATCCCCTGGCCCCAGGCATCTAAAACCCCGGAGTGCAGGACTGGAGGTGTTATCTCTTACTGCAGAGCAGAAGCCATGCTGCCTGCTGCCTGGTCACCCCTGGGCCCCAGGGGAGGGAGCATGACAGCCTCTCATCTCACTTAGGTGACTCAGGTCCCGGGGGAAGGGGGGGGGCCAGGTGCTCTGGTGGGAACTTGGACAAACATTTTTATTTGCTGCAATGACATGTGGTTTGTATTTGGTCTCAGGCCCTGCCCAGGCCCAGGACAAAATTCACAAGAAATCAAGCAGGAGCATAGCTGATGATCACTTAATGTCATCCTAAGAAGAACATTCAAAGACACTTTAGGAATTTCCCCGGTGATCCCAGTTGTTAAGAATACCTCTGCGTATGCTGGGAACCTGGGATCAGTTATCTGGTCCAAGAAGTTTCTGCATGCTGCAGGGCAGCTAAGGCTTTGTGCCACAATTACTGAGCCAGAGCTCTAGAGCCTGCTCGTCAAAACTACTGAGCCCACAAGCTCCAGAGCCTGTGCTCTGCAACAAGAGAAGTCACCACGAGGAGAAGCCCTCACATCACAGCTCAGAGTAGCCCGTGCTCAGCAACAGAGAGTCAGTACAATGGGAATAAATACAGTTTTAAAGAAGAAGCAACTTTATACTCCACTCCTATCAGAAGGGCTAAGATTGTAAAATGGCAAAAAAAAACACAAAAACCAGCATCAACATCAAATGATGGTATGAATGGAGAGAAGCCGAATCCCTCATACATTGCTGATGGGAACGCAAAATGGTGTGGACACTGCAAAATGGTATGGCAGTTTTCTTTCTTTCTTTCTTTCTTTCTTTTTTTTTTTTGGAGCAGTGATTGGGATCAGGAGGAGATATTGTAAAACAAAAATCAAAAACAAAAACTAAACATGCCACAACCACGAAAGTGAAATGAAAGTGCTCAGTCGTATGGACTATAGAGTACATGGAAGTCTCTAGGCCAGAATACTAGACTGGGTAGCCATTCCCTTCTCCAGGGGATCTTCCAAACCCAGGGATTAAACCACATTGCAGGCAGATTCTTTACCAGCTGAGCCACAAGGGAAGCCCAAGAAGACCGCAATGGGTAGCTTGTCCCTTCTCCAGAGGATCTTCCCCATCCAGGAATCAAACCGGGGTCTTCTGCACTGCAGGCGGATTCTTTACCAACTTAGCTATGAGGGAAGCCATTGCACTCCTGGGGGCTTACCCAGAGAAACAGTGCAATGAAATGCTCACACAGAAACCCATTCGTGAAGATGTGTGGCTGTTTCCCTTTTCTCTTTGGGCCTCGCTGTACAACTTGCAGGATCTTAGTTCCCTGACCAAGAATCGAACCAAGACCCACAGCAGGGGTAGTGCCCCTTCCTAACCCCAGGACCACCAGGGAATTCCCACAGCAGCTTTATTGATAACAGCCAAACCTGGAATCGGCCCAGAGGTCCTTCCACACGTGAACAGTTAAGCACGGCCTAGGCTCCACTCCATCCCAGACACAAGGAGTCAACTCCTGAGCCCTCCTCCAGGGAATGCCCGGGGAATTAGGGTGAGTAGGGGAAAAGCCATTCCCAAAGACTGGGTGATTCCATTCCTGTAACTTACTTGAATCGACAGGGTTTTGGGGTTTTGGTTTTTGTTTGTTTGGGTTGCACCATGCAGCATGCGGGGTCTTAGTTCCCAGGCCAGATATGGAGCACCCACTGCCAGCAGTGGAAGTGTGGAGTCTTAACCAGTGGACCAAGGGGAGTCTCTAAAATGACAACATTTTACGAACACAGGAAGCTATTAGGGACAGAGGGCAGGGATTATACAGGGGTCCTAGGGGCTGGAGCTGTTCAGTGTCCTGACTATGGTGTGATTACATGAACCCACGTGTGACAGATGGTACAGAACCCACACACACGCAAGTGAGTGCAGGTAAAACGGCCGACTCTGAACAGAAATGTGAAAATCCGAGTTATACCGTCAGAGAAGATTGGAGAAAGCATGCAAGGCATGTCTGTATTATTTCTTAAAACCACGTGTGAATCTACAGTCATTTCATGTCAAAAATTCAAATTTAACAAAGGGACTGGGAATTCACTGGACCGAAGACAAATCTTGCAGTAATAAAAATTTAACCTATGGACTGATCAAAAGAATCAATCAATTAATTAAGGGCCTACCCAGGAGTTAGTCCCTCCTGACCTTTAGCAAAGAATTTTCTGAGCACGGGACTATGCGGTGGACAGAGGCAGCTATGGGGCAGCTGGCAAAGGCAGCAAGGATGCCCCCCACCCCCAGCAGGCAGGTCCTCTAAAGCAGGGGTCTCCAACCTTTTCAGCACCAGGGACCAGTTTCCTGGAAGATAAACTTCCCACCAACTGGAAAGAAGGGGGATGGTTTCGGGATGATTCAGGTCCATTGCATTTTATTGTGCACTTTATTTCCAATCAAATTCCGCCGCTGATGTAACAGGAGGTGCCAGTCCTCAGTCTGGAAGGGTTGGGGACCCTTGCTCTAGAGGGTAAGTAGAGGATACCCTGGGTCAGCTTGCTGAGTGAGTGAACAGCAGGTCAAGGCTAGAAGAGCTCAGAGGCTCTGCCTGAGGGGAGAGCACGCTGGGGAGGGGGCTACCAAGGTCCACTGGGGTGGGAACGACTGGGAGGAAAGGCTTTTTGTTGTTGTGTTGTTGTTGGACATGTACATACTGCTGTTTAGCATTTAGTTATGTATTTTTGGCTGTGCTGGGTCTTCCTTGTTGCATGGGGTCTTTCTCTAGTGGCAATGCAGAGACTTCTCATTGCGGAGACTTCTCTCCTTGCAGAACACACGCTCTAGAAGCACAGCTTCAGCAGTTGCAGCACTTGGGCTCTGTGGCTGCAACTCATTGGCTCTCCTGCTTGCAAGCTTCTGTAGCTGCAGCTCAGGGGCTCATGAGTTGTGGCTCCCAGTGACTACAGTGTTTGGCCTTCAGTGGTTGTGGCACACAGCCTAAGTAGTTGCAGCTCCCAGGCTCTAGAGTACCAGCTCAGTAGCTGCAGCACCCAAGATTAGTTGCTCCACACCAAGTGGAATCAACTCACCAGGGATCGAACCCATATCCCCTGCACTGACAAGCAAATTCTTATCCCCTGGGCCACCAGGGAAGTCTGAAAATTTTCTTAATTCTGATAAAAAGCACAACATAGAAATGACCATCGTGGGACTTCCCTGCAGTCTAGGGTTAAATTCCACTGCAGATGGCAGTGGCACCCCACTCCAGTACCCGTGCCTGGCAAATCCCATGGACGGAGGAGCCTGATAGGCTGCAGTCCATGGGGTCATGAAGAGTTGGACACTTACTGAGCGACTTCCCTTTCACTTTTCACTTTCATGCATTGGAGAAGGAAATGGGAACCCACTCCAGTGTTCTTCCCTGGAGAATCCCAGGGACGGGGGAGCCTAGTGGGCTGCCATCTATGGGGTGGCACAGAGTCAGACAGGACTGAAGTGACTTAGCAGCAGCAGTGGCAGCAGATGGCATAGATTCCACCCATGCTTGGGGAACTAAGATTCAGAATGCTCTGTTGTGTGTTAAAAAAAAAAGAAAGAAAGAAAATTTAAACAGGAAAAAAAGTTACCATCTTCACCATTTTTATACCCAGACCATTAATGTTCTGTAGAAGAATTGATGCATTTGAACTGTGGTGTTGGGAAGGACTTTTGGGAGTCCCTTGGACTGCAAGGAGATCCAACCAGTCCATTCTGAAGGAGATCGGCCCTGGGATTTCTTTGGAAGGAATGATGCTAGCGCTGAAACTCCAGTACTTTGGCCACCTTATGTGAAGAGTTGACTCATTGGAAAAGACTCTGATGCTGTGAGGCTTAGGGGACAGGAGGAGAAGGGGACGATAGAGGATGAGATGGCTGGATGGCATCCCTGACTTTATGGACGTGAGTCTGAGTGAACTCCGGGAGTTGGTGATGGACAGGGAGGCCTGGCGTGCTGCGATTCATGGGGTCGCAACGAGTCGGACCTGACTGAGCTACTGAACTGAACAAAACGGATTCACATAGTTGGCCGCAGATCTACATGACTTTGTCATCTTGTAAAACTGAAAGCCTGTATCTTGAACAAGTTCCCAGTCTCCCTCCTCCCAACTCCTGGTGCCACAGTCCAACTTTCTGATTCTAATCATCTGACTACTTGAGATCCCTAGTGAAGTAGAACCACACAGCATTTGCCTTGTTCTGACTTTCTTCACTGAGCATCATGTCTGCAAGATTCACCCATGTGGTAGCAGGTGTGAGACTTACCTTCCTTTTTAAGGCAGCATAGTATTCCACTGCATAGCTACATCACAATTTGTTTATCCATTTGTCTGCTGTGGATGCTGGACTTGCTTGCACCTCTTGCTTCCATGAATAAGGCTGCTACAAACGTGGGTGTGCAAATTCCTTTTCCAGATCTTGATTTCAATTCTTGGGGATACACACCCAGAAGAGAGATTGCTGGATGGGAGGACTGCTTTTGAACCCAATCTGGGGTTACTGAAAGCTTTTAGCTCCTACGCTATTCCTGCGGGAGTGTGTGGCCTGTGGAGAGAACAGACTCACCCCTGGCTTCCATCTACCTGTCCAAGGGAGCAGAGGTCAACGTCACGTATGGGGCACTGGGCCCACACCTGTCAGCCCTTTACGAGCACCTTATACACAAACAGCAGTGCAGACCCAGCACTTCAGTAACTGAAGACACAGACAAGGCCCCCAATCTGCTGTCACCTCCAGTCCCATCCTTCTCCACAGCAGAAGCTGGGCCCAGGCTCCCAGGTGCCCCCACTAGCCAAGTGCCCATACCTCCTGCCCAAGTCAAGTCTGGTGAGGAGCTGAGCAGGGGCCAGGGCAGACAGGCCACCCCATGGATCTCTGCCTCAGGGCACCAGGGAATTAACCCAGGCCCCTGGCCCAGGCTGTGTGCCTCCAGCCCACCTCCCTCAGCACTGGGAACCAAACCAGGCCAAGGCTGAACCTCAGAAAACACTGAACACATCAAGGAAGGACAGACGGTTCTCCCACAGGACTTGGTGAGCAGAGGGCTAGGAGGGAGCTCAGTCAGGACCCTGAATGTGTTCGTCAGGCCTAAGACATCTGCACCCTAATCCCCACCCCACCCTGAGGAGACAAGACAGCTGGGGATCATCCTGTGAGGGAGGGACCTGCCTCCTCAGGACCACGGCTGGCTCAGCCACACCCACGACCTCCCCCTGGCAACAGGGCTCAAAGTCATAGGGCAGGTGAGAGGCAGGGTGTGGCCTCCTGGGGCACTGGGAGGGACATGGAGGCTTTTACAACAGGCAACCATAACCTCCCCAGATTTAAGCCCAGGCAGCTAGTACTAACCTGGTACCTGGTGTCCCAGCCTTGCCTGAGACCCGGCCTCCCCAGGTCCCATCCTGACCCTCTGCCATCACACAGCCATGCAGGGGGGCTGCGTGCTGCTGCTGCTGGGCCTGTGGCTACAGCTCTCCCTCGGCCTCGTCCCAGGTAACCAGGCGGCTCCTGGAGCCCTACTCAGAGGGGGCGGCCCCAGGCTGACCTGACCTCCACTCTCCCCTTGGGCAGTCGAGGAGGAAGACCCCGCCTTCTGGAACCGCCAGGCAGCCCAGGCCCTCGATGTGGCTAAGAAGCTGCAGCCCATCCAGACAGCCGCCAAGAATGTCATCCTCTTCTTGGGCGATGGTGAGTGCACTAGGCTGGTCCACCCCCTGTCCTCTCACAACCCTGGAGCCCTGGGCTGCCAGCTGACCCAGGCTGGCCCCAGGGACTCAGACCTGACACAGTGTGTACCTTCAGGGATGGGGGTTTCCACGGTGACAGCCACTCGGATCCTAAAGGGGCAGATGGCTGGCAAGCCGGGACCTGAGACACCCCTGGCCATGGACCAGTTCCCATACCTGGCTCTGTCCAAGGTAAGGGCCAAGAGGCCTCAGGGTGGTCTACACCAGAGGGGTGGGTATGGGCCTAGGGAGAAGAGTAGGAGGGAAAGCCCCTGGAGGGTTAGGGGCTGAGATAGGGGCCGGGACTTGTGAGGATGGGCCCAGGGCCTGGGTCAGGAGCTGGATGTCTACCCCAGCAAAACTGAAGGCATTTCTGCCCCCAGACATACAACGTGGACAGAAATGTACCAGACAGCGCAGGCACAACCACCGCCTACCTGTGTGGGGTCAAGACCCGTATGAAGGTCATCGGTGTAAGTGCAGCCGCCCGCTACAACCAGTGCAACACGACATATGGGAACGAGGTCACGTCTGTGATGAACCGGGCCAAGAAAGCAGGTGGGCTTGGGCGTCAGCTTCCTGGCAGGGACAGGTTCAGAGACCTCAGTGGCCCACTGTGACCTCTGCCACCCTCAGGCAAGTCAGTGGGAGTGGTGACCACCACCAGGGTGCAGCACGCCTCCCCAGCTGGGGCCTACGCGCACACAGTGAACCGAAACTGGTATTCTGACGCTCAGATGCCTGCCCAGGCCAAGAGGGAGGGCTGCCAGGACATCGCCACACAGCTGGTCTACAACATGGACATTGACGTGAGTTGTGACATGAGGGGCTAAGGGCGGGGCTGGGAAGAGATGGTGGAACACATGTCCCAGTTCCAGGCAACCCACAGTCTGGGGTCTTGCAGAGTCTCTGTGCGTTTGCCAGAATGGGGGGAGGTAACCATGTAGGAGGTACAGGTGGAGACAGGCCACTCCACAGACCTGGTGGATAGTTAGGGGCTTGTAAAGGTAGAGCCAAGGCCAGCCCCAAACCCACCTGCCCTAACCTCTGGCCCCAGGTGATCCTGGGTGGAGGCCGAAAGTACATGTTTCCTGAGGGAACCCCAGACCCTGAATACCCACAATATGGCAGACAGAATGGAGTCCGGAAGGACAAGCGGAATCTGGTGCAGGAGTGGCAAGCCAAGCACCAGGTGATGGGGGCTCATGGGTGCGGGGTATAGCGGGGCCAGGCCTGGGGTGTCGGGCTATGGGCTGAGGCCTAGTTCTGCCCCTCCCAGGGAGCCCAGTATGTGTGGAACCGCACAGCGCTCCTTCAGGCAGCCAATGACTCCAGTGTAACACACCTCATGGGTAAACCCACCATCCCCACTGTCCTCCCCAGGAAGGGTGCCACGGGCCCCCCACCCCCATCCCCAGCTTGCAGTTCACCACTCATCCCATTTCCACAGGCCTCTTTGAGCCAGGAGACATGGTCTATGACATCTTCCGAGACCACACCACGGACCCATCCCTTGAGGAGATGACGGAGGCGGCCCTGCTAGTGTTGAGCAGAAACCCTCGGGGCTTCTTCCTCTTCGTGGAGGGTGAGTGGCAGCTCCTTGCAGATCAAGGGGAAAGGGGCAGCACTCAGGAGGGGTTTGGCATCACCCATCTTTCATGACCTTCTTGCAGGAGGCCGCATTGACCACGGTCACCATGAAAGCATAGCTTATCGGGCGCTCACTGAGGCGGTCATGTTCGACAACGCCATCGCCAAGGCTAGCCAGCTCACCAGTGAAGCAGACACACTGACCCTCGTCACCGCCGACCACTCCCATGTCTTCACTTTCGGTGGCTACCCACTTCGTGGGACCTCCATTTTCGGTAATCCCACGGAGAGTAGCAGGTCCTTGCCCCTAAATTACCTGGCACAGTGTGCTCTGAGCCAGTCCCCTTATCTGCCAGGTTGAGGAATATTAATACCAATTGCTCTTCTGAGCTCTGGTGAGGATTAAGTCAGTGAGCAGGCAAGAAGTGCTTGGGCTCAGCAACAGAGGCGGCGCCCCAAAGACTGGAGTCAATGTAATCACGGGGTCCCCTCCACCCTGCAGGGCTGGCTGATGGCAAGGCCGAAGACGGTGGATCCTACACCTCCCTCCTTTATGGAAATGGCCCTGGATTCCGACTGTACTGGGGCTCACGACCTGATGTGGATGAAACCGAGAGCAGTGAGTGCACTGGGTGGGCCCTGGGGGTGCAGGGGATGGCAGGAGGGGAGAACTCAGGCCTGGAACTCAGGCAAGGTCATGGCCACCTCCTTCCCACGCTGAATCCCCTCCCTCCTGCCAGTGGACCCCAACTACAAGCAACAAGCTGCAGTGCCCCTAGGGAGCGAGACCCACGGTGGTGAGGACGTGGCAGTGTTTGCACGAGGCCCGTGGGCATACCTGATGCACGGCGTGCAGGAGCAGACCTTCGTGGCGCATGTCATGGCCTTTGCTGCCTGCGTGGAGCCCTACACCACCGACTGCAACCCAAAGCCCCCCAGCGGTCCCTCGGACGCTGCCCACCAGGCTGCCTGCCTATCCTCACTGGCACTGCTGGTCGGGGTCCTGTTGCAACTGCTGGTGCCTGCCCTGCACTGACCCCCCGCACCGGCCCGGGCCTAGGGAACTCCTGATCCCCTGCTTGGAATCTTCAGTGGACCCGAACCACCTGGAAGCTGAGGTTTGACCTTCCTGTAATATCCACAGTCCTCAGTGGCCCCATCTTGGTGGCCTCACATTTTGTGCAGATCCGCCCCAGACCCCAGGAAAGACCAGGGCTCAGACCATCCAGTATTTTCTCCTGACCTAAGAGCCCTGCCTGAGGACCAGGCTGGTACCAGTGGTGTCCCCCAAGGGGCCAGGACCTACCAGACCCGAGGTGGGGGCTTCTGGGAGGCGCGGCTTTTGGTTGCATGGCTTCCAGGGAGCTGTTGCTTCTGGGGAGCTGTGGCTCCCTGTCCTCCTAGAACCCAATCTGTGGGCACCTGGCCGGCCAAGGAGGCGTCTGGGGCCAGGACAGTTTTGGGGCCCTCGACACAGAGTCCTCAGCGGCCCCTCCTAGGAACCCAGCGGTACCATTACAGATAGTAGACAGTGACACAGAGAAGAAGACACTTGTCCCAGGCCCCTCAGCTTCTGTGAGGGTGGCCCCGGCGCCCCTTCCAGGCTAGGGGATCCCAGGAGAAGCGGGGAAGCTGGGGGTGGGGTCACAGGCCCCATCCTCCTGGGAGGGAGGAAGCAGCCCTCAAATAAACTATTCTAAGTGTGATACAGGAGTGATACATGTGGAAAGAAAAGCCCTTAGATGGGGGCACAGAGTGTGTGTCTGTGTGTGGGTGTGTGTGGGTGTGATTCACATCAGGAGATCAGGGAGGGGCTGATGAAGGGCTGACACTGAGCAAATATCAAAGGTGGTGAGGGCAGGAGCAATGCAGAAGACATTGGTGCACGGGCCCCGAGGGAGTCGGCAGGGCCAGGTGAGGCCAGCGGCTGGACCAAGTTGTGGTTTCCTCCTCCCCACAAAGCCAGGCTTTCACCTTCTCTGAAAACAGAAGGACATACCCCAGCCCCAGTGCTCACCCTTTCTACCTCCCTGCCTGATGCCCATGTGGTCATCTGGTGGCTTGTCACCTCCTTGGTCTCATGAGGTTGACGAGATGTGGCCCTCAAGAGAAAGGCCTTCCCTGGTGGCTCAGCTGGTAAAGAATCCTCCTGCAATTTGGGAATCCTGGGTTTGATCCCTGGGTTGGGAAGATCCCCTGGAGAAGGGAAAGGCTACGGACTCCAGTATTCTGGCCTGGAGAATTCCATGGACTGTATAGTCCCTGGGGTTGCAGAGTCAGACACGACTGAGTGAATTTCACTACTTTCAGTATAAGTCTGTGTTTGCTTCTTGCATGCCAGTTCCTGTGGGGACATTCATACCACTCCTACAGGGCTAGTGGGAGACAGAAATGAGAGGTGGAGATGAGGGCCCAAGGAGCACTTGCCCTAGAAAGACAGCCTCCATTTCTGCATTTGGGGAAGGAATGGGTTGGTTCTAGATCTTCAAAGCCTTTCTGTTCCCAGCTGCTGCCCTGCTCTCATCTGAGTGGTAGGACTGTCACTACATCTCCAGGGGACATCCTGAGATTGGGAGGGCAGGAGGCAGGCAGAGGGCATTCCCTCCCCACCCTCATGGATCCCCTGGTGCTACAAGGAGCTCAGCATTGTCCCCAGCTGACAGCGCCTACAGTGGGGCTGAGACAGGGCCCAAAGAGCCCAGGGTGGCAAATGGGGAAAATGGTGGAGGGTGCTGAGCTCCGGATGAGACCCCATAGGACAAGGCCTTCTTCCAGAGAACAGAGAGACTGGAACAACCATCCCACACAGAGCAGGCTCCATGGAGCTGGCCTGG
Source organism: Ovis aries (assembly GCF_016772045.2). Taxonomy (NCBI): domain Eukaryota; kingdom Metazoa; phylum Chordata; class Mammalia; order Artiodactyla; family Bovidae; genus Ovis; species Ovis aries. Next base: position 234,030,710 of record NC_056055.1, read on the forward strand.
CCTCCCAGGCATCCATAACCCTGGAGTACAAGACCGGAGGTGTTATCTCTTACTGCAGAGCAGAAGCCATGCTGCCTGCTGCCTGGTCATCCCTGGGCTCCAGGGGAGGGAGCGTGAACAGGCTCTCATCTCATTCAGGTAACTCAGGCCCAGAGCGGGAAGCCAGGTGCCCTGGCGGGAACTTGGACAAACACCCTTTGTTTACTGCAAGTGACACATGGTTTGTATTTGGTCTTCAGTTCCGCTCAGGCACAGGAGAAAATTCCTAAGAAACTGAGAGCGATCGTAGCTCCTGATCATTTAATGTCATTATAAGAAGAATATTCAGAGAAACTTTAGGGACTTCCCTGGTGGTCCAGTGGCTAAGAATCCTTCTGCCAAGGCAGGGAACCCAGATTTAATCTCTCATCCAGGAAGTTCCCACATGCTGCAGGGCAACCAAGTCCTAATCCCACAACGACTGAGCCAGCTCTTGAGAGCCTGCGCTCTGCAACAGAGGGAAGTCACCACAGTGAGAAGCCATCCCACTGCAACTAGAAAGGAGTCCCTGATCACTGCAAGCACAGAAAGTCCATGCTCAGCAACAAAGACCCAGGGCAGCCAGAGTAAATACTCCATACCTATCAGAATGACTAAAATTAAAAACAGTGGCAACACCAAGCGGTGTGAATGCAGAAAAACTGACTTCCTCATACGCTGCAAGTAAGAATGCAAAGTTGTGCAGCCACTCTACAAAACAGTTTGGGAGTTCCTCCCCGCCCAACCCAACCCCGGGGGAGGTGTTGGGGGGAGGTGAGATCCTAAAAAAAAAAAAAAAAAAAAACAGCTACACACACAGCAACCATATGACCTAGCAATTGCACTCTTGAGCATATATGCCAAAAAATGCAATGAAATGGAATGCTCATACAGAAACCTGTAAGTGCAGATTTGTGCTGTTTTTCTTTTTTCTCTCTCCTTTGGCATTCTTGCACAATTTGCAAGATCTTAGTTCCATGACCAGGAATTGAACCCAGGCCCACAATAGCAAAGATATCCATTCCTAACCCCAGGACCTCCAGGGAATTCCCACAGCAGCTTTATTTACAACAGCCAAACCTGGAATCCGCCCAGAGGTCCTTCCACATGTAAATGGTTAAACAAGACCTAGGGTCGACTCAACCCCATATACAAGGTGTCAACTACTGAGCCTTGTTCCACTAAATCCCCAAAGAATTAGGCTGAGACTTAGGAATTAGGAAAAAAAAGACCATTTCCAAAGATTGGGTGGTTCCATTCCTGTAACTTATTGGAAATGACAGGGTTTTATTTATTTATCTATTTTTTGGTTGCACCATGTAGCATGCAGGATCTTACTTAGTTCAAAGGCCAGGTATGGAACATCCACCGCCGGCAGCGGAAGTGTGGAGTCTTAACCAGTGGACCAAGAGGGAGTCCCTAAAATGACACTAGGAACACAGGAAGCTGTTAGGGACAGAGGGCAGGGTGGTTAGAAAGGGCCCTGGGGGTTGGAGCTGTTCAGTGTCCTGATTGTGGCGCGTTTACATGAACCCGCACATGTGACAGATGGTACAGAATCCACACACACGCAAGTGAGTGCAGGTAAAACGGCCGACTCTGAACAGAAATGTGAAAATCTGTGAGTCATACCGTCAGAGAAGATTGGAGAAAGCATGCAAAGGATGTCTGTATTACTTCTTAAAACCACGTATGAATCTACAGTCATTTCATGTCAAAATACACTGGACTGAAGACGAATCTTGGAGTAACAAAAATTTAACCTAATTGATCAAAAGAATTAATTAATCAATCAATTAATTAAGGGCCTGCCCAGGAGTTAGTTCCTCCTGACCTTTAGCCAAGAATTTTCTGAGCACCGGACTATGCAGGGGACAGGGGCAGTTGTGGGATGGGGGACAGAGGCAGCAAGGATGCCCCCCACCCCCAGCAGGCAGGTACTCTAAAGCAGGGGTCTCCAACCTTTTCAGCACCAGGGACCAGTTTCCTGAAAGAAACTTTTCACAAACTAGAAAGAAGGGGGATGGTTTCCGGATGATTCAAGCGCATTACATTTTATTGTGCTCTTTATTTCTAATCAAATTCCACCACTGACCTAATGGGAGGTACCAGTCCTCAGTCTGGAAGGGTTGGGGACCCCTGTGCTAGAGGGCAAGTAGAGGATACCCTGGATCAGTGCGCTGAGTGAGTGAATAGCAGGTCAAGGGAGGAGGAGCCCAGAGGCTCTGCCTGAGGGGAGGGCACGCTGGGGAGGGGCTACCAAGATCCACTGGGGTGGGCGGAGCTTGCAAGAAGGAATTTTTTTCTTTGGAAAAGAAATGTTTTTTTGACATGTACACATCACTATATTTATTTGTCTGCATGCTAAGTCCCTTTAGTGGTGTCCAACTCTTTGCAACCCTATGGACCATAGCCCGCCCCCCCCTCCCCAGGCTCCTCTTTCCCTGAGATCTCCAGGCAAGAATACAGGAGGGGGTTGCTATTTCCTCCTCCAGGGGATCTTCCCTATCCAAGGATGAAACTCATGTCAGGTCTCCTGCATTGGCAAGCGGGTTCTTTACCACTAGCACCACCTGGGGATTCTGTATTTATATATATGTTACAGGCTGTGCTGGGTCTTCCTTGCTGCACACAGGCTTTCTCTAGTTGCAGGGAGTGGGGCCTACTCTAGTTGCGGTGCACAAGCTTCTCACTGCAGTGACTTCTTGCAGACCACAGGCTCTAGTGGCGCAAGCTCCATAGTTGTGACTTGCTGGCTTTAGGGCGGGAAAGCTTCAGTAATTGCATCACTGGGGTGAATTATCTGGGGCTCCGAGGCTCTACGGGGCAAGCCTCAGTAATTGTGGAGCACAGCCTAAGTAGTTGTGGCTCACAGGCACTAGAGCACAGGCTTAGCAGCTGTCTCGCCCAGGTTTAGTTGCTCCAGGGCACGTGGAATCTTCCTGGACCATGGTTCGAACTCGTGTCCCAGGCACTGGCAGGTGGGTGGATATTATCCACTGTGCCACCAGGCAAGTCCAAAAAACATTTCTGATTTAAAGAAAAATGTAAATTTTACCATCTTGGGACTTAACCTGTGGTCCAGGGGTTAAGATTCCCCACTTCCACCACTTGGGGCAGGTTCCATCCTTTCTGGAGAAACTAAGATCCTGAATGTCTGGCTATGCAGGAAAAAAATGAAAGCTTAAAAAGGGAGAAAAAAGTTACCTTCTTCACCATTCTTATGACCCAGTTCAGTAGTGCTGTCTATTCATATAGTTGGCCACAGATCTCCAGAACTTTTTCATCTTGAAAACTGAAAGTCTGTATCTGTTAAACAAGTCCCCAGTCCCCTCCTCCCAGTGCTGGGAGGCCACCATCCAACTTTCTCTTTCTATGTATTTGACTACTAGAGCTACCTAGTGAAGTAGAATCACATAGCATTTGTCTTTTTTGCGAGTGTTTTTTTTTCACTGAGCATCATGTCTACAAGGTTCATTCATGGTGTAGAAAGTGTCAGACTTTCCTTCTTTTCTACGGTTGCATCATATTCCATTTATAGCTGTATCACACTTTGTTTATCCATCTGTCTGCTGTGGATGGTCGAGGATGCCTGCACCTCTTGGTTACTGTGAATAATGCTGCTACAAATGTGGGTGTGCAAATACCTCTTCCAGATGCTGCTTTCAATTCTTGAGGACACACAGCCAGAACTGGGATTGCTAGATGGGAGGAATGCTTTTGAACCTAACCTGGGGTTACTGAAACCTCTTAGCTCCTTATGATGAGCTACACTTGTGAGTGTGTGAACGACCTGTGGAGAGAACAGACTCAGCCCTGCCTTCCATCTATCTGTCTAAAGAAGAGGAGGTCAATGTCATGTACTGAGCACTGGACTCACCCCTGCCGGCCCTTTACAGGCACCTTACACACTAACAGGGAGAAATATCAGCAGCCTCAGATATGCAGATTATACCACCGTTAAGGCAGAAAGCAAAGAGGAACTAAAGAGCCTCTTGATGAAAGTGAAAGAGGAGAGTGAAAAAGCTGGCTTAAAACTCAACATTCAAAAAACTAAGATCATGGCATCTGGTCCCATTGTGAAGTGAAGTTGCTCAGTCACGTCTGATTCTTTGTGACCCCATGGACTGTAGCCTGCCAGGCTTCTCCATTCATGGGATTTTCCAGGCAAGAATACTGGAGTGGGGTGCCATTTCCTTCTGGTCCCATTACTTCATGGCAAATAGATGGGGAAACAACGGAAAACAGTGACAGACTTTAGATGGTGACTGCAGTCATGAAATTAAGACGCTTGCTCCTTGGAAGAAAGGCTATGACTAACCTAAACACCATATTAAAGGCAGAGGTATTACTTTACTGACAAAGGTCCCTCCAGTCAAAGCTATGGTTTTTCCAATAGTCATGTATGGATGTGAGAGTTGGACCATAAAGAAAGCTGAGTACCAAAAAATTGATCCTTTTGAGCTGTGGTATTGGAGAAGACTCATGAGAGTCCCTTGGACTGCAAGGAGATCAAACCAGTCAATCCTAAAGGAAATCAGTCCTGTATATTCATTGGAAGGACTGACGCTGACGCCAAAGCTCCAATACTTTGCCACCTGATGCAAAGAACTGACTCACTGAAAAAGACCCTGATGCTGGGAAAGACTGAAGGCAGGAGAAGGAGATGACAGAGGATGAGATGGTTGGATGGCATCACTGACTTGATGGACATGAGTTTGGGCAAACTCAGGGAGTCAGTGATGGCCAGCATGCTGCAGTCCATGGGGTGGCAAAGAGTCGGACACGACTGAGAAGCTGAACTGACTGATTGACTACACGTAAACATCAGTGCTCACCAGTCTGGCCTTCAGTAATTAAGACAAAGACAAGGCCCCCACTCTGCTGTCACCTCCAGCCCCATCCTTCTCCATGGCAGAGGGGCCCGATCTAGCCCAGTGCCCACTCCAGCCCAGATCAAGCCTGCTGAGAAGTAGAGTGTCTCTCTGCCTCAGGAAACCAGACCTAGGGCCCCAAGCCCAGGCTCTGTGCTTCCAAGTACACCTCCCTCAGCACCCAGAACCAACACTGAGTCTCACAAAACATGCATAAGAAGAAGAGACGGTTCTCCCACAGGACTTGGTGAGCAGAAGGATAGGAGGAGCCTCAGTCAAGACCTTGAAAGTGTTCCTCAGGTCTAAGATATCTGCACCCTAATCCCCACCCCATCTTGAAGAGACAGCTGGGGACCATCCTGTGAGGGAGGGACCTGCCTCCTCAGGACTCCAGCAGGCTCAGCCACACCCACCACATCCCTCTGGCAACAGGGCTCAAAGTCACAGGGCAGGTAAGGGGCAGGGTGTGGTTACCTGGGGCACTGGGAGGGACATGGAGACTTTTATAGAAGGGATTTAAGCCCGGGCAGCCAGTGCTGTAGCTTGTAACCTGGTGTCCCAGCCTTGCCCGAGATCCGGCCTCCCCAGGTCCCATCCTGACCCTCCGCCATCACACAGCCATGCAGGGGGCCTGTGTGCTGCTGCTGCTGGGCCTGCGGCTACAGCTCTCCCTCGGCCTCGTCCCAGGTAACCAGGCAGCTCCCAGGGAACCCTACTCACCGGGGTGACCCCAGGCTGACCCGACCTCCACTCTCCCCTTGGGCAGTCGAGGAGGAGGACCCCGCCTTCTGGAACCGCCAGGCTGCCCAGGCCCTCGATGTGGCTAAGAAGCTGCAGCCCATCCAGACAGCCGCCAAGAATGTCATCCTCTTCTTGGGCGATGGTGAGTGCACTAGGCCAGTCCACCCCCTGTCCCCCAACAACCCTGGAGCCCAGGGCTGCCGGCAGGCCCAGGCTGGCCCCAGGGACTCAGACCTGACACAGTGTGTACCTTCAGGGATGGGGGTTTCCACGGTGACAGCCGCTCGGATCCTAAAGGGGCAGATGGCTGGCAAGCTGGGACCTGAGACACCCCTGGCCATGGACCAGTTCCCATACCTGGCTCTGTCCAAGGTAAGGGCCGAGTGGCCTCAGGGTGGTCTACACCAGAGGGGTGGGTGTGGGCCTAGGAAGCAGAGTAGGAGGGAAAGCTCCAGGAGGGTTGGGGGCTGAGATAGGGGCTGGGGGCTGTGAGGATGGGCCCAGGGCCTGGGTCAGGAGCTGGATGTCTACTCCAGCAGAGCTGAAGGCATTTCTGCCCCCAGACATACAACGTGGACAGAGATGTGCCCGATAGCGCAGGCACGTCCACCGCCTACCTGTGTGGGGTCAAGACCAACATGAGGACCATTGGTGTAAGTGCAGCCGCCCGCTTCGACCAGTGCAACACGACACGTGGGAATGAGGTCACATCTGTGATGAACCGGGCCAAGAAAGCAGGTGGGCTTGGGAGTCAGTTTCTTGGGCAGGGAAGGGCTCAGAGACCTCAGTGGCCCACCATGACCTCTGCCACCCTCAGGGAAGTCAGTGGGAGTGGTGACCACCACAAGGGTGCAGGATGCCTCCCCAGCCGGGGTCTACGCGCACACTGTGAATCGAGACTGGTTCTCTGACGCTGACCTGCCTGCCGATGCCCAGACGTATGGCTGCCAGGACATCGCCACTCAGCTGGTCTACAACATGGACATTGATGTGCGACATGATGGGCACAGGGCGAGGCTGGGCAGAGGGGGTGGGATACACTCTCAATACAGTTCCAGGCAACCCACAGTCCTGGGGTCTCAACTGGTGGGGACAAACCATCCCACAGACCTGATTGAGGAGGCAGGGACTGCGTGAAGGGGGGTGAGTAAAGGGCCAGCCAGGACCCAAACCCACCTGCCCTAATCTCTGGCTCCAGGTGATCCTGGGTGGAGGCCGAAAGTACATGTTTCCTGAGGGGACCCCAGACCCTGAATACCCAGATGAGAATGGAGTCCGGAAGGACAAGCGGAACCTGGTGCAGGAGTGGCAGGCCAAGCACCAGGTGATGGGGGCTCATGGGTGCAGGGGTACAGCAGGGCTGGGTCTGAGGTGTCGGGCTATGGGCTGAGGCCTGGTTCTGCTCTCCCAGGGAGCCCAGTATGTGTGGAACCGCACGGCGCTCCTTCAGGCAGCCAGTGACTCCAGCGTAACACACCTCATGGGTAACGACCCCACCCACCCTCACTGTCCTCCCCAGGATGGGTGCCATGGGCCTCCCATCCCCAGCTTGAGGGTCACCATTGGTCCTGTTTCCAATAGGCCTCTTTCAGCCAGGAGAAATGGCCTATGACATCTTCCGAGACCACACTACGGACCCATCCCTGGAGGAGATGACGGAGGCAGCCCTGCGTGTGCTGAGCAGAAACCCTCGGGGCTTTTTCCTCTTTGTGGAGGGTGAGTGGCAGCTCCTTGCGGATCAGAGGCGTAAGGGGTGGCAGTCAGGGTGGGTCTGGCATCACTCACCTTCCACATGACCTTCTTGCAGGAGGCCGCATTGACCATGGACATCATGCCAACATAGCTTATCGGGCGCTGAATGAGACGATCATGTTCGACAACGCCATTGCCAAGGCTAGCCAGCTCACCAGTGAAGCAGACACACTGACCCTTGTCACCGCCGACCACTCCCATGTCTTCACTTTCGGTGGCTACCCACTTCGTGGAACCTCCATTTTCGGTAATCCCATGGAGAGTGGCAGGTCCTTGCCCCTAAGTTACCTGGCACAAAGTGTTCTGAACCAGTTCTGCCAATTGGAGTAAAAATAGTAACTGCCCTTCTTTACTCTGGTAAGGATTAAACCAGTGAACAAACGAGAGGTGCCTGAGCTCAGCATGCAGGAGGCACCCCAAAGGATGGGGTCAGTGTGATCACGGGGTCCCCTCTTCCCTGCAGGGCTGGCTGATGGCAAGGCCAGAGATGGCAAGCACTATACCTCCCTCCTCTATGGCAACGGCCCGGGGTACCGGCTGTACATGGGCTCACGACCCGATGTGAATGAAAAGCAGAGCAGTGAGTGCAGTGGGCGGGGCCTGGGGAGCAGGGTCGGGGGCGGATGGGAGGAGGGGAAGACACCACTCCGGAACTCCTGGGAGGGGGGGCCACCTTGCTTCCTTCCCTGAATCCCCTCCCTCCTCTCAGTGGACCCCGAGTACCAGCAGCAAGCTGCAGTGCCCCTAGGGGGTGAAACCCACGGTGGTGAGGACGTGGCAGTGTTTGCACGAGGCCCATGGGCACACCTGATGCACGGCGTGCAGGAGCAGACCTTCGTGGCTCACGTCATGGCCTTTGCTGCCTGCGTGGAGCCCTACACCACCGACTGCAACCCAAAGCCCCCCAGCGGTCCCTCGGACGCTGCCCACCAGGCTGCCTGCCCATCCTCACTGGCACTGCTGGCCGGGGCCCTACTGCTACTGCTGGTGCCCACCCTGCACTGATCCCCACCCACCCGGGCCTCAGGGCCTCCTCCCTGCCCCCAACCTTGATGGACCGGAAACATCCCGGAGGTTAAGATCCTGACTTAGCCACAGTCCTCAGTGCCCCAGACCTCGGTGGTCTGCCCCAGCTATTTTGAGGAGCTGCCCCATATTCGAGGATATTCCAGGCAGGGCCGCAGACCACCCAGTCTCTTCTCCCCACCCAACAGGCCTGCCTGAGGACCAGGCTAGCACCAGAGGTGTCCCCCACAGTGGACCAGGGCCTATCAGACCCCCAACTGGGGGCTTCCGGGAGGCGTGGCTTCTGGTTGCCTGCCTTCCGGGAGGCGTGGCTCCCGGGAAGTTGTGGCTTCCGTCCTCCTGGAACGTCTCGCTGGCCAAAGAGACATCTGGGGCCAGGAGTGCTGGGCAGCCCTCCAGAGTCTTCAGCAGCCCCTTCTAGGAACCCAGAGGTATCTTTACAGCGACATAGAGGAGAGGAGACTTGTCCCAGTCTCTCAGCTGCTGTGAGGATGGCCCCGGTGCCCCTGGAAGATCCCAGGAACAGCGGGAGAGCTGGGGGTGGGGACACAGGCCCGGCCCTCCTGGGAGGGAGGAAGCAGCCCTCAAATAAACTGTTTCAAGTGTGATATGGGAGTATATGTGTGGGAAGAGAAGCCCTTAGCAGGTGGGGGCACAGTGTGTGTGTGTGTTGAGGGGTGTTGGGGCAGGGTTGTGATTCACATCAGGAGGTCAGGGAGGGGCTGATGAGGGGCTGACATTGAGCAAAGGCCAAAGGGGGTGAGGGTGGAAGCTACGCAGGACAGAGCAATACTGCTGGCTCTGAGGGAGCGTGAGGCCAGCAGCGGTACCACGTTGGGGCTTTCCCCTCCCCGAAGCCAGGCTTTCACCTTCTCTGAAAACAGAAGGACATTCCTGAGCCCCAGTGCTCACCCCTCCTACCTCCCTGCCTGACGCCCAGGTGGTCATCTGGTGGCTTGTCACCTCCTTGGTCCTGTGAGGTCCACTAGATGCAGCTCTCAAGAGATAGAGACCAATATAAACTTGTGTTTGCTTCTTGCTTCCCAGCTCCTTGAGGGTGTGGGCGGAGGGGTAGGGGGGACATTCATGCCACTCCCTACAGGGCTCAGTTCAGTTCATTCAGTCAGTCATGTCTGACTCTTTGCAACCCCATGGGCTGCAGCATGCCAGACTTCCCTGTCCATCACCAACTCACCACCATCACCAACTCAGCTTGCTCAAACTCATGTCCATTGAGTCAGTGATGCCATCCAGCCATCTCATCCTCTGTAGTCCCCTTCTCCCACCTTCAGTCTTTCCCAGCATCAGGGTCGGAGGCAAAAACAGGAAGTGGGGAGGAGGTCCAGGGAACTCTTCTTCCTAGAAAGGGACCCTCCATTTATGGGAAGTGCTGGGCTTGGGAGCAGGGGTGGTTGTAGTGATTTAGTCGGTAAGTCGTGTCCAGCTCTTGCAACCCTGTGCCCACCAGATTCCTCTGTCCCTGGAATTTCCCAGGCAAGAATACTGGAGTGGGTTTCCCACAGGATCTTTAACCCAGGGATCAAACCCCTGCATTACAAGCGGATTCTTCACTGACTGAACCACTAAGGAAGCTCCCCCCACCAGTCAGAGAGCCTTTCTGTTCCCACCTACTGTGCTGCTCCCCCTGAGGATAGAATTCTCACTGGATCCCGCAGGGGACATCCTGAGAATGGGCGGTGGGGTGCAAGCAGAAGACATCTCCCAGTGGGTCAGCTGGGCTTCCCTCATAGCTCAGTTGATAAAGAATCTGCCTGCAATGCAGGAGACCCGCGTTCGATCCCTGGGTTGGGAAGATCCCCTGGAGAAGGAAATGGCAACCCACTCCAGTATTCTTGCCTGGAGAATCCCATGGACAGGGAAGCCTGGCAGGCTACAGTCCCTGGAGTTGCAGAGAGCCAGACACAACTAAATCACCACCATCACCTATCATCTGGTGCTGAGGTGGCCTTAACATTGCCCAGCCAGTGGCAATGCCTATGTCAGTGTGAAAACCTTGTCTCACCTCTTGTTGAGCGTGGAGCCAATAGACACCACCAACCCAAACATGTGAGAAGTAAGGTTTTATTATGATTAGCCGAAACTAAGAACCCTGGATCTCTCCTAGAGCAGTGTCTCCTTGAACAGAAAGACTGGGGGAATTTTGTTTTAATCTTTGAAAATAAATATTTATTTTTAATTGATGATTGGTTTATAATATTGGTTTGCTTTCTGTCCTACATCAACATCCCTCCTTCTTGAATCCCCCTCCCAACTCCTACCCATTCCCACCCCTCTAGGTTATTACAGAGTCCCAGTTTGAGTCCCCTGAGTCATACAGCAAATTCCCACTTAGGTCAAAGGGAGTTTTAGGCATATTCATGAGGGGCTTGAGCAGAGGAGAATTCAGCATAGGACTGGAGCAAGTTCTATAGTTAGTGGCTCAGTCGTGTCCAACTCTTTGTGACCCATGGACAGTAGCCATCAGGCTCCTCTGTCCATGGAATTCTCCAGGCAGGAATGGTGGAGTGGGTCGTCATTTCCTTCTGCAGGGGATCTTCCTGACTCAGGGATTGAACCCAGGTCTCCTGCATTGCAGGCAGATTCTTTACTGTCTGAGCCACCAGGGAAGCTTCATTGAAATCAAGAGGGTCAAAACCATCATTCCATCCTCCACCTGGTAGGGGCCTCGAGTGAAGTCGCACAGTCATGTCCAACTCTTTTTGACCCCATGGTCTGTAGCCAATCAGGCTCCTCTGTCCATGGGATTTTCCAGGCAGTAGTACTGGAGTGGATTGCCATTTCCTTCTCCAGAGGATCTTCCTGACCCAGGGATCGAACCCGGGTCTCCCGCATTGTAGACAGATGCTTTACCCTCTGAGCCACCAGGAAAGTCAGCAATTCTCTAAGATTTATTTGTGTAAATCCCTTAAGGAGGGGGCTTCCCTCATGGTCACCTCCAATCTCATTACCAAGTATCTATCATAAAGCTTCTCCTTGACTCAGACAATTTTGGTTTTAGAAAGTTAACACCACCAAATGCTTCCCTCATAGTTCAGTTGGTAAAGAATACGCCTGCAATGCAGGAGACCCTTGTTCCATTCCTGGGTCGGGAAGACCCGCTAAAGCAGAATACGCTACTCACTCCAGTATTCTTGGGCTTCCCTGGTAGCTCAGCTGGTAAAGAATCTGCCTGCAATGCAGCAGGCCTGGGTTTGATTCCTGGGTTGGGAAGCTCCCTTGAAGAAGGGAAAGGCTACGCACTCCAGTATTCTGGCCTGGAGAATTCCATGGATGGTCTTTGGAAAAACCAAAAGGCATTTCTTTATCAACGATTACTGTTGGAAGATGTAGAAAAAACACTGCCACATGGGGCCACAAAGACTCGGACATGACTGAGCAAATTTCACTTTCACCACTGATGGCTCTTACAGCATTTTATGTGCTCTGAAGGTTTCTGGATCTTCCCTGCAATGGTTGGCCATGGATGGACCAATGAATGAGCTGTGCAGATTCTGCCACCTCTGCAGCTTTTTATCATCCGGAATCCTTTAACATTACATCCTGTGGAGTAGCCATTCCATCAGTAGGTGCACTTACTGTGTTCTCCCCAAATGACAGTTTTTGTTAAACAAACGATGAACTGCTGAAAACATATATTCCCTGCTATATCTTACCTCTAGTGGCTCACTCACAGAAAAAAGGAAAAGAAAATCTGGTCTGCGTATTTCATTATTGGAACAGAATCCAGCAAATACCTTAAGCTGAGATGTGTAGAAACATCTGTGCTTTCAGCCAACTGTTCCTCCCACACTGGGTAATTTGCTCTGACACTTTTTTTTTTTTTTTCAATCTACAGCAGTGTTTTTTCTACATCTTCCAACAGTAATCATTGATGAAGAGATGCCTTTCGGTTTTCCGAAAGACCATTTTCTGTTCACTGTTTCTGCCATTTTTACTGCAGCCGAAAGAGTAAATGTTTGCCTGGTCTTATGTGCTTTTTGTCTTATGCTATTATGTAAGAAACTTTAAAAGAGCCTTCCAAATATTCATCATTGCTTAGGGAAATACCAAAAATACTAGTGGAACATCACTTTATTTTATTCTTTTTTTTTTTTTTTTTTTTAGCACATCACTTTAAACATCACTGGGAAAGAACTCTCTGTGTCTGTCTTCATGTTGGGATAGCTTAGTTTTTGAATGTCTTTCTAAACAGGGGGGTTTCTTGCTGTTACTGAGAATACCTCAAATTGTGCAGAGCAAACTTTCCCCAAGCAGCAAGCTCAGAGAGGTATTGGGGTTGGGAGGGGCTCACAAACAACAGGGGAAGGGCACAGGCCTAGGTCCAAAGGCTGGAGGCCACGTGGAGTCGCCAACAGCGAGTGGGCCTGGGGCCTGGCCTCCCTGTGCCACTCAGGGTTGGAGGGAGGGAGAAGGCTCCGAGCGGCCACCAGCCACTGTAGGCACCGTCCGTCCATTACTGTCCATTACTGTCTCCTGTCCCCGCACACACGTGCCCGCCGCAGGCTGGGGAGACCCCCCTGTGCCAGGCACCGGGCCTGGCACACAGTAGGCCGTCAGTGTTTCTCTCCTCTTCACTGCTTGCCCCCGACCTGCTACAGACAAGGCCAGATGCGGGGAGAGGGGAAGCGGAGGCCGGGAAAAGGAGGTGTGGTCAGTGCGGCGTCTATGCGGGCCCTGAAGCCGCCTTCAGCTTTCCGCACTGGAACCAGACGCTCAAGAAGGAGCCTCGAGAACCAAACTTTGTCCTCGCGGATGTCCGCAGAGCCATCCCCGGCCCCGTCCTCTCTATTCAATGGCCAGAACCCTCACCAGTCCTTTTGCCAAGCCCCCGCGCCGGCGCGCCGTCCCGCCCAGGATCAGGGAGAAAGCCCCGACGGCCGTAAAGGACCCGGGACCGGTTCCGTCCCGCGTCCTCGCCCCCCGGCCCCTCCCGGCTTCAACAGGTTCTCCCCGGAACGCAAACTTGGACGAAGTTTCATCCCCGGCGCAGAGCGAGCTGGCCCGGTACGCCCCGAGCCCTTGGTGCGCAGCCTCCCGCGTCGCGCCGGGCAGCCCGCGGAGCCCGAGCCCCGCGCCCGCGAGTCGCCGCCGCCGCCGGAGCCGGAGCCGCGAGGACGCAGACAAAGCCTGGAGGCTCGGCGCGTTGGCGGAGGTGGCTGACGGTGGCCGCGGCGGCGGCGGGCTCGGGTGCCACTTACCCGGCAGGTGCGCGCTCGGGCGGCGCGGAAACAGCGCAGATGGAGCCCGAGCCGGAGCCGGAGCCCGAGCCGGAGCCGGAGCCCGAGCAGGAGCCGGAGCCGGAGCCCGGGCGGAGCGGGGCGACGACGAGGGACGCCCACCGTCCTCCGCCGCCCCCGCACCGCCTCCTTCTTCCTGCCTGCATCCCGGCGGCAGCTCGAGGTGGGGGGTGCGGAACACGCTCCCCAGGGTCTGGCACCGGCTCTGGGCTCAGGGATTCCAGATTCGGCCACATCCGGAAAGGAGTGAGGGACATCTGGTACCCCAGGTTAGGAGTCTCCGCAGACCCACCCGATGCCTCTACTCAGGATGCCAAGCAAGGCCTCAAACCGAAAATAAAGAAGCCAGTGGGCCAGTCCAGCCCACAGAACTGGAGCGCCGTCCAGGGAGGACTCGCAGAAAGGCTGTGGGGGGTGCGCTGAAATAGTGCCCATACCGCCTGGCACAGCGCCTGGACCAGAGCGGACTTTAAGAAGGGGCTTTCTGAGTCCTTCCCTTTAGCTCCTGCTCTTGCTATTAGCCCTCCCCGCCCCGCCCCCCGCCCCGCGGGCGCCTGGAGGGTTGGCAGTGGTGGGGGAAGGGCCCCAGATACTGCTACAAGAAGAGGCCATCTCACCCTTGGCTGGCCCTGGTACCAACTGCTCTGGAAGTCCCTGATGGGAAGGGGACAGGTGCGCAGGGGGTGTACAATGACTAGAGGCTGATGAAAGAGCCCATCTTTCCGGAGTTGTGGGGGATGGCTGGAAGGTGGGGACTATGAATTGATCCACCCACTTCCTTCTTCAGGTCCAATTTGCTCACCACTGTACCCATAGGGATACAGGAACTTGTGTCTTCTTGGATGAATGGTACGGTTTCTATAACCCCTGCTTTCTCTGCCTTTCTCTGCTTCTAACATTCTTAGGAGGGCACCCCACAAAGCAACCCGCTCTCCCCTGCCGGCCGGATGGTTCCAGCTTGCAGGGCTGGCCTAAACAACCTGAGAGGGACGTCCCTGGTGGTCCAGTGATCAAGAATCCACCTTACAATGCAAGGGACAAGGATTCAATTCCTGGTCAAGGAACTAACATCCCACATGACACAAAGAAGCTAAACTCCCGGCCGCTGTGGCTCAGCCTGGGCGTTGTGGAGCCCATGAGCCACGACTGAGACCCAGTGCAGCCACATACACACATACACAAGAATTTACCAAAAAAAAACAGGAAACAAAAACCAAAGAAATAACCTCAGAGACAGCCCAAGACTGCTATGGAGCCCCATCTGATAAAAAACCACAGCGAGGCAGGAACTAAAGTACCTAACACCCTGTGCCCTCCTTGGGGCTACTCATCAGCCTCACTACTGGCCACTGGCCATGGGTGGCCACCTCTGTCTCCATCCTGCCAGACCTTTGTCTGTCCACGTGTCCATCTCTGCTCTACCACTTTGGATATTTGCTGCCTCCATCTCTGGGCATCTCAGAGTCTTCCTTTGACCTGTGAGTTCTTCTTTCAACAAATTAATTCTGCCTAGGGAAGGTGGAGTTGTGTAGAATGTTGTGATTCCATAAAGGAGGACAGAAGGGCAGTGTCTCTTTGTGGTTTTAATCTGCATTTTTCCCTCAACATTTCGTCTCCAGGAGGATAATTTCCCAGCCTTTTCAGGCCCTGATTGGTATCATTTCTCCAGCAATGATCGCTTTTATTTTCCCTGAAATGAATGCCGTGAAATTTCCAAGAAATATAAAAACGGATATTGTCTCAGGGAGCTGACTCTCTTCCGACAGAAAGGCACAAAGGCAAACATGCTTCCCCAGGGACTCTGCCTCTCCAGCCACTGGGGGGTGGGGGACCCAGGCCCTCAGCTCCTCCTCCATCCCCCCTCCCTCCCAGGTCAGCCAGAGGACCTCCCTCCTGGCCAGCCCTCATGCACACGCTCAGCTGCCATTGATCCTTTCATCTGCCTCCCAACTGCCCTGGCCCAGCCGCCCTGTCTTCCTGGCTCTGTCTCCCCTCTCTGTACAGCACCTCACCCCCACCCCCACCCCCAGCCCAGAGGCTCCCCCAGGCCTGAGTGCAGCTTCCAGGGCCCATGGGGCCTGAGTGGGGGCTGGGCCCAGGACCCTTCAGTCCTAGACCCCCCTGCACCACCCACCAATAAAGAGGGACCAGCCCTGCCTCCCAGGCACTTCCGTCCTCAGAAAGCAGAGCTGAGTGGAGGTGAGTGGAGGGCGGTAGGTATCTGGCCTCAGGCTCCCTCACTCAGGCTCCCAGTGTCCAGTGTCCCCTCTCGTCAAAATGACTCCCTGACTGAGAAGCAGGAGGATGAGAGGACATAGCCAAGCCCAGAGGAGGCAGCTGGATGCCTGGTTTGGGGGGTGGGTGGGCAGCAGGGGAGCTGGTTAGAGAGGGAAAGGGAGCAGCACTAGGGGCAGAGGTAGGGGGACCCTCTGCCTCTCCCCTTCCCAGATGGCAGCCACCCCCCACCCCCCCACCCCCCCGCCAGTGCTGGGCAGGACATCCCCAGGTCTGGATGCTAGGGGAGGGGTGCAACCCCTTGTGTGCCCACACTGAGGACTCAGGTCTGTTCAGCTTCCACCAAGTCAGGTGCTAAGTGCTTGACGTCACAGGAGGGCTGCTGACCTGAAGCCAGCCTGGCCCCATCTGGAGCCTATGGTGATTAGAAAGATATATAAGTACATTCTTATTTTATATAGACAGCATATTAAAAAGCAGAGACATCACTTTGCCAGCAAAGGTCCACTTCGTCAAAGCTATGGTTTTTCCAATTGTCATGTATGGATGTGTGAGTTGGACCATAAGGAAGGCTGATCGCTGAAGAATTGATGCTTTTGAACTGTGGCGTTGGAGAAGACTCTTGAAAGCCTCTTGGACAGCAAGGAGATCCAACCAGTCCATCCTAAAGGAAATCAGTCCTGAATATTCATTGGAAGGACTGATGCTGAAGCTCCAATACTTGGGCCACCTGATGCAAAGAACTGACTCGTTGGAAAAGACCCTGATGCTGGGAAAGATTGAAGGCAGGAGGAGAAGGGGATGACAGAGGATGAGAGGGTTGGATGGCATCACAGACTCAATGGACATGAGTCTGAGCAAGCTCTGGGAGATGGTGAAAGACAGGGAAGCCTGGTGTGCTGCAGTCCATGGGGTCACAAAGAGTCCAAGACATGACTGACAACTGAACAACAGCAAGAACAGCAAAGTGGGACACCACAAGCTGTGTGATTTAGTGCCCTGTACCCACAGGCAAACACATCTTCCACATAAACTAGGCCCACCATCCTTGGGCTGTAAGGGGTGGAGGGGAGGCAGACCCTTGGCAGCCAGGGTTCCTGCTTGTGTATCTGCCTGGGGCTGGGACAGACAGCCCCAGTGGGACACTGGTTATCTCACCCACACCCATTTGGGCTCCAAATTCTGGCCTTATGTGGTGTCCTTCCTCTTACCCTAAGCACGGCCCACCCTGCCCACCCTCTCTGCTCTAGCTCTGCTCCATCCCCTGGGGGCTGTGCCCAGGTGGTGGCCCAGCCTTGCAACTCTACCCTCTGGCCTCAGGTCCCACCTGTAGCTTCTGGCTCAGGAGGTGCCCTGCATTCCAAACCCAGCTCATCTTTACCTTTTCTCCTCTTCCTCATTCTTTCTTGTTGTTGCTCAGTAGCTAACTCCCAAAGAGTCTCTTTGGGACCTCATGGACTGTAGCCTGCCAGGCTCCTCTGTCCATGGAATTTCCCAGGCAAGAATACTGGAGTGGGTTGCCATTTTCTTCTCCAGGGGATCTTCTTCACCCAAGGATCGAACCCTGTGTTTGATCTGTGTTCTCTACTCTTGAGAGTCCCTTGGACTGCAAGGAGATCAAACTATCAAACTAGTCAATCTTAAAGGAAATCAACCCTGCATACTCATTGGAAGGACTGATGCTAAAGTCAAAGCTCCAATTCTTTGGCCACTTGATGCAAAGAACTGACTCATTGGAAAAGACCCTGATCCTGGGAAAGACTGAAGGTAGGAGGAGAAGGGGACGACAGAGGATGAGATGACTGGATGGCATCACCAACTCAATGGATATGAATTTGAGTAAACTCCAGGGGATAGTGGAGGACAGAGAAGCCTGGTGTGCTGCAGTCCATGAGGTCACAAAGAGTTGGATACAATTGAGCGCCTGAACAACAGCAGGATGCCAGGGGCCCCAGCCCCAGGCAGACACACAAGCAGGAACCCTGGTTGCCAAGGGTCTGCCTCCCTTCCACCCCTTACAGCCCGTGGCAGGTGCTCTGTTGCTACCAGCAGTGGGCACACACCCATAGGTCCCAAGTAGCAGGCACACCTGGAGCCTCCCTCAGCCTGGCACCAAGCTCCCTCCTAGTGGGATGTCCCAGGGCCTTCTGCCCTAACTGCCAAAGTGGATTCTTGGTTTTCTACTACCAGGTAAAAAATCACCACAAATGTAGCAACTTAAAACAGCACAAGTTTATTGTTCCTATTTCTGCAGGTCAGAAGTCCAGGCACAACATGGCTGGATTCTCTGCTCAGGGCCTCAGAGGGCTGAAATACGGGTCCACTAGGGCCAAGCACTCCTCTGGGGCTCCTCTCCCAGCTCATGGGTTGTGGCTGAATTCTGTTCCTTCAGCTGAACAATCAAAGCACCTCTCCTTTGCTAGTTATCCACCAGGGGCTGCTCAACTTCTAGAGGCCACTGTGTCCCCTGTGTTGAGACCCCACCCCAACTCCAAAGTCAGCATTAGAATTCCCCCACGTGGAATTCTTGTCATACTTGGGATTTGACTTCCTTCATCCTCCGCCCAGAGAAGCTGTTTTTAAAGACCCTTGTAATTAAGACTGATAATCTATTTTAACATCAACTGCTTTGGAATTTTACTCACCCTCAGGTCTTTTTCCTTTAACTTGTTTGCCTCTGATCCTCAGATCTTTTGGAAACTTTAAACAGCAATCAGAAACAGTACAGAGGCTCTTCTCAACTTCTCTTCAAGCTGACTCTTGCCTCTCTCACCAACTAATGTATTTTTGTTTGTTTGGGTTTTGTTTTGGGTTTTTTATTAGATACTATTATATAAAATGAGGCTTATATTCACTTTATTTTCATGTTTTTCTTTTAAATAAACCATTATTAGGGTGAAAGTGAAGTGAAAGTCAATCAGTCGTGTCAGACTATTATGACCTCTTTACAATACATGGAATTCTCCAGGCCAGAATACTGGAGTGATAGCCTACCCCTTCTCCAGCAGATCTTCCTGACCCAGGAATTGAACCGGAGTCTCCTGCATTGCAGGGAGATTCTTTATCAACTGAGCTATTTGGGAAGGCCGTATTATTAGGATAATAATTATTGGAGAAGGCAATGGCACCTCACTCCAGTACTCTTTTGCCTGGAAAATCCCATGGATGGAAGAGCCTGGCAGGCTTCAGTCCATGGGGTCGCAAAGAGTCGGACACAACTGAGCGACTCCACTTTCACTTTTCACTTTAGTGCATTGGAGAAGGAAATGGTAACCCACTCCAGTGTTCTTGCCTGGAGAATCCCAGGGACGGCAGAGCCTGGTGGGCTGCTGTCTACGGGGTCGCAAAGAGTCGGACACGACTGAAGCGACTTAGCAGCAGCAGCAGCAACATTTACTATTAAGAGGAGAGTGAAAAAGTTGGCTTAAAGCTCAACATTCAGAAAACTAAGATCATGGCATCCGGTCCCATCACTTCTTGGCAAATAGATGGGGAAAGAGTGGAAATAGTGGCTGACTTTATTTGGGGAGGCTCCAAAATCACTGCAGATGGTGCCTGCAGCCATGAAATTAAAAGATGCTTATTTCTTGGAAGAAAAGTTATGACCAACATAGACAGCATATTAAAAAGCAGAGACATTACTTTGCCTACAAAGGTCCATCTAGTCAAGGCTATGGTTTTTACAGTAGTCATGTATGGATATGAGAGTTGGACTATAAAGAAAGCTGAGCACCGAAGAACTGATGCTTTTGAATTGTGGTGTTGGAGAAGATTCTTGAGAGTCCCTTGGAGACTCTCAACCAGTCCCTCCTAAAGGAAATCAGTCCATGGGGTTTCCTAGGCAAGAACACTGGAGTGGGTTGCTATTTCCTTCTCCAGAGGATCTTCCCAACCAGGGATTCAACCTGTGTCTCCTGCTTGGCGGGTGGATTATTTTACCACTAAGCCAACAGGGAAGCCCCTTATAAAACTTTATAGACGTCAAAAAAAAGAGTCCCCAAAAGTCTTATTTCAAAAATTATAAACCAAAAATCAAAGTATTGACATTGGAAGAAAACTTAATAAGCCTCTTAGATAGAGTCTATAATTCATATGCTAAAACATCATGGAAACAACCAGTAAACGTGCTGAGAGGAGTCCACACATGACCTCCCTCGCCCTTCAGTCTTTGGTTTTCTGAGCCTACGTCCCCAGCCCCACGGCCATGGCCACAGGCTGCTCCTTGCCAAGTCCAGGGCTCTCTCGCTCTCTCTTGCCTCTTCCTCCCCAGCATAAGGTCTGCACAGCGGACACCTGCCCACCTGCACCTTGCTCCCTGCTCTCACGCCCCTCGGACCTCCTCGTCCCCCTCTGCACCCCCGCCCCCTCCGCCCTCTGTGCCTGTGACCAGCTCACTCTCGGGGCCTCACCTGCGTGCAGCTCTGAACACTGGCCTGTCCTGTCCTCTGTCTCTGCTGCTGCCTGCAAGCCTCAGCCCCTCCGCTTCCGCCTGACTGCCCCGGGCCTCTGCTCCCTGAGTCCCAGGGCCACGTGATCTCCTCCTTGACTGTCCTCATCCAGCGTCTCCCCCAGCTTCCCTGCGCACCCCCATCCTGGAGTCCTGGAGCCCCGCCCTCACCTCTTAGCCCTCCTCCCTTGATCCCTTATTTTCCAGACACGCCTGATGCTTTCTTCGCTCTCCTCCATAGTTGATTCTTTCATCCTGATTGTGTAAAGTGTTTCCCGCCCCTTGGCCATTGCTTGGGATTCATCTTAGGTTTGTGGGTGTATCTCCACCCTCACCCCTCCACAAGGCTGGGGGTTCCTGGCGGCAGCAGTGCCTGGGACACGGTGGAGGCAGTTGAGACTTGGGGTCCAACAAGAAGGCGGTGAATCCCAGCTGCTGGTTATGGAGCCAAGGGACCTGGGCCTGATCATCATTCCTTTTTGCACCTTAAGCTTCCCCATGCATCAGAAAGGGGTGAGAGCACCTCCCAGGCTGCAGGAAGATTTGATGGGTCTGTGGCCTGTCCACTGTCACAGGTGCTTAACGGATGTCTCTTCCCTTTCTCCTTGCACCAACCCACGGCAGCAGCTCCAAAGAAGTTTTGGAGGGTGAGGCAGTAAACAAACAAATGGCTGTAGATGGGAGACACCTTACTCTGGTTGGTTGAAATGACAAGGTCACCAGCTTCCTCTAAGTAAGGATTGGTGCTCTGTAGACTTGGAAGATGGGGAAACAGCAGGGGAGGGCTGTAGGGGAATGATGTCAATAGAGCTCTTTTCTTTGGCAAAGCTTTATTTTTTCAGTAACCTCTAGCAGCAGGTGTTAGTGGATCAGAAGTATAAGCGTGAGGGCTGTGTGCTCACACAGAAAGAGGGCATTGTGGCAGGGACATGGCCCTCTGACTCCTGACTGTGCCCCTTCCTGGGAATCCTTCATCATGCACAGGTTTATTGAGCATCCACACTGTGTTGGGACTCACACTGGGCTCAGGGTAGGCGGCACGGGGTAGAAAGGGGAGACACAGCCTGTGATCAAAGGGGTGATGACAGTGCGGGCTGAGTGCTGTGATGGGACAGGTCTGGGTGCCCCAGAAGCATGCAGCCGCCAGGTGGACATCTCTTGCTGGCTCCGCAAAGGAGGGGACATCAGAGAAAAAGAGATTCGAGGAGAAAGGTCTCAGATTCCAGGCTCAGGGAACAGCAGTGCAAAGGGACAGAAGCAAGAAAGAGGCCCGAGAATGAGCTGGAGTGTGAGGGGTGGGGGGCAATGAGAGGGAGAGGTGGCCTTGACACCTGACAAAGGGTGGCCTAGAAAGCCTCATTTTACCAAAAGGTGGAACTGTCCGGAGG
Organism: Ovis aries; assembly: GCF_016772045.2. Lineage (NCBI taxonomy): Eukaryota > Metazoa > Chordata > Mammalia > Artiodactyla > Bovidae > Ovis > Ovis aries. The sequence continues at coordinate 234,052,449 of NC_056055.1, forward strand.
ACAGTGATTGCCGCTGAAGGGCTTCAGGCAGGAAAGAGGCATGACCAGATTAACCTTGAGAAGAAAAGCATCTCTCCGTGGTGACAAAAACAGCTGGGAGGGGCCTGTAGTAGGAAGGCTTGTTGCTAAGAGATGAAGGCCTGGACCCAAGTGATGGCATTGGGGTGGGAAGCCTTTGGGATCTTGCTGTGTTCAGCCTGCATCCTAGGCTTGGGACACCCAGGCCAGTCACCCTCAATATGCATAAGGACCTGGTTCTTGTCTATTGCATGTCCATTGTTTCAGGTAAATAAATTGAGATTCAGAGAGGTTAAGAAATTTATCTAAAATCAAACAGCTAGTGAGGGGCAGAGTCAGCCCTCAAGGCAAGCTGCTGAGCTGGTACCACTAACCTCTCCCCTTCTCCCTTTGCCCCAGGCTGTCTACATGCAGCAAGAAAGGAAGTGGGTCTGGTGAAAAGCACATACTCCTCACTGTAGGACACTCCCACCCACCCAGCCAGAGGCCTTCTATGGCCAGCGAAAATCTGAAAGTGAAGTGGCTCAGTCGTGTCTGACTCTTTGCGACCCCATGGACTGTAGCCTATCAGGCTTCTCCATCTATGGGATTTTCCAGGCAAGAATACTGGAGATCTTCACCAGGAGATCTTCCCAACCCAGGGATTGAACCCGGGTCTCCCACATTGTAGGCAGACGCTTTACCGTCTGAGCCACCAGGGAAGTAGTTTCTTATTGTGTCTATGGCCAGGGACACACCCAATTCCTTTCTGGACAAGGATGTGCAGCCTTTCTTTGAAGCAGGAGACATTTTAGCCCATTCCGCATTTAGCCACCAGAGCTTCATATGTGGCTCAGATGGTAAAGAATGCCTGCAATGCAGGAGACCTGGGTTCAGTCTCTGGGTTGAGAAGATTCCCTGGAGAAGTGAATGGCAACCTACTCCAGTATTCTTGCTTGGAGAATCCCACAGACAGAGGAGCCTGGCAGAGTCCATGGAGTCACAAAGAGTTGGAATGACTGAGCAACTAATATTTTCACTTTCATTTGGCCACTGTCTGACCCCTGCCAGGCACAGTGGCCTTTCCCAAATGTAACACAGGACTTCTCTTGTGGGCTAGTAGTTAAGAATCTGCCTGCTGACGCTCGGCACACAGGTTTGATCCCTGGTCTGGGAAGGTCCCACATGCCTCGGGGCAGCTAAACCTGTGTGCCACAGTTACTAAGCCTGCACTCTAGAGCCCACGAGCTGCAACTACTGAAGCCCATGGACTCTGAAGCCTGTGCTGTGCAACAGAAGAAACCACTGCAGTGAGAAGCCACACACCACGACTAGAGAGTAGCCCCTGCTTGCTGCAACGAGAGACAAGCCCTCACACAGCAATGAAGACCCAGCGCAGCCAAAAATAAATAAATAACAATTTTTTTTAAAAAAGATGTGATACAGCGAATGCTGCATCCCTGTAGCTCCTTCTCAGCAACTCCTGATGCACATTAACAGCTTAAAGGCAAAGGGTCCTACGATTAAAAAAAAAAAGTCACATAAAATCCTAGCATTTCATACATGTTTGTATTGATGTTTTCAAATGCAGAGATGGAGAAGGCTCTTGAGAGTCCCTTGGACAGCAAAGAGATCAAACCAGTCAATCCTAAAAGAAATCAACCCTGAATATTCATTGGAAGGACTGATGCTGAAACTGAAACTCCAATATGTTAGCCACCTGATGGGAAGAACCGACTTACTGGAAAAGACCCTGATGCTGGGAAAGATTGAAGACAAGAGGAGAAGGGGGCGACAGAGGATGAGATGGTTGGATGGCATCACTGACTCAACGGACATGAGTTTGAGCACACTTCAGGAGATAGTGAAGGACAGGGAAGCCTGGTGCGCTGCAGTCTAGGGGGTTGCAAAGAGTTCGACACAACTTATCGACCTGTTTTTATTGAACAATAAAAACAAATACCTTTTTCATTAAGTAACATTATCAAACTTTGGTAAAGACCATTCTAGACAAGGTGTCATTGCTGCGTGAGGAGGGCGTGTCCTTGTGTGTAGGTTGCTTGTGGTCTTTCCCTGCCATCTTCTGTATCGGGTGATTGTGACACCTCTAGGCTTGCTCACCTCCTCCCTGGGATGAGAAGCCTTCCCCTCCGGCCCAGAGCACAGGTGGGTGGGGTGCTACGGACTGAGTGCTGCTGAGCTTGCATCCTGGCATGGCCCCGGTGAGCTGTCCATGTGTTTGTCATAGCAGAGCCCTCCCCGGCCCTCTAGGTCACAGGGCCCCTGTGGAAATGGGCTCCAGATAGATGCTCAGCCAATGCCAGGTCTGAGACCAACCCCAGCTCTGAGCATGTGGCCTGCTGTCTGAAAGGTTCTGTTGGCTGGTGGCCTTCCCTGAGCCTTATTTAGAGCAGTTGTTCCAGGTGGCTCAGAGAGTAAAGAACCCACCTGCAATGTGGGAGACTCAGGCTCAATCCCTGTGTCAGGAAGATCCCCTGGAGAAGGAAATGGCAACTCACTGCAGTATTTTTGCCTAGAGAATCCCATGGACAGAGGAGCCTGGCGGGTTACAATCCATGGGGTCACAAAGAGTCGGATACAACTAAGTGACTACCATACACACAGAGGAGATCCAGCGACCCACCCCCCTCCGCCCCTGCCTTCCCTGCAGAGGGGAGTGATCTTACACCTGTGTCAGGCTGGGGCAGGGGCAGGATTACCATCAGGGCAGGGGCCCCGACCAGGGAGTGTGCCCGGCTCCATCCCCACTTGGGTATCAGACCCCAGTATGTGCAGTTTGCTCTCAGAGGGCATCCTAACCACCCAGGGCAGCTTGCAGCCCCGTCTGAGCTCTGGCTGCTGGCCTGGGCCTGCAGCTCTGCCCGTCAAAGGCAGGGTCAAGGGTGACAGGTCAGCGGTGGGAGCTGCTTCTAACCAGCCTGTTCCTGCCCGAGCAAAGCGCTCAGCCCAGAGCTGGCCTTGGACAAGGAAACACACACTGACTGGGAGCCCAGAGATCCCTGGGCCTCGGTTCGCAGGGCTGCAGTTTACAAAGCAAGGCTCTCTCCTGCCCAGAAGTTCCTGGGTTCTAAGTGGCTCCTGCCACGTCCTGGGTCCTGTGGGAGGAAGATGCTGGGCGCCCCCTGCAGGTCTGTCCAGGAACTGACCCGCGAGGGGCCCAGGGGAGCCCTGAGAGGGGCCCCTTCGCTGGCCCAGATGAGAGCCCCCAGGACTGGCCAGCCTCCTCTCCTTCTGGGTGCCCAGCCCTCTTGCTGACTGTAAATCTGAACTCACTAGAATCTGACTGCTGACCGCTGGCCTTCCCCTTGGCCTCCTGCTCCCCGAGTGCATAGGGGACCCCCACCATCTGTGCTATGCCCTTCGCTCTCCCCCCCACCCCTGCCAGGGCTCCACTTGGCCTCCTGCTCCCCAAGTGCACAGGGGACCCCCCACCATCTGTGCTATGCCCTTCGCTCTCCCCCCCACCCCTGCCAGGGCTCCACTGGCTCGGGCTCCTTGGGCCCCACTCTAGTTTCTCAGGCCTGCACGCTTGCATTTCCTCTCTCCCCCTCCTTCCCACTCTTCGGGGATAAGGAAGGCTTAATGACAGGGAGATAAAGTTATGACAAACCTAGACAGCGCATTAAAAAGCAGAAACACCACTTTACCAACAAAGGTCAATCTAGTCAAAGCTATGGTTTTTCCAGTAGTCATGAATGGATGTGAGAGTTGGACTATAATTACAGAAAGCTGAGCACCGAAGAATTTATGCTTTTGAACTGTGGTGTTGGAGAAGACTCTTGTGAGTTCCTTGAGCTGCAAGGAGATCAAACCAGTCAATCCGAAAGGAAATCAGCCCTGAATATTCATTGGAAGGATTGATACTGAAGCTGAAATTCCAATACTTTAGCCACCTGATGTGAAGAGCTGACTCCTTGGAAAAGACCCTGATGCTGGGAAAGATTGAAGGCGGGAGGAGAAGGGGATGAGATGGCTGAATGGCATCACCGACTCGATGAACATGAGTCTGAGCAGGCTCTGGGAGATGGTGATGGACGGGAAAGACGGAGTGCTGCAGTCCATGGATTGCAAAGAGTTGGACAGGACTTAGCAACAGAACAACAGAAACAACAAATGACAGGTTGTGGGGACGTGGCCCCTGAAGCTGTCCTAGACACTAGGGGTCTGTGTCCCGTCCCTCCCAGGGGTCATTGATATTTTTCTGGGAGGAATGCTCTCTCTGAACCATGTTGGAACGAGTTCCACAGGCTGCCCCTTAACCCCTAGCCCCCGTCCTGAGGGAGGCACGGAGACATCCAGGGGTGGGAGCCCCCAGAGGCACCAAGGGTCTTGTCCAAGGTCAGCCCCCATGACCAAGGCGTCCCCAGACTCTCTTCTCAAGGTAAACAGCAGCGCACTTGTCTTTCTCTTACCACCCCAGCTGACGCATGGGACAGTACCAGGGCCCAGGGCAGACAAGTAGTGGGGTGACTGGAGAAGCGGGGCCTAAGGGCTATTGTCACTGCTGGGGCTCTGGGCTTCACCCCCCACCTCCTGTCCCTTCCCTTTGGGGTCTCCTCCTTAAGGTGGGGCGGGGGGAGGGGCCCTGCAGGAAATAGGGGCACGAGCACAGCTCCTGACTGGGGGGTCCACGCACATTCCGTTCCTTTGACCTGAGGCCGTGTGGGTGGGGGCTCAGGCTGGAGCCCCCAGCCCTGCCCTGCTGTGTGCTGGTCCTGGGCTGAGCTCACACAGCCCTGTCATGGGGCCATGCTGTCCCCTGCTGGCCGCGCTGTGAAATGCAGCCCAGGTCAGCCCCAAGGTGCAGGCTGGAGACGCTGGGCTCTGAGCAGGCCCGGTGCCCACCCCACCACCACCCCCAGCCACAGCGAAACTTGGACTGCATGGGAAGACATGTCTGGATCCGCCTGGCATACAACCGTGTGCCCCCATCCCCACTGCCAGTTTCTGGAAGCCACCCTGTCCTGGAGCTCCAAGGTAAGGGGTCCCCTCCTCAGTCACCCAGTTCAGTTCAGTTGCTCAGTTGTGTCCAACTCTCTGTGACCCCATGGACTGCAGCGTGCCAGGCCTCCCTGTCCATCTCTAATTCCCAGAGTTTGCTCAAACTCATGTCCATTGAGTCAGTGATGCCATCCAACCATCTCGTCCTCTGTTGTCCCCTTCTCCTCCCACCTTCAGTCTTTCCCAGCATCAGGGTCTTTTCCAATGAGGCAGTTCTTCGTATCAGATGGCCAAAGTACTGGAGTTTCAGCTTTAGCATCAGTCCTTCCAATGAATATCCAGGACTGATTTGCTTTAGGATGAACTGGTTGGATCTCCTTGCAGTCTAAGGGATTCTCAGTCACCCAGAGCCTGACAAAGACCAGACTCACCCTGGCCTCGCCTGCAGTGACCTCAGAGTCCAGCCTCTGCCTGGGATCTGATCTCAGGGCTCTGCTCTCAGAGAGACCAGGGTGCCTGTTCCCCTGCCTCTGCCCCATTTCTGGGTCCCCATCCATCCCACCCTTCCCAGAGACACCCCCACTGCCCAAGAAGGGGGCCGGGGCCCTCCACCCTCCTCACCCACCTCATCTGGGGACCTGAGCCACTGCTGAGGACAAAGGCCAAACGTGGCTCCCAGGGGAGGCGGCTCCCACCTCCCTCTCAACTCATCCCAGACGTGACCAGGGCCCAGGGGGGGACCAGAAGGGAAGCGGAGCCGGGCAGCAGAGCAGGTCAGCTCCAGCTGCGTCCTGGCTTCCAGGGCCTTCGATCACAGAGTAAATAGAGCTGGCTGTGCGTTTGGCCCAACACACGGGAGGGTGTGAGGGTGTGAGAGAGTGTGAGGGTGTGAGTGTGAGGCAAGGGCGGGAGCGAGTGAACACACGTGGGTGTGACTGAGGCCCTGGCCAAGCAGCTTGGTCACTGGCTCCCAGGCATCATGGCGGCTCCAGGGGCGGTGGCCCAGGCTCTCAGCACAGCTGCCCCTTGGGAGCCGGGCTGTTTGCTGCTCCCCTAGCGACACTCAGCGTCTCCCCCTGAGCCTCGGCCCCAACTCCCGCCCTACATGAGGCCCTTCTGACCTCAGCACTCAGGGTCTCGGTGTCAGGACAGGTCGTCAGGGACAAGAAGGGCCGATGGGAGGCTGGCCGACCGCTGCCTGCAGCGAGCCAGGGCTACTCTCTAGTTGCAGCGGGCAGGCTTCTTATTGAGGTGGCTTCTTTCCTTGCAGAGAGCAGGCTGTAGCATACTCAGGTTCAGTAGTTGTTTACTGACTTTGTTGCCCCACTGCATGTGGAGTCTTCCAAGACCAGGGATCAGACCCATGTCCACTGCATTGGCAGGCATTTTCTCATCCATTACATCACCAGGGGAGTCCCAGTGGGGATTTTTAATTTTTTTTAAGGCCTTTATATTTTTATTTACTTATTTATTTGGCCATGCCTCATGGCATGTGGGTTCTTAGTTCCCTGACTGGGGATCAACCCTTTGCCCCCTGCAGTAGAAGGGCAGAGTGCTAATCACTGGGCCATCAGGGAATTCTCTAATTTTGTTTTTAACAACTCAGGGTTTTGTTTTTATTTTTTCATCCTGTTCTATTTCTGCAGCACAGTTTTTAAGGTGGAGGATGGCAGAGGGTGGGGCTGGCCAGAGAGAAGGCTGAGGCCTGGCCGGTACTCAGCCGCCCAGAGCTAGACCCAGTCCTCCCAGAGGCCAGCCCCACTTCTGCCCAGTTGCCCACTGCCCGCCCCTATCCAGGAAACCAGGGGTTTTCAGCAAATCAGTGTGGTGGAATAAAATCAAGTGTGAAGTGCTATCTGGTGTTTGGGGCAGCTGGGTGCCCCTTAGACCCAGGATGTGGGGCCTGGCCCAGCTCCACCCCTCACAGCTCAGCCAGGGTGGCCACCCTCAGGAATCTCCCATTAGGTCCAGGAAGATTCACTGAGCTGCCCGCACGGCAGATGGACGCCAGGGCCTCAGTCTGGCTGATTAGAAATGGAATTAGAATGCCAGATGGCAAGCTCACCCATCACTCTGTGCAGGTGGCTGTGTCCATCCCCACCCCCACTTCCTCTCGGCCTGCTGGCCCCCCATGGCCTCAAGAGGGGGGACCAGGGTCCTGTGATACCCCCACTCCCAAGGCTGGAGCTCTGGGTGACCCTATCCACCTCCTTTAGTGGGATCCAGCACCCCAGCACCTCCAGTCCCCATCTGTACCCTGACAGCAGATGGGGATCCTGGGGTCCGAGCGAGGCTGGGCCTGCCCAAGGAGAGGGACCTCCAGACTGGCCTTCCTGACTAGAGGGGAAAATGGGCTCCAGGTGGCCCTGGCCTGGCCCAGCTGACTGCTTGGCACCTGCCCGGGCACCCAGTGATCCTTGGGGACCCAGGGACAAAGGTGGGAGGCACCCCATGGGGCTGTCTCTGCAGCTGGTTTGACCTAAACCTGTGCTTCTTGCTTCCTCACCAAACTCGAGAACCCCAGGTTGGCTTCCCCAGGAGTTGTCAGAAACTAGAGTGAAAACCATGTTGCCCAAGGCCCCGGCACCACCAGGCTATATCCTGGGGTGTGGGGATTGGCAAGTCACTTGATCTGGTTTCAGTGAGTTTTCTTCAAAGAAAAACTCAATATAGCACCTTGCAGGAGGGCCTCGCTGTGACTGGAGTCATGACTGGGCCTGGCTGCCTTGGTCTCAGCCACCGGCTGCCACGGTTCAGGTCCACTGTGGAGGAGACAAAGACCCACCACTGTCCCTGCTCTCAGTTCCTGTCTCAACGCCTCCAAGGCCCGGCAGGTCCTCAGTCTGTCCGTCCTGCCACCCCCACGTCTTCCCAGAAGCCCCCGTTCCCTCTCTGCTCCTACCCCAGAGCCTTCTAGGCCAAGTGTCTGGAAGGGAAATAAGTGAGTTCTGGTGGTTTGGTGATGGGTGAAGGGGTTTCTGCAGCCTGGGCAGCCTGACTGAGAGCCCGAGAGTGAGACATCTCCACCTGCCCCCCACACCCCGCCCCGGGGGATCAGCCTCCTCTCCTCCAGCTGTCCCCAAGGGCCACCCGCAGAGCCTGGGACCCGAGGGCAGAGGAGAGCCTCCTCAGAGGGACACCCTCAGGGCAGAGCTGGGTCAGCATGCTGGGTGGACCCAGGGCAGCATGGCCCCAGGCCGGACACCCTTCCTCACGGCCCCAGAGCCCCGGAACCCGGTGAAGCGTAGCCAGCTTGGTCAGCAGGGAAGGTGTTTGCTGCCTGGACTTGCCGGGGAGGCAGAGGCTGGCCTCGCCCCGATGGGCCCAGAGCCGAGGGACCTGTAGCAGCCCCAGCACCTCCTCCCATTTACAGAAGGGGAGCCGCCCCCAGAAAGGGGGCAGGTCTCCAGCCAGGCCCAGCATTTGGCACCTGCCCTCCCCACACCCCCGGCCTGAGGGCCCAGAGCAAATGGCCCAGTGCTCTTCCCGCCTGACTGCAGCCGCGTCCTTCATCCACATCTGCTCAGACGGCAGGTGTCGTGTCGTGCGCTGGGGATACACCCACAGGCTCAGTGAGAGAGACAGCCACTGTGGCCCCTCTCTTGGGGTTAGGGGACTGTGGATAAAGTGGGTGATGAGACACAAAGCTTGTAAAAAAGGAAGCCTCGGTCATTCCTTCAGCGGTCCTGGAGCACCTATACGCCTCCTCAAGGAGTCACCTGGAGTCACCACAGGCAGGGATGCATAGATGCAAATGATGTCACCGCAGGACAAGGTTCTAGAAAAGTTCAGAGGTTAGGGTGTGTGTTCCCAGCTGGAAAGGGGTGGCGCTCAGAAGCAGAAAGCGGTGGCCCCTGGCCCGCGTGGGTGAAGGAACTGAGGCTCTGAGGTTCCTGACGTGAGCCGTGATGGGCAGAGGTCACCAGGGTCAGAGGGCACCCAGAGGATTGGCGAGGAGATGCTGGTGAGGTAGGAACAGATAGGTCCTCACGGGCCACCTATATCAGCCCGAGAGCTTGACTCTGTGCTAAAGGCCAGGGGAGGATCTCATCGGGGCCGTGATGTGATGTGACCTTTGTCCTTCACTTGTTTGTCAACAACCGTGATAGCCTCCCTGTGCTCATGTCCTTGGGGACCGTGGGGTCAGGAGGGGAAGTCGAGTTTCTAGAGTGGCAGGTGGTAAGTGCGTTGTGGACGGCGGAGGAGGAAAACCAGTGCTGAGGAAGGGGCACGTGTGGCTGAGATGCCCAGGAAACTCCCGTGGCCACTTGTGGGCACCCCTTAGGGCCGGAGTGGGCTTGGTCAGTGAAGGGGGCCAAAGGGCAGAGTGCTGGGGTGGAAACAGCTAGAAAGAGAGCCTAGGGGCAGAGGGCAGGCTCACCTTGGAGATGATGGGAGAGGGCTTTCTTTGCAGAGTTTGAGCAAAAGAGAGGCACAAGTCAGCATCCAGGATAGACCTAGGGGCTCAGTGGAGAGGCAGGGTCAGGGGCCAGGCCAGGTGGAGAGGAGTCAGCAGTGGAGCTGATGAGAAGCGGGCAAGTTGGGGACCAGAGTGAAGGGGAAGTGACAGGATTGCTACAGGGGCAGGTGTAGAAATGACCAGAGGGGTCTGAGTGCAGGGAGAGGCGGAATGGAAAGCCTGGGACGGTGAGTTCAGTAGGGGAGGGAAGTGGGGGTAGCCAGAGGGATGGATGTCTGAGGTCAGAAAGGTAAGAGCCCAGAAAGAGGAGGGTCCTTGGAACCGAGTCCCCCTGAAACTGTTTCCCTGCCAAGTTTATGATGAACTCTTTGTCTAGTCTTTCTCCCTTTTTTGTTCTGTCCCTGTTCCCCTCAGGAATGAGGAGGATCAAAGAAAAGGGAAATTGAGGCTGAGCAGGACCCTGTGAGGCCTTTCCAGGTGCAAAAGCCCTGCCGTGTCCCCCATTTCTTGTTTCTAGAAAAAGGCTTTCATCTCCTAGGCCTTCCCTGAGTTCTGAAGAACAGACTCAAGTGTTACTAATTAGAGAAGTGAAGGAAGGGGACACAGGGAAGCAGTCAAGCTAGAAATGTAAGAAATGCTTAAACAACAGAGTCACAGGACACCTCGCTCCTTCTCAAGTTTATCCAGAACAATCTGACACAAATCTCTGAGCTGTTCTGCAGAAATGAAAACACCCACCCATCCACCCACCCAGGTGGAAAATGGTGACATCATGCCAACCACAAGCAGTTAGACCCCAGACTGGTTGGAACCTGAAGTTTGATGACCAGGATTCATAAAACAGCCCCCAGACCACCAATCAATGAGAAGAAGGTTCACAGGCTGATCACACAACTCCAACCCTCACCCCTATTGTTGACTTTAAAACCTTCACCTGAAAGCCATCAGGGAGTCTGGGTCTTTCAAGCATGAGTTGCCCATCTTCCTTGCCAGGCAACTGCATAAACGCTGTACTTTCCTTCCCCACAACCAATGTCAGTAAGTAGACTGGCTTTGCTGCTCACCGGGGGAGGGGAGCCACGTTCCCTCTGGTAACATCCCGAGGATTCAGGAAGATTCTTACCTAAGTTGCAAAGGAAAGAAACCCAATGTGAAGCAGCTTTGGGGGAAGGGAACTGACGGGAAGGCTCCTGGTGGTGGGTGAACCACCAGAAGGCAGAGAAGCCCCCCACGTGGCGGTCCTCCAGGTCTCCCAGGGCGGAAACCCAGTGCCTCCGTGGCTCTCGGTCTCCCTTCTCTGAGTAGCTTCCCTTCCTCCTGGTGTTTGCTGCTTCCTTCACAGTGACATTCTGGAAACCCAGGCGTCTGTATCTTTCAGCTTACCACCCTGGGGAAAGAGTGACTGCTCTCCCAATTCTAGTTACAAGAGACCCCCAGAGAAAATAGGCCAGGTGCCCACCCCCAGTCCCATCAGAGATGTCCTGGTACAGAATGGTGGTTCCTGGGGACCCAAACAGGTGGGAGGGATGGGTTAGAAGCTGGGGAGCAGGTCTCACAAAGAGATGAATCTACTGGGGAGACAGCTCCAGATGCCCACTGCAGTTGCTAGTACCACAGAGCTGTGATGGGCCAGGGGGCAGGAGGCTGGAATCCAGGTCAGAGGGGCTGCAATAATCCAGGTGAGATGCAGGCCTAAGAAATGGAGCAAGTCCAGGACCTTGCAAGGCCAGGTGCTGAAGTCACAGACATGGATGGACCACCAACAGAGGAGGCAGGGAGGGGGAGCCCTGAGGGAGTGGTGGGGAAAGGACAGGGCAGAGGACGGGTCTGAGCAATGGCCAGAGGTTGGGTTCCTGGGCACAGTTCAGTTCAGTTCAGTCGCTCAGTCTGTCCGACTCTTTGCAATCCCATGAATCGCAGCACGCCAGGCCTCCCTGTCCATCACCATCTCCCAGAGTTCACTCAGACTCACGTCCATCGAATCCATGATGCCATCCAGCCATCTCATCCTCTGTCGTCCCCTTCTCCTCCTGCCCCCAATCCCTCCCAGCATCAGAGTCTTTTCCAGTGAGTCCACTCTTTGCATGAGGTGGCCAAAGTATTGGAGTTTCAGCTTTAGCATCATTCCTTCCAAAGAAATCCCAGGGCTGATCTCCTTCAGAATGGACTGGTTGGATCTCCTTGCAGTCCAAGGGACTCTCAAGAGTCTTCTCCAACACCAGAGTTCAAAAGCATCAGTTCTTCGGCGCTCAGCCTTCTTCACAGTCCAACTCTCACATCCATACATGACCACAGGAAAACCATAGCCTTGACTAGATGGACCTTAGTCGGCAAAGTAATGTCTCTGCTTTTTAATATGCTATCTAGGTTGGTCATAACTTTTCTTCCAAGGAGTAAGCGTCTTTTCATTTCATGGCTGCAGTCACCATCTGCAGTGATTTTGGAGCCCAGAAAAATAAAGTCTGACACTGTTTCCACTGTTTCCCCATCTATTTCCCATGAAGTGATGGGACTGGATGCCATGGTCTTCGTTTTCTGAATGTTGAGCTTTAAGCCAACTTTTTCACTCTCCTCTTTCACTTTCATCAAGAGGCTTTTGAGTTCCTCTTCACTTTCTGCCATAAGGGTGGTGTCATCTGCATATCTGAGGTTATTGATATTTCACCTGGCAATCTTGATTCCAGCTTGTGCTTCATCCAGCCCAGTGTTTCTCATGATGTACTCTGCATAGAAGTTAAATAAGCAGGGTGACAATATACAGCCTCGACGTACTCCTTTTCCTATTTGGAACCAGTCTGTTGTTCCATGTCCAGTTCTGTTGCTTCCTGACCTGCATACAGGTTTCTCAAGAGGCAGGTCTGGTGGTCTGGTATTCCCATCTCTTTCAGAATTTTCCAGTTTATTGTGATCCACAGAGTCAAAGGCTTTGGCATAGTCAATAATATGCAATGAAATATTATTCAGTCATGAGAAAGAAAGAGATCCTGCATTTTCAACATGAGGATGAGCCTGGAGGGCATTGTGCTAAGTTAGTCAAGCTAGTCGCAGAAAATCAAACACTGCGTCTTCTCACTAATATATGGAAGCTAAAAGGTCAAACTCAAATGCAGAGAGAACAGTGGTTTCCAAAGGTGGGTCAAAGGAGAAAAATGCAGAGATGTTGGTGAAAAGTTGCAAAGTCTCAGTTATAAGGTAAGTTCTGGGGATCTAACGTATGGCGTGGTGACTCTAGTTATAACATCGTGCTGTATACTTCAGCTTTGCTAACAGGGTAAATCTTAAGTGTTCTCACCACAAAAAGAAACAACAATGGTACCTATGAGGTGGTTGATATGTTAATTAGGTTGATCATGGTACTTATTTCAATGTATATATCGAAACAACAAGTTGGACCTAGAGGGGAAGGATGGGGGGTGTGGGAGAGAAGCTCAAGAAGGAGGGATATATGTATACATATAGCTAATTCACTCAGTGATACAGCAGAAACACAACATTGTAAAGCAATTATACTCCAATTTAAAAAAAAGAAAACTTTTAAAAATACATAAATATTTTCTAAGACAAAAAAACCCCCAAGTTGTATACCTTAAATATATATAATGCCTATGTGTCAATTATTATAAGTGCCAATATTTTGGCCATCTGATGCAAAGAGCTGACTCGTTGGAGAAGACCCTGATGCTGGGAAAGATTGAAGGTAACAGGAGAAGGGGATGGCAGAGGATGAGATGGTTAGATAGCATCACCAAATCAATGAACGTGAATTTGAGCAAACTCCGGGAGACAGTGAAGGACAAGGGAGCCTGGCGTGCTGCAGTCCATGGGGTCACAAAGAGTCAGACACAGCTTAGCGATTGAACAACAACAACAGCAAATATGTCAATTATATGTCAATGAAGATGCTAAACAAATTAATTGATTACATAGATATGGAGGGTACGTCCTGCCCTTTGAATCTGGACGGGCTAGGCAGAAATGTGGCACAAGGGACACTCTGGCAGCGACTTTCTGCCTCTTGGAGTCCATGCCATGTTGTGAAGAAGCTCAAGCAGCTCTGGGAGAAGCCCACGTGGATGGCGAGGGGCCAGTTTGTCAGCCATATGACTGAGCCACCTTGAGAGTAGGTCTCCTAACTCCTATCCAGGCCCCCTGGCTAAACAGTCCCAGAATAAGCACAGGCATTCCCTTCAAACCCTGCCCAAATAGCAAATTTGGGATCAAATAAACTATCGTTGCTTCTTAAGACTGTTTTGGGTTGGTTCATTACACAACCATAACCCGCAGAATACCAATAGAGTATATCCATAAACATAGTTTAAAAATTCAAAAATGAAGAAGTATGTGATTTAGAAACAATGGTAAATATCCACATAAAATCCAAAAGAAAGTGAGATGGTTGCCTCAGAGAGCAGTGAGGGAGACAGGAAACTGGTTTTCGTTTATTGCTACAAACCTTACAGATCTATCTGATACTTTAAATCACATTAATGTATAACGTGGATAAAAATTAAAGCTAAAACTAAAAAAAAAAAAAAATTCCTTTTTTTTGTTTCTTTTTCCTTAGCAGGAATGAATATGCAATGGGTTTAAAAGGTTTCTTGTACACTCAGCAAGGGGTGTATTAAGCAGTCCATTATCCCAGTAGCCAAGATAAAATTCTCGCTGACAGGAGAGCTGGTATTGCCACTTGGCTAAAATGCTGCCTAAGGTCTTTCTTTTAAAGATTCAGGTAACCGTCTGGGTGGTGACGAGGCCCGGCTGCCTCACTGGAGCCCCTAGGTGCCTTGTTCATTCTGTGTCTGCGCCCAGGCCAGGGCGGTCCCTCAGGTGAGGCTGCCGGCCCAGGGGTGGCGGCTCCACAGAAGAGCTGTGCCTCGGGGGGCCCTGGCTGCAGGAGCTGGTGGCTCAGAGTCATGGACTTCAGGGTTAAATGGAGCGGGGGGCGGGTGGGCGTGGAAGCAGATTGAATGGAAGGAGGAAGGTGCCTTCTACAACAAAGAAGGTTCTGGACATGGAGGAGGGTGCTCTCATCACTTGCCCATGACTGAGTTAGTGTGGCAGGATCATCTCTTTGAACCTTGTCTTTTTAGGGGTTTCTATGATTTGAGGGTCTTTGTTGTTTAATATGTAGAAACCCATCTTGGTTGGGGGGGAATACATTTAAATACTTTAAAGAAGTTATTGTACTTGACCGGATTCCTGAGTTGCATCGCTTCTTTAACATTCTTAAACTGTACTTCCTCACTTCTGGAGAGCCGTCAGCCAAACACTGAAAAAGCAACAGACACCGAAGTGCGAAATGAAACATGAAACAAAAACTCTCCTTTAGCATAAATTTACCCTAATAGATTTTCAAACTAACCAAGCTTCTATTGGAATAAAATTGTCCTCATTCTTACGGTGCAAAATCAGAGTGAAATTGGTTTCGGTTCTGAGTTACAAGAGGCTCTTGACTTTCTTAGGCTTTTATTTCCACACATTATATATATCCATGTCCAAACCACCTTGCAGCACCAGAGCTGTCTTTCGTATGGAATAGCCCCCATGCTTACCCAGCGCCCTCTTACCTCCCAGGCGGACACCCAGGAAGCTCAGCAACATCCCACGTGGCCCCCCAGGAAAAGAGGACAAAATTAAACTTGTGTTCACTTCCTGTATCCCAGCTGCGGTGGGAACAGTCATACCACTTCTACGGGGTTGGTGGGAGGCCGAAAGGTGAGGTGAGGAGGAGGGTTCAGGGAGCACTTGCCCTAGAAAGGGAGCCTCCATTTCTCCAAATATCTGGAGTGTGGGGACTAGGGGTGGGGTATCAATGATCAAAGCCTTCCTGTTCCCAGCTGTTGCCCTGCTCTCATCTGAGTGACAGGACTGTCACTACGTCTCAGGGGACATCCTGAGATTGGGTGGGCAGGATGCAAGCAGAAGATATCCCCCCGGGGATCCCCAGGTGCCCTGTGGGCTCCGCATTGCCCCCTGCTGGTAGTGCCTGCAGTGGGCCGCATGCGGGGGGCTGAGACACAGCCCAGGGAGCCCAGGGTGGTAAATGGGGATAACGGTAGAAGGTGCTGGGCTCCAGATGAGACCCCACAGGACTAGGCCTTCTTCCCAGAGAACAGAGAGACTGAGACAACTGTCCCCCACAGAGCAGGCTCCAAGGAGCTGGCCATCCCCTGGCCCCAGGCATCTATAACCCCGGAGTGCAGGACCGGAGGTGTTATCTCTTACTGCAGAACATAAGCCATGCTGCCTGCTGCCTGGTCATCCCTGGGCCCCAGGGGAGGGAGCATGACAGCCTCTCATCTCACTTAGGTGACTCGGGCCCAGAAGTGGGGAGCCAGGTGCCCTGGTGGGAACTTGGACAAACATTTTTATTTGCTGCAATGACATGTAGTTTGTGTCTGGTCTCAGGCCCTGCCCAGGCCCAGGACAAAATTCACAAGAAATCAAGCAGGAGCATAGCTGATGATCACATAATGTCATTCTAAGAAGAACATTCAAAGAGACTGTGCACTCCATACCTGTCATTGTGACTAAAATTAAAAACAGTGCTGGTGGTGTGGATGCAGAGAAATGGTATCCCTCATGTGCTGCTGATGGAATCCAAAGTTATGTGGCCACTCTGCTAACAGTTGGGCAGTTCCTCTGTTTTCTTTTTTTTTTTTTTCTGGGGGGCGGGGGGTTGTTGGTGGTAGAAATTTCTTAATAGACAAAAACAAAACAAAACAAAAACCAAACTACACGTGCACAACCATATGACCTAGCAATTCCACTCTTGGGCATACATCCCAAAGAAATGGAAGGAAATGAAATGGTCACAGAAAAACCTGTCCTTGAAGACTGGTGGCAGCTTGAGTTAAAACAGGCAAAACTGGATCAGCCTTGAGGACCTTGCACACGAGAATGGTTAAACATGCCCTAAAATCCACTCACCCCCAGACACTGCCCAGTGGCACAAAGGAGCCAGCTGGGATCCTTGCTCTGGTGGAGAGAGAATAGGAGAAAACATACAAGCATACTGTATTATTTCTTGCAACCGCATGTGAATCTACACTTAGATCAAACAACCAAATTAAAAAAAAAAAAAAAAGGGACTGGGAACTCAAGACTAATAGGGGAATAACAAACCTTTAACCTACTGGTCAAAAGAATCAATCAATTAATTAGGGGCCTGCCCAGGAATTAGTCTCTCCTGATCTTTAGCCAAGAATTTTCTGAGCACAGGATTATGTGGGGGACAGGGCAGCTGTGGGGTAGGGGGCAGAAGCAGGAAGGAGCCCCCAGCAGGCAGGTCCTCTGGAAGCTGGAGGGTAACCTGGGTCAGTGTGGTGAGCAGGTGGGACAGCAGGTCAAGGAGGAGGAACCTGGAAGCTCTGCCTGAGGGGAGGGCACCTGGGCAGGGGGCTGGGTAGGAAGATGCTGGTGGCCACTGCAGTGTGGCTCCGGGGTGAGGGGGCCAGAGTTGGGAGGGGGCTACCCAGGTCCGCTGGGGTGGGTGAGGGAGGGAAGAAGGGTTTTTTTCCTTTGAAAACAATTTCTTAATTGTGATTTTAAAAAAGCACAACATAGAAGTTGCCATCTTAACAATTCTTAAGACACAGTTCAGTGGTGCTAAGTCTATTCACATGGTTGGTCCCAGACCTCCAGAACTTGGTCATTTTGCAAAACTGGAAGTCTGTATCCATTAAACAACTCCTCAGTTTCCCTTTCCTCCCAGCTACTGGCAGCTGCCATCCAACTTTTCATTTCTAATCATTTGACTGCTTGAGATGCCTTTGTTGTTCAGTTGCTCAGTCCTGTCTGACTCTTTGTAACCTCATGGACTGTAGCACACCAGGCTTCCCTGTCATTCACTTTCCCCTGGAGCTTGCTCAAACTAATGTCCACTAAGTCGGTGATGCCATCCAGCCATCTCATCCTCTGTTGCCCCCTTCTCCTCCCACCTTCAATCTTTCCCAGCATCAGGGTCTAGAAAAGACCCTGAGTCAGCTCTTCAGACTAGGTGGCCAAAGTGTTGGAGTTTCAGCTTCAGCATCCGTCCTTCCAATGAATATTCAGGGTTTATTTCCTTTAGGATTGACTGGTTTGACCTCCTTGTAGTCCAAGGGACTCTCAAGAGTCTTCTCCAACACCACAGTTCAAAAGTATCAATTCTTCAGTGCCCAGCCTTCTTTATGGTCTAACTCTCACATCTGTATGTGACTATGGGAAAAACCATAGCTTTGACTATATGGACCTTTGTCAGCAAAGTAATGTCTCTACTTTTTAATATACTGTTTAGGTTTCTCTTGGCTTTTCTTTCAAAGAGCTTACTTGGGATGCCCAATGAAGTAAAACCACATAGTATTTGTCTTTTTGTGGCTGATGTACTTCGTTGAAACTTCCCTGATGACTCAGCAGTGAAGAATCCACCTGCCAATGCAGGAGACGTGGGATTGATCCCTGAATCAGAAAGATCCCCTGGAATTTACTATGGACAGAGGACCCTGGCAGGAAACACTCCATGGGATGGCAAAAGAGTCAGACACAACTTAACAACTAAACAAAAACCACGGCAACTGCATCACTGAGCATCATGTCCTCAAGGTTCATCCATATAATAGGAGCTATCGAACTTTCCTTCCTTTTGAAGGCAGCATAATATTCCACTGGGGCTTCCCTGGTGGCAGATGATAAATAATTCACCTGCAATGCAGGAGGCCTGGGTTCAATCCCTGGGACAAGAAGGTCCCTGGACAAGGGCATGACAACCCACTGCAGTATTCTTGCCTGGAGAATCCCCATGGACAGAGGAGCCTGGCAGGCTACAGACCATAAGGTGGAAAAGAGTCAGACGCAACGGAGCAGCTAAGCACAGCATTCCACTGTAGAGTTATATCATGCTTTGTTCATCCATTTGTCGGCTGTGGATGTTGACTTGCTTGCACCTCTTGGCTACTGTGAATAACACTGCTAAAATGTGAGCGTGCAAATACCTCTTCCAGATCTTGCTTTTAATTGCTGAGGATACACACCCAGAAGTCAGATTGTTGGATTGGAGAAATGCTTTTGAACCCAACTTGGGGTTACCGAAACCTTTTAGCACCTTATCAGAAGCTGTTCCTATGAGTGTGTGTGGCCTGTGGAGAGAACAGACTCACCTCTGCCTTCCATTTACCTGTCCAATGAAGCAGAGGTCAACTTCAGTTAATGGGGCACTGGGCCCAAGCCTGTCGACCCGTTTCAGGCACCTTACACACACACACACACACAAACAGCACTGAAGACCCAGCACTTCAGTAACTGAAGACACAGACAAGGCCCCCAATCTGCTGTCACCTCCAGCCCTGTCCTCCACAGCAGAAGCTGGGCCCAGGCTCCCGGGGGCCCCCACTAGCCCCACACCTCCTGCCCAGGTCAAGTCTGGTGAGGAGCTGAGCAGGGGGCAGGGCAGACAGGCCTCCCCATGGATCTCTGCCTCAGGGCACCAGGGAACTAACCCAGACCCCTGGGCCAGGCTATGTCCCTCAGCGCTGGGAACCAAACCAGGCCGAGTCTCAGGAAACACTGAACACATGAAGGAAGGAGAGACGGTTCTCCCACAGGACTTGGTGAGCAGAGGGCTGGGAGGAGCCTCAGTCAGGACCTTGAAAATGTTCCTCAGGCCTAAGACATCTGCACCCTAATCCCCACCCAACCCTGAGGAGACAGCTGGGGACCATCCTGTGAGGGAGGGACCTGAATCCTCAGGACCCCTACTGGCTCAGCCACAACCACGACCTCCCCCTGACAACAGGGCTCAAAGTCATAGGGCAGGTGAGGGGCAGGGTGTGGCCACCCAGGAAACTGGGAGGGACACAGAGACTTTAAAAGCAGGGATTTCAGCCTGGACAGCTAGTACTGACCTGGTACCTGGTGTCCCAGCCTTGCCCAAGACCCAGGGAAAGCCTTGCCCTCCCCAGGTCCCATCCTGACCCTCTGCCATCACACAGCCATGCAGGGGGCCTGCGTGCTGCTGCTCCTGGGCCTGCAGCTACAACTCTCCTTTGGCATCATCCCAGGTAATCAGGCAGCTCTCGGCACCCCCTACTCACAGGGGTTGGCCCCAGGCTGACCTGACCAACACTCTCCCCTTGGGCAGTCGAGGAGGAAGACCCCGCCTTCTGGAACCGCCAGGCAGCCCAGGCCCTCGATGTGGCTAAGAAGCTGCAGCCCATCCAGACAGCCGCCAAGAATGTCATCCTCTTCTTGGGGGATGGTGAGTGCGCTAGGCTGGTCCACCCCCTGTCCCCTGACAGGCCTGGAACACTGTGATGCCGGCTGACCCAGGCTGGCCCCTGGAACTCGGACCTGAGACACTGTGTACCTTCAGGGATGGGAGTGCCTACGGTGACAGCCACTCGGATTCTAAAGGGACAGATGAATGGCAAGCTGGGACCTGAGACACCCCTGGCCATGGACCAGTTCCCATATGTGGCTCTGTCCAAGGTAAGGTCAACTGTCCAAGGTAAGGTCTACACTAGAGGGGTGGGTAGGGCCTAAGGAGCAGGGTAGGAGGGAAAGCCCCAGGAGGGTCTGGGGCTGAGATAGGGGCCGGGGCTGTAAGGATGGGTCCAGGGGCTGGGGCAGGAGCTGGGTGTCTACCCCAGCAGAGCTGAAGCCATCTATGCTCCCAGACATACAACGTGGACAGACAGGTGCCAGACAGCGCAGGCACGGCCACCGCCTACCTGTGTGGGGTCAAGGGCAACTATAAGACCATTGGTGTAAGTGCAGCCGCCCGCTACAACCAGTGCAACACGACAAGTGGGAACGAGGTCACATCTGTGATGAACCGGGCCAAGAAAGCAGGTGGGCTTGAGAGTCAGTATCCCGGGCAGGGACGGGTTCAGAGACCTCGGTGGCCCACCGTGACCTCTGCCACCCTCAGGCAAGTCAGTGGGAGTGGTGACCACCTCCAGGGTGCAGCACGCCTCCCCAGCCGGGGCCTACGCGCACACGGTGAACCGAAACTGGTACTCAGACGCCGACCTGCCTGCCGATGCCCAGACGTATGGCTGCCAGGACATCGCCACTCAGCTGGTCTACAACATGGACATTGACGTGCGACATGATGAGATCGGGGCGGGGCTGGGCAGAGGGGGTGGGACACTCTCAACACAGTCCCAGGCAACCCACAGCCTTGGAGTCTTGAAGGATCTCCACGGGTTTGTGGGGGTGAGGAGGGGCACCCTGTAGGAGTTACAGGTGGGGACAGGCCTTTCCCACAGACCTGGTTGGGGAGGTAGGGGCTGTGTGAGAGGAGTAAAGGGCCAGCCAGGCCCCTAACCCACCTGCCCTAATCTCTGGCTCCAGGTGATTCTGGGTGGAGGCCGAAAATACATGTTTCCTGAGGGCACCCCAGACCCTGAATACCCAAATGATGTTAATCAGACCGGAGTCCGGAAGGACAAGCGGAATCTGGTGCAGGAGTGGCAGGCCAAGCACCAGGTGATGAGGGCTCATGGGTGCAGGGTACAGCGGGGCCAGGCCTGGGGTGTTGGGCTATGGGCTGAGGCCTGGTTCTGCCCTCCCAGGGAGCCCAGTATGTGTGGAACCGCACAGCGCTCCTTCAGGCAGCCAGTGACTCCACTGTAACACACCTCATGGGTAACGACTCCACCCACAACCACTGTCCTCCGTGGGATGGGTGCCATGGGCCACCCCCATCCTCAGCTTGAGTGAGGGTCACCACTGCTCCCCTTTCCCACAGGCCTCTTTGAGCCGGCAGACATGAAGTATAATGTTCAGCAAGACCACACCAAAGACCCGACCCTGGAGGAGATGACGGAGGCAGCCTTACAAGTGCTGAGCAGGAACCCCCAGGGCTTCTACCTCTTTGTGGAGGGTGAGTGGCAGCCCCTTGCGGAACAGAGGCATGATGAGGGCCATCAGGGTGGGTTTGGTATCTTATATGTGACCTTCTTGCAGGAGGCCGCATTGACCACGGTCACCATGAAGGCAAAGCTTATATGGCCCTGACTGATACAGTCATGTTTGACAATGCCATCGCCAAGGCTAACGAGCTCACTAGTGAACTGGACACGCTGATCCTTGCCACTGCAGACCATTCCCATGTCTTCTCTTTTGGTGGCTACACACTGCGTGGGACCTCCATTTTCGGTAAGCCCTGGTAGAGTGGCAGGTCCTTGTCCCTAAGTTGCGAGGCACAAAATGCTCTGAGCCAGTTCCCTCCTCTGTCAAGTAGGGTAGTAACAGCAACTGCCCTGCATCACTCTGGTGAGGATTAAGTCACTGAACAGACAAGACCTGCCTGGGCTCTGCACACAGGAGGCACTGCAAAGGCAGGGGTCAGTGTGATCATGGGGTCCCCTCTTCCCTGAAGGTCTGGCCCCCAGCAAGGCCTCAGACAGCAAGTCCTACACCTCCATCCTCTACGGCAATGGCCCTGGCTATGCACTTGGCGGGGGCTCGAGGCCTGATGTTAATGACAGCACAAGCGGTAAGTGTAGTGGGTGGGGCGCTGGGAGGTGGGGACCCTGGCCACCTAGGGAACCCTAGGGAGGGGAAGGCTGCCTCCCTTGTCACATTAACTCCCCACCTTCTGGCCAGAGGACCCCTCGTACCGGCAGCAGGCCGCTGTGCCCTTGTCTAGTGAGTCCCACGGGGGCGAAGACGTGGCAGTGTTTGCACGCGGCCCTCAGGCGCACCTGGTGCACGGCGTGCAGGAGGAGACCTTCGTGGCGCACCTCATGGCCTTTGCGGGCTGCGTGGAGCCCTACACCGACTGCAATCTGCCGGACCCCGCTGGCGTCTCCGACGCCGCACACCTGGCAGCCAGCCAGCCTTTACTGGCTCTGTTGGCCGGGGCGATGCTGCTGCTGCTGGCTCCCACCTTGTACTAACCCCTACCAGTTCCAGGTCTCGGGACTTCCCGCTCTCCTGCCCAAAATCTCCCAGCGCAGGCCCTACCAGAGCTACCACCTTGGAGTCCCCACCCCAAAGTCCTATCCTAGTGGCCACTCCCGAAGACCTGACCCGGCCCCACCACCAGAGCTTCACCTCCCAGCAGTGAAGGATTCACCTCCCAGCAGTGAAGGATTCACCTTCTAGCATTGAAGGAGCCTCAGCTCACAGCCCTTCATGGCCCAGCCCAGCCTGGAGGCTGAGGCCCTGATTTCCCTGTGACCCCCGTAGACCTACTGTCCGACCCCAACTTCAGTGGCTTGGGATTTTGTGTTCTGCCACCTCGAACCCCAGTAAGAGGACTCGGACCATCCAGACTCCCCCCACTGCCCACAGCCCCACCTGAGGACCAGGCTGGCATGGTCCCAGGGGTTCCAGGCACGGCTGGAACCCACACCTTGCCTTCTGGTGACCCTGGGACTCTGGGGTTTCCGGGAGGCATGGCAACTGAGGAGGCGTGGTGCCCGAGGAGGTGTGGCTCCTGGGGAGCTATGGCTTCCAGTCCCCCATGAACCCACCTTGTGGGCACCTCGCCCGCCATGGAGACGTCTGGGGTCAGGAGCCCCGGGGGACCCTGGACAGAGCTCTCAGCAGCCCCTCCTAGGAACCCAGGGTACCATTACAGAGAGGAGACAGCGACACAGAGGAGAGGACACTTGTCCCAGGTCCTTCAGCTGCTATGAAGGTGGCCCCGGTGCCCCTTCCATGCTGGGAGATCCCAGGAACAGCGTGGGAACTGGGGGTAGGGACACAGGCCCCGCCCTCCTGGGAGGGAGGAAGCAGCCCTCAAATAAACTGTTCTAAGTGTGATACGGGAGTGACACGTGTGGGAAGAAAAGCCCTTAGGTGGGGGCACAGAGTATGTGTCCGTGTGTGGGGGGAGAGGAGGGAGTGGGTGATTCACATCAGTAAGTCAGAGAGAGGCTGAGGAGGCTGACACTGAGCAAAGACCAAAGGTGGTGAGGGCGGGACCAACGCAGAAGGACATCGGTGCAGGGGCCCGAGGGAGTCAGCAGGGCCAGGTGAGGCCAGCGGCTGGACCAAGTTGGGGCTTTCCCCTCCCCCGAAGCCAGGCTTTCACCTTCCCTGAAAACAGAGAGACAGTCCCCAGCCGCAATACTTACCCTTCCTACCTCCCTGCCTGATGCCCAGGCAGTTACCTCCCTGGTCCCATGAGTTCCACTAGATGTGGCCCTCAAGAAAAAGGGCTTCCCTGTTGGTTCAGCTGGTAAAGAATCCTCCTGCAATGTAGGAGACCTGGATTTGATCCCTGGGTTTGGAGGATCCCCTGGAGAAGGGAATGGCTACCCACTACAGTATACTTGCCTGGATAATCCCCATGGACAGAGGAGCCTGGCAGGCTACAGACCATAAGGTGGAAAAGAGTCAGACATGACTGGGCAACCAAGCACAATATTACATTGTAGAGTTATATCATGCTTTGTTCATCCATTTGTCTGCATGGATGGTTGAGTCGCTTGCGCCTCTTGGCTACTGTGAGTAATGCTACTAAACTGCGAGTGTGCAAATACCTCTTCCAGATCATGATTTCAATTCTTGGGGAAACACACCAGAAGTGGGATTGTTGGATGGGAGAATGCTTTTGAACCCAACCTGGGGTTACCGAAACCTTTTAGCTCCTTATCAGAAGCTGTTCCTATGAGTGTGTGTGGCCTGTGGAGAGAACAGACTCACCTCTGCCTTCCATTTACCTATCCAACGAAGCAGAGGTCAACTTCAGTTAATGGGGCACTGGGCCCACGCCTGTCGACCTGTTTCAGGCACCTTACACACACACACACACACACACACACACACAGCACTGCAGACCCAGCACTTCAGTAACTGAAGACACAGACAAGGCCCCCAATCTGCTGTCACCTCCAGCCCTGTCCTCCACAGCAGAAGCTGGGCCCAGGCTCCCAGGGGCCCCCATTAGCCCAGTGCCCACACCTCCTGCCCAGGTCAAGTCTGGTGAGGAGCTGAGCAGGGGGCAGGGCAGACAGGCCTCCCCATGGATCTCTGCCTCAGGGCACCAGGGAACTAACCCAGACCCCTGGGCCAGGCTATGTCCCTCAGCACTGGGAACCAAACCAGGCCGAGTCTCAGAAAACACTGAACACATGAAGGAAGGAGAGACGGTTCTCCCACAGGACTTGGTGAGCAGAGGGCTGGGAGGAGCCTCAGTCAGGACCTTGAAAATGTTCCTCAGGCCTAAGACATCTGCACCCTAATCCCCACCCAACCCTGAGGAGACAGCTGGGGACCATCCTGTGAGGGAGGGACCTGAATCCTCAGAACCCCTACTGGCTCAGCCACACCCACCACATCCCCCTGGCAACAGGGTTCAAAGTCATAGGGCAGGTGAGGGGCAGGGTGTGGCCACCCAGGAAACCGGGAAGGACACGGAGACTTTAATAGCAGGGACAAAGTCTACCTACATTTAAGCCTGGGCAGCCAGTGCTGCAGCCGGTCCCTGGTGCCCCAGCGTTGCCTGAGACCCGGCCTCCCCAGGTTCCATCCTGACCCTCCGCCATCCCACAGCCATGCAGGGGGCCTGTGTGCTGCTGCTGCTGGGCCTGTGGCTACAGCTCTCCCTCGGCCTCATCCCAGGTAATCAGGCAGCTCCTGGTGCCCCGTACTCACAGGGGTTGGCCCCAGGCTAACCTGACCAACACTCTCCCCTTGGGCAGTCGAGGAGAAAGACCCTGCCTTCTGGAACCGCCAGGCAGCCCAGGCCCTCGATGTGGCTAAGAAACTGCAGCCCATCCAGAGAGCCGCCAAGAATGTCATCCTCTTCTTGGGGGACGGTGAGTGCGCTAGGCCAGTCCACTCCCTGTCCCCCGACAACCCTGGAGCCCAGGGCTGCCGGCTGACCCAGGCTGGCCCCAGGGACTCAGGCCTGACACAGTGTGTACCTTCAGGGATGGGGGTTTCCACGGTGACAGCCACTCGGATCCTAAAGGGGCAGATGGCTGGCAAGCCAGGACCTGAGACACCCCTGGCCATGGACCAGTTCCCATACCTGGCTCTGTCCAAGGTAAGGGCCGAGTGGCCTCAGAGTGGTCTACTCCAGAGGGGTTGATGCGGGCCTAGGGAGAGTGTAGGAGAGAAAGCCCCAAGAGCGTTGGGGGCTGAGATAGGGGCCAGGGGCTGGATGATGGGCCCAGGGCCTGGGTCAGGATCTGGGTGTCTACCCCAGCAGAGCTAAAGGCGTCTCTGCCCCCAGACATACAACGTGGACAGACAAGTGCCAGACAGTGCAGGCACGGCCACCGCCTACCTGTGTGGGGTCAAGGGCAACTACAGAACCATTGGTGTAAGTGCAGCCGCCCGCTACAACCAGTGCAACACGACATATGGGAATGAGGTCACATCTGTGATGAACCGGGCCAAGAAAGCAGGTAGGCTTGGGAGTCAGCTTCCTGGGCAGGGACAGGTTCAGAGACCTCAGTGGCCCACTGTGACCTCTGCCACCCTCAGGCAAGTCAGTGGGAGTGGTGACCACCACCAGGGTGCAGCACGCCTCCCCAGCCGGGGCCTACGCGCACACGGTGAACCGAAACTGGTACTCAGATGCCGACCTGTCTTCCGATGCCCAGAGGAATGGCTGCCAGGACATCGCCAAACAGCTGGTCTACAACATGGACATTGACGTGCGACATGAGGGGCACAGGCTGGGGCTGGGCAGAGGTGGTGGGGGACACTCTCAAAATACTCGCAGGCAAACTCCAGCTCTGTGGTCTTTCGGGGTCTCCATGGGTGTGTGTGTGCATGTGTGCTGGGGCGGCACCAGGTAGGGGGTGGGGACGGGCCTTTCCCACAGACCTGGTTGGGGAGGTAGGGGCTGTGTGAGAGGAGTAAAGGGCCAGTCAGGCTCCTAACCCACCTGCCCTAATCTATGGCTCCAGGTAATCCTGGGTGGAGGCCGAAAATACATGTTTTCTGAGGGGACACCAGACCCTGAGTACCCAGATAATGTCTCTCAGAACGGAGTCCGGAAGGACAAGCGGAATCTGGTGCAGGAGTGGCAGGCCAAGCACCAGGTGATGGGGGCTCATGGGTGCGGGGGGTACAGCGGGGCCAGGCCTGGGGTGTTGGGCTATGGGCTGAGGCCTGGTTCTGCCCTCCCAGGGAGCCCAGTATGTGTGGAACCGCACAGCGCTCCTTCAGGCCGCTAGTGACTCCAATGTAACACACCTCATGGGTAACGACTCCACCCACAACCACTGTCCTCCGTGGGATGGGTGCCATGGGCCACCCCCATCCTCAGCTTGAGTGAGGGTCACCACTGCTCCCCTTTCCCACAGGCCTCTTTGAGCCGGCAGACATGAAGTATAATGTTCAGCAAGACCACACCAAAGACCCGACTCTGGAGGAGATGACGGAGGCAGCCTTACAAGTGCTGAGCAGGAACCCCCAGGGCTTCTACCTCTTTGTGGAGGGTGAGTGGCAGCCCCTTGCGGAACAGAGGCATGATGAGGGCCATCAGGGTGGGTTTGGTATCTTATATGTGACCTTCTTGCAGGAGGCCGCATTGACCACGGTCACCATGATAGCAAAGCTTATATGGCCCTGACCGAGGCGGTCATGTTTGACAATGCCATCGCCAAGGCTAACGAGCTCACTAGCGAACTGGACACACTGATCCTTGTCACTGCAGACCATTCCCATGTCTTCTCTTTTGGTGGCTACACACTGCGTGGGACCTCCATTTTCGGTAAGCCCAGGTAGAGTGGCAGGTCCTTGTCCCTAAGTTACGAGGCACAAAGTGCTCTGAGCCAGTTCCCTTCTCTGTCAAGTGGGGTAGTAACAGCAACTGCCCTGCATCCCTCTGGTAAGTATTAAGTCACTGAACAGACAAGACCTGCCTGGGCTCTGCACACAGGAGGCACTGCAAAGGCTGGAGTCAGTGTGATCACGGGGTCCCCTCTTCCCTGAAGGTCTGGCCCCCAGCAAGGCCTTAGACAGCAAGTCCTACACCTCCATCCTCTACGGCAATGGCCCTGGCTATGCACTTGGCGGAGGCTCGAGGCCTGATGTTAATGACAGCACAAGCGGTAAGTGTACTGGGTGGGGCGCTGGGAGGTGGGGACCCTGGCCACCTAGGGAACTCTAGGGAGGGGAAGGCTGCCTCCCTTGTCACATTAACTCCCCACCTTCTGGCCAGAGGACCCCTCGTACCGGCAGCAGACGGCTGTGCCCCTGTCTAGCGAGACCCACGGGGGCGAAGACGTGGCGGTGTTCGCACGCGGCCCTCAGGCGCATCTGATGCACGGCGTGCAGGAGGAGACCTTCGTGGCGCACCTCATGGCCTTTGCGGGCTGCCTGGAGCCCTACACCAACTGCAGTCTGCTGGCCTCTGCCGGCGTCTCCGACGCCGCGCACCTGGCAGCCAGCCCACCTTCACTGGCTCTGTTGGCCGGGGCGATGCTGCTGCTGCTGGCTCCCACCTTGTACTAACCCCTACCAGTTCCAGGTCTCGGGACTTCCCGCTCTCCTGCCCAAAATCTCCCAGTGCAGGCCCTACCAGAGCTACCACCTTGGAGTCCCCACCCCAAAGTCCTATCCTAGCGGCCACTCCTGGAGACCCGACCCTGTTCCCCTACCAGAGCTTCACCTCCCAGCAGTGAAGGATTCACCTTCCAGCATTGAAGGAGCCTCAGCTCACAGCCCTTCATGGCCCAGACTATCTCGGAGACTGAGGCCCTGATTTCCCTGTGACACCCGTAGACCTACTGTCCGACCCCAACTTCAGTGGCTTGGGATTTTGTGTTCTGCCACCTCGAACCCCAGTAAAGGGGCTCGGACCATCCAGACTCCCCCCACTGCCCACAGCCCCACCAGGCTGGCACTGTACCCAGGGGTTCCAGGCCCGGCTGGAACCCGCACCATGCCTTTAGGCGACCCTGGGACTCTGGGGTTTGGGGAGGTGCGGCTTTCCGGGAGGCGTCGTTTCCAATGGGCGTGGTTTCTTGGAGGCGTGGCTCTGTCCTGGAACCCACCCTGTGGTCAGCCGGGGCCCAAGGAGAAGTCTCAGGCCAGGAGCTCCGGGGTACCCTGGACAGAGTCCTCAGCGGCCCCTCCTAGGAACCCAGTGGTACCATTACAGAGAGGAGACAGCGACACAGAGGAGACTTGTCCCAGGTCCCTCAGCTGCTGTGAGGGCGGCCATGGTGCCCCTTCCAGACTGGGGCATCCCAGTAGCAGCAGGGGAACTGGGGACACAGGCCCCGCCCTCCTGGGAGGGAGGAAGAAGCCCTCAAATAAACTGTTCTAAGTATGATACAGGAGTGATACATGTGTGAAGAGAAGCCCTTAGCTCGTCGGGGCACAGAGTGTGTGTCTGGGTGAGGGGGGTGGTGATTCACATCAGGAGGTCAGCGAGGGGCTGATGAAGGGCTGACATTGAGCAAAGACCAAAGGCAACACAGAAGGACAGTGATGCAGGACTGGGTGTGGTCAGCAGGGGGACCTATTTGGGGGAGCCGGGCGGGTCACAGAGTCAAAGCTGAGGGAATGGGAGGATGGGGGAGCAGCTGGAATTTCATCCAGAGTGTGGGAGCGGGGTGGAAGGCTGTGAGCAGGGACAGAATAGGACTGGAAGACTCTAGAAAATATCCTGCTGACCTCTGATAAGAGAAGACTATTCTGCTTCTTTTTCTGTTGTGGGGGTGTAGGAGGGAGCTGGGAAACCAGAGAGGAAGTACAGACTCCTAACATTTCTGACCTCTATCTGAAAATATTCAGGAGCACCCACTCCGATATAAAAACACTGAGTACGTGAAAGTGAAAGTGTTAGTCACTCACATGTGTCTTCCTCGTTTGCGACCCCATGGGCTGTAGCCTGCCAGGCTCCTCTGTCCATGGGATTCTCCAATCAAGAAAACTGGAATGGGTTGCCATTTCCTGCTCCTGGGAATCTTCCCTACCCATGGTTTGAACCCGGGTGTCTTGCATTGCAGGCGGATTCTTTACTGTCTGAGTCATGTAACCTACCCCACAGACACATTCCAAAGAATTTTATAGGATTGAAGACAGCCATATTTTCCAATACATTTTACAAAACTACAAATTTCTTTGTACTTTTACAAAGCTGCAGGGAAAGCATTTTGCTCTCACTAGAAATGTTAATATGACTGAACGTGCTTCCGTATTTACTCACATTTTGATTTCGCACTGTAAAATATCAACCTGAAGGCCAGGCTCTCAGGACAGTTTGCTTCAACTCTGGTTTTCAGTGACTGTCACAAACTATGGAGCTGAATGGAAGGAGGGCTTTACTAAATTATTGGACTGGTTTTTACACTCCACCCACCAACTGTGCAAAGGCATTTTGTTACAATGCAGCTTGTGCGGGTCAACCTTCTCTGTTGTCAGTTAGCTGGTCCAAAAAACCAAAGGTAAAGAGCTACCTGTTTATGTTTCATAAATGGGTTCAAATCCCAAGGGAACTCTTCATTTTCAAACTACATATTTTGCAAACAGATTATTCTGGAATTCATGGTGATGGTCACACAACATTGAATATTAAAAAAAAAAACTGCAGAATAGTATACTTGAAAAAGGTGAGTTTTATGCTACATAAATGAAACCTAACTTACAAAAACAGTTCTGTTTCCAAGCTTTTAAAAAGTGTGTAGGTCCAAGTGTTGGCACAAAATCATGTCCATGGACATATTTTCAAGAATCAGTTCTAAAATCTTTACCATGAAGGGGCAGATGCAGAGAAAGTATACTTATTTTTTTCAAGCTCTTTTTTTTTTTTTAGTGCTTAAGACTGATAGTTGCTGATGAAAGAAATTTTTACATATCAGGTGTGAGGAACTCATTCTGTCTTACATGAGCTCACTTGATTTTTGGCCTATCAAACATACTTCGTACATCTAATTTAATTCTTAAAAAAAGGGAACATTGAGTAGGCATAAAGAATGTCCAAGTTAAAAAAAAATTTAAAATTCCTCCCTTTCTGGGACACCAATCCTGGTCCAATCTTCGGACTCCCTCCTCAGCTGCCAAGGCCATTACTGACTCTCTTTATGTGCTGATCTGATTTTTTTTTTTAAACCTTGAAGGATTGTATCCATGACTTATTTTATTTTTTTGTTCTGACAATATGTAAAACCATGCTGAAATCCATGCCTCTCCAGAGCAGTTTCTCCCAGTTTCCTCCAGATATCAGGCTGTCTTCCAGGTGATAGTCTTCAGTTTGGCTCAAATAAAACTCTTTACAATTCCTATTAGCATTATGGATTGTTTGTAGATTATTTTCGTCAACATGTGTGTCACCTAGAGAAATATCAGCATGTTGACTTTTAAGAAGGAAGGGGAGTCAGGAAGAAAGAGGGCAGAAGGACTCACGC
Organism: Ovis aries; assembly: GCF_016772045.2. Classification (NCBI taxonomy): domain Eukaryota; kingdom Metazoa; phylum Chordata; class Mammalia; order Artiodactyla; family Bovidae; genus Ovis; species Ovis aries. Next base: position 234,083,133 of record NC_056055.1, read on the forward strand.
CAGCCCCCTTCAATACCTTGACATAAAGACGGCTCATTCTGGGGGGTTAATCTGGAACGTTCTCAAGGTCACACTCAATCCCATTACCAAGACTATCATGAAGCTTCTCCCTTACTCGGACAATCTTGGATTTAGAAAGTGAACATTGTGGATGGCTCCTATTACATTTTATGTGCTCTCGAGGCTTCTAGTTCTTTCCTGCAATGGTTTGACCAGAGGTGGCCTTAGCAGGTTCTGCTGCCTCTGCAGCTTTTATCATCCTGAATCATTTTTGTTTTTTTTTTTTCTTTAAATCCTTCCCAACTCTTTTCTCCGCCATCCTATGTGTGGTTGAATTTGTAACTCATCACATCTTCTCACAAGACTTTCAGTCTCAAGAGATTCCTGGTCAAGACACAAAAGCAGAGTCATCCCATTCTCAATGGATTCAAATGAAAACTGGCAGTAAAATCAGGTACACCTCTAAGAGAAGACATTGGAGGAGAACCCAGCTGGGTCTACAAGAAGCCTCACACAGGAAGCGCACACATTTATATTGTGTTAAGGACTGACTCATTTGAGAAGACCCTGATGCTGGGAAAGATTGAGAGCAAGAGGAGAGGGGATGACAGAGAATGAGATGGTTGGATGGCGTCACTGACTCAATGGACATGGGTTTGGGTGGATTCTGGGAGTTAGTGATGGACAGGGAGGCCTGGTGTGCTGCATTTCATGGGGTCACAAAGAGTCGGACACGACTGAGCAACTGAACTGAACTGAAGGTCACCTACACCTACACATCAACCAACCAAATCACAATAGTGAGACCATCACTGCTGTCTGAACAGCTCATGGGAGAAATAGAACGCTTGGCTCCTGATGTTTGCTCTTTCCTCACTAGCATTCTATGTGGCTCAGGAATAAATAAGTGAAAGCTTTGTTGGAAAAAAAAATCCTTCCCACTAGCTGTTCCATCAATGGATGCACTTGCACTGTTTTCCCCACATGACATTGTTTTTTATTAAACAAAGTATGAACTGTTGGAAACACATCTTCCCTGCCACATCTTTCCTTTAGTGGATCACACACACACACAAAGTGGTTTGTGTATTTCATTATAGGAACAGAATCCAGCAGATACCTTAAGCTGAGATGTGTAGAAACATCTGTACTTTCAGCCAACTGACTGTATAGCAAACCTCCCACACTGGGTAATTTGCTCTAACACTTCTTCTTCAATCTACAGCAATGTTTTCTCTACATCTTCCAAAGGTATTTGCTGACAAAGAAATGCCTTTCGGTTTTTCGACAGATCATTTTCTGTTCATTGTTTCTGCCATTTTTACTGCAGCAGAAAGAATAAATGTTTGCCTGGTGGTAGGTGTTTTTTGTCTTGTGCTATTACGCAAGAAACTTTAAAAGAGCCTTCCAAATATTTATCATTGCTTAGGGAAATATCAAAAAGTACTAGGTAGAACAGCACATCACTTTAAACATCACGGGGAAAAAACTGTTGGGGGGGGGTGTCGTCATGCCCTGAAAGCTAAGGTTTTAAATGCCTTGCAAACCAGAGAGGTTCATGCTGTTATTGAGACTATCTCAAGGTGCTCCCAGAGCAAACCAATGATGATGGAGTTGGGGTGCTTCAAACAGTTTGGTTTTGTTTAATGTTTTATGTTTGAGGCTGACTTCCCGTCAGCTCTGTACCATGGGTGATGAGCATGTGCCAGGAGGGAGGAAGTAGCAACCACTTAACCTGGTATGGATTACAGGTATTATTTGCAGGCTCTTTACAAGAAATTTTTGTAAGCCCACTTGATTGCTTGGGAGGAATCATTTGTTTAAAACTACAATAGATCATATAATCTATAGATCTACTTAGCTAGACACACTCAACTTACTCAGTCTCAATCCACCAGAAGTGAGCAAATGAGGAAGGAACACTGCGTCAGCCCCCTGCCTGCAGTGCCCACATTCTCTTCCCAGGATACCTGACAGCCATGCTGGAGGGTGGTTGCCTGGGCAAATCCATGGCAGATAGAGAAGAGATAGAGAACTTTTTTTTTTTTTTTTTGACTGCACAGCATGTGGGATCTTAGTTCCCCAACCAGGAATCAAACCTGTGCCCCGTGTAGTGGAAATGCAGAGTCCTAACCACTGGCCTGCCAGGGAAGTCCCCAAGTAGAAAATTTTATTTGAGCCAAGTGGAGATTATAGCCAAGTAGGAAGTCTTTCTGAAAACTCCAAGGACTGCTCCCATACATTTTTTAAATAAAGGATCATACATTAAGAGGAGACAGCCATATTTTACACAAAGTTCACCTAAAAATACGGAGTCCAGACAAGCACATATATAGTGAGCAACAGGTCCCAGAACCCCTTATGGGACTGGGAAAGAAATGTAATGTACTAAGGAGTTACGCTGCCTGTGTCAGAAAAAATAAAAAACAACACTGATCTTCATGATAGAGCAGGCACTCACAGCTTCAAGAAGGTCGGCTTCATGTATAATGCAGGGGCAGGCTGCACGCTAGGGAGGGCCCACTATGGGCAGGGAGTGCGTTATGCTTAGATTGCCTTGTCCTGCCCCAGACATAAATTTTACTCCATCAGGATGAAGGTTCCAGGATGGAGTGAAAGTGAAAGTTGCTCAGTCATGTCTGACTCTCTGCAACCCCATGGACTATACAGTCCATGGAATTCTCCAGGCCAGAATACTGGAGTGGGTAGCTTTTCCCTCCTCCAGGGGCTCTTCCAAACCCAGGGATCGAACCCAGGTCTCCTGCATTGCAGGCAGACTCTTTACCAGCTGAACCACCAGGGAAACCAGGGCTGATGGCCCAGGTTTGTGGCAAGGCTGAAATGAGATAAAGCCTGGGAGAGCTGGACACACATTAGGCACTCTGGAAGGACTGATGTCCCTCAACCAGTTGAGATCTGAGTGGGAGACCAGTCATCTTTGGGCCTCAGACAAAACTCTCTCTTTGAAAAAAAAAAAAATTATTTGGCTGTTTTGGGTTGGCTCTTACAGTATGGGCTCAATAGTTGCAGGATGTGGGCTTAGTTGCTTCTTAGCAGCAAATGGGATCTTAGTTCCCCAACTACAGATCAAACCTACATCGCTTGCACTGCAAAGTGATTCTTAACCACTGGACCACAAGAGAAGTCCTCCAGACAGGGCTCTTAGGACCAACAATTCCCGATGACTAGAGGTGCATCACTCCCTACAGAGTTCAGACTGGGCTCTAGGGGGCGCGCAGGTTCAGTCCCAGCCAAACCTGTAGCACAGCCCATCCCTGATTTCTGGAGTCCCTCCTTCCCCCCACCCCACCCCGACCCCTGGTCCCTGAACCAAGCCCAGCGGGGCTCTCATGATCACACAGGATGCTTCCTGATGGGTAGGCATAGGTGCTGCCTGGAAACCTCGGGAGACCTCAGACGAGATGACCTTCATCCTGACCTTGCAGCCGATGCTCCCATCTGAGGCTGTGACCTCTCCTGCTTCCAGACACAGGTCTCCCCACCTGCTCAGCATCTGCATGACCAGGATGCCTCCCCTATCCCTGTCTCCGGTAGGCGTGGGGTTGGGGGTCCAGAGACCTGCAGGAAGCTGAGTCATATTCTTAGTCGCACCCTCTGATCTAAAGTGACCCAGGGCCTGCTTCCTCCAGGTGAACAGAGCTTCAGGATCGCTCCTGCATACATGCCAGGTCACAGCCCAGAATCCCTCGCCACCAGGGATGCCCAACCTGTGCCAACGTGCCTGGCATGGTGCCCGGGAGCCAGTTGTATGTCTCTGGAGCCACCCCTCAGGGATGAAACAGCTGCCCCACCATCCAGATATGCAGATGTTGAGGCCACCATCCACCTCAGCAGGGAGCATCCAGCTCTTTGAGGGTTCTAGCCCTTTCCCCCTTTTATGTCCCCAGTAAGAAGTGCTTTTACTAGTCATAAACACACAATGGAACTCTATTTGTAAGAATTAAAGACATGTCACTCATTTATTGGTGAGATAATTAGAAAAGCTCACCAGATGCCCCAGTTCCTGGTCATCAGCAGCAGGGCACCCCCTCCGCCCCCACCCCACCCAGGGCTCCTTGAGCGACAGGAAAGTCATCACCTTCACACCTCTGTCAGTGGTGACCGCCGTGGTCTGGTCCCATGGGAATCTAGGAGGGTTTTTTTATTATTATTTACACAAAGTAGACCAGGAGAGATGGGGCTTTGCAGTGCTACAGGACTGCAGCTTGGGGATCTGAGCTGCCTGCTGCCCGGTGAATTGGCCTGAACGGCAGCCAGAGGCTCTCAGGTCCGGGCCCAGCTGAGGGTCGGGGGGGGCAGGCGCCATGTCCTTTTCCTCTGATCTGGTGAGCTCATGCAGGGCTGCTCAGAGGGCTGGACCCAAGGGATGGGCGGTGTGTCCCCACAGCCCCTGCAGTGGGCGCCCCCCCATCCTGTGCAGGAGGCAGGGAGTGTGGGGAGGAGGGAGGCATCCACGGGCCTGGCTGGGCCAGGCCCTCATTGAGGACAGTGGGCCACAGGGCAGAGAGGGACTGAAAGACACCCCCATACTAGTGTGGGGGGACACGGTCAGTAGAACCTGAGGGTTGGTGCCTCAAGGGTGGCCTGTAACCGAGTGAGGGCTGAGAACCCCACCAGGGCCAACAAAGAGGCCCCAGATGAGCCACAAGCTGTGTCCCGTGAACATAGAAGTTGGTATTAGGTCTGCAGGGTTAGGAGCCTGGGGTCCCCTTGACCACACAGGGCTGAGATCCACCAGGGGTGGAGGCCTGATCCCATGATAGCTCTGCAGGACGGGACAGGGTGCAACTAGCTTTCCCCAAAGGTGAGGGGGCCTCAGGACGTGGTATCCCCGCCCGCAGTGGTTTTCTAGGTGAGGACATCCTCCCTGCCCAGCCTCAGGGTGAAGTCCACGCTGCCAGAGTCCTGCTCAGCCACATGCCACATGCTGTCCAAATGTGGGGTCTCCTTCAGGAAAATGGAGCCTGCAGAGCAAGGACTTCTAGGGGGAGGACGGGCTGAGAGTCATACTGTTCTGAAACCTTCAATAATCCCATGAAGGAATTATAAATAACGTGCTCAGAGGCCTGCATTTTTCTGTAAAATGTTCCCAAGAACCGCCTCATGTGGTTACATGCTGTGCAGTGACAGGTACCCTGGAGGCTGCCTAGCTCCAAAGCGGAAAATGTCTCCGTTATCCAGGAGCCCTCTGGGACCCCCGCAGGCTGGGGCCGAGACTGAGGTGTCTTGTGACCCCTCGCAAGTCAGCAGGGGAAACGCCATTGACTCTTTGTGTCCCCATGGACTGTAGCCTGCCAGGTTCCTCCGTTCATGGGATTTTTCAGGCAAGAATACTGGAGTGGATTGCCATTTCCTTCTCCAGGAGGTCTTCCTGACCCAGGGATTGAACCCAGGTCTTCCACATTATAGGCAGACTCTTAACCGTCTGAGCCACCAGGAAAGTCCAGGAATGGGAGACGGCACAATTCACTCCCTTCTACAGTCTCTCCTCAGACGTGGGGTTGGGGGCTGGGGGATACAACTGCCAGGGTCCTGCTCAGCAATTTCCCCTCTAGATTCAAGTCCAAGCTCCTACACAGGTGGACAGGGGAGGCAGAGGAGGAGGCTGGACTCTGGGGCTCTGTGTTCTGCCCTGTTCTGTCCTGTCCTGTGGCAGGGTGGCCCAGGGGTGGCCTCGGGAGCCCAGCACTCAGCCCCTGGACAGGCCTGGAGCTGGCAGGGGGACCGGGAAATTGCTCTTTTTATTGTACCAAGGGAAAGTGCATTCCTCAAGCCGGTTTAGGGGAGGGGTGAGATGCCCTGAGGGCTTCCCAGGTGGCACTAGTGGTAAAGAACCCACCTGCCAATGCAAGAGACATAAGAGACACGAGTTTGATCCTTAGGTCAGAAAGAGCCCTGGAGGCGGGCATGGCAACCCACTCCAGTATTCATGCTTGGAGAATCCCATGGACAGAGGAGCCTGGTGAGCTATGGTCCATAGGGTCGCAAAGAGTCGGACACAACTGAAGTGACTTAGCACGCACGCATGCAAGGTGCCCTGAAGGTGAGAGGAGGCAGCAAAAGGGGCCCTCCAGCAACCAGCCCTTTCATGAGGTCTCTGACTCCACCTGCTCCCTGGGGAGGGAAGGATTCAGGGTACTGCCCAACATGGGGTTACAGAGGTGGGGATGTGAGGAGGAACTCAACCCCCTGAGAACCCTGCAGAGGTATTTGCTCATGGAGGACACTGGGATTCCTAGCAAGTCTGGAACAGGGGCTCTAGCCATTTAAAAATATTGCTTCTAGGGCTCCACATGGGCTGGGGAGCTTGGGGTCCCTGGGGTGCTGGACATCTGGGTCTGCATACAAGCAACCATACAGGTGGCAGAAACTTGAATATGGGCTCCACTGAACTTGTTGGAAAGGTCTGTGGGGCAGGGCTGCTCGGGGACACCTCAATGGCCCTGAGGACTCAGCTTGGGGCTCTCACTGCTGGGGCTGCAACTGTGCAGTCTTGGGGTGGTGGAGGGACCCACATCTGGCCAGCACAGGTGGGCCCACCCCTCACCCACAGCCCCGCATCCACTGGTGATGCCCCTGGGCCTGGAGAGGGTGAGACACTGGCCAAGGTCAGGCAGGAGTGACCCCCGGGGCTCAAGGCTGGGCCTCAAAGCTGCGGAGAGCAGAACCGTGAGACCCAACACACGAAGGCACACAGGTGGGCGCCTGGAAGCTTCAGCGCAGTTGCAAACCATCCCCCGGCTCCTTTATTTCCCTGCTGTTACATGCTTAGGCGCAGATTGCTTTCTGTCATCCCAATGAGCTCTGCTCAGTGGATCCCTGCTGTGGGCCAAGCCGTCTTCCTCCTCGGGGAGGGATGGAGCCAGCCTTGCGACAAGCTGCCCCGCGGCGACTTCTAGAATTGCTGCACAACCAGAAGGACCTTCACCATGGCGTTTGAGCCCCTCAGCCAACACAAGGGAAACTGAGGTCGAGTGGGCGGCTGTGCTGAGCTGGCTTAGCATCATGGCCAGTGGGTCCTCAGCTGGACTGCAGGCACAGGGCCTAGTGGACAGTGAAGTGGCTGCCTCTATGCCGTGAACTCATCAAGGGGAGATGCTGAGGGTGGGACGGACATCCGGAGCTCGAGAGGACCCAGCAACCAAGATGCGTCCATCAGCCGACACAAGCAGCGTGACCCTGGGCAGGCATGTGATTCCCCTCAGTTTCCCTGTCTGTAAAAGGGGCTGCCTCTTGTCCTCCGTCCACTTCACTGGGTTGCAATGAGGATGCTCTCAGGATCTGTCTGGAAAGGCAGTCTGGGAACCAGTGGGTGACACATACGTCACCACTGTGCCCTGCAGGGCCACCCTGTAGCTCTGAGGTCCTTGGCTGTCTAAGTTTCATGGTCCCTAAGGGCTAGGGTGGGGGTGCGAGGGTGGGCGTCCCAATGCAGGAGATGTAAGAGCCATGGGTTCAATCCCTAGGTCAAGAAGATCCCCTGAAGAAGGCATGGCAACCCACTCCAGTATTCTTGCCTGGAGAATTCCATGGACAGAGGAGCCTGGCGGGCTACAATCCATGGGGTCGCAGAGTAGGACATGACTGAAGCAACTTAGCACAAGGGCAGGGATGCTATCCTCAGAATGCCCTTGGCTTGTGATCCCTCTGACCTCTGGTCTCCCTCTGTCCTCCCAGAAAGGTGCAAGGAGCCTGCAGCCCCAGGCAGCAGTGACGTCATCGCTGTGAGCCCAGCAGGAATCCATCAGGTTGAGGGGGTCTCCAGTGGCTTCGTGGCCTGTTGTCCACAACCCTGCCAGGAGGGTGGGTGGTCCCCCCCGGGACACAACAGGGCATGAGGGCCCTGGCCAGCAGCTGAGACCCTCAGGCTTCCCAGCTTCCAGCTTGGGACGAGCCTGGAGGCCAGGAACCCCATATCCTATGCCAGGGGCCCACTTTCCCCTACAAGCCCAACCCCACTGGCTCCCTCAGCTGGGTACAGACAGGAAGCAGAGGAACTTGGCCCCAAGAGTACCTGGGCTTCACGGCACTTCCTGTTGGAGTCCCACCCCACTGGCCCCCCTAGCCCCAAAGGCCTCCCCTGTGCCAACTGGGAGACAGGAAGGATCGGTCTTGGATGGAGCTGGGCCACTCAGGGAGCTGGAGGCATGGCAAAAGGGGGTGCCTGAGAATCTAGTTTCAAACCAGGATGCCAGGCCAGAGGGAGGGGGTGAGGCATGGGACCAGGAGGTGGGGGGCAGGTCGAGAGAGGGAGCTAGACAGTCTCTGCCTTCACTCCCCAAAGGACATGATATGCACATGCTCAGCCCAGGGGGAAAGAGGCTTCCAGAGGAAACCAAGGAAGATCCATAAACACAGCACCTCTAAGGAGCTCTGAATATGAGGGCCCCCTCACCACTACCACCACCCCCACCACCCCGACAGGCAGCTTCCAGCAGGGCTCTGTGCTCTGGACTGATGCCTGCAGCCTCTGTGTGTGCAGAGCCCTGCCCCTCGGGAACTCGGCTACTCTCCCTTCTATGGGGTCCCCTATTCACTCCTGCTTCTTCTCTGTGGACTCCCCTGCACCCTCCACTGTGGCGGGTGTGCCTTCCTTCTTCCCCTCCCCGAGGCTGGGGTATCCAAGGATCAGATAACAGAGACTTTCTGAGAGTCTGTCAAGGCTGAGAGGTGGACGGACATTCTCTGAACATAAAGACAGGAGGTGGACTGGCAAGAGGTTCACCTCTGCAGTGGGAGACAGGTTAGGCACGCACACCAGGCAGGGCCCCAGGAGGGGCTGCCCTCTCTAGGCCACCCCTGATGTAACAGAAACAGGCCCGGAGGAGGAAGGGCGGCCAGCCTCATCATTGCAGACCCCTGGGACCCCTCAGGGGGCTCCTCCCTCCCCTAGCCCTCCTGTCCAAGACAGAGCAGCACATCTCCTCCCCTCCCCCCACAGCCACACCTAGGCCTCCCTCCACCCCATCCCCCATCCGCCACCACTCCCTTCCTTCTCCCTTCCCAGGAGCTCCTGCCCCAGGCTGGAGGGGACACCCTCAGGTCACGGGTCATGTCCTCTTTCTCCAAGATGAGCCAAAGCCTGGCCTGGGCTCCATGACTGGCTGGGGACACTGCAGAAACTCCTGCAGGGGTGAGTGGGGCACCACTCTGGACACCCAGGAGAAGTCACGCCCCAGAGTCATGGTGGGGTGGAGGTCACTGGGCACGGTGTTCTGGCCCTCATAAGGCTAGTCCAGGGACCTCGGCAAGACTTTGAGGTGGGGGGGCAGACTGGGTGAAAGTGTAAAAGTGAAAGTGAAAGCTGCTCAGTTGTGTCCAGCTCTTTTTGACCCCATGGACTATACAGTCCGTGAAACTCTCCAGGCCAGAATCATGGAGTGGGCAGCCCTTCCCTTCTCCAGGGGGTCTTCCCAACCCAGGGATCAAACCCAGGTATCCCACATTGCAGGCAGATTCTTTACCAACTGAGCTATCAGGGAAGACCCACAGTGGATGGTTGGTGGGAAAGACAAGAGCCGGGGAGGTGGGACAGAGTCAGCCCAGCTGAGGCCACCAGGAGGGGACAAGAAGGTCTTCTTTAGGTCCCATTCCATTAAGGTAAGGAGTTCATCCAACCCCACCTGCTTCGAGGGCCCGTGAGGAGGCCAAGGCGACAGTAGAGCAGCTTTATTGACCAGACTCAGCAGCAAGAACACAGTGAAGGTGGGGGCCCTGGACAGTGCAAACTGGTGGAGGCTCTGGCTCCCAAGAGCCCAGTCTGGGGACCTTAGAGTCTCTGCCCCACGCCCTCCTGGAGCCCAGCCTCAGCCCTGCTCTGGGTCTCTCCTGGAGTGGGAGACAGCGGGGCGGTGTGGAGTCTCAAAAGGGCTGGGGAGGCAAGGACGAGGTGGTGGGGGGGTGGCACCCGAGTGGACCAGAGCCGGGTCCATGCCTGCCCCGGCAGCTGGCAGGAGGCGGTTCGTGCAGGGAGGGAGGGGTGCACAGGTGGGCGGCCAGGCTCACCACACAGAGCACTTGTGCGCAGGGTTCATGGGCGAGTCCTTGGGGCAATGGAAGGCCCGGCCAAACTCCTCGAACTGGGACACGCTACCCAGCACCCTAGGAAGAGACCCACAGAGTGTAGGTCCCACCAGACCCCAGCTGTCCTTTCCCACCCCACCGCGCCACCCTTCGCACGCCTCCCGCCCCACTGACACAAGGAGGGATGAGGCCCAGGCAGCCGGGGGGGGGGGGGGGGGGGGGGGGGGGGGGGGGGGGGGGGAGGGGCGGGGGGGGGGGGGGGCGGACCTGTAGTGCTCAGGTGCGTGCTTGTCGGTCAGCACCTGCAGGTATATGGACTGCGACCGCCGCTTGATGCACCAGTTCTGGGGCCAGGTGGGGGAGTGGAGGGGAGCAGGAGAGAAGTGAGGCCAGGAGTCCACGGACCAGCCTGTGCAATCACTCCTCTGCACACTAGGTCCTCATCCCCCATCACAGCCTGGGGCGGGTGGGCATTGCCTCTGAGGAGTGGCCCATGGGAGACAGGCTGGAAGCTGACCCCAACCCCACTGGCCCCCACCCGGCCCACCTGGGCAAAGGCGATGAAGAAGAGCTGGTTGTGCGTATACTTGAGCCGGTGCAGCGGGTGCTCAGGGCCGTGCTCGCGCACCCACTTCTGATACGCCTGGGGGCGCAGAGCATGGAGCTGGGGGGCCCATGCGGGGCCACCTGGCACCCTCCACCCAGCCAGCCGGTCACCCACCCCAGGTCCACACACCGCCCGCCAGGCTGAGCCCTCGGGTCCCTAACTTCTTCCCTCTCCAGAAGGCTAAGCCCAGGCAGGGGGCACCTCCTCCAGGCAGCCCTCTTTGCTTTCCCAGAAGTTGATGGACTTAGGAGGCCCTCTGCCCAGCACAGCACCTTCCCCTCCAAGACCAACAGGACGGGGTCGTGGGGGAGGGGTGTCGAGGTCTCTAGTCCAGTCCTCAGGGTCCCCTAGCCCTCCCCGCAGGGGTGGAGGGCATGGCGGGGGTGGGGGGGCTCACATAGTAGGCAAGCTTGAGGCCGCCCATGTCTGCAATGTTCTCTCCAAGCGTGTGTTTCCCATTCACCTGGCGAGAAGCAAAGAGGCTGGAGGCTGCCCAGGCCTTCTGGCCTCCTTCAGGTCTGGCCTCCCTGGGCCCTGTCCTCACCCCACCTTCCCTTTCCCAGAAATTCTGGGTAGGGCTCCACCACCTTGTGCCCCACGTGCGTGTGCATCTGTGTGAACTCATGCACGCACCCAAGTCAATGTACACCTGGACCCTGGCGGGTGTGTAGGGACCGGGGTCCCAGGTTTGTGCAGGGCCAGGAGTGTGCCAAAGGGTGTGCACACGCCTAGTCTGCGCTGGCCAGGCCCGCCTGAGGGACCCCAGGGACATCGAAGCGGGGGCCTCACCCGCTGGTTGTAGACGGTGAAGTTGTCGTAGAGGTGGACAATGCACTCGGCCTTGCGCAGGAAGCGGCTGTAGGAGGCCTCGGTCCACCAGTGCAGCAGGTTGCCTGAGCGGTCATAGTGGCCTCCTGTGGGCAGCAGGCGGGGGCGCTGAGGCTCCCTGTTCATCCAGCCACCAGCAGGCAGGCACGGGGTAGCTGCGGAGCCTCAGTTAGTCCTCACCACCCTGCCTCCCCCACCCCCCGCCATTGCCTGTCCCCCACCCCCTCAGGCCGCCTGCAGGCCTCACCCCAGTCATCGTAGCCGTGGGTCAGCTCGTGCCCGATGATGGTGCCGATGCCCCCGTAGTTCAGAGACCTGGGCCGGGGCAGCAGCGTCAGGCCCCAGCCTCGCCCGCCCTCTGAGAGCCCCACTGGGCTGCTGCCCTGGCGGCCTCAGGAGGCCCCGGCCAGGCCATGAGGCAGCCAGGAGGGCCAGTGTTCCACTGCCCCAGGACTCTCATGCCTCCAGCTTCCTTGTGGGGTATGTGAAAGGGGCCAGATACCTGCAAGCTCTTTTAGGAAATAACATCTAACAGATTTCGGCAGTCAAGGGGGTGGGTGGAAACAGGGGTGGAGGGAAACTCAGGCACCCCATATGGGATCTAGCCTTTTTCCTAGATCTTTTTTCTTTAATCTTTTTCCTAGATTGCTTCACTTTTGAAATGCCCAGAGAAGCCCCAATCCAGGTAAAAAGGGACTCCGGACATTTAAAAGAATGAAAAAAAAAAAAAAAACCTACACTTTTTTCTAAATAACCAATGAAAGGGGATTATGGGGACCCAGGGTTGCAACTGTCACGACTCCTGTGCCCAGCCTGAGCCTCGGGCAGTCTGAGCAGTTCCCTGCCCACCCTGCAGACAAGGCCATGGCCGGGACCCTGGCTCACACCAGGCCCCATACTCACTGCGGAAAGTCAGGGTCGTACAGCGTTGGCTGCAGGATTCCAGCAGGGAACACTGCCGAGAGGGCGTGGTCAGCAGGAGACCCGCCCCACCTCCAGGCCCTGCCCACCCCCACCACAAACCCCACCCCCACCCCGGCCCGACACGCCCCCTTACCCATCTGGTTCTTGTTGGGCAGATAGTAGGCATTGAGTGCCTGTGGGGGGAGCAGCCACCTGTGGAGGGAGGCTGGGGTCAGCTGGGGGAACCCCCACTCCATCCCCTACACCCCCTGCCTCCTAGCCTCCTCCTCCTTAAAGGATGGCCTGATGTCCCAGCCTACTGCTATGTCCTGGGCCTCTCCCAGGCGGACCCCACACCCTATGCAGGCTTGGTGCCCCCTCCCCATGCCAGCATCTGTGAGGCAGTGTGCCCTCCTCCAGGTATTGATAAGAAACACTGTCCCCATGGCACACCATGGCACCCCTGACCCCTGCTCCAGGCCAGGTACCCACGTGGACTTGTCCACCTCCTGACGGATCTTCTTAACTGAGAGCTGGATGCTGAAGCGGATGCTGTTCAAGATATTCTTGAAGTAGGTCTTCTCGTGGACCTCAAACTGCACAGGGGATGGGCAGCACTCAGCGGCAGGCCAGGGGGCAGGGCCAGACCAGCACCCGGCAGGTCCAATGCCCTCCCAGTGTCCATCAGCTGAGGGCTCTGGCTCCTTCCCTGCAGTGGTGGTTGGTCTCTATGGGGGTCTTGGCCATAGGCCTGGAGAAGCGTGGCTGGTTGGGGCAGGGGCAGTGGGCAGGCCCACCTCATACTCCTTGTCCACAGCCTCCGGTTTCAGCAGGAAGTCCGGGTAGCCCACCATCACCATCATGTACTGAAGCTGCAAGCGAGAGGGTCAGGGGTGGGCTGGGGCCTCAGGAGATAAATCCCTAACCCACCAAGGGAGAAAGCTCCAGGGCCAGTGTAGGAGTGGAGCTCAAGGAAGCAGGAGAGGAGGCTGGGTGATGCCAACTCCATAGAGGCATCTTTGTCTCTTTTGTCACCCCAGCACTTGGCATAGAGTAGGCACTCAGTGCGTGTCTATGGGACTAACATATGGGACCAGGATCCCATTTCACCTTGGCCCGTGCGGCCGCCTTGGTTTCAGCATCCATCCAGTCTAGCTCCTCCAGGCGCTGGCCCAAGATATACTTGATGTCTTCTACCAGCTGCTGTACCTGCAGGGTTAGGGGTCAAGGATCAAGGATCAAGGGATCAATCCAGGAGGCCATAGCTCTGGGTCCCCAGCACCTGGAGCAAGGGGTACCCCCCTAATCATTCAGCACCACTTCCAAAGCCCAAGACTTGGTGCTCAGCACCAAGGGGAGACCTTGGCGGTAAGAGATTCAGGCCCTGGACCCTGAAAGGAAACTTGGTCTGGAAGGGGCTAACTGCCCCAGCAAAGATCACGTACATTCCTAGGGCCATCCCACTGAGCATGGCAGAGCAGGCCGGACAGGAGCTTGGTGGGGAGAGCGTCCTGCGGCTGACAAATCAGGTAGGCTTCCTGGGGGAGGAGGCCCAGTGAGGAGCACCCTGGAGGCTCAGAGAGGGCTCAGCCCTCCCTGAGCCCGGTGCCCCTCGCTGCAGGGGGGATGTGCGGGGCTCCCCGTGCTCCTCATGCCTGGACCGCAGTCATGCAAAAACTTCATCCCCGGCTCAGCACCCACTCCCCCACTCCCCAAGGCCAGGCAGCCTGACCTTGGCCTTGCTGGCAGCCGAGAAGTGCTCATGTACAAACAGGGCACCAAGTGCCATGCCAAAGTGACGGTTGGCCTGGCCCAGGCAGACACGGGCCAGCTCCTGTGGCTTGTCGCTGCCCTCCATCTCCCGGGCCAGCTCATGCAGCGCCTCTCGGAACGGCGGGGACAGGTGCTCACTCAGGACCACCACCACACGCCACACCAGGTAGTTATGCAGGATCCTAAGGGCCAGGTGAAGCAACAGGGTGTCCCGACAGGCGCCCCACCCCCACCCCTCAGCCCAGGGCAGGACCAAGCACCTGCACAGGACTGAGGGTCATTGCAGGTCCTCCCAGCCCCAGTCAGGGAGAAGGGCTGGGCCCGCACACAGCAGATATGCCTCGGGCCAGCGAAAAAGCTCTGGGTGCTCCTGGAGCACAGGCCAGCACCGTTTTCCACTTGCCATGTGGTGGGAGAGTGAGCACTTGGGGTGACTGCCTATCTCAGAGCTGGCCTCGAGGGGCCTCGGCTCCTTCCTGAGATGGGGCAGAGGCCAGGGAGGTTTTCCTCCCGGTGGCCGTGGGGGAGCAGAGTAACTGCCACTGCGTCCCCTTTTAACTTCAGGCTCACTCGAGTCTTGCCATCCCCACATGTGAAAACTCAGCCCGGGAAACTCCCGGCCCTGCCCAGGGTCCCACACAGTACGGGGGACAGCCAGGTCTGAACCTAGGGATCGGGACTCCTTTTCCAGTGCTCCTCTCCTGCCTCCCCCGTGCGGATACTGGACTGAAGTGGAGGCAGGGATTCGAAGCTCTCCAAGCAGATAGCTCTGGGATTCGGGGGAGGGTCCCGGGGGAGGGGGGCAGGTGGGCGACTGGCAGCCCTACCTGCGGGGGGTGGAGCGGATGAGCTGCGACACCTGCTGCATGTAGTCCGTGGCCAGCAGCACCACCTCCTCGTCCTCTGAGAAGTCCTCCTGGAAGATCTGGTCCAGCAGCCACTTCCACCGCAGCTGGGGGGGGGGGGCATGGGATGGGGACAGTGGGACCAGGTGTGGCAAGGACCACAGAAGAGACAGAGGGCCAGGGAGAGGCGACCAGAGGTCACAGGAGTCCATGGCCGTGGAAGGCCTCGGGGAGGGGACGGCCCGGGGGTCCCAAGATCAGCACCTCCCCACCACCCCGCAGGGCTGGGTGGCACTCACGTGGGGGGTGATCTTCTGCAGTTGCCCTAGGGTCACCTTGTTGTACACAGAGCTAACGTCTCGCCGGAGGTCATCATACTCAGACACTGTGATCTGGGGATGAAGGGCAGGGTTGACCCAGCCCCGCCCGAGGCTTCCCGCCCCCATCACAAAGCCGGCGCCTGCTCACGTTGGCCAGCCGCTGCTCCAGCTGCAGGATCTCCTGGGCCTTCTGCTCCACTGCCTCAGCACCCAGGAGGCTGAGCAGGCGCTCCATGAACACCCGGTATGCTGCTAGGATCTGCACCAGGAAGGGGCAGGGCAAGGATGCAGGCAGTGCTAGGCCCCGGTCCATGCCTCCCTGAGCCCCAGGGCTTCCCCAGAACCCCATCCCATGCTCCCACACCTTTTCGCTCTCCTCATCCTGAGCTAAGTACAAGGTCCTTTCTGGCAGGGTGAGCCCGTCCTGGTCAATCTGGGGAGAGATGGGGGTCAGACATCAACACTGCGGGTTCCTGCAAACAGACTGAATCCCCTTCCAAAAGGCAAACGGAGGACTTGCCAGGCATCCACTGTCACAAACCCCCGGAGCATAAAGACGACAGCCCCTGCCTCAATCCAGAGCAGCTGGTCCAAGCCTCCAGGACTGACTGGCCTAGACTGGGGACTGAATGAGTATGGCTCCCCGGCCCCCACCGTCCCTACCCCCTGACCCAGGTCCCTCCAACCGTCCTTGTCTTTCCTCTTGAAATCCTTTCAAGCCCCACCCTTGAGGGGCACTCTCGCGCGCACTGACAGCTGACCCCTGCCCGCCCGCCCCACCCCCGCCCCAGGCATTCCAGCCAGTTCTAGCCCGACAGGCCTGTCACCACAGCCCATCAGCACACCCCTCCCAGAGCTCTCACCGCCTGCCAGAGGGCTGGGAAATTGCGGCTCCCGCGGCTCCGCTAAACACCGCAATTACTCGAGGGAAATTACTTGAGCCCTCCTCCCGCGCTCTGCCGGTGTGCGCTCCCCTCCATTCCCCTAACCTCCCTCTTCCGCACCGGTCTCCCGGGCGCACAGGGCGCGCGGGGCAGGCGTGCCAGGCCGAGGCACTCCTAGTTCCTAGCCGCCTGTGGGGGTGCCCGTGGCGGGGGGTTGGGGGGGTGGCTCACTCACGCGGATGACGTAGCGCGAGGAGTTCCTGTCATCCAGGCTGACGGTGAGCGAGAAGAGCGCGGCGGCGCTGTACACGCCCTGCGCCTTGTACAGCAGCCGGTTGAGGTCCCAGCGAGCCGCCGCCCCCGGGCGCTCCGCCGCGCCGCCCAGGTCCCAGCCCCCGCAGTCCTCGATGACCTCGAGCATGGGCCGCGGGCCGAGCCGTTCGATTTCCCTCATGTCCAGGCAAGAGCGGAAGAAAGCGCGCACCTTGCGCTGGGCCGCGCCCCCCGGCCCGCCCCCGGGCCTCGCCAGCAAGCGCCGCAGGCGCTCCTCGTTCTGCTCGCCGATGGCCGCGATGGTGCCGTAGGTGAGCTTGTCGTCCGGGATGGCGTGGCGCCGCAGCCAGCCGCCGCACGCGAAGGAGTAGAAGTCCTGGCACGGGTCTATGCTGGCGTCCAGGTTGGCGGCCAAGAAACGCGCGGCGCGCGCGAAGGCCTTCCGCTCCGGGCAGCCCTCGGAGCAGGCGGCGCCCCCCGCCGCCCCGGGACCCAGGTACTTGAGAGCCAGCATGGCGGCCAGGATGGCACAAAGGCCCGCGGCGAACACCAGCCCCGACAGCAGGCACACCTCGCGCCGGTTCCAGCGCGGCAGCCCGGCTCGGGCCCCGGTGGCGCTGCGCCCCGCACCCAGCGGGAAGCCGGGGGGCAGCGACGTTCCCCGTGCGCCTCCCCCACCGCACCGGCTCACGTACTTCACCTCCTGGAACTCGTCGTAATGTGCTGTCATCGAATACGGGGCCTCCATAGCTCCGCTGCCGCCGCCGCGCAGCCCTGGGCAGTCTCTGCTACAGCAGGCTGCACCGGGCCGCCAGGCTCCCAGCCGGCCTCTGCATGGCCGCCGGGCCGCAGCTGCAGGAAAGGTAGACAGGCTCAGAAAGGCACTGGGGCCCGACGGGACCCACGAGCCCGAAGAGGAAGAGCACAGGCCTAGGTTCAAAGGCTGGAGGCCACGCGGAGTCGCCAACAGCGAGTGGGCCTGGGGCCTGGCCTCCCTGCGCCACTCGGGGTTGGAGGGAGGGAGAAGGCTCCGAGAGGCCACCAGCCACTGTAGGCACCGTCCGTCCATTACCGTCCCCTGTCCCCGCACACACGTGCCCGCCGCAGGCTGGGGAGACCCCTGTAATAAAGCGCTGGGCACTGGGCCTGGCACATAGTAGGCCGTCAGTGAAAGGCTGTTTCTCTTCTCTTCATTGCTTGCCCCCGACCTGCTACAGACAAGGCCAGATGCGGGGAGGGGGGAAGCGGAGGCTGGGAAAAGGAGGTGTGGTCAGTGCGGCGTCTATGCGGGCCCTGAAGCCGCCTTCAGCTTTCCGCACTGGAACCAGACGCTCAAGAAGGAGCCTCGAGAACCAAACTTTGTCCTCGCGGATGTCCGCAGAGCCATCCCCGGCCCCGTCCTCTCTATTCAGTGGCCAGAACCCTCACCAGTCCTTTTGCCAAGCCCCCGCGCCGGCGCGCCGTCCCGCCCAGGATCAGGGAGAAAGCCCCGACGGCCGTAAAGGACCCGGGACCGGTTCCGTCCCGCGTCCTCGCCCCCCGGCCCCTCCCGGCTTCAACAGGTTCTCCCCGGAACGCAAACTTGGACGAAGTTTCATCCCCGGCGCAGAGCGAGCTGGCCCGGTGCGCCCCGAGCCCTTGGTGCGCAGCCTCCCGCGTCGCGCCGGGCAGCCCGCGGAGCCCGAGCCCCGCGCCCGCGAGTCGCCGCCGCCGCCGGAGCCGGAGCCGCGAGGACGCAGACAAAGCCTGGAGGCTCGGCGCGTTGGCGGAGGTGGCTGACGGTGGCCGCGGCGGCGGCGGGCTCGGGTGCCACTTACCCGGCAGGTGCGCGCTCGGGCGGCGCGGAAACAGCGCAGATGGAGCCCGAGCCGGAGCCGGAGCCCGGGCGGAGCGGGGCGGGCTGCCGCTCTCTCTGTGCGCCCGCCGCCTCCTCTGCTGCCGCGCCGCGCTGCGCCGCCCGCCGGCCCCGAGAGAGGGGGCGCGCCAGCGGCTCCACCCTCCTCCGCTTGCCCCCCGCACCCCCTCCTTCTTCCTGCCTGCATCCCGGCTACCTGTCAGCTCGGTGGCAGCTCGGGGGCGGGGAAGGCGGCTGCGGGAACAAGCTCCTGAGGGTCTGGCACTGATTCTGGGCTCGGGAATTCTAGTCCCGAGAGGAATGAGGGTCCCAGGTCCCCTCCGATTCGATGCCCCCCCCCCCGCCCCGCAGGGATGCCTGCCAGCCCGTCTGAAAGATGCTCAAGCTAAAGCTGATGAGGCGATGAGCCAGCCCAGACCAGTCCACAGGACTGGAGCACCGTCCAGGGAGGACTCACGGATAGGCTGTGGGGCACGCTGAAATAGTGCTGGTACCGCCTGGACCAGAGCGCTTTCAATCACGGGTTTCCCAGTCCTCTCCTATAGCTCCTGTCCATGTCCAGGCCCACCCCCCCAGCTCTCTCCACCCACCCACCTCCTCCGCAACCCCGCTGCAGGCGCCTGGGTGTTGGTTGGCAGTGATGGGGGAAGGGCTCTGGATACTGTTACAAGAAGGGGCCGCAGGGCCAGACTCAGCACCTTCCGAAAACCTTGGCTGGCTGTGGTATCCGCTGGAAGCGCCTGGCCCAGGGGGGAGAAAACGACTGGAAAGTATGAAGGAACCCACCCTGCAGGAGCCAGCGCAGGGACCCTGCGGGCTCTGCCTCAAACAGGCCCTTGGACCTCAGTTCAGTTCAGTCGCTCAGTTGTGTCCAACTCTTTGCGACCCCATGAATCGCCGCACGCCAGGCCTCCCTGTCCATCACCATCTCCCCGAGTTCACTCAGACTCAGGACCCTGGTATTTGGATAGGTGGGAGACAGGTCAGCATGGGGGACTATGAATTTATCCACCCACTTCTGGTTCCATTTGCGTTTGTTGTTTGTAGGTTTTTGGCTGTGCTGCATGGCATATAGGATCTTAGTTCCTGGAGACTGTACCTGTCTCCTGCACAGTGGGAGCATGGAATCTTAACCACTGGACCAGGAGGGAAGTCCCTCAACTTGCTTTTATAATGTGGGACCTCCCTGCCACGACTCCCAGCCCCTGGACACGGCCTGCTGCTGCCAGACCTCACTCCACACTGTGCCGGCAGGGCCTGGTCCATGCAGGACACACGGAACTCAGGGCTTGCTTCTTGCATGAATGATACCATTTCCCGAGTCTCTGCTTTCTCTGCCCTGAGCTCTCCACCCACTCTGCTTCCACGGTCCCTAGCAGGGCACCCCACAAAGCACCAGTGCTGCCAGGCCTGAGGGTTCCAGCTTGCAGGACTCACCTAAACGGAGTTAGAGACTGCCCGAGACTGCCATGGGGCCCTATCTAATAAAAACCACAGTGAGGTGGGGACTAAAGGACCCACTGTCCAGTCCCCTCCCTGGGGCTGCTCATCAGCCAGGCCCTAAGGGACCACCTTTGCCTGCCCCCTGCCTGTCCCTTGTCTGTCCCTGTGTCCACCTCTGCGCTACCCCTCTGGATACTCTCTGCCTCCATCTCTGGCCATCTCACAGTCCTCCTTTGACCCATGAGTTAGTTCTTCCTGGGTTCAGTTAATTCCACCTAGGGAAGGTGGAGTTATGTAAAATGTGGTGATTCCTTACAGGGGGAGGGGAGGGCAGGACCATGGT
This sequence comes from Ovis aries, assembly GCF_016772045.2. Classification (NCBI taxonomy): domain Eukaryota; kingdom Metazoa; phylum Chordata; class Mammalia; order Artiodactyla; family Bovidae; genus Ovis; species Ovis aries. The sequence goes on from NC_056055.1 coordinate 234,103,251, forward strand.
AAAGTGTCTCTTTGTGCTTTTAATCTGCATTTTTCCCTCAACATTTTGTCTCCAGGAGGATAATTTTCCAGCCTTTTCAGGCCCTGATTGGTATCATTTCTCCAGCAATGACAGCTTTTATTTTCCCTGAAATGAATGCCGTGAAATTTCCAAGAAATATAAAAATGGATATTGTCTCAGGGAGCTGACTCTCTTCCGACAGAAAGGCACAAAGGCAAACATGCTTCCCCAGGGACTCTGCCGCTCCAGCCACTGGGGGGTGGGGGACCCAGGCCCTCAGCTCCTCCTCCATCCCCCCTCCCTCCCAGGTCAGCCAGAGGACCTCCCTCCTGGCCAGCCCTCATGCACACGCTCAGCTGCCATTGATCCTTTCATCTGCCTCCCAACTGCCCTGGCCCAGCCGCCCTGTCTTCCTGGCTCTGTCTCCCCTCTCTGTACAGCACCTCACCCCCACCCCCACCCCCAGCCCAGAGGCTCCCCCAGGCCTGAGTGCAGCTTCCAGGGCCCATGGGGCCTGAGTGGGGGCTGGGCCCAGGACCCTTCAGTCCTAGACCCCCCTGCACCACCCACCAATAAAGAGGGACCAGCCCTGCCTCCCAGGCACTTCTGTCCTCAGAAAGCAGAGCTGAGTGGAGGTGAGTGGAGGGCGGTAGGTATCTGGCCTCGGGCTCCCTCACTCAGGCTCCCAGTGTCCAGTGTCCAGTGTCCCCTCTCGTCAAAATGACTCCCTGACTGAGAAGCAGGAGGATGAGAGGACAGAGCCAAGCCCAGAGGAGGCAGCTGGATGCCCAGTTTGGGGGGTGGGTGGGCAGCAGGGGAGCTGGTTAGAGAGGGAAAGGGAGCAGCGCTAGAGGCAGAGGTAGGGGGACCCTCTGCCTCTCCCCTTCCCAGATGGCAGCCACCCCCACCCCCGCCAATGCTGGGCAGGACATCCCCAGGTCTAGATGCTAGGGGAGGGGTGCAACCCCTTGTGTGCCCACACTGAGGACTCAGGTCTGTTCAGCTTCCACCAAGTCAGGTGCTAAGTGCTTGACTTCACAGGAGGGCTGCTGACCTGAAGCCAGCCTGGCACCACCTGGAGCCTATGGTGATCAGACCCATTTCTATACCCATCTGGCTTGTATGTATGGGGACAGCCTGTGCCTCTATTTTTGCCCGCTGCTCAAACCTGAACCCCGCAGCCCTGCCTCTGCTCTGGGAGATGCCCCCTGACTCCACCCCACCCCCCAGTCCACTTGCCCCACCAAGAGTGCTGCAGGATCTGTCTCGCCCTGGAAAACGTCTCCCCCAACCAGCTTCCTGTCCTCCCAGCCTCCCAAGGCTCATCCCATCTATTATTCACAGCACAGAATGGATTTTTAATTTGAGAAATGAAATGACTCTCCCAAGTGGCCCGGGTGGCAGGGAGGGGGCGGGGAAAGGACGGAGCTGCTGGGCGGCCATCACTGTGTTGGCTCAGACTCCTGTTGGAAAGCTGGGTGCCCGCAGCAGCCCTTGGTGGACCCTAAGGGGCCCTGTACCCCACCACCCAGCCTGTGCCTTCATTCTTCCTTCTCTGTTGCTAGCACCTGTCAGTCCTGCCTGAGCTCCCAGTGAGGTCCGCTCCTGATCAGGCAAGGGGCTAGGGAACTTGTTCTCCATTTGCTTTCAGATTCCTGGGCCTAGAGGGATGGCCCTGGGGCTACCTGCTCTGGTCCCTCTCCTCTCCAAACTTCCTGGCCCTCACTGAGCTGGGCTCCAGAGTCTCCCCAGTGCTGACCTCCAGCTGAGCTCCTCCGCTAGGTTCCAACATGCTGCTATGCCCACCCCAACCTGGACAGTTGTTCCAGTTTCCCCACCGGCCTCCAGCTCCCAGTGCCTCTCCTCACCCCCAGGATAGAACTCACACCTGAGTGGCCCCAGGGCAGTGACCTCTCCCCATCCTTCTCTCCTCTTCTCTCTGTCTCCCTGCCTCTCTTCCCCCAGTGAGTAGGAGGAAATAGGTCACTCTAATCTACTGTCATTTCCCAGACCTCTGTTGGGAGACTCTCACTCACCTCAGAGCCTTAGCGCTTGCTGTTCCGGCTGCTGGAACAGCCCTCTCCCAGCACCTCTTCCATTGGCCAGTTGCCACTCATCCTTCTTGGGATGCCGGCTTCTCTTCTCTGGTCCTGTGCCACCTCCGTGGCTGGGGGCTTGCCCTCCCTGGGCACCCACCATACCACCTGCATCTTAGCCAGTTGTGCAGCCCAGAGTCCGGAACAGATGACATGTTTGATAGTCATGGAAAGTTCTCACACAGCTGTGGTCAGCACATAGAACAGCCTATGTGAAGCGTCTACCAAGGCCAGCCTCACACTGGGGGCAGCGCCCTCACCTACAAACCTGCCCAGACTTTCAGCCCTCACACACATCTCTGCTTGATTCTGGGGCCCATCGGATGACAGAGGGGGCATTCCTCTCCTCTCCTGTCCTTCCTGTGGTAGGCTCTCATCCCCATTGGGCAGATTCTTCTCTGGCGTTACCTGCCAACCTCTAGAACAGCTTTTTATCTCATATAAGAAAAACATACTAATTTCTTTTTTTTTTTTTTTCAGCTGTGCCGTGCGGTGTGTGGGATCTTTGTTCCCTGACCAGGGATTGAACTCGTGCCCCTCTGCAGTGAAAGCATCCAGTCTTCACTACTGGATCACCAGGAACGTCCCCAATACATTCTTGCTTTCAAAGACTTAAACTATGAAGCATATTGGGATCTTCCCTGGCAGCTCAGCTGGTAAAGAATCCACCTGCAATGTAGGAAACCCCAGTTCAATTCCTGGGTCGAGAAGATCTGCTGGAGAAGGGATAGGTTACTCACTCCAATATACTTGGGCTTCCCTGGTGGCTCAGATGATAAAGAATTCACCTACGATGCAGGAGACCTGGGTTCGATCCCTGGCTTGGGAAGATCCCCTGGAGAAGGGAATGGCAACTCCCTCCAGTATTCTTGCCTGGAGAATCCCTTGGACAGAGGAACCTGGCGGGCTAAAGTCCACGGGGTTGCAAAGAGTCCAACATAACTTAGCTACTAAATAAAAACAACTTGGGACTCATTAAGAGAAAAATCTCCTGTAGTCCTCACTCGCCGTGTAACAACATTGCCACCCTCTGCCCGAGTGCCTCGTCCCCAGCCCTCCTGTCCTCCTTTAGGTCCATTTCAAGCTTCCCAGACCCCATTAGTCCCCAGAGTCAAGCAGGTCTCCGTCCGAGTGAGGTTGCCTGAGTGCCTCTCCTTGCAAGACAGAGGTGACCCTCATGGCCACCATGGAGCCTGGTGCAAGGCCTGAGCTGAGTGGACCAGGCAGCTGCTCAGATCTGGACCAGCCCGCCCCCCCCCCACACACAGCTGTGGTGGAGCCCCCACAGTAATATGTGTGGGGCAGCTCCTGTGTGCATGCTCTGTCCAAGCTCTGACAGTCAGGCCCCTTGTTTGATGGACAGGCCGCAACAGGTGGCTCAGCTCCTGCTGCCAGATACAAGGCCCCAGAGGCAGGGGGTAAGGAACAGGGAGGTGGACCCTGGAGCCTGGGACACATCTTCCTGGCAGGGTCACCGCAACCCATTGCCTGTGCTGGCCAGGAAGGGGGCTCAGGCTGCCCTAAGCCCAGAGAAGCCAGCATGCCCTGAAAGGCCCATTCCTTGTCTCATGGGGTCACCGGGCTCAGGTCCCCTCCCCCAGCACTCTCTCATCTTTTCAAGTGATTGGAGCTGAAGGGGATCTTTAGCTAATTAAAGCCAAGGCCACTAACTGTCCCTTGTAGGAGAGAAAGCAGGGCTGCAGAGGGGAGGGCGCAGCAGGACTCAGAGGGGCTCCAGGGGGCTGGGCCCAAGGCCTGATGTGGGTAGGGCCCCCCTCTAAGCTGTGTCTTTTGGAGGGAGTTGTCCTTGATGAGGAGCTTTGGGACAGAGAGTAAGACTCCAGAATCAGAGCTCCTATCCAACACCTATGCTCACCATGAATATCCGTGCCCACCTCTGCCTAAGGCCTTCCCAGCCCAGGGTGTGGGGTGATGCATGGCCAGGGGCTCCCTGAGACATCCTCTGGATGCAGTGATAGGTCAGACTTGACGATGGGCAGCTGGATGCCAGGGGCCCCAGCCCCAGGCAGACCCACAAGCAGGAACCTTGGCTGCCAAGGGTCTGCCTCCCCTCCACCCCTTACAGCCCGAGGCAGGTGCTCTGTCCCCACAGAGGTACCAGCAGTGGGCGCACACCCACAGGTCCCAAGTAGCAGCCACACCTGGAGCCTCCCTTAGCCTGGCACCAAGCTCCCTTCTAGCGGGATGGCCCAGGGCCTTCTGCCCGAACTGCTAATGTGGGTTCTTGGTTTTCTATTACCAGATAACAAATCATCACAAATGCAGCAACATGAAACAGCACAAGTTTATTGTCCTCATTTCTGCAGGTTAGAAGTCCAGGCGCAGCCTGGCTGGATTCTCTACTCAGGGCCTCAGAAGGCCAAAGTCCGGGTCTGCCAGGGCCGGGGTCTCCTCTGGGGCCCGGGCTCCTCTCCCAGCTCATGGGTTGTGGCTGAATTCTGTTCCTTCAGCTGGAGAATCAAAGTGCCCCTCCTTTGCTGGTTATCAACCAGGGGCTACTCTCAGCGATATTCCATGCCTTGTGGCCCCTCCAACTCCAAAGTCATCGGTGGAAAAGTCTCCCCAGCACTGAATTCTTCTCCTGCTTTGAATCTGTCTTCCTCTCAGACACCAGCCCGAGAAACTGCTGTAATTAGGTCTGATGATCTCCGTATCTTAAGGTCAACTGATTTGGAATCTTAATTACATCTGCAACATCCCTTCATAATAGTACCTGGATTTATGTTTGGTTGAAAAGCAGGGAGAAGTACGTGTGTACATCAGGGTTCAGGGATCTTGAGGGGCCTCTTAGAATTGTGCCTATCATAGGAGATAAGAGTGAAAGAGCCAAGTTTGTGTAAGAATATGAGAGGCTGAATCCCAGGCCAGGTCCTGGGCTTAAGTGCCAAGTTATCTCCTTTAATCTTCAGAATTCTCGGAGTAAGTGCTACGCGTATCACCAGAGAAACGGCAGCCCACTCCAGTAATCTTGCCTGGGAAAGCCCACGGACAGAGGAGCCTGCTGGGCTACAGTCCCTGGGGTCACAAAGAGTCAGGCACGATTCAGTGACTGTGCACACACATTCCGCAGAGGCGGCAGCTGAGGCCCTAAGAGATGAAGTGACGGTCACAAGGTCATGCGGCTGGTGAGTGGCCAGGTTGGAATACTAGGTTAACACAAAGCCCTTACTGTGTTTCTGGGGGAAGTTGTGTAACCTCTCTGGGCCTTTGTGAAAGAAGAGAAATGAAGTCCATTTTCCATGGAGAAGTAGGCCAGACCTCAGGGCCCACATAGCCAGGGGTGGGTGGGCTCGGGCCTGCTCTATCCTCATCCCTGTGGCGTGAAAGTGTGAGTCATTCAGTGGTGTCCAACTCTTTGCAACCCCATGGACTGTAGCCCGCCAGGCTCCTCTGCCCATGAGATTCTCTAGGCAAGAATACTAGAGTGGGTTGCCAGTCCCTTCTCCAGGGGATCTTCTCAACCTAGGGATTGAACCTGGGTCTCCCGCGTTGCAGGCAGATTCTTTACCATCTGAGCCAGGGGTCTCTGAATAGCACCTGTGGCTCCCAGTGAGGTGGGGTGGGACTGGGGCCCCTGAGGTCAGCAGCTCAGCTGCAGCCATTCTGGCTTCTGCCATCCAGTGATGTGTGTTCCTCGGCACTGAGACTGGGGGGCTGATGGTTACCGAGGACCTGACACAGCCGCAGGAACCCCAGGATTAAAGGCCACTGTGCACAAGCAGGCGGGGCCCCTCGGAGAACCGAATAGAGGCTTTCAGACCTTTGTGCAGGAATGAGCGCTGTGTTTGGGTAGGGTGGGGGTGGGGGTGGGGGGAGCTGGTCTTTTCCCATCTCTAGGCTCTGGCTTTCCCGTCTCAGCTGGGCAGGCCGCCGCTCTGGAGGAAGAGGGGACCACGGAGGCAACAGTGGCCGCCTGCTCCCCCTCCCCATGAGAAAGACTGTCAGTCAGCCCCATCACAGGCCCCCACACCATCAGCCTCCTCCCACCTCCCGCCCCCCGCCCCCACCCCCATGCTTGAGCGGCCTCCCTCCGTAATGGGGCTTAATCATAACATGCATTAGCTAGGGCCTGCTGCCTGCAATTACCGCTTCAATCAGCCACCCACCACCGGCCGCCCCCAGACTCAGGCCACCTGTGGGAACACCCCGCCCTGCTCTCCCTGGCCCCCTCCCCAAATGCGGCAAAGGTGCCCCAGGCTCTGCCGATGGACGATGGACGGAGAAGTGACCCCTGGCAGCGGGGGCCAGGGGGATGGGGGCGGCCGGCGGACAGAGGACAGAGAGCTACAGCTTAGGGTCACAGGCAATTATTTTAAAAGCCTGTTGGAAGCAGCGCTGCTTTCCCAGCGCGGCAGGCTCATCCTGAGGGTTGCACTGCCCCAGGTTGCTGACACGCTTGCATGCACACACGGGTGTTCACACGTGCTAGATACACATGCACACGGGTGTGTACCAGGGCACATGCAGTGGATACATGTCCCTGGGGGACCCACAAGTACCCCAGAGATGTGGGTGGGTGCTGGCTGCCTCCAAGGTATGGAGACATCCCTGCCCTGCCCTCAACACAAACCACCTCCTGTCCTTTGCCAAGCACACCCCAGCCCTGGGGTTCGGGGGTCTGGGCTGAAATGGAGGGCATCCTGTTTCATCCAGCCCCAGAGCTTGGGTGGGGGCTGGAGAAAAAGGGGGGAAAGCGGACCTGGCAGGGGGAGGGAGTGGGGGAGGGGACTGCTGTTGTGCTGTGATTCTCTCTAATTGCTGTTTTGCTGAGAGGTAATTAAAATCCCTTTTTATTTCACACGTCAGAGCCCTCACCAGCCTGTGGAGAGGGCACAGGGGGAGGCTGGGAGGTGGGGGCAAACGAGGGCTGGCCGCCTGGCACAGGAAGGCAACGGGAGGTAGGGTGGCCAGGAAGGGAACAGGGAGGTAGGGCGTCTGAGCCCAGATTGCCAACCCAGCCCGCCTGCCAGGAGGCCCAGTGGCTGGAGACTCCCCCACCCCCGCCGCCCGGCCCCAGGCCCAGCCCATGAGTACCCAGGGTCCGGCCCTGGCCAGGATCTGTGCAGCCCAGCAGAGCCAACAAAAGCCACATCTCCCAAGTGCCTCCTAGATGCCAGGCATTTTGCTGAGCTCCTAACTCACAGGATTATTACAAAAATAACTCTTATCAAGTAGATACCATATTAGCCCATATGTCAGGACAGTGACAAGGCTGAGACTCAGAGATTAAGAATCTGCAAAGACCCCCTGGCTCATCAGTGGTGGAAAAGGACTGGAAGTGGTCTGATACCAAACTCAGAAGCACTATGTCAACCTGACCCTCCAAGCCATGTAACTGTCTGCTCCTACAAAGCCTGCCAGAGTTCCACTGCCCTACCCCTCCTCAGAGCTCAGAGGGAAGGGCCGTAACCTTGGGCTTTAGCCTTGTCCAAGGCCCATGCACAATGCCATGCCTGCCACTCTGGACACCATGGTCACGTGCTGACAAGATCCTTGGAGCAGGAGGACCAGGGCTTCCCTGCCCATCAGGACTGGCGGACATTCCCCAGAGGCCTAGGCCAAGAGGCTGTGGTCAGATCAGAGCCCAAACTGATGCCCAGTCAGTGCCAGACTGGAAAGAAGCAAAGCCACTCCCTTCTCCTAGGCTGGCTGGGGGAGGTGGGCTAATAACATCTGGGCCACACTGAGTGGGGCAGGTGGAAGGGCACTGATCAGCACCTGTTTCATACTCCCTTTCTCTCCGCCTGTTTTCTCCTTCTTGTGAGCCAGAAATTGCATCACCCTATCCTTTTCATCATCCCCCTCTCTGCCACCATCAGCACCTCTATCACCATCCATTATCAGTAGCAGCAGCATCACCATTACCTTCTCTATCATTATCACCATTTCCTCCAAATTCACCATCATCTTCACTTCCACTAAAATCATCATCACTGAGATCATCACCATCACAACTATGAGCATCATCACCATCTTCTCTATTGCCACCGTAATTTTTGCCAAATTCACCATCAGTATCTCCACCCACCCTCACTGCCATCACCACCATAATCATGACAATTATGACCATCATCACCATCACTTTCTCAATTATCATCATCAATTCCATCAAAATCACCACCACCACCATTGCCATCAGTGACTGCCATCACTGTACCAGGAACTGTTCTAATAATGGTTCTTGTTGTTCAGTTGCTAAGTCATGACAGACTCTCTGCAACCCCATGGACTGCAGCACGCCAGACTTCCCTGTCCTTCACTATCTCCCAGGGTTTGCTCAAACTCATGTCCATTAAGTCACTGATGCCATCCAACCATCTCATCTTTTGCTGTCCCTTTCTCCTCTTGCTGTCAGTCCTTCCCAGCATCAGAGTCTTTTCCAATGAGTCGGCTCTTCACATCAGGTGGCCAAAGTATTAGAGCTTCAGCTTCAGCACCAGTCCTTCCACTGAATATTCAGTGTTGATTTCCTTTAAGATTGACTGGTTTGATCTCCTCACAGTCCGATAATGTGGACACTTTATCATATTGAAGCCTCATAATACCCAAGAAGTAGGTGCCAGTATTATTCCTCCACTTCACATTAGAGAAGCCAGGGCTTCTAAGGAAGGAGCTTCCCAAAGTCACAAAGCTAGCAAGTAGCAGAGGAAGAGCTTGAACTAAAAACTGCCCAATAATAAAGCCAAAGTCATAACCAATATACATCACCACCTCTTAGTCGAGGAGCCTATGGAATCAAGCCAGAGGACAAGGGGAAAAGGCTGTGGGGAGAGAGCCACCTGGTCTACCCAGGAGTTAGCAATCAGAGGCCTGCCCTCCTCCTGGCCCAGCATTCCAAGGACCCAGCAGCCACCAGCCATCCCATCGCCCTGCTGGGCCTTGGCAGTCCTGCCCAAGCCTCCCTGTGGCTGACCTTTGCCAGGGCTGGAGGGAGGAAAATGGTCTAAGTCATACAACTTGAGAAGCTGGATTCTAATCTTGTCTCCAGCCAGACAGAGGCTAGAGTGCTCCATCTCCCTCAGCATCCCCTCATGTTTTGGACCACAACTCTAGGAGCTCATTTATCTCTCCCACATGGTGGCCAAGTCGGGGGTGAACAGTCGGACCTGGAGCGTGCAAGGTGGTGGGGGGCAGGGCACACAGCAGCTCAGCAGCACCCTTGGTGATATCTCAGGACACAGGACTAGATGGTAGCCAGGAGAAAAGGCTGCTCCCAAGCCTCCCAGGATTTCTCTGTTCGGCCCAGAAAATGGACCTCGCTGTATTGGGCATTCGGGAGGCCAAGAAGACAGTCAGATCCTCAGGGGACAGCTGGTACCTGCTGCCTTGCCTGAGTTCTGATGGCAGTGGGAAGGCTGGGGGCTGCAGAAGAAGGAACCATTTGCAGTCAATTCAGCCTCTCGAGGGCAGGCATGGTGACACAGAGCTTGGGGACACTAGCATTTGTGTGTCAGCAGATCAAGAGAGGATGGGAATAGCAGAGGTGGTCGAGTAGCACCGAGGTTGCCAGGGTCTCCCCGGGGCCTGCAGGTGTGAGGGAGCTGCAAGCAGCAGCCAGGCCGGGCACAGGGAAGGGTCTTACACATCACGTGTCCCAGGACCACAGTGCTGGCACTCAGAGGTACTTAATATTTATAGAATGAAAGAGTGAATGAGAACAATTTCAGGATTAAAGCTGTCCTTGAATAGGACACGACACCCGGTGAGGTAGCTTTCCATTGCTGGAGCAAAAGGATTAAACATCTCAGCCTCTGGAGTCAGATGAATATGGATTAATCACCATTTCCTAGCTGTGGACACATCACTTGGCCTCTTTAAGCCTCCGTTTCCTCATCCAAACACGGGGACAATAATATCTGAGATCATGCCCAGGTGGGCAGTCCTCCCTGGAGCACCTCCAGCAGGGAAGGCTGGAGCCCTCAGTCTCCCTCCAGCAGCCTCCTCTGGGCACCCAGGACTCCTCCCACACCCCATTTGTCTCCACTGAGGAGCAGCTGGGCGTGGCTGATCTTAACAAGGTGAACTCTTGGTCTGTCACCTGCCCCAGTACAGTTAGAAACCCCACCATAGGCAGGGCCAGGAAGCAGGGCAGAAACTTCAGGAGCCAGGCTCCTTGGGTATTTGGGGTCACCAGGACACCTGGGAGGCCGGCAGTCCCAGACCAGGGTGTAAGTCCTCTCCCTGACACACACAGAGCTACGTTACTTGAGAACTTGTCTCTTAGCCTCAGTTTCCTCATCTGCAACATGGGAATTATTACAGAGTCAAAGTCTCAAGGCTGTTGCTGGGCTTATATGAAGTGATGCTATGAAAGCCCCCAGCAGACTGTCTGGCATAGAGTGGGGCCCCAGCCACACACACACACAAACACACACTCTCACACACTGACAGCTGCCCATTCCCTGGGCCTTGCTGGATTGCTGGGGAGACCTGGAGCCCCACCTTATCCTCCGCTCCCCGCACCCCCGCCCCCCGCACATCTGTGGCAGGGATGCACACTGCTCTCCCCTTCTGTCCGTGTTCTCCGCCGGCTAATGGGCCAATTTTTTAGCATTACAGAGATTTAGCCAATTTGGCTGCCCTGACAGAAAGGCGCAGAGAACAGTTGCCTGGGGGAGGGGTGGGGTGGGGAAGCAAGGGTGAGAGAGGAGGCTGAGGAGGAGAAGGGCTTCAGGCCCCTCTAAGTCCAGGCATGGGGGAAGTGAAGTCGGTGGGGAGATTAAAGAGATAATTAGCCCCACTTATGCACCCCCTCCCTGTGCATGGGCCCTATGCTGAGCACTTTGCATATATTTTCTCTTCTAATCCTCCAATAACCCTGTGAGGCCAGTTCTATTATTTGCTCCATCCTCCCCGGTGTGGGACTCCGGCACAGAAGGCTCAGAGCTGGCCCAAGGTCACAGAGCCAGGAAGTGATGGAGCTGAGGCTGAAAGCCAGGTCTTTTAAACATTCCTGAGCTCAGTTTCTAACTAAAGGCTGAGAATCAGGCCAGGGCTCCCTCCACCCATCCACACACCCCCGCCTAGCAAACCCCCTCCCCCCACACGCGCGCCCCTGCGCTCACACACACACATACACACACACAATCTCCAAGAGCCTCAGCCCTCCAGGGTGCTGGGGATCCCTGTCAGGACATGGGTCTCCACGTCCCTGTCTTCCTGGCTGCGGGTGCCTCTGCTAGAAGTCCCCAAACCCAGCATCTCTACAAGAAGAGTCCTGGGCACAATTGCCAGGCACGAGCTGGGGTCCCAGCCCAGAGGTGGCTAGCCCCTCCTGCCCAGGCTCTGGACTGGCCCCCCCATGCCAGCTGTGGCTTCCTGAGCACGTCCTGAGGTCGGTGCCAGGCTGGGAGTGGGCATCAGCTGTGCTCTCCACCACACTCTCTGGGCCCTTCCGGGAGCCAGGAGGCAGATCTGCCAGGGAAGATGGGAGAGGAGGGAAGGAGGAGGGAGGGAGCAGAGGGGAGGGGACTGCCTCTGGGTTGGGGGAGGGGGGCTGCGGGGCTCCCTGCATTAAGCGATCAGAGAGCACAATATTTCATTGCCGGCAATCGCAGCCAAGACATCAACTACTTGGGGAGAGCAGCCTTAAAAGCCTTTTGATTTTATTTCTTCCACTTCATTTTTTTTCCCCTTTCCTTGCTGGTGTCCTTGACAAGGCCTCCCTTCCTGCTCTGCAACCCCTTCCTCAATGCTCCCCTCCCACAAGGGGCAGGGGGCTGCAGGTCTGAGGGGGCCTGCAGGACCCCGCAGTCTGACCTAGAGCGGTGTGTGTGTGCACAGCTGTGGATGTGTAGGTGGGAGACTGCTGTGGTCCCCTGGGTCCCTTTCTGTGCACCGGGGCACCACTGTATACATGTCTGGAAGCCTGCGCCTGTGGGCACACACCTGTGTCAGAGTGGGCCCTGTGTGCACCCGCATGTGCATGCCTGGGTGTGTAGGCACACGCGCTGGCCTCACTCTGCACGCACTCACCGGAAAACTCCACCAAGGTAAGAGACTCGGGAGCAAGGCTGGGGAGGGAGGCAAATTCAGAGCGCAAAGAGGAGGAAGGAGGGAAGGCGAGGAGGGACAGGTCGCACCCTTAGGTGTCAGCCTAGTTGGACCAAATCGTAGACCCAGTGGAGACCTCGGAGGGCATCCCTCCCCGGGGCGGGGGGAGCGGGGCGCAGCGCCCGGAGACACAGGTGTGCACTCGCACACACAGGCGGACACACGCAAGCACACACTCACTGCAGAGACCCAGGCGGGCCGGCTCGCTGTGGGACTCCAGGCGGGCGCCCATGACGTCACCGCCGAGCCGTGACGTCACCCCCGCCCGCGGGGAGCTCCATCTCCTCTCTTGGCAGGCGACGCGGAATTGCACATCTGTCTTGTCCGGAATTAGTTAATTGAATCAAGCGGCCGGAGCTGCAGTAGCGACCTCGGCCTTGGCCCGAGAAGGGGGCTGGGCGGACGCATGACGGGTGCTCAGCCGCGTGGGTTGGATTGGGAGATGCGCACCCAAACAAGGGCCGGGAGTCCGAGCTCTCTCGCGAATATTGATCCTTGTCCTGCTTGGCCTCCCCGTCCCCTCCCAATCCATAGACGGCACAGACCGAGGGTCAAGCGCCCGCCGGGGGAGCTGACGGGCTGGCCAGAGTCCAGACCTCTGCGGATTCCATCCAGGGGCTCTCGAGCAGCCGGCTCCAACCTGCCCCTTGAGCTTGCCCGCCTCCCTTCCACTCTCGCCTCCTCCCACCGGTGCCGAGAAACGCGGCTAATTCCCGGTCCCCAGGGCGGGGGCCTCTCGCCCCTCCCCCGTGCCCCCGTGCCCCTCCCTCCGCCCCCCAGCTTCCCCCGGACACCTCGGGATGAGGAGCCGGCCTCCAGACAATTTGTCCCAACTGCTGGAGCGCCCGGGAGCTTCCCTTGTCCCATCTCTTGACCTTGTCCCTTACCTCCGGCGCTCCCGGCCGTGTCCTGGAACCCCTTCCCTCCCTCTCCCCTTGCACCTCCATCCTTAGGTGACCCCTCCCTCGCCCACTCTTTCCTTCCTAACTCATAGGAGGCAGCCTCAGAAGTAGGGAAAGACTTAGGAAGCGAGGTTCCAGTCTCAGGTCTCCCCTCAGCTTCCAGAGCTTGCCATGTAATTTAACCTCTCTGAGTCCTAGTTTCCACATTTGACACCGGAATGAATTTTTGAAAAGCTGGTCTTATTGGGTAAAATTAAATAGCATATGTACAGGGCTTAGAACTTATCCAATTCTTATAGCCTATAAGGTAAGGTGAAGTCACTCAGTTGTGTCTGACTCTTTGTGACCCCACGGACTGTAGCCTACCAGGCTCTTCCATCCATGGGATTTTCCAGGCAAGAGTACTGGAGTGGATTGCCATTTCCTTCTCCAGAGGATCTTCCCAACCCAGGAATCGAACCCAGGTCTCCCACATTGTAGGCAGATGCTTTACCATCTGAGCCACCAGGGAAGTCTTATAGCCTATACCTTGTAGTTTTAAGGAGGCAGACCTATTGTCGAGATGTGGTTCCTCTAGAGGGGTCCCTGGGTAACTGATGAGAGAAAGCATCGGATTTTGGACTGTGGTGGTCTGAAGGGTCAGGGAGTCTGAGGGGCGCTGCCAGGTAGGGTTCTTCATGTGGGGAGAACTACCCATTCCAGATTCCCACCTGGAACCCAGGCTCCACCTTCCTCTGCTCTTACCAGACCCAGCAGTACCCCACTGGCCCTCTCTCATTCATTCCACACCTTTGCCTAGCTTCGCAGTTTCCCAGATGATCAACTTAATTGTAAATGCTTCATCCTTGAACAATATCCCATTTCACAAATGAGGAAGCAGAGGTTGAGAGAGGGTAAGTGACTTGCCAAAGACCTCACAACTATGACCTGGCATAGCTGGGATTTGAACTCAACTTCTTTGGCCTCAAATGACAGCCACTCTCCACTGCTCTGCCTCCCACTCTGAGGACCACTCAGTTGCTAGGAGACAGCAAGCCAGTGGTTACTATGGAAACCAGGCTGATGTGGAAAGTGGAAAGAGTTTGTGTCCAGGCGGCAGCAAGAAGGCTCCAGGTGGGCTCTGCAGCCCCTCCTCTGCCCCTCCCATGGAGGCACCTCTCAGCTTTCAGCGTTGGGACTTGGGTTCCAGGCAGCAGATGCCCAGTGACAAGGCCAGAGAGAGGGGCAAGGAAGATGGGTTACTCTGAACTCTGCTCCTGCAAACCGAGAGCTCTAGTGGAGGAGGTGGCTCCAGAGATGGGGCTGAGGGGCAGACAGCCCAAGCCAGGAAGCCTCACACTACTGCTTTCCCCAAATCGGCTGAGTGCAGAGACAAGCCTGGCCTTGGGACACAAGATAAAGGGAGGGCAGGACCAGGGTGGGGTACAGAGCCATACCAGAGGGCTCCAGATCTAGGCAAACACCTCAGTTTTCTCATCTGTAAGAGGGGAATGACACTAATCCATCTCCACAGATACTGTTTTGCCTTTATTTATTGTTATTATAACCATGATTTTTACATAATACTTACTCTACTCATGACAATGTCAGATTAGATATCCCCTCTTGAATCATTACAGTATTGAGATTTTTAAAAATATATGTAAGTATCTATTCTTTTGCAGATTATTTTCCCACTTAGGTTATTACAGAATACTGAGCAGCACTCCCTGTACTATATAGTAGATCCTTGTTGGTTGCCACAGATATTGTGCTGAGAAAATTAACAAAAATGTAAAGCACCGTAACTAACACATAGACTTCACTAGCTCTGTGACCTGGCGCAAGTCATTGAGCCTCTCTGAGCCTTTGGCAATGAAGGTACTAATGGTGCCTGCCTCATAGGGTTGTTACAAGGCCTGAATGAGTGAATACAGACAAACAAAAGGCTTCGAACTGGCCTGGCAGGCTTTAAGGACGACATATATAGAGTTGGTTGTTCTATTTTCCTAGTAAATGTTCAGTAGCTCCCAGGGGTCCTGGTCACTCTGGACCTAGCTCCTTTTCTCTCTTGCTCTCTCAGTAGAAAATCTCCCACCACCTCTCAACCCCCTGCCAGGTGAGGAGGACCAGAACCAAGAAACAGGACTGCCTTGAGGCCTCAGACCTCCCCCTCCTCAAAGTTCAAGGGGCCTGGAGCCTGAGAGGCCGGGGCAGGAGGGAGTGAGGAGGCGGCGGCACTGGCAGCTAAATTTGTTCATCCGGCCTGTCAGTGCCTTAATCTGATCCCCGAGGAACAACGCAGAGGCTTCACTCTGGATGACAAACGAGGAGGGGAGAGGCCTGCCCTGCCTGGACTCCGGGTGAGTAATGGCTTTGCATTAAGATATTAAGCCTGGACGACAAGAAATGTGCTCCTGCTCCCACTCCGCCCCCAGCAAGGCCGGGAAGAGAGCTGGGGAGAGAAGGAGGCTTCCTGAAGACCAAGCTCTGGGAAGTTGGGGGAGCCTGGGGGTGGAGGGGTTGAGAGAGGAGGGCTTGGGATGCCTTGGAGGGGGGTGTGGGATGGCAGAGAGAGAGACAGACAGGCCACAGAGATACCCAGAAATACCGATACAGCCAGGAGAGAAGAAATGGGGCTGGGGGGGGGGGATGGAGACTTGTGGGAGTGGGGTGTGCAAAGAGGCAAGATGCCTGTACTCTGTTCAGGGCAAGGATGCCTTAGCCAGGGCCGCAACCCAGCAGGGCAGGCCAGACACCAGGCTGGAGGCCTGGCTTCAGGGCTGGCCTTGGTCTTCGATGTCCCTCTATTTGATCCAGAGCCTCCTGGGCCAGGAGGGCACTGGGTAGGGTGGTGGCCCTGTTGGAAGTGGCTTAGGCCAAAGGGCAAGACCTCCAGCCACATGGACCACCTGTTTTATGGAGAACGGGGGCCAATACAAAAGGGTAAGTTCCAGCTCCAAGTTCCCATACCATTCAAGGAGCACCCCCACCCATTGAACCCCTGGTACACAATAGCTTGGGCCCCATGAGGCAGCGTTTGCCGGGTTGAGGGGACTCTGGAGGAGGAAAAGATGGGGCAAGCCCAGAATAAGACTCAGAGACAAGGTGGTTCAGAGGGAGCAAGAAGGACAGAGACAGACCTCAGGGTGGCCTGCCCCTCTGCCATAACCTCAGAGGTGCTGGCCCAGAGAGCAGATCTGGCCTGCCTGGGTCCAAGTCCTAGCTTCATCCTTTCTGTGGCATAACCCCAGCAGGTTGTGTGACCTCGCTGTGCTTCTGTCAGACCCCATCTGTAAAGTAGGGTGCTTATAGCCCCTTCAGCGTGAAGCTTCTGTGAGGGCTCCCCGAGTCAGTTCCTGCAGGATGCCTAGAACGGGGTCTGGTGCATCCTAATGGTTCAGCGAACTTCACAAATTGTCATTAATTGTCATATTTCCCCCAGGCCCCAGCCATGACCATGTCAGCTAGACGACATCTGGAGCAAGTCCCCACACCCCATGTTACTCCTCAGTGGGCTTCGTGCCTAGACCTGGGAATCCTGACTCTGGTAAAGCCATCGACCTCTCTGTGCCTCAGTTTCCTCATCTGCAGTATGGGCAGATCTTTAGGCTCAGTGGAACCAAAACATGTAAGCACTTGATAAAGCCCAGAGTGGCCTGGTTCAGATGCTCTGCTCAGAGGACCAGCACAACATGGTATGCGTGTGTGTGTGTGCAGGCGTATGTGCATGCGTGCACACACACACTAGTTGGGAAGCAGGGAAGGCCTGGGAGCCTCCCGGAGGGGAGATGCTTAGGCATGATGATGGGGTGAGGAGGAGCCCCAAATCCCAGGCCAAGGGCCCCATGTCCCAGGGAGTGGGGGTCAGGAGCCCAGCTATCTCCGCTTTCTGCGCCCCACTCCTTCCAGCACCACCTTCTCCTGCAGCGCTGCCCTCTGGTCCCACTCAGCCTCATCTGTGCCGGCTGGTCCTACACTTTGCTCACTCGGGATTTTACACTTGGGCAAGTCTGCCCAGGTCTGGGGCTTAAGCAGATAAAGGAGGATGCAGAGAACAGAGAGCAGCTGCCTTGGGGAAAAGGGGAAGAGGAGAGGTAGGGTGGAAATACCTGGCAAGGGCAGAAGACGCTGAAGGCTCACTCCCTGAACCCCAGAAGAACACTAGGCAGGCAGCTGTGCCCTTCTGCCGGGGAGGCCAGAGGGAGGGGATTTGAGGGCATGGGGGTCGTCGTAGGGGGCGGTGCTTCTGAAACTGACTTCCACGCAGGCGGGGGTCCCTGGGGAAGCCCGCGTCACTGAGGTCTTGCTTCAATCGCCCAAGATCTCCCCCTGAGTCTCCCCAGTTCGAATCCCTTGTCCTCCAGCTGTGAGACCTGTGAGTTTAGTTAGCCTCCACCCCTCCCTGGGGTGCAGGGGCGCTGGAACTTGGTCCAGGGCTTGCTGGTTCTTCAAGGCCTGCGTCTCTCACGGAGGGCCACCAGGAGGCGCCCCACGCCTGCTCGGCCTCCCCGTGGGCCCCCCGATCCTCCCGGCTGGTCGGTCTGGGGGCGGGGCGTCCTCGGGGTCGGGTGCAGAAGGTCCGCGGTTCAGCCCCGGCTCTAGCCCGTGGCCCGTGGACCCGCGCATCCTTTCTCTCTTGAACCCCCATCGGGTGACAGGCGTCTCATCCAACGCTCTCTGCGCAATCCTGCTCCCTCTGCGCCCGCGGGCATCCGAGGTCCAGGCTTCGGTCACCCCCCAGCCCCACCCGCGAAGTCCTCGGTCATCCTGTGAGCACAGTCCCCCAGCTCCTATCCCTCTCTGAAGGTTGGGTGGATTAACTGCTCGAAAAGCTGGTTTGTTTGTTCAGAGTTTATTATTCTCCCGTCACTCCAGCTTGAAGGCGGGCCTAAAGTCAGTAAGTTTATCCAGGGACCAACATCGGCCTCAGATGCTTCTGGTTCCTTCAGTCCTGCCCCACAGATTCCACCAGGGAGCCCTCCATCCTACAGGAAGAAACAAAGTCTCTTAAACATTATTTTTAACAATTGCTTTTTAGTAGATAACATCTACACGGGATTGATTCAAAAATTAAAGCAACGCAAAGTAAAAAGCCTTCTGGCAACCCTGTCTCCAAGCCCCTGGTTCCAACCCACACATACCTGCCAGGTAGCACTTTTATTAATTTCTTATGATGTCTTCAGCACAAAGTTAAAATCTATGCTCTGATTCCCCCATCCACCCATTCTTATACAAAAGGAAGCATATTACGTACACTTTGTCTTCACTAAATCTATCTTGACATTCTTTCCATAACAATAGATCCCTTGTTCATCTTCCCAGCTGTGTAGTATTCCATTGTGTGGCTTCATGCATGCTCAGTCATGTCCAGCTCTTTGGGACCCCATGGTCTGTAGCCCACCAGGCTCCTCTATCCACGGGATTTTCCTGGCAAGAATACTAGAGTGGGTTGCCATGTCCTCCTCCAGGGCATCTTCCCAACCCAGGGATCGAACCCAGGTCTTTTGCACTGTAGACAGATCCTTTACTGTCTGGGCCACCAGGGAAGCCCTGTGTAGCTATACACAGTCTATGTAATCCAGTCCTGTCTTGATGAGTACCTAGGTGGTTGCTCCTTTTTGACTCTTACTAACAACATTGCAGTGATATCCTTATACCTCCGTCATTTCGTAAGTGTGTTTTTGTATGGATAGGTGGGATAAAATGCCCTGAGAGAGAGTACTAGTCACACAGTGGCAGCATGTGTCATTTGGGTAGGTACTTGAGCAGGTATTGCTAGTTGCCCTGCATGGGGCTTGGACTGTTTGCCCTCCCCAGGCAATGACCAGACTTCCTCCACAGTCTGACCAACAGAATGCACCGCTGAACTTTTGCATTTTTGCCACACATTCAGCTGTGTTCATTGTCCCAGGGAAGCCTGTCTTTACCTGCAGACTGTCGCTTCCCTGCCCGTGTCCCCCAGCACACAGGTCTTCTCCTTCACAGCACCTTGCGCATTTGAAATTATATATACTGTACCATTATTATTTCATTAACATTTGCCTGCCACCAGCCCAAAAGCCCTACGTGCGCAGGGACTTTACCCCAGTCCCCAGAACAACAGAGGCACGTCAGAGATGCTGACTACGCCCTCATCGGCTGGTACAGTTCCCTGTGTGGCCCACATCCATGCGTAGATGGGCTCAGCTGCGACTCTCAACCCCCTTATGTGGGAGGCATGGGTACTAGCTCCATTGAGCAGATGAGGAGACTGAGGCTCAGAGAGGAGGTCAAGGACTCAAGGACTCACCACTGGCCTTGTCTCTGTTCCTGAGACCTTGGTTTTACTTCCCTACTCTGGCCCATGGGAGCCCGCCCGCCCCCCCACCAGCCGCTGTCACCAGGAACAGTCAGGCCCAGGTCTAGGGGGCTCCAAACTCAGGATTGGCTCCCTCTGCCCTGCCTGCAATGGTGGAGAGTCAAGCCAGGGGCTTGTCAGAGCCCCCGGGGTCTTGTTGGCTTGCAGCCTCAGATCCCCTGTTTGGTGGCAGTGCCAGGGCCACGGTGACCTGGTGGCTTGTGCAGTCACCAGAGCCCATTCCCGAAGGCCCCAGGGCTGTGCTGGCTTTGTGCCCGACTGTCACTCTGCTCCCCAGCGGCTCTTTGTGGCGGCTGCCTGCCTCCCTGCCTCCCATTAATCATGTGTGCAGGATTTATTTTCTCCAGCAATTTATTTCAGCAAATGCAATCTGGGTGTGCCCACAGGTGGGCAGGATGCTCTGCTGCTGCCAGAGTCATGGAACCCGGCTTTATTGTCAGACTGACAGGCATGACTCACCAGCACCCTGCGGCAGATGCACCAGAGCCCTAGGGTGGGACGCTAGGTACTCCAGGGACCAGCCCCACCCCCACGTCACTGCAACCTTAGCATCCCAAGCAGCCTGGAAATTCCAGCTTGCTCCCCTGTTTTTTTTTTTTTTTTTTTTTATTAAACTGGGGCTTTGCAGCCCCTGCCAAGGCCCGCTGGCTAAGGGGGTATGGGAAAGGATTAGGCCCCAGTGTCCTCACCCTGAAACAGCCTTTCAGAGGCTTTTGCTGAAGACCCAGGTGGTGGCTCATTTCAGTCTCCTGATCTGAGGAAGGAAGGGATCCTTCTTCCCCAACCGCCCCACCCCCCGGCCCCAGCATTGCTGGGTAACCTGGCCCTGATTCCCAGGTTCTGATGGTCACAGAGGGAAATAGCTCATGCCAACCCTGCCACCCCTTGCCACGCACACACGTGTCTTCCCTCCTGAGGGGTGCTTTCATCACCCTTGCCCCCCCTAATCTGTCAGAGGGTGCAGCAGGCCAGGACTGAGTAGCAGGCATAGCTCTGAGGCCAGGACAGGATGCAGGGGCTGCTTGGCTGTGATTTCAGGTCCTGAGTTAGTGCCCCTGCTTATTTGTCCACTTACAGCCCTTGGACACAGGAAGGAAAGGACTGGACAGCGGTGGGCAGGGGCCAACCACCTGGCCCTGGCCCTCACCAAGCCCTATGCATCCCACCCATGCCCCCGCCTCTGCAGCGTCTCCAGGCCCCCAGGGCCCAGCCCTGGAGGCCTGCTTCCTCCCTTGGTATCCCCCAGTCTCAGCCTGGGGCCCCTGCCCTCAGCCTGCCCTCCACCCCCACCCCAACCTGGCTGCCGCTAATGCTGCAGATAATTCCTGCTGTCGCAAAGCCATTACGGTGCAAATGGGCTGCATTTCAGTGTGTGTGTGTGTGTGTGTGTGTGTGTGCGCGCGCGCGTGTGCGTGCACGTGTACAGGGGAGGGGGCTCGGCAGGCAAGGCGCCTTGCTTATGCCTCACTCACTGCTGTTCCCTGCCAACCTCTTGTCCGCTGCCCCGGCTGCCAGCCTCCATTGGACCTTGAGTGATGGGGCCTGGCGCTCTGGCCAGGGGGCTGACATGCCCGACTGGAGGGTCCTGGTGTCCCTGTCCTCCCCCTTCTCCTCCATGAGTGGCAGCTGGACTCAGAGAGTAGCTGAACCACCCCCAACTCAGCCTTTGAGACCTCCAGGGCCCTGGGGGGACAGAACCAACCTAGAGGTACCAGATTTATGCTAGGAGGACTTCAGTGGCATTTGAGGCCTTGGCTTCCAGTCTCCCATCTCACCCCAGCCCTTCCAGGCCCCTGGTCTCCCACCCTTTGCTTCATCTGCCTCCCGTAGACCCCCACCCTTACCCCCAAGAGCCATCACAGTTGTTCCACCTTGCCTCCTCCTGCCTCAGCACAGCCAGGTCTCCCCCAGGGGGAGGCAAACCCTCTATCCTTTC
Organism: Ovis aries; assembly: GCF_016772045.2. Taxonomy (NCBI): domain Eukaryota; kingdom Metazoa; phylum Chordata; class Mammalia; order Artiodactyla; family Bovidae; genus Ovis; species Ovis aries. Next base: position 234,124,599 of record NC_056055.1, read on the forward strand.
AAGAAGAACATTTGACCTTTGTGTCAGGAGCCTTCAGTGAACCTTGACAGCAGCCGGGAGGTCCCCGTGGGCTCAGGAGGGAGGGCAGGCCAGTGGTCAAGGGAGTGGCCTTCAGTAGCAGGTGGGATTGCTTTTCCTCTCTGCTCCTCCAGTTTCTGGTGATCTGCTCTTGGCCACGTCACTCAATATCTCTGCGTCTCAGTGGCCTTATCTGCAAATTGGGTCTAATAACACTTGGGTTAAATAATTATTGTTAAAGGTCCAATAGATTGTATTACATAGAACCACGAGAAATTGCTTATGTTCCAGCTGTTTCCATGTCAATATTTACTGGGCGAGACACTGGACTAAGTCAGCATCATTGATAAGGTGTTCGTGTCATTGATAAGGTATCTACTCGATGTTTTGCACTTTGCTTTTATACTCTTAATGCTTTGCATGTGTACAAATGCTTAAAGAGTTCACGCTAACTGAGAAAGCACAAAGAAGAGGTGAGAAGCAAAACAAAATAAAAATAAATCTCCCTGTCAGAAATAGCCATAATCAGTGAATAATAACCATTTCCAGAAATCTCTTTGCACTGATACAGGTAGAAATTTAGAGCGTTAAATGCACAGAAATACTGCTATGAGAAGGGATCTGACTATTTCAAATATAACTTTTAAAATTTTAGTTTATTTTCATAAAAGAAAATAAATGAATAAATGGAAGGAAATTGAAAGAAACCACAAAACTCTAGTAAATGTCTCTTCATCAGAGAGACAATGCATTCTACAAAGATCATCTCATATTAACAAAAAGACAGGGAAGCCATAAGAATAAAAAGTATTGATCAGGGAGACTCTTTCATGTAGGAGTGGGGAGAAATGTGAATATTACAGTAGAAATTGAAGGCATTAAATTAGCAAATTTCAAAGTAACAGCTGACGGCAAGACTGAGAAAAGAAAAAGAAAACTTACGGAGAGAGATCACAAGCAAGGAAGACGAAAGACAAGGAAGAAAATGAGAGGGAACGGGCGCAACTGTGGCCTGGTTTGCACAGGGTTGAAAAATGGCATTCAAAATTGCACACACATTCAACTTGAAAGAGTTTTGCCTACATGTGTTCTCCTTTCCTGAAGGTTTCTATCGTGTTTAAATGATGAGAAAGATGTAGTTTCTGGCATGTAGTAAATATTGACATTTGAAAATAAAGCTGCTGTACTGCTTACAATAGCCAGGACATGGGGGCAGCATAAATGTTCATCAACAGAGGAATGGATAAAGATGTGGTCCATATACACAATGGAATATACACTCGGTCATTAAGAGGAGTGAATAATGCCATTTGCAGCAGCATGGCTGGGCCTCAAGATGGTCTTACTGAGTGAAGTATGTCACACAGAGAAGGAGAATATCATACGACTTCCCTTATATGTGGAATCTAAAAAGAATCGATGCCAATGAACTTATAAAACAGAAACAGACTCACAGACTTAGAGAACGAATTTATGGTGGCCAGAGGGAAGGGTGGGGGCAAGGAATAATTAGGGAGTTTGGAATGGACAGGTACTATCTGCTGTATTTAAAATGGATAACCAACAAGGACCAACTGTTCGGCACATGGAACTCTGCTCAATGTTATGTGGCACCCTGGACAAGAGGGGAGTTTAGGGAAGAAAGGATATCTGTGTATGTATGGCTGAGTCCCTTTGCTGTCCACCGGAAACTATCGCAGCGTGGTTAATCAGCAATGCGCTTGTTCTAAGTCGCCTTAGTTGTGTCTGACTCTTTACAACTCCACTCCAGGCTCCTCTGTCCATGGGGATTCTCCAAGCAAGAATACTAGAGTCGGCTGCCATACCCTCCTCCAGGGGATTTTCCTAACCCAGGGATAGAACCTGTGTCTCTTCTGTTTCCTGCATTGGCAGGTGGGTTCTTTACCACTAGCCCCACCTGGGAAACTATAAAATAAAATTTTTTACACAATAAACTAAAAAATCTGCGGTAGCTCTTTTGAATTTATCAGACCACTTTGATGGACTTCATATGGTTCAACCTAAGGGGTGAACTGCCCAGCCCATAGTGGTACCCACCCGGGCAGACACTGTTAGTAGGACATGACCTCATGTTCTATGAACTCATCTGGACTTGAGTTTTTGTATTTTGCTTATGTTTTCCTGGCATTTTTAGCAAAATTCCCCTGAACTCTCCAACATTTCTCACTAAATGAAGACAAAAAAGTTGGAGCCTGTGGTTACAGTGGAAAAGCATTGTGACCCTCCTCGTGTCCCCGCAGGATACCAGTGACGAGGGGAGGGACCTGACCCTGCTGGAGAAGGCCAGAATGAGCCTGGGGGAGGGGAGTGGGTGAGGATGACCCCTTCTTTTCCCAACTGTTTTAGAAGGAAAGGGTTGAGGGGAGGAGGATGTACACAAAAGGTTGGGTTCTGAATTGGGGGCATGAAGGGCATGGTCTTCGTGCTTCCATGCCTGTGACCCCTTCTGAACATACCCGGTCAGAAGCCAGGGGTCTCACCAACCACAGAGAGTCCTTCGTGCAGGTCCAGGACGTGTCCATTCTTAAACACCCATGGAGCCTGCCCCCAACTCCAAGCAGCTCTCTTGCCTCTCCTTTTAAAGTCAAGTTCAGCCTAGGAGTTCCTTGGTGGCCTTGCTGTTGTTATTGTTCAGTCGCTCAGTCGTATCCGACTCTTCGAGACCCCATGGACTGCAGCACCACCAAGCTTCCCTGTCCTTCACCATCTCCTGGAGCTTGCTCAAACCCATGTCCATTGAGTCGGTGACGCCATCCAACCATCTCATCCTCTGTCATCCCCTTCTCCTCCTGCCTTCAATCTTTCCCAGCATCAGGGTCTTTTCCAATGAGTCAGTTCTTCCCATCAAGTGGCTAAAGTATTGGAGCTTCAGCTTCAGCATCAGTCCTTCCAATGAATATTCAGGGTTGATTTCCTTTAGGGTTGAGCAGTTTAATCTCCTTATAGTCTGAGAGACTCTCAAGAGTGGCCTAAGATACCAGGCTTTCATTGCCATGGCCCACGTTCAGTCCCTGGTCTGGAAACTGAGATCTTGCAAGCCTTGCAGTGTGGCCAAAGGAAAAAAAAGAGTAGTCAAGTACAGCCCAAAGGGTGGGAAAAATCAGAGCAACAACTAAAGCTGACAAGCTGAAGGAGACAGGCCACGCCTGGGGAAGGGCCCTCGGAGCAAGGGGAACCCACAGTACTCAGACACATTCTGTGCATCAGACCACACAGGACCTGGGGAGCCGCTCCCCCAACCCCACACTGCTGCCCCAGGTCCCTTTCTCTTCCATTCTTGAGGCACCAGCATTTCCCTTGGTGCCTTCCAGGATCAGGTCCTCACTATTCTCATCATGTTCGCGCCAGGAGACAGCATCTTATGGATTCCCAGCGTGTACAGTGGAGAAGGCGATGGCACCCCACTCCAGTACTCTTGCCTGGAAAATCCCATGGACAGAGGAGCCTGGTGGGCTGCAGTCCACGGGGTTGCAAAGAGTCGGACACGACTGAGCGACTTCCCTTTCACTTTTCACTTTCATGCATTGGAGAAGGAAATGGCAACCCACTCCAGTGTTCTTGCCTGGAGAATCCCAGGGATAGGGGAGCCTGGTGGGCTGCCGTCTATGGGGTCACACAGAGTTGGACACGACTGAAGTGACTTAGCAGCAGCAGCAGCGTGTACAGAGCGCTGATCTAGAGCAATGATGAAAATCCCTGCTAGTCCTTGGCTGGAAGCCCAGTGGAGGTCCTTCACACCTCCCAGCAAGATGGGTGATATTATCCCATTTCCCAGACTGGCTGAGAAACAGCAAGTGTATGGTTCCCTGGGCTGCCATCACAAATGATCACAAACTGGGCAGAAATTTATTCTCTCACAGTTCTGGAGGCTAGAGGCCAAGAGAATCACAGTGCTGGCAGGGTCATGCTCTTTCAAAGGCTATTTAGGAGGCTCTGTCCAATGACTCTCTCTTATTTCCCATGTGGCCAGAAGTCCTCGGCTTGCGGCCACCCCAGCGTCTGCCTCCATTGTCAGGCCAGCTTCTCCCTGTGTACCTGTTCTCTTTTGCAGGGACACAGGGGCTTCCCCATTGGCTCAGCAGTAAAGACTCTGCCTGCAGTGCAGGAGACGTAGGAGATCCAGGTTGGATCCCTGGATTGGGAAGATCCCCTGGAGGAGGGCATGACAACCCACTCCAGTAGTCTTGCCTGGAGAATCCCATGGATTGATAGGATCCTGGCGAGCGACAGTCCTTGGAGTTGCAAAGAGTGAAGCAACTGAGCACAGTGGATGAAGGGTCCACCCTTCTCCAGTATGACCTTCTCAAGTTTTTTACGTCTGCAAAAACTCTGTTTCCAAATCAGGTCACATTCTGAGGTTCTGGGGGTTAGGACATCAACACATCTTCTGGGGAACGCAATCCAACCCTCAACAGGAAGTGACTCACCCCAAATCACCCAGAGGTACAGTCAGAGCCCCCAGGCCTGAGCTCTGAATCACAGCCGGAGCAGCCTGTCATCTGAACAGCCTGAGTCCCCCCCTCTCCTCATATTTCAATATGTCAGCAGCCGGTTCGTGGATGCTTCTGTATCCAGCCGGCCGTGTTTGGCCCGAGAAGTTGGCATAGCTGTGGGTCCCACCCTCAGGTCCTGGGACACTGCCCTCAAAGGTGGCCTGGTCAGCTGTGGGTTAGTCACTGCCCACCCCCCTAACCCAGGTGCCCTTTTGTCCACCCCTGGCAAGCCCAGAAGGTCAGGGTGGTTTGGGTAAGGGGGGAGCAAGCACATCCATGGCCTGGAGGGGCCTGACAGGGGAGGTGGGAAAGGTCCACCCCAGAGGACAAGTGTAGTGACCTGGAGAGGCAGTTCTGTCCAGGGTGGCAAGTGCCTAGGTCTCTCCTCACCATTTCCAGAGGCCTTCCCATCCTCCTCCGAATACAAGAGAGGGCCCGGTACCAGCAGGGAGGCTGCAGGGCTGGCCCAGGTCACCAGAGTCCACAGAGGCCTCCCGACCTGAGCCTGCTGGGGCTTTCCTGAGGTATCGACAAAACGGTCCAAGGTTCTCTCCTTCCCTCTTCTGCAGGTGGGAGGCTGGGGCTGAGACTTTGCTCCTACCTGCAGGAGGGGTGAGGTGGAGCTGCTATGGCCTCAGAGGGCACCCAGGGCAGGAGGGTCAGCAGACAAGGCCAGCTCACCTCACAGGCAGAAGCCTGGGGCCTTGAGGGGAGGCTGGGAAAGCAGGGGCCACAGGTGTCACTAACAGCCCCTCCTCGTCTCGCACCCTGGACAAAGATCCTGCCCCCAGCCCCAGAAAAACCAGGAGGAAAAAGGGAAGGACACCGGAGGAGGAGGTGAGGGGGAGACCCCAGCTCTGCCACCTGCTGGTTCAGAGATAACCGTGGAACATGCTGGTTCCCACCAACCCCCAACCCTGCCTTGGTCCACTGACCTGCACTCCAAGGGAGACCCACACTCCAGAGGAGAGGACAGACCAGGCAGAGTGAACGTGGGCCCAGACAAGAGGGGGCAGCAGACCAGGCCCCACCCAGCTGCAATGAAAGGCAGCTGATGGGGAAGAGCCCACAGGGGCCAGGGAACCTAGAGATTCTGGATGGCTTCAGACAGATTAAAGCTGATGTGCCAGTCCCTGGAGCCAGGAGACGGGCCAGCACTCATGTCTTCACCTGTTTAGCAAATACAGAGTGTCAGGCTCTGATCTAGGTGCTGGGGACACCATGGGGATGAGGCAGAAAGCCCTCCTCCTGGTAGCAGACAGACATCAAAGAACTGAGCTTGCAACCTCAGGTGGCTCCCACCAGCTTACCGGGGAACCGCGACACAGCAGGATGTAGATTTAAATCATTTTTTCAGGCCTTCCCAAGACTGTGCCAGACAGAGGCCCCTTTGTCACTGCAGGACACAGCTCTCGTCCCAACATCCGGCCAGATTCTGAACCTTCTCCACCTTCCATGTTAGAGCCTTCTCCTGGGCTTTGTCCATGCAGACTCCAGGCTCTCACTTGATTAAAGCTCCTCTCCCTCTCCTGTGGGCTTCCCTCATAGCTCAGCTGGTAAAGAGTCCAGCTGCAATGCGGGAGACTGTATTCAATCCCTAGGTTGGGAAGATCCCCTGGAGAAGGGAAAGGCTACCCACTTTAGTATTCTGGCCTGGAGAATTCCATGGACTGTATAGTCCATGGGGTCGCGAAAAGTTGGACATGACTAAGCAACTTTCACTTTTCCCTCTCCCAAATGTAAGTGGAGCTCCAGGATCTATCATGGGGTGGTGGGAGGGTGAGTAGGGGTCTCCCCTCCCGCTTTATTCTTCAGTGTTGGGGTGTGTGTGTGTGTTCAGTAGCTCAGTCGAGTCCGACTCTTTGTGACCCCATGGACTGTAACCCACCAGCTTCCTCTGTCCTTGGGATTCTCCAGACAAAATACTGGAGTGGGTAGCCATTCCCTCCTCCAGCAGCTCTTCCTGACCCAGGGATCAAACCTGCATCTCCCCCATTCCCTGTACTGCAAGAAGATTCGTTACCACTGAGCCATCTGGGAAGCCCAGATTCAGTGTCGGCGTTGGCAGAAAGACAAGGCCCTTGCTTCTGATTCACCTGGGCCAGGGAGCCCTAGAACCAGAGTCAAGGCCCTAAGGCTGCTGTAGCTCCTTTTCACTGAAAATGAGAAGTGCCAGGGGCCCAACCTGCCAGTGGAAGGAGGTTTCTCTTAGGGTGACTCCCTTGGGCACAGGGCCCTTGTTCTGCAAGGCCCCACACTTGGTTTAATATTCAACATATCACGATCTTGAAACTCTTAACAACTGTTGAACAAGGGGCCCTGCGTTTTCATTTTGCATAGGGACCCCGGCACCTTATGGAGCTTGTCCTGCCTGCCAGACATTATTTATGGCAACATAGGGCTGGCAGCGTCTTAACTGCGCTGCCTTTTTTCTCCAAAAACCACCAGTCTCATTTGCACTGGGTGCCAACTTTCAGGCCTGTGGACACACGTGGAAGGCCCTCTGTAAATGCTTAGGGACCAGACATCACGGAGGTGGGGGGATGTGGGCCCCTTCACACTCAGCACTTCCAGAGGCCTCAGCTGGACAGCGAGTCCTCTGGTTGAGGTGATCTCCTCTGGGCACTGGAATGCCAGTCTCTCCCTCTCCCAGCTCCCTGATTCCAGAGCAAGGGTTTCCTTGATTCCTCTAGGAATTCCACTCCTCCTTTCTACTTGGCTGGAGCTGTGAGGGAAGACACTCTGTCCACCAACACTGCCATCCCAAAGGCCCTTCTCCCTTGTCCTTTTATCCAGTCCACTCAGAGGAGGGGCCTGAGGGGGACCGTGGATTCTGGCAAGAGTGCAGCAGTGAGCCCTGCAGTGGGGTGGGGAGAGGGGGGAGCTGTCCACTCTAGAAGATGGAGACTGAGCCCCTTAAAAAGTAGAATCCCACTGGACAGCCAGCAACAGAGAAGTCACTGCTCTGAAGAAACTATAACAGAGTGAGGTAGACCTGCTGGGACAGTGGCCGGAAGTCTTCTCTGTCATGGTCCAACAGGAGAAGCAGGTGAGGAACGCGTGCACCCATCACCGATAATAGAATCACTTCATGAGATGTGGATGTAGACATAAGTTCTCAAGAGGTGACCTGCAGAAGTGAATGAAGTTGACCTGGACTTGGGGTGGTGTCAAGACACAGGAGAGGGGAGGGCTCATGATCCAGCCACGGGAACAGGAGTGGCAGAGGAGCCAGAGGAGGGTGAGCTGGGGTCTGAGCGGACTTGCAGTCCATGCTGTGAGCTCCCTAATTTTTCTTCGGCAGTGGTGGGGATCTTACCCTAAGGGGAGGTGGGGACAGTAAATAGACTCAGTATTTTCATGGTATTCCTGAATCAGAGGTATTATTTTTATGAGGTGTGATGGTAATCAGGGGGAAAACGTGTGCAGTGTCCAACAGTCAGGCACAGATGTGAGAGGTGGACCATAAAGAAGGCTGAGTGCCAAAGAATTGATGTTTTCAAAATGTGGTGCCAGAGAAGACTCTTGAGAGTTCCTTGGACTGCAAGGAGATCAAACCAGTCAATCCTAAAGGAAATCAGCCCTGAATATTCACAGGAAGGTCTAATGCTGAAGCTCCAATACTTTAGCCACCTGATGGGAAGAGCTGACTCCTTGGGAAAGACCCTGATGCTGGGAAAGACAGAAGGCAAAAGGAGAAGGGGGTGGCAGAGGATGCGATGGTTAGATAGCATAACCAACTGAATGGGTCAGAATTTGAACAAATTCCCAGAGATAGTGGTGGACAGAGGAGCCTGGCATGCTGCAGTCCATGGGAGTCAAAGAGAGCTGGACACGACTTAGCAACTGAACAATGCAGTGGTGTGATGGAAAATGCCAAATCACTGGCTTTCCTGGGAAAAAGAGCTCTGATTATTAGCATTCGTTGATTCCCACCAGGGCTGACTTCAAGATACAGAAGTGATGTCACCGAATGCAGACTTGGGAAGAGATGCTGGCGACTGGCTCTCGGGGACAGGGCTGAGCTGACTCAGACTGGAGTTCCAGGGGTTGGGAGCCTCATTGTGATCAGTGCCCCAGAGAGGCTGGGGAGAACCAAACTCATGGGGCATTGCAAACTTCCGGGGAAGAGAATTTCAAAGAGAAACAAAGAAATCAAGCTTCTTGTCTGCTGCCCACAGTGGCACAGAAGGAGGAACTTGGAGAAGCTGCTGGATCCGGCTGCCCCCTCTCCGCCTCTTACCCATCAACCCCATGGGACCTCTGACTCAGGCTATCTCTGCAGGTCTGGGGTTCTGTCTTGTCAAAGGTGGGACAGGTTCCCATCAGGCTGCGTTCACCTAAGCAGAAGGAGCAAAAGCTGGAGAAGAAAGGACAATGTTAATGAGCAGATGTCATGACAGATCTACTCTGAAAAAAGCACCAGGCCGAGCCAAAGGCGCCCTGGGGTCACCAGAATGAATGGGGGCACCAGGATGTTTTTTCGGGTCCCAGGACATTCTGTGGGGTAAAAGGGCAGCTCCTCAATGCCCAGGTGGGGGACGTGGGCCCCTGAGAGCTGCCCATTTGTGGCCCTTCCCATGAGACACCAGAAGACTCTCCTGCCAGATCAGGGTCACAGCAACTGAGAACAATGCCGCCCGGGCAGCCCGAGCGGGCCCTGCACAGGGCAGGGGGTCTGGGAGAGCGGCAGAGGCTGCTGGGGCCTGTCCTTCCTGAACTGGGCCACTGTGGGGGGGACTTTCATCTCCCGCCTTCCCCTCGGGGCCACTGCAGCATCCGCCTGCCTCCGTCTCTTCCCACCCCACTCCTCCCAGGGCGGCAATTACTGCGCTAATTAGGGCGCTTTGATCATCTTTAGAAATGGCCACACTGGGGAGGGACGCTGCCAAGCAATTAGGGGCAAAGAGGCTGGGAGCTTGGGCACCTCCTCAGGGGGCGGGGCTGCAGAAGACCCTCAGACACCCCCTGCCTCCTCCCCTCAGGAGTGTCTACACACACACACACCCCTCCCCAACATAGCCGTAAACTCCTCAGGGAATAGAGGAGGATAGGAATCTCCCCTCTTCTGCACCCTGGAGATAGGACCTGCCCACCAGCCCCCTCCGCCTGGCCCCCAGCCCAACGGTCAGTTCTTCTGGCCTGTCCAGGCCCCTTTGATGGAGCCGCAGAAACAAGGGCTCCTTTGACAGATGGAGGGGGGGCCTCAGAGCCCAGATGATGAGACTTCAAAGGTGAGCCCACTACCCCGTTCCCTCCCCCGACCCCGGCCCCCATCCCGCAGTCTGTCCTCTCTATAGCGCCCCCCCTACCAGCCCCAGGCCCCATTTCCCCCTGTGGGCTTCTGGGAGTAAAGGGCCAGGTGAGGGACGGGCCAAGGGAAGCGGGTCATTTTGAAGTGAGAGAACAGAGTCAGATGGTCTGAGGGCCGAGAACTCAGTGCCCAGGAGGCAGGCACCAAGGATAAGCGCCTGGAGGGTGGACCCGAGGGGGACAGAGCGCGGGGACAGGGTCACCATGCTGCTGGTCGCGCTGCTGCTGCTGCTGCTGCCCCTCCCAGACCCACGGTCTGCCCACGGGCACCCGCTGTACATGCGCGTGCCCCCCAGCACCCTGCAAGGTGAGCTGGTCCAAGGAAGGACGGGTGGTCTCAGGCAGGGGGCCCCTGAGCTTGCTATCTCCACTCACAGGGCCTTTTGGCGCCTTTTGCGTCCCTGTTGCCCCTCTCTGCTGGCAGAAGGGGCCAGAAATGAGACACAGGTGGGAGAGGAAAGAGGATACCGAGGCGGGGGAGGGGGAGGGTAGCTGGCAAGCACTGCCAAAAGGTATGCTTTCCAGAAGGTTCTGGGTCCAGCAGGGAAGAAGGGGCCCAGGGCAGCATCCCCTTGGCTCTCTGGGCCCCGAGGTGGGCAACTCAACCCAGCATGGTCAGTTTGTATCCGTAAGCCCGTGTCCTGTAATAGCTGCACCTTTGGGGTCCTGTAATATCTGCACCTTTGGGGTCCTGTAATAGCTGCACCTTTGGGGTCCTGTAATAGCTGCACCTTTGGTGTCCTGTAATATCTGCACCTTTGGGGTCCTGTTTTCCCTTCAAGGTTTTTTAAGGAAAGGCCCTCCTTTTATAAGGACTCCAGCCCAGCCCTGTTGAAATCGCAGAGCTATCTCAGGCCAAGCATCCGATCCTATCTGCTCTGAGTGCCATTCCCTCCCAGGACTCCGGCAGCCCACCCTGCCTCCCTCCCGGGTCTCCCAAGGCAGGGCTCCGAGCTGGGGCAAGGTGGACGAGCCTGGGGCTTTTCCCCAACCCTGCGTGAGGGACTTGTCCCCCGCAGCTCTGTCTGCCCAGGGGACGAAGGTGTTGCAGGCTGCCCAGAGAAGCGCCCAGTGGGCGGTGAATCAGGTGGTGATGGAGATTCAGCACAGGCTGCACGAGTGCCGGAGCTGTGCCAACCACACCACCCCATGCCCCGGTGAGCTCGCCCCGACTACCCCAGGGCCCCTTCTCCTGCCCACCTCATCATCCCTTCAGAACTCACCCCCTCCTGGGGACACACACGGACAGGGTGGGGCTGCAACCAAGAATAGGCAGGGGAGGGTCTCCCCAGGTGGAAAGGCTTGGGCACACAGCAGGTGCAAAGGCAGGAAGGCTGGCACAGTCTGGGCTCATCTGGTGAACAGTGAGCCGTTTATGGCAGCTGAAATAGACCCTTCCATAGTAGCTCACAGGCAAAGAACCTGCGGCCATGAGGCAGACCTGGGTTCGATCCCTGGGTGGGGAAGGTTCCCTGGAGGAGGGCATGGCCACCCACTTCAGTATTCTTGCCTGGAGTATCCCATGGACAGAGGAGCCTAGTGGGCTACAGCCTATGAGCTCGCAAGAAGTCGGAAACTGAGTCATTCACACACACACACTACTGGGCAGGGTAAAGGGGGGTGGTTTGGCGTGCTCCGTTAGGTGGAGAGAGGGCTCAGGCCGAGCCTGAGTGGAGAAGAGGGGAAGGGTGGCCGTGAGGCTCAGAGGTGTGTTTCTCAGCAGCACCTGGGCGTCCCAGGCCTCAAGCCCCCCTCCTGAAGGATTCACCTGAGCCAGGTGAGCTTGCAAAGGCTTGGGGGATAGAGGGGAGGGGAGCAGGGCTGAGCGCAGGGTGGGCCCTAGAGGGGTCTCGATGGTTAGGACGACCGGGACTTGTGCCTCCTTACTTGTGCCCCTTCGGCCTTTCCAGGGCCTTGTGGCGAGAGGCGCCCGGGTGCTGTCAACGTGACGCGGGCGCACGGCCGCATTGTGGGGGGCAACGCAGCACCACCGGGGGCCTGGCCCTGGCTGGTGAGGCTGCAGCTCGGCGGGCAGCCTCTGTGCGGCGGCGTCCTGGTGGCCGCGTCCTGGGTGCTCACGGCGGCGCACTGCTTCGCGGGGTACGTCGGGCCCCCGGCCCCGGGATCCCCAACGCGGGGCTCCAACTCTTCCCGGGTCGTCGGGGTGGGGCGCCGCGCGCGAGGCCCGGTCTCTGCTGCCCCCTGGCGGCTGTCTCCTTCCCCGCCTCGGAGTCTTCCCCCCGGCGCACTGTCCGCGGCCTCTGGCAAGCTGGGGGTTGGGGGGTACCCGTGGGCGGAGGCAGGGTCTCCAGGGGGAAGCTTCTCGCATTCCTGTCTTGCGTGTCTCGCGCCGCAGGGCCCCGAACGAGCTTCTGTGGACGGTAACGCTGGCCGAGGGGTCCGAGGGGGAACCAGCGGAGGAGGTTCAGGTGAATCGCATCGTGCCCCACCCGAAGGTGAGAGGGCAGCCCCAGGCCCTCAGACTTGGGAACAGCACCCCCAGCCCACGCCTCGTTTACACGGCGCCGCCACCCCCTCCCCAGTTTGACCCTCGGACCTTCCACAATGACCTGGCCCTGGTGCAGCTGTGGACGCCGGTGAGCCCGACAGGGGTGGCGCGCCCCGTGTGCCTGCCCCAGGAGCCCCAGGAGCCCCCCGCAGGCACTCCTTGCGCCATCGCGGGCTGGGGTGCCCTCTTCGAAGGTACTAGGCAGGACAGGGCCTGGATGAGCCACGCGGGGGCGTGGGGGAAAGGGGGGTCTGGAGTGATGGAGCTTGGGAAGGCTGGGGTGGAAGGATTCTGACCTACGCCCAGATGTCTTTGCAAAATAATGCCCATCTCGCCAAGTGGGGAAGAATCAAGGAGGGCAGTGGGAAGGGGGAACCCTAAAACAGAACCCCTGCCATCCAGGCCTGAGCCCCTTCCACGGCTTCCCTGTAGATGGGCCAGAGGCCGAGGCGGTGAGGGAGGCCCGTGTGCCCTTGCTCAGCGCCGACACCTGCAGAAGGGCCCTGGGACCAGGGCTACGCCCCAGCAGCATGCTCTGTGCGGGCTACCTGGCCGGGGGCATCGACTCGTGCCAGGTATGAGACCCACCGGATCAGAGGGTAGTAGTGGGCCACTCCCCGGCGGCGGGACCGCCTCCTTCCCTGCTACAATCAGGCTGTCATCAACTTCTCTACACCTTTATGTCCTCATCGCTAAAATGGGTACAAGAGTGGTAACCCCAGTAGAGCTCAGAGCTGCCTGTAAGGGTGTCATTGGGGTGGGGGGAGGTGATAAGGTGGGTCCATACAGTGCCTTCTCTCTTGCCTCTCTCTCTTGGTCCTTGCAGGGTGACTCGGGAGGCCCCCTGACCTGTTCTGAGCCTGGCCCCCGCCCCAGGGAGGTCCTGTACGGGGTCACCTCCTGGGGGGACGGATGTGGGGAGCCGGGTAAGCCTGGAGTCTACACCCGTGTGGCTGTGTTTAAGGACTGGCTCCAGGAGCAGATGAGCGGTGAGCACCTTTCCCCCGACCCCTTGCCCAGAGTACCCCATAAGTGCCCTGGGGCGAGCCCGTTTCCATCCCACCGGCCCCCAGGCTCCTGCGTGGGGAAAGCCTATTTTCCTCCCGGGAGGGATTTGGGGGGCTAGGACTTAAAGCGAGGGGGAGGTGGTAAGCTAACCCCCGAAGCCCCCCGCAGCCGCCCCCTTCAGCCGCGAGCCCAGCTGCAGGGAGCTTCTGGCTTGGGACCCGTCGGAGGAACCGCAGACAGAGGCCGCCCCACCCTGCGCCTTCTACGCCCACCTATGCCTGGGGCCCGCGGGCGCCTGTGCCCGTCTGGCGCATCAGCAGTGTCTGCAGCGCCGGCGGCGATGTGGTCAGTCCGGTTCTCGGGGCTGGGCCGGGGAGGGGGGCCCAGGGTCTGGCCCACGTCTAACCACCGCTCGGACTCTCGTCTCGCCCGCAGAGCTGCGCTCGCTGGCGCACACCCTCCTGGAGCTGCTGCGGGGGGCCCAGGAGCTGTTCGGCCCTCGCCTGGGGGTGCGGCGCCTGGCCCCAGCCCCGGCTCGCCCCGCTCCGTCGCTCCGGGATCCTCCCAGGCACCCCTCCCGCGAGCAGCGGCTGCACTCAGGTACCCCAGGCTCTTCGCAGCCCGGCCCCGGCCCACCCCCAGCGCTTCCGCGCCGTTCCCCTAACCCTGCGTCTCCCCAGGATCGCCTCCCCGGGCTACTGGCGCTCGGTTCTCTAAGCGGAGGTCGGAGCGGCGCAGTGAAGTGAATGGTAATGACGCCCCCTACCGGCGGCCGCCAGAGGAGCCGGCCAAGGGAGGCTGTGTTCAGGAGGGGACTCGGGGTTGTCTGTGCTGGGATGCAGTTTCACCCCATCTGGCAGCGGTCAGACCCGCTCTCGCCCTCACTTGCAGCAGGACGCATGATTCTTTGTGGGGAGGGGAGGGGCGTGAAACTTGTGACTTTGGGCCCGCTCCAGTGTCCACAGAAGCTGGGGTTTGTGTTACCATTTAACCCCTCTCAAATTCAGCTGCCCCATCCCAGCATGTGGAGGTCTGCCCACTGGGAGGTGTCCTGAGGTTCTGGTGGAATACTACCCCGACTCCATACTAGCGTCAGCTCTCTTATTCCTGAGGTCTCTCCTCTTCCTGCAGGCTGCCCTGGGCTGGAGCCCCTGCGGCAGAAGCTGGCCACCCTTCAGGGCACCCACGCCTGGATCTTGCAGGTGCCCCCGGAGCGCCTGGCCATGGACTTTAACGAGGTGGGTCTCCAGGCTTCCCAGACTCCTTCACAGTGGCCTGGGAAGGCTAACCTGGGTCAGCCCTGCTGGGGAGGGGGAACAGAAGGGACCCTTCCCCAACAGCCTGGGGTGGAGGTGGGGGAGGGTATCCATGGGTGGGGGAACGGCTATGGGGAGGGCAGCTGAATGTGAGCTGGGTGCTGGGTGGGTGTGAAGGAGTGGAGAGGAGGTGGGAGTGGAGTGTGGGCATGTCCAAGTGAGCAGGAAGTGTGCTAGATTAGCAGGAGGGGATGGGGACAGGGTAGCTCTGCCTGTGAGTTTCTGGAGCAAGGAGGAGGGGGACCAGGAGTGGGGTTGTGGGCCCCCGAGCTGTCTACCTCTCCCCTCTGCAGGTCCTGGCAGACCTGGGCTCCAAGACACTGACTGGGCTCTTCCGAGCCTGGGTTTGGGCAGGCTTGGGGGGCCGGCACGTGGTCTTTGGTGGCCTGGTGGGTCTGGAGCCAGCCACGCTGGCCCGAAGCCTTCCCCGGCTGCTGCTGCAGGCCCTGCAGGCCTTCCGCCTGGCAGCCCTGGCGGAGGCAGAGCCCGAGGGAGCCCGCAAGGGTTCAAGGCAGGGCCGAGAGCTGGGGAGGAAGGGGCACCACCCATTCAGCCCTCACGTGCCCCCAGCCAGGTGGCCCTGAGCTGGGTCTCCACTCCACCCCCTGTCTCCCCCAACCCCCATCAGGACCACTGCTCCAGACCCTGGGAGGGGATCAAGGAGCACAATGACAAAGAGTCACTGCCAGAGTGGGGTGGGGGTGGGAGGTTAGGGCTCCACGTGTCTTCTCAGATGCACCACCAGAAAATCACAGCTGCTTTAATAAACATTATTTATGATCCACGAAGACCACTCTAGAGCTTCTTTAGGGTGGGACTGGAGTGGATGGACGGGTAGGGCCCAGCCTCCAGATTCAGCTGATAGAGGTCACAAAGACACTGGAGGAAAGCTGCAAAGCCCCCCATCTCAAGATATCGGTCTGCCTTCCAAGAAATGGCAGCAGCCGACCTGCCTGTCCCCACTGCCCTGTCCGTGGCTGCCCAGCGCTGCCCCCAGCCTTCAGCCTCTCCGCCCGGCCCCGACCCTCACTGGTAGCTGTGTGGAGTCCCTTTGCCTTATGTCCCTCGACTCCTGACCCAGCCAGCCAGTCCTTATCCCCACCCCCTCATCACCTGCCCCAGTTTCTCTGCCCTGCCGCAGAGCCTAGAGGTGTCAGATTGCATTTCCGGCTGCCTCTTTCCTTTGCACCCCCCCCATGCCCCCACCCTGCACCTGTCCCCTTGGCACTCACCCACACTCCCCAGCCCTGCCGACCGGAGGGGCAGACCCAAGACCCACTCAGAGGAACAGGATGGAAGGGTCTGTATTAACAGTGGGGCTGCTGGCTGCCCTGGTCGTGTGCGGTAAGAATGGCCATCACCCTCCCCAAAGCGTCCCCATTGCACGGTCTCCTCTCTCCTCCTCTGACCCGGGACACCCTCTCCCGGCATCAGGCTCACCTCCCCACTCCCACAGCCATTTTTTCCCTGGAGGGGCTGACCCCCGGGGTCCCACTGCATGCCCAGCAGGACCTCAGGGCAGCGTCCTCCCTGGGCCCCTGTCCCCCACCCTCCCCAGGCAGCTGGGGTTTGAACGAGGAGGAGCGGCTGATCCGGCACCTGTTTGAGGAGAAGGCCTACAACAAGGAGCTGCGGCCCGCAGTGCACAAAGAGGACAGCGTGGAGATCTCCCTGGCTCTCACCCTCTCCAACCTCATCTCCCTGGTGAGCGGCCACTCCTGGCTGGTGGGGGAAGGGCAGCAGCCACAGCTTCCTGGAGGTCCGGCTGGGATGGCCATGGGGAGGAAGGTCAAGGCCCCAGCCCCAGCTCCAGTAGGCCCTCTCCCCTGGAAATGCACTCAGGCCCTCTCCAGGTTCTGTACTGCCTGCAGACCTCAGGTGATGCCCCTTCCCCTCCAGCTTCAGTTCTGGGATCTCCCCCATCTCCACCCCATTTTGCACCCATGACACATTCAAGAGGCCATGTGCTCTCCCTGCTTCTTGGTCTGTCCATCCACTCCTGACTGCTGGGGACAGGTCATCATCATGGTCTCCCCCCCGGGTGGGAGCTGGGAGAAGGCACCTAGGGAATGTGTACTGGCCTCTGGGGCACCAGCTTCCTGCCTGATTACAGAAAGAAGTTGAAGAGACCCTCACCACGAATGTGTGGATCGAGCAGGTAAGGAGAACACCCCACACAGAGCCACGGGGTGGCAGAGAGGATGCAGGGCCCAAATACCCCTGTGCTTGCTTCTGCTGCGGGATCCCCAGCTTGCTTCAGACACTGTCCTCCAGGACAGACTGGCCCCTGCCTCCCGAGAAACCCCAGACCCAAGTGGCCTTCTCACCAGCTACTGCCACCACAGCCCAGGTAGAGCCTTTGGTGAATTAGGATCTTCATCTCAAGGAACACTGTCACAGTGCTGACATTGCTTTTGGGCTTCCAGGGCTGGACAGACAGCCGGCTGCAGTGGGATGCTGAAGACTTTGGGAACATCAGCGTCCTGCGTCTGCCTGCTGACATGGTGTGGCGCCCAGAGATTGTGCTGGAGAACAAGTTGAGCTGCAGCCCGCCCCACCTCCCGCCGCCCTCCCACCTCTGCCTCCCCCACGCTGGCCAGCACTCACTGTAGCCCTTGTCCGTGTCCCCAGCAATGACGGCTCCTTCCGGATCTCCTACCCCTGCAACGTGCTCATCTACCCCTCGGGCTACGTCTACTGGCTGCCGCCCGCCATCTTCCGTTCTTCCTGCCCCATCTCTGTCACCTACTTCCCCTTCGACTGGCAGAACTGCTCCCTCAAGTTCAGGTGCCCCCACTTCTCCGACCGCCCCTCCCCACCAGGGCACCCTACCAGGGGCCGAGGGAGGCAAACACTCCCCCAACCCCAGGCAGAGGCCCCATCCCCACCGTGGCCCTGGCCAGCGGCTGAGACCCACCCTCTGCCCTCTGCCCTCCCCAGTTCGCTCAAGTACACGACCAAGGAGATCACTCTGAGCCTGAAGCAGGATGAAGAAGACGGCCGCTCCTACCCCGTGGAGTGGATCATCATTGATCCCGAGGGCTTCACAGGTGCCGGGAGCAGCAGCTCCTGGGTGGCCAGGCTTCCCTGGACACCTGCCCACAGATAGTCACAGAGCTGCACGTGTGTGTACATACACGGGGCATGGTCACACCAGTACACAGACGTGCAGGTGGACACAGACCCTTCCCCGTCAGGACAGGGTCCCTGGGGTCGATCTGGCCGACGGATGAGAGGGGTGGTTTAGTTTTCCCATCCCCAGAGGGCCTGGGGGGTGGTTGGGGCTTTGACTGTCATCTGATGTGTGTGCCGTGTGCCGTCCACACGGTGTGTATGCTGCCCCCTCCCAACGCCCCCCTCCCCCCCCGTCTGTGACCAGGCTCAGACCTTGTATGGGGCCCAACCACTTGCCCCTGTCTGTCAGAAGAGACCGCATCCCGCTCGTCCCGAGGCTGGTACATCATGGTGGGGGTAGTGATTCCTCTGACTGCTTTGTTATTCCCCAAGGCTCTTATTTGAACCACATATGGCCTCAGCTTTTATTTTTCCCAAGGAGAAAAAAAAAATCCATCCCAGAGGAAAACTTTGCCCTTGAAGAGTGAAATGTTCATCCCAAGCCCCAGGGAAAGACACCCACAAACAGAACGTGAACCCTCCTCTGGGTCCCCACCCCCCAGCCCCCTTAGGACACTGCAGACAGGCCTGGCTAAGCCCCTGGGCCAGCTCAGTCCCCGCTAGCCACCACCCCCACCATCCTGCACCAAGCCTCTCCTTGGCCACCTTGCCCAGCCTGACCCCAAGGCATCCACGTGTCTCCCTCAGAGAACGGGGAATGGGAGATAGTGCACCGGCCAGCCAGGGTCAACGTGGACCCCAGTGCGCCGCTGGACAGTCCTAACCGCCAGGACGTCACCTTCTACCTCATTATCCGCCGCAAGCCACTCTTCTATGTCATCAACATCCTGGTGCCCTGCGTGCTCATCTCTTTCATGATCAACCTGGTCTTCTACCTGCCGGCTGACTGTGAGCCCAGCACCCGGCACCCCCTCCCGAGGGCCCCTGAGCTCAGCCGCCCCAGCCCTGCCCCTCACTTTCCCTGGGAGCCACTTGGCTGGGGGGGGCGCGCATCACCACTTCTGGGGTTCCCTGCCCAGGGTCCATGTATGAGGAGCACACGGCCTGTCAGCGGTAGGGCTCTGTGACCCTGTGGGATATCCCATAAGAGGACAAGGCCCCAGGGAGTCCCATCCCTCTTGGACCTCACTTCTGCCTCTCATGCTGGGCTTCCCAAAGACCCTAGGGAGAACACTACAGTCTCCCTCTGCTGGGGAGAGATTGGCTGTGGAGCCAGTGGGTGGATCACGGGGTCTCTAGGAAGCCAGGGCAGAGGACATGCAATCTATACTCACCTCATTCTAGAAGGTGTCATGTCACATGTCATCTGTGGTCACTTGGCTCCAGAACATTTACTATGAGCAGGGCACGGTGAGTTCCAGAGACAAATATGATCCAGCCCTGACCCTGGCAGACAGGGTGGAAAATACAGGATTAGGAGTATAGCCTGGGGGCGGTGGGGTGGGAACCAGAGCCAGGCTGTGAGGCGCACTGCAGGCCAAGAAGGGGCAGTGGGGCGGGGGCCAGGGGTCTGTGACCACGGGGCCCACCCCACAGCACTTCTCAGGGGCTCAGGTGGGCAAGGCAGGGCGGGGCTGGGCTGGGGTCTGTGAGGACACCCTGGGGCTTCTACGCAGATCTGTGGTCTAGAGGGGCTGAGTGGCAGGGGATTGGCTGACGAGGATGGCAACTGTTTCTTGAGCTCTCACCCACAGCCAGGCAGAGTCAGAGCATTTGAGACACACTCTCTCGCTCTGTCCTCCCAACATTTAACAGTTGAGGAATCTGAGGCACAGAGAGGTTAGGCTGCTTGTCCAAGGTCACCTAGCAATAAGGGGAAAGACGGATGGGAACCCAAGTGCTCTAGCTCCTGAGCTCTGGGCACCATGGCATTGTGGACAGCAGTGCAGGGGCCACCGTGCGACCCTCCAGGCCCTGGGCCAGAGGTCAGAGCTAAGGACAGGGTCCCCCAGGTGGCGAGAAGACATCCATGGCCATCTCGGTGCTCCTGGCCCAGTCTGTCTTCCTGCTGCTCATCTCCAAGCGGCTGCCCGCCACGTCCATGGCCATCCCCCTCATCGGCAAGTGAGCAGCCCTCCCTGACCGCCCCCCCCTCCCGCCGCCCCACCCCGCCCCACCCTGGGCAGGGGCTCCAGACTGCACCTGCGCCCACAGGTTCCTGCTCTTTGGCATGGTGCTGGTGACCGTGGTCGTGGTGATCTGTGTCATCGTGCTCAACATTCACTTCCGCACACCCAGCACCCACGTGCTGTCTGAGCGGGTGAAGAAGGTGAGGGCTCAGTAGCCAAAAGTTGGAGATGGCCCAGTGCCTCTCTGCGGCGGAATGCGCGAGGCGCATGCGTACACACGCACCGGCACGTGGGGGCAGTACCCAGTGGTGGTGGAGCGCATGCGCACATGCACACGGTGGGGAGGTTGCTACCCCTGCTTGTCGACTTGCCCCAGGCTGAATGTTACCCAGAAGTCAGACTTTAAGGAGACTGCAAAATTTCCTTTCTGTGAAGTTCAAGGACAGGCAAAACCAGTCTTTAGTGCTAGAAGACAAGGTGTGGTGATTCCCTCTGGGGCTGCGTAGGAATTGATAGGGGCCAGGCAGGAAAGAGGGGAGCTTTCCTGGTGGCTCAGATAAATAATCTGTGCCCGCAGTGCAGGAGACCTAGGTTCAGTCCCTGAGTCGGGAAGATCCTCTGGAGGAGGGCATGGCAACCCACTCCAGTATTCTTGCCTGGAGAACGCCATGGACTGAGGAGCCTAGTGGGTTACAGCCCATAGGGTCTCAAAGAGTCAGACAGGACTGAGCAACTCACACACACACAGGAAGGAGGGAACATCTTAGATAAAGTTCTTATCTGAGAGGTGTTTACACAGAGAAATGCTTCTGAAGAATTTCACCTGGCTACACGAGGATGGTTTGTTGATTCTATTATGTATTGGTTATACCTCGATTCCAAACAAAGTGAGAACTGTGGGGGCAGGGTCCCCAGGAGGGGTGCTTTCCTTGCCTCTCGTCCTCTGCAGGGCCACCAGGTGGTTTGGGGACAGCTGAGGGGGGTCGTTGAGCAACTTTTCTGGTCTTAGCACGGCACTCGGGGCATTTTTCTGACTTTTTGTATTTCACCTGGAATTCATTTTCAACCAATGAGTTCTCTATGCTGAGCAGTGAGGGAGAACTGGAAGCAACCTAAGTGTCCATCAGTTAGGGTCGGGGGGATAAATGATGGATTGGGGAACACCTTGCAGCAGCCAGGGGTGAAGCCCCAATATTTGGATGAGTGAAGGTGACCCACTTTGTATGATGGCTCCTCTGACCTACCCAGCTCTTCCTGGAGACCCTTCCCGAGATCCTGCACATGTCCCGCCCAGCGGAGGACGGGCCCAGCCCTGGAGCCCTGATCCGGAGAAGCAGCTCCCTGGGCTACATCTCGAAGGCAGAGGAGTACTTCTCACTCAAGTCCCGAAGTGACCTCATGTTTGAGAAGCAGTCAGAGAGGCATGGGCTGGCCCGGCGCCTCACCACGGCACGTGAGTCTCCAGTGGCTGGAGTTTGGCCCATCCATGGGAGGTGGGGTAAGGGCACACCTCATGCCCACCCCTGGCCTGGTGTCCACAGGCCAGCCCCCAGCAGGCTCTGAGCAGGCTCAACAGGAGCTCTTCAGTGAGCTGAAACCAGCTGTGGATGGGGCCAACTTCATCGTCAACCACATGAAGGACCAGAACAGTTACAATGAGGTGAGTAGCCACGGTGTTCCCATGTACAGGTGTTCAAGTAGTGCACTAATCAAGCATATCCTATCTTAAGGGGGCACAGCTCCCCTCCGAGATACCTGCCAACTTAGATGAAGGAGTGAAGAGTGAGTGCAGATTCCAGGCCTGTAAGGGAGCGGGAGCTCCTGCTTATAACCTCGTAGCAGTGTGTGTGGCCAGGAACACACTCAGGTGTACACACAAACACACAGCTCTGCCCTGTTGGGGCCATGCTCTGGACCTCCCTTCAGGTCCCTTCTTTCTCCTAGCTGCCAATCATTTTCTGTCCCTGCTCAACTCCAAGCCTGAAACTCCAGACAAAGCCAGACACTTAAAAGACTGCCTTATATGGTTATTCAGTATTGTACCTGTGCATATGTGCTAAGTCACTTCAGTCATGTCTGACTCTGTGATCCTATGGACGGTAGCCCGCCACAGTCTCCTCTGTCCATAGGATTCTCCAGGCAAGAATACTGGAGTGGGCTGCCATGCCCTTCTCCAAGGGATCTTCCTGACCCAAGGATCGAACCCAGGTCTCTTAGGTCTCCTGCACTGGTAGGCAGGTTCTTTACCCCTAGTGTATACAACTTGTAAAAATTCTCTCTTGAAATAGGGGCACTTTTTTCAGTTCACATACAGGCTTGTGGCAGCACTGCGTGGCTTGGGGGAGGCCATGGCCCTGCTCTCTGTCTCCTGGACAGATAGGATAACCAAGCCCTGCCAGTCCCTGGGAAGCAGGGGAGAGGGGCTGGGTATTTGCTGCGGACACGCCAGCACCTCCCATCTGCTGCAAGCCGGAGGTAGCCCCCACAGCTATGCTGAGGCCGTGCGTCTGTCACCGGGCCCCAGCTTGGGGTGGGAGTCTGTGGTCTGGGGCCCCTTCTCACCCCATTGTCTCTTACCCTTGGCCCCAGGAGAAGGACTGCTGGAACCGGGTCGCTCGCACCGTGGACCGACTCTGCCTGTTTGTGGTGACACCCATCATGGTGGTGGGCACAGCCTGGATCTTCCTGCAGGGCGCCTACAACCAGCCTCCAGCTCAGCCTTTCCCTGGGGACCCCTTCTCCTACCTCGAGAAGGACAAGCGCTTCATCTAGAGCCCTTGGCCAGCCCAGCAACCAGGGCCGTTTCTGGGCGTGAGGGGAGGGGGTTGGCCTGAAAGGAATGGGCCTGCAGGGGGTGGGGTGGGTTGTTGTGTGGACAGGGGTGTCTGAGAGACCACCAGCTCTTCCTGAGGTGGCTATATCTCGGCCCTGAGACCTGAGCCCAGTTGGTCCCTGCAAGGCTGGGGCAGAGACAGCTGAGGTCCAGGATTGGAGGGGGGAGCCCACATCTCAACAGTGGTTCTTTTGCAAATAAAACCAGGACCCTCTGGAGAAGGTCTGAGCGTGGACATCGGCTGGGGGTGGGGCAAGGCGATTTGTGGGGAGGCAGGGGGCTGGCTTGGGCTTCCCAGGTGGCACTAGTGATTAAGAATCCGCCTGCCAGTGCAGGAGATGCAAGAGGCATGAGTTAATCCCTGGGCTGGGAAGATCCCCTGGAAAAGGGCATGGCAGCCCACTCCAGGATTCTTGCCTAGAAAATCCCCATGGACAGGGGAGCCTGGCAGGCTACAGTCCCTAGGGTTGCAAATAGTCAGACAGGACTGAGCAACTTAGCACACACGCCTGCAGGGGGCTGGCTTAGGGACCAGGGAGTTTGCACTGGAGCCAGCCTATTGGGCCATTCTGTGAGGGGTCAGAGAGACAGAAGCATCTTCTAGCCTCCCCCTCCCCCAGGTGGGGGGTGGAGTAGGTGGATCCTGGACCTTTCCTCCCCTGCTTCTCCAGCACCTTCCCTTGCCAACCCCTAAACCTTGGGCATCTGAGGCCCCACCTGGAGCCGAGTTTGGGGCTGCCTTTGTTTCCATGTCTTCTAAAGAAGGAGTTTCTTGGCAGGCATGGGAGCCTCAGGACTGCAGAATGGCCTTCCCCAGGCTTTTAAGCCTCGGCCACTCTCCCTGGGTCCCTCTGGGAAGCTGAGGACAGGGATGGAAAGGTCAGGTTCAGCATCCACAGAATCCAGAGATCAGCCTGTCCAGCTCAGGTCAGACACACCATCTGAAAGCCTCGGGACTCAGCCATCATCCCAGGGACGGGTACTTATTCCTCCTCCCAAAGTAGGGTTGTCAAGGCAAGACTTGGGACGTACATATACTAAGAAAAAAAAAAGATGATTCATTGCCTATTTGAAATTCAAATTTAACTAGGAACGCTGTATTTTATTTTGCTACATCTGACTAAATCTGACAACTCTACCCCAAAGGGAGCCCCCACCAATCCTATCCCAAGGGCCAAATTCTTTGAGGATGTGGTTCTGTGTGGTCACCTACCTCCAGGGTGGCCCAGGGACCCCCACCTCCTGGTACTCACACCCTGTGTGGTGCCTCCCACACGGTGCTGAGATTGGTCTCTGTGACCTGTAGGCTGAGGCAGAAGTGATGGGGTGTCATTTCTGAGGGCAGATAGTGAAAGACATCACAGCACATTCTCATTCACCTGCTCTTACACCCTCACTCACGGTCAGCTAGCTCTCTGACTTTGGGGAAGCCGGCTGGCATGATGAGCAGCCCCGTGGAGAGGTCCTCGCGGCAAGGAACTGAGGCCTCCAGCCAACAGCCTTGTGGATGACCTCGGATCCTCTGGCCGAGGGGGCCCCATCGGTCACAGTGGAGCCTTCGGATGAACCCGAAAGTCTCTGAGCCAGAACCACCCCCTCAACAGCTCCTGGATTCCTGACCCTCAGAAACTGTGTGAGACAGCAAACATCTGTTGTGTCGAGAGACAACCTTTGGGGGTTGTTAGTTACACCAGCAGGTGACCTTGGGCCAACCAGCCCTCACCTCTCAGTTGCAGCTTTCTCAAAGTATGTCTTAAGTCCGGCTCATGAGGCATTCTGAAGCTCAAATTTGCTAGTAGGAGTCACAGTAGTTACGTGTGTCCTGCAAATTTAAGCGGTGGCTGTTTATCTCATTTCTCGTTTGTGGGCCACAGTCACTAAGAACAGGTCCCTGGGAGCTCACAGGGGCCTTCCACATCCAGGCCTGGTGTGGTAACTGAGAGGGGACTGAGGCAGGTTGGAAAACCTGATTCTTCACCTCCTTGATGTGCAGGCTTGAGACTCACAGCTGAGCCCACATCCCTCAGAGGGAATCAGTGACCTTGTGAGCTTAGGTATATAGAAGGAAAGATGTTTAATCTTTACATGGAACTGAAGAGAAGAGAAATCATTTAGAATCAAAACTGACCCTACTTACTTCTGCTGTCCAATATGAACCTTCCAAAAATTCAAGGTACACATCTTTAGGTTTTTCCCCCTCTCAATAGGAAAACTAGCTTAGACTTACACCTTTCAGATGAGCAGGGAGTCTGGGTCTTCCCTGGAATTGGCCACCAAATCGGAAGGGTCTCTGTCTCACTCACAGCGATGTCTAAGTAGTGTATGTGTGCTCAGTCATGTCTGACTCTGCGACCCGATGGACTGCAGCCCTCCAGGCTCCTCTGTCCATGGTAATTCTCCAGGCAAGAATACCAGAGTGAGTTGCCAGTCCAGGGGATCTTCCCAACCTAGGGACCGAACCCGTCTCTGGCGTCTCTTGCATTGCAGGCAATGCTTTACCACTGAACCACCTGGGAAGCCCACGCAGAGATGTGTAAGGGCGGAAAGGCTGAAATCAGATCCCTCGACCACTGTTGTTGCTTCTCTTTGCCACATGGTGGCTCTGTTTGCAGCAAGTCTTACACAATGCAATAGCAAGGCTTCAGCGTGTCAAGCCTGCTTAGGTGCCTGGCTATGAACCTTCTAGAGGAGAAGTGAAGTGAAAGTCGTTCAGTCGTGTCTGACTCTTTGCGACCCCATGGACTATATAATCCATGAATTCTCCAGGCCAGAGTACTGGAGTGGATTGCCTTTCCCTTCTCCAGGGGATCGTCCCAACCCAGAGATCGAACCCAGGTCTCCCACATTGCAGGCAGATTCTTTACCAGCTGAGCCACAACCCCCAAATGCCCCACCCGACTAAGGATGCCTCTTGAGCAGGTTCCCAGGGTCACAGTGGGTCCCCCAACAACACCCACTAGCCCAGCACTCCAGCCCCAGGGTGCTGTCAGGACTGGTTCACCCTCCAGGTGGCATGGAACCCCATCTCCTTCCCTCCCCAGGAAGTGACACCAATAGGGGACCGGCTTCCCATGAAGCTAGAGGGAGTCCCTAACGCACTTTCCCCAGGCCAGCACAGCTACCCACCCTCTCTCAAAGGGCGATAAATCCATCAGGAAAATGTGCCGGCCTGTAAGGAACAGAAAATCCCCAAGACTCATGGTTTAAACATCAAGGTTTCCTCTTTCTCATATGGGAAGAATCTCGAGACTGCAGCTGCTTCCCCGGCTCAGCTGCCCCACCAAGCTGTGAGGGGCCTGGCTTTGTGCTCTCTGCCCAGCCCTCCCTCCTTCACGTGCTGATTTTGTCCTCCAGCCTGAAGCCTCGGGTAGCACCTTGACTGCCACAGCTCCGTATTTCACATCATCTTCAAGACAGGAAAGGGGTCAGCCTTTTCTGACCCTTTCAGCAGGAAGAAAAAGCTGAAACCACTTGGCTGACTTCAGCAGACACCCCATCGGTCAAGAGGTCATCACATGGCTGCCCCGCCTGCAAGGGAGCCTGGGAAATGAACATTTTGCTTTTCAGGCCTCTGGAGGAGAAGGTGGCACAGTTGTTAGACAGTGAGGACTACAGGAGGCTTTCTCTTAATGGGTTCCAAGCTGTTGTTCCCTGATCCTGGGAAAGATTGAAGGCAGGAGGAGAAGAGGACGACAGAGGATGAGATGGCTAGACAGCATCACCGACTCAATGGACATGTAACTCTGGGAGTTGATGATGGGCAGGGAGGCCTGGCATGCTGCAGCCCACAGGGTCGCAAAGACCGGACACGATTGAGCGACTAAACTGAAGCTGTTGTTGTTTAAGCTCTAAGTAGTGTCTGCCTATTTGCAACACTAGGGACAGTGGCCCGCCGAGCTCCTCTGTCCATGAGGTTTCCAAGGCAAGAATACTGGAGTGGGTTGCCATTTCCTTCTCCAAGGGATCTTCCTGACCCAGGGATCGAACCCAAGTCTCCTGCATTGGCAGGTGAATTCTTTACCACTGAGCTGCCAGGAAGTCCAATGGTTCCCATACCCCGACCTTAACACCTCCAGGGCAGAAACTGCCACTCCTCAGAGATGCCCCAAGATCACCAAGGAGACCTCCCAGAGCAGAGAGAAGGGGAGAAACCAGGAGTTAAAATCTACATCCAGAAGAAGGAGATGCAGGTCCTACCAGAAGGAAGTCACTTTCCAGAGTGTTCCTTTTCCTTCCCAGACACTTGTAGGGAAGAAAGTCAGGAATGTTGAGAATCAGCTGACCATCTATCCCTGGGGGTGGTGGAGGAGGGCGGGCAGTAGGTGGTCCATGATTATGGGGAAGAAGCCATTAATGATTTTTGGCAAAGCATCAACTTGGAGGTGAGCAGAGAGGAGAAGGTGGGCTTCCCAGGTGGCACTAGTGATAAAGAACCCCCCTGCCAATGCAGGAGACCTAAGAGACATGGGTTTGATCCCCAGGTGGGGAAGATCCCCTGGAGAAACGGCGCGACAGCCCACTCCAGTATTCTTACCTGGAGAATCCCATGGACAGAGGAACTTGGGGGGCTGCAGTCCATAGGATCGCAGAGTCAGACACGACTGTAGCAACTTAGCCCAGCACAGAGAAGAGGAGAGGTACTGCTTTGCAAAACAGGTAACGGAATTGAGTCTGGGGGGACCGGGGGCAACGTGGGGAACAGGAGCCATTGGCTTGGTAAACTCCAGGGAAAATGGGCCACACACCTAGATGCGTGGTGAGAGGGAAGCTTTTCCGGCTGGGGACAGGGTCGTCCAGGAAAACCAAGCACAGGGTCCAGAGCAGCACCAAATGAGAGATCGAGGTAGTTCAGGGAAGGCAAGGGCAACTACTGTTACCCCGCGACCCCAAAGTCCTGGCAAGGACAGGAGGGCCTTGTGGCCTGATGTGGGGGCCTGGGGTCTGAGCCAGCCTCACCTGGATCTCCAAGGACGGGGCACATGGGCTGACTTCTGCTTCACTGTCACACACTGAAATGGCCAAAGACACCATTCGCTCAGGGAGGGGGACACATCCTCTGATGGTGCCTTCTCTCCAGCCCTCAGAGACCTCCCCCACCCTTCCCCCAGCGTGCCGAAGGGTGGGCGGCACATCTGGGAACCTGCCCACCTACTGGGTCACGCTGAGCTGTCTGCTGGGAATAGCCAGTCAGAAGACAGGTGGCTCACTGGCAGCAGGGCCCTCGGCGCCTAGATCAGCCTCAGCCCAGCCTCCCACTGACCACAATCCACAGTGTGGATGGGGCTGGTTTTCTGGCCCCTCTTGGTTGGTTGGTTAAGTCGCTAAGTCATGTCTGACTCTTGCGGAGCCCATGGATTGTAGCCCACCAGGCTCCTCTGTCAATGGGGATTCTCCAGGCAAGAATACTGGGGTGGGTTGCCATTTCCTCCTCCAGGGGATCTTCCCCACTCAGGGATCGAACCCGGGTCTCCTGCATTGCAGGCAGATTCTTTACCAACTGAGCTATAAGGGAAGCCCTTCTGGGCCCTCTGGGTCCCCTCATCAGACTCTACAGGGGCCACCGCCTTCATCTTGCCTGCCTGCCCCCACCTTGGGCCATGAGTTCCCATGAGCAGTTCAGGCTTATCCCTGGGTCCCCCTGGCCTCGCTATGTCCCCCCACAAGCTGGGGACTCCATGAATGGATGATTTCACAGATGCTGAGAGCCCACTAAGGAGCCCCTACTCAGGGACTGTCCTGTTTCCTAGGGCCTGTGTCCCAAATCTTCCTTGGTCCCCCTTCCTTTAAAGCTCACCAGACCCAAGTTCCCTGCCTCAGAGACCGGGGGACCCTGACACCTGGTGCTCTCATTTACGTTCAAGTTTGGGGACCTCAACCATGTGACACAGAAACTCAAGCACCAAACATGTTTACCCATCGGCCTTCCCACCTCCCCAAATCCTAACCAGGCTGGAGGGAGCAGAAGGAGGGAGCCCCGATCGGGACCCTTCCTCAGCGCTCCGCCTTTCTGTCCCATGCTCATCTATCCCCAGCTCTGTCCTCAGCCCCCGGCTGGAACAAGGACAGAGGACTGGGTCAACTGAGCCTGAGAGTGGGGACGGAGGCCGGATGGTCTGGGCAGATGGAACCCCTCTGTCCTCCCCAGCCTGGGTAATCTGAGCCTGGCATTGTGTCCGCGCAGGGACAGCTGACAGCGCTGTGGTCAGACAGCTGGCAGGGTTGGGCTGGGCTGGCTGGGGTGGCTTGGGGTGGGAGAATGTGGGCTGTTACATGAGCCCTGGAGGCTGCACCCCCAGCCCCAGGGGGAACTGCAGTCCCACCCCATCCCTACGGAGAACTGTGGCACCATGTGCAGGGGCCAGAGGCCACTGTTCCTTCTGCCGCTGCTGGCTGTCTGCCTGGGTGTGGACACAGGGGGTCTGGGGCCTGGGGAGGCCGGGAGCAGGAGCCCAAGGCCTCAGGGGATGGAGGGTCTGGGGAGGGGTGCTACCGAGGCCTTTCCCCCACCCCCCAGCTCTCCGCTTCTCCATGTCACCCCTGCCCGTGGCCTGCCCCCTGCCCCAATCTGCCCCGGAGGCCGTGTCCCAGGCTCTCACCGCTGTCTGCTCCAGGGGCCAAGGGCCGGAACCAGGAGGAGCGTCTGCTCGGGGACCTGATGCAAGGCTACAACCCCCACCTGAGGCCCGCTGAGCACGATTCGGACGTGGTCAACGTCAGCCTGAAGCTCACCCTCACCAACCTCATCTCCCTGGTGAGCACAGGCCTGTGTGTGTGTCGGGGGCGGAGGCAGGGATGACAGCCCACTGCTCCCCTGGGACCCTGCTGGGGAGTGAAGGGGTGGCTCCAGCAGGCAGGAACAGGCGGGGCCCACAGGGGAGAGAGAGAGGGCTTGGGCAGCCCGCCAGGGAGGTGGCCAACTCCCGTGGGGGCTGCCCAAGAGGCTGGGGTCTTGTAGGGATGTCTGGGGAGTCAGTCCATGATGGAGGCTTTGCCCTCTGTTCTGCACCCCCAGAATGAGCGAGAGGAGGCCCTCACCACCAACGTCTGGATAGAAATGGTAAGAAGCTGCCAGACTGCCCTTCTCCTTCCATCAGCCCCACTCTGGGCCCCCGAGGCTCCTTAGAGCTGCCTGTTTCCCTCTCACCCCATCCTGCCTCTTCTGCGCTCCCTGCCCTGGGAGGGGGCCCAGTTCCTGGGGGCAGGATGGGGTCTGGCAGCCCCTCCCCCTGCAGCAGTGGTGTGACTACCGGCTTCGCTGGGACCCTCGAGACTACGGCGGCCTGTGGGTGCTGCGGGTGCCATCCACCATGGTGTGGCAGCCAGACATCGTGCTGGAGAACAAGTGAGGAGGGGGGCCCAGGCCGGGCAGGGCTCGCAGGACAAGGGGGCCTCTGGGAAAGAGACAGGTGAACAGAGAGTGCAGCTGGGGCCCCTGAGGACACCAGGGCATGGGGACTAAGGGTGGGGCTCGGGAACCAGCAGCACTGATCCAGCCCCGACTCCACCGCCTCAGGGCTGGGCCGCCTGGGTGGCTGCTCTCCCCGCTACCGTGGGTACAAGGACAGCTCCCTCGGGAGGCACAGGACAAGCAGGGAGCTTAACCACTATCGGTCGGTTGTTGTCATGACCCGTATGGAGGAGAGCTGGGGCTAGGGAGCCTTGCAGCGTGGATGTTGCGGGATGTTGTTGGGGCAGGCAGTGGTCCCTGAGGCTGGGGTAGGGCGGGACCAGGCAGGGGCATGGTGGCTGGGAAGGGTTGGTGTCCCCGGGCCCCATCCACTCGGCGCAGAGGACTGGTCAGGGTTTTGTGTGTGTGTGGGGGGGGTGTCTCAGTCTAGCAGGGACTGCTGGGGCACGGGCGCCCAGCCCCACAACCTGGCCTGTCCTCAGTGTGGATGGCGTGTTCGAGGTGGCCCTCTACTGCAACGTGCTCGTGTCTCCCGACGGCTGTGTGTACTGGCTGCCACCGGCCATCTTCCGCTCCTCCTGCCCTGTCTCTGTCACCTACTTCCCCTTCGACTGGCAGAACTGCTCCCTCATCTTCCAGTGAGGAGACCCGCGCATGGGGGTGGGGGGGGGTTCTCCAAGCGGATCAAAGAGGGGTCCTGGCCGGGTGGGGACCTGAGGCTTCCGGCCGGGAGTGGGGAGATGGGCTCCACCTCTGTGGGGCCCAGACATCTGGAGATGCCCACGACCCTCCCTGCTAAGCCCCAGACCCCTCACTCATCCTCCTTCACTGCCTCAGTTTCCCCACCAAAGACAGCCATCAGGGACTGCGGTGGGTGGGCGAGAAGGCACACACATGCCCATGACCTGCGTGCATACACGCAGGCACACACGCGTTAGACCCTCAGACCCACGGAGAGGCCAGGGCTCTCTCAGTGTCCTCCTCCATCAGTGGGGGGACGGTGGTCTGTGAGAGGGGTTCCCCATATTTTAGAGAAGCAGTCTTTTCTTTTTGTTTAATAAGGGAACTTGTTGGGAGACCCTCTTCAGTAAAAACAGATCAGAGAGGTACAGGCTGTATTTCCTGTTCTCACCATCTGCCCCTTCTGCCCTGGAGGCAATGGAAGGAAGGGACCCGAGGTGGCCCTCGGCTCTGTCAGCAACCTCCTGGTCCTTAAAATCTATAATTTTCCCAGACCTCGAGAGCCGGACTCCCTGCCCTGCTATGCCCTGCCCCGCCCCATCTCATGCCAAGGTTTTGCGGAGAACTCAGAAATTCTTGACTGCGCTTTTTGAGGCAAAACTGCCCACAGTTGCCCTCAGGAGATAGTCTGTGTGACTTCCTGGGTGAATCTACACACACTCCAGTTTATCCTCTTTCCCACCACCATCTCCCAGGTCCCAGACCTACAGCACCAATGAGATCAATTTGCAGCTGAGCCAGGAAGACGGTCAGACCATCGAATGGATTTTCATCGACCCCGAGGCCTTCACAGGTAATCGCCATCCAAGGTCCGTGCAGGACCTGGCTGTGGGGGCGGGGCCAGACCGAGACCACGCCCCCTCCCGTCTCTCGCAAGGTGAAAGCTCCCGTAAACCATAAAATGCATATCATTAAAAGGCCCAGCAAAGCTGATCTTCCTCATTGATAGTGACTCTGGTTTTGGCGGGAGGGGCGTCGAGCATCCTTCCCCGCACAGTGCTGCTCCTGTGGGCACTGGGTTCCGTGGGCTGCCGGGATCGGCCCGGCCCCTGTCCCTGTGCCCACCCCCGCCTGCTGCCCGCAGAAAATGGGGAGTGGGCCATCCGGCACCGGCCAGCCAAGATGCTGCTGGACGAGACGGCCCCAGCCGAGGAGGCAGGCCACCAGAAGGTCGTCTTCTACCTGCTAATCCAGCGCAAGCCCCTCTTCTATGTCATCAACATCATCGCGCCCTGTGTCCTCATCTCCTCCGTGGCCATCCTCATCTACTTCCTTCCTGCCAAGGGTACCTAGTGCTGGTGGGAGGGGGGCTATGGCCCAGCCAGCGGCACAGGGAGCAGAGAGGGCAGAATGGCACCGTGACCTGGCACCAGGGGCATGGACTCCTTGTGGGGAGGGGACTGCCCCATGGTGAGGAGGTTGAGATCCCCTCTGAGGACCTCTTGGTCATGGGCAGCGGGGGGCCAGAAGTGTACCGTCGCCATCAACGTGCTCCTGGCCCAGACCGTCTTCCTCTTCCTCGTGGCTAAGAAGGTGCCTGAGACCTCCCAGGCGGTGCCACTCATCAGCAAGTAAGGCTGGCTCTCATGCTTGAGCCCACCTCCTTTCCTCCCTTCTCAGGAACACAGGGTACTGCCCTCTTGCCACTCCCTACCATCCTCAATCCCAGGGATCTGGGGGAATTCGCCAATAGGGGTGGGACTGGTATCTGGTGATGAAGCCACTAGCCCCACCACCTGCCTATCCCGCCCTGCAGGTACCTGACCTTCCTCCTGGTGGTGACCATCCTCATTGTCGTGAACGCTGTAGTCGTACTCAACGTGTCTTTGCGGTCCCCCCACACACACTCCATGGCCCGAGGGGTCCGCAAGGCAAGCTCCCTACCCTTGCCTACTTCAGCCTCTTCCTGCCCTGTCTGTTCACATGCCCTACTGGCCCTGGGCACATTCCTCACCCACCAAGTTCAGCAACAAACTGGCCCCATGTGTATCTTGAAGCACATGCCCAGATGGATCAAGAATAATATACAGTGCTTACTCTGTGGTAGGCATATTACGTATACTAACTTATTTAACTTTCCTAAGACTTCTGTGAAATGGGTATTGGTCTCATCTCCGGTTTATACATGAGGAAACTGAGGCACAGAGATGTTAAGTAGCCCAGCCGAGGTCACACAGCAAGAAAGCGGATGAGGCAGGATTCTGCTCCGGCCGAGTGGCACCAGTGCCTGTGTGAGCTGTGGCCCACCTGCAGCAGTCAGCTGGGACCCGTGTTACAAAGGCAGATTCCCAGGCCTGCCCCAGATATCCTGGGTCAGAGCTGGGGCCCAGGAATGTGTGTTTTTGACAAGAGTCCTGGTGATTCTGACGTGCACAGAAGTTTGGGGGCTCTGGGTCAGTGTCTGGCTCAAAACAGGTAAGCCGTAGCAGGGCCAAACCACTGCCCCTGCCAGCAGGCTGCCTCGGGGCCCCCATCACATGAACTCTTTGTGCCAATTGTTACCTTCTGCTCCCAAGCCTGGTCACCCAGGAAGGTCTGCTAGCCACCAGGCTAAGCCATGCACATCTCTCCAGGTGTTCCTACGGCTCTTGCCCCAGCTGTTGCGGATGCATGTTCGCCCACTGGCCCCAGTGGCCGTGCAGGATGCCCGCCCCTGGCTACAGAATGGATCCTCTTCAGGGTGCCCAATCACAGCTGGGGAGGAAGTGGCCCTCTGCCTGCCCCGCAGTGAACTCCTCTTCCGGCAGCACCAGCACAATGGGCTGGTGAGGGCAGCGCTGGAGAAGCTCGGTAAGGCAGGGGGAGTGATGGACAGGAAGGGTCATCTGTTAACCAAGGTGCCAGGCACAGTGGATGAGGGGTCGGCAAACATCCAGGTTGGGGAGAGAGGGGCTGGGGTCCCTAAGACAGTGGGGGCCACTTTTTCAGACTGTTCCTCCCCCATTCTACTCCTAAACCTTACCCTTTCTCATCAACAGAGAAAGGCCCGGAGTCAGGGCAGAGCCCGGAGTGGTGTGGCAGCCTGAAGCAGGCCGCCCCGGCCATCCAGGCCTGCGTGGAGGCCTGCAACCTCATTGCCCGTGCCCGACACCAGCAGACTCACTTTGACAGTGTAAGTCAGCAGGGAGTGGGGTGGGGCTTGCACACCTGATGTGCAAACTTGAACCTGAGGAGATGGGGGCAGGATGAGTGGGGTGGCCATGGTATGGCATGGAAAATGTGGAATTGGGAGTGGCGCTGTGGGGCCATGGAGAAAGCCAGGGTCAGACCTGAAGTAGGTGAGCAGGGCTCAAGGAAATGAAGAGCAGAAGCCTGCTGGATGGCTAAGGATGCTTCAGAGATCCAACCTTGGTGTCACCTGTGGTCACCTCTTACCCTGTCTTCCACCCTCAGGGGAACAAGGAGTGGTTCCTGGTGGGCCGAGTGCTGGATCGAGTCTGCTTCCTGGCCATGCTCTCGCTGTTTGTCTGTGGCACTGCTGGCATCTTCCTCATGGCCCACTACAACCGAGTGCCCTCCTTGCCTTTTCCCGGGGACCCCCGCTCCTATCTGCCTTCCTCTGACTGAGCTGACCGATCACTGCTAGCCACGTGGAGTCTTATCAGCTGCGTTCTGCTCCTGGGGTCATGAGTATACTCTTTGGGAAACACTCTTGGGGAATATGTGAGAAAAGCTGGGGAAATAAAGAGACAGAGCTGGAAGCCCAGAGTGGTTGGGGCTGGGATGTGGGCAGAGTGCGATAGTGGAATCAGCATGCACGTGGCACCGGCTTGCTTGTCCTGGCACTCCCCTCATTTCAGCAAAGTGTTGTCAACTCCCATCACTTCTGAAGCCCTAAGGACTCTGTTTATCCTATCCCCAGCTAGACAAGTTTCTAACCCTTCAGGCCTGGGCCTCTCTTCCCTTCTGCAAATTCCCTGCAGCCTCTTGAAGGAGGGGAGTCAAGAGAGAAGTGAAGAGTGGCGGCCAATGCTCTCTTGAAAGGGAGGCAGCCCACTCCAGGTGGCATCTGCCTGCTTTATGGGGGCTGTAGGCACCAAACATTTTATGAGTTTTATTCTCTTTTTTCATTCTCAAAAGCTCCTCATAGCATTACAGAGAAGTAAGAGTCACTATTCCGCTGTGTTTAGGTTGGGCAAATTGGGGCCTAGAGTAAGAGGGGCTTGCCAGAACAATGGTGGATAAATAAGGTTTGGAGTTCAGAATTCCCAACTCTGACCCAATCTTAGACATTCTAAGAAAGTTCTATGGCTTGGAAAATGGACCCCTCTTCTTTCTCTTCTCAAAGGCCAGGGAATTTGCACTGGTCTGAAGGGATGGTTAAGACAAGAAAGAGCTAGGGAGGGAAGTAGGGAGCCTGAGAGGAGACCCTGACCAGCCTCTCTTGGCCCTAGTCAGGAAACAAGGAGGCTAGCTGGTCTTTGGGGAAGGCCATGCTTTTAGAATATGGCTGGAGCCTGAGCCCTGAGTTCTACTGGTGACAAGACACAAGCACATTTGCTTCCTGAAATTGTGTCTTCATCTGTAAATATGGGCACAGATATCAGTTCCTATCTACCTTCATCACAGGATCAAAGGTGCCGGTGAAGATTAAAAAAATGTTACAGTATCCTGACAACGGGACATTGTTGGGGGACGGGGAGCAAGACCCCGGAAATAGCCAGGGTTGCTGGCTTTCGGAATCAGTCATCAGCAGGTTCACTGCATTTACTCCAGAGCGTGTGCGTGCGCTGCATGCACTGCTGTGTATTTGGAGCAGCGGGTAATTCGAAGAAGGGACCACTGCTGGTTCCTGTAAGCCTCTTACAAGCTCAGCTATCTGGGGTGAGTCTCTCACCCTCTCTGATTGCCTCAGAAGGTGGAGAGGAGCTCTGTAGCTCCTGGCACAAGTAAGCAAAGATGAACAATCGCTACCGTTTATTGAGGGCTACTTTGTGTAGAGCCTGACACTGATTATCTCGATCAATCCACAAGGCAACGTGAAGATACGGGTGGTATATCAAAGGACTGTCATTACCAAAGAAACAGCGTCAGGGAGGTTAGGAGAGAGTCCAGGATCGCGCAGCTCCACTGCAGGTGGAGTAGGGATTTTTAGCAAGAGCCAGCTCCCTCAGCGACTCGGAGCTGCCCTTCTCGGAGCCCCCCTCGGCTAAGCAGGGCGGGCGAGCGGGAGGCAGGCAGGAACAAGGACCGGGACAGGAACCGAGGCCCGACTTCACGCCACACAGCCGCCAAATCTGAGCTCCTCAGCTCAGGAGGAAGGCGTCCCGGGATATCCGCCCCCTACCCGGCCAAAGCGCCAACGTTCCGCTGTGCCCTGAGCAACCGGAAGTGGCCGGACCCTAGGCGGAGGGACCTGGGGGAGCGGAAGTCACTTCGTGAGGCAGTGGCGACGGTGGCGGCGAGAGGATGAACAACAAGTTCGACGCGTGAGTGGCGCGTGGCCGCCCCCCAGGGCCCCTTCCCCCCAACTGTTCCCTGCGCCCACCCCCGCCCGCACTGCAGGCGGCGCAAACTGCGGCACAGGCCACAATCTCTGACTCGGGCTGCGGTCTGGCCGGTCCTGGGCGGCCAGCGGGGATGAGGGGGTTAGGGACGAGGGATGCAGGGGTCTCGGGGACCCCAGGGTCGTACGGACCCAGGGCAAAGTGCGGTGTCTTGGGGGCAGGAGGTGGCCGTGCGGCCCGGAAGGAGATTTTGGGACGCCCCGCCCGAGTGCGGGTTACCCGCGGCGTGGAGGGGCGGAGACCTCGGCCGTTTGGGTGTTTCCGCAGACTAGCCGCCCTGCCACTGAATTCAGCTTTTCTCACACACCTCTCTGGCCTAAGCAGGTCACCTCTCCTCTGAGTCTCACTTTTCTCATTTGCAAAGTAGGGACCGTAACAGAGCCCATGTTATAGAGTTGCGAGGATGCAGTGAGGTAATGTGGCTGCCGCGTTTAGCGCAGCGGCTGCTCTGTTACGGAATTTTCATCATCTTCCTGAGACTCCTTCCTACTTCCTTTCTTCTTCCTCCTCTTTTCGCCCTCTTCCAACACACTCTCCCAGAACTCAGTTTCTTGCCCAACGGGTGAACCTTATCTATTGTTTGAGTCCTAGTTCCAGCATCAAACAGTTTGGAGGTGCAGAAAGGAAATGGGTAATATTTTTGCACATTTCCCTCCAGCGATTGTATCTGGAGGTAGATTTTTGTTCTTGGCTTTCTTCTAATAGTCTAGCAGTAAATCTGTCTTTTCTGAAGGCCTAGATTTCCAGCCTCAGACCCACCAGTTACCAGCTATTTGACAGCAGGAAAGTTACCCAGTCTCTGAGCCTCTGTTAATCCAAACTGCATTAGTGATTAGTGTCTTGCTGCACTGGGTGTGATAAGGATCAAATCACATTCAGCAATGCTTAAAGGTACTTTGTAAAGTGTTAAATAGAGAGAGATATGTGTAAAGTGGAATTACAGTTAGTTTAGTTTGTGCCCCACTGTTGCTGAGGGGAAACTGGAGTTTTTCCAGGACAGTGAGTGCTGGTGTGCAAATTCATAGGTCCTGGATTCCAGCACTCTTGGCAGCTCCTCAGGAATGTTTCCTGGTTGCTGAGAGGGCTCTACTACTTGAAAAAAGTCTTTGGGAGTTTGCTTCTGTAGCCCACTGTGTAGCTGAGCTCATCCCCATACTGATTACCACTGCCCCACCCCCCATCTTCAGGGACTTCCCTGGTGGCTCACTGGTGAAGAATCTACCTGCCAATGCAGGAGATGCAGGTTTGATCCCTAGGTCAGGAAGATCCGCTGGAGAAGGAAATGAAAACCCACTCCAGTATTCTTGCCTGGGAAACCCCATGGGCAGAGGAGCCCGGCAGGCTATAGTCCATGGGGTTGCAAAAGAGTCCAACCCAACTTAGCAACTGAACAACAAAAATCCCATCCTAAGCCCTGCAAGCCTTAGCTCTAGATTGGAGTCCTGTCTCAGTGGAGCTTTCTGCCAACCCTATACTCCTTTCTTCACCAAACTGAAGAAATCAAAATTTCATCTTAAGACACGTTATTGGGTCATCTGGCCTATTCCTACCCACATCAGTTCTTGATCTGCTGATGCTGCTGCTAAGTCGCTTAAGTTGTATCCGACTCTGTGCGACCCCTTAGACAGCAGCCCACCAGGCTCCTCTCTCTCTGGGATTCTCCAGGCAAGAATACTGGAATGGATTGCCATTGCCTTCTCCAATGCATGCATGCTTGCTAAGGCACTTCAGTCATGTCTGACTCTGTGCGACCCCATGGACAGCAGCCTACCAGGCTCACCCGTCCACAGGATTCTCCAGGCAAGAACACTGGAGTGGGTTACCATTTCCTTCTCAGTTTTTTGGTCTGCAGTACGCTAATTTGAGAATGGCAATAATGGCTTCTATAGGCACTTTGCTGCTTTTCACATATTAACTGATTCAAACAACCCTATAAGGGGGATCTTGTTACTTTGTTTTACAAATAGGGAAAATGAGACTCTCTGAGATGAAATAAGTTGTCCACAACAGGGAGGGCCACATATGGTGAGATTCATATCCAGGTTGTTTTAACGTTGGTTCAAGCACATCTTGACAAAAATTAACCCGGATTCTTTTCTTTTCTGGCTGTGCCCTTGGCTCGTGGGATCTTGGTTCCCTGACCAGATTTTGAACTTGAGGCCCCTACATTGAAAGTGTG
This sequence comes from Ovis aries, assembly GCF_016772045.2. NCBI lineage: Eukaryota > Metazoa > Chordata > Mammalia > Artiodactyla > Bovidae > Ovis > Ovis aries. Next base: position 234,163,149 of record NC_056055.1, read on the forward strand.
AGATCTTAACCACTGGACCATCTGGGAAGTCCCTAACCTGGCTCATTTTTAATTAGTTCCAATTATTAACTATTCATTATACTGAGCCAGATTTGTTTAAACATCTGTCTTCTAGCTATTCACGAGAAAAAAAAGACTCTTTCATTTGAAATTAGCAATTGAAGAAAGCACTCCAACCCTTAGGGTTTTTTTTTTTTTAATGCAAAAAAGTACAGTTTGTAGGCCACTGGTTGCCTGTTTGGTCTCTATGTGGTTCACCACTTGGCTCCTAAGGACAGGTGGACATGTTTTGGTTTGCCAGAGTCCTACAAGTCCAGTGCCTGGACTTGAGTATTCTAGTCTAATCTGATGGGCTCAGATTGCAGAGGAGTTCTAGTCTCCTTTTCTGTATGGCCTTCATATGTAACCTAATCTACCCCCACATCCCCCTCCTTCCCCCCCCACCCCCATCAAGTCAGTAGGTGCCATTGCTATCGATCCTATTCAAATGTAAAACTGTTAAGATGCTTTCTAAGTATTGCAGTCCCTACTGGGTTGAGCTTGGTTTTCAAATCCAGGTGCCAGATTTTATTTTGTCCCTGTTCTCTTTGTTAGCTTTGGCCCATTCTTAGCTACTCTCTGAACCACTTATTTGGCACTTATTATTCTGCCTTGTATTGCCTTGATTTTAGAAATCCGTGTGTTAAACTTGTTTCTTTTCTGCCTGCATTTCCTGATACTGGACGTGTGAAGGTGGATTAGCCCAATTTCCTACCTGCAGTGAATTGTATGTGGACATACCTGGAGAGAAGCTTGGTGAGCTGATCAGGTGCCACTGAGCATGGATAGCTTCAGATGCTAATTGCCTGCCTGAGTCTAAGGAGCACTGATATTTCCACCTGGATAGTATCTTTGCTCAAATCCAGCATCCAGCTGGGAAGAGTAGCCTCTGAAGATAGGATGTGAATGACTTGACTTAAATGTTGTCCCAGAGAGCAGAGCTCCACCCTCAAGAAATAACAGCATTAGATGAAGGTCCATTAGGGTTTCCAGTTACTGTTTTAGAAGGGAGCTGGGAGCTGAGGACCAGGGTCACAGTAGCATTGTTTCTTCTCTGACATAATTATTCTTGTTATTATTTTTCTGTTTCCCAGTAGTGGTTAGCAGTAAAAGCACTAAAAAAAAAAAGGAACTTAACATGCTTTGCTTGGAGCTAGCAAAATGTGAGGTACTAGAGCAACTGTGCCCTTTTTCAACCAAGATTGAAGGGAAAGGACCCCAGATGGTATAGTGGGAAGTTGGGGGCTGAGAAGAGAGAAATGGTTTGAGTCCCTGGGATATGCCCTAAAGAAGAGAATTAGGAGCTATCTTGGACCTAAGCAATAAGAAAAAAGAAACAAAGACTCATGAAATATTTGTAATCAGGAGACAAAAAAACTGACAGTATAGTGAGGACAAGTAAAACATTTATATGGGATGTTTAAAAGAAGGGGTCCCAACTCAGCCTAGAGAGAGATCAGGGAATATTTTCAAGAGAAAGTGGCCCTTAGTCTGGGTCCTAAAGGAAAAGTTAAGTAGGGGAAGAGGAGCTCCTTGAAAGACCAGATGATGAGCACAACAGAGGGATGAGGCTGGGGACTGCAGGTAGGTTGGTACTACTGGATGGAAAGGAGGGAAAGGACGGTGTCAGGTATTCATAGCGTCTGATACACACAGTGTGCTGGTAATGCTGTAGGACTTGGATGCTAGGACAGGCCCCGCTTCAAAAGGAAACCATGTGGACTCAAATTTCATAACGGGGAAGGAGTTTTTGTAAGCACCATTAGGTCTCCCAGGTGTCCAGGGAAGCCAAAGAGATGGCAGCGTCACGAAAAACCCCATTCTCCTCTCTGCTCATCTGCTCCATCCCCTTTGCCCCTCCTGGCCTTCTTTGCTTTTGCTTATTATCTTTATTCCCTCATGGCTTTTCTTACATGCAGTTCATATGACTGACTGCCCAGCTCCTGAATCTGTAAGATCTTTCACCTCCTGGATGAACACCTGAGGGTGGAGTTAGGAAGGCACTGAGGCATGGGTTATTGGCCATGCTGGGCAACCAGGGTGTGGTGCAGTACACGACCTCGGGAGTATATCCTAAATGGCCGGAGCAGGCACTCCAGCACATATGTAGTTTGTCCACTCTAAGGTTTGAATTAAGACACATACTTTTTTTAGACATATTCCTAATGCCCTCTTAATAGACTACAGTGTAGTGTCAACTAACTTTTAAATGCACTGAGAAACCAAACAATCTGTGTGACTCCATTTCTTGTGATACTTGCTTTATTGCTGTGATGTGGAATCAAACCCACAATAGCTCCAAGGTCTTCCTGTATCTGAGTTACAGTTTGACCACTTCTAGTAACTATCCTGAGAATTGCCAAATTCTGTGTGACTGGGTAGGGCCAGAAAAGTGATTTCAGAAAAGATCCGTAAGTTGATGGCCCAGCACTAGACTAAACAGCATTCTTACTATCTTTGTGAATTCACCTTCCATTTATCTTTTTGTCTAGATCCAGTGAATTTTAGGTTCACTGAGAGCCTTAGTATTTTGTTTTGGAGGGTGACAGAATATGCTCAGGGGTAGATTTTCTTTGCCAGTAGTTTATTTAACACAGGTCCACTGTGGGAGTTACAGTAATTTCATAAGGCAGTAGCATGCTGATGCTAGTAAAGAAATAAAATATTCCAAACCAGTGGTAGATTACTCACAGTATTGTTCCAGGCACAGGGAGATGAAAGGAATACAGTCCAAATTTCGTTCCAGGTGTACCTTTATATGAATTGGCACTGGGTGAGAAGGCTTTGCCAATCAGGAACTGAAGTTCAGCTACCAGCTCAAAAATAAAAGTCAGTTGTTGCTAGAAAACTCCAGCACTGGTGGTGATGGGCAGGCTGATCTTTGCAGGGCCGCTAAACATTTTGTCACCACTGCTAAAGGAGTCAGCTTTACCACAGCAGAGCTAATGTCCCTTCTCTTCAGAGACGGCTACGCTGCAGGGTTTGACACCACTGCCCACCAAAGAGTCGCCTTGGTCACTGCAGGAGCAAGTGGCTCATGATTTTCAGAGGGCAAGATCAGCAAAGGACAGCTTTGCTCAGATGGAAACTCGGATGTTCCTCACACAACACTCAGTATTTATAGTCTAAATGTCCTCTCACCATGCTTCCTTTATCTGTTTTTGCTGATAAGCCCCCAGCAGGGGCTACTCGCCTACTGACCTGCTAGTGCATATGAATGACTACACATAATATCCTGATAGACTTCATTTGTTCAAGCTGGGTATAGAAAAAGGCAGAGATCAAATTGCCAGCATCCGTTGGATCATAGAAAAAGCAAGAGAGTTCCAGAAAAACATCTAATTCCGCTTTATTGACTACGCCAAAGGCTTTGATTGTGTAGATCACAACAAACTGGAAAATTCTTCAAGAGATGGAAATACTAGACCACCTTACCTGCCTCCTGAGAAATCTGTGTGCAGGTCAAGAAGCAACAGTTAGAGCTGGACGTGGAACAACAGACTGGTTCCAAATTGGGAAAGCAATGCATCAAGGCTGTATATTGTCATCCTGCCTATTAAACTTGTCTGCAGAGTACATCATGTGAAATGCCAGGCTGGATGAAGCACAAGCTGGAATCAAGATTGCCAAGAAAAATATCAATAGCCTCAGATATGCAGATGACACCACCCTTATGGAAGAAAGCAAAGAAGAACTAAAGAGCCTCTTGATGAAAGTGAAAGAGGAGAGTGAAAAAGCTGGCTTAAAGCTCATCATTCAAAAAATGAAGATCATGGCATCTGGTCTCATCACTTCATGGCAAATAGATGGGAAACAATGGAAACAGTGACAGACTTTATTTTCCTGGACTCCAAAACCACTGCAGATTGTGACTGCCATCATGAAATTAAAAGACTTGCTGCTTGGAAGAAAAGCTATGACCATGTTAAAACACAGAGACGTTACTTTGCGACGAAGGTCAGTCTAGTCAAAGCTTTGGTTTTTCCAGTAGTCATCTATGGACATGAGAGTTCTACCATAAGGAACGCTGAGCACCAAAGAATTGATGCTTTTGAACTGTGGTGTTGGAGAAGACTCTTGAGAGTCTCTTGGACTGCAGAGAGATCCAACCAGTCACTCCTAAAGGAAATCAGTCCTGAATATTCATTGGAAGGACTAATGCTGAAGCTGAAGCTCCAATACTTTGGTCACCTGATAGGAAGAACTGACTCATTGGAAAAGACCCTGATGCTGGGAAAGATTGAAGGCAGGAGGAGAAGGGGACGGCAGAGGATGAGATGGCTAGATGGCATCACTGACTTGATGGGCATGAGTTTGAGAAGCTCCAGGAGTTGGTGACGGACAGGGAAATTGGCATGCTGCAGTCCATGGGGTTGCAAAGAGTCGGACGCAACTGAGTGACTGAGCTGAACTGATACTTCATTCTTATCTCGAAACAGCATCTTCATTTAAGTCATAAATAAGTGAGTTTGAAGTCATAGCAAACCAATACACAGCACTGAGGGTAGTTGCACTGCTCCTGAAAGGGTGGCACCTGATGTACTTTTGACTGAACTTACAAGACTAGAAGACATTTCTTCTTTCATTTCATTTCTTTTTCATTTAACATCAATCCAGCATCTTCTTGTCATTGTTGCTGAAGATACAAAGGTTAATAAGACACCAATCTAGGGCCCCCTCTATCTGGTAGGAAAAACAGATGTGGGAGGAATGGTGCCTTAGGCTGTGGGGTGGTGTTTGCATATAGCACAGATGTGGGAATCTGGGTTGCTTTGGGAGGCTGGGAGAGGGAAAGAGGATGCCAGTTGATGGTCGAGTTGTAGAGGATCTTACATTTCCTTGTAGTATATCCTGCGTGGTGGGCATGGAAGGACACAGGACAGTGGAGAGTTCCAAGCTTGGAAATTAAATGATTAGCAGTAGCAGTGGGGAACAGTAGGAAAGATAGTTAGAAGTGGCAGGATAGAAAGGGAAGTTTCTCAAGTTCATTTGAAATGCCAAAACAGTTATATAATCCAGAAATTCTCTTCGTTATTGACTATTTTTGGCATAGGAAACAACCCCTTACACTGTTTACCTCTTGCTTTTTTGTGCAGACTTTTAGAAAACTAGAATATGGTGCTTTCTGGAATTAACAAATTAGCTGGTGGGCATTTTCATTTTGCTTAATCCTCCCAGTTGCCTTTCTGCTTCCTTTTCCCTCTTTTGTGGGCACCTCATTGCCAGTGACTTGAGTGACTTCTGGTTGGTTACATGGTGGTTCATCTGACCTGGTGGCCTTGTTAGATAAGCAAGAATCAGCTCAATCATGGGGTACTGTTGTTTTGCCTTCCCATTCAGATTGAAAGATGATGACAGTGGGGACCATGATCAGAATGAAGAAAACAGCACACAGAAAGATGGTGAGAAGGAAAAAACGGAACGAGACAAGAGTCAGAGCAGCAGCAAGAGGAAGGTGAGTTCTGTGCTGTGCAGATGTCGTTGACTTGGGACTTGGTGATCTTGTGAAATCTGAAGGATGCTGGATGAACTTGATGACACCCTGTTTTGTAGTATCTGATTTTCTCAAAAAAGGTTGTTGCATCACTGGAGTTCATCTTGGGACTTTGAAGATTCCCCTTGCCACAGGATCTTGAGTTCTTGCCTCACTTTCCAACCTTCTAGCCTGAGGTGGGGGAGATTAATCCTGGAATTTAGTAAGGGTGTTAGTTGCTTCAGAAGCTGCTGCTTGGTATTTCAAATCCTGCCCATCACTTAGAATGTTCAGCTCTTTAGTCGGTAATAATTCAGACTGAAAGTGACTTGGAAGAGAGGAATTTTAGAGAATGAGAAAGAGATCTCGGTTTCTTTCTTGAAATATTAAAACAATCATTAATTCATTTATCACACAATATTTAGTACATTCCAAATGCAGGCATTTTACATGCTAAGACGACACAGATGCGTGAGTGTGAATCAAGACCCTTACATTTAACAGTAGCAGTAATCCTAGGAGCTGTCATTTGAGTACTTCCTATGTGTCAGGCATGGTGCTAAGCACTTCACATCTGTTAATTTGATCCTCTCAGCAGCCCCATGAGGGTGGTCATTATTGTTTTCCCTATTTTACAGATAAGGAACTGAGGCACAAACTGGTTAAGCAACTTGCCCAGTGTCCTGAGTCAGTAAGTGATAGGGTGTTATAGAGGAGGCAGTGTTTGGCCTGGGAATATGCTGAGATGAGGTAGAAGCATAATACTCATGGTAGGAGGCAGAAAGTTATGAAAGCATTAAGAACAGAGAAAGTGTTACAGGAACTCAGAGTTAACCACTAATTTACCATGTAAGCGGAATCTTGAGCCCATTGCAGGTAATTGAGGATGTATCCTTTTTAATGGAGGTGGTAAGGGGTGACACTGGGAAATGTTTTCTCAGTCTCAGAGCATGTGGAAAATGCCCAGATATTAACACACCTCCTTTGATTCACAGGCTGTTGTCCCTGGGCCGGCCGAGCACCCCCTGCAGTATAACTACACTTTCTGGTACTCCAGGAGAACCCCCGGCCGTCCCACCAGCTCGCAGAGCTATGAACAGAATATCAAGCAGATTGGCACCTTCGCCTCTGTGAGTACTTGGTGGTTTAATGTAGTAGCTTTGCCAGTACATTCTTGCCTGTATTTACATTGTTGTGTTTATCTACCCTCCTGGTAACCTACATAGGATTCTGGTTTCCTTAGTTGATTAACCTGAATCTATAAAGCTAAATTGGCTCATTCTTCTATTTCTCATTATATATCCATAGGCAACATATGTCAGAATCAATAAGTGCATAAACTGTGGAATTGATCAGATGGGGACAATACAGAAACACTGGTTTGTTTAGGTATTTATGGAGTCCTTTCTGTGTGCAAAATATCATAGGAGATACAAAATTTTATAGTACGTAATGTCCTCATGAAACTTGTCAATAAAATTGAGAACAAAATTTAAAAGTTTTTGTTTTAATAACCTCACATCGGGCTTTGGATATGTCCATGATTACGCATAATCTGGCGTCTCTCTTCTGTGTTCAGAAGGGAAAGGAGGTCTCTGTTTTTTGTGGGCACTGTCAGTACAGTGAGCCCACACACTGTCTCATCTTCCTCACAGAAAACTAGAGTTGTAAACCGTGAGAGGCTTGTCTGCGACTAAACCCAATCTTATTTGGTGAAGATTGTTATGTGTTTCGTACAATTGATCTGTGGGCAGAGTCAAATGCAGGATTCGTTATTTTCTTGAAGTTGTTAAGGTATTCGTTCTGTTTAAAATGCAGACACTGGAAAAGGAAGCTATAATAGACAGTAAACTTTAAATTAGTAAAGAGGAAGGACACACAGTGATAGTCACTCTGTATGGTTTCCTTTGATCGTTACGATAGCCCTGTGAGGCCAGTGATGTTATCCATATTTTACAAATGAGAAAAATAAGACTTGGGTTAAGTATCTGCTCTGAAGTCTCAAGTCAGTTATAATTAACTTGATTAAGTGGAGGAACCAGTATTGAGACTCAGTTGGGTAGGCTGTAAAAACCACCTTCCAAAGCCTACGTTCTTTCAGTCTTTGTATACCAAAATGCATGCCAGGATGCTCCAGTTTTTCAAAGTGTTTGTTTACCAGACAGGCTGTATTTATTTATCTGTTTATTCATCAGATATGCATATATAATGATAATCACATCATCTGACTATGTTGAGTTGATATTTCAGCCACAAGCAAAGATCTTGTATTAGTTGGCCTGTGCTGTCTTATTACTGTTAAATTTAGACTTTTTTGAATTATTAAAAGTAACTGTGCACTGGTACATATTTGGTTCAAGAAAAGTTTGTTGAATGAATTTGGGGCATAATAGGGTTCTAAAATGACTAAAAAACCTTGCCCTTAGGGAAATAAGACATGCCCAGGAATTTCTAATATAGGGAGGCAGTTTAGGAGGTGCATAAATAGCTAGAGTGCTCTTGCAGTTCAGAGTAAAGGGATTCATTTCAGCCTGGAGAAGCCTCTTTTGAAGGGAGATGGGTTTAAGATTGAATTCAGAAAATTTGAACAAGTGATAAGATGAAGGAATTCTTGGAAGAGAGAACAGTAGAATTAAAAAAACTATCCATGTCATCCTAACATTCCTGAATCCATTAAAATTTTGATAGCTTGCTAGACATTTCAGGTAAAATGACAGCCATTATGTTATGAACAACTGATTAAGCACTTAGGATCAGAGAAGAAACTGAACTCTGGGGAGTCAGTTTTCATTCAGGATTTTGTTCAGTTATTTTAGCATAGTTGTAACTATTTCTAGCGTTTTTCTTTCCCGCTTAAAGAAAGCATGTGTGAATGTTCCCAGCTTGTACAAGGAGAGCTTTTGTTTTCTTTGGACATATGTGCTAAGTTGAACAGTTTTATCATCAACATCATCTTGGGTTAATGCTGCTTTATACTCACCAATGCATGTAAGTCAAGGCATTGGGAAGTGTCCCACAATATTCCTCACAGAAAAGTAATTACATTTTGAAACTAATGATGCTAAAGTAGTATTTCCCACTAGTCCTCGATCCTAGTATTTGACAGCAAATGGCAACCCACTCCAGTACTCTTGCCTGGAGAAGCCCATGGAGGGAGGAGCCGGTAGGCTACTAGTCCATGGGGTCGCAAAGAGTCGGACATGACTGAGCGACTTCACTTTCACTTCAGAAGTTCTTGAGGTGACTAAGAAAACTATATCTTGAAATGAAAAAAGCGTTGGACATTCTGCTGCTTGACTGTGAGCTGGGGCAAGTTCTGAAACCGTTTTCTCAATTATAAAGCAAAGAAAGTAGTTGAGATGATTTCTAAAGTCTTTTCTGCATTCCATGTTCTGAATCTAAACATTTATTTTTTGGTTCCAGTTGAAAGTTTTAAAAATGAAAGTTGCCTTAAGAGAATGAAAAAAAAAGGTTTAATACTATTTCTCAACCTGCCTATTATTTCATCTCTGTTGTGATTTGGGTTTAGAATTCTGGCTATAAGATTGTAGAGAATGGCTCTCAGATTGGTGGAGACCAAACTGTTAATAAAGCAGTGCCCCACTGGAGGATTGGGGGTGATTGGTATGCTCTGTCCCCACCACTTCTGTCAAGTCCTTATTCACAATGAGCCACAGTTTCTAGAAGGTGAGCTTCATTTCTTTGCACTGTGTTGAATTGAAGTGAAGTGAAGTCGCTCAGTCATGTCCAACTGTTTGCAACCCCATGAGCTGTAGATTACCAGGCTCCTCTGTCCATGGGATTTTCCAGGGGATCTTCCCAACCCAGGGATTGAACCTGGGTCCCCCGCATTGTAGACAGACGCTTCACCGTCTGAGCCACCAGAGAGGTCCTCCTTTGCACTGTGTTAGAGTGGGGAAAAGATTATTGCTCGTTGTATGCATAGGACCATTCACTGACCCAGATCCCTGGGTACCATTAAGCATGGCACTGGCTGAGGTGAAATGCTGAGGTGAAGTCCTGCAGATGGCTTCGTTCCTAATTTCCTTGTAACGTGAGATGTTGCCCATGTTTCTGTGCTCTAGAGGATTGAGAGGCACCGCCACTTCACACAGTCTGGGGTTTCTCCTCAGTTGCTATCCAGATCTGGGGGTGTGACCTGAATCTGTCTGCATGGTACCTGTTTTTACCTGCACATTATGGAATCTTGCTTCATGTTTATTTAGAGCCTCTTCAGCAGTTTCTTGGCAAATACCAGCTGTTTGCTTCAGACTGTTTCACATTTTTTCTTTACTTGTAAAGTGTGCACTTGACTTTCCGGTACTTTGTAGGTGTTCTCTGTGAATTGCAGAGGAATAGGAAAGTAATCAAGGGCTTCCCAATCGGGAAGCGCCACTAGGCGCTAGTGGTAAAGAACCCGCCTGCCAATGCAGGAGATGTCAGAGATGTGAATTTGATGCCTGGGGTGGGAAGATTGCCTAGAGGAAGGCATGGCAATCACGCTAGTATTCTTGTCCTGGACAATCCCATGGACAGAAGAACCTGGTGGGCTATAGTCTATAACATCCCAGAGAATTGACCAGAGAATTAACTTCAGTGAGTTAGCATGAATGCATGCTTAAAATACAGGGAAGTAATTTCTTCTTATCAAATCACTAGTGAGAAAAACAAATAGTGCGATAAATATAAATAAGCATACATTTTATAGAGAATATGTATGATTTTCTAACAGGACTGTGAAGGAGGAGCAAAGAGAAATTTTATAGCTAAGAAGAGAGACTTAAACCCTGAGTGAGGAAGCCTGCTTGGTTTTTGGACCATCTGGGCCTTAGCAAGGGCACCATGGTATGGAGTAGCCCTGCGGTTGATTCTGTCACTTAATGCTCAGTAACTGTTTCTATAGAAATAAAATGTACTTCAGTGTAGCTAATGCTGTATTTTGACAGTAAACCTCTGATCAAGAAGTGCCCAAACTTGCAGTTATAAATAAGTCATGGGCATGTACTGTAGAGCACAATGACTAGTTAATTCACAATGTTAATAATACGGTTTTTTTTTTTTTTTAAGTGATTTGGTTCAAGCTGAGGTTGTGTGGCCCTGAATATACCTCAAACCTAAGTGGTTTTTATCGTGTAAAACAAAGTCCTCCTATAGCATGTGGTGATTCTCCTGCGGCTTCCACAGGAGGATGCGTATTGACATTTTACCAACTAAGGCTCCTGGCTGAGGCTGGCATTTCTCACCTAAAGAGTTTATTCTTGTGTTGACAGTATGACACTATTCTTTTATCAAAATAGATAGTCTTCTTCCCTTCAGCATGTTGTTCTTCCCCCACAATCCCCAGAATGAACATCTGTCCTCCAAAAAGTAAAGCCTCTAGCAGAGTGTCTTCCGTGGTTATGCACTTCTCTTAAATCTCCCATTCGCTCAAAGAAAAAGAAAGTGCCTCTCTTGACTCTGCTGTGCTCTCTCTGCAGGTGGAGCAGTTCTGGAGGTTTTACAGCCACATGGTGCGTCCCGGGGACCTGACAGGCCATAGCGACTTCCATCTCTTCAAAGAAGGAATTAAACCCATGTGGGAGGTGAGAACTGAGAGCCTTAGACTGTTTTTCTGAGGAAGTTTTCTGTTTTTTGGGGTTTTTTGTTTGGTTTGGGGGTTAGTGCCAGGTGTTGGCTAAAGTCTTCTTTGAAAGCTGCGTAGCAGTTTGGTATATCTTTGGAAATGGGAACTCTAGGAAAAAGCCCCGATTCCATTGTTTGTGTGGATGGTTTTCAAAGATTGTTTTCTCACTAACATGGTGCTATAGCAACATTGAAGGATTTTTTTTTTTTTGGATTATTCTTCCCATAGACTGGTTTTGTGTGTGTGTAATATATTACCGTAGGATACATATGGTTAATGTGTGTAAAAATAAGCTTAGGGGCAGTCACCAGAGACCCAGAGCTGAGCTCTGTGATCTCTTTGCTGTAGTCCGTCTTCTCTGTTCTGATGCCAGAGCATTCTTCCAGAAGACAGACATGATCACACACACACGTGCGGTGCTGTGCTTAGTCATTAGTCACTCCATCCTGTCTGACTCTTTGCGACCCCATGGACTGTAGCCCACCGGGATCCTCTGTCCACAGGGATTCTCCAGGCAAGAATACTGGAGTGGGTAGCCATTCCTTCCTTCAGGGGATCTTCTTGACCCAGGGATCGAACCCAGGTCTCTTGCATTGCAGGCTGATTCTTTACCATCTAAGTCACCAGGGAACCCCCGCCCCTGCCACACACAAACACACCTTAATGAAAAATCTTATGCAGTTTTCTGTTGCACACATGATCTTACACCTAATGACCTTTCAGCACTTGTCACCTGTCCTCTCCAGATCCGCCCTTCAGTGTAGCTAGATCTTCCTCTTTGGGTCTCTGCCTCACAGTCAGTGTTTGCACATAGCCGTGTCCTTCCCAGTGCCCACAGAGCCCTTCACCTGGCTAGCTCCTGTGTCCCTTACAACCCAGCTGAAATGTTTTCCTTTTTCTGGTTGTTTCTGACTGTCTTGTTCTTCATAAACTTCCTGTATGTATCTCTGTTACAGGAGTACTTGTCAGACTATACTACTGTAATTAGTTTTCTTGTCTGTCTGCTTCACTAGACTGGATCTGAGTAGAGATTGTGACTTCATGTCTGTATTTGGGGACATGGTGACACTTGATAAACTTTTAGCAAATGAAGTAAGGAATGATCTGTGTTTGAAATCTGACATTATTTCGTTTTAATGTAGTTTTCAAAAAAGAGGGTTGGTTGGTTGGTTGGTTTTGGCCACACTGTGTGGCTTGCGGGATCTTCGTTCCCCGACCAGGGATTGAACCCAGACCCTGGCACTGAAAGTGCTGAGCCTTAACCACTAGACCGCCAGGGAGTTCCCAAAAGAGGATTAGTTTAAAGGGTCTGTTTGGCTGTTTTTCTTTAATGGCTGGTTGCAAGGATCCCCATCTTGTGTTTCTTTTTTCTTGTTTCTTCTGCCTGTAGTCCTATCACATTTTCCTATAGAGTTGAATAGTTGGAAAACAGCAAGACTTCTCAGTGATCGTGGATCCTTGGCCCTAATGCTACGAGACCATATGTTAACTTTTAATACATTTTTTTTTACAGGATGATGCAAATAAAAATGGCGGAAAGTGGATAATCCGACTGCGGAAGGGCTTGGCCTCCCGCTGCTGGGAGAATCTCATCTTGGCTATGCTGGGGGAGCAGTTCATGGTTGGGGAGGAGATCTGCGGGGCTGTGGTCTCTGTCCGCTTCCAGGTAAGCCGCCTCGCGGGCAGGGCTGCGTTCACGCGTGCTACCTCTGCTCTTCTCACTGCCTCACTTTCCTTTGATGAATGCTTCTGTCGTCCCTCCTGTAGGAGGACATTATTTCCATATGGAATAAGACTGCCAGCGATCAAGCCACCACGGCCCGCATACGGGATACGCTTCGGCGAGTGCTTAACCTACCTCCCAACACCATTATGGAATACAAAACCCACACCGACAGCATCAAGTATGTGTTGTGGGGGATTGAGGGGCGGGTGTGGGGTGTGTCCCTGAGTTCAGCAAAAGTAGGTCCTTAGTCGGGTCCAGAGGAATACGGTCTTCCAGGAGGCTGACTTAAAGAGAAGGGACAGACCAGTCTTCCCCCAGTGCTTCTGTCCACTCATAGCAGTTCTTGCTGGTGCGGTTCTCTGCCTGCCTGCACGCTGGGTGCTCTGGATGAGAGATCCCTTGTGCAGAGTCCTAGCTGAACCACCTGGGCTTGCTGTATTCACACAGGCTGTCTTGTCTTTCGTTCACTAACCACTGTCTTAAAATGAAAGACAAAGTAATCTTTTTCTTGCAGTTTCTAAAATAATTTCACTGAACAGTGAGGCCCTTCTCCCTGTCTGTCCCTCACTCCACTTTTGCATGTCTTTTTAACTTGTTAGCTTCAGTCTGCTCTCTTTGTCCTGGGAAACTGACTTCTTTACAGGAATGATGACTCCATTTCCTTGTGTGCAGAGCTGAAGTCGAAGTGGAAGCAGAACAGTGTGTGTGTGAGAGTAGACTCTAAGGGGAGCAGGATGCCAGAGGGGAAGTTAGCTCAGCAGTCTACCTGAGACTCAGGGGAGTGGAGCTGGACGTCCACAAGTGAGAATCACTGGCCAGGGTTGCTCCTTCAGTGACTGAAGATCATAAATAAACGCAGGGTGTCATAGACATGTTGTGAGGAGTGGCTATTAAGAGTTTTCTCACATGTGAAGGGAGAGCAAGCCAGCTAGGAGTCAGGACCTATAGGTGTAGTTCTGTCCTCTGACTCAGATACTAGTGCGTGCCTTTGAAGTACCTGCCACTCCGCTTCACCTATCCCATCGGAAAAGTGGGGGGTAAGAGTGCTTTACTGAGCAGGGTTGTTTGTGAGGCTTATTCAGTGTTTGTAATTAAAGGTCCTCAGATGGAGAATGCTCTCACAGGGTCAAGGATTATTGCTCTCATCATCATTAGTAATAACGTCATCACGCTATTATTAAACGCATTATAGTAATGAGCCCAATGATGGCGCTCAGCAGGCAGATCGTTTGGGAATCTTTTCCCATGCATTTACAGATCATGTTGTGGGTGGAACTGGCTCATACCAGCTAAGCTCCAGTTTTTAACTGGGAATGCTGCCATAGGAGGTGGTCTGTCTGAAATGGCTGGGTGTGGCTCATCACAGTCACCAGCAGTTATTAGCCATTACGACCCTGAGGACTTGCCTTGACAGCCCTGGGTCAGCACTGTTTTTCTCTTGGCAGATTTTTCTTATTCTTTGTTCTGAAATACAAGTAGTTTCTGCCCTCCAGCCAGACTCAGTCTAGGCTGGAGAGATCCACACCTGCTTTTCCTAGGACTCTTGTGTTTAGTATTCCCAAATGCCCCCCATTCCCCTACCCCACCCCAAAGCAACCTTTTCACCCGGATAGGAAAGGGAAAGAGATATTTTTCAACTCCCACCTCTCCACTGTTCTCCCTTTCAAATACCCCAAAGCAGCTCTTCCTGACTTCTGTAGCCATGTATACAGGTCCATAGAGTCTAGGCTAGCCTTGGGGCTTGGTGCCTTAGTCTGCTGCTTGCTGCTTTATCAGAGGTCTGCCTAGTCCTCCAGCCCTGCAGCCACAGGGGCCAGAAACCCCTCCTTGACACCTAGATGCCACTTTCCCCTCGCGGCTCCCTCTCTCTCCCAACATGCCAACCTTTTGCACTTCCACTAGAATGCCAGGCAGGCTGGGCTCCCAAAGGCTCCTTTTTCAAAACCTCTGGAAGCCGCGGTTGAATGTGCCATGACCCTCTCCCTCTCTGGATGGCACCGTCATTGAAGCCGGCGTCATCGGAGTCTCTTGTTCTGTTGGTGTGCTACCTGGAAGATCCTTCCGTCCCGGACAAGAGGAACTGGAAGAGCATTTTCTGTTTTAAGAACAGGCTGACACGCAGCAGCTACAACAACAGCTGAGATCACTTAATAAATGGTGCTAAACTAGCTTGTCTCATGCTCTTGCTCTTTACGGTGCATCAGAGAAGTGGCCTTTCAGACTGACTGTCACCATAGTAAGGAATGGCACAGACTGCTCCGTGGAGGGCCGTCCGGGGAATGCAGCCTCATTTCCATAAGCCCATGGTATCACATCACACGGTATTTTGTTCCATCTCCACTGAGGTCCAACACTGAGGTGACATCTCTCAGAAAGAGACCCCGGTTTTTTTGGTATTTAAGTTTCCACCAGTCATGCGGAGGACAGGAACAAAGTGATTTCTGATTTAGAATTCGGCTCAAAAGTCCATCAGGTTGGAAAGGGGGATCCTTGACCTTCGCTTGGCTGACTTCATTTGTCTTACTTCAAAGACATCTCTTGCTTGGAGGTAAAGCCTTGCTTCCATCTGTTTGCCGCTGTGTGTGTAGAGCTTCCTTGCTTTGTGTAAGTGGGCTTTCCTCACTGGCCAAAGCCTCCCAACCGCAAGCTCTCTGCCAGCCTTTCCCCTTCTGCTCTCCCCTTGGAGCCAGCTCATCTTCCTCTCTGAGCTCACCCTGCAGACACTTTGCAAAGTTCTAGCCCTTCCCTTTCCCCAGTCTCTGGGGTTGTCGTGCATCAGGACCTGGGGGTGGGGACGTGTCTTTGTCCTGTGTGACTTTGCCCCTTAGGACATCTGACCACAGCATGGCCCAGCCCCTCACGTGTTTTTGAGGCTCGGCATGTGTGTGCTGCAACTTGGCCTTCAGGCCCCTAACCTGCATGGAGAAATCTAGCAAAGCTTAATGTGAATTTAGGTTTTCTTTAGAGCTTCCACCCAAACCATAAATAAACCACATATGCCCACACTAGGCCAGGTGGCCTGATAGCATCTGTGAAGGTGGCTGTGGGCATAGCGTGGAGTTCTCCAAAGTGGCTGTGCTGCTCCAGTTTGGCAGCGACACCCTGAGCTGTGCCATCCTGACTGCCCATCTGTCTCCATGAGGCCTGGGATCCCACAGACCACACATCAGGACTAGCACACAGGCTGAGCATCCTGGAGGTGGCTCTGTCATTGCTGCTTTTTGTGATCACTTACCCCAGATTACTTAAAGTTCCTGAAAGATGGAGATGGTTGATGTGTGGAAATACATATTTTCTATGTTTTCAGTGTTTGTCAAAGAATGACGTTCTATGGCCCTTTCCCTCTTGCCTTCCGCTGTGATGTCCACATGTATTGATCTTAATTTCAGCTAATATAGCTGGTCCAGAGGTTGAGCCTGATGCCACCTACCAGTGTAAGAGTTGATTGGAAAGCATCGAACTGACCTTGACCCCTCTGAGCCTTGCCACACCTGAATGGAAGCCAGGACTGTTCTGCTTTGTCCTTCCCCTGTGGCTGTCCCACAGGCGTGGCTGTGTTTGAGCCAAGGAACAGCAACTGCTTGGACTTGAGAATTGAAGGGATGTGAGGAGGAAAGAGCCAACTCTTACTCTCTCCCACGTACTCTGGAGATGAGGGGTCCTGGAAATGGTGAGGAGAGTGTTCTAGGGGTACTCAGCTGTCTCAGGCAGGTGTCCCTCCCCCTTGCTGTGTTGCCGTCCAGTCTCCAAAGTCCTATTTCAAGTGTCTCGTTCCCCAGCCTGCCTTCATCACACTGCTTGTTGCCTGTTCCTGCTGCACTCCTTGCTAGCACCCCTTGCTGAGCTAAGAGGTGACCGCTGCCACTGCGCAAGGGGCATGGTGAGCCGCTTTGCTGCAGAGGGAACACTGCTTGCTGCCTCACACCCTTGTTTACTGCTAACAGTCAGTCCCTTAAGGGTGCACAGGCCCACTGAGAAGTGGGAAAATGGTTAAATCAAGTCTTAGGTGTGTGGCTGAGGTTTCAGAGATTTGGGTCCTTGCAGGTGGACAGCCTCATAACACAGCCAGACTTGCACCCCAGAATCATGGGACCACCAGGAGAAGAGTTGGGTCACAGGGCCGTATAAAACAGGAGTGTCTTTTGTGAGGAAATTCCTCTTTGGAATAGTCTGTTGAGTCCTTTTGTGCCTCTGGCCTGGGATGGGAGGGGGAAGACAGGGCCTGTTGCACTCGGTGGCCACAGTGTTGGGAAGACTGACCAGGCCCCTCTGCACAGACAGCTGAGGGTAGGTGACTTGTCTTTATTCATTTATTTTAGAGGAGAAATGGGTCAAATCATGGGGACTCCACCACATCTAGATTTCATTGTATTTAAATATTGAACTTGGTAGGCAGGGACCAACCATCCCTTCTCTAGCCACAGCTAAATCACAGCTGGGGGCGCTGCGTCACCCAGCATCATTGCTGGCCAGGCTTTGCTTTTGGGAAATGTCCCTCTACACTGATGTGCAAGGTAAAGCCCAGACCTGCAGGAGACCCAACTCATTTGTGAGTGTGAGAGCCAGCTGAGGGCAAGGCTGTGAAGTGAGGCTGGGCCAGAGTGGGGGCAAATGCAGAGTTAAGGGATGAGATTTCTGCCCTTAGAATTTGCTCTCTGGTAAGCCAGCTGGTAAAAAGTGATCTTGAAAGGACTCCTTGTTACCCTGTCATTTGAATCTGTTTAGAATTCCCTATAGGTTGTATTAGGATAATAGGGGGAGAAAAATGTTTTTAGGAAACTCAGTTTACATGACAGATATAACATTTAACTTGTTCTATGTTTACCTTTCAAAGAAACAAGTTTTAAAATTACATATATGCCTGGGATGCCAGGTGAAAAATAGCCAGAACATTCGCACCTAGTTTTAGGCAGTTGGTTTACTTAGTCAAGCATTGAGAACCAGTGATTGTACCAATGACTGTGAGCAGTGATTTTATCTCCACTGAATCCACCTGAGGAAATTTCTTTGCCCAGATTCTTCATGTTGAAGTTTTCCATGTAAAGAATATACTGCTGAAGAAAATAGGAGGGCAGTTTAATGCTAAACTGGATTAGAGGGGAACTCTGAAATCCCTATTTCTGTAAGTTCTTAACATAGAGAACTTCCGTTTGGACTAGTGTAGGCCTTTCTGGAAACTAAAGGATAAATGAGGTGAACCTTCAACACAGCCATGTAGTTTCTTGTTGATACCTGACTTGCTTAAATATAACTTAAACCTCACTCTTAGAGTGAGAAGGGGGTTTCCTGGGTCATTGCCTGGGTGTCAGATTTTGCTTTCTTTTTATCTTCATTTGGAGTGAAGAGTGAAATGACCTCCTGCCATCACTGATAGACTCTCAAAGTTCATCGTGTTACCATCTCTCCAGAAAGAGCTGTGAAACGTGTCTTTCCGTGGAAATTGAGTTTGTGAATTGACAAGACGCATGCTTACTGGATGTTCTAAACGTTTTTCTTCCATTCAGTGAACATACATGTATCCGGATTTTGACGATATTCTGAAGAAACAATTAACTGTGGATCAGTCTCTTGTTCTGAGAGCTACATCATTAACTTATAAGTGTTGCTCTTCAAAAGGGAAATAACTAATGAAACTAATGATTGCATGGAAGAATGAATTTACTGGGCCAGGTCTTTGTTTCATCCCTTCCTATTTGAAAAAAGAAGAAAAGCTATCAGTAGGAGACCTAGTGATGAAGTGCAGTTTAGTGGCCATAATATTAAACCTGTAGTGAGCAAATTGGAGAAGGCGATGGCATCCCATTCCAGTACTCTTGCTTGGAAAATCCCATGGACGGAAAAGCCTGGTAGGCTACAGTCCATGGGGTCGCGAAGAGTCAGACACGACTGAGCGACTTCACTTTTCACTTTTCATTTTCATGCATTGGAGAAGGAAATGGCAACCCACTCCAGTATTCTTGCCTGGAGAATCCCAGGGACAGGGGACCCTGGTGGGCTGTCGTCTATGGGGTCACACAGAGTCAGACACGACTGAAGTGACTTAGCAGTAGCAGCAGCAATGAGCAAATAATTGAGCATATTAAACCCTATATGTTGTTACCATGAATATTTCACCCCTTTAAGCTGCAAATGGAATAATTGATGGTAAGGAAGGGATTTAGATTCAAAGGCACCAAATTACCCATTTTATGTATAATTCCCAGGGAAGTTTCCTGACACTTTGTCCCTAAGTGGCTGAAAAATGGCTCAGGCAAAAAGGAAGGACGTCAGCTCCTCTCAGAGAACTTGAGGTGGGTCAGGGCTTCGGAGGCAGGAGGGAGCCTCTTTCTCCTGGTGTCTGGCCTGCAGCCACCAAGGCTTGTTCTCTGTGGAACGTCATCCAAAAGACTCTGCCCTTCAGTCACATTCCTTATCCCTTCCTAGCTCCAGTTTCTTAATTTAGGTAATAAGCATTAAAGTTGCGCTGAGCATCGGTCCTGGGGAGTTTCAAAGGAGTTTGGTCCTTGGACATGCTAT
The DNA here is from genome assembly GCF_016772045.2 of Ovis aries. Lineage (NCBI taxonomy): Eukaryota > Metazoa > Chordata > Mammalia > Artiodactyla > Bovidae > Ovis > Ovis aries. The sequence goes on from NC_056055.1 coordinate 234,182,526, forward strand.
GGCACATAAAATTTTTTAAGATAATCGTTACTTGGGTATTACCAGTAAACGCATGGAACCTGACATGAATCTGGGGTCTGAGTTGAAAAGGGTTAGAAGGTTTGAAGTATGGAAGCAGATGAAGCAGTCTTATTTCCTCACTGCATCTTTGTATCAGCATCTTAATGCTGTTGGGTACCTGCCTTTACCCTCAGGGTGAGGCCTGATGGAGAAAAATCACTTCTGCCTCCTCTCCTCACATCCCCAAGACAGAAAGCGCTGCTGCCCCTCACCTCGGTGAATTGGAAGTGTCCCGCATGGTGGGTGAACTTAATCTGACCTCCGTGGCCTCCCCAGTAGACTTGTGGAAGGAGTGGCTGGAAGGACGTGAAAGTCCGCTCGGGGGCAGTGAGGGCCAGACGGGCAGTAGCACGAGCCAGAAGTGCCAGGTGCCCCCGAAAGGTGCCAGGTGCCCCTGAAAGGTGCCAGCCCCCCTGCTTAACGGGAAAGTCTGGGCGGGGACCCTCGCTCCTGTGCTTCCAGGTTTCAGCGGGCCCCACCTGACCTTGAGGATATCTGAATTGGGGTGTGGGGTTATCTTGTCTGCTCTCTTTGTTAAAAGCCTCTGATCTGAATGTGCTGTTGTGTTTTTTGTCTCTGGTTTGCCAGGGCCTGGGAGGAGTTTCATGGCCTGGTGAACAGCAGCGGCCGCTGATCGGACGCTCCCCCTCTGTCTGTCACACTCAGGGTAGGGCCTCGTCTATCTTACTCCGTAACCCTGTGATGTCCCTCCCAGTCGTAGGACCCTCCTCCCAAGGGCTTGCCCTCCCCCATCTGCCCCCAGGCTTATCTCTGCCAACACTGAGCCTGTGCCAGGCACCCACCGTCTTGGAGGGAAACACTGAGTCCAGAGCTGCTGACTTATCATCCTCCCTGGGTCATGTGTCTCCCAGTGAACCCCTGGGCAGGTTGATGAGCCTCACTGCACCTCTGCTTTCTGATCTGGGAAATGAGGTTTCACAGACTAACATCTCTGGTCTCTTTGGATCCTGACATTTCATGACTATAAATGGGCCAGAGGTGTTTTTTTTTTTTTTTTTTAAATTCCCAGACATGGCCATGTTTAAGCTATCTGGCAGTGTCCTGTGACTAACAGGGCAGTTCCTCTGGCCCCTGTATGACTTTGATGAGAGGTGTGTCTCGTTTGCTGGCGGTATTTGTCAGTTGTGAGGAAACAGTGATGGAACCTCCAAGTTTCAAAGGCTAAAGTGAATGGTGGGGGATGGGGGAGATTTCAGGCCTGTGTAGGAAGGATGGTTCCAGGTTATATTATGGTGAGACCAACACGTGTTTGCTGGCAGAGAGGGGCCCTGGGATAGCAAAGGCTGGGTCAGCGAACCATTCATTTTAAGAATATTTATATTTCAGTTAAGGGAGTTCCAAGTCCATGTCTGTCTCTTTAGCAGAAGGGATTGGATGAATTCTGGATGAGAGGAATGGCTACAGGGACAGGGTCTGCATGTGCCTGGCCCAAAAGCACATCCCTGGACGTTAACTATCCCTGCCCCAGCCCCCTGACCCCATCCCTAAGAAATGGAGAATTTCTAAAATTGGAAGAGAACATGCCCGCTGTAGTAGTTGTTTCAGAACTCTGCTTCAGAACAGGAAGCAAGGGAGACTTTTTCAAGGAAAGGAGACCTGCCCTCTTCCCTAGATGAGCCAAAGAGAGTATGACCCTGTGAGGGTCAGAGCGAGTGGCTGGGGTCTGAGGAACAGACAGTCCTGGAATTCCTGTACACTCATGCCACTCATATCTTTTTTTCAAATAGTTTAATTCATTCATCACAAATTCAGTTTTTAGATGATAATGCTAGGTTTTCAGAATTGAAATTCAAAGGGATTCTCTGTAAAGTATACTCAATATAGAATTCTAAGATGGTGGCTAGTATATCAAAGAGGGATGAAAACATGTATTAGTTTTAATACCAACATGTTGACTTGTAGGCTGGAAAATAGCAGACATTCAGAATACATCCGTAAGTTAAATTTCCAGAGTCCTGGTGTGATACAGGACTTGTTTTAACAGCATTACCATATATAAAATTCCTTTCTTTCCTGCTTTGAAGATCCCTAAAATTGGGATTCTTACACTGAATGTGATAAGAAAGGTTTTTGTCATAGTTTAATGGCAGTGTTTACCTCTCAAAGTACATAGAATGATGGTACCTTTAAAATTCAACAGCATCTTAGGTTCCATGGGAGCATGGGAGGGGGCTTTAAAATGAAGTTGAAAGAGACAGAAGAAAACTTAAAATTTTTCCCTCTCCCTAGAGCTGGCACTAGATTCCCCAGGAAAAATACCTTTGAATTTTTTTTGAACAGTCATATTTGCATAATTGCCATTTTGTAGGCTCTTTGTTCTTTTTGTTGTCCCACCCCACCCCCATATCATTTTTATGGGGCAGACTTGAAGGGTGCATTCCTTCAATGGGTTAAGTATTCTTCTTGAAGCACAGACTTGGGAGAATGAGAGGAGTATTCGAGTCTAAACAAAAAAGCCCAGCTCACTTCCCTGTCACAACAGACTTGAGAAGGAATTTTTTATTTCATGTTTTTTGATTTTACCTTAAAAGTGTTTAACTGGGTGTTCCAAGAAGGTGCACATACCAGCTGCTATTTCAGAGGCCCCCTAAGACTGTAGCCTTCTTGTCTTCCCTCCCTTTTCTCCAACCAAGTAAAAGGAATAAACTGCTAGTTAAATAATTCTTGAACCACAAATACTTCTCAATTTATCTGCTGTTTTGTGCCATTCCATGTAGCTGCTGATATTTTAGGACTGTGTCATGCGACCTCTATTAGTGTGACAAATAAGCATGGCACTGTTAACCATAGCTTCAGCAGAAGTCCTGGTTAGCTGCTGGGGGATAGGGGCGGAGATTCTGGGGCCCTGTATGTCTAGACTGGCATGTGCAGAGCAGTGGTCTCTACTGATGGGGATTGAAGTTGATGTGGTCACTTGGCAGAGATGAGAGATTGAAATTTATCCGAGTGAACCTAGGTGGTTTGCCATTTGATTTACTATGCAGGGAGGGAGCGAGGAGGAAGCCAGAGCTGGCCTGGGCTGGGCAGGTGAATAGCCAGAGAATGTTTCCCTGAAGACCATGATGTAAAAAGTGTTATCATTTCCTTCTGAACACTCTTTTATATTATTGAAAACCACTGAAAAAACAAAACCAATAAACCTTCCCAATAGTCTGCCCACCACAAGGTGCCTGTAGGGTCTAACTTTCCAGTGCTCAGTCTTAATTGTCTAAATTTTAATTTGCTTTTAAAAGAACAGAAACCCATCTTTAGGGGGAAAACAGTTGCTTGTGGCCTCTGCCACTTCCTGTTTACCTTCTCCCTTCCTGTCTTCTCATCTCTCTGTGCACTGCAGCCTGGAGTGAGGGACAGCTGAGGGTTAGTTCCCAGCTGCTTTGAGGTGAACACATTCCTCAGACTAAATTTGGCACTAGGCTGTTCTCAACCTACTCTTTTTTTTTTTTTAAACAAAGGCTGGACCTGAGGGGCCCACTGCCACCAGCCTGCTTCAGCCTGTCATCAGGAGCCTATTGCCCACCCTCATTCCTCAGTATTTTTCTTTTATATCAAATTCTGGAGGAAAAATAGCTTGATTCTCTTAGCTCTGTTACTCTGTTCCTCCTCATTTCTCTTTTGCAAATAAACTTTAAAATGCTTCTGAGTTCTTAGAATTTCTGTGAAGAGATTTATGACAGTAGAATTAAGTATTACCTCTTTCTGAATGGGAACGTGTTGTAGAGCTTAGTTTACCTGCCCCCCGAGAGAATTTGTTTCAGGCCCAGCTCCAGCACAGCACAGGAGTTCTCCTAGAAGATAAGATGCCCTGTTCACGGGGATGATTAATCCTGAGAATGCTCTTCTTTACATCACTAAAGAGCTGTGAAAGGACTGAGTCCAGATATTTGCCTGCCGTCTCTCCCACTTCAAGACAGATCCTTCTCCCATAGTCAGAAGATTCTCTGATTCTGCCTTCCCGAAGTTCTGCCTTTCTGGTCTCCCTGTTGATTGACTTGTGATCCAGTTAATCTGTGGGGCTCTTCCCCACCCAGGGATCAAACCTGGGTCTTCTGCATTGCAGGAGGATTCTTTACCATCTGAGCCACCAGGTGGCCCATGGGATCGAGATGGCATCAAAGGGGAAGAAGGAAGCCAAACAAATCCTTCCTTCCCAACCACTTCTTTGTTTTTAGAGGTGTTCTCCATCATACAGCCCTCAGTATTGCAGCACGGTGTTCCTGGGGGCACTCAACTAGCACACCTCAGTGACTCCTGCTTTTCTGTCTTACTATCAGATGCCTCCTTCTTCTGGCTATTTGCGGCACCTCAGGGGGATCTGTCCTATTAGACGTTCCTTTAAAAAGATGATCATTCCACTAAGTTCTCTTTGTGTTCAGTCAACTCCTTAGATAGGGATCACTCAAATTCTAGTAGCATTGATCATGGAATTGCATGGTCATGCATGTCAGTTACAAAATTGCCAGTGGGCTTTTGAGATAATATCAGCTTCTTCCCAGCCAGAGTTCACCCATGCCAGCTCCGGTTTCCCTCTCGGCGTTCTTATCTGCAGTTACTTGTCTGTGTGGTGAGGGCTGTAAGTTACTGTCAGCCTGCCACCATCACAGGGGAGACTTGGTTAGCCATTGGCAGGAAGACACTGCTGTTTGGCTGGGCTGAGCATATGTTTTCATCAGTATTAACTCTTTCCAGTCCAGTTGCCAGATACCCAGACAATTGTAGCAATTCTCCAACAGGTCAGTGAAAACCAAAGCTTCTAGAATGTGCCATTAAAAGTAAATGGAGGAAAAAAATTAAATAAATAAAAATTAAATTAAATTAAATGGAGGAAATTATTCCAAAATCAGATTAATGAGAATTTATGTCTCAAAAGTTCACACAAACTTAAGTCTGAAGCCTGGGGCCAGAGCAGTAGGTGCAGTGACTTTTAAAGCCCCCTTTAGCCCTGAGATTTTGGGATTAAAATGGCTAAGGTGTTGGATTTCTAGGCTGAAACAGGAGAGGTTACTAGTGGGCAGCCAAACCTGTCTGCATCCCCTAGAAGGCAACTAAGAAGATATCTTGTTATCTGTTACATGCACATGTGCACACACGTGCACACATGGATGTACATGCCAAGTTTTTAAAGTGAAGGGTGTCCAGATTTCACCTCCTGGAATGTCCTTTTGTAAGCAGCTGTCAGTTTTGAACCAAGGGATTTTTGGTTGGTTGGTTTTTTTTTTTTTTAGTATATAATACAAATTGATGATTCAGTTTTTTAAAACATTTTTTGTGTGCATGTGTGTGTAAGAAAACAGAACAAGAGGTTTGCCTTCCACTCTTTCTCCATCGGCCCCGTTTCCAGAGTCCCCTTCCTCTGCCAGCACAAGCCCCAGTTAGCCACTGTTACTGGTTCCCATGGAGCCTTACAGCGTTTCAGTATGTATGGCTTAACTTGAGGCAAATAAAAACCTTATTTCCTCCACCCCTACTTACACAGACAGCCGCGTGTCATGTGCACATGCTGTTCTGCACCTTACCCTATTGGTCTCTCTGGGAGAAAGGCTTCTTTTCAGAAGTCTCAGTAGAGAGCTTCTTTCTCCCTTTTTAAAAGCTGCACAGTATCATTAATATTTAGTCCCTTGCTCACATGCATTTGGGTTGTTTCTGACCTCTAGCTATTAAAGCCAGTTGAGCCCAAGCGTTTGAAGGGACTTGTGGGGCAGATGGCCATGCTGGCATTAGATGAGCAAGGAAGGAAGATCCCAGGGTGTCAGGTGGGCCCCAGAGCTGCCGAGCTCAGTTTCCCCCTGTGTGTGTGTGTTGCCTGGAGATGACACTGTGTATTGAATGCTCTCTTTTCTCCCATTTTTTCTTTCAGGGACAATTCAAGCTTTCGAAATACAAAAATCACCTTGTGAGAGTACACAAGCTGGCAATAATCCTTTCCTGTGTGTGTGTGTTTGTCCGAAGCGGATGGGAGGCCTCCGGCTGGCCCCTCCCGTCTGCTCACCGAAGGGACGTCCCCGAGCCGCGTGCTCCCCTTTTGCACTCATTCCTGGAGGACAGATTCCGCTAGACACCCTCCAGCGTCGCTGACTTTATAAAGCGGAAAAAACGGAACACGTGACTTTGTAATAGACAGACTTTTTTTTTTAACGGGGTTCTGTGGGGGGGGAGTTCAGCCTTTTGTCTTGCTGTGTGCTGTCCAGGTGCCTCCCGGGCACTCTGTCGTGCTCGCCTCTGCTGTACGAAGGGGGTCGTGACCACGTGTACAAGCCAGAGCTGTCGACTGAGAGTGAGCAGTATTATGAATGTCTGTGCATCCAGGAAAAGCGTTTTGTTGGAGAGTCCCAGAATAGCTATAAACGCTCTCTTCTAGATCTGCCACTAAATTATTGGGACATTTTGTTTATTTCACACCCCTTGTCCCCCAAGGCCACCCTTTCGGAAGGTGTGTTACTGATTCTGTAGTCTCCTCCCTTATGCCCTCCAGTCTTCCCTCCTGTGGGACTCTTTCCTTTTAGGCACTGCTGCACTTAGAATTGTAACCAGTGGGCCACACAGGTCTCACTTAGGCGGCTTAGAAGGTATGATTGTAAATTAAACTGCACCAAACTGCAGTTTGATGAGGAGCGAGGTTGTACTAGAGGTTCCAAGGGCAGGATTTGGAGCTGAGGGCAGTTTCTGACCCAGGTTCCCAAACGGGCAGGACCTGTCATGTCCAGCCTATTGCTGTGTGTTTTTGCATTCCCCTCGTGGAGGAAGGGAAGCAGAAGTTGGCTGCTGCCAGGTGTTAACATGGTCAGTTCTGTGATCTCAAAACTGGGACATCTGGAGAAAAGGTGACCGTGATAGACGGCTTTCTTTGCATGGTTCTGCCTGTCTGCAGTGGTAGAGAAATCTGCTGTCAGTCCTCATCACCTGGTAAATGTGTTAGCTGGTGTGTGCTCATCCAGGAAGCCCAACACAAACCTTGTGGGCTGTTGCAGGCAGGCTCTAAAAATGACCAGGCACATGCCAGAGAAGCCGGGTGATCTGACTTCAGAAGGACTGAAGTCAGAGAGGTCAGAGAACACCTGGGGTTGGAACTAAGTACCAAGGACCAGTCCTCAGCAGCCTCCGAGGAGCGCCATCTTACTTGGCTCTTGTGAGCACAGATTGCAGTACCTTAAATTAAGGCCTCCCCTAAAACCTATCCTTGCAGGCCGGGGTCCTTGGCCATCTGGTCTCAGAGAAATCATAGAGTAACAGGCATTTCCTTCTGGTATTTATATTAACTCTTCCTACTTTCCAGCTCCTGAACACTCTCATTACCACTGTCTTGGGGTGCTTATTCCTAAAAGAACAGAGGCGTATGGGGCCAAAAGGGAGGCGCTTCCATTGCAGGTGAAGTTAGATCAGAGAAGGTCTAGCAGCAATTTAAACTCCAGGAGTATGAAGAATAAACTCTAGTGCCCAGACAGCTGTGAACGGCTCAGACAAATACAGGAGCAATGTTGGCCCAAGCAGGGGACAAACGCTGCCTCCTGAGTTTAGACCCCAGGGAGGTCTTCACTTTTGCCTAAACTCAGATTTGCCATGAAAATCCCAAAGAGAGCGGACGTTTGGATTTGCCCTCTGGGCATCCACCTGACTGACTGTTAGCATGTGTGTGTGGGTGCATATGTTTGTTACATGTTCACAAGTGAAGGTTTTGTCAGATTGAGTGCTTAGTTGTCCATATTTGTTTTTTTGGGGGGGGCGGGGGGGTCTCGTTTTAATTTCTTAGTCTCTTGTGTTTTCTAGAGCTGCTGATGTCACTCCCTGTCCCCTGCCTTCCTCTTTGTCTTTGCAGTATTTGAAAGTTATTTTTTCCCTGTCAAAAATATGCTAGCTAGAACAAGAGTTATTTCTGCTAGGCAGTGTCTTACCCTAGAATTTTCCAGATCTTCTGCCTAACAGCTTTAAATCAGAGATTTAAAGAGTCAGAGATTTAAAGAGTCAGTTCTCCAAACCACCTGTTTTTCACACTAGCTTGCGAGGTCTTTTCAATTCCTAACAACTGAGACAGGACACGGTTGCAGTTATGGTACCACCATTTCCAGAGAAAAAGGAAGAAAGGTGCACCAGGCATCTGCCAACCTAGCAGACGTGTTGGGTGGCTGCTGGAGGGGGGGCATCCAGTGTGCCCAGGTGGGCTGTTCCCAGGACCCCCAGAAACTGGCCCCACGCCTTGCCAGTGCTCTTCTCTTACCCTCCTGTTCATGTGTGTGTGTGTTTGCCCTGTGACATTGGCAGTGACAATTTTCCACCCGGAGAGATACTTGTGGTCCACGATGCTCCTAGAATGAATTTCCAAGTGTTTTCCAGTGGAGGAGCAGAGGCTGTGACAAGAGTGATTTAGTGTTGCACTTTCAGAGCAATTGTCTACTGCAGTAATAAATGGAAAATATCAGCAAGAACCTGGTTGTGGACTCTTTAATAGAATGGAAAGTGGGGATACTAGTAGTGTTTTACTTCTTGCTTCTGCCATTCAGCACATGAGTCTTTGTGCTAAGTGCATTGCAGAACAAAATATGTGGAAGAGTCCAGACACTGCCAGTATCATTTACGTGAATGTAATATCAGAAAGTTGTTCTCTAATTGATATTAATCATTGCCAAAACTTAATTTACATTTTTAATACCAAAATATAGTTGTTAATTTTAATTCTGAATTTGGAATGAGGTGTGTTGGAATTCAAAGATTTAGATTCAGAAGTAAGAAACCACCCTGGGTCTTAGCCTGGAATGTTTTATTTAGCCCAAAGGTGGGCATGTAGCGCATTCCAGTGGCCATTGCTCATGTGAAATACCAGGGGACAATGAAACTTAATGCAGAGCCTTACAAAAGATTTAAAACAGTGTAGTTTTGAGACTGCATTTCAATATAAATTTCCTTTCTGTCTATTAGTCATGATCCAAGTAGAAACCAGGCAAGTTATTTTAACAATATGATCGAATTGTTGACTCAGCCACTAAAAAGGCCTAAAGGTGACAAAACTAAGGAGGCGCCTCGGGGTGGATGCCGCTCACCTGGTGCTGGTGTCTGAGGGTGGAACGAAACTGGCTTGAGCTTGTTCAGGTTCAGGAACACATTGCTACCGCTGAGATGAGGCCAGAGCTCATCCCTTCTCCTCCAGCACTCAAGTGCACCCTGCTGGAGAAATCCAATGGTCCGCCAGCTGCCAAAGTAGAAGTCTCTGCTCGAGGAACTAAGATCCCACAAGCTGCAAGGTGGTGCCAAAAGAATAAGGAGGAGAAGAAAAGACTCCCTTCTGATGAGGGAATGTGTGGAAAATAAAAAATAGTAACTGTTAGTGGAGAAACCTGACAGAGAGCCTCTTTGCCAAGTGATCCAGGTTCATGGCACCACTGGGTGATGTTGATGCCATGTGTGCTGATAAGTGTCGAGGACACTTCATCTCTGATGTCTTTCCCCCCAAATTCTTAACCTGTCTACTCATGAGAAAACATCAGACAAATCCACACTGAGAGACAGTCTACAAAATACCAACATACTTGACCAGTGCTATTCCCAAGGGTCAGCATCATGAAAGAAAAGGAAAGATCCAGAAACTATCAGATTGAGAGAAGGGAAGGAGACATGACTGATTAATGTGGAATCTTGGGCAAGAAAAAAGACACCAATGGAAAAAGTGGGGAAGTCAAAAAAGCCTGAAGTTTTGTAAAGAGTAGTGTATCAGGGAGGGCTTCCCAGGTGGCATTAGTGGTAAAGAACCCACCTGCCAATGCAGGCGATGTAAGGAGATGCAGGAGATGTTCGATCCCTGGGTCAGGAAGATCCCCTGGATGAGGGCATGGCAATGCACTCCAGTATTCTTGCCTGGGAAATCCCATGGACAGAGGAGCTTGGCAGGCTACAGTCCATAGGGTTGCAAAGAACTAGACACGACTGAAGTGACTTAGCACACTCACAATGTATCAGGGAATTCCCTGGGGATCCAGTGGTTAGAACTCTGTGCTTCCACTGCAGGAGGCACAGGTTCGATCCCTGGTAGGGGAATTAAAATACCACATGCCACATGCATGCCCGCCTCCCAAAAAAAGCAGTGTACTAATGCTCACTTCTTGGTTCTGATCAGTGTGCCATGGTTATATAAGATGCTAATACTAGGTGAAGCCAGGTGAAGTGTATATGGGAATTTTCAGTACTATTTCTGCAACTCTTGCATAAATCTAAAATTATTTCAATATAAGAAACCCAAGAAGTTTCCTGGGCGATGCTCGATTTGAACGCCCAGACCTTGCTCTATGGTGGCGCCTGGGTTTCTGCTTCCCAGAGCAGGTTCCAGCAGCTCCATCAGTGCCAGCACCAGGGGGAATGCCTGCAGGCCTGTTACTCAGGGAAACTGCCTGTTTTCCACCCACCAGCCTCCACCTTCCCCAATGTCTGTCCTAAGTCACCACCCAGCCCTCAATTGCTGTAGGTTTCCAGCCTGACAGTAAATCAACATGAGCCCCACTTGACACGAGGGAAATAGTTCCATGAGCTTAGTTTTTAAAAAATGCTTATAACGCTGAACAGGACCACCCCCAACCCTAACCACAGTGGGAGGGGAGGAACAGTAAGACCCAAACGAGCAGAGGGTAAAGAAAGGGGCCCCAGAGAGCAGGTGTGGCTTCTAAAGGACCAGCAGAAAGGACAAAGTGGGAGCCCCAGGAGTGGGAGGCAGAGCCCTTCCCATCAAGAAGCCTCACAGATCCCCCCCACCAGCCCTGCACGGGCTCTGGGTGAGCCACACAAGGCAGGGGGCTGGAGGCCAAAAGGAAGGGGGCACCCCACTGGCTGACGGTCCAATGGTAAGACTGTCTTCTCCTAAGTTAAGGCTTGGTAAGGTGGTCACAGGTAAACCATACCAGGGGGAAATGCAGGAAAAGGGCACCATACCAAGACTGGACCTCTAGAACAACCATTGATAAGATGTAAGTCCGAAATGAGCACAGGCCCGCCAACATCACGGGCAACAGAAAGGAACATTTAATTGATGATCAGAGCATAGAAGGAATAATTGGTGTGGGATCGTATTGTCAGAGGAAAATCGAACTGTCTCCCCAGCATGGAGAGGGTGGGCCCAGCAGCATGGGAGCAGACAAGAGCCCAGAAATATGGATGCTCAGCACTAAGCCAGGCGGGAGATAGGAGGTGTGCTGATAACTGGAGAAAGAGAAACCTAATTCAGTTCTCTGGAAGAAGAGAGACTCTAGCTAACTACACGCAGGGTTAATGCAGATGGTGGCTCTGGTGGGAGAAGGCGGGTGGCCACAGAAGTCCTCTAGTCTGGAGAAAGGAACAGTGACAGGTGAATGGCTTCAAATGGCTCATTGACTATGGAAAAATGGCCTTGTGCCATGGAACCAGGACCTCTGGGTAGATAGAGACAGTCTTTCAGTTTCAGAAAAGCTTCCTGATAATTTGAGCTGTCTATAGATGGAGTGACTGGTGCAGCCAGTGCAGGTGAACGAGCAGAGGCCGGAAGGTCATGTATTTGGGGGATTTACCGGGAAGATTCCAATGGCCCATTCCAGAGTAGACCAGATGGCCTTTAAGGCCACAGTCATCCCTAGGATTTATTTGACAGTCTTAGAATTCAGGGAGCAACTTCTCTGCCAACTCCTATAGCCACCCTGCTTCTAGAGAGGCAATGACGTCAGGCTCTCAGCCTGTTGTTAGCTGGTGAATTACACCCCAGCACCAGTGACAACCAGCAGCCTGCCAGTTTGGCCACGAAGGCGCTAAATGTCCAGGCTCTGAGCCTCTGGCCTCCTGGGAAATTCTTACAGCATATTTATAAATTGATGGCTCAGTGGTGAGCTTTTCCAGGTTGCAGCTGCTAGGAAGGGGTAGGATGAGTGGTTTGAAACCCACCGTAAGCTGGGCAGGAAATTCCTCAAGACACAGGTCAACATGAAGCAACATAAGATCTAACTGCTCCAGCACCTGTCATGTCTCTGCCCTCTCTCCCAGGACCCAGCGAAGCACCTCCTCCTGTGCCCTTCCTTCCGCAGTCCCTTCTCCAGCCCAGGCAAGCTGACGCCTGCCCCCTGGAATGCCCGGCTGTGCCCAGCCCACAGCACCATCATATGGTGCCTCTGCCACACAGCCTCATTTTCCCTTGAATGTGCTTTATACCCCTTTCTAAGAAATGGTGTTTTTTTACTTATTTTAATAAGTGCTCAATAGATAAACAAACTGCTCCATCTCTACAGAGGGATGTTTTTAAGTAACATAAAAAGAAATGAACTATCAAGCTGTGAAAAGACATGAAGGAAACTTAAATGCATAGTACTAAATGAAAGAAGCCAGTCTGAAGAGGCTACATACCATGTGTTTCCATGACATGCTGGAAAAGATAAAATTATGGAGACAGCAAAAAACACACAAAACACAATAATAGTTGCAGGGGAGAGGGGAGAATAATGAGGGGGGACATAGGATTTTTAGGGCAGTGAAACTGCTCTTCTGTATGATACTGTTTAAGAGTGGGTAATGTTATTATACAAACTGTAAAACTCCATAGGATGTGCCACACCAAGAGTGAACCCTAATGTAAAGCATGGGCTTTCGTTTAATAATAATGTACCAATACTGGCTTGTCAGTTGTGACAAATACACTAACTAAGATGTGGAAAATACGGGAAGTTGGGGAGGGTGATAGAGAGGATCTGGCGACTCTCTATAACTTTTGCTCAAATTTTCTTGTAACCCTAAAACTGCTCCGTTACAGGAAGTACAAAAAGGGATGATGTGATCTAGAAAAATCCATCATCTCACTGAGAAAAACATTTTTACTACCAAGGTATGTGAAACATTTACTCAGTTTGGTTCAGTTCAGTCGCTCAATAGCGTTCGACTCTTTGCGACCCACGGACCGCAGCACGCCCGGCCTCCCTGTCCATCACCAACTCCCGGAGTTCACTCAAATTCATGTCCATTGAGTCGGTGATGCCATCCAACCATCTCATCCTCTGTCATCCCCTTCTCCTCCTGCCTTCATTCTTTCCCAGTATCAGGGTATTTTCCAATAAGTCAGCTCTTAGCATCAGGTGGCCAAAGTATTGGAGCTTCAGCTTCAGCATCAGTCCTTCCAATGAATATTCAGGACTGATTTCCTTTATGATTGACTGGTTTGATCTCCTTGAAGTCTAAGCGACTCTCAAGAGTCTTCTCCAGCACCACAGTTCAAAGCACACTGTTCATGGGTCCACTTATGGATTTTCTGTTAAGTTCCTTGGGTATGAATGATTGTTTCTCTTTTTTTCTTTTACCTTTAGAAACGATTTATTTTTTCTTAGCTGTGATACTGCATTTACAATATGCAAAAACACAAATAAAACTATCCAAGATTTTTTGTCACTAAATGGCTATTTCTATGCCTATGCACATAGTTTTAATAACCATAGTTTAAAAATACATTTTAGTAACTGTAAGAAAGTCTGCTATCACATTACTTTTAAAAATTTTCTTGACTATTTTCATACATGTATTAGAATTTATTTTTAATTAAAAAGAATTAATGGAATTAAAATCTAAATATTTTAATAACATTACATATTATTTTCAAGGCCATAGTGTATATTCTTCTCTAATCAAGTCTGTTATGTTTCTCTGCAAAGTGCTATTGTTTAGTTTTATTTTTGTTTACTTTTAAATGTAGGTTCTATTCATATTTGTTAGTCATTCGTGTAATTCATACTTTATATCTTACTGTTATTGTGAATTTTTTTTCATTATATTTTAAACTAATAATATAGTGGAGGGAAAAAGTATCGTTTTTGTACATTTCTCTTTTATAATCACCTTTTGCTGAAAATTAGCTTATTAGTTCTAACATTTCTTGAGTGTGTAGGGTGTGTCTGTGTGTGTGTCTGTAGAGGGTGGTTGATTCTTTGGACTTTTCCAGCTAAATCTATCATTTTCATCTCCAGCTTCCTATTTCCCATTGTTCCTCAAGACAGAGGAGGTACAGAAGTTCTTTGTCCTGATCCTGCAGCTTTTCTGTAACTTTGAAGCTATTTTACCTTAAAATGTTGAAACAATTAGAGGATGGGGCTGCCGGCTCCAGTGAAGATTAGAATATTCTGCTTCCTGCCCTGAGAGCATCAGACAGTCCACACATGCACTCTGTCAGAAACAGCTGGATAACTAGGTGAAATGCTCAAAAGGCCTTGGAAAGCAGGCATCACAGGAGAAGAAGGAAGAAATGAGGTGAGTTCTATGGTGGCTCAGATGGTAGTCTGCCTGCAATGCAGGAGACACGGGTTAGTTACCTGGGTCAGGAAGATCCCCTGGAGAAGGAAATAGCAACCTACTCCAGTGTTCTTGCCTGGAGAATTCCATGACAGAGGAGCCTAGCAGGCTACAGTCCATGGGGTTGCAAAGCGTCGGACACGACCGAGCGACTAACACTTTCTTTTCTTTCCTTATTCTCTTTTTCTGCCTGGAAGGTAAAATCCAAACTGGCAAAAAGAAGGGAAACCCAAGCAGAGCCCAGTAATCTCACTGAGTTAGAGTCAGAGATGGAAATTTGCAGAGGTCAAGACAACCAGAACTGACAGGACAGAGCAAGCAGGCAGAGGGAAAGCAGATGAAGAGCTCTGCATGGGGTCCCCCGAGTCTTTGGCTAAATATGAATTGTACACACGTGGGGGGAAATGCCATGAGGGAGATGAAAACACTTCCAGGGCAGAAACAATTACTGCAGAGCCGAACAATTCCCCAAGCTCAGAAACATCAGGAACTGTATTTTATTCCCATCAGCCAAAGTGAAGAGATTTCACTGAATGTATAAGGTGTTGGGTAGAGAGTTCAGACATACCACACCTTAAAAGTGGGTTGAATTGGCCATAGAGGAAAGGCTAAACCAACCTTGAAAGAGCTTAAAAACAAGTGTTAAAAGATCAAAGTGATTTGCAAATAAACTACTAATAACTGCTTCCCATAAAAATTCCAACACTCTTTAAAGTGTTCTTTAAAGCCCTTTTCAGTTTTGAAAGTCCATGATTTTTCATGTCAACCAGCTAATCTTTTTGAATTTTAGCTTTATTGAAGTATAGTTGACATATATAAGTGGTGGGTTACAGTCCATGGGGTTGCAAGAGTCGGACACGACTGAGCGACTTCACTGACATATATAAAGTGTACACTACGGTGATTTGATATATGTATACATTGTGAAAGCATTCCGCATCTAGTTAATTAACACAGCCATCACCTCACATAATTATCTTTCTTTCTTGGTTAAAGTTCTACTCTCCTAGCAAATTTCTCGTAGCTGTGGAGGGACACGGTGATTCTTCATTGCCGCCACTGGGTGGCACTTGCAGTTTTAAAATTGCCTGCCAGGCGGGGATTGACTTGACTGTGTGGATCACAAAAAACTGTGGAAAATTCTCAAAGAGAAGGGAATACCAGACCACTTGACCTGCCTCTTGAGAAATCTGTATGCAGGTCAGGAAGCAACAATTAGAACTGGACATGGAACAACAGACTGGTTCCAAATAGGGTAAGGAGTACGTCAAGGCTGTATATTGTCACCCTGCTTATTTAACTTACATGGAGTAATGCTGGGCTTGATGAAGCACAAGCTGGAATCCAGATTGCCGGAAGAAATATCAATAATCTCAGATATGCAGATGACACCACCCTTACGGCAGAAAACAAAGAAGAACTAAAGAGGCTCTTGATGAAAGTGAAAGAGGAGAGTAAAAATGTTGACTTAAAACTCAACATTCAGGAAACTAAATCATGGCATCTGGTCCTGTCACTTCATGGCAAATAGATGGGGAAACAGTGGAAACAGTGGCAGACTTTATTTTTTGGGCTCCATAATCACTGCAGATGGTGATTGCAGCCATGAAATTAAAAGACGCTTACTCCTTGGAAGGAAAGCTATGACCAATCTAGACAGCATATTCAAGAGCAGAGACATTACTTTGCCAACAAAGGTCCATCTAGTCAAGGCTATGGTTTTTCCAGTAGTCATGTATGAATGTGACTATGTGGATGTACAAACTATAAAAAAAGCTGAGCGCGGAAGAATTGATGCTTTTAAACTGTGGTGTTGGAGAAGGCTCTTGAGAGTCCCTTGGACTGCAAGGAGATTTAACCAGTCCATGATAAAGAAAATCAGTCCTGAATATTCACTGGAAGGACTGATCCTGAATCTGAAACTCCAATATTGAGACAACAGAGGATGAGATGGTTGGATGGTATCACCGACTCAATGGACATGAGTTTGCATAAACTCTAGGAGTTGGTGATGGATAGGGAATCCTGGCTTGCTATAGTCCATGGGGTCGCAGAGTCGGACACGACTGAGCTACTGAACTCACTATGGCTCAGCTGGTAAAGAATCTTCCTGCAATTTGGGAGACCTGGATTTGATCCCTGGGTGGGGAAGATCCCCTGGAGAAGGAGGGAAAGGCTACCCACTCCAGTATTCTGGCCAGGAGAATTCCATGGACTGAATAGTCCATGGGGTTGCAAAGAGTCAGATACGACTGAATGACTTTTTCACTTTTAAACCCATATTCGAGTTTGTCTTGTATAGAAGAGAGTATTGGTAACTAAAAGTTTGTTAAGAGCTCGTTGTCTCCTGAATGCCGGGAGCCAGCGTGAGGAACTCCGCCCATGGCAAAGGTCATGAGGAACGGCTTGGCATACGCAAAGGCGTGATCAAGCCTCAGGAAACCGCCTGTTCCCGAGCATATAACCCCAAAACCAAAGTCTGTTTTATGCTCTCACCTACACCTCTGACTTTACGAGGGGCTCTCCCCCATAACCATTTCTCTCGGAGAAGGAGTAAACGTGCAGCTCCAAGGCAAGAAAAATTCCTGGGCGTGACAGGAGTGTTTCAGCTTACGGACTCCTCTGAAGGTTATCTAGCCCGCCTGTATAGGTTCGTCCGGCCACATGTGATTGTTTACAGCCTCCCAACCTGAGAGGCACGAGATGTTTTAGACTTACTAAAGGCAAATTCTTTTGGGGAGTTGGAAATTATTAGTATAATGGGTTGGTTAGGAATTATATTGGCGAAGGGTTTTTCATTTGTTGTGTCAATAATTGCTGCTAATACCCTACTCTGGGTGGGACAAGGATGTCTCAGGTCAAACCTCTCTGCTGACAGACTAGCTTGTGTGACAGGATTATCCATACTCCTGCCACATGATTGTTTACTACCTCTTAACCATAAACAGCACAGAGAGTTTTGGAGTATTTTGAGAGTCTTAATTAGCATAGGGCTTTTTCTTGTTGAGTCAATGATTGCTGCCAGGCCTCCATATCCTTAGGCACCTGGGAATATATTAATCAATGTATTTGGACTATAGAAAAGGAAATATAGTAGTTTTTGATGTTAGCAATACTAGACTTTTTGAGTTAATGGATTTTCTCTTTTGTAATAGATCACTGTACTTTGTTATAAATCACTGTGTCCTTGTTATGTAAAAATGTAACTTTATCACTATCTTAAGACTAAATAGATCTTAAGGGGAACATTGGTGAAAGGATTTTCATTTGTTGGGCTGATGTTTGCTGCTAAATCTCCATGTTCCCTACCCTTATAATGAATATAACTAACATATAGGAGAAATAAGTATTAACCTTTAAGACTAATCATGTTAACCTTGGGTTAAATAAATTCCTTTCTTGATTGTAACTCACTACACCCTCACCCTATAGGAATGTAACTTTGTTTGGAGGGTGGTGCCTGGTTTAAGAAAAAACACCCTTGGAAAAAATAAGTTTTTTGGTTATCAGAAAGAAAGGATCATAAAATCCCTAAGACCTTTTTATGTGAAGCACCTGATTTTGATAAAGGTCAGGACTGCTGACCGCCCCCCACCGTGACTCTGTATTCATCCCTATGTGTAACAAAAGGTATATAAGCAAACCTAAAAATAAAGAAATCGGATCAGTTTCCGGAAAGACTGATTCCCCCATGTCGCTTCTTTCTTGCTCCCGTTTCTCTGGCTGAATTCCCATCTGGAGCATGGATGCTATTCCACGTAATCCAGGTTATTCAGCCTCTTTTCTCTACTAATCTTCCTACTACACTATCCGTTTCTAATCTCTCTATATCTGTGATTAAATATGTATTTTTCCAAAGACGCCGACTCTGTCCCCCCACCTTCGAATCACCCTGGATCCACCGGGGCTGGACCCCGGCATCTGAAACCCTGGGATGTGGGTGAAGTCCACAGTGGACTCACCTGGAACAGTAGTGAAGGGGGTCCCCACACTGTCCCTCCTCCTAGGCTCATGACTCACCTGCCTTCTCCCCTCCGAGGTGCGGGTCCAGTGAGGAGACTCATAGGGCTGGTGATGCCCTGAGCAAATTCTGCCCTGCACAGATCCTCATCTTTAAAGTTAGGGTCGCAAGATCCACTTTCTTGTTATACTTCAAACATGGGACACCCCAGAACATCTTATTTATAAAATAGAGATCCTGACTCCATCTCCAGGGATCCTGATTCTGGTTAGAGTGAGGGTATTTCCCAGGTTATGGGAAGACTAAATAAGACTCCTCAGGATTTTGGGGAAATCAAATGAGGCCATATATGGAAAGTTCCTAGTGCCATGTGCAACACAGAGTAAATGTTGGCTGATTGGGAGCTTTAATTGTTTTTACCACCAGGAGCTAGCAGCCCAGGTGCCTATGACTGTGTCTGTATATAGCAGATACCAGTGTGTGCATGTGTGCGTATTTGCTCAGTTGTGTCTGACTCTTTGCGACCCCATGGATCATAGCCTGACAGACTCCTCTGTCCATGAGATTTCCCAGGCAAGAATATTGCAGTGAGTTGCCCTTCCCTTCTCCAGGGGATCTTCCCATCCCAGGGATCGAAGCTGGGTCTTCTGCCTTGCAGGAAGGTTCTTTACCATCTGAGCCAGCAAGGAATCCCAGATACCCAGTAAATATTGTCAAATGAGTGTGTGTGGGGGGGGGAACCCTTCCAGGCAGACCCCGGGAGTGGAGGCTCCAGACCCCATCCGTAGGGACAAGGGACACAGTAGGACCACCTGCCCCACCAGAACCCCTACCTTCAGCTCCGTGGTCATGGTCTTCACTGGTTCCTTCCTGGGAACCGACAGTGGCCTCATAAGTGGTTTCCTTGTCCTCATTTTGCCCTGAGTTAGAATCATCTTTCTAAACTGTAACGTGTTTCTAGCATCTTCCCTCAGGTTTTGGCTCCCCACCTTCAGTTTTCGGCTCCCCAGTGTGTTGTGCCCCTGTTTTCTCTAGGATGGCAAATGAGCAGGGAAATGCTATGCAAAAACCTGTGGGAAAGTTCTGGTGTGGAAAGTCCGCTTGTAAATGATGCAGAGCTTTCTGAACTGCGAATGGGCTCTGGATTGGGCACACACGACGGTGAGTCACAAGATGATTGGCCCAGATCCAACTATGGACACCAAGTCTACTCAACCCCAAGCACTGAAGAATTGATGCTTTTGAACTGTGATGTTGGACTGCAAGGAGATCTAACCAGTCCATTCTAAAGGAAATCAGTCCTGAATATTCATTGGAAGGACTGATGCTGAAGTTGAAGGTCCAATTTTTGGCCACCTGTTTTGAGGAACTGACTCATTGGAAAAGACCCTGGTGCTGGGAAAGATTGAAGGCGGGAGGAGAAGGGGATGACAGAGGACAAGATGGTTGGATGGCATCACCAACTCAACGGACATGACTCTGAGTATGCTCCAGGATTTGGTGATGGACAGGGAGGCCTGGTGTGCTGCAGTTCATGGTGTGGTAAAGAGTGGGATACGACTGAGCGACTGAACTGAACTGAACTGCCTAAAAGGATTTTTCAAAAGAAATTGCTTTCTAAGAACAGGGCCTTTGAAATACTTCAGACTATTTGAAAATATAGAGAAATTAATTTCCTTTGGAATTTAGACACAGATCATTAAGAAATATAACCTGGAGGAAGTATTTTTTGTTTTTGTTTTTGTTCAGATTTAAAGTTTTTATTGGTGTATATTTGATTTACAATGTGTTAGTTTCAGATGTCCAGCAAAGTGAGTCAGTTAAACATAATACATATCTCCACTTTTTTAAAGATGCTTTTCTCATAAAGGTCATTACAGGATATTGACTAGAGTTCCCTGTGCTATATAGTAGGTCCTTGCTGCTAAGTCACTTCAGTCGTGTCAGACTCTGTGCGACCCCATAGATGGCAGCCCACCAGGCTCCCCCCGTCCCTGGGATTCTCCAGGCAAGAACACTGGAGTGGGTTGCCATTTCCTTCTCCAATGCATGAAAATGAAAAGTGAAAGTGAAGTCGCTCAGTCGTGTCCGACTCTTCGTGACCCCATGGGCTGCGGCCCACCTGGCTCCTCCGTCCATGGGATTTTCCAGGCGAGGGTGCTGGAGTGGGGTGCCATTGCCTTCTCCACTAGTGGGTCCTTACTAGCTCCCTATTCTATATGTAGTAGTGTGTATCTGTCAGTCTCAGTCCCTATTTATCCTTCCCTGCCTTCCCTCCCTGTTGACTCTAAGACTGATTTCTACATCTGTGACTCTATTTCTATTTTGTAAATAAGTTCATTTGTTTTTTTTTTTTTTATAAAAGATTTCACATAGAAGTGATATTTGTCCTTCTCTGACTTACTTCTGGAGAAGGAAATGGCAACCCCCTCCAGTATTCTTGCCTGGAGAATCCCAGGGACAGAGGAACCTGGCGGGCTGCCGTCTATGGGATCACACAGGGTTGGACACGACTGAAGCGACTTAGCAGCAGCAGCAGACTTAATTCACTCATTGTGACAATCTCCACGCCCATCTATCTTGCTGCAAATGGCATTGTCTTGTTCTTTTTTTACAACTGAGTAATATTTCATGGTATATATGTATCACATCTTCTTTATCCATTCCTCTGTTGATGGACTCAATGCATTTAAAAAATTACTTATTTTGTTTTGGCTGTGCTGGGTCTTCATTGCTGCTCTAGCTTTACTCTAGTTGCAGCAAGCCTGGGCTACTCTTCCTTGCGGTGGGCAGGTTTCTCATCGCTGTGGCTTCCCTTGTTGCAGAGTATTGGCTCTTCAGTAGCTGCAGCACACAGCCTCAGTAGTTGTGGTGCACGGGCTTAGTTGCCCCACGGTACATGGAATCTTCCTAGACCAGGGAGTAACCCTGAGTCAGCTGTACTGGCAGGCCGATTCTTATCCACTGTACCACCAGGGAAGTACGATTCATTGCATTTTAAATAAATAAAGCTATATTCTTGAGTAAAGAAGGGAGGATCCAGCCCAGCCAGTGACTTTCCTGTCTTCAAAACTGCCCTGCTTATCCACCCCCGGAGGAATGAGCAAGAATTCTTTGGGTTTATTCCTTGGTCACCCAGTGCTCAGATTTATTTTCCCTAGCCATTTCAGGCTGTGTGCTTACTGAGGCCAAGTTACCTGGCTTTAAGAAGCGTGTGGAGCTAGATGCAAACTGCTGAAGCTCCCCAGGCCCCAAAGCCATCTGTTCTCACGAAAGCCTTGAAAAATGAAAGTGACCATGATGAGAAGGCTGGCCATCTTTTCTTACCGCACGGAGAGCAGACCCCAGACTGATTCTTATCATGAGATTCTGGGGACAGAGGGAATTTAGACTTGCAGTTGTATAGTGAGATGCGAGCCC
This sequence comes from Ovis aries, assembly GCF_016772045.2. Classification (NCBI taxonomy): domain Eukaryota; kingdom Metazoa; phylum Chordata; class Mammalia; order Artiodactyla; family Bovidae; genus Ovis; species Ovis aries. The sequence continues at coordinate 234,204,253 of NC_056055.1, forward strand.
AACTCTCTGAAGGCAGATTTCACGGGTCATTTTTTTGTGTAACGTATCTCCTCCTTTTAATGGAAGAAATGTTTTAACTCACATTTTTAATGGTAAAGAATTCCTCTTAATGACTTCTGTGTTGAATTTAAATTCTTTTTAGGATGAGGAGAGAAGCCGACAGAGCATCTACAGTATTTTTGAAGACATGTCATAAAAGTATAATTAATGTAGAAATCAATAGCATTTTGTGAAATTTCATACAATAATGTGTGATACAGAGAGATGCAGACAACTTTGACTTATGATGTTTTCCTGGGGAGTTGGGGAAGGAGTTCTTTGTTAGTTCTTTAGGATAAATATTTAGCAATGGAGCCTAATTTTACTTCATGAATTTTTGTCATTAGTAGATGTGTTAACAGATCTTATTTTAAGAATTATTTTGAAAAGTTTGCATGTTTAAAAATGAGGATACCTGGTATTGTCATACAGGTGGGTGCAGAAGGAAAATGTATTTTTTGCTCTCATAGATGGAGAATGTCATTTTATTTTTGTACCTTGAAGTTATTTTTTTAAAAGGAGTTAATGTTGAAAAGAAACAAACTTTCTTTGACATGTATGAATAATCTCAGATATGAGATGACACCACCCTTATGGCAGAAAGCGAAGATGAACTAAAGAACCTCGAAGAAGGTAAAAGAGGAGAGTGGAAAATTCTGGCTTAAAACTCAGCACTGAAAAAACGAAGATCATGGTATCCGATCCCATCACTTTATGGGAAATAGATGGGGAAACAATGGAAACAGTGACAGACTTTATGTATTTGGGCTCCAAAATCACTGCAGATGGTGACTGCAACCATGAAATTAAAAGTCCCTTGCTCCTTGGAAGAAAAGCTATGACAGCCTAGACAGTGTCTTAAAAAGCCAAGACATTACTTTGCTGACAAAGTCCATCTAGTCAAAGCTATGGTTTTTCCGTTAGTCGTGTACGGTGTGAGAGTTGGACTGTAAAGATGTCTGAGCACTGAAGAATTGCTGCCTTTGAACTGTGGTGTTGGAGAAGACTCTTGAGTGTCCCTTGGACAGCAAGGAGATCAAACCAGTCAATCAAGCCTGAATATTCATTGGAAGGACTGATGCTGAAACTGAAGCGACAATACTTTGGCCACCTGATGTGAACAGCCAGTTCATTGGAAAAGACCCTGATACTGGGAAAGATTGAGGGCAGAAGGAGAAGAAGACGACAGGATGACATGGTTGGAGGGCATCACTGACTTAATTGTCCTGAGTTTCAGCAAGCTCCGGAAGATGGTGAGGGACAGGGAAACTTGGCATGCTGTAGTCCATGGAGTTGCAAAGAGTCGTACATAACGATTTATAGGGACTGAACAGCATATTTGCTTTACCTCTAAATTTTTTTTCTTTCTCTTTTACCTCTAATTTTTTTCTCTTTCTCCATATGTGCAGTTATATATCTATATAATTTTAAATTTTTGTAGTTTTCTTCTGTTCCATTTGAGAGTCCTCAAATGGACTTACATGACCTCATGCACCTTTTCCTCCAAACATTTCAGTGTTATTTTCTAAGAATGAGAACATTCCTCTACATAGTCACAATAAAAATTTCAGAATCATAGAAAAGTAACATTGGTATGATACTGCTGTCTAATCCGTATTTCCTATTCAAGTTGTTCTAATTATCTCTTTAATGTATCATAGCATTTTTTTTCTTGTTCAGGATAGAATTAAGAATCATACTTACACTTAGTTTTTATGTCTCTTAGTCTCCCTTAATCTGGGATCATTCTTCAGCCTTTGTCTTTTGTGACACTGGTGTTTTTGGTGACTATGGTAGATTGATTTTGTGTCTGTCAATTTGGACTTACCTGATTTTTTAAAAAATTAATTTCAGTTTATGCATTTTTGTTAGGAATATAACATAAATGATACTGTGTCCTTGTCAGTGTATCTCCTCAGGAGGCACGTGGTGCCAGTTTGTCTCATTATTAGTGATGTTCCCTAAGTCAGTAACAGCCAGGTGGCAGGGATGCACAGGGCAAGGCGTGTGGGAAAGGGCACATCAGAGTGCTTTATGCCATCCTCCCCACATCTTCACCAACCCTGAAGCTCCCATGTATTTGCTTACTCATTCACCTGTTGATGGGCATTTGTGTTGGTAAACACGATAGCCACGTGTCAGGTATGAATGAAGCTACTATGCATATCTTATCTCTGGGTAGAAATTTTCTTTGGTGAATGTATGTCTAGCAGTGGATTGTGGGGTCGCCAAATAGGTGTATATTTCGATGTAATAGATAACTGCTAAATGGTTTTTTTAAGGGGTTGAACAAATTTACAGAAATGGAGTTAATCTTGTGCTAATCCGGGTCTGGCTAAGATATGAATAGCTGGTTGCTGAAATTCATGCTGTCTGACAGTACAGCTATCTCTTCCCCTTATTATCACCAGATCTGGACACTGTGGCATCATCCTTCATTTTCTTCTTTTTTCTCTCTGCCGTTATCCTGAGGTTACTTCAGGGTCCATGGGATGACCCATCCTGTCTTCTCATGCTCCTGATTCTGCCACTTACCTCCCACCTCTTATTCTTCTAGTGCTTTCATTTTTATTTCCACTATACCTGCTTTTTGACATTACCAGCAAATTTGTAAACTGTTTTGTTTTTACTGTCTTCCGCATTGTGCTTCAGTCACACTTTTGCCAGTACCCTCCCTTTGCCTTCGTATTCATCATTTATTGTGATGACAAAATCCTAACCCAGATTCAATCATGTTGTCAGCTCACTCTTAGGCTAAGTTGGAGAAAGAAGCCCACAACCATGCAGGTAGGTGCCATCTCCATCTTGACTGGGCCTTCAGAACTACTGTCGGTAACTGCAGTGTGGTGTCCTGGATTAGATCCTGGAACAGAACAAGGACATGGTTGGAAAAACAGGTTAAGTCTAAGTATAGTTACTAGTGATGTACCAATGTTGATGTCTTAGTCTTGACAGGTGTACTGTGATAATGTAAGTTGTTTATATTAGGGGAAAGTGAGAGAGTATCTGTAATATCTTTGTAACATTCCTATAAACCCAGAATTATTCCTAAATAAAGTTTATTTAAAAAAAAAAAAACAGTACTATTGTAGATACAGCAGCTACCATTTCTGCATCCTTCTCGAACCTTACCTTGCCACCTACTGTCATTTGCCTACTTATCTGAGAAAACTGAGGCCATTGAATGTGAATTCCCCACCACTTGCTAGTCCACCACGAAAAGCCTGCAGATATCTTCAGTCATTCGAACATACTTCGCTCTTGTCACAAGTGGATAAGCATGGAGTGTCTCTTTTTTCCCCCCATTTGTTTTTTGAAGCCCCATCCAGCCTGCCTTCTGAGAGCTGCGTTTCCATCATATTTTTCCTAAACTGTTTCTTCACTTCTTGATTGTACTAATACTTTTCCTTTAGGATAGTTTCCTTTAAAATGAAGGTGGAACTTTTCCTTCTACTCTGCTTCATCTCTCTTCACTTTTCGCAGCTAAGATTCTAGAAAAGTTGATTGCATTTGTAGTTTTCCCTTTCTTACCTCCCAACCTCTGAAATCTGGCTCTGTCCCCCCCAAACTTCTTTGATTGTGCTCTTCAAGTCACCGATGACTTCATCGTGGAAGCCAATGAAGACTTTCCAGCCTTTCTCTTTTTTTACTTCAATATTTGAAACTTCTGAACTCTTCCATTCTTTTTTTTTTTTTTTTTTTTTGGCCAATGTTATCTCTGTTTCAAACAAAAATTAGTAACTTGCTAGGAAAAGAGTTACTCATAATTCCACTATTCAGAAGTAAATATTACATCTGGGGACATATAGGTAAATACCCACTAAGAATGTATTTTAAGACATCTTGATTGTGATTAAATCCTCTGTATCTGTCAGTCAGTTCAGTCACTCAATCGTGTCTGACTCTTTGCGACCCCATAGACTGCAGCACGCCAGGCTTTGCTGTCCATAACCAACTGCCGGAGCTTGCTCAAACTCACGCTCCATTGAGTAGGTAATACATCCAACCATCTCACCCTCTGTTGTCCTGTTGTCCTGCCTTCAATCTTTCCCAGCATCAGAGTCTTTTCCAATATGTTTCAATTTAGAATCATAGCATAATCTTTCTGAAGGCGTTGTAAGCAGTCCTTAAAATCAGCTACCAGGAGCAACACAATTGAGAAGATGATGATAATGAGCAGCTCTGACCAAGTTTATCCTTGTGCGCATAATGACAACTGGGATACAACTTCCATTGTGGGCCAGCTGCAGTTGCAGCATGGTGCTCATTAAGGTGCATTAATGACTGCAGTTGAGGTAATGAGTGTGAACAATGGTAGGTTACTTGGTCAGAGGATGGTTTGAGAGATTTAGGATTTAAAACGGTTGGTTAGTCGCTAAGTCATGTCTGACTCTTGTGGCCCTGTAGACTGTAGCCAGCCAGGCTGCTCTTTCCATGGTGTTTCCCAGGCAAGAATACTGGAGTGGGTTGCCATTTCCTTCTCCAGGCATCTTCCTGACCCAGGAATTGAACCCATGTCTCCTGCATTGGCAGGTGGGTTCTTTACACTGAGCCCCCAGGGAAGCCCTTAAAACAGATAGAATGTGGTAATTGAGTATGGGAGATGATCAGCTTAGGAGTAAAGAATGATTCCGAGACTCTTAATCCATTCGCTCAGTAGATGATGGTATCCTTACCTGTCTTTGGGAATACAGGTGATGAAGGTGGTTTTGATGAGTAGGGCTGTGAGTGGTTGAATAAGAAAGCCTTGCTCTGTAGGGGAGAGTTCACACCTGGAACTGAGAATCATGGCCTTACAGAGAAGTGCTATTAGATTTGTACATCTTCACATATCTACAGGGACATTCTAAGCTGAAGCTTGGATTTTGAACAATAGTTAAGAAGTGAGGATTGTGGTTATTGGGGAAGGGTTGTTTTAGAAGGCCCTGCTGCTGCTACCTGTCAGGTACTACTAGTACTCCTGGGAGTAGCACTGGGCCTCCTGTGTTAAACAGATCTCCATGTGGCCAGGAAGGTGAAGATGATAAGGAGAGGGAAATTTCATTTGGGCCTAGTGTTGAGATTGTTGAACTTTTCTGGAGCAGTAGAGTGGTGCGGGGGAAGCCAGGTTGCACTGGGTCTTGAAGTGGTTGGGATGTGAGGCGGTGAAGACGTCTCTGAAATGAAGAGGAAAGACGACCAGTGCTGCATCGCCAGAGAGGGATGCTGCATTAGAGGACTTTTAAGCAAATCAGTATTAGATATACTTAGAGATGATAGGGAGAAGGCAATGGCACCCCACTCCAGTACTCTTGCCTGAAAAATCCCATGGACGGAGGAGCCTAGTAGGCTACGGTCCATGGGGTTGCTCGTGTTGGGCACGACTGAGTGACTTCACTTTCACTTTTCACTTTCCTGCATTGCGGAAGGAAATGACAACCCACTGCAGTGTTCTTGCCTGGAGAATCCCAGGGACGGAGGAGCCTGGTGGGGTGCCTCAGAGTCGCACAGAGTCGGACACGACTGAAGCGACTTATCAGCAGAGATGATAGGGAAGGATGATAGGGAAGGAACGCTGATAGGGAAGGACTGAGTTTCTAGAAGAGAGGGCTGTATGGAGCACAGTTCTAGAGGAGGCAAAGATCTCTGGTGGGTTTTTAAGGAAGGACGTCATCCAGATATGTTTCAGCCTTTCCAGATATTTGTGGGTGAAGAAGGACTTGGGACAGGATTTGCTGATTATTGAGTGGAGCACAACCATTCTCCTGGTTCAGGCTACCGTCTTCTCTAGGTTGCATTACACTTAGCTTGCCTTCACAGTAGCTGGAGAAGTCTCTTAAGTATGCATTCTTGGTCATGTTACTCTTTAGGTCTGGTACCTATGAGAAGTGTTCAGTTCCTAGGCATGGAAAGCCCTTGGGGGTTGTTGTTCAGTTGCTCAGTCGTGTCCGACTCTTTGTGACCCCATGGACCTCAGCATGCCAGGCTTTCCTGTCCTCACTATTTCCTAGAGGTTTCAAACTCATGTCCATTGAGTTGATGATGCCATCCAACCATCTCATTCTCTGAGAGTTGGTGGATGGATTTGAAACCTTGTGAGGAGCAGATGAAGAAATTAGGGGTGTTGGGCAATGAGTGGGAAAGCCTCTAGTTTAAGACTTAGTAATTGCAGACACTGGGATGGTTTTCCCTTAGAAAAGGGAAGAGAGCTTAGATGTACCCTCTAGAGGTAGACACTCTTAGGGAGCATACTGATTCAGGATAAGATGGTTTAAACTGATTTCTAATTACATAGATGTATATTTTAAAATTAATTTTTGGCAGACTGAACCATGACTATTTCAAACAGAAATTTGAGACCTCGTTGTTGGAAAGATTTTGGTCTTTTTAGTCAGAAAAACCTAGTTTTTGACTCTTGGTTCTGCTGACTGTGATTGTGGGTAAACGGCTTAACTCCTTGGCTTTGTTTTTCTCATCTGTTATTTTGGGAGTGGTTGTGAAACCTAAATGAGTGTGTGTAACATTCCCAGCTTCAGTTCTCAGTGGATATTAAGTCCACGTTTTCAGGGAAGAGCCCAATGTTCATGAATTTGATGTGACCCACTGTACTGGCAGGTCCTTCAGCAGTGGTTGGGTCCTCTTTTGTGAGCTTGTTGTTTTCTTACTGACTTGTTTAGCCTGTCTTATAGGAGTTGGACTCAATGACCTCTAAGTCCAAGAATAATTGGAAAGAAGACAAAAGACCAACCCAATAGCAGTAAACACCTCTAGCACCCAGACTGTAATCTTAATATGTGTATTACCAAAGAGAATCAGGCTCCCTGGTGAAACGGTTGATTCCACATCTGAGGCAACAAATAAGCTGGTTTGGGAACATTTGACATACCAGATAGAAATGAAGCTCTCAAAGACTACTAGCGTTGGGTCAGAAGGACTTGGGAGCAAACCTGAAGCCTCTTCCCCTAGGCAAAGATGAGACAGTTTGAATATTGTTAAGAATAATTGCAGTGAACTGAAATACATTAATGAATATAATTTTACTGTTGGAGGATTGTTCACGAACCAAGTCATTATTATGAAAACTAATAAACGAAAAGGAAGAATGAAAGCTTTTTCTTTTCTTAAATGAGCTATATTCTATTAGGTAATACCAGATAGTATAAAAGGGAAGTTTCTCTTTGTAGAACTACTCTACCTAGTAAATAAAGAAGAAATGATAGAATAAAGTCAGCCTGTAACCTTAGTGAATTTGAGGATCTCAGCTTGGCTCATGAGGGACTGCTTAGCCTTGCAAAATGCACCAGGCGGTGCGTGCCTTGTGGTGGGATGACACACCACCACATGTACATAGTCTTTTCAAGTCTGATCAGGCCTCTACGTCCAGCCACCAATTTACATGAAATGCAGAGAGCAGAGAAACGTAGTAAACTATATCACAGGGATAAAGTTAGCAAAATCCATACTTAAAGAAAAACCTGTGTCTTTTAGAGATAACATTCTGAAATATTTACAGATGAAATGATAACTTTTTTAAAAAGAATTTTCCCCAAACTTAAAAATAATTTCCTTTAAAAATCTTGAAAGCCAAAGAGTTCCTTCAGAATAACATTAAAGGAGGGTTAGATGGGGCTGTAGAAGGAGTCAGATGGACTGCAGACTGGGTTGATGGGTACGGGGGAGTTTCTTCTTGGTGGTTTTATATACGTTCAAAATTGTCCATAGTAAAACATTAAAAAAATAAGTAAAACATTGAAATAAAAAAACCTTGTTCGTCTTACTGTACTAATACATACTTTTTGTTATTTTACTTTTATTCTGGTATTGCTTTCTACGTGTAAATACATTCTGTATATTTACTATGAACATGCTACTTTTTCCACCACTGTTGAATAATTTGCAAGTATTTATTGTGCTTGGCCGTCATACTTTTTAATGTACAAGTTGTAGACCAGTCCTTTATTTTTGTCAATACAACTTAACAATTTTGGGGACATATTTCAGTCAGTTCAGTTCAGTTAGTCAGACTCTTTGCGACCCTATGGACTGCAGCACACCAGGCTTCCCTATCCATCACCAACTCCCAGAATTTGCTCAAACTCATGTCCATAGAGTCAGTGATGCCATCCAACCAACTCATCCTCTGTCATCCCCTTCTCCGCCTGCCTTCAGTCTTTCCCAGCATCAGGGTCTTTTCCAGTGAGTCAGTTCTTTGAATCAGGTGGCCAAATTATTCGAGTTTCAGCTTCAGCATCTTCCAATGAATATTCAGGACTGATTTCCTTTAGAATTGACTGGTTTCATCTCTTTGCATTTCAAGGGACTCTGAAGGGTCTTCTCCAACACCATAGTTTAAAAGCAGCAATTCTTCGGTGCTCGGCTTTCTTTATAGTCCAACTCTCACATCCATACACAACTACCGGAAAAACCATAGCTTTGACTAGATGGACTTTGTTGGCAAAATAATGTCTCTGCATTTTACTATGCTGTCTAGGTTGGTCATAGATTTTCTTCCAAGCAGCAAGCATCTTTTAATTTTATGGCTGTAGGCACCATCTGCAGTGATTTGGGAGCCCAAGAAAATAGTCTGTCACTGTTTCCATTGTTCCCCCATCGATTTGCCCTGAAGTGATGGGACCAGATGCCATGATGTTAGTTTTCTGAATGCTGAGTTTTAAGCCAGCTTTTTCATGCTCCTCTTTCACTTTCATCAAGAGGTTTTCTGCCATAAGGGTGGTGTCATCTGCATATCTGAGGTTATTAATATTTCTCCCAGCCATCTTGATTCCAGCTTGTGCTTCATTCAGCCTGGCATTTCACATGATGTACTCTACATACAAGTTAGGTAGGCAGGGTGACAATATACAGCCTTGACGTACTCCTTTCCCAATTTGGAACCAGTCCATTGTTCCATGTCCAGTTCTAACTGTTGCTTCTTGACCTACATACAGATTTCTTAGGAGGCAGGTAAGGTGGTCTAGTATTCCCATCTCTTGAAGAATTTTCCACAGTTTGTTGTGATCCACAAAGTCAAAGCCTTTGGTATAGTCAATAAAGCAGAAGTAGATGTTTTTCTGGAGCTCTCTTGCTTTTTTGATGATCCAACGGATGTTGTCAATTTGATCTCTGGTTCCTCTGCCTTTTCTAAATCCAGCCTGAACATCTGGAAGTTCACAGTTCATGAACTGTTGAAGCCTGGCTTGGAGAATTTTGAGCATTACTTTGCTAGTGTGTGAGATGAGTGCAGTTGTGCGGTAGTTTGAACATTGTTTGGTATTGCCTTTCTTTGTGTTGGAATGAAAATTGACCTTTTGCAGTCCTGTGGCTCCTGCTGAGTTTTCCAAATTTGCTGGCATATTGAGTACAGCACTTTAACATCATCTATAGTATTTGAAATAGCTTAGCTGGAATTCCTCACCTCCACTAGCTTCGTTTATAGTGATGCCTCTTAAGGCCCACTTGACTTTGGACTCCAGGACATCTGGCTCTAGGTGAGTTTTCACACCATCATGATTGGGTCATGACATAGTTTTTTGCATAGTTCTTCTGTGTATTCTTGCCACCTTTTCTTACTATCTTCTGCTTCTGTTGGGTCCATATCATCTTTGTCCTTTATTGAACCCATCTTTGCATGAAATGTTCCCTTGGTATCTCTAACTTTCTTGAAGAGATCTCTAATCTTTCCCATTCTATTGTTTTCTTCTATTTCTTTACATTGATCACTGAGGAAGGCTTTCTTATCTCTCCTTGTTATTCTTTGGAACTCTGCATTCAGATGGGTATATCTTTCCTTTTTTCCTTTGCCTTTCTCTTCTCTTCTTTTCTCAACTGTTTGTAAAGCCTCCTCAGACAACCATTTTGCCTTTTTGCATTTATTTTTCTTAGGGATGGTCTTAATCACTGTCTCCTGTACAATGTCACAAACCTCTGTCCATAGTTCTTTGGGCATTCTTGTCTATCAGATCTAACCTCTTGAATCTGTTTGTCACTCCCACTGTATAATCATAAGGGATTTGATTTAGGTCATACCTGGATGATCTAGTGGTTTTCCCTACTTTCTTCAATTTAAGTGTGAATTTGTCAATAAGGAGTTCCTGATCTGAGCCACAGTCAGACCCTGGTCTTGTTTTTGCTGACCATATAGGGCTTCTCCATCTTTGGCTGCAAAGAATATAATCAATCTGATTTCGATATTGACCATCTGGTGATGTCCATGTGTAGATTCTTCTCTTGTGTTGTTGGAAGAGGGTGTTTGCTATGACCAGTGCGTTCTCTTGGCGGAACTCTGTTAGCCTTTGCCCTGTTTTATTTGAATTTCAGGGCCAAATTTGCCTCTTACTCCAGGTATCTCTTGGTTTCCTACTTTTGCATTCCAGTCCCCTATATTTCAGTGCTTCTGTTGAATTTTCCTTTGGGCTAACCTACTGACTTGCCATACTTTGGCTCCTTTTACCCTTGTTATCAATTACTTTATAGGACTCTGGGCCACTCCTCAATAATCAGCTACTCCTGATGGTAGTTTTCCCAGGGGGAAAGCTTGCCATTTTTTGCTGAAGCTTAGCTCCTTTTAAAAATAGTAACATGTTATAAAATTGTGTTCCTCTTTTTCCAGTTTCCTTCCTTTGAGGTAACTTCTGTTATCAGCTTGAAGTATATTTTCACCTTTTTTCCTTTCCTTAGCAGTAAATATGGGTTTTATATATTTTTCTCCTTGTCCTTCACTGGGTTTTTTTTTTTTTTTACTGCATTTTAAATTCTCTACACTCATCATTAATTGCTTTTATTAAAAGTGAGTTATCAAATATTGTGGACATATATAAAAGTATCATTTTCTTTACAAGTGTCTGTATTTTGCATTTTCTTTTGGGGAGCAAAAGAAATATTTAAAAAATAGTTTGTTAAATATTAGGAAATCATTCTTTGAAGTGACTGTTCTAGTTTATAATTCCACAAGTACTACTTGAGAATTTGCATTGTTTTACATACTTGCCAACAGCTGGCACTGTCAGATTTATTAATTTCTATGAATCCAGTGATGTAAGTTGCTGTCTCACTTTTAATTATGTTTTAGTTTTATAATTTGGAAAAACGTGTCCCCTCCTCACTCCCTAAGCTTCTTAGGGACATGCTATGGTAATTTTTAAGTTAAGGAATTTCCACGTGGTTGTCTATTTCTCAATGAACTCAGTAAACTATTTTCTTAGTGAGCTATTACAGCAGATTGCATTAGAGCTAAAATCTTGGATTCCTTGACATAATGACTTTTCCTTTCTGTTCTTTTGAAGAACTAAAATGAAAATTTATAGTATATAGTATAGTGGAAATAAAAAGTCCTTACTGCCAGCATGTTTGACACTTTGGTTTTCTATGCTGTCTACTGTTTTAGGCTCTGAGCTCTGTCCAGCGGTGGGAGTATCACATCCCCCTCTTTCTCCAGCGTTGCCGAAGAATGTGTTAGCAGACTATCATTACGGGAGAGAAGAAATGTTAGCACTTTTCCTTAAAGACAACAAGGTAAGAACGTAGGAAAGAGGTCAAAATTGCAAATGCGACTTCAGAGTATGTACAGTTATGTGTTGATATATGAAATATCTATGGTTTTTCTCTTTTCTTCCTGTGTTGAAACCTGCAGTAGTTCACAGAGGCTCTTCTGAATGATGTACTGTTTATGTTTTAGAGAAAACCTAAGATTTCATCACAGAAGTAGAAAGCTCCATGGAAGCAGGAGAGTGGTCAGGACTTAATGCTTTGTCTAACTGATTTCCAAACAACCTTTATTTTTATCCCACTGCGATGGCTGAGACATTTTTCTCTTCTCTGTATTGCATCTGTCATTCTTCTTTCCAGTTAGACGTTAGGAGCCAGAAGGGCAGATGCCTCTCTTGTTCTTCCCATTTGAGTTAAATATAAAATTTTCAGTGGGGAGAAAATCTTAAAATGTGACACCTGATTTGAGTTACTTATAAATGATCAAAACTCATACAGTATAAAGTACACTCTGTCATGTGATGGGTGAGAAATAACATTTTCTACTTAAGTGTACTTAGCGTTTAACTTTATTAATGGATTAAGAATAAAATTTTAATGATGGTTGCTAAGGACAGATATGGCTGCTTGTAAAACTCTCCTTACCACCTTGTGCTTTGAGTTAAATGTGCACTCTGGAGTATCGGAGTCAGTGAAAGTGAAAGTTGCTCAGTTGTGTATGACTCTTTGCAACCCCATGGACTATACAAGGAATTCTCCATGGAAGTCATGGACTGCTCCAGGCCAGAATAATGGAGTGGGTAGCCTTTCCCTTCTCCAGGGGATCTTCCCAACCCAGGGATCGAATCCAGGTCTTCCACATTGCAGCTGGATTCTTTACAGCTGAGCCACAAGGGAAGCCCAAGAATCCTGGAGTCGGTAGCCTATCCCTACTTCAGTGGATCTTCCCAACCCAGGAATTGAACCAGAGTCTCCTGCATTGCAGGCAAATTCTTTACCAACTGAGCTATCAGGGTCACTTTCACTTTTCACTTTCCTGCATTGGAGAAGGAAATGGCAACCCACTCCAGTGTTCTTGCCTGGAGAATCCCAGGGATAGGGGAGCCTGGTAGGCTGCCGTCTATGGGGTCGCACAGAGTCGGACATGACTGAAGTGACTTAGCAGCACCAGCAGCAGCACCAGCAGCATCAACAGCAGCAGCAGCAGCAGTAGCAGCAGCTGTATATCAAATCTGAGAGTGGTAGTCTGAAGGGAAGATGAGGTGGGCTTTTTAATGTTTGACCCTGTCAGAATATTAATTGTGACTGAATAAGCTTTTATTCTGTATTTTGATAATTAGCAGCAGATAAACCAAACAATATTTTCTTGTTTTGACTTCTTAGAATCGCAGGGAGAGCATTAACCTCATGGTCATATGTTTGGTCAAACAGATCCCAGTGGATATTGCCCTCCCCACCAGGGCCCAGAGCATCCCGACCCCCAGACCTTCTGGATAAAGAATTTCTGCCTATCCTACAGGAGGAGCCCCTGCTGCCCCTGGCTCCTGTGCCCTTCACGGAAGAAGAACAGGTGTGTGCGTAGCTTTGAGCCTCAGGTCCCACCCTTGTTCCTTCCCACTGAGACGTGAAAATAGGAGGTTTCCCCTTAGGCTCTCACGAGTGTCCTTCCCCAGGTCTGCTTGCTTCTACTCTTGGCGTGTGGATACCTCTCTTAGTTGACTATATTTTGCTTTAGATCTGAGGCTGTTGAGTACTATGTAGAGACAAGGACGTGTGTTAGAATAGAGAGAAAAGGGTATTTTTCAGGGAAGAGGAGCTTCTTTTCAGAAACATGTAGTTTTTCAGAAGTAATCTACTAAACCTGAATTCATACCAGTTTTTACCACTGAAAGAAAATGTAAATATTCAGCCCACAGTGTGCTTAAAACCATACTTTTCTGTCACAAACTTTTAAAATGATATTGTGAGAAAAAGTTTTGGGCTGTAAAGTAACAGATATTGTGTTTGTCCTATTATCGTATATGATGTCCATAGATAAATAATAGAGTTTCTGACTTTAAGGAACTGTGGTGATTATAGTAAAATAGAGATATAAACAGCTTTGTTAGAATACCACTTTAAATGAGGAATCATCATTACTCTTTAAAAAAAAAAAAACTGCTTTATCAGGACCTAAGTTACGTGCCATAAAATTTTACAATTTTGTAGTTTTTAGTATATGCACAGAGTTGTATAACACAGCACCACTATCTAATTCCAGAACTTTTTTTCATCATTATTTTTTTGTGACAACTCTGGGTGTCTTTCTGGACTCTTGCCATGCTTCGCATGGTGAAGTCAGTCTATTAAGAAGGAAAAGTCTATTAAAAGAACTCTATTAAGACTTCCTTGGTGGTTCAGAACTGATGGGGAGCTAAGATCTCACAAGCCACAAGGCATGGCCAAAAACCATTAGACCTCTATTCAGTTCAGTTCAGTTCAGTTCAGTCGCTCAGTCATGTCCGACTCTTTGCGACCCCATGAATTGCAGCACACCAGGCCTCCCTGTCCATCACCAACTCCCGGAGTTCACTCAAACTCACGTCCGTCGAGTCAGTGATGCCATCCAGCCATCTCATCCTCTGTCGTCCCCTTCTCCTCCTGCCCCCAATCCCTCCCAGCATCAGAGTCTTTTCTAATGAGTCAACTCTTCGCATGAGGTGGCCAGAGTACTGGAGTTTCAGCTTTAGCATCATTCCTTCCAAAGAAATCCCAGGGCTGATCTCCTTCAGAATGGACTTGTTGGATCTCCTTGCAGTCCAAGGGACTCTCAAGAGTCTTCTCCAACACCACAGTTCAAGAGCATCAATTCTTCGGTGCTCAGCTTTCTTCACAGTCCAACTCTCACATCCATACATGACCATTGGAAAAACCATAGCCTTGACTAGACGGACATTTGTTGGCAAAGTAATGTCTCTGCTTTTCAATATGCTATCTAGGTTGGTCATAACTTTCCTTCCAAGGAGTAAGTGTCTTTTAATTTCATAGCTGCAGTCACCATCTGCAGTGATTTTGGAGCCCCCCAAAATGAAGTCTTTCACTGTTTCCACTGTTTCCCCATCTATTTCCCATGAAGTGATGGGACCAGATGCCATGATCTTCATTTTCTGAATGTTGAGCTATAAGCCAACTTTTTCGCTCTCCTCTTTCACTTTCATCAAGAGGCTTTTCAGTTCCTCTTCACTCTCTGCCATAAGGGTGGTGTCATCTGCATAGCTGAGATTATTGATATTTCTTCCGGCAATCTTGATTCCAGCTTGTGCTTCTTCCAGCCCAGCATTTCTCATGATGTACTCTGCATATAAGTTAAATAAGCAAGGTGACAGTATACAGCCTTGACGTACTCCTTTTCCTATTTGGAACCTGCATTAAGTTTTAAGAAAGGTATATTTATTTGGTGATGTCTATGGGGTCGCACAGAGTCGGACACGACTGAAGCGACTTAGCAGCAGCAGCAGCAGCAGCAGCAGCAGCATCATATTTTTATAAGTAATTTTGTTTCATTTGTGATTTCTCCTAAATCAGGCTGTGCTGTGTGCTTAGTTACTCAGTTATGTCCAAATCTTTATGACAGCTTGGACTGTAGCCTACCAAGCTCCTCAGTCCGTGGGGATTCTCTAGGCAAGAATACTGGAGTGGGTCGCCATGCCATCCTCCAGGGGATCTTCCCAACTCAGGGATCGAACCCAGGTCTCCCAACTTGCAGGTGGATTCTTAACCATCTGAGCTGCCACGGAAGCCCAAGAATACTGGAGTGGGTATCCTATCCCTTCCCCAGGGGATCTTCCTGACCCTGGAAACGAACTGGGATCTCCTGCATTACAGGTGGATTCCTTACCAGCTGAGCTACCAGGGAAGTCCAAAATCAGCATAGTAATTCTTTATTCATGAAACCCAGTATCATCTAGAGGCGTCAGAAAATATTTTCATTGATCAAAAAGTGATACTGTTATAAAGAATACATGGGAAAGGAAAGGTCCTATCTCCAGTGGTTGCTGGAAAGTTCCTTTTCGAAAGTGGTAAATTTCCTTTAAAAAAATCTGACATCTGGTTTAATTTTTCTCAAAAATATTTTTATTTGAAGCATGTCAAATAGTATAGAGAATATTATTACAAAGATCTGAATATTTTCAACTCAAATAAATCTAATCTTAAAATAATCTGTGTATACCTTTGAAGAAACAAAATTTCTCATCCAGTTGAGACTGCCTGGGGTGTGCCCCTCTTTCCATTCCCAGGGATTACTATGAATCAGATTACTTTCATCATTCATGTCTTAATATTATCATTACATATTTGTGTGTCCATCTGCTCCTAAGAATTTCATTTTATAGGGTTATAAATGTTACATGGACTGTAGCCTGCTAGGCTCCTCAGTTCACAGAATTACTCAGGGAAGAATACTGGAGTGGGTAGCCATTTCCTTCTCCAAGGGATCTTCCTGACCCAGAGATTGAACCCAGGTCTCCCTATTGCAGGCAGATTCTTTAATACATAAGCCACCAGGGAAGGCCATACTGAAGATAGTTTACTGTATATTATTTTCTGCAGCTTGTTTTTTCTTTCAGTAATGATTTTTAGATTTCATCATTTTTAGATTTCATATTCATACACATGGCTTCAGTTTGTTCATCTCTGCTATATAATATTTCATATATGAGAAAAATCAGTAAAATACTTATTCTTTTGCTATAAAAGATATTCGTATTGGTTGTAGAAAATACAGAAAATATGAAGAGGGAAATCTTAACCTATAAAGGTACCATGTAGAAATAATTACTTGTTAACATTTAGTATGTTTAAGCAATTTATTTTTGTGTGTGTATCTTTAATTGTCAAAATACAGACTGAATCTAACAGCATATCAAAAGGATTAAACACCATGCCTAAGTGGGGTTTATCCCCAGAATTCCAGGGTGGTACAACATAAAATCAATATAACATACCCCATTAATAAATGAAGAAAAGAAAAGCACTTGATCACTTCAGTTGCCTCAGAAAAGGCATTTGACGAAATTCAACACCCTTTCATGATAAGCAAACTTAACGAACTAGGAATAGAAGTGAACTTACTATAATTAAGGGGATTTATGAAAAACACCAACATTATACTCAGTGATGAAAAATTATACTCAGTGATTATAACCAACATTATACTCAGTGATGAAAAATTGAAAGCTTTTCTTCTTAGATTGGAAACAAGATAAGTATGTCTGTTTTCACTGATATCGAACATTGTGTTGGAAGTTTTAGCCTAGCTCTTAGGCTAGAAAAGGAAATAAAAAGGATCCAGATTGGAAGGGAAGAAGTAAAATTATCTCTGTTTGAAGATGACATGATATCGAAAATCCTAAAGAATCCACACAACAGCTATTAACGCCAGTAAGTGAATACAGCACAGTTGTATGCTTCAGAATCAGCACACAAAAATCAGTTGTATTTCCATATACTGTGTGTCTAGTCACTCAGTCATGTCTGACTCTTGCAACCCCATGGACGTAGCCTGCCAAGCTCCTCTGTCCATGGCAGTTTTCCATACAAGAATATCGGAGAGGTTACTATGCCCTCCTGCAGGGGATCTTTGCAACCCAGGGATAAACCCAGGTCTCCACATTTCAGGTGGATTCTTTACTATCTCTGCCACCAGGGAAGCCCTTACTAGGTCCTAAGTATATAGAAAGTATTCAGGTAAAGATAAATTCCAAGAATTTTTGAGTTTAAAACTCTCTCGTTAAATTGTTTCATATGCCTAGAGTTTTGCTATTTCGTAGATTATTTTCCAGTATTTTTGTAATTGCTTCGTGCTTTACCTTTTCCTAAGCTCTGTGTGTTCCATTTATCCAGAAGTATCGACTAAACATATTTTTGAATCCCAGACCTCCTGTCTTCCTGTGTCTCCTCTTCATGTTTGAAGGACGCCCACCCACTACTATTCTTGTCTTATTTGACCCTTTTCTGCCAGAGTCCAGCTCCAGCAGCCAGGGAATCAGCCTGAAGGGATGAGCGGTGTCAGCGGGGAATGATGTAGCCTCTGACTCGAGGTACGGGACTACATGCTTATTTCCAAGCATCAGGTCTTCTTTCATACTTTTTCAAAAGCATTAGGTCAGAGGTTTTACATTTTCAGCTCCCCCTCACCCAGATTTATTATCTCCTTGTTGCCCTTCAGACAGCGTTCCTGCTTTAGCGATTCTCTCAGAATCATGTTTACTTGTGATTACATTGTAACTCATGCTGATGTCTGGGCTGCCTACCACATTCCTCAGTTTATTTCTTATCTTTCTAAATCCTGATTGCCCCTAGTATCCTAAGCTCACTATCTCCTAAAAAGGCTTCTAACTGTTCTTAATTATTCCTAAACGCTAAACTCAGCAAACTTCCTTTACCATAAACATCTCCCTCACAAACAGGTCTCAGATAACAATCCTTCCCATGGCCTCAAGCTGCAGCCTGTGTGCTCATCCTGGGACATTCTTTGTAAAAATCCTTGAACAAATGTCAATGGTTACTTTATAGATTATTTTCTGGGCACAACTGCAGAACGCTTTGTGCTTTCTCATGGTTCTCTCAAGAACAATAAACACCTTAACATTCTTTCCAGCCAACTCAACCAAAGAAACGAAAGAACAAGTCAGAATCACAAAACTTAACTCCTTCATCCCGGGACCGTGCCTGCGGAATGAGGAGAGGGGGCTGGGGCCGTGCCTCCATTTTGTCAGTAATGCCTAATGCAGCTCCTGACACTTTTCCACATAGACTGTGGGTGCAAATGTAGGCTAATGACCAAGTGATTGGGATTTTGTTTATTCTTTTCAAGCATTCTCTTCTACTATCCACTTCTTACTTTGCCCTTCCCCTTTCATCCCTGATACCTGTCATTCTATTAAACACTAGTTGGAGTTCCTGATTCACATTGGTCAGCAGCATGAGGCAAAATGAGCAATTTTTTTTCTTTATCCTGTTACTATTGATTCAGATCTTTTATCATTCCCGCTCATTTCCACCTTTCAGTAAAGAACCCTTTCAAATCAGATTTCCTTTACTGTGTATTCTCTGTTTATTATGATGATGCATACATATCTTGCCTCCTTCTGGGTACATTCAGAGCCTAACATGGTGTAAGGCATTAGTTGTTAATGTTTGTTGATCTGAAATGTTGATTTAAAATTTTCAGCTAAAATCAGGTTTTGGAACATCTTGTGTTGTGTGGTGATCGTTTCCCATCGCTAGTGGTCATTGGATGCCATTTTATAGATGCAATGGGAGATGGTGAGGAATAACATGCAGTTTTATCTGTTTTATCCATTTTTCTTTCTTTTCTTTTTTTGGCAGAGAAACTTTTCCATGCCCATAAATAGCGCTGCTGTCCTGCAACTGACAGGACGAGGAGGAGGAGGAGGAACAGCGGTGGGGGTTCCTAGAGGTCAAAGTTCTTCAAAAGGGCGAGGTGAGCTTTCACGTAAAAAAAAAAGTAATAACGGAATGGTGGAGACAGAGGAGAGGGAAATAAATAAATCACTTAAAAAATATTTTGATATTTGATTTTCTAAAACTGCCCTTTGACATTAACTGCATAATAAATGTCCTGAACATTTTTTTTCAGAACCATTTGTCACTGTATCTACTCCACAACCCCTGGTTTTGAGTAGAAGAGGGTAATTCGAGCCTAGAGACTTGAGTGTGAATGATTCTAGATGGTCCTAGTTCTCTTTGGCAAATACTCATGATCTGTATTCCTCACCCCCAGGGGACCTTACACTGTGAGAGCCAGGGCTCCCTGAAGTGCCTTGGGGGCTGGAGTGGCACCCAGGTCCCTGCAGGCCTCTGTGACTTGGGTCTCCATATAAGGCCAGGTGCCAGGAGTGTCCCCAGCCAGAGAGAGGCTTTTGTAAAAGCCATCTCCTCAGTACGAGACCTATTTTAGGGTGCAGAAGAAAGAAAAAAATATGCAACAATCCTTTATATAATCTGTAGTTTTATATTTTATAGATTTGTGTCTTTTCTTAGAAGAATAATTGATATTACTTGTTCTTTGATATCTGCTCCCTACTTGGAGTTTATTGATCTTCTGCTACTTAAGGGCATTCTTAATATTTGTAATATAAATATTTACTTGGGCTTTTACTACTAAGTTGGCCTAATCATAGCAGAAGTCTGAACATACCTTGCAATTTTAAGAGGTGCTTTAGGAAGAATTGGGTGTCTGCAAAAACAGAAGCGATTTTTGCAACAGCTTGCACTGTCCAGGTTGGCATGATCATGAGTGTGGAGTATCTAAATTCTTTTTTCTTAAAGTTATGCTTTAGGAATAATGTATACACACTCTTTATAGGGACTGTATTAAATTGTGCATTCCTGTGGCGGGATTTCATTCAGAATGTGGGAAAGCAGCTGTTTTGAGTAATGAAGAGTCTAACTGAAACTCTGTTTATAGATCAAGTGCTGTTACTGAGTTGTCCATGTGTTTTCCTTCTGAATTTGTCACTCTCTAGAATGGTGGTTTTTAACCTGGAGAGTTGTTAGAATCATCTCTAAAACTCAACAAGAAATAATATCTGCAGCAGAATATACTGGGTGGTGAGATTTAAGCATGTGTGTTTCAAAAGTTTCACAGGCCATTTAGATTCCCAAATGCAATTAGTTCATTTGGTCCAGAAATCGTCTGAAGTCTGTGCTTCTTGGTGGCATGATGATGGTGTTTTGAGGATGGCTGTGGCCCACTCCTTGGATGTTGCCTGTGTTTTTCTGCAGTGGGCTTGCACTGAGAAGAAGTTGTCCTTGGGGAGCTTTTCCTCTAGTGCGTTTCAGGGCATGGTGGTGAGAGGTCTTGTTGATTAAGAAGTGTGGCCCATTCCTCAAGTGAGCACCAATGTTGTGTGTTGCAAATACCAACCAATCTCTAAATAAGTGTTAAAAAAATTCCAGGTCAAGAAACTGAGAAAGCGTTGACAAATTTCTTCGTGCCTTCTAGTTTCTTTGAAGTGTGTATTGTTATCACATAGGATAGAACTCTTACATTCAGAATTTAAATGAGACATATATGAAAGATAGACACTGTGATAAAAACAGTGACTTAATTAACATTGATATGAATGGATGACATGAAACTAGTTAAATGAATGAACTGACTTAGTGAGAAATACTTCTGACACCATTGCCCCAACTGTGATTCTTAATGCTTTCATGAGACCTTTAATCTGTGGTTTTGTTTTCTTTGCTTATTGCTTAATTTTGACCTGTTAGTTAAATAAATAGTGATTAGTGTAGCTTTTTTTTTTTTTTTTGGTATGAGCAGACCTGACATCAGATGACTGGCCTGGCTCTTTTCAACTTGAGAGAAGTTTGATGTGTAAATCAATTGACTTTCATACTTCTGAATATCATGAAGCAGTAAAATGTAATAAATGAACAGGGAAATAACACAAATTTGTCTTTTTATTTTATCTGGTGAAGATGTTTAAAAATAAAACATTATCTACAGAATTGTCAGTACTGTCTTCATCATTATTAAAGGAAATATATTTTAATCCCCCCAAAGAAGAGGGTGAAATCTCAGAGATTAGGACAGTTATTTATTTATTTTTTTTAAACTTTTTATTTTTACTTTATTTTACTTTATAATACTGTATTGGTTTTGCCATACATTGACATGAGTCCACCACGGGTGTACATGCGATCCCAAACATGAACCCCCCCTCCCACCTCCCTCCCCACAACAATAGGACAGTCATTTAAATTTAACTTTGTGAAAGATTCTCCATGTTATATTTACTTGCTTCTTGTCATACGGAAACTACTTTTATAGATGATTATGGGCCTTGCACTTTGAAGAGTGTTCCTTACATTTGACAAGTGGAAAGCTCTAGAATCAGGTTCTTTTTTTTGTGCCCACTTATAAAGCTTTGGGTGCATAAGAAGGACCAGTGCCAATGCTAGTCATAACTGGCGGGAAATATTTTGTGGTTTGCTTATTTTTCTGGCAAATTTTGAACACTGTTTTTCACGATCACGTTTCCAGAATAAAATACTTTTTCAGGGTGCTTTGTGCTTAATGGTTTTCTTGAGAAAATTGTTCTCTAAACGGACAAGGGACTTTTTTTCTTTGATCCTAAAAATATCTTTGTAGAGATCACCACAGTGTTACATAACAGTTTGTATTAGACTGTTTTAAGGTAGATCTTAAATAATACAACTGTATTTCCTAAAGATAGAGGTAGAAAACTGGACATGAAGATGAAGTTGAAGTTAATTTGGTACAACTGGAAGGTAACTTTAGGATTATTATAGTTCAACTCTAGTCCTCACTTCCATTTTACAGGTGAAGATATTGAATCTTGGACTAGTTAAGAGGGTACTCATTATTCTAAGATTATACACATAAAATTCTATGCATTATTCTTATATTCTATAATAAGGTCATATAGAAGTATTATTGTATTTGGAGCCAATCCTTGATAAATGATGCTAAAAAGTAGAAATGCTGCATGGATATTTGAAACAGTTATTTAACTCAGTTGTATTTAGCTTTGGAATGCATTCATACTTTTATTCAAGATTCATCATTTTTCCTTGGGTGGTTTTAACTGTTGGAGAAGTTGAGGTGGGAATAATGGCTAAGATTTTATCTAGGTATAAATACATCCCTCAGTTCACTTCAGTCACTCAGCCGTGTCCAACACTTTGCGATCCATGGACTGCAGCACACCAGGCCTCCCTGTCCATTGCCAACTCCCAGAGTTTACTCAAACTCATGTCCATCACCATTGAGTCGGTGATGCAATTCAACCATCTCATTCTCTGTTGTCCCCTTCTCCTCCTGCCTTCAATCTTTCCCAGCATCAGGATCTTTCCCAATGAGTCAGTTCTTCGCATCAGGTGGCCAAATTATTGGAGTTTAAGCTTCAGCATCAGTCCTTCCAATGAATATTCAGGACTGATTTCCTTTAGGATGGACTGGTTGGATCTTCTCGCAATCCAAGGGCATCCCTAGGCACAGTTCTTAGCCCCCTCCCCCCAATTCTCTAACTTATGTGTTGGATACAAATGGCATACATTAGTTGGGAAATCCTCACACTACACAGAAAATAAAAAGCTGAAAGTGCACACGGCCTTCTGCCCCCAGATGCAGCATTTGAATTTATATCCTTCTTGATCCTAACCATTCAGTCATACCATTTATATACATGGTAATTTTTTTTTAATATGTATTGCTCTTTGGCATGCTTTAGTCATTCAACAGAAAAATTTAGAGTTCTTTTAATGACAGTACTTTATCTTTTGTGGCTTCCTAGCATTCTATAGATGGAGAAGGCAATGGCACCCCCACTCCAGTACTCTTGCCTGGAAAATCCCATGGACGGAGGAGCCTGGTAGGCTGCAGTCCATGGGGTCACTAAGAGTCAGGCACGACTGAGCGACTTCACTTTCACTTTTCACTTTCATGCATTGGAGAAGAAAATGGCAACCCACTCCAGTATTCTTGCCTGGAGAATCCCAGGGACAGAGGAGCCTAGTGGGCTGCCATCTATGGGGTTGCACAGAGTTGGACACGACTGAAGCGACTTAGCAGCATCAGCAGCAGTATTCTACTGAATTGCTTTATCAAAATTTACTTAGCCAGTCCTTTAGTGATTATGTTTCTGTTTTTTAAAATTTTGCAACAAAGATCTCCATATATATATATGTATATTTATATATTTGTGCAAATATTTCTATTAGGATAAATTCTAATTAGAATGTTTAGTCAAATTTTGATAAATCTAATCAGATTGCTTTCAGTAAAGGCCAGTGTACATTTGAGCCACTGGAGCCTCATAAATTCCTACATCCACACTTTCTTACCAGCTCTGTGGTTTGAATTTAGTGCTGCCTGATATTTTTCTCCAAGATTTGCGCAAATGGGAAAGAGTGACTTTGGTTGCTGTGGAACATTCTTTAAGGAGTTATTTCACAAAATTGATAGTTTAGAGTTGACCCTATTAAATTATCCTTTCTCTGGAATTAAAGAAATTAACATTTGTGCCTGGTTTTTGTACTTTATCTGCTCTCTTCTCAAACTCTTCACATTTTCCATTTTTATTGAAAATAATCCAATAGAAAGTATGATTTGTCATAATGGTTTACTGATCTTAGAATTCCACTATTGACTTTTCTGTCAAGGAGCTCAGTGTTGACACTGCTTCTTGTTCAGGACTGGAACTGGGACTCTTACACAGTTTTCTAACTTTTTTTTTAATCCTCCTGTGGTCTAGCTACTTCACTGCCGTCATTGCTATTACTGGTCTCACTAGTGAAGGTTCACTGGGCCTTGCTAAATATTTAAATGTAGATATCCTGCTTCCCTGGTGGCTCAGAGGGTAAAGTGTTTGTCTACAATGCGGGAGACCCAGGTTCGATCCCTGGGTTGGCAAGATGCCCTGGAGAAGGAAATGGCAATCCACTCCAGGACTATTGCATGGAAAATCCCATGGACAGAGGAGCCTGGTAGGCTACAGTCCATGGGGTGGCAAAGAGTCGGACACGACTGAGCAACTTCACTTCATCTTGCTTTGTATATAGACAGCACTTCAAAGATTAACGTTTGGTGTTGAACTTGTGCCAAATGTTGACATCTGGCCATCATTTTCTGTGTGTTCTTGTTTTTAGGCAGAGGCAGAGGTGAATGTGGTTTCTACCAAGGAAGTTTTGATGAAGTGGGTGTTTGACCAAGGAGGCAGCAGGGAAATGCACAGGTCACAGAGCTGGGAGGAAAGGTAACTGAAGGAGTCATGTCTTGGGATAAAGATTCTTGGTGTAAAAACATTTCCTCTCTGCTTTCTGCAGTTACAAGGTGTCGTTTTTCAAAAAAAAATGCTAATTGAATAAGAGTTATATTAGAAGTGTTTAAATGATCCTTACTTAAAGGAAGATACATTCTCGATAAATACATTAATATCTTCGTGCCAGCATGGATATTTAGTAGTTAATTAGATGTGCTGTGTGATTAGCATTCAGTGAGACACATTTTCATTTTATTGTTTGCTGCTGTTAATCAAAGCATCTTCTCTATATTGCTTATGGCTTTATATGAAGTCTTTCAAGCTGAGCAAAGGCAGTTGCACAGATACATCTACAAAGATGTCCGTGTGGTAACATGTATAATATAAAACAATGGGAAATAAGCCAAACAACTTAATTTCAGTGCGGTTTCCTATATAATGGCCTAGCCACACAGTTGTTCTTGTTTGGTCACTAAGTCGTGTCTGACTCTTCTGTGACCCGATGAACTGTAGCCCAACCAGGCTCCTTTGTCCATGGGATTTCCCAGGCAAAAATACTGGAGGGGGTTGCCATTTCCTCTTCCAGGGGATCTTCCCAACCTGGGAATCAAACCTGCATCCCTACATTGGCAGGTAGATTCTTTACCTCTGAGCCACCAGGGAAGCCCT
The DNA here is from genome assembly GCF_016772045.2 of Ovis aries. NCBI lineage: Eukaryota > Metazoa > Chordata > Mammalia > Artiodactyla > Bovidae > Ovis > Ovis aries. The sequence goes on from NC_056055.1 coordinate 234,229,221, forward strand.
GTCTACACAGTAGAATACTATATGTACCATATAACCTTAAAAGTTAGGATGAGTTGGAAAATATTTAATCCTGTGTAAAAGCACATTCTGAAAGCAGTTTATAAAGCTCTGTATAGCAGATACCTAAAATCAAACATGAATTTAGATACAATTAGATACATTTAAAAATGTATCTAATAAAAAAAAGTTTCTGGGTCTATAGAAGCTAGCTTTTGGTAGGTGAGATGTATATTTTTGTTTTTATATTTGTGCTTTTCTGTGTTTTCCAAATGTTAGGCAAAAACCATATATTTGTTTTATAATTTGAAAAAATGCTATTAAAGATAGGAAATAGGTGTCATGGATGGGAAATCTATGTATTACTCTCACATTTTGCTTGAAATTAGTTTTTACCTTTTCTATGGGTGACAGATGTTTTGACAAACCAGGACAAAAAGATATATATATATATATATATATACATATACATATATATATATATATATATATATATATATATGTAAGACTTTCTTACTGTTTTGAAGTATTTTTGTCTGGATTTCCATGGCATTAGTTCTTAAGGCTCACAGAGGATACCTTTATTAAAAACTGACTCAGTTACTTGCCTCACTTCAGTAGATGGGGTTGTAGCATTGCTTGCATTTAGAGTTCCATGGTTATTTGAGGGCTGTATTGCATGAAACCAAGGATAATAATTATAACCATTAGAATTGGTAACTTTTTGAGTCCGTGAGTTCTCTGCAAGACATATGTTCTATATTAAGGCTACCTTATGAAGTGAAACTTCAAGTTAGGAAGCAGCCTATTAACTCCTTTTCCAATGTAGATAGCATCTCACAGGTGAGAAGATATAGAGAAAATAGTAGAATGTTTGCTTTTGTATTCGAGAGCAAAGACTAAAACTATGACTGTTCTTACTTTAGTCATTTATTCAGCTGGTCTTTTAGATAAATGACAGTCTTTCTTCTTAAAGGGCAGTTTTCACATAGATCTATAAAAATATTTTGTAGTGGCTTTTATTGAATGCTTTTTAATAAGATGTTCACTTCAGCTTATTAAACTATGCTACTGAATCAGCGAACTAAAATGGACTGGAATGGGTGAATTTAACTCAGATGACCATTATATATACTACTGCAGGCAGGAATCTCTTAGAAGAAATGGAGTAGCCATCATAGTCAACAAAACAGTCTAAAATGCAGTACTTGGATGCAATCTCAAAAACGACAGAATGATCTCTGTTTGTTTCCAAGGCAAACCATTCAACATCACAGTAATCCAAGTCTATGCCCCGACCAGTAACAGTGAAGAAGCTGAAGTTGAACGGTTCTATGAAGACCTACAAGACCTTTTAGAACTAACACCCCCAAAAGATGTCCTTTTCATTATAGGGGACTGGAATGCAAAAGTAGGAAGTCAAGAAACACCTGGAGTAACAGGCAAATTTGGCCTTGGAATGTGGAATGAAGCAGGGAAAAGGCTAACAGAGTTCTTCCAAGAGAACGCACTAATCATAGCAAACACCCTCTTCCAACAACACAGGAGAAGACTCTACACATGGACATCACCAGATGGTCAACTCTGAAATCAGATTGATTATATCCTTTGCAGCCAAAGATGGAGAAGCTCTATAGAGTCAACAAAAACAAGACCAGCTGACTGTGGCTCAGATCATGAACTCCTTATTACCAAATTCAGACTTAAATTGAAGAAAGTAGGGAAAACCACTAGACCATTCAGGTATGACCTAAATTAAATCCCTTATGATTATATAGTGGAAGTGAGAAATAGACTTAAGGGCCTAGATCTGATAGATAGAGTGCCTGATGACCTATGGATGGAGGTTCGTGACATTGTACAGGAGACAGGGATCAAGACCATCTCCATGGAAAAGAAATGCAAAAAAGCAAAATGGCTGTCTGGGGAGGCCTTACAAATAGCTGTGAAAAGAAGAGAAGCAAAAAGCAAAGGAGAAAAGGAAAGATATAAGCATCTGAATGCAGAGTTCCAAAGAATAGGAAAGAGAGATAAGAAAGCCTTCCTCAGCGATCAATGCAAAAAAAAAAATAGAGGAAAACAACAGAATGGGAAAGACTAGAGATCTCTTCAAGAAAATTAGAGATACCAAGGGAACATGTCATGCAAAGATGGGCTCGATAAAGGACAGAAATGGTATGGGCCTAACAGAAGCAGAAGATATTAAGAAGAGGTGTCAAGAATGCACAGAACTGTACAAAAAAGAACTTCATGACCAAGATAATCACGATGGTGTGATCACTCATCTAGACCCAGACATCCTGGAATGTGAAGTCAAGTGGGCCTTAGAAAGCATCACTACAAACAAAGTTAGTGGAGGTGATGGAATTACAGTTGAGCTATTTCAAATCCTGAAAGATGATGCTGTGGAAGTACTGCACTCAATATGCCAGCAAATTTGGAAGACTCAGCAGTGGCCACAGGACTGGAAAAGGTCCGTTTTCATTCCAATCCCAAAGAAAGGCAATGCCAAAGAATGCTCAAACTACTGCACAATTGCACTCATCTCACATGCTCAAAAGTAATGCTCAAAATTCTCCAAGCCAGGCTTCAGCAATACGTGAACCGTGAACTTCCAGATGTTCAAGCTGGTTTTAGAAAAGGCAGAGGAACCAGAGATCAAATTGACAACATCCGCTGGATCATCAAAAGAGCAAGTTCAGTTCAGTTCAGTCGCTCAGTCATGTCCGACTCTTTGCGACCCCATGAATTGCAGCACGCCAGGCCTCCCTGTCCATCACCAACTCCCGGACTTCACTCAAACTCACATCCATTGAGTCAGTGATGCCATCCAGCCATCTCATCCTCTATCGTCCCCTTCTCCTCCTGCCCCCAATCCCTCCCAGTATCAGAGTCTTTTCTAATGAGTCAACTCTTCGCATGAGGTGGCCAGAGTACTGGAGTTTCAGCTTTAGCATCATTCCTTCCAAAGAAATCCCAGGGCTGATCTCCTTCAGAATGGACTTGTTGGATCTCCTTGCAGTCCAAGGGACTCTCAAGAGTCTTCTCCAACACCACAGTTCAAAATCATCAATTCTTCGGTGCTCAGCCTTCTTCACAATCCAACTCTCACATCCATACATGACCACTGGAAAAACCATAGCTTTGACTAGACGGACCTTAGTCAGCAAAGTAATGTCTCTGCTTTTGAATATGCTATCTAGGTTGGTCATAACTTTTCTTCCAAGGAGTAAGTGTCTTTTAATTTCATGGCTGCAGTCACCATCTGCAGTGATTTTGGAGCCCCAAAAAATAAAGTCAGCCACTGTTTCTCCATCTATTTCCCAAGAGAGCTCCAGAAAAATCTACTCCTGCTTTATTGACTATACCAAAGGCTTTGACTCTGTGGATCACAACAAACTGTGGAAAATTCTTCAAGAGATGGGAATAGTAGACCACCTTACCTGCCTCCTGAGAAATCTGTATGTAGGTCAAGAAACAGTTAGAACTGGACATGGAACAATGGACTGGTTCCAAATTGGGAACGTGCACTGGCAAGCGGGTTCTTTACCACTAGCACCACCTGGGAACCCCTGGTAGGGAAGAGTCCTTGGTAATTGTTTAGGGAAGAGAGGGAGGGAAGGAAGTAAAAAGGAAGGAAGGAAAGAAGAGAGGGAGGAAGGGAGAGAAGGATTGTGATTCTAAATCACTCACACAGCTTGGTACAAAGAAAGATAATCATGCTGCTGCTGCTGCTAAGTTGCTTCAGTCGTGTCCGACTCTGTGCGATCCCATAAGACAGCAGCCTACCAGGCTCCCCCGTCCCTGGGATTCTCCAGGCAAGAACACTGGAGTGGGTTGCCAGTTCCTTCTCCAATGCATGAAAGTGAAAAGTGAAAGTGAAGTCACTTAGTCGTGTCCGACTCTTCGTGACCCCATGGACTGCACCCTTCCAGGCTCCTCCGCCCATGGGTTTTTCCAGGCAAGAGTACTGGAGTGGGGTGCCATTGCCTTCTCCAAGATAATCATAAGTAAAATTTATTGAGCACTTAGTATTCTAAGACTTTGCATATGTTAAATCATTAATCCTCATATACTATCAACTGACTGAATATTATTGTTCTCTTTTATTCTATTCTTTTATCCTATTCTCTTTCATAGATAAGATACTGAAGCTCACAAAGGTGAAGTTCACCCAGGTTCACCATGTTAATGGCAAAACCATTGCAAATCTAAGCAGTCTGGCTCCAGAGCCTCCACCCTGAACCATTGTACTGCACAGTCTTTCTAGGTGTCAGTAGCCCACTCAGAGAATCAGAATCTTTGGGGGTAGGACCTGGGGATCTGTATTTGAGCCAGGGTTCCCAGCTGATCCCGATGCATAACCAGCATTAGACCTAAAACCATAAATTTAAAAATTAGCAGCAGGCCTGGGGCCATGTGACTAAAACAAACAAGACTGCTTCCAGGCTTTTAAAGTTTATCTGATCATATGAACATGAGGCTTGCCAAATAATGTTGATTGATTGTATCCCCTTTGTAAGGAGGGAACCCAGACCCAGATCAATTACAAAGAACCCTCCGGAGACCTTTGAGCAGGGGGCCAGCTCAGAGGACCTGCCTATGAGACATTTTCCAAAGGGGCTCCAGTCACAGGCCACCATCCTTGGGAGAGCCAGGATTGACTGTGTACCTGCCTAGTTCCTGGACTTTGATCTCCCATCTGACCTCCTTCTCACCCCTGCTCTCATCTGACAACTCCTGCTGGGTTGACCCCATCTCTGACCCCAGCCTGCCCCAGTTTTCAGCCTCACTGCTCCAGGCTGCGATCTCACAAGATGACAGCTTGAGGCAGGACAATATTTGTATCAGCTACCAATAATAGGAGCAAAATGCCATCTCTTCTAATAATGTAGTGACAAATGGAATATTCATGTCAAAAGAACTGTGTCTTTCAGAGCGGAATTCAGGTATCTTAAACCAACTCTGCAACTGTCACTGAAAGTTAGATGTAGAAACAGTGAGAAATAAATGGCCCTTTGTACTAACCGGAGCAAACGTTCTTTCATTGATTAAACAAATGGTTATTGAGAGCCAATTTTATGATGGTTTTTATGTTAACACTGGGGCCAAAAAAGATGAACAAGACATTGTGTCTGCCCCCAAGGAGTTCCCTCATGCTCATCTGTTGCGGGATTCAGAGAAGTGATGCTTCCAAGATTAGTCAATGGATGTGACTAAAGAGAAGAAAGGTTGCACAATTGCACTGTCAGAGAGGGGATGGTTCTAGATTCGTCTGAAGTTCCAAAGGCCCTCAAATACTGGACCAGCCTATGGAAGCTTGGAGGAACCAGTAATGAGCCTTGGAACACAAACACCTTTAAAAAACCTAGTGTCTTTGTAGATATAATCAAGTTACAATGAGGTTTTAGAGCTTCTTTGTGGCTCAGCTGGTAAAGAATCCACCTGTAATGCGGGAGACCTGGGTTTGATCCCTGGGTTGGGAAGATCCCCTGGAGAAGGGAAAGGCTACCCACTCCAGTATTCTGGACTGGAGAATACCATGGATTGTATAGTGGACATGGCTGAGCGACTTTCACTTTCACTTTATTGGATTAAAGTGGGTCCTACTCCAACAGGACTAGTATCCTTATAAGAAGAGGGCAAGTTGGACACAGACATACAGGGGAAATGCTGTGTGATAATGGAGGCAGAGATTGGAGTGATACACGAATAAGCCAAGGGTTGCTGACAAACACCAAAAGCTAGGAGAGATGCACTGATTAGATTTTCCCTCTTCGCCCACAGGAAAGAACCAATCCTGCTGGCACTTTGATTTTGGACTTCTGGTCTCCTGAATTGTGAGAGTAAATTTTTATGTTGTTTTAAGTCACCTGGTTTGTGGTATTTTGTTACAGCAGCCCTAGTAAACTAATACACTTATCCAAGGCCATTATTTGGAAATGATCCCACTGATGGATATTAACAGAGCCCTTAAAAGCACCAGTGGCCCTAACATCTCTCCAAATGTTCATTGAAGATGAGTCATCATTGTGTCTCTCGTAGATCTCTGGGGAAAAAAAAAAAAAAAGCAGCAGCAGCAGCCTGATTCCCCCAGGGAGAGGGAGGAAAGCCTTCCACATGATTATTTAGCAGGAGGAGGATGCTAGGAGGTGGGGAGGAATGTTGCCAGCTGCTTCTCTTCCCCAATGGGGACAGTCCAAGAAAAAGGAGGCTTTCATCACTATAAGAGGATGTCACAGTCATTTACTTTCACCCATTCAGTAAACACACATGGACCACTTACTGTGCTGGGCACTGCTAGCCACCAGGGACAGTGTGTATGGATGGGAGAGGAATGCTAAAGAAAGAGAACTGAGTTCCAAGAGCTGAACTGGAGTGGAAAGCCTGTGGCATGGAGGGTCATTAGCGTGGACTTGGGTATTAGACAGTCCAGGCTTGAATCCTGGTTCCACCCCTGACTTCCACTGTGTTTTGGGGCAAGTTCACATCTTGGACTCCAGGTGTTCATTCTACTCTAAGTATATATGATACATAGAACAGGGCCAGTGTAAGTGCTCACTAAATTTTAGTTCATTACTGGAAAGTAACGACATCACTAGAAATATCTCAGTAAAAGAGAAACGTGATTATGATCAAGAAGGATCTCTGTCCTGAGAGTAGGAGGCTCTCATCACCTCCTACCAGATACGATCTGACTGAATGCTCAGAACAACTCCAGGAGGAAGTAAGTCTCATTCTACAAATAATGTAACTCTGCTTTGGGGGTGTAAAATAACTTGACCAATTTCACAGAACAGAATGCAGCAGAGTCCGCATTCAAAGTAGAACCCTGAAGCACATCTTCTTCCTATTGCAAGTCAGAGGGGAAAGGGGCAGCATATAGTTAGGAGAGGGTCCAAAGCATTTTGCTTAGGGCTGCGGTCGCCTCTACAGAAAGTACACTGTTTGTATTGGACTCCATGTTTATTTTGTTGAATTAGCAAACATATCTCCAGGGCTTCCTATTGGGTGTTCTAAGCACCTTACGTTAGTCACTCATTTCTCTTCACAAGAGCCTGTAAGGTGGGCACTGTATTTTTCCCATTTTGCAGATGTGGAAATTGAGACACAGAGAGGTTAAGTAAGTTTCCCAAGGACACAGAGATAGAGAATAATGGAAGCAGGGTTCACACTTGTTTCTTCAGCTGCAGAGACAATGCTCTTAAATCCTGTCTATACTGCTCCATCTTTCAGGATGGTGGCAGATTGGCTGTTGAAGTGTGTGCATGGAGGGACGGGGAAAGGATTAACATCCACCCCTGCAAGCCGCCCTTTGGTGCTATTGCTGCAATAAGCCCTGAGTAATTTGACCCTATAAGGTGAATGGCAGGATGGGGGCTGTTTAGCCCTGGGATTCTCTGAGTCAACAGCTTCTCATCACTGCCCCACTTCCTGAAAACTCTTTACGCCTCAGCTTTGGAAACCCTTTGAGCACAAAGAACTCATTTCCTGTGGCCAGGAAGGTCGGGAAGAGTTCCTGATGACAGCTCATCTCCCTCATTAAGGCGCTCATAAAAGTGTTTCAAGACGCCTGACTTATGGCTCCACTGTTTGTCAAGATCCCTTTCTGCAAGGAGCCACTCCGGTAATTTGGTGCTAGGAGATGTACAGGAGAAACCAGCTCCTTTGAGTCCAGGAATTATTTATGATCCTAAGAAGAGAGGATGTCATTTGGAGAGATAACAAGCCTTCACCAGCACAACAGGCTGTTTAATATGCCACAAGGGATGAGAGACAGCTCCAGAATTCCAAAGCCAGCTAGGAAACCTTGAGAGATTCTGTACATGTGAGTTGTCTGTTCCTACGCAAGTTCCTGTGTCAATAACAGCTAACAATTATGGAGGTTTTACTTCTAAGCCATAACTTGTGCTAAATACTTTTTGTTCATTAATTCATTTGATTCTCACACCATTCCTATCCTATTTTATAAATGAGGACATTGAGGCAGAGCAGTTAAGTAACTTTCCCTAGGTCACACAATTAGTGAGTAGGCAAATTAGGATTTTAACCCAGTTAGGTCTGCTTCCAAGTTTGGGCTCTTGAACACCAAACATCACAGCTTAGGAGGAAATTGGGTTTTAAGTCAGCCCAATAAGGCTAAATGTACTTACAGGCAAAATTAAATTTGCTAATCTCTTAAAATGCCTAAAAAGTTTAGTATATTTGATTTGAGGTATTACTATTTTGTCCAATAATTAGTTAGAGATCCTCTGAGCTAAACTAGAGGAAGAAGTAGAGGAAAGCCTAAATGTAGGTGCCTGTTCTTTTAAGGGATTCTGCCTTCACCAAACTATCACATTCCGCAGGGGTAAAATTGAAGAGCTGAGAATTATAGTGTCCTTAACCCACCTGCAGGGGTGACTCTTTTCCTTTAATATTTAGCCTCTGTGACCTTAACATGTATCACCTGTCATGTAATATTTTGCAAGATTAATAGAGAACATGGTCACATCTTAAGAGGATAGGAGAGAAAGTTCTGTTTGAGAAGGAGTTCTGAAGCCTGAATCTAAATTAAATGAGCCTAGTCCCAGTGAGACTCTAGGAGACTAGCTTTGGAGCCAGATAAACCTGGATTTGAACCCTTATCTGTTACTTCCTAGCTGTGCCACCTTGGGCAATTTACTTAACTTCCCAAAGCCTCAGCTTCTTAATATGTAAAATAGTCATAGCAATACCATCGTGTTTGAATTTAAAAGTTTATAAAGTTAGCAAGCTTGAGTGTAAATCATAGTGATTAAGCACTAGTTCTTAACAGCTGTTTGACCAAATATATATCACTGTCACCTCTCAGAGCCTCATTTCTTCTCATCTGCAATTTGGGCATCATTGTTCTGCCTACTAATCTCAAAGGTCATTGTAAGGAAACATTGAAGCCCTGTACAGAGTTTCTATGAGGATTCTTCCAGCTGCTTGCTATACCTGGAATTGTGAGGAGGTGCTGGGAGACCCCTACTGGAGAAAATAACTCGGGGGCCCTGAAGTCAGAACTGGGCTCCAATCTCTAGTTTTGTCATTCAGTGTGCCTCTGTGACTTTGGGTGAGTGACCTACCCTCTCTGAGTCTCCTCTTTCCCTTCTACCAAGTGGGGTTACAGACATCACAGGGTTATCCAAGGAATCATATTCTGCAGAAAAGTGTTAGACCCATGGTAGACGCACGATAAATGTCTGCTGAATCTGAATGCTTCTGAGAGGAGCCAAAGGAGCCAAATTCAGCCCCTCGCCTTCCACGGGGTGGGAAATGTGGGGATGCCTTCACACCAACTCAGGTAGGGAAGATGCTTAATGCCTCCCCCCTTCACCCCCTCCCTCCCAGACGTTGCCATGGCCACCGGTTCAGGCCCGGAGCAGCACCTAGGCGTGTTCAACCCAATCCCCGCCTCTCCACAGTGCCAATTGGCTGGAGAGGCCACGTGACGCACGCTGGTATGCTAATATATGGTAATCGCCCCCACGCCCCTCCTCCCCAGGCCTTGGCCGAGTAGCCAGCAGGGTGCGCGGCGCCGAGCCGAGGGGGCGGGCTGAGGGGCGGCCCCCGGGAGAGAGCAGCCAGGTGGAGGAGGAGCGCGAACGCGACCGCAGGTAACGGGCGGGCGCGTGCGCGCTGGGGCCGGCTCGCGGCGGACTGGCAGCGCGCGGGGCACTGCGGCCGCCGCGCTGCCGGCTTAACCCTTTGGGCACCCAGCTGTCAAGGCCGGGCCGGGCCGGGCCGCTCTGGGCGGGGCATTGCCGTGGGCACCGGCAGGCAGGCGGCGGCGGCCTGACCCGGGATCCGCGCCGTGGGGCCCGCGTGGGGGCCGAGCAACCCGGGCGAGCGGATCGACCGGCCGCCGCGCGCCCTCGGGGTCGGGACGCAGCCGGGCGAGGACTGCGGGGCAGCTCTGGGGCCGCGACTCGCGGGGGGCTGCGGGGAACCGGCTGGAGTACCCGCACTCGCGCGGTTTCTCTGGGTGGGGGGGCCGAGTCCCCCACCCCGCCACCCCCACCGCCCAGAGGCCCGCGCCTGAGTAGCCCGTGGCCTTGCGCGGCCTGCGTCTACTCCGCGCGTGCCGCGGAGTGCGAGGAGACCCGGGTGTCGGGCCTGACCTCGGCGCCCCCTCCCAGCCGCGGCCTGACAGCCCAGCCGCCGGCACTTTTGACCCGGAATCAAGCTGGGGCCCCAGTGGGACGAAGGCAAGAGCGGTGCTTGAGGGGCACCAGCCAAGGGACCTGGGGATTGTCGGTGCTGGGAGGAGCTGACAATCCCCTAAAGGAAAAGCAGGCCCCCCAAGATTTGCCAGGTTTGAGAAGGAGGGATGCCCAAGAAAAGCACTGGGCCCTGGTTTTCTGTGCTGGGTGATGACCTGACACTCATGGGAAAAGGTCACTGCTGGACACCTGGATCGGGTCTGTCATGTCCAGAGGAAGCGGCTGTTTGCGTGAGTTTCTAACAAATTTCTTATTAGGCCAGGATTAAATTTATCTTCCTCCCTCACTCCTCTATTAGGTCTGCTAGAGAAGTGTGTTTTTTTAATTACCCACCACCACCAATTCACTAAGAATGGTGGCAGCTTTAGGCTTACAGTGTAATTTAGCTTTCACCACAATAGAAATGGTAGGATGGGCCATGTGCCACTAATACTAAGCTTGCTCTGGGAGCTTCTTGGAAGTGGGGGTTGGGGGGGTGGAGAAGACGGCTATTTCTCTCACCAGTGCACATGACCAGTGATATCGATAGAATTTTTTTCTTTAGTCTAAAGTCCTTTCTTCTGAATCAAGGGAAAGTGCAATTACACATGAAAACTACCAGGAGCCAATTTGATTTTTGCAAGTGAAGTGCAAATTTCACTTTCATGTTGCTCTTGATGTCTTTTATCACACAACAACAAATTCTTGCTGTTTGCCAGGCACTCTGCTATGTCTTGGGGATGCAAAGATGAATAAGATAATTAATCCTTGTCCTCAGAGAAGTAGTAGGAGAGACAGAAATAAAATTGCCAGTTAAAGTGGTAACAGCATAATAGATGTGTCCATAAAGTAGCACAGAGGAGGGAACAGATAGCTGTGTGAGACCATCCGGGAAGGCTTCTCAGAAAAGAACACGTTTAAGTAAGGTCTTGAAGGATGAATAGGAGTTTGCCTTGCAGGGAAGATTGGAAAGAACAGAAACAGCAGCCGAAGCAGAGGAAACTGTGAATATAGATGCTTTAGTTTAGTTTAGTTGCTCAGTCATGTCCGACTCTGTGACCCCATGGACTGTAGCCTACCAGGCTTCTCCATCCTTGGGATTTTCCAGGCAAGCGTACTGGAGTGGGTTGCCATTTCCTTCTCTAGAGGATCTTCCCAACCCAGGGATCGAACCCGGGTCTCCCATATTGTAGGCAGACGCTGTACTATCTGAGCCACCAGGAAAGTCCTAGATACTTTAGGAGTGTGGTATCTCTAGGCAACGGCTTTAATGCAGCCGTAGCCTTTTTCCTTTCTTGACAAAGTAACCTAGAATTTCTAATTCCCACCACAGTTTCCAGTGATAGATTCCATCTTGTTGATCTTCTTCCCCACATTTTTTCCTCATCATTTTTTTGAGCTTCACTCCTGGTCTTTATCACTCATATCTTTCCAAGAAGGGTCCAACCATATGAAGGTGGGAAAGAAGTCACTTGCTATAGCTCCAAGGTAGAGGACTGGAACACTGGGCATAGACCATCCCAGGAGGGCAAATCTAAACTATACAGTAAGGGAGCAATATGGGTCATACCCAGGGAAGCCACGCTGAACATCCAGTCTGTGAGGTCAGATTTGTGAAACCTTGGGAAGTGAGTAATCAGATGGGAAGCTGGAAGGAGCTGGCCTGTGATGTGGGTCAGAACAAACAGTTTGGGACTGAGACCATAAGTCATGCAGAGATGATAGAGCCTGCTGTTAGTGGTCTAGCACTGGAGAACAGAGTTGGATCTGACAGCTTCAAGCAGCTGAAGAAAAGGACACCACCGTCTCTTCAGTAGAATATTTCCAGTACTTCCTTCTTTCTGTTCTTACTTCTTTTTACTATTATCTTACCAGTATCCTCTTTGATCCAGTTTCCACTCATGATTCACTTTGATTAGGCTTCTTTTACTGAGGTCTTAGCTACCAGAGCAGAGAAAATACTGCTCTGCTGCCTTAGCCTCTGCTTCTAGAACCATAAATAGTCCATTTTTCTCTCATAAGCCATCAGCTTAGCCAGCCTGTTTTTACTTCCTGCTCATTTGGAAACAGAGGAAGGGTGTACCCAGAGATGGTCAAGTAGACCTCATCCCCAGAACTCACCTAATGTTTGACTCCGAGAAGGGGCCTTTTAGCTTTGCTGAAATCAAAATTTATTTTTAGAATGGAACATGGTGAATTTTTGGCAAATCCCCCTCTTGAACTCAATTATAGATCAAGCCTCATAAAGAACATGACACTGGGTTGATATGCTTAATTTGCTCTGCTGAGATTGACAATTCTGTAAGTGCTGAGAATCACAGGTGCTACTTAAGCAGTCTTCTCAATCAGCATGTTTACTGAGCACCTGCTTGTGTGTAAATACTGTGCTGTCTTTGGGCTTTGGAGGAGACAGGAAAATGAGAGAGGTGGTATAGTCCAGGGGTTATTTTCAGCTAAACAAGGATTTGGATCCCAGTTCTAGAAGTTACTTGCTGTGTGGCTTGGGCATGTTATTTGATGTTGTTTATTTGTGGGTAATAATGCCACCTACTTTATAAACTTGTGAGAATTCAGTATAAAGCATACTTCTGTAAATTTTCAAGGTACTAAACGTATGATATTATCAGAATTGCAAAAAGATATCATTGTGGACTATGATTATCAAGGAAGGCTTTTTTTCAGAGATATGGTGGATTTTGTTAATATACAGAGAGGAAAGTGGGAGGGATTTCTAGACAGGAGAAGATATGTTCATAAAACACAGGGCTGGAGCATGGAGGAACGTTTCCAGGGGTCAGCTGATAAAACTGACCAATGTGGCAAAATCAGAAGATTTAACTATGGAAGTTGTAAGATTGGAAGTGTCGATTGAAGCTGGATTTTTTAAAATTAAAGAATAATTGCTTTACAGTATTTTGTTGTTTCCTGTCTGAAACTGGATTTTAACAGGCATTGAATGCCAAACTAAGGTGTTAGGGCTTTATCCTGTATGATGGAAAGTCTGAAGATGTTTGGTTAAGGAAATGGGGGTTATAAAAGTAGTATGTTAAGAAGATTCTCAACAACAGTGTATAGAATAAACTTTAGAAGGGGTAGAAAGAGAACTGTATAACCAACTAGCTGGTTATTTAGATCGTTTAGATGTGAGGGGAGAAGGAATTAAATTAGGATGATGGCAGTGAAAATAGAAAGAGGTAGGTTCAATAAGTGTTATAAAGCAAGGGTCCCGAGTCCCTGGGCTGTGGTCTATTAGGTCAGCTGCACAGCAGGCAGTGAGCAGCAGGTAAGGGAAAGAAGCTTCATCTGTGTTTACAGCCGCTCCCCAATCATTCACATGACCGCCTGAACTCTGCCTCCTGTCAGATCAGTAGTGGCATTAGATTCTCATAGGAGCTTGAACCCATCTGTGAACTTAGCATGTGAGGGATCAAGGTTGTGTGTTCCTTATGAGAATCATCCTGAAACCATCCCCCAACCAGCCCTGGTCCATGGAAAAAGTATCTTTCATGAAACTGGTCCCTGATGCCAAAAAGGTTGGAGACCACTGTTATAAAGGAAGCATGAACAGTACTCTTACTGATAGATATGGAGAACAAGAAGGAAGGAAGAATCAAATATAGCCTTGAACTTGAGTGACAAGATCAACAGAAATAAGACAGATGGAAAGAAAAGTCAGTTTGGGGGACAAGAGGAAAAGCTAAGTGCTAGATATCTTGAGGTGATACTGGAATTTATAAGCAGGTGCATCCCCTAATTATTTGGAAGCTGGTGGGGGAGGCACTAGTGTTCAAAAGAGAGAAGTCAGGGAGTCTTATATGTAGGTGATAATTAAAGCCATGTGATTAGTGTAGTTCCCGCTTGATTCTTAGTGGTCTGACAGCATAGAAATAGAGGTGTAGAGGACCAAGGCTAAGCATGGAGATTGCCTGCATTCAAGGAGGTAAGAAGAAATGGGATCAGTATGGTGGAAAATAAGGAATATCACAGAAACAAGAGAATCATCTAATTTATTCACCCCACAAATGCATTCTCTTCATGGCCATTTATTTAGGTACCTGATAGATACCTATCAGACATGCTGTTGGCCATGAGGGTATATTATTGTAGAAGTGAAGCAAAGAGAGGGTTTCAAGCTGAAGGGATTGATCAGCAGTATGAAATTTTAAATAAAAAGTGGGCAATGTCCATTCTATTTAGTGAACAGGAGTCATTAGTAACTTTTAAAAAATAACCTCAATTTTGTGGAGGATAGCCATAGGGCTATTAAATACCAGATTAAAGAGGATGAGGGTATGACATGTGGGTAAGAAATGGAGACAGCATGTATTTACCTTCTGCATGTTTGACAGTAAAAGGAAAAAGATAAATAGGGAAGAGATTAGCTCTTTTCTGTCTACTTCATTATTTTAGTTGTCCTGAAATATCATTTCCATTCTTTCATATCCTTAACAGCAGTTCAGCAATTCATTTCTTAAACTTACTGCTTTGAGAATTACCTGTACATTTCATTGAACAATAATAGATAGCTACCATTTATTGAGTGCTTACCTGTGTTAAGCACCTTGTATACATTCTATTCATTATCCCATTTAATCCTCACAGTACTGGACTGCAACCATACAACCTACTAGAAGCATGGAGAGGCCAAGTGAATTGTGGATCATGTAATTAATGAAGGGCAAAGATGGGATGTGGACCCAGCTTTGACTCTCAAGCTCTACAAAAGGACCATACTGTACCGTCCCTGAAGGCCAGGCTAGCTTTATGGGTGTGTGACCTGTGCAGTCTCTCAGGGCCCTGAGTTTATACAGACCCCACACTCAATTGAATGCTCTGTTGTTGCTCTCTTGAAATTCTTGATAATTTTTATCAAGGAGACCTGCCCTTTTATTTTGCACTGATATGAAAGTGGTTCTACCCAAAGGTATCAATACTCCCTCCTAAAGCTATGAAAGCATTTTGTCCTGATAATTCCTTTTGGTTGCATAACCTGAAGTCCTTGCTGTATCATGGTACACCATCACATTTTCCTGTCTTTTCATTTTGACTCCTGATATAAAGGGCAAAAGGGGGCTATTTTGAAATTCAAGTATTAATAGATATCCGGTATGAAAAGAAAAAAGAGGCAAGGAATTATTTACCCAGAATGGCTTCTGGAACCTCATTCATCATATCGTGAGAGTATGATTGGATCGAGTTACTGTCCTGATCCTGTTGTTACTCCCAATTTAAGTAAGAAATAGTTAATTTCTATTTCTTGTTTAGTGAGATGTTCCCAACTTCTAGGAAGCTGGGAAGACCATTTCATAACCTACTAAAACAAAAATTGGGGTTGAACAGGTATTTGCCCTTATCTGATAACTTCTTAACCAGACTGGTGCCACTGGGGACTACCCAGCAGGTTTGAAACATGTGGCCCTGTTCCCCACATTTATCATGAATGTTACTATCCCTTTCTTGGCTTTTTTGCCCACTCTACTCCTTCATCTACCTGTATGGATCACGAAAACCAGAAACACTTGTTTTGGTATTGTCTCTTATCTTAGACTTTATAATCACTACTTGAAACTGGCAACAAGTTAAAAGTTTTTCTGGGTTTCATGGTTATTGCGCTCTAGAAAACAACATTTACTCATTCCCAGGCTCCTCCCACTCCCGATCTCTCTGAGTAATCATTTGACCAGGTACTGACCAAATCCTGACACCGCTTGACACTAGCTGACCGCTTGACCAAGTCCGAGCACCAGCCAACATAGGTTCCTTTGTGAAGGATCTCAGGCAGGATTTTGCCGTTGTGTCGCTTTCTGTATCACCAGCGTCATTCCCATTCCAGAACAAGCTTCTTCCTTTCACTCCATTCCCATCATGGGTCAGGTGAGCCCAGGAATCTGTGAAGTTAAAAACATGAAGAGATTTAGAGTGTGGCCTATAGTGTGCGTCAGGAAAGAGTCTAGGTGGCCCGGTGTTCTCCATGGTCTCCTGCTTGTGTGGCTCACAGAGTCTCCATAAGGCACTGCAGTAATTGTCTGTTGCTTAAACAATTATTCCCGGATGTATCAGCCTAAAACAACAACCTTTTCTGTCTTTAAGATCAAGGTATTACATCTCAGAAGCACTTCCTAATCTGCTTTTAATGAGTTGTATCCTTGCTCTCTGATCTTCCTTTCTGCTGTTGTTGTTCAATCCCTCAGTCATGTCTGACTGTTTGAGACCCCAGGGCACACAGGGTCTGCCAGGCATACGCCAGGCTTCCCTGTCCTTCCCATCTCCAGGAGCTTGCTCAAACTCATGTCCATCAAGTTGGTGATGCCATCCAGTCATCTTGTCCTCTGTCATCCCCTTCTCCTGCCTTCAATCTTCCCCAGCATCAGGGTCTTTTCTAATGAGTTGGCTCTTCCCATCAGGTGGCCAAAGTACTGGGGCTTCAGCTTTAGCATCAGTCCTTCCAGTGAATATTCAGGGTTGATTTCCCGTAGGATTGACTAGTTTGATCTCCTTGCAGTCCAAGGGACTCTCAAGAGTCTTCTCCAACACCACAGTTCCAACACCACAGTTCAAAAGCATCAATTCTTTGGCACTCAGCCTTCTTTATGGCCTAACTCCCACATCTACAGATGAGTATGGAAGAACCATAGCTTTGACTATACGGACCTTTGTTGGCAAAGTAATGTCTCTGCTTTTTAATATGCTGTCTAGGTTTGTCAGACAAACCTAGACCTGTTTGTAACATCTTATTAGTAGCACTTAAAACATTGTTATAATTGCTAGGCACCCTGTCTTTTTCATACCTATAGCTTCAGTTCCTAAAACTCCTGAACATAGAGGATGCTCAATAAATGCTTGCTGAGTATACTTAAGAATGGCTGACACCTTTATATGCTTTTTATTTATTTAATTTTTTATGTACACTCTCTTCTTTAGTATGTATACTACAAAGTCCCTAACTTTGTGCCCTGTGATAAATACATTCTTCATCTCTCTTGTCTAGAAGCTCGTGTGTCATTGTTGTTGAAGATATAAAAAAATCACTGTATATATCAAAGATTTGACTTGTCAACTCACCTTCTCCAAAGAGGACTTTTTGAGCTTGTTTCTGTCTGGAAGTTCCTGCTCCATCCTGAAACTAATTCTGGCCCTGGTAGGAAATCATATAATGAGCCCCTAGCCCAAAGATACTTGGTTCAATACCAAAGCCAGTGCTGGTTCACTATTGAAATATTCGACTGTAAACTTTATGAAAGCAAGACCTGGGTCTGGCTTATCCACTGCTATATTCCCAGCACCAAGCACTGTTAGATGTTTAATAAATACTTGGTGATTGAATTAGGGACACTTTATTCTTAATATTCATATCACATTCCTTTACCCAGGTCCTGAGCTCTGATCACCCAGAATCTTAGGCCTGAATTCATCATTTCACAGGGCCCAGACATTTTTGTCTTGGTCCTTGACTTGTCTCTTCTAACTCTTTATCACAGCTGATCTTGCTTAATTTAGAAGTAAAGTACATCCTCCTCTCTTAATCTTCCTTAACTAATAATATTGACCAGATGCCATTAGGAGAATTTTCTTTTCTTTACCTATAGCCAGAAATATCGAGCATACATATTTGATGTGTTTTAAAATATTTGAACTGAACAGAATTGCAGTTCAGATTTCAAAAGAAAGGGGACAGTCCCTGAAAGAAGCGAGCTCTGACTAGAAACCAAATTCTAACATTTTGTGAGCCTGTTAAACTGATTAACTTGTAAGCTTCAGCGACTCAATGCAAATTAATTTTTATACCAACCAGCGAATCAGAGGAGGGGAGGGAATTGAGTGTGTAAATATGGTTGCCAGGGAAACTTTTCCTAACAGAAGAGAGAACCTCCCAGGAATTTATGCAGGCCCAAGACACCAGTGTAACCTGATCTTCCTGTGTTCTCCTTCTGATGGGGGAAGAAACCGATGTACAAACCGTGGATACAGAGAAAGGTGGCTGTAGGCTTTTCAGAGACTTGAGGAGTTGAGTTGTCCTTCTTGAAGTGGGAATGACTATTTTCTCCAGGGGAAACATGACTATTATAAGGCACCCATTCCTTCTGAAGAAACATCTGGAAATGCAGCGCTTCTCTGAATCCGTGTGTGAAAGAGTTTTCATTTATTCATAGATATTTATTCAGCAGGAAATATGCTTATAAGAGTTTGATAGTGATTTGACGATACTCTACTGCACATAGTGGATGCTCCTTAAATTTTGTCTAAATTAATCTTTTGAGGGGAGGGTGATATGGACTTACACATTTAATGCTTTTTTTAAGAAAGTAAAATTATGTTTTTGTAGAAAAAGCATAAATGCAATTGTATCCTCTGAAAAGTGAAAGTGTTAGTCACGCGGTTGTGTCTGACTCTTTGCGACCCCATGGACTCCAGCCCGCCAGGTTCCTCTGCCTGTGGAATTCTCCAGGCAAGAATACTGGAGTGGGTTGCCATTCCCTTCTCCAGGGGATCTTCCCGACCCAGGGATCGAACCCGTGTCTCATGTCTCCTGCACTGGCCGGCGGGTTCTTTACCACTAGCGCCACCTTCACAGCCCTCTTCAAGTCTTCACCCTCTCTGTGCTCCATCTTCTTGTGCATAATGGGGATAATAATAGTACCTGCCTCAAAGGATTGTAGAGTTAAATGGGTTAATACCTGTAAGGTGCACGGGAACACCTTTACTATTTCCTGTGACCTCCTGGATATAGGGTCAATTGCATTTTAAGGAGGAGACTGTTGCAATGGAGAGGAGTAGGATAACTTCCCTAAAGTTGTACATTAAGTTTGGGCTCAGAATATTTTCATCCTTAATTTAGTGCTGAAATTTCCCTTACTATTCAGTAAGAGACAAAATGAGAGCATGACAGAGGAACTTGGCTTTTGGAACATTTTGAAATGGTGACACTAAAGCGTACGAAAATGAAATTGCTTTCTCAAAGGCAAAATGAGTGTGAGAAATGGTTGGGGAAAATATAAGATAAGAAGTACCATACTGGGCCAGCCCTCCAGTATATCCAGCCCCAAATTCTGTCTCTGATCAGTAACAAGAGACAATTGGAGGGGAGCACTGTAGCCGCTATCCGTGGCACAACCTTCTAATTATAGGGAGGGACTTGTGCATCCCTAAGTGTCTCTTGGGCTTCCCTGGTGGCTCAGCTGGTAAAGAATCCTTTTGCAGTTCAGGAGACCTGGGTTCGATCCCTGGGTTGGGAAGATCCCCTGGAGAAGGGAGCGGCTACCCACTCCAGTATTCTGGCCTGGAGAATTCCATGGGGTCACTGAGAGTTGGACACAACAGAGTGGCTTTCACTTTCAAGTGTCTCTTAGTAGCACTGCTACATCTTGCTTACCCAAGTATTTAAGCTTTGTTTCTACTTTTGGCCTTTAAAATCTGTTCTTTTCTGTTTTGTTGTTCAAAAAACATTTTTGAAGCTTCCATACCCTCATACTAGTAGCTAAGGATGCAAAGATGACTCGAACCCAGTCCTGGCAGTCTGCAAGTTTACGAAGGAAGAGAGACATGGAAACATCAATTATGGTATTGTACTTAGTGCTCTAATAGAAGTATAGACAAGGTATCCCTGATAGCTCAGTTGGTAAAGAATCCACCTGCAATGCAGGAGACCCTGGTTCAATTTCTAGGTTGGGAAGATCCCCTGGAGAAGGGATAGGCTACCCACTCCAGTATTCTTGGGCTTCCCTTGTGGCTCAGCAGGTAAAGAATCTGCCTGCAATGCGGGAGACCTGGGTTCAATCCCTGGGTTGGGAAAATTCCCTGAAGAAGGGAATGGCAACCCACTCCAGTATTCTGGCCTGAAGAAAATTCCATGGACTGTATAGTCCACCAGGTTGCAAAGAGTCAGACATGACTGGGCAACTTTCACTTTCATTTTTTGAAAGGTTAGAGGAGAGATCTAATTTAGAAGTACTACCATCTGGAGGAAGAGACGTTTGAAATGAGGGGTGCCTCAGGCAGAGAGAGCACCTCAGAGAGGAGAGCGGCATGTGCAAAGGTGGGGTGTACATGTGAGACTGTAGTACATGTCGGGGATTTCAGTAGTCCTATGTGATGGGAGCATAACATATGTTGGGCAGGGACAGAAACAAAACTGAAAAGTAGGCCAGCATCAAACACAGAAGGCTGGTTTTCAGGCCAAGGAATTTGGACTTCGTGCTGAAGGCCACAGGGAGCTGTTGAAACACTTGAGAAAAAACGTGATCAGATTCTTCTTTTCAAAGGATCACACCCCCAGTGTGGAGGCTGGTTTGGATAGTAGTGAGACAGGAGGCAGAACCCTGGGATAAAGAGGAATTCTGCTCCAGCTCAGCTTCTCTACTGCCAGTAGTTTTACTATCAAATATATATATTCACATCTGTTCCTTCAACCCGGATTTACTGGCATCATGCAGGGCGCTGGGCTAACTGCTGGGGATGTGAGGCGACAACCGTCTGTGTCTTGGAGTTGCTTGTGGAGCTTTGTTTGCCCTGAACCCAAGCTTTCCTGAGTTTGGAGCTTTCCTGGTCTATTCGCTACTTCACTTCAGTCCCAGTGCTGGTGTCTGGGTGTAAAGGCATCTGGTGTGTGTTTGTCTTGTCTGTGCTCTTCATGACTCACTACACTGTCCCCATCATAACTCCCACCTCTCCACCTTCATCTCTCCAGAGTGCAAGATGCCAACCATTTCACGAATTCCTATAGAAAATGAATAGATTGTATCCCCTTTTTAGACTTAGCTGTTTAAATCTTTAATTTTCTCTCATTTCCCCCAAATCTCTAGTGCTGTATGTTAGCACTCTCAGTCACACACTTGACTCTTTGGGCCCTACTTCTTGTCCTTTCCTGGCTTATGAAATCCTTACTTTCTTTGCTCTTCTTTTCTTGTTTCCCCAAAGATATGCATATCAGAATTGCAGATTGCATTATTGTTTTTGCTTTTTTTATGTGGTATTAAGGCCTTTTGGAGAGAAATATCAATAACCTCAGATATGCAGATGACACCACCCTTATGGCAGAAAGTAAAGAGGAACTAAAAAGCCTCTTGATGAAAATGAAAGAGGAGAGTGAAAAAGTTGGCTTAAAGCTCAACATACAGAAAATGAAGATCATGGCATCTGGTCCCATCACTTCATGGGAAATAGATGGGAAACAGTGGAAACAGTGTCAGACTTTATTTTTGGGGGCTCCAAAATCACTGCAGATGGTGATTGCAGCCATGAAATTAAAAGACACTTACTCCTTGGAAGGAAAGTTATAGCGTATTGAAAAGCAGAGACATTACTTTGCCAACAAAGGTCCGTCTAGTCAAGGCTATGGTTTTTCCTGTAGTCATGTATGGATGTGAGAGTTGGACTGTGAAGAAGGCTGAGCACCGAAGAATTGATGCTTTTGAACTGTGGTGTTGGAGAAGACTCTTGAGAGTCCCTTGGACTGCAAGGAGATTCAACCAGTCCATTCTAAAGGAGATCAGCCCTGGGTGTTCTTTGGAAGGAATAATGCTAAAGCTGAAACTCCAGTACTTTGGCCACCTCATGTGAAGAGTTGACTCATTGGAAAAGACTCTGATGCTTGGAGGGATTAGGGGCAGGAGGAAAAGGGGATGACAGAGGATGAGATGGCTGGATGGCATCACCGACTCAATGGACATGAATTTGAGTGAACTCCAGGAGTTGGTGATGGACAGGGAGGCCTGGCATGCTGCAGTTCATGGGGTCGCAAAGAGTTGGACACAACTGAGTGACTAAGGAAAAACTCCTCTATCCCTGAAAATTAATAAATGAAGATGAGACAATATTTCTATTTATAATAGAGTGAAAGAGTTTTATGAGAGTAGTATTTGTTACATAAAAATAAATCGTGCTTACAGTTTATCAAGTACCTAATATATGTGCTCATCTCCGTGCTGGGACATTATGTGAGTTCTTATTTAATTCTTACAACAACTGTGCAAGGCAAATACTCTTCTTATTACTCCCACTTCACGGATGAAGAGACTAGCTTTAAGGAGTGAAATGATTTGTCCACTATAATATTACTAATATATAATGGAGACAGAAACTCAGGCCATATTCCAAAAGTGAAGTTCTTCACTATTCCCTGGAAGATTTTATATATTATTGGTATTATTTCTTTTTTGAATCTTTAGTAGAATTCACCAGTAAAACCATCTGGGCCTGGAGTTTGCTTTGTGAAGTGGTTTTAAACCAAGGATTCAGGCTCTTTAATAAATAAAGGCTATTCAGGTTATCTGTTTTTTCTTGAGTGTGCCTTCCAAGGAATTTGTCTATTTCACCTAAGCTGTTTACTTTGTTGGCACAAAATTGCTCCTATTCCCTTATTATCCTTATAATGTCTGCCAAATCTTTCATTCCTATTACTGATAATCTATGCCTCCTCTCTTTTATTTTTCTCATCAGGCTGACTAGAGGCTTATCAAATTTTATTAATCTTTTCAAAGCTAGCTTTTCATTTTGTTGACTTTTCTCTGTAGTTTTTCTGCTTTCAATTTCACTGATTTCCAGTCTACTTAAGGTAGAAGCTGAGATTAATAATTTGAGATGTTTCTTTCCCTTTTGATTTCTTCTTTGATCCATGGGTTACTTTGAAGTATGTTGTTTTGTTTCCAAATATGAGGGATTTTCTCAATATCTTTCTATTATTGATTTCAAATATAATTCTGTTATGCTCAGAAAATGGACCTTGTATGATTTTTATTCTTTCAGATTTATTGAGACTTATTTTATGATCCAGAATATGTGTATTCTGTTGTCATTGAGTGTAGTGGTCTAACTAAATTAGACTGGTAATGTTGTTCCAGACTTTTATACCTTTATAAATTTTTCTGTCCACTTGTTTTATCAGTTACTAAGATAAGAGTATTCAAATTTCTGTAACTGTGAGTTTTTTTCTCTTTTTGGTTCTATCAATTAAAACTTTTATGTGTTCTGATATTCTGATGCTGAGTGCATACATATTTAGGATTATAAGCCTTCATGATGCGTTTGACCCCTTTATCACTCTGAAATGATCTTCTTTTTCTCCTGGTAATATTTCTTGTTTTGAAGCCTACTTTGCCTGATATTGATTTGGTCATGCAGTGCTGGGGACCAGCCCCGGTGGATCCAGGGTGATTCGAAGGTGGGGATGGAGTCGGCGTCTTTGGAAAAATACATATTTAATCACAGATATAGAGAGATTAGAAATGGATAGTGTAGTAGGAAGATTAGTGGAGAAAAAGAGGCTGAATAACTTGGATTACGTGGAACAGCATCCATGCTCCAGATGGGAATTCAGCCAGAAAAACGGGAGCAAGAAAGAAGTGACATGGGGAAATCAGTCTTTCTGGAAACTGATCCGATTTCTTTATTTTGGGGTTTGCTTATATACCTTTTGTTACACATAGGGATGAATACAGAGTCACGGTTGGGGGGGTGGTCAGCAGTCTTGACCTTTATCAAAATCAGGTGCTTCACATAAAAAGGTCTTAGGGATTTTATGATCCTTTCTTTCTGATAACCAAAAAACTTATTTTTTCCAAGGGTGTTTTTTCTTAAACCAGGCACCACCCTCCAAATAAAGTAACATTCCTATAGGGTGAGGGTGTAGTGAGTTCCAATCAAGAAAGGAATTTATTTAACCCAAGGTTGACATGATTAGTCTTAAAGATTAATACTTATTTCTCCTATATGCTTAAAGGGTAATACTTATTTCTTCCTATACGCTAGTTATATTCATTATAAGGGTAGGGAACATGGAGATTTAGCAGCAAACATCAGCCCAACAAATGAAAATCCTTTCACCAATGCTCCCCTTAAGATCTATTTAGTCTTAAGATATGATAAAGTTACATTTTTACATAGCAAGGACACAGTGATTTATAACAAAATACAGTGATCTATTACAAAAGAGAAAATCCATTAACTCAAAAAGTCTAGTATTGCTAACATCAAAAACTACTATATTTCCTTTTCTATAGTCCAAATACATTGATTAATATATTCCCAGGTGCCTAAGGATATGGAGGCCTGGCGGCAATCATTGACTCAACAAGAAGAAAAAGCCTTATGCCAATTAAGACTCTCAAAATACTCCAAAACTCTCTGTGCTGTTTATGGTTAAGAGGTAGTAAACAATCATGTGGCAGGAGTATGGATAATCCTGTCACACAAGCTAGTCTGTCAGCAGAGAGGTTCGACCTGAGACATCTTTGTCCCACCCAGAGTAGGGTATTAGCAGCAATTATTGACACAACAAATGAAAAACCCTTCACCAATATAATTCCTAACCAACCCACTATACTAATAATTTCCAGCTCCCCAAAAGAATTTGCCTATAGTAAGTCTAAAACATCTCATGCCTCTCAGGTTGGGAGGCTGTAAACAATCACATGTGGCCGGACGAACCTATACAGGCGGGCTAGATAACCTTCAGAGGAGTCTGTAAGCTGAAACACTCTTGTCACGCCCAAGAATTTTTATTGCCTTGGAGCTGTACATTTACTCCTCCAAGAAAAACGGTTATGGGGGAGAGCCCCCATAAAGTCAGAGGTGTAGGTGAAAGCATAAAACAGACTCTGGTTTTGGGGTAGATGCTCGGGAACAGGGGATTTCCTGAGGCTTGATCACGCCTTTGCGTATGCCAAGCCTCTTTCCTCATGACCTTTGCCATGGGCGAAGTTCCTCAAGCTGGCTCCCGGCAATGCAGCTTTCCTGTGCTTTTTGTGTGCATGGTGTATCCTTTCCATCCTTTTACTTTTAACCTATATATGTTTTTAACCTTTAAAATAGGTTTCTTTTAAAAAGCTTATAGTTGGAGCTTGCTTTTTATCCAATATTAAAATTTCTGCCTTTTAATTGGAATGTTTAAACAATATACATTTATTGTAATTATTGATATGGTTGCATTTAAATTGACTATCTGGCTGTTTTATTTCTATTTATCTCATCTGTTCTTTTTTCCCCTCTTTTGCCTGAGTTTGGATTATTCAAGTTTCTTATTTCTTACTTCATTGTATCTTTTTTATTGACTTATTGCCTATGTTTTTGTCCTCAAACAAGATTATATCACTTTATGTCTAAGGTAGAACTTTAAAACTGTATCCTTCCTTTCCTCCCTTCCTGTCTTCTGTGCTGTTATCATATATTTTATTTAATATGTTACTACGTTTGTCTCAAATAATTATCTTTTTTGAGAAACAGCTTTTATATTTACCTACTTATTTACTGTTTTGGACAATCTTTTTTCCTTTGCGTTTCCATCTTTTATCAATTTCCTTTAGCCTAAAGAACTTCCTTTAACATATTTGGTAGTGCAGGTGTGCTAGAATTAGTTATTTCCATGTTTTTCTGTTTTAAAAGTTCTATTTCACAATCAGTTTGAGAAAATTTTCACTGAGTAAAGAATTATCAGTTGACAGGTTTTTTTTTCTTATAGTGCTTTAAAGCTGTCTGACCGTTTCCTACGGGCTTGAATACTTTATGATAAGAAATAGGCTATAATTCTTATCTTTGGTTCTCTGTAATGAATCTCTTTTCTCTGGCTGCTTCTAAGATTTTCTTTTTATCATTTCCTCCATTTGATTATGATGTTCCTTGGAACTGTTTTCTTTATATTCATTCTGCTTGGATTTGAGCTCCTTGGACCTATGGGTTTATAATTTTCATCAGATTTGGAAAAATTTTAGTCATTATTTCTTCAAATGTTTTTCTCTGTCCCTTTCTTCCCAGATCTCTTTTCCCTCTGGAACTCCACGCGTGTTACACTGCTGAGACTGTCTCACAGCTCACTGGTGCGCTGCCCGTTTTTATTCTGTCTTCTGTCTGTGCTTCATCTCAGATGGTTTCTAATGTGGTGTCTTTACATTTACTTCTGAGGCTCCTCCTCTATTGTTAATCTAACTCAGTGTATTTGTGGTTTGCGCTGGTATGTTCTACTCTCCAGATGTTTGTGGTTTCGCATCTCTCTTCTCTTGTCCTCATGTTTGTTTCCCTCCACTTCTTGAGCATGTGGAACATTTTTATTAATAGGTGTTTTAACAACCCTGTCTGCTAGCTCTTTCATCCTTGTCATTTCTGACTGTGTTTTTGTTTATATTGTTTTCTTCTGGTTCATGACTTTCTTTTCCTGCCTGGTTGTTTTTATCGGATACTGGACAGCGTTAATTTTATATTCTTGTTTGCTATACTTTGCTTTAGAATGTAGTTAAGTTACCTGGAGTCAGTTGGATCCTTTCAGGGACTGGTTTTAAACTTTGTTATGGTGGGTCCAAAGCAGTCTTTATTCTAGGACTAACATAGCTCCCACTACTCTGGCAATACCCTTCTGAAGATTCTCATTCCTTGTATATTACAAGGTCTATCTATTCCGATGTGAACGCAGCTATTCCCAGCCCTGTGTGAACTCTGAGAATGGGTCTCCTAACTCGTTTATATAGTGAAATTGAGTAGTTTCCTCTCATGCCTGTGCAGATCTGTATTCAGCCAAAGACTCCAGGGAGGCCTGTCTATAAACAGAACTGCGGAGTGCGTGCCTCTCTCTCTTTCGCCTTCTCCAGTGTAGCACCCATCTCTCTGGTTCTCTGTTTCACAAATTCTAGCCATTGTGCCCTCCTGGATCTCTGATCTTGCTCTCTTCAGCCCAGCGAGAGCACTGAGCTGTTTCGGTTCCCCATCCTTGGGACGTTCTCTGGAAACTGAGAACCTCCAGGCAGTTTCACTTTGTTTTATTCACTCAGGACTCACTTTGTTTCTCTTTTCTCTGATCACAGGCCTGCACCGTCTGCCAGCCAGCGTCTGAAAAACATTGTTTTATGTATTTTGTCCACTTTTTTAGTTGTTCAAGGAGGGAGGGTCCTTGTTTTTCCAGTTTTTAAGTGAAAGTCTCTAACATCTTTTCTAGAGTCTTTACATGTTGATTGTTGGGGTCCTTTCTTTAAAGAAACTCCATCACTTCAGACTTGGTTTTTGGATAGTTAAAAGGAAGATCTATACTTAAAGTAACAAAGCCATACATCTAGGTAAATCAAAATAGGGTTTGGGGGATTGAGAGGCTAATTCATGGTTATTAGAATGGCAGAGAGTTGAAAAGGAATTTCAAAATAGAGCTGAGACTGCCCAGATGGTGATTTACTGAGGTTCCGTGGTTGTACAGAGCTGTAACCGGCTCCATCTTGGCTTTAATAAGCTCCTTAACTGCCCCACTATCTGTTTAAATTCCTTCTTTGTTGATGGTCTTCAGTGTTTAAATGTTCAGTTTCACGGCTCATCCCAACATTCAAACAAGGAGTGAAACATTCAGAACCGCTGAGATAAAGATCAAAAGTGTAGTGAGGTCAAAGAAAATGCTGTTTGAACTGTTTGAACTGTGGGACCTTCCACCAACTACTGACTGTCTGGCCCCAGAACGAATATTTTTCTCCAAGTTCTTTCTGGCCACACTGAAAATAAGTGAAGCCAATTATAGCAGTCTATCCTTGGGCCGCATTATGGCCAATAAATCAACCTCAGCTATTAACCTTTGCACATGCATGAGTGTGTGTGTGTGTGTATGAGAAACAGAGTTAGCGAGTGTGGGTGTATCATGCTTACATTTTTATTTAGCATATTATATCTGCCAGGTATCTCATTTCATCTTTATAATAACCCTATAAATTCCAACTTTTATTGATGTTATACATTAGGTATTCAGTGAAAAAGCTGAGATCCAGAGATACCAAACAACTTGTTCAAATTTTCCCACCACACCATGCTACCTCTCACAATGCCGTACTATATTCCCCTCCGTAGCACCATAATTCTGTTGTCAATAGACCATAAACATAGCCTTGGGCCGTTCATGTTGCAATCATGTACTCTGGGCCACAAGAGGCGCAAGACAGAGTTGGAGAGACAATAGGTGTCTTTCATTAGAAGAAGAATTCAAAGTTCATAATTTACATGCAGTGAAACAAAGCAACAATAAGGCAATGAGGACAATATGTTATTTTCCACAGAGGCCAATTTAACTGAAAAAACCTGATACATTCTTAGTACCATACCACTTGTCACTCAAAGACAGACCTTTTAGTTTGAGGTTGCAGTCACCATTAGCAGAGCCTAACAGTGTTGCGACTCTGTATTTTAAACTTATGATCTTCATCAAGAACCTTCACATTTGAGGTTGCTATCATGGAATGGTTTTTCTGTGTTTGTTTTCTAGCTATACCAAATTCATACAATCGTATCTACTTTCCTGGCAGAGATATTGGCTTAGAGGAACACTTGACAGCCAGGCTGCCTGGGTTTGAGTTTTGGCTTCTCTCTTACTATTTGAGGCAGCTTGGTCAAATTGCCTCTTCCTGTTATTGTATCCTATGACTTTGATAAATTCACTTTAATAGGTTTTTTTTGAGTAGATTCCTTAGGATTTTTCTACAAACACAATCATGTTGTCTGCAAATGAGTACAGTATTACTTCTTCCTTTTTAGTTTCTATGCCTTTTTCCCTGACTTTGTCAAGGACCTCCAGTATCATACTGAATAGACTATTGAATCGTTCCCAATCTTAGGAAGAACATATTTGGTCTTTAAATAAATGTGATGTTAGTGGTAGGTTTTTGTTACATGTCCTTTATCAAATTGAGGACGTTTTCTTCTATCCCTAGTATGCTTAGAGCTGTCGCAATTGGTTATTGAATTTTGTAAGTGCTTTATCTTCATCTGTAGGGGTCATCAGATCTTGAGTCTATTAACCTGGTGATTTCTTAATGTAAGAACAAGAAAATAGAGCTATTTCAGCACATATTTCCTTGCAATTTTTTTTTTTTTTGGAAATTGGCAATATCTTAAAGTAATTTAAAATCTCTAGGCTTATTCCCTAGTTTTCTCTCAATTATAAAGCTATATGTTGGGCTTCCCTTCTCAATTATAAAGCTATATGTGGCTCAGCTGGGAAAGAATCTGCCTGCAATGCGGGAGACCTGGGGTCAATTCCTGGGTTGGGAGGATCCCCTGGAGAAGGGAAAGACTACCCACTCCAATATTCTGGCCTGGAACATGGATAATTTTCTCTCAATTATAGAGCTATATGTTAAAGACATAATAATCAACAGTAATACATTTTTCTGGAGAAGGAAATGGCAACCCACTCCAGTATTCTTGCCTGGAAAATCCATGGACAGAGGAGCCTGGTGGGTTACAGTCCATGGGGTCTCAAAGAGTTGGACATAGCGACTAAACAACAACAATACACCTTCAAGGGATAAACAAATGATTATATTGAGTCTTCATAATTAATAATTTAAATACATTTTAGTGAAATCTGAATCAATGTCATGATAATATATCAGTAGTACTTACACAGACTTCCTGCTTCCCTGATAGCTCAGTTTGTAAAGAATCCACCTTCAATGCAGGAGACCCCAGTTCGATTCCTGGGTCAGGAAGATCCTCTGGAGAAGGGATAGGCTACCCACTCCAGTATTCTTGGGCTTCCCTTATGGCTCAGCTGGTAAAGAATCTGCCTGCAATGCAGGAGACCTAGGTTCGATCCCTGGGTTGGGAAGATCCCCTGGAGAAGGGAACAGCTACCCACTCCGTTATTCTGGCCTGAAGAATTCCACTGACTGTATAGTCCATGGGGTCACAAAGAGTTGGACATGACTGAGCGACTTTACTTTCACTTTCCTAATCATTTATTTCTCCTATAATCCACAGAAAAGTAATCTTAACTCTATCGGGATCTTATATTTTAAAGAAATGAATGTACTAGATACTGAAGCTAGCTGGGTAACACACAATTGTTGAGAAGTAGTTCTGTGCGTATTTAGAAATTATTTTGGAGTAGTAATCATGATAAGCAGAAGTTTCCAGATAAAGAAAGTCTTGGTTCTTCATCTGGTGATAAAGAAAAACAGTAAACACCCCCCTGCATAGTGGGGGCCTTGATTTTTCATTCTTGCTTTTTTAACCGTGACCATTATATGATGTTCATTCTCTTTATAGGAAGATATCTTTATTGTTTGTTACTAGGTATTTCTGGGGCTGCTTTTTTATAGCACCTGCTAATTTTGTAAGGAAGCCACTCAAATATAGAAAGAGTGATTCATCACCTCCTTCTGCCGGTTCCAGTCCTACAAATGGAAAAGCACTGAAGGGGGACCTCAGCTGACTTAATCTTCCATTAAGGTTCTATTTGCATAGCCCATGATCTCGAAAGGCTTAGTGTGCTTTTGCCTTAGTCACCCTTTTGTACAAATAAAATTGAATCAAACAGATGAGTGGATAAGTGTGTCTGGAGAGCAGCCCTGGGTCTCATTGCCTGGCTCACGTGCATAGCTGCGTTTCGCATCCCTCTCTGTGCACACACGGCCCCTGGGGTCAGACCCGATGAGGTGCTCTCATCGACTCCTTTACAGGATTGGCCTTTTCAGCTTCAGAAGCAGCATGACCCGTTCCATTCAGCCGCCGCTCTCAGCCCATTCTTAGTTTCTCCTCTCCTGTTCCCATGGAGGGAGGATCTGGGCTGCTCCCACACATGCTCCCTGAGCCAGTCATTCACAAAGACCAGTCTGCTCTCCAAGGCATAGCAGCGGAGTCAGGGAGGAAGCAGACGAGGAGTCATGCCAACCAGAGTGGGAGAGGAAGGTATAAAACAGCACTGAAATGGCATCAGTGCAGTTATCCTACAGGGGCTTGAACTGAGCTCAGACATTTCTCTTGGAAATTCCAGTTCATTCCAGGCATTTGTTTTTCTTCTGTAAAGGTGTGGGGCAGGTCTCATCCACTGCCCCCGACCACCCTCGAGGCCGGAGAGGCCATTCAGCCTTACTGAACAGCTCTTCACAGAATGGCCAAGTATGTAGAACAGACTCGCCTTCCATCATAACCATAACTTTCCCTGTGGTGATTCTCTCGAAGCATTTTTATATAGTTTGGGTATAAGAGAACATATAATGCTATAAGGATAGTATAAAATGTAGATTATTTGGTAGAAAATGATCATATTTTAAATATGTGATATTCTGTTACCATTATGTGGGTAAATTTCTGACTTTAGCAATCTGCTTTCAGTTCAACAAATATCTATGAGCCACCTATATTTTATGACCCACCTACCCACTCCTGATGACGAAGTGTTCCTCTGTATTCTGGGTGGCCCGAAAAGCTGAGAAAGGCTGTATTTGGACTAAGCATCGTAAAAGGATGGAATTAGGGGAATATAGACTATTCTGCTAATCTGATGGACTGGACCCAGAAATAACTGGTCTGAGGTGGTGGATTAGATGTATCCATAAGCAAAAAGAACTCTTTTATAATCAATCAATTTTTTCTTATTATAGAATCCATTTTCATTATAGAAGGTGTGGGGCGGGGAATAAGCAAAGCCAAGGGGGAAAAACCCTGCTATCCTACCACCCCAAAGTGATGCTGCTAACATTTTATTTTAGATCCTCCAATGAGTATATGAGGAAAGTCATGGAAGCTGGACATCACTGGACAGTATCAGACTCTATATTTGTATTTGCCTGTTCACACATCCCTGCACTCTGATTAAATCCTCAGACTTGATTTACAGTCATTTTCATTGCTCTCAGTATTCAGCTAATGCCCAACCACGAGGAGGTAGGAGAGGAGGGAAGAGATGAATTGGAGAATGTAGTTTTCCTAAGGTGGCCTGAAGGCCCAGGAGGGTGACAAAGAAGACAAGAAGACTGGCGTTTTATTTTGTCCTAGATCCTAGAGAAAGGAATGGATGCTCACGAAACAGGATCTTTACTCTTCAAGAGCTTACTTTCTAGTCTGGAGAAAACACACAATCCTGTAAAGCAGATGTGCAAATACCAAATTCACACAATTCAAACTGTTATTTTCTTTTCTTGGTTAATGTTTTAAATATGGTATCTCTTGTGCTTATAAACAGAGTCTGACAAAATGTGACCAAAATAAACTTAGTTGATTACCTTCCTCCTTTATTTCAAAGTCCTGTATTGGCTTCTCATCTCACTTAACCTAGGAATTTGCATATCTGACAATGTTTGGCTAGGTAATTAGGACCACTGAGGACAACTATAAAAGTTGAAAGAAATATTCTTTTTAATTTTCTTAAGTGTACTGAAGAGCTAACAAAATAGCAAGATTTATAGACCTGAGTCAAAATCTTGGGTAAAGCAAGAACTCAGAAATATAAGCTGAGCACTCAAAGCCTCTTTTTCTCTAAAAACATTTGCTAGTCTGGGAGGAATATCTGTGAAATCAAACTGGGTTGTTGGTAGCCTTACAGGACAAGGGAGACAGGAATCAAAACTTAACATCTAATAAGCCCTTCCCTTCATAAACTGGGACCATGAAGAGCTATACCTTCAGTGTCAGAGTAAAGTGGAAGTAAACCAGCCCTGGAGCAGTTCAGGTTTGTTGACACAGGTGACCCAGGGAGCCTCACACTTTTATTAACTTAGGCCAGAATGAATACTAGTCATCTCCCCTGATCCCCGGCAGAAGTAAAAGAAAATCCTTTATAGAAATCTGTACCATTATCCTAAGGACTCAACCTCAAAAATGATTTTTTCCAAGTATAATAACCAGCAGTCAGAGATAATCAGTTCTAAAACGTAACAGGCTATGCTGAGTAATAACCAATGGAAACAACAGACAACATAAAGTCCCACAAAAAACTTCAGATATTGTGGTTTTCAGGCAGACTTTAAAACAACTCTGCTGACTACATGTAAATAATTTTTTTAATGAGCTTGAAAATATCTGCAGGAACTGGAATCTATAAAAAGTGTTGTAACAGATTGGAAAAATAACCAAATAGAACTTCCAAAAGTGAAAAATACAATCACCAAAATTAAGAACTCAGTGAATGTATTAATCAACAGATTATACACAGCTGAGGAGAGAACCGAATGATGGTTCTGAAGAATTTACCCATATTGCAGGAGAGGGAATGGTGGAACATATACAAGATAGAAGAGGAGACTAAATAGACTTAACATGCTTTTAGTGAGAGTCCCAGAAGGTAAAGAGAAGCAGCTGGAGACAGAGGCATATTTGAAGAGATGATGGCTGAGAATTCTTTCAAACTAATATAAAACAACAATCCACAGATTCAGGAAGCCGGCAATGGCACCCCACTCCAGTACTCTTGCCTGGAAGATCCCATGGGCAGAGGAGCCTGGTAGGCTGCAGTCCATGGGGTCACTGAGGTCGGACACGACTGAGCGACTTCACTTTCACTTTTCACCTTCCTGCATTGGAGAAGGAAATGGCAACCCACTCCAGTGTTCTTGGCTGGAGAATCCCAGGGACGGGGGAGCCTGGTGGGCTTCCCTCTATGGGTTCGCACAGAGTCGGACACGACTGAAGTGACTTAGCAGCAGCAGCAATGAGTCCCAAACTGGTAAATGAAAAGAAATACGCACTTAAAATACATCATAGTAAAACTGCAGACAACCAAAGACAAACCTGTGATAAATGAATGTTATCTTCAAAGAAGTAGCCGACAGGCTGATGGCTAATTTCTCAATATCGACAGTGGAAGCCAGAAGACCAAGACTTCTGTAATGGTTTCTGCAGATGGTTTGCTTTACAAGGACCTCCTGCCAGGGAGTTAATGGAAGCAGAAGTCTAGTCCTCATTCCAGTCACCAGAACGCTGCCTGGCTCTGAGCTGCTTCTGCCCAGAGAAAAAGGGTGCCTTTTTCTCATTCCTACAAGGATATCTTCCACTTGCCAAGCCGTGTGCCAGGGGGGGCAGCAAATGCCCAGAGGAGATGTTTTAGCTCGTGCAAAATCACCAGATGGCCTGGCCAGTGTTCTGCAGCGGGAGTAGAATCACACTGCCGTGCCTCTGGTAGTTTTGAAGGTTTCCATTCTTTCTGTTCTCGCTGTCAGTGGACCGAAGCAGAGGAAAACGGCTCAGGTGGACATCCCAGAAGGAAACTGAAAGATATTTTGAGGCAAACAAAAGCTGAGAATTTACTAATATGACATTGAGTGTGAATAGACGAAGTGTTCCCATTAAAAGACAAAGATTGTCACTCTGAATAATAATTGAGTTGTATACTGTTTACAGAAGACTACCTAAGATAGCAGCATCAGCCAGTGTTTCTCAGCTGACGGTGATTTTGCCCCCAAAGGGACGTCTGGCATGTCTGGAGGTGTTTTTGGCTGTCATAACTGGGAAGGAGGGGGTGCACTGGGGACCAGCAGTAGCTTGGGGTGGTGCTAAACTGCGGTGGGCAGGACTGCCCCCACCACGAAGAATTAGCTGGCCCAAAGTGGCAGCAGCGCCACGGTTGAGAAACTTTGACATAAATAAACAGAAGGTTTGAAATTTTAAAAATGGAAAAAGCATATATCATGAAAATATACACCAAAAGGAAACTGATAATGCTATACTAATAATGAACAAAACTGTCTTAAGGCAGGAAACATTGCTAGAGGTAAAAGTTATCACTTCAAAAAAATAAAAGTTTCCATTTATCGGGAATATATATAAATTTAAAATTTTGTAATTACCCAATAAAATGACTCAAAATACAGCCAGCAAGAATTTGCAGGACAAAAATTCACAATTGAGGTGTTTTATGTTTACATTTCTCTCACAGCATTTGATATACACGAAAAAACAAGATATAGGGACTTCCCTGGTGGTCCAGTGGCTAAGACTCCATGCTCCCTTGCAAGGGACCTGGGTTCAATCCCTGGTCAGGGAACTAGATCCCACCTGCTACAACTAAAGATCGCACAATGAAGATCTTACGTGCCACAACTAAAACCCGGTGAGGCCAAACAAGTGTATTTTTAAAAATAGAATATATAGGATTTGAATAACAACTAATTTCACTGATGGACTTTTATAGAATCCTGTACCTAACAACGGTGGCTCAGTGGTAAAGAATCCGCCTGCCAGTGCAGGAGGCACAAAGTTCAGTCCCTCTGTTGAAAATATCCCCTGGAGGAAAGAAATGGCAGCCCGCTCCAGTATGGTTGCCTGGGAAATCGCATGGACAGAGGAGCCTGGTGGGCTTAAGTCCATAGGGTCACAAAAGAGTTGGACACAACTTAGCGACTAGACAACAGCGACCTAACATCTAAAGAATACATATTTTCTTCAAGGGCACGTGTGGGGCATTTATAAAAGTTCACCATGTACGTCCTGGACATGGAGCTAGTTCAACACATTCCAAGAGATTAAAACTGCACATAATTATGCTCTCTGACATCAGTGTAATTAAGAACAATAAGAAAAGGGTGACTGAAAACACATACTCTGCCCCAAATATTTCAATGTTAAGCAGTCCATTTCTATATAACCCCTGGGTCAAAGAACAAATCACAGGAGAAATTAGAAGTAACTGAATGATAATGAAAACTACTGTATATGAAAAACTCCTGGGGTATAAATAAAGTTGAGTTAAAGAGAATTTTATTCCTTTAAACTCACCCATCTCAAGAAGTAGGGGGAAAAAACAGCAAATTAAACCCGAAAAAGTAGAAGGGAGGAAGTAAGGCAAAAACAGAAATTAATGAAAAAGAAAACATTCAGAGAGAGGATCAGCAAAACCAAGAGTTGGTGCTCTATAAAGACTAATAGGGCTTCCCTGGTGGCTCAGGTGGTAAAGAATCCACCCAGAATACGAGAGTTGTGGGTTCGATCCCTGGATCAGGAAGATCCCCTGGAGGACAGCGTGGCAACCCACTCCAGTGTTCTTGCCTGGAGAATCCCACGGACAGAGAAGCCTGTTGGGCTACAGTCCATGGGGTCACAAAGAGTCTGACACAACTGAGCTACTAAGCACCCAAAGACTAATAGGATTAAAAATCCTTATGAAGACTGATGAAGAAAATAAAAAGGCAGTGGTTAGGACTCCACGCTTGCACTGCAGGGGGTACAAGTTCTAGCCCTGGTCAGGAACTGAGATACCACATGCTGCGTGGCATGACAGGGTGGTGTGGAGGGTGCAGAGAAAGAGAGTGAGAGCATCCCTATAGAACCTAGAGGCGTAAAAGTAATATATTTCTAAAAGAGTGAACCCCAGGTCCTTACCCTGGTTGTACACAGCCCTGTGTGATCTAAGCCTTGCATTCCTCTCATTTTATACCACTGGCCCACTTGTCTTGTCTGCTGTGTAGTCATCAGTCATGCTAAGTCTATTTCTGCCTTAGGGACATTGCACCAACTCCTCACTCTTTCTGGAACACAATTGCTGTCTTTGTATTTTTTGATCTCAATTTTAGCCATAACCCTCCGCAGGGCCTTCCCTGACCACTAGCCTAATGCAGCCACTAGTCATTCCCCATCATGTGCTGCTAAGTCGCTTCAGTTGTGTCCAACTCTGTGTGACCCCATAGATAGCAGCCCACTAGGCTCCCCCATCCCTAGGGTTCTCCAGGCAAGAACACAGAAGTTGGTTGCCATTGCCTTCTCCAATGCATGAAAGTGAAAAGTGAAGGTGAAGTTGCTCAGTCATGTCCAACTGTTAGTGACCCCATGGACTGCAGCCCACCAGGCTCCTCCGTCCATCGGATTTTCCAGGCAAGAGTACTGGAGTGGGGTGCCATTGCCTTCTCTGACCCAATCATGTGACCCAATTTTAATTCCCTAATGAGTGCATTACCATCTGGCTTTTTAATTGTTTGCTTTCTGCCCTAGATAAAAACACATGAGAGTAGGAATCTTATCTTGCTCACCACTCTGTCCCAGAATGCACACAGTAGGTGCCCAGTAAATGTTTATTGGTTGAAATAGCATCTTCTCATTCAGTCAGGGAGAGGTGAGCTAGGACAAACAGGAAAAAAGTAGAAACTGATAATGAAGAAAAATCAAACTATTTAAGAACTTATTATGTACAAAACTATAGTGTTTTTTAAAGAGAAAAAGAAGAGACAAGAAAATGTGCACAGTGGGTTGAAAGGAGGAAGGTGAAATACAGGAGTACTGTTGTGTTTGAGAAACTCTTGTAATTAGAGGGAAAGGAACTAACTTTACTGAGCTCCCTCTGTGGAGGAAACCTAAATTGCCAGGTGATGTTGTTTTTTGAAAGGTTTCATTTCTACTTAGAGCTGTAACCAAAATAATTTTCTTTGTTTTCAACTCTTTTCTAGAGAGAAAAGAGCAAGTTCTCTCATCTGTTTACTGTTTACTATAGCCTTTCATCTAAGGGCTGTTTACTCTCATGGTGTCATATTTGTCCAGGATTACTGGCAGTGCTGTTCACTAAGAGGGAACCCAAGAACACCCATTTTGGAGAGAAATCATAAGTTTCCCTTTCAACAGGTTAAGATTTAGAGGGTTTCGGAACGTCCAAGTAGAGAGAGAGATTGACTAGATAAGGAATACATCAGCCTAGATCTCAGAGGAGAGGTCTTAGCTGGAGATCTAAATCTTTGATGTACAGAAGATAACTGAAACCATGAGCATGGATGTGAATGTCTAGAGAGGGAGAGAAGGAAGTGTTAAAAATGAGGTTCCAGAGATGATCCTTGAGAAACTCCAGCATGGAATGGTTAGGTAGTGTGAAGCAAGCCCACTGAAGGATCTTGAGAAGGAATGGCCAGGAGAATGTGGTTTCAAGAGAACCAAGGTTAGACACCATTCCAAGGAGAGAGGGGTGTCAGCAGTGCTGAATGCTGCTGAGACATCAAGGAGAACAAGGAATGGACATGTTTGTTAGACTGAGTGACAGTAAAGCCTGTGACCTTGGTGGGAGTCATTTTAGCCGAGTAGTGGTGGAATCTGAGTCAGTCTTAGCTCTGCATCCACAGTGTCTTTGCACAAGGCAGACGCTGGATGTACTTGTTCATTTGTTTTACCGTGAAATGTCTAATGCAGAAATATGTATAATATGTGTACGTAGGATATAAAGAGTAATTATAAAGTGAGGATATTTACTGATCACCCAAGTTGAGAAAAACTTAGGAGACACCTATCTGCCCCTCCCTGGTTGCAGCTTCTCTGCTCAGAGATACCACTCTGCCAACCGTGGCAATGCGTATTCCCTTGCTTTTTCTTTATAGTTTTACGACATATGAACGTTTCCCTAAACAATACACTGTTATTTTTACAATATACTTTTTAGTTTTGACTGTTCTGAATTCTGTGTAAATGGAATCATACTGTATCCATTCCTTTCAGTCTTGCTTCTGTTGCCCAACTTTCTGTTTTTCTCATCTGTCAGGGGTGAGATGAGGCTGTATGTTGTTTGTTTTCACTGTTGTATAAATATACCACCATTTATCTTTCTGTTCTGCTCTGATGGACATGTGGTCTAGCATAGGTGTGTACGTAGGAGTAGAATCTCTGGGTCACACAGGTATTTTCAACTTTACCGTGAAGTGCTAAGCTGTTCCATAAAGTGGTGTCTCAGTTTATACTCCTGCCTTCTCAGAGTGAGTAACCACTGCCACTGATCCTCCCCAGTGTTTGACGTTATCAGACTCTAAAATTGCTACCAGTCTGATGGCTATGAAGTTTTACCTCATTGTGGTTTTAATTCACATTTTCCTGTTTATTAATAAGGTGAATATTCTTTGTATCCTTATTGACCACATAGTATTTCACCAAAGGGAAAATCCAATAGAGTCTACTGTCTGTTTTTCTGTTGTACCTTTTTCTCATTGGTTCTTAGGTATTCTTTAATATTTTGGATGCAAATTCTTTTTTGGTGATGTGTGTCAAAAACATGTTAATCAGTTATAAGGTTTGAATTTAACTTTATCATGTCTTTTAATGAACAAAAGTTTTTAATTTTAATATAGTCAAATTTATCAGTCTTTTCTTATTTAAAAACCCTTTTCTAGAGACTTCCCTGGAGGTTCAGTGGTTAAGATTTCGCCTTCCAATGCAAGGAGTAAGGGTTTAATCCCTCGTAGGGTAACTAAGACTTCACATACCTCAGGGACAAAAAAAAAAAAAAAAAGAAAAAACAACAACATTAAGCAGAAGCAATACTGTAACAAATTCAAAAAGACTTTAAAAATAGTCCACATCAAACAGTCTTTTCCAGAAGTTCCTGGTGGTCTAGTGCTTAATTCAGTGCCTTCCTGCCATGGCCTGGGTTCAGTCCCCCGTCAGTGACCTGAGATCCCACAAGCCACATACCACAGCCAGAACAAACAAACAAACAAAACAAAAAAGCTTTCCTGCACTGAAATCATTATGATTTTCTTCTAAAAAATATAAAGAAAGAGATATAAGATATAAAATACAAAGAAAGATAAAGATATAAGAATATCTTTATCTTTTCTGCTTAAGCATTTAATCTACCTAAAATTAACTGGGGGATTGGTGTGAAATGAGGTATCAGTTCCATTTTTTTCCTGCACAGATACCTGATTTTCCCAGCACTGTTTAATGAAATGTCCGTCCCTTCTTTCCTGATCTGGCATACCCATCTGTCGGGTAACAAGTGTTTTTAAATGTGTGGATCTGTTCTGGGAATCCCTACTGGGCTTCATTCAGGGGTGTGCTGATGTGTATTTAGCAGACAGCTCTTCTCTCTCCTCTCTTGTACACTTAAAAAAGCCCTGACTTGCAGCATATGTAGATTTCTGGTGGAGTCTAAATACCTTCACCATGACCAGTTTCAGGCTACCAACATGATGTCACAGAATGCAGACTTTGGAAGAGAGGCCAAACTCTTGGGTTCTCAGGAACAGAGTATATTCCAGTGAGAAACCCAAACTCTCTTAATGATTATAGCTTGATAACAGGTAGCACAATTTCCCTACATTGTCATTCTCTTCAAGAGTGTCTTGCTTATTCTTGGTCTTTTGCATTTTCATATAAATTTTAGAATCAGGTTGTCATGTTTAAAATAAAAAAAAACACCTTGGGATTTATATTGAAATTACACTTAATCTACAGATTGATTTCGGAAGAAATTTCTTCTTTATAATGGACTTTTCCAAGTCTAAATATAGTATATGTCTCCATTTGTTTTGGTCTTTGTAAGTGTCTTTCACTAAATTTTTATAATTTTTCCCCGTAAGTGTCTTGGACTCATGATAGACATTCAGCAGCATTTTTTTGTTAGGCTTTGCCTAAGTACCTTATATATTTTTTTGTTTCTTTTTAAATTTCATTTTTAAATCATTGTTTCTAATATAAAGAAATACAGTTGATTTTATATATTGAAACTCGTTAATTCTAATCACAGATATAGATTCAGTTGGATTTTCTATGTGCACCATCATGTAATCTGCAAATAATGGCAACTTTGTTTCTTCCTTCCCTATGCTTCTACTTTATACATTTGATTCATTTTTCTTGATCTCTACTCTTGCCTGGAAAATCCCATGGATGGAGGAGCCTGGTGGGCTGAAGTCCATGGGGTCACGAAGAGTCGGACACGACTGAGCGACTTTACTTACGCTTTTCACTTTCATGCATTGGAGAAGGAATTGGCAACCCACTCCAGTGTTCTTGCCCGGAGAATCCCAGGGACGGGGGAGCCTGGTGGGTGGCCATCTGTGGGGTCGCACAGAGTCAGACACGACTGAAGCGACTTAGCAGCAACAGCAGCAGCAGTACAATATTAACTAAATGGTGATAGCAAGCACCCTGTCAGCTTTCACCATAAAATATGATATCTCAATACATATTTATACAGTAGAAAGCATACTGAGGGTTAAATTGAGGTGTGACTTTCAAACTGAAGTATGGATTGTTGAAGCGTGGACTAGAAAAGCTTTCAAGAAGAAAGTGCTCTGTTGGTCAAGAAAAACTCTTACTTGACATTCTGAAATCCAAATTCTGATGTGCTCCTCCAGGGCAGGAGGAGGGGAATAACTAGAACAAAGGCAGGAACAAGCTTGGCTTGTAGGTGGTAGAGTAAGAAGACTAAATGATTACAGTTCCTTTTGACAACATCGGCAGATCCTACCAGCTCAACCTTCAAGATACACCCAGAAGCAGACCGTTTCTTTTGACCTTTATCACAGCATCTTAGTTCAAACCAGCAGTATCTCTTGCCCAGATGGTTATAAAAGCCTGCTAAGGGGTCCCTGCTTCAGTCTTTGCCCCTCTAGTCTGTCCTCCATGTGGAAACCAAACTGATACTTTAAAAATATAACCTAGACTCTGTTACCCGTCTACTCACACCGCAGGTGACTCCCCAGCTTGTTGTTGTTCAGTCACTCAGTCATATCTGACTCTTTGCAACGCCATGGACTGCAGCACACCAGGCTTCCCTGTCCTTCACTATCTCCCAGAGTTTGCTCAAACTCATGCCCATTGATTCAGTGATGCCATCCAACCATCTCATCCTCTGTTGCCCCCTTTTCCTCCTGCCCTCAATCTTTCCCATCATGAAGGTCTTTCCCAGTGAGTCGGCTCTTTGCAGCAGGTAGCCAAAGTATTGGAGCTTCAGCTTTAGTGTCAGTCCTTCCAATGAATATTCAGCGTTGATCCTTTAGGATTGACTGGTTTGATCTCTTTGCAGTCCAAGGGACTCTCAAGAGCCTTCTTTATGGTCCAACTCTCACATCCGTACATGACTACTGGAAGAACCATAGCTTTGACTAGATAGACCTTTGTCGGCAAAGTGATGGCTTTGGTGTCTAGGTTGGTCATAGCTTTTCTTCCAAGGAGCAAGAGACTTTTAATTTGATGGCTGCAGTCACCATCCACAGTGATTTTGGAACCCAAGAAAATAAAATTTGCCACTGTTTCCATTGTTCCTCCATCTATTTGCCATGAAATGATGGGACTGGATGCCATGATCTTAGTTTTTTGAATGTTGAGTTTTAAGCCAACTTTTTCACTCTCCTCTTTCACCTTCATCAAGAGATTCTTTAGTTCCTCTTTGCTTTCTGCCATTAGGGTAGTATCATGTGCATATCTGAGGTTGTTGACATTTCTCCCCATAGTCTTGATTCCAGCATGTGATTTATCCAGCTCAGCATTTCACATGATGTACTCTGCCTGTAAGTTAAATAAGCAGAGTGACAATATACAGCCTTGATGTACTCCTTTCCCAATTCCCAGCTTATTTAGAATAAAACTTGAAGCTCCTACATGGCCCTCCACCAGTATTTTTCAGCCTCAACATTACTGACATTTTGGCCAGACACTTTTTTGATGTAGGGGCAGTCCTGAACATGCAAGATGTTTAGCATCATTGCGGGCTTCTACCCATCCACGCCAAAATGCCAACATGACCTCAGCCCCAACTGTGACAACCAAAAATATCTGCGCACATGGCCCAGCATCCCTTGGAGGGAGAAATTGCCCTCAGCTGAGAACCACTGGCCCACATGATTCAATCTGGACTGTTTCGCAGTCAGCCTCCCTGACTCCAGATCAGCCACACTGAGGTATCTTTTTTTTTCTAACTTGACTCTTTGAACACATGGAGCGTGCCCCCACCTCAGACCCCTTGCAGCCTCTGTTCTCCTGGCCTGGGATGGTCGTCCTCCTGAGAGCGCCATGGCTGTATGGCTCTCTCCCTGCCTTCTTTTGGGTTTCTGTTCAAACGTCCCTAAATGGAGAGTTTTTTGTTACCACCCTATGTTATGGCTCCCCGGGGCTTCCCTGGTGGCTCAGACAGTAAAGAACCCACCTGCAGTGCAGCAGACATGATCCCTAGGTTGGGAAGATCCCTTGGAGAAGGGAATGGCTACCCACTCTAGCATTCTTGCCTGGAAAATTCAATAGACAGAGCAGCCTGGCAGGCTAGAGTCTATGGGGTCTCAAAGAGTTGGATACAACTGAGCAATTAACACTTATGTGATGGCAACCTCCCCTCCACCCCAGAGCCCCTGTCACCTTGACCCTGCTTTACTTTCTCCAACGCGTGTGACACAGCCCAGTACTCATTTCTGCCTCCCTCAGCTGAAATGTAAACTTCATTAGGCAGGGGCTTTGTCTGCTGTATTCCCAGTGTTGAGAACAGTGTCTGGCCCGTGACTGAGGCTCAGCCCTTAATTGAGCGAGTAAACAGGGATGTTGCATGGGTGGGTCCTGTTGGGTGGCAGGTGCATGAATTCTTTCCTAAGGCTTCATTATTATGGTCTTTAAGGGAGCATAGCACAGCTATGTGCAAAAAGTCAGTAAAAATTATAGATTTATACAGAAATATTAAGCCAGTGAAGGTGGGTGTGATGAGTTATAAAAGAGGTGACATTATGAAGAGGGAGAACCTGTGAGAACTACAGTAGCAAGTCAGCCACGTGATGATGGGGGCCCAGATGAAGGCGGCAGTCCTTAGAGTGCCAAAGAATTGAGAGGGGAGAGAAAAAGTGGACAAGGAGCTACCCGCTGTACCAGGAAGAGGGGCACACGTTCGGTCTCATCCAGACACCCATCAGCTGTGCTGCGTCTCCCTACCAATTGCATATCCGCAGACTGTTCCAGACTTTCTCGACCTTCTGCTCACGTTGCAGTTAACCTCCCCACATGCTCTTGCTTCATTTCTGTAGCTTGCTCTGTGCCACATATGGCCATTGGAACAGTCCTCCTCAAAATGTGATCAGATTGATCGGGCCTCTCTATAAGCAAGTCTAATGGCTCTGTGTTTCACTGTGTCTCTAGATGTTTAGTTTGGCCTTCCAGATTCAGTACCCATTCTCCCCTCATTTCTTCAACACTCATTCCCTTACTACACTGAAGAGATCATTTAGTTTAGGAAAACACACTGTTAAAATTTACATGGACAAGCCCTTCTAAACAAAATGGTTACCTTTTTTTTTTAAGAGTTCTTTTTATTTTGGCTGCACCTTGCAGCATGTGGGATCTTAATTGTCCTACCAGGGATTGAACTCGTGCCCCCTGCATTGGAAGGTGAAGTCTGAACCACTGGACCACTGGGGAAATCCCAGTTGCAGTTTTTACATTACAAAAGAATTTATATTTTTATTGGGATTTGAGTCCTTTCATTTTCAGACAGTTCCCCAAATGCTTTTCTTTCCTTCTTATTTTTTAAATATAAAGAAGAAGGATGTAACCACCCATTGACATATCTCCTTTTTTATTAACACAGGGAGGGCCAACCAAAGCACATTATTCTAATCTGGATCTTTTCAGTTAGTAATGTATCTTCAAGATCTTTCCATAACAATGTATACAGTTCTAATTGTACAATTCTAATTCTTTTTAAGTGATGCAGAGTATTCCAGGGTGTGTGTGTATGTGCATGCGTGTGATTAAGAACATGCGCTCCAGACCCTGTTAGGAGATAGTTGACAAGTTTCTTAAGCTCCATGCGTCTCATTTTCCTCATTTTAAAATGGCCAG
This sequence comes from Ovis aries, assembly GCF_016772045.2. Lineage (NCBI taxonomy): Eukaryota > Metazoa > Chordata > Mammalia > Artiodactyla > Bovidae > Ovis > Ovis aries. Next base: position 234,273,659 of record NC_056055.1, read on the forward strand.
TCGACAATACCTACGTCAGAGTGGATGTGAAGATTAAATGAGATAATGCAAAGCATTAGAACCTGCCTACCATATAAGTAAGTGCTCAATTAATATTAACTGCTGCTATTTTCATTCTTCCTACTGCTAGTATTTTTATGATTCCCACTATGGCATTGCTTGGGTTTCTCTTACCTTGGAGGTGAGGTATCTCTTCACAGCCGCTCCAGCAAAGCTCAGCCACTGCTCCTTACCTTAAACATGGTGTAGATCCTCTCGGTCACTGCCCTCGACCATGAATGTGGGGTAGCTCCTCTCGGCCGCTGCCCCTGACGTTGGACGGTGGGGTAGCTCCTCTCTGCCACTGCCCCTGACGTTGGACGGTGGGGTAGCTCCTCTCGGCCACTGCCCCTGACCTTGGACGGTGGGGTAGCTCGTCTCGGCCGCACTTGTGCACCCCCACTTCTGCCGGTGCTCGTGTGCTGCTGCCCCGCTTGTAACCCAAGTAAGATGGTAGTCGCTGAGAGAGGGCATCAGAGGGCAGATAGACTGAAACCACAATCACAGACAATTAGCCAATCTGATCACATGGACCACAGCCTTGTCTAACTCAATGAAACTAAGCCATGCCGTGTGGGGCCACCCAAAACTGTCATTGTGGAGAGGTCTGACAGAATGTGGTCCACTGGAGAAGGGAATGGCAAACCACTTCAGTATTCTTGCTGTGAGAACCCCATGAACAGTATGAAAAGGCAAAATGATAGGATACTGAAAGGGGAACTCCCCAGGTCAGTAGGTGCCCAACATGCTACTGGAGATCAGTGGAGAAATAACTCCAGAAAGAATGAAGGGATGGAGCCAAAGCAAAAACAACACCCAGTTGTGGATGTGACTGGTGATAGAAGCAAGATTCAATGCTGTAAGAGCAATATTGTGTAGGAGCCTGGAATGTTAGGTCCATGATTCAAGGCAAATTGGCAGTGGTCAAACAGGAGATGGCAAGAGTGAACATCAACATTCTAGGAATCAGCGAACTAAAGTGGACTGGAATGGGTGAATTTAACTCAGATGACCATTATATCTACTACTGTGGGCAGGGATCCCTTAGAAGAAATGGAGTAGCCATCATAATCAACAAAAGAGTCCGAAATGCAGTACTTGGATCCAGTCTCAAAAACAACAGGATGATCTCTGTTCGTTTCCAAGGCAAACCATTCAATATCACAGTTATCCAAGTCTATGCCCCAATGAGTAATGCTAAAGAAGCTGAAATTGAATGGTTCTATGAAGACCTATAAGACTTGCTAGAACTAACACCCAAAAAAGATGTCCATTTCATTATTGGGGACTGGAATGCAAAAGTAGGAAGTCAAGAAACACCTGGAGTAACAGGCAAATTTGGCCTTGGAGTACAGAAGGAAGCAAGGCAAAGATTAACAGAGTTCTGCCAAGAGAACGCACTGGTCATAGCAAACACTCTCTTCCAACAACACAAGAGAAGACTCTACACATGGACATCACCAGATGGTCAACACCGAAATCAGACTGATTATATCCTTTGTAGCCAAAGATGGAGAAGCTGTATACAGTCAGCAAAAACAAGACTGGGAGTAGACTGTGGCTCAGATCATGAACTCCTTATTGCCAAATTCAGACTTAAATTGAAGAAAGTAGGGAAACACTAGACTATTCAGGTATGACCTAAATCAAATCCCTTATGATTATACAGTGGAAGGGACAAATAGATTTAAGGGACTAGATCTGATAGAGTGCCTGATGGACTATGGATGGAGGTTCCTGACATTGTACAGGAGACAGGGATCAAGACCATCCCCATGGAAAAGAAATGTGAAAAAGCAAAATGGCTGTCTGGGGAGGCCTTAAAAATAGCTGTGAAAAGAAGAGAAGCAAAAAGCAAAGGAGAAAAGGAAAGATATACCCATTTGAATGCAGAGTTCCAAAAAATAGCAAGGAGAGATAGGAAAGCCTTCCTCAGCGATCAATAAAAAGAGATTGAGGAAAACAATAGAATGGGAAGGACTAGAGATCTCTTCAAGGAAATTAGAGATACCAAGGGAACATTTCATGCAAAGATGGGCTCAATAAAGGACAGAAATGTTATGGACCTAACAGAAGCAGAAGATATTAAGAAGAGGTGGCAAGGATACACAGAAGAACTGTACAAAAAAGATCTTCACGACCCAGATAATCACAAAGGTTTGATCACTCCCACTCACCTAGAGCCAGACATCCTGGAATACGAAGTCAGGTGGGCCTTAGGAAGCATCACTACGAACAAAGCTAGTGGAGGCAATGGAATTCCGGTTGAGCTATTTGAAATTCTAAAAGATGATGCTGTGAAAGTGCTGCACTCAATATGTCAGCAAATTTGGAAAACTCAGCAGTGGCCACAGGACTAGAAAATGTCAGTTTTCATTCCAATCCCAAAGAAAGGCAATGCCAAAGAATGTTCAGACTATCGTACAATTGCACTCATCTCACACGCTAGTAAAGTAGTGCTCAAAATTCTCCAAGCCAGGCTTCAGCAATACATGAACCGTGAACTTCCAGATGTTCAAGCTGGTTTTCGAAAAGGCAGAGGAACAAGAGATCAAATTGCCAACATTCACTGGGTCATGGAAAGAGCAAGAGAGTTTCAGAAAAACATCAATTTCTGCTTTATTGACTATTCCAAAGCCTTTGACTGTGTGGATCACAAAAAACTGTGGAAAATTCTGAAAGAGATGGGAATACCAGACCACCTGACCTGCCTCTTGAGAAACCTGTATGCAGGTCAGGAAGCAACAGTTAGAACTAGACATGGAACAACAGACTGGTTCCAAATAGGAAAAGGAGTATGTAAAGGCTGTATATTGTTACCCTGCTTATTTAACTTCTATGCAGAGTACATCATGAGAAACACTGGACTGGAAGAAACACAAGCTGGAATCCAGATTGCCGGGAGAAATATCAATAACCTCAGATATGCAGATGACACCACCCTTATGGCAGAAAGTGAAGAAGAACTAAAAGAGCCTCTTGATGAAAGTGAAAGTGGAGACTGAAAACGTTGGCTTAAAGCCCAACATTCAGAAAACGAATATCATGGCATCTGGTCCCATCACTTCATGGCAAATAAATGGGGAAACAGTGGAAACGGTGGCTGACTTTATTTTTCTGGGCTCCAAAATCACTGCAGATGGTGATTGCAGCCATGAAATTAAAAGATGCTTACTCCTTGGAAGGAAAGTTATGACCAACCTAGATAGCATATTAAAAAGCAGAGACATTACTTTGTCAACAAAGGTCTGTCTAGTCAAGGCTATGATTTTTCCAGTAGTCATGTATGGATGTGAGAGTTGGACTGTAAAGAAAGCTGAGCACCAAAGAATTGATGTTTTTGAACTGTGGTGCTGAAGAAGACTCTTGAGAGTCCCTTGGACTGCAAGGAGATCCAACCAGTCCATCCTAATGGAGATCAGTCCTGGGTGTTCATTAGTAGGAGTGATGTTGAAGCTGAAACTCCAATACTTTGGCCACCTGATGCGAAGAGCTGACTCATTTGAGAAGACCCTGATGCTGGGAAAGATTGAGGGCAGGAGGAGAAGGGGACGACAGAGGATGAGATGGTTGGATGGCATCACCGACACAATGGACATGGGTTTGGGTGGACTCCAGGAGTTGGTGATGGACAGGGAGGCCTGGCGTACTGGTTCATGGGGTCACAAAGAGTTGGACACGACTGAGCGACTGAACTGAACTAATGGCATTACTGATGAGTATTGTTTCTAGGTTTTTGCTATGACAGTGGTGGCCATCTAGTACATGTATCTTAAAATACTTTGGGAGTATATATCCTTGGTAGATTTCTAGGAGCAGAGTTTCTTAAGATGTGCTTTAAAATGTTGATATCTATTGCCAAATTGTCCTCCCAAAAGGATATACCAAATTACATTCCCACCAGCAAGTAGTATGAGAAATGTATCTACCCACCTTACATAAGCCCTGGTTATTAATATAATTTCTGAATGTTTGCCAATCTTATATGTATTGTTTTATTTTACATCTCTTTAAATATGAGTGAGGTTAAACATCCTTTTATAGGTTTATCGCCTTTTTTTTTTAACAAATGATGATGAATTGCTTGTTCATATCTTTTGCCTGCTGCTGCTGCTGCTGCTGCTGCTGAATCGCTTCAGTTGTGTCTGACTCTGTGCGACCCCATAGACAGCAGCCCACCAGGCTCCCCCGTCCCTGGGATTCTCCAGCCAAGAACACTGGAGTGGGTTGCCATTTCCTTCTCCAATGCATGAAAGTGAAAAGTGAAGGTGAAGTTGCTCAGTCATGTCCAACTGTTAGTGACCCCATGGACTGCAGCCCACCAGGCTCCTCCGTCCATGGGATTTTCCAGGCAAGAGTACTGGAGTGGGGTGCCATTGCCTTCTCCGATCCTTTGCCTATATTCCTTCTAAATCATATTTTTTAATTTTATTGAATATTGTTGATTTACAACATTGTGTTAATTTCTGCTATACAGAAAGTGATTCAGTTATATAGATGTGCTCTTTTTCATATTCCACAGGGTATTGAATATATATTGTTCCCTGTGCTATATAATAGGACCGTGTTGTTTGTCCATCCTGTATATACTAGATTGCATCTGCTGATCCCAAGCTCCCAATCCTGTTACTGATTTCTATGAGCTCCTAGGACCTTTTAAATACAAATATTAGCACATGAATTTTCAGAAACATAGTTACTTGGAAAGTAAGACTCAACTATGAATTAGTTCCATTCATTTAATATTATCTTATAAATATTTTAAAGCTGTCTTCATCCCCACCCCCACCTCCACATATATCCTGATCATTCCCACCTGAGAGTTCTTGGGGTCAGGGTCGTGACTTCTATTCCTCTATCTCTCCTTTCCCCTCTTCCCCAGTAGCATCAGCTTCTTTGCCAGATCCAATGACTGGTGGAGGAGCCTTGCTAGAGAAATTTTGAAAGCGTGGACCAAGTCACAATTCTAGGATATAAACTGCTCATCGGATCATTTACAGCCTGGGAAACAGACAGTTGTCTAGAGGCAAAGCAGACTCTTGACATATATCCAAGAGCGATGTTCAAGTCTAACAGCAAAGAAAAAGACTGGCCTTTTGTGTGACATCATCCAGGAAACCTTGGCACCAATGACAACTTTTTCATGTCCTTTCACCTATAACTATGTGTCTCCATAGAACTTTTTCTAATGGGGACAGTGGTGGTAATGTGGCTCTCATGACCCTTGTTGGCTTAGCGTCCGAAGCAATAACAACTGCAGTAGTTCCTGTGAATGCTGCTGTGTGAGTGCTGTTTTAGAAGTTTTACAGGGATCCCCTCTGTTGCTCACAGTGTCCCTTGGAGGGTGGTTATTCCATTTTGCAGATGAGGAGATGGTGACACAGTAAGGTATGGCACCTTGTCCTCAGTCACACTGGTGACAGTGTGTGTCCCAGGCCTGGGTAACCCCAGAGCCGCTGCCCCATACTGCCTTGTTCCACCCTTCACTTTGTGCGTCCGTGGTAGGATTCTCCACGTTGGGCCTTGCGTTGTAGTTCCCTGTATGTATTTCTATGGTCCTTACGATATTGTCAAAGTCCTTGCACTCAGAAACCACGTCTTTTCCATCTGCCATCCAAGCAATACTGAGTAAGGCTGACGAGGTGAATTGGGTTGAGTGACCTGCTGCAGGAACACTTCAGGGCCAGTGCTGGGTCAGGAGTTGTACTCTTTGCTTGGAAATGATCCCAGGAGTCCATGCCTCCCATCTTTGTGTGCTTCCTCACTCTGACAACGACCTGGTAGTCCCTGGAATGTCCACTGACAAGTGTACCGGAGAGACGAGGGCTGCCCCCAGCCCCGGTCAGCAGGATGCTGTGGACAGACCTCCAGCATCTGAATGACTGACCACACATTGTTCAGATGGGGAATGAACACCGTTTACCTGAGATTTTCATTTTTCACAGATGCTTTCTTCTAAGAATATTGTGATATTTAAGCCCAGATACTTTAAAAAATATAGGCAATTTGGAAAATAAATAAGAGCATAAATGAACAGACAAAAATCGGCAGTAACCATATCATCCCATGCAACCATTATTAACATTTTGGTCCATATCCTCCCAGCTAGCTATACATTCAGTAATGAGGGATTAACAAAAATGAATTATGTTATGCATATTATGTTTGTGACGTGCTTCATCCCCTTCCATTTTGACTGGCTGTTCCAAACCCAGTGAAACCCCTGTTAGAGAAAAGTCCTCTCCTTCTCCTCTCTGTGATCTAGTGGGTGAGGTGGGGTTAAATCATAATTACACTTATTTAATGTCATTTAAGGGTTTGTAAAGCACTTTACATCCTAGTGAGGAAAAAAACTTAGTGTGACTCATAATGCAGAGGCAATATCAATGTTTATATCTGCACACCAGCCTCAGAATCTTTCCGCCACTGTTTATTCCTTCTTTCCACAAACGCTTTGAAGCTTCAGGTTTCAGGAGGAGAGAGGAAAAAAAAAAAGTACAGCTGTAAGTATAGCTAGATGATCAAATGGCAGGGCCAGATGGGGTGTTGTTTTTAACTGCACATCTATCTAAGGTATTCTTTTAAAAATTATTATTGACTAATTTCTGAATGTTTTACATGCATAGGGAACAAAATTTAAAAGATATAAAGGATATAAAACAAAATTTTTATAACGTAAAAGATATTTGAAAGAATGAAAGCAGCCCCCGCACAGACACGCTCTCAGCCTCTGGGTTCCTCAGCCGTGTAGTCATCACCTCTGGAGCATCCCTGTTAGCAGTTCTTGTGCGTCCTCATCCAAAGCATTCTGAGTTCAAAGGGCAGGAGCTTGCAGAGGTGATCACGGGCGAGAAGAATGTGCTTCTGTATCTTTCTCCATCACGTCTGTATCCTCTGGTGAGGTCATTCAAGTAACTGGGATGCAGTATTCCAAATGAAACGGAATCTCCGCCTGCTAAAGCCCATAGTGGATGTATCTCAAGGCAACGTCGAGACTACCACCACCGAAACCACTGCAGGGGAAAGAAGCAGTGGGTGTGCCGCAGGAGGCGCTGCCGGACCTGGACCCGGCTCAGGGCCAGAGGACCGAAAGCCTTGTCTGGGCTCTGCCCTGGGCTGACTCCAGGCAAGTTACCTGACTTTTCTGAGCTGCATGTTCTAACTAGGTAATCTCCAAGTCCCTTTCTTCTCTAACCAGGTAAGATTATCTCAGCTTGGGCTGCTGTGACAAAATAGCATAAACTGGTAGCTTATAAACAGCGGACATTTATTTCTTACAGTGTTGGAGGCTCAAGACTGAGGTCAGGGTGCCAGCATCATAGGGTACAAGGAGAGCCCTCTTCTGGGTTGTAGTCAGCTAACTTCTTATATCCTCACATGGCAGAGAGCAGAGCAGAGGAAGCAAGCTCTCTGGCAGCTCTTTTTTTTTTTTTTAATTGTTTTTAGTTGGAGGATAATTGCTTCACAATATTGTCTTGGTTTCTGCCATACATCAACATGAATCAGCCATAAGTATACATATGTGTACCTTCTTGGACCTCTCACCCAACCTCCCACCCCATCCCACCCCTCTAGGTCTGGTGGCTCTTATAAGGGCATTAATCCCATTTGTGAGGGCTCCACCCTCAAGACCTCATCTAATCCTGATTACCTCCTAATGCCATCACACTGAGAGGGTAGGGACTCAACATATGTATTTGTGGGAGACACAAGCATGCAGTCCATAACAGGGGATAACTTAAAACAGTGTTTATCAAGTTTTAATATGCATATGAATCCCCCGGCAATCTTGTTACAAGGCAGATTCTGATTCCACTGATTGAGGATGGGGCCTAAGAGTCTTCATTTTAAACCTGCTCCCACGTGATATCATCTTGCTCATCTGAGGCTCAGGTCTTGAGTAGCAAGAACCAAGTTGGCCTGGCTAATGGCCCATGAACTATTCTAGGGATTAGACTCCTGGGAGTTTGGAGTAACATTTTGGTTTGAAGCTGAAAGCTCCCTCTGGGGAATCCTGGTGCCTCGTTTTCTAAGATCCTTCTCTGCTGAACAGTGCTGACACTCCCTGAGGTCTACTGCATGCTGGACACTGTGCTGAGCAGTGCTCTGAATACATTCTCTTAATCCTCACAGCTCCACAATAAAGTCAGCATTGTGACTGTCCCCATTTTACTGATGAGGACACTAAGCCTTAGAGATGTTGAAGTGCTCAAGATGACATGGCTGGTAAGGGGCAGAGCAAGCATTCCAACCCAGATTATGATTCCAGAGCCCTTATCTTACTGCTGAACTAAATTGCAGAATGGCATTCTCGGTTCCAGCCTTGGAAGTAAACACCACGGCATTACATGTGTGCAGAAGCAGTGCAGTATCTCCTCCAAGGGAACACAGCTCCACTTGCAGATCCAGCCTCTGCCTCAGATTCTCTTGGTAACTCCAAGGAGGTCTGATGGCAGCCATGGCAGCCAGTGGGGTGGGAAGGCTGCCCTCGCCCCAAGGAGAGGATTCCTTGGCTGTGAACAGCACTTAGATCATGTCATGGTAAGACCATGGACCTTAACAGGCCACATCCATTTTCATTTACCTTCTGAAAGAAGATTAAGGAGAAAATTCAATTTTGCCTAATGCTTCCCCCAAATGGCTAATTTATATGCTAATTAGCAAGATAAGAATCGATGAAACTGGTAATCAATATGATAGCCAAGGCACCAGTAATGAAATTCATCTGGAGATGAACCGCCAGTGGAAACGAAGCAATTACGTAGAATAAATGGGGCAGCTCGGGAATAGGGGTCCATATTGCTCTTGATGGCATTATTCCCCCAATTAATCCTCCCCTCACTGTCTCCCCACCCCATTGAAATCAGCTGTCCACTCAGATCTTTCGGGGCGCCACACACCAGCTTCTCCCTCTCTAGTACCTGACCTTGCATGATCCCTGTGGATTTGTGGTCCAACCAGGAGAAAATGAAGGAGGGAAAATTATAGTCTGAGAAGATGTACAAGCCCTGGAGGAGAATTAGGGGCTGAATAGGGGCTTTTAAGTCAAATGCTGAGTCGTGAATAGCACTTTTCTCTTATACTTGCTGAGTGTAGTTTAAAGCTTTCCAATTCTAGAGCTTAAATATAGCCACTCTATTGCCTAGATTTTCCATTGCTGTCCTGATTCCAGACATTTTGTCTCATCACACCATATGTCAAATGATGTGTCCTATTTAAGTCCAGTGTGAAGTAGGCCATAGGGTGTCCATAAGATTTAGTTTGACTCTTGGAAGTCTTATTTCAAATTGCCCATTTATTCCAGGGCTCTAGGTTTTTTTTCTTTTCTGTGTGTGTGTGTGTGTGTGTGTGTGTGTGTGTGTGTGTGTGTATTAAGGGTGTGATTACAGTCATCTCAGAAGGTTAGTCACACAGCATTATTCATTTTGGACTTTTCAATAAGACATTTACAATTTGTCTTTTATCCCAATGTCTGCTCATTGGTATCATCTGAGGATCTTTTTTCCCCAAAATGTATTTATTTATGAAAAATTTTAAATATGAAAAAGTTGTAAGAATTGTGAAAACTAAGATCATGGCATCTGGTCCCGTCACTTCATGGCAAATAGATGGGGAAACAGTGGCTGACTTTATTTTTCTGGGCTCCATAATCACTGCAGATGGTGATTGCAGCCATGAAATTAAAAGATGCTTACTCCTTGGAAGGAAAGTTATGACCAACCTAGACAGCATATTAAAAAGCAGAGATATTACTTTGTCAACAAAGGTCTGTCTAGTCAAGGCTATGATTTTTCCAGTAGTCGTGTATAGATGTGAGAGTTGGATTATAAAGAAAGCTGAGTGCCAAAGAATTGATGCTTTTGAACTGTGGTATCGGAGAAGACTCTTGAGAGTCCCTTGGACTGCAAGGAGATCCAACCAGTCCATCCTAAAGATCAGTCCTGGGTGTTCATTGGAAGGACTGATGTTGAAGCTGAAATTCCAATTCTTTGGCCACCTGATGTGAAGAGCTGACTCATTTGAGAAGACCCTGATGCTGGGAAAGATTGAGGGCAGGAGGAGAAGGGGACGACAGAGGATGAGATGGTTGGATGGCATCACCGACTCAATGGACATGGGTTTCGTTAGACTCTGGGAGCTGGTGATGGACAGGGAGGCCTGGCGTACTGTGGTCCATGGGGTCACAAAGAGTCGGACATGACTGAGCGACTGAACTGAACTGAACTGACACACTGAATATTATATATGTATGTTCATCTAGATTCTGCAGTTAGCATCTTACCATACTTGCCTTATCACATATCTATCCAACTGTCCATCTCTCCATCCATTATGAGTCCATCTTCTATTTCATGCAATTTTAAAGTAAGTTTCAGGCATCAGAATGCTTCACCCCTAAACACTTCAGCATAAGTGAAGTCACTCAGTCGTGTCCAACTCTTTGCAACCCCATGAACTGTAGCTTACCAGGCTCCTCCATCCATGGGATTTTCTAGGCAAGAGTACTGGAGTGGGTTGCCATTTCCTTCTCCAGGGGATCTTCCTGACCCAGGGATCAAACCCAGGTCTCCCTCATTGCAGGCAGACACTTTACCATCTGAGCCACCAGGGAAGCCCCTTCATTAATTAGAGTTCAATATTTCTTTTTTCTTTTGAAGAAAAATATATGTATAATGAAATGCACAGATCTGAAGTATACCATTCTGTTAAGTTTTGACAGATACATACAACATGTATATGTATATACATGTATACATATAATATACATTAATGTAATATCAACTCATCACCGTATAAAACATTGCCATTCACCCTAGAAGTCCCCCCTGCCCAGTTATCCACCACACCCCACTTCCAGAGGTAATCACCAGTCTGATTTTGCCAACCCTAATTTAACTTTTCCTGTTTCTAGAATTTCATGTAAGTGGAACCATACAGTGTGCACTCTTGTGTAAGGTTCCTTTCATCCAGCGTAGAGTCTCTGAGATTCATCTGAGGTATTGCCTGTATTGACAGTTTGCTCCTTTCTATTGCTGAATAGTAGTCCACTGCATGGATATACCACAGGTTTTTAGCTAGTATGAATAAGGCAGCTAGGAACATGTTTGTATAAGACTTTTATGGACAAATGGTTTCATTTTCCTGGAATAAATTCCTAAGAATGGAATTTCTGAGTTTTAGGGTAGGTATATGTTCAGTTTTATAAGAAATTGCCAGACCATTTTCCAAAGCAGTTGTGCATGGGAAGCTTTTTTTTTTCCCCCCCTGGGAAGCTTTTAAAACACAACTCCTCTCCCTTATCCTCAGAAATTCTTAATTACTTAATCTGGATTGGGGCCTAGGTGTAAGTATGTCTGAAATAATCGTCTGGTGGTTCTAATGTGCAGCCAGAGGTAAGAATCACTGGAGATACATTGCACTATGCATGTGCGGGCTCAGTCGCCCAGTCATGTCTGACTCTTTGTGGCCCCGTGGACTGCAGCCCGCCAGGCTCCTCTGTCCATGGGATTCTCCAGGCAAGAATACTGGAGTGGGTTGCCATTTCCTCCTCCAGGGGATCTTCCCAACCCAGGGATCAAACCCGTGTCTCCAGCATCTCTCGTATTGTCAGGCAGATTCTTTACCACTGCACTAGCTGGGAAGCCCCGTATTGCACTATATTAAATGCAAATAGATTTTTTTTTAACTTTGAGAAGTGGCTTTCTGTTGCTGTTTCCTTTTTTGCCTTGATTTTTCCTGCTATAAAGACCTAGCGTGGTCTAGGATGACCTGAATGTCATAGCGCAGACTTCAGAGTGAGAAGACCAGCTTTCTGGCCCCAGCTGTCTCACTTGTATCACTTGACCAAGCTTCTTATCAGTTTCTTCTTCTATAAAATTGGGGCTTATAGTGTGATTTTTAAGAAGGATAAAAGTGCCTGATTCCAAGAATTTTCTGAAATTCACCATAGGATTGGGGTGGGAAGAGAATTTCCAGCCCCCCAGATGAATGAGATTCCTTAACCCTAGACTTTCTGAACAAAGGCAGATTGGCAGTTCTTTTCTTTAGTTCCATAATAGGGCTCTGGATGGTGAGGCTGTGAATGTCAGGGGTTGGAAAGCTGTCACCACCTCCCTGCAATGATGGAAGTCTAATTATTTCATCTTAACAAATATGTAAAAGATACAAGTCAGCAGTATAAGGATTCTGAGTTGGTTTTCCATCCCAGTGGTAACTTGGGCTGCTCTGTCTATTCACCGTGTGACCAGCAACACACCTTTGTGAGACTGCTGGCTGAGACAACAGTAAGGAGCTATCCAGCAGCTGATTACTGAGCTTTGAGTCAACAATGACAACAAAACAAAATCACTGAAATCTGATCCCTACCATCTGAAGCCTGGCTCACTCCCCCAGGGGAGAGACCTGGACTCTCTCTCTCTCCTGAGTTCACCTTTTATGACCCCAGTTTTAGATCTTAGTGAACCAGTCCCTGAACCTTATAGAAAGCTGGTATCTGTGACTCCTGACAATGTTTTATATCAAATACTCAATCCTTCTTGGGAAAACAACAAAGATCTCTTTAAGGAGGTCTGAGAGATGTAGCTTCACTCATTGTTCAACCCTTTGAATAAGGATTTGTCAGTGGGCTTCCCCGGTGGCTCAGATGGTAAAGAATCTGCCTGTAATTCAAGAGACCCAGGTTCGATCCCTGGTTTGGGAAGATCCCCTGGAGAAGGGAATGGCAACCCACTCAGATATTCTTGCCTGGAGAATTCCATGGACAGAGGAGCCTGGAGGGCTATACAGTCCTTGAGGTCGCAAAGAGTCGGGCATGACTGAAGTGACTTAGCACACACGCACCAGGAAGAATGCAGTTGTGAACAATGGGCTTTCCCGCGTGAGACAGGCCAACATGGGCATAGATCAGGCTGTTTAAAAAATTTTTATTGGAGTATGAGTGCTTTATAATGTTGTGTTAGCTTCTGCTAAACAGTGAAGTGAATCAGCTGTATGTATACATATCTCCCCTCCCTCTTGAGTCTCCCTCCCATCCCCCATCCCACCCTAGAGGGTCCGCAAACACCAAGCTGAGCTGCCTGTGCTATTCAGCAGGTTCCCACTAGCCCTCTATTTTCACACAGTAGTGTATGTCTGTCAATCCTGCTCTCCCAATCCAGCCTACCCTTCCCTCCCCCACTGCGTCCACATGTCTGCTCTCTGTGTCTCCGTCTGTCTTCCAGGCCTGCAAACAGGCTCATCTGTAAAATGATACCATACATAGGCATTCATATACTATATTTATTTTTCTCTTTCTGACTTACTTCACCTGAGAAAACCATAATTCAAAGAGACACATGTATCCTAGTGTTCACTGCAGCAGTTTTTACAATAGCCAGGACATAGAAGCAGCCTAAATGTCTGCCAACAGATGAATGGATAAAGAAGATATGGTACATAGATGAGGCTCTTAAATCAGCCTAGAACCACGAGGTTTTAGCTTCTTTCTGAACAGAGGGCTGTGGAGGCTCCTCCATCACGTCCTGCACAGACAACTACTGATAATGCAGTCTTCTTGCCTTCCCAGGAAAGTAGGTTTCCAGAGTATCAGAGGTTGTGCTGTGCTCCGGTTATCAGTACAGAGATTCAGGGTAAAGGATGGCTGTTAATGAGCCCCTTCTCAACTTTTTTGGCCTTCATGAGTGTCTTTCTGTGCAACCCTCATGCTCTGTTAGGAGGTGCAGGGCAGAAGGGGTAAGGAAAAGCAATCAGATGGCCTGCTATCTGAGGCATGAGACTGGCTGCAGTCAGCCCCCTTTTGGCTTGGTTTTATTCTGTAATGTGTCCCCTGAGAAGACAGACTAAGCAGCCTGGGTTACCCTGCAATTTCTCCAAACTATTTGCATGAAATACTGCAGGCAAAAAGCCCAGCCCCCGATTGGCTGTTGCTAGGTAACGACATAATCATCAGGAAATTAGGCTGTCTTTTTTTTTTTTCCCCCCAGCCCGGAGTATGTGTGTGATTGCAGCATTGTGCAGGAAGAGAGAGGGAGTGAAACAAAGAGAGATAAAGGGGATGGTCTTGAAGGCGGGGACACCACAGCCACACACCTGCATCCCACGGTAGGACAATCTGCTTCGGGTTGGGCTTTTACTCAGTCAAGCCAGTATTGGTACATTTTCCTTTCTTAAGAGAATGACAAAGCTAGCAGGTCCTGCAGACAGCAGGAACAGAAGCTAGGGAAGCAACTCTGACATTTGAAGTGATTTTTAGAAGCAGGAGATAGTGCTTAATATATGAGAATGAATCCAGGTGATGATGAATAAATGAATGTGTCTGGAGAGTGTGTGCAGGCAGATAAGCATCCATTCACATGGCTGCAGGATGCCTGGAAGGAACAGAGAATGTGCGTGTGAATGAGGCGTGAAACAGGAAAACCAAGCATGCTTTCCAGTGTGTTAAGGAAGCCCCATAAACTGAAGTTTGGGATCGTGTCTGTGATGACCCTACCAATGTTTAGGCATGTGGTCTTATTGAGCCAGGCAATCCTCAGCCTACCCTTCTGCCTAGTTGGAATTGGCTGATGAATGAAGAGTAATGTGAAGAGAATATTTGTGTGTGTGTGTGCGTGCGCATGTGCACAGGCACACGAGTGCTTGTACACACACATGCATGCACTTTGGAGCACCTAGATCATTTTCAAGATCACTTCCTTGAATAAGAGCATAGCAAGCCCTGACAGGTGTACAGCTACACCTGGACATCTCCACCGGGTAGTGAGTTGCCATGGAGACTACGAACACTTTCCTTTCCCTTCCTGCTAGTCCCAGATGGCTTTCCCACCTCTAACCTCCCTTACCTTGTCCTCTTTTTGAGTTCCCTAGCAATGACCCTGCCCTTACACCAGACTCTCCACTGGAGTACTGCACACTTTGTTGGCTGCTACAAACCCCAGCAAACTAATTGCTTTTTGCTATTCATGTCTGCCAGATTAATGATTCCTCCCATGTCTGGTTGCCCACAGCCTCCTCTAAGATTCCTCTGTGAACTCCCTCTGGCTTGTCTTTCCCTTCTTTACCTGCCTCCTCAGCTCAGTCTCTCTGAATTCCACATCTGAATTTTTAGAAGTCATTTAAATCCCAAAATAAAGGCACTGTCATTTTTTTTTTTTTTTTGGCCTGATCAATGGAGGTAGTCCCCAGCTCAGTGCAGTGGGGACAGTTTGGTAACAGTGATAAAAATATACAAATGTATCAGGAGTAAGACAGAATGCATGCCAATAACCAAGAAGCAGAAGGGAATGCCCTCCCAAGCACACAGCCGCCAGCAGTGAGCAGCTGCCCCCAGTAGATGAGCCTAACAAGGTTCAAAGCCCCTACCTCAGAGGAAGAAGTCATCAACTTCAGTTCGTTCAGTCGCTCAGTCGTGTCGACTCTTTGCGACCTCATGGACTGCAACACACCAGGCTTCCCTGTCCATCATCAACTCCCAGAGCTTGCTCAAACTCATGTCCCTTGTGTCGGTGAACTATTTCATCCTCAATCATCCCCTTCTCCTCCTGTCTTCAATCTTTCCCAGCATCAGGGTCTTTTCCAACAAGTCAGTTCTTTGCATCAGGTGACCAAGGTATTGGAGTTTCAGCTTCAGCATCAGTCCTTTCAATGAATATTCAGCACTGATTTCCTCTAAGATTGACTGGTTGGATCTCCTTGCTGTCCAAGGGATTCTCAAGAGTCTTCTCCAACACCACAGTTCAAAAACATCAGTTCTTTGGTGCTCAGCTTTCTTTATGGTCCAGCTCTCACATCCATACATGACTACTGGAAAAACCGTAGCCTTGACTAGATGGACCCTTGTTGGCAAAGTAATGTCTCTGCTTTTTAATATACTGTCTAAGTTTGTCATAGCTTTTCTTCCAAGGAGCAAGTGTCTTTTAATTTCATGGCTGCAGTCACCATCTGCAGTAATTTGGGGGCCCAAGAAAGTAAAATCTCTCACTGTTTCTGTTGTTCCCCCATCTATTTGCCATGAAATGATGGGACTGGATGCCATGATCTTAGTTTTCTGAATGTTGAGTTTTAAGCCAGCTTTTTCATGCTCCTCTTTCACTTTCATCAAGAAACTCTTTAGTTCCTGTTTGCTTTCTGGCATAATGGTGGTGCCATCTGCATCTGAGGTTATTGATATTCACCCAACAATCTTGATTTCAGCTTGTGCTTCATCCAGTCCAGCATTTTGCATGATGTACTCTGCATATAAGTTAAATTAGCAGGGTGACAATATACAGCCTTGACATACTCCTTTCCCAATTTGGAAACAGTCCACTGTTTCATGTCCAGTTCTAACTTGCTTCTTGACCTGCATACAGATTTCTCAGGTGGCAAGGTCAGGTGATCTGGTATTCCCATCTCTTTAACAATTTTCCACAGTTTGTTGTGATCCACACAGTCAAAGGCTTTGGTGTAGTCAATAAAGCAGAAATAGATGTTTTCCTGGAACTCTCTTCCTTTTTCTATGATCCAGCGGATGTTGGCAATTTGATCTCTGGTTCCTCTGCCTTTTCTAAATCCAGCTTGAACGTCTGAAAGTCCTCAGTTCACATACTGTTGAAGCCTTGCTTGAAGAATTTTGAGCATTACTTTGCCAGCGTGTTAATTTGCACTGCTCATTAATTTGCACTGCTCACCAGTGCAATTGAGCAGTAAGTCTGAACATTCTTTGGCATGGCCTTTCTTTGGCATTGGAATGAAAACTAACCTTTTCTAGTCCTGTGGCCACTGCTGAGTTTTCCAAATTTGCTGGCACATTGAGTACAGCTCTTTCACTACATCATCTTTTAGGATTTGAAATAGCTCAACTGAAATTCCATCACCTCTGCTAGGTTTATAGTGATGCTTCCTACAGCTTGCTTAACTTCACACTCCAGGATGTCTGGCTCTAGGTGAGTGATCACACCATCATGGTTACCTGGGTCATGAAGATCTTTTTTGCATAGTTCTTCTGTGTATTCGTGCCACCTCTTAATATCTTCTGTTTCTGTTAGATCCATACCATTTCTGTCCTTTATTATGCCCAGTTTTGCATGAAATGTTCCCTTGGTATCTCTAATTTTCCTGAATAGATCTCTAGTCTTTCCCATTCTGTTATTTTCCTCTATTTCTTTGCATTGATCACTGAGGAAGGCTTTCTTGTCTCTCCTTGCTATTCTTTGGAACTCTGCATTCAGGTGGGTATATCTTTCCTTTTCTCCTTTGCTTTTCACGTCTCTTCTCAGCTATTTGTAAGGCCTCCTCAGACAACCATTTTACCTTTTGGCATTTCTTTTTCTTGGGGATGTTCTTGATCACTGCCTCCTGTACAGCGTCACAAACCTCTGTCCATAGTTCTTCAGGCACTCTATTAGACTAATCCCTTGAATCTATTTGTCCCTTCCACTGTATAATCATAAGGGATTTGATTTAGGTCTAGTGGTTTTCCCTACTTTCTTCAATTTAAGTTTGAATTTTGCAGTAAGAAGTTCATGACTTGAGCCACTGTCAGCTCCCAGTCTTGTTTTTGCTGACTGTATAGAGGTTCTCCATTTTGGCTGCAAAGAATATAATCAATCTGATTTCAGTATTGACCATCTGGTGATATCCATGTGTAGAATTGTCTCTTGTGTTGTTGGAAGAGGGTGTTTGCTTTGACCAGTGCATTCTCTTGGCAAAACTCTATTAGCCTTTGCCCTGCTTCATTTTGTACTCCAAGGCCAAACTTGCCTGTAAATCCAGGTATCTCTTGACGGCCTACTTTTGCATTCCATTCCCCATGATGAAACACCTTTTTTGGGTGTTAGTTCTAGAAGATCTTGTAGGTCATCACAGAACCAGTCAACTTCAGCTTCTTGGGCATTAGTGGTTAGGGCATAGACTTGGATTACTGTGATATTGAATGGTTTGCCTTGGAAACGAACAGAGATCATCTGCCCTGCACCACACTCGTGCCCTTTAGTGCATGTACTCAGAAAGGGGCATGTACCCAAGTACTGCATTTCAGACTCTTTTGTTGTCTATGAGGGCTACTCAATTTCTTCTAAGGGATTCTTTCCCAAGGAGTGGCTATAATGGTCATCTAAATTGAGTTTGCCCATTCCCATCCATTTTAGTTCACTGATTCCTAAAATGTCAGTGTTCACTCTTGTCATCTCCTGTTTGACCTCTTCCAATTTACCTTAATTCATGGACCTAGCATTCCAGGTTCCTATGCAGTATTGCTCTTTGCAGCATCGGACTTTACTTCCATCACCAGTCACATCCACAATTGGGCATTGTTTCCACTTTGGCTCCATCTTTTCATTGTTTCTGGAGTTACTTCTCCACTCTTATCCAGTAGCATATTAGGCACCTACTGACCTGGGGAGTTCATCTTTCAGTGTTATCTTTTTGCCTTTTCATACTGTTCATGGGGTTCTCAAGGCAAGAATACTGAAGTGGTTTGCGATTCCCTTCTTCAGTGGACCACATTTTGTCAGAACTCTCCACCATGACCCGTCTGTCTTGGGTGGCCCTACATGGCATGGTTCATAGTTTGATTGAGTTAGACAAGGCTGTGGTCCACATGATAAGTTGAGCCAACTTACAGTGGATCAAAGCCCCTTTCTGTGTACGTGCACTAAAGGGCATGAGCCTGGTACAGGGCAAAGCTTCCAAACCGGTATGTACAGATTTGAGAGATGATACGATAGTGGTGCTTGGACCACCTGCATCAGAGATCAGTAGGTGGGACTGGCAGTCAGTTTTGACAAACTCCAGTGGATTTTCAGGTATGCTAAACTTTGGGAACCACTGTAAGCCTGAAAATTAGCATTTTTAATAAGTGCCCAAGTGATACTGACCGCTCCTTGAAAACCTCTGCTCTAAGAATAGAGAACAGGGGACAGTGTGTAATGGGGATAATCTCCTTCCCCCTAGAATGCAACCTCCCCACTTCCAGAGTCCCAATCAATCCCATCTTTGAAGGCCCACTCCAAGGGAAACTTCTAGCTAGCTCGACAGTAGTTTATCACGTTACACGTTATTACATTTCAGGCATCAGCAGACTAGGAATGGTTGGGGAGGGAGATCAAATAAGAAGCATGCAACAGAGACCAGATGTGGTCCTCAGAGCCTGAGCTGTTTACTGTCTGGCCCTTTACAGAAAATGTTTGCCAATCCCTCTTATATTTATTGATGTACTTTTCTTATTTCTCCTCGTAAACTGCTAAGTCCAAAGTCAATATCTGAATCACATTTGTGTTTCATTCAGTACCAAGCACATGATAGTTGTTCAGCAAACATGGAGAGGATGGATGTTGGTTGGGTGAGCCAGTTTTGTGTTTAACCAGTGTTCTGAAGTCCAAAAGAAATGATCAGCCTTTCTACTTAGCTACCTTTGTGGCTGCCATGTCCACGAAATAAGAATAGTAGTTTCTAATTTGAGTAGGTGATGAGAATGAAGAAGTTTACAGTAATGGAATTCATTCTTTTTGTTAATAACTTGAATGATGAAAACCAGTCAGGAGTTGTCCTGTTGCTTGAAAAACAAGACTAGCATTTTAGAATGTTCATAAATGGAAGTGTTAAAAATAAGCTAAAAGCTTGAATTTTCACTTGGATTTCTGGTGTCCAGTAAAAGATTTTCATGGTTACACACTACCAGAGTTAAAAAGAGGCCCTGGAGGGACTTCCCTGGTGGTCCAGTGGTTAAGATTTTGCCTTCCAAGGCAGGGAGTTTGGGTTTGGTCCTTGATCCCTGATTGAGGAGCTAAGATCCCACATGCCTTGTGGTCAAAAAACCAAAACATAAAACAGAAACAATATTATGACAAATTCAATAAAGACTTTATAAAATGGTCCACATTTAAAAAAAAAATCTTTGAAAAGAGAGAGAGAGACCCTAGAGGCAACACTGCGTGGATCACACAGTCCTGGCTCACCCCCTGCTTGAATGCCTCCACCAACTGAAAAGTCATATCTTCACAAAGTAGCCCACTCCACTTTTAACCACTCCAACTGTCAGGAAGCACTTTTTTTCTGCTGAGTTGAAGTCCATCTCTTTACAGTTTCTACTCTGTAGTCCTATTCTAGCTATCACAATTAGCTACCGAAGTTTTTATAATTATGAGGGGGAAAGTAAGGTAAACGTACACTTGCCTGGAAAGAGTGGAAAGTTGAAGAGGATCTACCCTTATTAAAATAGTTTTCTTCTGCAAATAGTAGCAAGATGGTCTAAAAATACCAGAAGCTAAAAGCCAGCAGGTATGCCAAAAGAGATAAAGCAAACATATGGGTATAAAAGGGGATAGAACATAACATTCCAAATACAATAGGAAGCCAGAGACTGGTGGTGACAGTAGATCCTAGGCTGACCACAGACCTGCCGTGTGTTTCTGCTCGAGGGGAATGTTAAGAGCAATTAGAGGCTATTCTTTGGGACAAATGAGGGAAAGAGCTGGGCTGGGGTGGGGACGGGTGTGGGAGTGGGGGAAACTCTGAATTGCTTTGTGATCCCAAAGCTCTGAACTGGCTGCCAGGACGAGTTGCTAGGGCAGATGCACAGCAAGAGAAAGCCTCTTAGGAACGGCTGAGTCCTTTAACTGGTGGGCTGGGCCAAAGCAGCGAGGGCCTAAGGAGGGAGAGGTTCCAAAGGAGGGAGCTGTTCCAAAGGAGATGGGAGGAGAGGGTGGGGGAAGGAGGCTCAATACCTGTTCACGGTATAATGTTGGCTGAGTACTCATCCAGACACCTTGCAAACTGACCAGCCGATCACTGCATGAAAAGTAGCTCCAGGACCCATTTTTATTTTCATTTTTCTGTTCGTTTTTGTTAGAGTACAGTTGCTTTACAATGTTGTATCAGTTTCTGCCATACAGCAAAGTGAATCAGTTGTATAGATACATATATCCCCTCTTAGAGTTCCTTCCCATTTAGGTCACCAGAGAGCACTGAGTAGAGTTCCCTGTGCTATAAAGTAGGTTACAGCACTGTTATAACTTATTAGTTATCTATTTTATGCATGTGAATTCACTCAGTCGTGTCCGACTCTTTGCGACCCCATGGACTGTAGCCCACCAGCCTTCTCCATCCATGGAATTTTCTAGGCAAGAGCACTGGAGTGGGTTGCCATTTCCTTCTCCAGGGGATCTTCCCAACCCAGGGATCGAACCCGGGTCTCCCGCATTGTGGGCAGACGCTTTACTGTCTGAGCCACCAGGGAATCCCATTTTATGCATAGTAGTGCATATATGTCAATCCTAATCTCCCAGTTTGTCCCAGCCCGTCCCTTGGTATCCATACATTTCTTCTCTGCATCTGTGTCTCCGTAAGAACAATGTTTATTGATCACTTACTCTCTGCTTTTCTAAAGCACTCAGAGCCTGGGGTCGTGTGGGGCACTTAATCTAAAACTGCTGCTGCTAAGTCACTTCAGTCGTGTCCGACTCTGTGCGACCCCATAGACGGCAGCCCACCAGACTCCCCAAGCTTCTGGTCTCTTACCTTCCGCCTGTCTTCCCAGCGCTCATGGGCATGAGTGTGCATGCATGAACCTGCCCCTCTCACACATACACACACCATATATACCATGGTTAAATCTACATAGTTATCACCTCTTCTAATTTCACCTGTAAGTGGGATGGGATTTTTTTTCCTTTTTTTCCCCCACCCTTTGCTTAGGAAGAAAATACCTTACATTTGAGAAAGGGGCTTTTAGGATGCTGGGGAAGAGTTTATAATCAAGCCTAGAATAGGAGTATGTTCAATAATTGTAAAGGGTTAAAAGCCCAAATTGTTGAGGGTCTTCCCTTCTCCACATTCAAGGAGCTCCCATATGACAGTTCAGACTTGAGTTCTAGATTCAGACTGTTCTGGTTTATGCCATTTAATAGCTGTGTGATCTTGGACAAGCCACTTGACTTCTCAGAACCCGCTTCCTCAGCAGGTTCCTCAGCAATGGTTGTTGTTGTTCAGTTGCCAAGTCATGTCCAACTCTTCACAACCCCATGGACTGTAGAACGCCAGGCTTCCCTGTCCCTCACCATCTCCAGGAGTTTGCCCAAGTTCATGTCCACTGAATCCATGATGCCATCCAATCATCTCATCCTCTGTTGCCCTCTTCTCCTTCTGATTTTAATCTTTCCCAGTATCAGGGTCTTTTCCAATAGATCAGCTGTTTGCATCAGGTGACCAAACTATTGGAGCTTCAGCTTCAAAATCAGTCCTTCCAAAGAGTATTCAGGGTTGACTTCCTTTAAGATTGGCTTGTTTGATCTCATTGCTTTCCAAGGGACTCTCAAGAGTCTTCTCCAGCACCACAGATCAAAAGCATCAATTCTTTAGCACTCTGCCTTTTTTATGGTCCAGCTCTCACATCCATACATGACTACTGGAAAGACCATAGCTTTGACTATATGAACCTTTGTCAGCAAAGTGATGTGCTTCCTCAGCAGTAATAATCAGTAATTACTACTCCAAAACAATGCCTGAAAGAATAAGCAGGTGAGGAGGCTGATAATTATTAAATGCCTATTCTGTACTGCAAACTACTTGCATTTTATTATTCAATTTTCCCAATCAGTCTTAAAAATCTATATCGGTAGCACTGTTTACAAATGAGGAAACTGAGAGCCATGGACTTAAGTAACCTAAGGTTTCCCAGCTAGAGCAGAGGCAGGAATGGAAGTAGCCTTCTCTGAATACAGAACTCTTCCTTTTTTCTTCTAAATCATGTTACTCCCTGAGACTGTGCCCGGCACATAGTGGGCTTTCAGGAAAGGTAGGTGTTCTTCATCCCCCAAATGATTTTGTAAACAACGCGAACAGGACCAGACTTATATGTAAATAAGATAATTATCTGAAAATAGATACAGGAAAGGCTTACAAATGTTAGACACACCCTAATTCCAGGTGTGATTTCTGGGGTACACAGAGGCAAGCCTGGGGAGAGTTACAGTTGACAGATCTGCTGTGGACTGACCCCCTGCTTGAGATAACACCTGTGAGACAGTCTAGCAGACAGAAGGCCATAGGAGCCAAGTTAAATTGGGAAGAAATTCACTGGCCCAGAGAGACCTAGACTGGAGTGCACGTAAGTCACTCTGCCACTTGTATGTAGACTTGCAGCCCTGGTTTCAGACCCTGCATGCACCATTTGGAAGCTCCATGGCCTCATGTAACTCTTTAGGCTGCTCTGAACCTCAGTTTTCTTGTGGGAAGAATGAAGACATAATCCCTGTATCATAGGTTTATTGTGAGGAATAAATAAGATCATGCATTTCGGCTCCTATCGCTAAGCAGGTACCCCCAGAATGGCAAGAATTATCAGTTACCAGCACCAGATCTAAGGCCACTGACTTCCTAGTGCATAAAAGGTCATTCACATACAGACCAAGAGTCTTCATGACAGGAGGTATCACTTCTACCCCAGGCCATCTCTCTCTATATAATATCTCACAGCCCCATTTTTAAAGCTCCTCATAGGGAATAATAAAGGAAACTCTGAAGGAGGATGGCTATACTCTTGGAGTAAGCTCTGGGGGAGCATGTTCAAGTGGCAGTGCCCCAACATAGCCCCTGCTTTTTCAAGGGACTCTTGACCCTGGTGTTCATAATGTGAGCAAATGCCAAGAATCAGGTGATAGCTACAGGGCCACTGGTAGATCCAAGGTATATCCAGTTTGGAGCTTAGGACAAGAAGAGAAAATAAGTCTGGTGAAAACTTTATAAAGGGTCATCCTTGGTGGTCCAGTGGTTAAAAATCCACCTTCCGGTGCAGGGGACGCAGATTCAATCCCTGGTTGGGGAATTAAGATCTCACATGCCTCAGAGGTACTGAGCCCACACACGGCAACTAGAGAGTACGTACTCTCTAAAGCCTGTGCTTCGCAACAAGACAAGCTCTGCCCTTCACACACACATACCACAACAAAGACTCAGCACAACTGGAAAAAAAAAAAAAAAACCACTTTATAGTGTCCATGTCCTTGAACAATTATTTGAAAGCCTGGCTATTTCCCCTAATCTCTGTCCTAGCTCAGTTATGTTTTTCAGAAAGTAGCGATAGTAGACAGACTAGCCTACTGTGACTTAACCCAACATCAGGCCAGTTCAAGGCTGAGATGGGGTGGCAGAAAATGGAATGCTCTAGAAATGGGGAGGGGGATATGAGCTTGGTGGAGAAACTTAGTATGGAGAGGTTTTTATAGAGGTCTTTTTATAGCCTTGGCTCCTGAGACTTCTATGGACAAATCCCAGGAATGCAGAATTCTGCTAAAACTACACAGGGGAAAACTGACTGAAACCATCAGATGAAGAGTTTACTTTGTCCCCAGACATACAAAAGAAGAGTTTTCTAAGTTTGAGGTTATTGGTGGAAATTGAAGCATCTTTTTCTCATAGAAGAGTCTTCTTTTACCCTAGGATGGCTCAGTGGGTAAAGAATCCACCTGCAGTGCAGGAGACACAGGAGATGCTGGTTCTGTCCCTGGATTGGGAAGATCCTGTGGAGAAGGAAATGGCAACCCACTCCGGTATTCTTGCCTGAAAAATTCCATGGACAGAGGAACCTGGTGGGCTACAGTCCATGAGACTGCAGAGTTGGACACAACTTAGCAACTAAACAACAACAGCCTACTCTCTTTTGAGTCTGTGCCGTAATCCAGGAGGCTGCTCAAACACAGCCCTGTGTCCCATAGTTGTCCCATAGTTCTGGGGATTATAAGTCCAAAGTCAAAGTCTTAATCCAGGTCAGCAGGGCCATGCTCCCCCTGACAGGCTTCCTGGCCTCTTCCTGGCTTCTGGTGACCCCAGGTATCCCCTGGTTTATGAAAACATTACTCCACTCTCTGCCCACATCTTCACATGGCTGCTTTCTCTTCTTGTATGTCTGCCTCTTCACACTGCACTCTTTCTTTGTTTTTTGTTGTTTTTTTTTAAAAATTAATTAATTTTTTTAAACTTTATTTTACTTTACAATACTGTATTGGTTTTGCCATACACTGACATGAATCCACCACGGGTGTATACAAGCTCCTAATCCTGAATCCCCCTCCCACCTCCCACCCCATATCATCTCTCTGGATCATCCCCATGCACCAGCCCCAAGCATCCTGTATCCTGTATCGAACATAGACTGGCACTTCGTTTCTTACATGATAGTATACAAGTTTCAATGCCATTCTCTGAAATCATCCCACCCTCTCCCTCTCCCTCAGAGTCCAAAAGTCCATTCTATACATCTGCGTCTCTTTTGCTACACTGCACTCTTTCATAAGGATACCAGTCATTGGATGAGGGGCCTACCCTATGCAGGTATGACCTCATGTTAACTTATATCTACTGTGCTTCCAAATTAGGCCTCTTTCTGACATGTTGGCATTAGGAATTGGGCATCTTTTTGAGGGGACACAGTTTAGCCCATAAAAAGGAGTATTTGAAGTGAGAGAAAAAAGGACACAGATACAGTGTATGATGGCTGGCTGGGAAATTAGAGATGAATGTCCTGACATTGGGCACCAACTTAATGCAACAACTGGATTCAAGTTTGTCTGAACCAATAGAATAGCATCCATCTTCAAACCCTGGAGTTAAGACTGAAGAACCTTTAATAATGTCAATAATAATACTGCTACTACTAAGTCACTTCAGTCGTGTCCGACTCTGTGCGACCCCATAGACAGCAGCCCACCAGGCTCCCCTGTCCCTGGGATTCTCCAGGCAAGAACACTGGAGTGGGCTGCCATTTCCTTCTCCAATGTCAATAATAATAGCAATTAATAATAATCATGATAGCAGCAAATAACATTTATTAAGAGTATACTAAGTGCCAGTTACATATCTAACTGCTGTCTCTGTATTAACTCATCTAATACTCCGAACAACGCTACAAGGTGATATTGTTGCCCCAGTTTTACAGTTGAGGGGACTGAAGCCTGGATGTGGCAGGGGGAGGACTTCCCAACTTTCTTGGAGTCAAACTGAGAAGTTGAAGGTGGAGCCCAGGCAGGCTGTTCCAAGAGCACGCATTCTTACTCACTATGGAGATCAACTGTCGAAATCTGCTCCTAAAGAGCCTTCTGGAAAATGCCCTTTTAAAAACAGGCACAAATGTAAACAGATAAAACAGACCAGACCGTGGTTCTTTATAAAGAGACTTTTGAATGTGACTGTGACTGATGACAAAAACAACCTTTGGGATCCACGTTTAAAGTAATCATTCTCCAAATCCCAAATCACGCTTGCCTCCTCACATTCATCACATGAGTGTGGCCCTCGGTGCTTTACAGATATCATTTACCCCACAGAACCAGCCTATGAAGGAAATGGGATCTCATTTCTCTGCTGAAGAAACTGAGGCCCAACAGATGATATAACTTGCTCAAGGACATGTGGCTAGTGTGTGTCCTGCTCAGAATTTGAACCCAGGTCTAACACCAGAGCCCATGCTGTCAGCCAGCCTGGTGCAAGCGCGCAGTCAGCCGTGTGGGTCTGCACAAACCAGGGGCCCTGAAAACTACAGACCACACGCCAAACCCAGCCCGCCTCCTTTTTCATAACTAATATTTTATCGCAATGCAGCCACACTCTTCTTAGGGTTTGTCCGTGGCTGCTTTTGCACAGCAGAGCTGAGTGGTCACAGCAGAGCCTAAAATATTTGCTCTCAGGCCCATTTCAGAAGTGCCGGTCCTGCCACAGAAGATGCAGGCTCTATGGCTGCCCTGTCCTAGAGCAGTGGGACTAAGGCTGCCTCCATTCCCAAACACCAAGGGCCATCATAACGTGGCGTTAACTGCATGAACTCAAAAGAGATCAAACCCTTTTTCCCCTTCATATTCTTCAGCCAACCAGCACCAGCTTGTTATAGAAACACTTGATAGAGTCTGCCGTCTGTAAATTACAAACGAAACAATGGGGTTTCAGAAAAAGTTTGCTCATTTAAATTTATAGGGTTCTGACCTTAACCAAGTAACTGAGGTTAACATCACCAGTAATAGACCTATCAATAACATGTCACCCTGGAGATGAGGTACTGGGAAGGACACAGCAGCACTTTGCTGAAAAAAGGCTAACCTCAATCTGCTGCTGCTGCTGCTGCTAAGTTGCCTCAGTCGTGTCTGACTCTGTGCGACCCCAGAGACGGCAGCCCATCAGGCCCCTCCGTCCCTGGAATCCTCCAGGCAAGAACACTGGAGTGGGTTGCCATTTCCTTCTCCAGTACGTGAAAGTGAAAAGTGAAAGTGAAGTCACTCAGTCATGCCCGACTCTTAGCGACCCCATGGACTGCAGCCCACCAGGCTCCTCCGCCCATGGGATTTTCCAGGCAAGAGTACTGGAGTGGGGTGCCATCACCTTCTCCAAACCTCAATCTAATCATGAGGGAGAAAAAAAAACACCAAGTAAACTGAACTTGAAGGATAGTCTGGGGAATAATTGACCAGTTCTCATCAAAAAATGTCAGTGGCACGAAAGACTGGACAGGACGAAATTGTCACAGGTCAGAGGAGACTGAGGAGGCGAGAAAATCAAATGCCACATGGTATCTGGGGCCAGCGGTGCTAAGTTGTGTCTGACTTTTGTGACCCCATGGGCTGAGCCCACCAGGCTCCTCTGTCCATAGGATTTTCCAGGCAAGAGTACTGGAGTGGGGTGCCCTTTCCTTCTCCAAGGGATCTTCCTGACCCAGGGAGTAAACCCAGGCCTCCTGTACTGTAGGCAGTTTCTTTACTGACTGAGCTACCAGGGAAGCCCGTTCCAAGGACTAAAAGGAGGACCAAATATGGTCTGTAATTTGTTTAATAACAGTGTATCTATGTGACTTTCCTGGCTTTGATGATTATACTGTGGTTCATAAGAGTGTGTGGGAGCTCTTGCCTATTCTCCCAACTTTCCTATAAATCTAAAATTATTTCCAAGTGCAAAATAAAAGAGATGTATCCCATGGGCATGCTTAGTCATATCCAACCCTTTGTACCCCATGGACTCTTCTGTCCATGGAATTTTCCAAGTAAGAATACCTAGTGGGTTGCCATTTCCTCCTCTAGGGAATCTTCCCAACCCAGGCATTGAAACTGCGTCTCTCAGTGTGTCTCTTAAAAATACTTTTTAAAATATTTTTAAAATATTTTTTTTATTTGTTGGGTTCTATTTCACAGTGAAATTGTTCTGTTTTGATGGCTAGGACTACATGACCAGTTTTAAACTCTGATCCTTTATTTCCGCTTGTGGGCCTTCCTTTATGTACTTGGGTTTCTAGAGACACTAAAGGGAGACAGCATATAGAGGACTGGGGAGAGAGAAGAACTTTTCGCAGCAGTTTGAGCTAAATCCATCTGGGCTGTTTCCAGTGTATCAGTAACCTCAGACAGCTGCCAGAGGCATAATCACATTAGTGCAAATCAGGACACTTATGTTGATGCAGAAACTGTAGGGAGGTGCAAGGAGTTCTCCTTTTGGGCCCCCGAGCCTAGAGAGCTTGAACACTTTGCTAACAGTGACTTGTACCTGGACGGAGAGGCAGATCCACAGCAAAGAGCACTGTCCCCTGCCTCTTCAAACTCCGCATCCCCACGCCAGCAGCCTCTGAAGGCTACTAGACTGCTCATCTCCCATCAGTCAGTCTCCACTTCTGTTAGGGAGAGCCGACCCAACTCCACCCCCAAGGCTTTAAGCTCCATTTGGAGAGCTCTGTTTTTAGTTTCTTCTCTAGTTCCCTGGAACCCCTGTCACAGCTGTAATCCGCAGCAAATGGATTTATTTCCCTGACCCTCGGGACAAAAGCCTAGTGTTCCCCAGACTTGGTGGCTCCTGGGAGGGCAGCACCATCAGTGTTTCTCCAGCTGCTGGTCTCAGGCCCTCTGGGCAGCAGGGACCTGTAATCAGATCACTATCGGAGCCGGTTACAGTCAGCATGTCATTCAAAGTGGTCCCTTACGGTGGGGAAGGGGAAACTGGCTAAAGTACCAGTCACAGCCTCCAGAGCGCCAGCTCACACAAAACCACACAGTGAGTTGAAACCCAGAGAGAAACAGACAGAGAGAGAAACAGAGAGAAACTGTCTAGAAACAGTTCTAGACATTAGCCATTAATCAGATCTGGCTGCGTTTGCAGTGGGAGTACACAGGGATGGGTGGCCTTGGGGGAGAAGTAAGGAACTAGTTAGGAGAAGGGAGGAATAAGGGTAGGAATTGAAAAGGAGACTGAATAGGGGTGTGTGAAATGTTGAAAGCTGAGTGAAGTTTAAAGTGTTGGGATTTTCTCGTGGGGCCCCAGGGTGGGGGTGTAAGGAGAATCCACTCATGCCTCCGTGGCTCCCACGAGCCTTCAGAGCATCTGCTGCTTCCCACAGAGCAGGACTTCGGGACAGAAGACCCTGCAAGCTTGGCTTCAAAGAGTGGGCTGTAGTCAAAAACGTCTAAAAGCTGCTAAATTGTTCTACACTTACTAATTAATTCTGTTTCTTTCTAACCCTAGTTCCTTTCCACCAGGAGACCAGTGAGAAAGTGACATACGGCAGGACCCTAGCTTCAGATTTCTCCTTAGAACAAACGCCAGTCCTCCAGTTGAGTAAATTCAACCACAGGTCCAGTAGGTTTGCCAGGGGTGGCTCCATGACCATGCTTCTGGAGGACAGTCAGCGGAGCCCAGTCTCCTTAAGTGACTCACTTCCCCAAACGCTAGGCTTCAATTTTTGCGTAGGGAAAACAAGGGGGATTATGGTAATGTTTGATTTCTTAAATTGATTGGTGAGTGCCCTTGTGTATTATCCTTTGTATATTATATATATGTGTGCTCAGTCCCTCAGCTATGTCTAACTCTCTGCAGCCCCATGGACTGTAGCCTGCTAGGTTCCTCTGTCCACGAGATTTCCCAGGCAGGACTTGCTGGAGCGGGTTGCTATTTCCTACTCCAGGGGATCTTCCTAACCCAGGGATGAACTCCCGTCTCCTGCATTGGCAGGCAGATTCTTTACCACTAAGCCACCTGGGAAGCCCATGTTATATGCAGAGAGAGGTTGTTTTGTAAGTATGCAATATTTAATAGACATTCATTAATAATTAGGGGTTAAATTCAGTGACCACAATTCTTTGCCACCTCTGAAAATCTAGTTTGCTCCAGTATAGACTTTGGCCAGTGTCATTGAAATAATTGCTCAAGATGAGATCATGAATGACATCTCAGAGGGTGCAGTGTGGGAAGAGCTCTGGCTTTGGAGTCAGACTGAGTTTGGCATCCTAGTTCTGTGATGACCTTAGATAAGTTACTTTGATAAATTCTTCATTGACAAAATAGGGATAATATCTATCCTGTAAGAAAGATCATGTATATTTATAAAGCATCTACTATAGAGATTGATACATAATAGGTGCTCAATAAATAATCAATATTTTAGTGCAGATACTAATAGAAGGTACTGAAATTAAAACACCAGTGGTATATGCTTGAAAGGAGTTGGTGAGAATTCTGCAGATGAGATAGAAATTAAACAAAGCTTTCCAGCAAGAAGTAGGATGGAGTGTGGTATGTTTCAAGCAATTTTGTTCAACAAAAATTTATGAAATAAAACACTAGGTATAAATGGGAAAACAGGATATAATTCTTGTTCCCCAGAAGTTCAGAGTCTAGTGAGAAAGACAGACATATAAACAGATCAGTTTCATGTGACATGACATTACAAGAGCTGGGAGAGAGGTAAGCACAAAGTGTCAAGGAATAGCCAACCAACTGGACGGCTCTAAGGGAGAAATTAAAACCTAGTTTAAAGGAAGCAAGAGAAATGTTAGAGGAATCTGTGTTCAGTAAAATTTTCACAGAAGAGCCTGAGGTTGTTCTGATGATCTGAGGAGCTCGTTCAGTGACAGATGGAAGGCGGGCATTTCAGGGAGGAGGGAACAACATAAGTAAAAGCACGGAGGTCAGAAATAACTAGATGTCCAAAACTTCAAGTCTTTTGGAATCACGCAGTTCCCAGTGACGGTGTGGTGTGGAAAATGAGGCCAGGGAGGCAGGCAGGGTCAGCTCATGGGCGTCCATATGCCACACTGAGAAACAGTGGGGAAACTGTGAGAGCCCAAGAACAGAGATAACTGAACAAATGGTGCAGGGACAACAGGAATATCAAAGAATGAAGTTGAGGGAAGCTGTTTGGTAGTTCCTCAAAAAGCTAAATATTGAACTCCCATCAGTTCAGTTCAGTTGCTCAGTCGTGTCCGACTCTTTGTGACCCCATGAACCGCAGCATGCCAGGCCTCCCTGTCCATCTCCAACTGCCAGAGTCTACCCAAATCCATGTCCATTGAGTCAATGATGCCATCCAACCATCTCATCCTCTGTCGTTAGGGTCCTTTCAAATGAGTCAGCTCTTTGCATGAGGTGGCCAAAGTATTGGAGCTTCGGTTTCAACATCAGTCCTTCCAATGAACACCCAGGACTGATCTCCAGGATGGACTGGTTGGATCTTCTTGCAGCCCAAAAGGACTCTCAAGAGTCTTCTCTAGCACCACAGTTCAAAAGCATCAATTCTTCATGCTCAGCTTTCTTTATGGTCCAACTCTCACGTCCATACATGACCACTGGAAAACGATAGCCTTGACTAGATGGATCTTTGTTGACAAAGTAATGTCTCTGCTTTTTAATATGCTGTCTTAAGGTCTAGCAATTCCACTCTTAAGTATATACCCAAGAAGAATTGAAAGCAGGGACTCAAACAGGTACTTGTACGCCCATGTTCGTAGCAGTGTTATTCACAGTGGCCAAAATGTGGAAACAACCCAAGTGTGCATCAATGGATGAATTGATATATAAAATGTGATAGATACATACAATGGGACAGTATTCAACCGTAAGAAGGGGTGAAATTCTGATACCTGCCACAACACGGATAGACCTTGAAAAGTGAAAGTGTTAGTCACTCGATCATGTCCCACTCTCTGCGGCCCCATGGACTGCAGCCCACCAGGCTCCTCTGTCCCTGGGGATTCTCCAGGCACAAATATTGAAATGGGTTGCCATTCCATTCTCCAGTCTTTGGAAACATGCTAAATAAAGTAAACTAGATACAAAAGGTCAAATATTACATGATTCCACTTATATGAGATATCTAGAAGAGACATTTATAGAGAGAGAAAGTAGATTAGAATTCATCAGGGGCTGGACGTTCAGTTATTGCTAAATGATGATGGGGTTTATGTTTGGGGTGGTGAAGATTCTGGAAATAGATAGTGGTTGCCCAAGGCCATGCAGCTAGTCACAGTAGAGCTGGCATTCCCAAAGCCAGGATCACCGGTCTCCTAAGTCCATGCTCTGTCTCCTTTAGTGTGTCTCCTCTCCTGGGACAACGAGCACCAGAGAATGGGCAGAGGGCAAGGCTGGGGATCTGTTCACCTGCAGCGGTAACCACTCTGCATGCACGAAACCTAGGGAAGCCCTCCCTCTCTTTCCCTCCACCACACTGTGCGCATCCCTCAACACTCCACTCTTCTGAATGCCAGTACATGAGCTCTTATGACTCATTTGGAACTCAGATCAGGGTGGGCAACATTGTTTTTACTTCTAAATTTGTACTTTATGCCCAATCCCACCAACAAAAAATGGAGTCAGGAGTTAAGGGACAGGCTTCCAAAGATTCATTAACCTCTACAATTGTAAGCACATTTTTTATATATCTGTGCATTTTTTTCTGGGTTATAGGGCTTAGGTGTCACCATTTCTGATAAGCCTCCAAAAGTTATGAATGTTGAAATGAGGGTCCATGTCTCTTTTCAGTTCCCAGTACTTAGCAAGCATACCTCGCCTGCTCTAGATGCTCATCAGATGTTCAGGCTGTGGGAAAACTAGGAACGTGTTGATTGGGGAACATTCTAGAAGTGGTTGACGAGTGGAAGGCGGAACTGGGCAGCTTCCTGCTTTGAAAGCAGAGACACAGTGTAGGTTTGGGCAGCTCAAGTGTTACTTCTCCTTTGAAGTGATCCCTAGTCTGTATGGCAGAGCCTATTCTTCCCTCCTCTGTGCTCCGCAGGAGAGACTGCAAAGGAGCCAGAGAGAGAGTAACTGGAGAGAGGGCGGTAGCCTTCAAAAGTGAGAGCGAGAACAGAGAGAAACGGCCAGCAGAAAGGGAGGGAGAAGGAGTCTCCCTTCCTTTCCATGTGCCTGAGAATGAAAAAGAGGACGTGTCTGATCAGGTCTGGGGGAGAGAGAGCGCCAGGCAGGGGGACCGCAAGAGAGAGAAGAGGGAGCTGGAGCCCAGGGAGTGGGACCAGGAGTGAGCAGCGGGGAGAGGGTGTGGGAGAGACAGCAGAGGGGAGTAGGGAGAGAGCGCCTCTGCGTTAACTGGAGTAGCCAGTCAGGGTCCATGGGAGGAGGACAAGGGGGCGAGAGGGAGGGGGGAATATTATTTAAGAGGAGAGGTGAGTGTGAGGGGGTGGGGGGAGGGCAGCTGTGAGCACGGGGGTGGGAAAGGATGAGGTTGAAGGGCTAGCAACAAGAATGGGAAAACCAGGGGCTGGGGGCAAAAATCAACAAGACAGAAGAGGAGTGCAGAAGCCAAGATTGAGGCGAAGAAGAGAGGAGGGAGAGGCCTGCTTGGGAGCAGAAGGAACGGGCAGACGGGCAAGAGAGTTCAGGAAACAGACTGTGTTGCTGAAGTCAGTCTCTCTCTCTCTTTCTCCCTCTGTCTTTCTCTTTCCCTCTCTCTCTTTCTCTCTCCCTCTCTCTCTCTCGCTCTCTCTCTCTCTCTCTCTCTCTCTTTCTCTCTCTCTTTCTCTTTCCCTCTCTCTCTTTCTCTTTCTCTCTCTCTTTCTCTTTCTCTTTCCCTTTCCCTTTCTCTCTCTCTTTCTCTTTCCCTCTCTCTTTCTCTCTCTCTTGCTCTTTTTCTTTCCCTTTCTCTCTCTCTCTTTCTCTTTCCCTCTCTCTCTTTCTCTTTCTCTCTCTCTTTCTCTTTCTCTTTCTCTTTCTTTCTTTCTCTTTCTCTCTCTCTCTCTCTCTCTTCTCTTTTCTTTCCCTTTCTCTCTTTTTTCTTTCCCTTTCTCTCTCTCTTTCTCTTTCCCTCTTTCTCTTTCTCTTTCCCTCTCTCTCTTTCTCTTTCTCTCTCTCTCTCTTTCTCTTTCTCTTTTTCTTTCCCTTTCTCTCTTTCTCTTTCTTTCTTTCCCTTTCTCCCTCTTTCTCTCTCTTTCTCTTTCCCTCTCTCTCTTTCTCTTTCTCTCTCCCTCTCTCTCTCTTTCCCTCTTTCTCTTTCCCTT
This sequence comes from Ovis aries, assembly GCF_016772045.2. Lineage (NCBI taxonomy): Eukaryota > Metazoa > Chordata > Mammalia > Artiodactyla > Bovidae > Ovis > Ovis aries. The sequence continues at coordinate 234,307,921 of NC_056055.1, forward strand.
TCCCTCTCTCTCTCTCTCTCACATGGGGAGCAGCTGCTATCTTGCCTGTGCAGTTTTTCCATAAACAAATGCCCTGCTGTCTTTAGAATGTTGTCTTCTTTTATTTCTCATCAAAAATTCAGTGAGCACTGTGCCCAAGATCTGCCCTGGCCACTGCAAAAACACAAGCCAAGCCTGACCACTCAGGATGTAGACTGCCCCCTCCTTTATTTGCTGTGGCCTCTGCCTTGTTTCATTTTGTTTATGTCTATAAGTATACTACTTCCGTTGAGATTTCCTAGGGTGGGACGCAAAGCAAGAACTGAAACCCAATTCTGGTCAACAGTTTGGAAAAGGGAGGTGGGCATTGAACTAAAAGAAGACTTTGAGATTCTGTGGGCTATTCCAAGTTTGAACATAACTCTCATTTACTGATTTGTTGCTTGGTAAGCCTCCTAATTCCAACAGAGACTCATCTCTACAACTAGGTTGTCAGTTTCTGCAAGATCAGAAGTATGCCTTCTGTCCCTTTCTGTCAAGCCAACCCTTCCTTCCATGGAACATAAGGTAAATTTCAACTGAGCAGAGCACAGGAAATGCTTGTTGGCTTTGCTGTCTCATCAGCCTGCACCACCATTATCATCATGAGCATTCTTAATGAGTGAGTGGCCAAAATGAGTCCTAGAGCTGCGTGCGGTTCAGGACAAAGGGAATTCATGGAGGGCGGCTTTGCCCTGTGGCTGTAAAAGCAGACATAGAAATTAGGAGAGGGCCTTCCCTAGCAGTCCAGTGGTTAAGACGCCACATATCCAGTGCAAGGGGGCGCAGGTTCAATCCCTGATCTGGGAAATTGGATCTCACATGTTTTGTTTGTTTGTTTGTTTGAGTGTGGCAAAACCTTTACTGACAGCTCAAACCTCAGTAGACATCAGAAAATTCATACAGGAAAGAAATTATTTAAATGTGAGATATGTGACAAAGTCTTCAGCCGAAGTGCACACCAGGGTCTCACATGTTGTACAGCATGGCCAAGAAATTTTTTTAAAAGAATAAAATTAAATTTTAAAAAGCTAGGGGAAATCACTGCTTAAGGACCAGGTCATGAGTATTGTTTGCTTTGCCTTGGAAGCCATAGGCCTCTGAACTTCAACTTGTTGCCTTCCACTGGGAGTAACCTGGAATTCCTCACCTCCAATCTTCCTGTCTTTGAGCCTTCACCCATACTTTTTGCAGCCCATAGTAAAACTTACCCAGTCTGAGAACAGCATCCTGAGGAATGCTGACAACCCCCAAACTAAGCATGTTGGGAAGAAGATGGCAGGGCGTTATTAACGACTATTTTAGTTCTTTACACTAAGGTTCTCAATATGTTATTATTTTCTTCATTTATTAAGTTGGCATAATCCTGAAGCAGAGAATTGAATTCTATGATAGAATGACCAAGAAGTGTGGTTTTTAGATATAGGGAGGAGTGGGTAGAAGGAAAGCTGATACACACACATATATATTAGGATTTTTAGGAATAGCATGAAAGAAGAAAAAGAGAGGAACTTGACCTGAGACCTGGGCATGACTTTCCCCAACTCCTTCCTTTTTCTCAGTTCTTCTCCACTCCCAATCACATTGCCTTGAAGGGATGCACAGCTTCCAGTTCTGAATCCCAAGCATACAATGGTCCCTGAAGGAATTTCTGCACTTCTGTCCTTAGTGCCCAGGATAGAAGTTCCAGGAGACTCTGCCAGTTCCACCGTGGAAGAGGACCGATCTGTTGGAAATGGACAGTGGGAACCAGGCTGGGGACAGTTTTAATAAGCGCAACAGCCAGTGAATAAGGAACTCTCAGTATATGCTCGACTCCCCACTTAGCACTTTGTATCGTTAATATCCTCCCAGCAATCCATACAGTCTTGTGTCTGCCAGATTAAGACAGAAGGTTAGAGAAGTGTGACTTGCCAAGGCTTCCCAGCTGGTGAGTGACAGAGCCAGGACTCAAACCCAAGTCTCTCTGACTCCAAAGCCTGTGGTTTTCACCTCATTGCTCAATGTGGTGTCCTGCTCAGCATAGACTGGGGAGCACTCGCTGAGTACTTTGGGAAGGAAACAGACTCCAAACATACTCAAAGCTCTTCTGTCTTGGCAAACAAGACAAATACTACAGTTTATTTTATTGCCTCTTTCTTTCATTCTGTTCTCTCTAGATTTTTTGATCCCATTTCTTTTAAGAACTGCCTGTGTAAATACAGACAAGTAATAATTTCTCTGATGTTCAGTTTCTCCACCCCACTGATGAAGAGGTTGCTGGTGCGAAGGATGCTCCCTAAGATTACATGGGCTCCCTAAGGAACCCCATCATAGGGGATCCTCCGTGGCTGTCTTTCACCTCCCCGAGCAGAATAACAGGTCACAGGGTTTAGATTCAGGCTGACCTGATTTCACATCTCGCCTTGAGAGCCTTGTCCTGATGGCAGGGGTGGCTCAAGACCTCGGTTCAGAAGAGGTCCCACCACAGGCTGGGGGAGACAGATGCCTACTTGTGCGTTCTCTGGTTAGTTAAGCATTTCCCTTCTGCCTGTTTACTCCCAGCACCTGCCTGCTCATCCGCTACCTGAGCACCCTGACTGTGCCATCCCATAGGCCATGGAGAACGAGCTGCCGGTCCCCCATACATCTAGCAGCGCAAGTGTCACCAGCAGTGCCAGCGGCGGCGGCAGCAGCAGCAGTGGTGGCAGTGGCCGGCCCACGGGTCCCCAGATTTCTGTGTACAGCGGAATACCTGACCGGCAGACTGTGCAGGTAAGATGCCACCTGACTACTCATTAACCAGGAGGACGTGTTGGCGTGGTCCGGTCAGACAGCCGGGGTGCCAAATCAAGAATGGGCACAAGGGTGTATGTTAGTGGCAGATATCTGTGCATCACTGGAGAAGCAGTGATGCGAGATGGGTTCCCTCAAGGAGGTCCGGGGAGAGTGGAAATACTTAGCAGAGCTGGAAAATTCCCTTTCTTACCTGGTGACTCAGACCCCACAGGATCATTTGGGGAGGAGATGCGCATGAAATTATTAAGGGCTGACAAGTGAAACTAGCAAACAGAAAAAAATGATCAGGATCAGCTCAGCTGCAACCTAGACCCACTATCTAAGTGACCATTGCCCCAAGACAAATCTAAGTCTCTCACACACAGGACCAAAGAGGACCCCCAAACAACCCTTTGTCTTTGCAGCCTTCTGCATTCTTCCCTAAAGCAGTGGTTTGCAAAATGTCACCCGTGAGGCCTTCTGGGTGACTACACACTCCTCCAAAATGCAGTCATGACCACACATTGCCTGCCATCTGCCACGCACCCCATGCTGTCCAAAGCATTTTGCCTATTTATCTTCTCCTCCAGCTGGGAGGAGGGTTCTTATTAGGCACAGTTCTATAGTTGAGAAAACTGAGGCTCAGAGAAAGTGGTGTCTTATCCAGGGTCATGCAGGTAAAGACAAAAATGCTGAACCTGATTCTCACCCTCCACCCCCACCCCAAATCTGTGTTCTTATTCCCTACAATGTCTGGTTGAAGTTCCTGGATAAAATAGGCAGAAAAGAAAGACCTCAGCGGAGAAATGTGTTTTCTGATGGCTTCGCCGTTGCAGTTTGAGTGTACCAGATGAGTGTCCTTACCCTGCTTTGGCCCTAGGCCCAGATTAGGGGATGGAGAGGAAGCCACAGCAGATGGTGGGAGAGCCCGAGAAGTCTAGCTAGGGCAGACCCCATCAGATACTCTGGAATCTTTCCTCTCCTAGCTGTCTCTGCCTCACACTTATTAGCACCATGCTTCCATCCTTGCCGCCTCCTGCAGAGCCTCCTCCCTTGGGCCCTTTGCACATGAGTATTTTAGCATGTTTCTAGCTGCGGACATTAGGAGGTGCCCTCCTGCCCCTCCTGCCTCTCACCACAATTCCAGGCAAAAGGGATGTGAGATTTCTGCTCTGGCAAATGGAGTGACCCGAAGTTGTGTTCTGCACCCAAGTAGGACCGATGGGGTCCCTCCTACTTCCATTCGTTCACATCCTCCAGGGAGGAAGAGTCTGTCTCTACCACTGCTATCTGGATGCTGGGAGGTGCTTTTAGGAGTCTAAGGGAAATAGAAAGGCTAGATAAAGGGAACAGGAGAAAGAATTATGGGGAGAACAAGGTATAAGAAGAACTGAATGCATGTAAAGCAGGAACCTGAGGGGAAAGTGCACTGAAGGAAGCGTATGGAGGAGATGGTATGTGGAAAGGGTGTCTGGGGAGACCCCAGAGCCCATGGAGAATCTGTGATATCAGCCTATTTTTATAAAACCCCCAATCTGAGCCCCAAGGTGATTTTGTCCAAGAGCTACCAGCCCCTGGAAATCACTCTGAGCCAAAGAGAGCTAGACTGGAGGCTCACTGCCAGGGGGCAGAACCCAGGGCAGGAGCAGCCCTGTAACCAAGGGATTCAGCAGAATAAGGGTAGGAAGTGGGCCAAAGCCTGGCCAGGGCCCAAGTAGGGCACCCCCCACCCTGGGAAAATGGCAGGAGAGTGAACAGGTAAGAAGAAAGGAGGATAGAGAAGAAGATACAGGGTCTCAGGGCTGGAAGACAGGTGTTCACTTTTCCTTCTTCCTGAGGGTAGAGGAGAGGCTTTGAGGAATGGGAGAGTGGGAGAGTGTGGCTCAACCAGTCCCATCTGAAAAGAGGGAATAGCAGTAAGACTAGTGGGAGATGGTAGCTCGAGAAAGGGAGCAATGGAGAGAAGGAGGGAGAAAGTAAAAGAGGAACACAGCACCCTACGGCTGCAGCAGCATCCTTGTACTTGTAGCATCTCTGTGGCTGTAGCATCCCTGCTCTGCAAGGCCAGAGAGACAGTCTCCTGAGGGACCAGTAGGACCTCTCAGCAGCTGGGGGCAGACCCTGCCAGGAGGGGGTTGCCCTTGGACAGATTCTGGTTTGGCTGGCTGGACTAGGCCCCCACTTCCAGCCTGTCTCTCTTTCTCCCCATCCCTTTCCCCCCTCTGCCTTGTTGAGCTTCGGTTCGCTCTGTCATCATCACCCCTGTGGTCCTGTTACTCTCATCTGAGGCTGCAGAGTGGTGGAGAGGGGTACCTAACAAGCCTGCCATAGGACCCAGTGGCACAGATCTCCTGTCTCCTGACCTGAGGGTTGTTGGAGGGGCATGTGCCGCCCATATCCAGACAGAATAGGGAGTGTGTACCCTGAAGAGAGATGGAGATAGATCAGGTGGGAATGTGTGGAGCTGTGCAAACAGCCATCTCCCCTGCTCCCTGGCGAGTGGGGATCACAGACCTGGCCATTTGCGGGGAGGTGTTGGAGCAGGCCTGGCCGCAGAAGGGGCTCTTCCCTCCCCGGCCCCACCCTCCACAGGTGATCCAGCAGGCCCTGCACCGGCAGCCCAGCACGGCGGCCCAGTACCTGCAGCAGATGTATGCAGCCCAGCAGCAGCACCTCATGCTGCAGACGGCGGCCTTGCAGCAGCAGCACCTCAGCAGCGCCCAGCTCCAGAGCCTGGCGGCCGTGCAGCAGGTGAGACCGAGGATGCCACCAAAGGAAGCAGGGGAAGAGGCAGGTGCCCCGCCCCTCCCACACATTCTCTGACTGCCTCCTCACGGCACCCCTGTGGAGCAGGCACCACTGTCATCTGCATCCTTCAGCAGATGAGGAGAGAGGCTCTGGGCGGCTCAGACCTCCCCCGGGGTCCACAGAGCTCTCGAGCAGAGCTGGCCTTGCTCAAGGGGGGACTGCCTGCCTCACCACAGCTCCGCACTGCAGGGAGGGGACTGAGGGTGCACGAAGGCGTCCACAGAAGGCCGTCACCCATGCAGCCCACCCGTCTGCCCTCAGTGGCTGAGAAGACCTCAGTCTTCAGTCAACAGAATGCTTATGCACCTACTGTATGCCAGAGTTCATGTCAGCCCCGGGTGCACCGTGGACCCTGTCCTCCTGGAGCTTGTGGTGGGGAGGCAGCAAGTACACAGAAACCCACATAGACGAGAAAGCAAAGTAGCTAAATATCAGACTGCTGACAAGCTCTCCCAAAGAGGAGAGTAACAAGGAGGCCCACCTTAGTCTGGGGGTGGGTGGGGACCTATCTGCTGGAGGAACGGTGAGTGAATGAATGGATGCCTGCTGGAGAAACGGTGAAAGGAGGAGAGGAAGCTGGCCAAGGGGAGGGCACAGGCTGGATGTTCCAGACAGTCTGTGCCCAGCTCACCATGTGGGAGCCTGTGAGCAGGGTATAACAGAGGGGGGCGGGGTGAGGGGCTGAAGAAAGTTGGAAACATGGGTGATGGTCTAGCTGACAGCTGGAGTGCTTCTGTGTAAATGCTCGGCCTCGTGTAAGCCTTTCGGCAATCCTGCAGGCAGTCCCCACTGTATAAAAGAGGAAGCCGAGGCACTTGCTTGAGGCCCCGTAGATGGGCCAGAGTAAGGACATGACTCCTCATCAGTGCCCTGCAGTGCATCCCATGGTGGGTGAGGGCCAAGGGACTGGCTGGAGGAGATCTGGGCCTCAGTGACAAGGATTCTTCTTTCCCAGGCAAGCCTGGTGGCCAACCGACAAGGGAGCACTTCAGGCAGCAGTGTGTCCGCACAGGCCCCTGGCCAGTCATCCTCGGTGAGTAGGGTGGGGAGCAGTAGGCCAAGCCCACGGTTCCAAGACCACTTCCTTCCTCTTTGCCCAAAATGCTCATGAGCCTCCTGATGCAACGGTGGTGAATCCTCAGTCATGTAGAATCATGGCTGGAATCCATTACTCTTGCCAGAAAAAAAATGTGTGCCACTTTCTAATTTCGGTTAGTAACTCCCTGTCATCTTTACACTGTCAGGGCTCCCAGTTCATGGCTCAGCCCCCTTCCAACAGCACTGCACACAGGCCAGAGACGCAGCAGGGCTGAGGGGAGATCCAGGACCCAGGGATCAGAGCTGGTCCTAAAGAAGGCTGAGTCCACCAAGGAACAGGGGAGGTGGAGAGAAAGAAGTGGATGAGGGGTGCAGAGTTAAGCCACAGAAGCACCCGTTTCCTACTGCACGTGTCTCTCTCCCCAGATCAACCTGGCAGCCTCCCCAGCAGCAGCCCAGCTCATCAACCGGGCACAGAGTGTCAACTCGGCCGCAGCCTCGGGCATCACCCAGCAGGCTGTGCTTCTGGGCAACACGTCTTCTCCAGCCCTGACTGCAAGTCAAGCACAGATGTATCTCCGGGCACAGATGGTGAGTCCCCAGCCTGGGCCATGGCTCAGGTAAGCCAGGAGGACAGAGGCAGAGAAGTTGGGAGCTGGGCGATTAAAGAAGGGTGGCAATTAGAGAAAGGTGGGAAAGAAGCACCAGGTGGACAGTTGGTAGGAAAGCAGGGATGACATAAAGAAGGCGGCCTGGAAGGCTGACGGGAGCTTTGATATTGGCTCCATGACTCAAAGAAAGGTAGGGTTCCAGGCCAAAATTAAGTTACCCATGATGCCTCCTTTCCTTTCCCTCGGAGAATGAAACAGAATTATCCTCCTCTTACCAGAAACCACTCCCTAAAATTAGTTACAGTAGGGGACCCACGGGTCTGTGCCCAGGTGGTCTGTCCCCTCAGACACGTGAGACAAGCAACTGCACAAACATCCGAGTACCCTGCGGAAGTGGGGTCTCAGTCCGCTGGGGCTGTCCTGCAGGGATTGGCCACTAGTTCAAGGCCAAGAGTGCATTCCAGCCCAGGTGGTGAAGGCGGCCGCCAGCTCCAGAAACTCTGTTGCCGCCACTGCATTCCCAGCCGGGCCTCCATTCCCATCAGGGCCACCCAGTCAAGCATCCATCAGGTGGGCTTGCTTGGGCCGAATGCACTCAGGACGGTATCAGCCCTCCACACACATACCTAGAGTCCCGCCTTGACACCTGTCCCTAAGAGGTACAGAGGCCATAAGAAGCTGAGGGGTTCCTAAAATAAGCAGACTTTCCCAGGAAAGCAGCAGGATTTGTTCACCCAAGGAAGCAGGCAGGTCTAGGTCTAGGTCTAGATTGGGCTCAGCCCACTCTGAGTCTGGTCTCCCAACCCTGCTCTGAATTGTTCTCTCTCCAGCTCCTTGACATGCCATCCTAAAGGCTGTACGGCCCCAGCCCTCGTTTAGTTTTTGTGGCCAGAGCTTGACACTGGGAGCTTTTCTAGTTCTGCTCCAGTTCTTGACTCTGAACTCACTGAGGTGCAGCTCCTTTCCTGGGGAATAGCCTCAGACACCCATGGGGACCAGACTTCCACTTCTCCAGGGAGCTAGACAGCCCATGTGACACCACCCACACCTGCTCTGTCTTCAGTTTACCCCACCCCTTCTCTGGCTCAATTGCACCCGCTGGAGCCCTAGAGCCTGGCCACCTCCCTCCCCAAAGTGGGGTGCCCTCGCTCAGAGGAGCAGATGTGCCGTCATATACATGTCCAGAGCTGGACTCGCAAGGGTGGGAGTGTCGCACAGAGACCCTCAGTCCCTACGCGCCGTGCAAGGAGATATAGACACGAGTACAGCTTGGTTTCTCTTGGTTCCTTTAGCACTGTTGTCTCTGCTCATGCATGTACACACACACACACACACACACACACACACACACACACACACACACACACACACACACACACAGCCTAATCTAAATTTGACTAAAAAGTGGCCAAAAGAATCTAATCTGATCCTTTCTGGCAGAAAGTCCTGTTCTGACCCACACCTAGAGTCCAGAGCAGGTTAGATTTTTTTTTTTGATTTTTATCTTGTATTGGGGTATAGCTGATTAACAGACAATGTTGTGATGGTTTCAGGTGAACAGCGAAGGGACTCAGTCATACATACACGCGTATCCATTCTCCCCCAAACTCCCCTCCCATCCAGGCTGCCACATAACTTGCAGGTGAGATTTAGAACATGGTTCCAGGGCATCTGTCTCAGCCCAGGGGCCCTGCTCCCCAGGATGCTGCAGAGAGGGACTTGAGGGTGTCTGGCCATCATTATTGGTCCCTTCTCTGGGGTGAGCTCTTAGCAGAGGCTTCTGAAGTACACCTGACTTGGTGCAACCCCAGGACAGCACCCTAGCTCTGGCCCTTCCCTGCCTGGCCTGGATCAGGACTTGAGGGGGCTCTTGAGATTTTCAGGAGGCACCCCTGGACTCTCTCCCTCTCCCACCTCCCCCACGTCCTCCCCCCAACCCCGTCTGCTCCCTGGCTGAGCTGTCGTGTCCTGTGGCTGAGCCCACATTGGGCAGGTAAAAGGCACCTCGTTTCCTGTGATTCCAGGCCCAGCCAGGTAACCTGGTGCAGGTAGCTAGGAGCCTAGGCGGCACTGTTCCTTTGTCCCCTCAGCTCATCTTCACGCCCACGGCCACCGTCGCTACCGTGCAGCCTGAGCTCGGCACTGGCTCCCCCGCCCGGCCCCCCACCCCTGCCCAGGTGAGGATTCCATGCTTGTGGGCGGGCAGGGGGGTGGGGACCCCTGCCATGGGGGCAATGATGCTGGGTCTGGGCCTGAGCCCTGGAAGAGCTTTGAACGTCTCGGGGTGCTCCAGGAAAGCAGGTGGGAGACGGCGTCCCATTACCCCTAGACTCACTCCTTGACTCCTCGCTGAGAAGGCCTCGGCCACTCCGGACCCTGCTTCGGGCCCTGACCACAGGGCAGGAGCAAGTGTGATTGCCAGAACCGGTGGCCCTCACTACCTTATACCCTCCCCAGGATGAGCTCTGATGTCATTGCTTTTTAAGAGGAAAATTCCACTCTGATTACACATGTTAGCAGCTCTAGGAATCAGGAAAAACGGCATGGAAGAGGGAGCAAGGATGAGTCCTAGGTCCCTTCTTTCTGCTGGGAGCACACAGACACAGCTGTGGCTGTAAAGATTCTGTGGGTGGTGGGGAGGAACCAGCCCCATCTAAGGGATAGGGGTCAGACGCGAGTCTGGCACAGCCTCCGTGTGTCCAGCAGAGGGTGCCAGGGACCAAGTTGAGTCAGCCTGGCCGTGCTGATGTGTAAACCCTATCCTCAGGACAGGATAATCCTTCACCTGGGAGACCTTGCTGGTCGATTCACTTTCACTTTTGCCCTGGCCTTTCCCAGTGTGGGAAGCCCCATGCCCTGCCATGATTCTTTCTAAGTGGTACGCAGCCCATCCTGATAGATTGGGGGAGGAGGGGAGGTAACAGAAGGGAGAAGCAGCCCCAGCCTCCCTTCCCCAGTCTGCCCCAGCCAAGGCAGACATCCCTGCTCAGAATTTGGTTTCTTCTGCAGATGAATCCAATGACCAGCACACTGTCTGTCCCCTTTAGAAACTCTGCTCCTGGTTTCTCCTTCAGCCCCTTGTCTCTTGTCTCTCTCTTTCTTTCCGATCTAACAGCTCACTCTCACGTTCAGCATTCCTGGATCCGTCCCTAACTCCTTCCCTGTCTGAACTATGTGTCGGCATTGCTCATACCCACATTCTCTGGACTCCTACAGACCCCTCTTTTCCAGGTACAGAACTTGACCCTCCGATCACAGCAGACACCAGCTGCAGCAGCCTCGGGCCCTACCCCCACCCAGCCTGTCCTGAGCAGCTTGGCCCTGAAGCCCACGCCAAGTGGTAGCCAGCCTCTGCCTACCCCATCACAGGGCAGAAACACTGCTCAGGGTTCCCCTGCAGGTGCCAAGTCTGGCACAACCGACAGTGTGACAGAGCCACTCAAGAGAGGAGACAGCAACGGCAGTGTGCCCGGGAGCTTGGAGGGCCGGGCTGGGCTCAGCCGGATGGTGCCCGCCGTGGCTACCCACCCGCTCATTGCACCAGGTAAGCACTCCAGGAGGAAGGATCCTATCCCTGAAAACTCAGAAGGACGATGGGTCAGGGGGAAATTTTCACACTCTCCTATTTCCCATGGGCAAGATAAGGTGTCAGCCGTGGATCTCTCTTTCCCCTTTTCTACAGTCTTGAGATGTTCTCCAGCTCCAGAGTCTATTTCATGCTTCTCGTCCAGCTTTAAAGAAGGAAGCCATGTTAGTGGAAACAAATGGGACCTTCTTTTTCTTTTTTTTAAGAGGAGAACCTTGTTCATATAAATGGTCCATCATTTAATTTTCTTTTATTTGGCCACACCATGTGTCATGCCGGATCTTAGTTCCCCATCCAGGGATCGAACCTGTGCCCCATGTAGTGGGAGCACAGAGTTTTAACCACTGGACCACCAGGGCAATCCCAAATAAGACCTTCTTCACAATGGGTACCATGATTCTCAGGGTACCAAATCATAGCTCTTCACCTAGGCAGTGGAGGTTTGGCAGTTACACTATTTTGTAATTCTCTAAGAGTCAGCAAAAAAAAGGACAGGGGCTAGCCAGAGGCATGTAAGAACCACACAGGGAGATGAGGAAGTGAGAAGTTTATTTTCTCGTCACTCAACAGACATTTGTTGACTAATATGCATCGGTTATGTTGCCAGTTCCGGGGGTGCCGAGATAAATAAGACATGGGCCCTGCCTCCCAGGTGGGCAGGGTCTGGAGAGACAGATGAGTACAGCCTGTCATAGATGTTAGCTCTGAGCCCTGGAGGATCACAGAGGCACCATCTAGCCTGAGGGAGAGGAGCCAAGAAAGGTTTGCCAGTAAGAGTGGTACTCAAGAATAAATCTTGCAGATTAAAAAAGTAATAATCTAGCAGATTATTTATGAGGCAAATTATATGAACAGGATGAATCAGTATTCCCTAGGGCTAGATTCTCCCTGCTGCTAAAATTCTCCCAGCGCTGCCTACTGAAGGCAATCCTTGATGAGGAAATCTGCCAGCAGCCCTGGAGGCCAGACTAATCAGTCTCGGGAAGACCAGGCTCTCATAGCACAGAAATGTAGTGATGGACCATGTGACCTTGCATTACAGATAGAGTCACCCTGGTCACATCCCTGAAATAACGACTCCCACTCTGTCCTCACCCAGACCATTTTACCGTCCAGTCTAACCTGCGTTTTAATTTTTCTTGAGAGCCTGCTTGGTGCTTGTTACTAGATAACCGCAATGATCAAAATGTGATTTCTCACCTAAAGGAGGGTGCAATCAAAAGAAGGGAGATAGATTCTTAAGCAAATCCATTTGATTTCATAATTGCCATTGTAGGAGTAAGTGTGAGGTACGGGCGGGGGGGGGCCTAGATGGACACCTCTGTGCCAGGCAGGATGGATCAGAGATGCTGTCCCCCCAGGGAAATGGCACTGGATATTGAAGCAGGAGTCATTTCCCCAACAAAAGAGGGGAAGACATTCTGGACAGATCACAGAGGCATAGGTAGAGCCTTGCGATGTGAGCTGCGAAGAGCCTGAATTCAAGTCCTTTATTCACCCTCTGGAGGCTTCAAGGACAGAGGTGGTCTCTGCCTCCAGTGGACCCTCTGAGCTGAGGCAGGCAGCTTTCTGCAGAAGCTTAACCACCCTGTGACTCTGGGCCTTTCTTCCTGTCTGGCATTGCTTTCTCCAGAGACTAGTCCAGCTTCTTCCTTTTATGGAGAAATAAACCGAGGCTCAGAGGGTAAAGTCTGGGTTGGGGGAGGTGGGGTGTCTTAAAATGAGCTGATATCAGCTGAGACTAAAGCAAGGACCCCAAAATAACATTTCTCCTACCTCCTCATGCCACCTACAAACCATAGAGCAACATCTGCGTTTCAAGACTTCCTGAGAATCCCGTTTCTACCCAGGTCAAAACATAACCCCTGCCTAGATCTAAGCCAGCGCCCACCCCCCAGATTCTAAGGACCCTTCAATGGAAAGACTAGTTCTTAGGTTTCCTCCTAAGGCTCCTAGGCAACCCTGGGGCCTCAAGAAAACTGAACACAAAGGGGACCAGCACTGATAAAAACGTCTGATGTGTATTAGACAACACGCTGGGCTTTTTTATGTACCCCACCTCTTCTGCCTTTCAGAACAACCCCTGTAGATATTTTCATCCATTTTACAGATGAGAAAACCAAAGTTCAGAGTGGTTACCCAAGAAATTACTATAAATATCACTCAAGGTCACATCAGTATTACGTGGCAGAACTGGAAACCAGCTCCACGTCTGGCTGAGTCAGACAGTATGCTCTTAATCATCAAGCCGTGTTTGCCTCTTTCAGCTCTTTTGGGGCTTCCTAGGCCTTTCTTATTCCTGACCCAAAGTTCAGAGAGCCTCGTGGTTCTCAGATTGTTCTGGGTTTTGCAGAGTCTAGCAGAGGGCTCTCTTCTCTTGAGCCTTGATAAAAGGGAAGGCCAGTGAGTTACAGACCAAGGCCCAGGGCCCCAGCTGTGGCCTAAGACTAACAGTATGTGGCTATAGGCAGTACAAGAACTCTGTGGAGCAGCTGTGAGTCGCAGACCACAAAGACTCTCTCCCCAGTGACAGGAATCACTAGGCTTTGCATTGTTCTGCCTCCCACTGTCCCCCCTGTTCTTCACTTCCCCTCCCACCCCTTCCTCTCTGTGGTTCTACTCCCCACCCTCAACAGCCCAAATGGAAGGCAGCGGGGAGGCTTAAGATGCTAACAGATCCTTTTAGGGCTTCTAGAACAAAAAAAAGTCTGAAATAATTCTCCTGACCTGATGGGGGTGGGGAGGGGGTGGCCAGGAGCAGCACCTGCCCTGGGCCGCCACTGTTCCCCAGGCAGGAGGTAACTTCTGGCCTCCTGCCCAGCCAACACACTGTGAATGAACTGCGGGGATCAGAGTGTGTGCGCATGCGTGTGTGTGTGTGTGTGTGTGTGTGTGTGTGTGTGAGTGTGAGAGAGACTGAGAGAGAGGGATTGGGGAGCGGAGTGGCAGGTTTTGTTTGTTATTGAAGCATTTTTTGAGCTGGCTGGCTGGTTGCCCCCAGGGAAAGTAACCAGTGGAGACTTGTGATGGGGGGCAGTGTCGGCGGGGAGGAGAGCAGGAGGAATGTGTTCTCTGGGGGCCGTTCCCTCCCCAGCAGGCAAATGCTGCAGTCCCAGCTGGGACTGCTCCCACTGACAGCTGTTTGGGGGCAAAGCCCCTCCCCCCATGGCAAGCTCCCTGCTGTTCCCGCTCCTGTCACCTTGGCAACGGGCTTCTTTAGGCTCTGCAAATAGAAAAGGTCCCTTATGCCCGGCAAAGGGGTGGGTTGGTGGGTGGGGGGGGGGGGGGGGGGCAGAGAGCAGAGCAGGGAGGTTGGGCCTCGCAGTGTGATGGAAAGACTGAGACTGAACCAGGAGGGCAGAAGAGGGGTCCCCAGAGGCCTGGCCTCCAGAGGAGATGGGGATGGGGGAGGAGCTGGGTCACAGCTCCTGATAAGAGGCTTGGTTCTTGGAGTCCTCATTCTAGTGGCTCCACTCAAGGCCCCTGGACATACACGCAGGCCCAAAGGTGAGAAGAAAGTGGCTGACCAGGAGGGAGATGCTGTCATAAGAGAGCCGTCCAGTCACTAGAAATCCTGGGAGCTTTTCACACAATTGTGCTCCAGATGCCGGTCTTTGTTCTGTCTCTTCGTCCCTCCTCAGGTCTCTGGAAGGAGAGAGAATTCACTGTTGGGAAGGCCTGCCACACAGTGGCTTTGTTTTTACCACAGAGAGGGTTTTGTGTCAGGGAGTAGTGATTCTGTCTGTGAGAAGCTGGACAATGTGACGCGTGCTGATTCCAGGACCCTTGGGTACCATATTACCCTCCCAAAGCACCTGCCAAACTGTGGGGTAGAACACACTTTTGCTGAGGAAGTTCAGTAGAAACGAAAACATTACACGAGGTCCTGTTTTCTGGCTCCAACAATTTTAATGTTAAAATCACGCAACCAATTATGACGATCATTTCAGTTACCCACTGTAGGACCAGATTGAGATTACTAAGCATCTCCTCCTTGTATTAGGTCAGGGTTGGGAGAAGCCAGCAGATATCAGCAGAGAAGTTTTATATTTGTTGAACATTTCTCACCATGGGTGTGCATGTGTGTGAGAGAGAGAAAGAAGAGAGGCAGACTGTGTGCCTTGGAACTGCCGGGCATTCCTTCTTTCCCCAACTCTTTCCCCCTAAGCTCCTCTTGGGTTACATCCATGGTTGCTACCAGTAATGATAATTACCAACCAATAATGAACAACCATGTTCCAGGCACTGTACTAAATGCCTAACCTACATATCTCATTTACTCCTAGCAATAATTATTCATCTCACAAATGAAGAAGGTATGGCTCAGAAAAAAATAATTAATTACCATCTCCATATAGCTTTCCCTCCTTAATTGTTCAATTCAGCTCCGCAAATACTCATTTAGCACCTATTATGTGCCAAACACAATGCCAACCATATGGGCATTAGAGCTGAACAAGTGTAAATTCTAAGAGGGGCTATGGAAATTTGAGTCGCGCCTTGAAAACTGAGTATGTCTCCAGAACAGAAGTGAAGGGGATTATCTCAGCTGGCACTGGGAGACATCTCTGCCCAGAGTGGCCACGTGGGCCTGGGACCATCTGTGCACGTAGGTGGGCCCTGCAGCTCCTTGCTTCTCCCCGGCCCCACTGCCATTAGCTGTGGGACTCCCAAAACACTCAGTCCATCCATCCCCTGTCGTGTTTGACTCTGACACCTCTCTTCTAGCAGACCTTGCCTTTTCTTACATTTCAGATGCCTGCCCCCACTGTTCACAGATGACTCCTCAGTACACATCCAACTCTGCCCCCCCACCCCCGCCCCCAGCGATTTCCAGCTATCTGTGGGATCCTCCCATGAGGATGTCACCCCACCTGCATACACATTTTTAAAATTTGGAAATTCATACATCAAACCCCAAAGCTGGAAGTCTCCCTCTTCAGAAAGGATCCCCCTTTCCCCGTTCCTGGCCACTGTCCACAGTCATCAGGTATTCCTGGACCCAGGCTTACAATCTCAGGACAGTTTTGATTCATTTCCCTTCAGGGAGGCAGGAGTGTTAGAATGGGAAAAGCATAGGCTTCACAGTGAGACCTGGTTTCAGAACCCAGCTTCATCACTTACTGGTTCTGTGACCAGCATCCTGTTACTTCATCTCTGTAAACCTTGATTTCTTCATTTATGAGACTAAGATGGTGATTTTTACCACATGCTACAAAGATGGATGAGATGTGATGTGTCCAGCACTGAGCAGGCTCACAGTAGATACTTGTTCCCTTTCACTCCTTATTCCCACCCTCCATCACCACCCACTTTCTCACCATGTTCTGACCATATTTTCTCTGTGTCAGCTCCCAGGTTTGCTTAAGGCCTGCTGACCGTATGAGGTTTAACTGACCACCTGACCCTCCTCCCATACCTGCCAGAGTCACCTTCCTCAGAGACTTGCACCTTGCTTGTTTAGAAACCTTCACTGCGTCTTTTATTTCCTGCTTCATCGGGTCACAGGAGGTATTCAATAATTAGCACGTTAATGACTTCTGACCACTGACTCTGACTCTGGGTGGGGGACTCAAGACCCCAGAACTACTGTAATTGCTCAGGGCTCCCCCACACAGATCCTCCCCCTCTCCTCCCCCCAACCCCGACCCCTTTGTGACCAGCGTGACCCGTGCAGGCCTTCCATCTCTCCTCCTGGCATCACACTCCCCCTTCCTCACCCATCCAAGATTACCTCCAAAGTTTTCAACAGCCTCCAACTAACCCTTGAAAGCCTGCCGTCTTAATTTGCACTTGCTGACTTCGCCCTTCACTCACCCGTCAGCATTTTTCAAGCATTTATGAGATCCAAGACACCCCGCCTCATGTGTCAAATGAAGTCAATTTTCCCTGAATCTGCGGCATTGTAGAAGTCTCCTGGAAACAACTCCCCTTGCTAGTAACATGGGAACACTGCCCATTTGCCTCAGAGGCTGCTTGTAAGGAATAAATGAGACTCAGATTATAAGAATGCTTTGAGTTCAAAGCAATATATACATAGCAGGTAGTATTTTAAGAATAGCTACGGTGTATTGTGCATCTTCTCAGCATGAACAAAGGCAGTGAACCTCTCCTCTTTGTGGTTGAAACATAATCTTCCTTTTGATACTAACAGACTACTCTGAAGTGTATCCCTGTTTGTAGAAGAGGAAATCAAGACTCAGCGAGGTTAAACAATTTGTCTTCAGTTGCACAGCCTGTAGGTGGCAGAACCAAGATGCAAACCAGATCTGTCTCTAAAATCCATGCCGTTAGCCAGTTCTGCTATATTTTCATCCCTCTACCAAGGGTGGGTAGTTTCCTTTCTAATGCTGCGCTGTCTTACAAGGAATCCTGCTCACAGAGGGTGTCTGGTGGTTTTGCCAGGTAGCTGCAGGGCAGGTCTAAAGATATTAGGGCATAGACAGCCCACCACAGCATGTCCCAGAGGTGGACAACCCTGGTTTTGTAAACTTGTTTCCTCTGCCAGGGAGATTCCCTCAGCTCCATTTGCCCTCTCACGTTCCTCCTAGCCCTCAGCCTGGCAGAACTGCATCTCAGAAAATCCATGTGCCTATTTCTTCAGATTTTCCTAAAAGGCGCTTCCTTGTCTAGTTATGTGTATGTGGGACTCTGACCTCCAGAGTCAACCTCAATCTCAGTCACTTCCTGAGGCCTGATCACGTGAGGTATCTTTGGAGATGAGCAACCTCTGACGGGTGCTGGCATCATTTAGACACCGCCCGCCCCCCCTCCCTGGCCAACTGTCTCCTCTCTGGCTGTTCTCACACCAGTCACCAGGGGTTCAGCTGCTCAGGATGCCCTGTAGGTCCCTGAAAGCACCATGGTATTTAATGCCTCAGTCTTCCCACGTGCTCTTCCTTTCATCGCCTTCAGAACTCAGAATCATGCTAAATACGTACTTCCTCCAGGAAGCCTTCTCTGCTCTCCTTTCCAAGCGGAATCTCCTTTTCTGTGTTCTCAGTAGTGTGTGCTTGTCTCCTGTCATTAATATTTACCAAGTGATGCTGAGGGTATCTGTTTACCAACTCTCTCTTGCTAAACTGTATTCCACTAAACCTATTCTAGGGACCAGGTTTTGGCCAGCACCAAACACAGTGCTTGCTCTGTAGTTGATGCTCAGTGATTTTTGTCGAGTGAACAGATAGCTTGAAAGTATCTCTTCATTTGACTCTCTAAACCCTGAAGAGTAGTAGGTAGTAGAAAGTGATGCCATTCCTCTCTCTCAAGCACCCTCCCCTCACTGGTAGTCCAGGTAATTCCAAATTTTAGTCAAGTATTGCAGCTCAGAGAAAAAGGTATTTGAGCAAACCTCCAGCCTACATCTGGGATGCTTGCAGCTCCCATGTGTTTTGAGACAAGAATCCCAGCACTTCTGGACAGTGAACTTTTTCCTGCATCCAGGAAGACTTAGTATCAGTCGAGGTCCATTACTGGTCACAAGTTCTGGCAGTGGATGCAGCAAAGGAGGCGTTGTTGGTAAACCCTCAGCCAGCCCTCCTGCACAGGGGCCCTTAATCCTCTTGCTGCTAACAACCAGTTGTTTGGGGAACAGTGAATTGGTCTCTTCAGATTCTAAGGCGGCTGTCAAGGTTAGAGCACCAGACGGGAAAGAAGAGCTGGCCTAGAGTCTCTCCATTGAGCTGGGCCCTAATGTGGGGAGGCCCTAGGCCTGCCCCTCCTCTGCTCCGTAACAGAAAGGACTGATGAGGCCTTCCGGAGCCATGGCTGAGGTCCCATGGAACCAAGCTTTTGCTCCCTAGAAGCAGTGAGCCTTCTAGCAGTGGGGGGGTGGCGGCAGCCAGAAGGGCTCCAAGGGAAAATGGAGCCCCGGACTGCAGGGGAAATGAGGCCCAGAGAGGCTTCTGTGCATCCGTACTTCAAACCTGATACGCCCATCGGAGCTGTAGAGAAGAGGGATGCAGCCGCCTCTGGTGTGGTGTGGTGGGAAGTGCCCACCATCAGCCACCCCACTGACCTCACTATGATCGACAGCAGATAGTTGCTGAGCATCTACGGACACGTAGGTTATTGTGCTGGACAGTGTGGAAGGGAAAAGAAACATTGAACGTTACTAACGTTCAACTAAAGCACATCTCTTAAAAAAAAAAAAAAAACAACAACTTTGACTCAAAAAGCGTATAATCTGGCCAGATAGACAGGAAATAAACACACAAAAGCATAAAAAGTATTCCAGTCTAAGATACCACTGACTACAATGCACCATGTTTTTGCCTGAAAGAAAGGCACTACCAATTAAACCAGCATCATCAACTGTAATATGCAGCCTACTTCAAAAGATGTTAAAATGGTGGTAGGGGGATAAGAATTTTTAAGCATTGATGAACTACGTCTGCAAGATAGCACATGTTAAATCACAAATGAATCAAAGAAATCAGCAACAAAAGCAAGAGCATTCAGGACTTCCGAGGGAAAACCCGTAACAGGGTCAAGGCAAAGAGAGAGAACATGAGCTGAGCCTGGGCCAAAGAAGCTTATGCCTCACTGAGATCACTGAAGCAGAAGGAGGGCATTCCAGAAAATGGAAGCACTGAAGTTGAAGCCAGAAGGGCACAGTGGAGAGGAATGCTGTACAGACAGTGAGCAGAGCAGTTAGGGTGGATGAAGGTAAGGGCAGGCAGGCGGTGAGCAGAGGTTACACAGGAGGAAGGTCTGCAGTAAACCAGAGTGCTGATAAAACCAAAATGGCCTGTAGGGTTATCCCCAACTCATGCCTATTTGAGCTCTGAAGGGGAAGAATTCTGTGGCGCAAACAAGCTGGAGTTCCACCTTGCTGTCATTCATTCATACAGCCACACTGAGCATCTGTTAAATTCTAGGCAGTTTGAAGGAAACAAATCAATCCTAAATTCTGTCTATCAATCAAAGCAGATAAGTCATTCACTGAAATAACTATGAGTGTAGATATCATCATGACCCCCACTCTAAAGATGATGAGCCAGAGGTCCAGAGAGGTCCAGTGATTGCCCAGCCTCCCACTGCTGGTAAGTGGCAGGAGAAGGAGGTTGTGAGGATTTGATTTATGGTACTCTAGACGGTGTGAGACAGGGTACAAACTTCTGTACAGGGCACAGTGAACAGTAAAGATGGCTTGGATCAAAGAAATAATAAAAACTGAAAGGTTAGTTTATGTTGTAAGAAGATCTTGAACACCAGGGGCCTTAGACAACCACAGACAGAGGAGAGTCCCTGACGGCCCTTAATCAGGGATCAGGTCTGTGCCCTAGGAAGATTAATTTGTGGTCTATCCACAAGCCAGATTATAGAGAGAAGAATCAGAAAGACCAATTAGAAAGTTACTGCAATGCTTTAAATACAGGGAATTTGACGCAGCACAATGCTGGAGTTAAATCATGTTCTTTGCTTTTTATTAACCTTGAAAGTTTAAGGACGTACATTCCCCCTGCCCCAAAATATCCTGGAGTCTTTGATCTATGAACTTCTCTAAGCTTTCATGAGCTCTGTTTCCAGCCTCGGCATATGCTAGCATCATTTGTTCTGAAACAGTGGCCTTCCACAAGCAGCACAGGGTTGGGGAGAGCGGGACAGAGAGGAGGTCCAGGGATGGAGGGCTGGGAGGCCAACAGTTGCCTCTCCCAATCTTGGTGAACACATGTGTCCTGTGCCTAACTGTACTCTTTATGCACTATAGATCTAGAACCTTCTCTAAACTTCCTTTTTCCACATTATAAATCCTGAATTTTACACTCTTTCCCTATGATAGCCACCCCCCATCAGACTGTATGATCATCTAGCCCAAACCTCTTGTCTCACAGATAAAACCCTCAAGTCCTGGGAGAGAAAAGGACCTGTCTCGGGCCACACAGCCAGTGGGTGGCAGGACAAGCCTCTGACCTGTACCATCTCCAGCTCTCAGCTCAAACCAGCAGCCCCTAGATGGACTCTGTTCCCAGGATAGGAATTCATGGTTTGGGGATAAGGGAGAACAAGTTTCACTTGAGTCTTCAGGGATACTTCCCCTCATCTGCAGATCTTTTTGACGGCTAGAGCCTATCCAGGCACTTCACGGCCTCTGCAGTATCTCTTGGGTGTCTTAACAAGGATCATCTTAAAAATTCCTGATTACTAAGTTTGCCTGGTTAACAGTCTTTACCTGATTGTTAAGTTTTGAGCTGTTCAGGGTGAAATTAGGAGACAAGGCTCAGGTTGCAGTCAGGGGCAATTTATAATCACCAAATGCCTGCTGGCAGTTTCCAGTTGGATGTTCTACCATCACCTGAAGCCCCACACATTTCTCTCAAAACCTCATTACCGCCCATGTTTCTCTCTGCCACAGTTCACCGTCATCCAGGCTATAGCTGCGGGCCATCCATACTCCCTCCTCCTCTGCCTCCAACAGTAGGCCACGAGGAGCGTTTTGTGTCTCTTTAACACCTCTTGTTTCTGTCCTCTCCTTTCCATTCCTGCTGACATTCTGCTTGAAACTCCACATGGGCTTGTGATGAGATAGCTGGGAACCTATGTGTAATAGAGACAAAATTTAAGAAAGAAGGGACCTCCCCTGTGTGTGCAATCTGCTTCCTTTGCCCCTGTGTCACAGGATCCTTTTAAATATTAGCTCAGGACCCAGAATTGGCATTCCCCTCATTGGCTGGGAGCCTGTGGTGGTAAAAATCCACTTGTGAGCCTCCAGCCATGGTCCTCTGTGCATTTGCACAGCACAGCCTCTCTCTGCCGGCCCTCCAGCTATACGAGTCTCTGCCGAGGACAGCTTTTTTAGGCAGGACCAGACGAACTGAGCGGCCCTCATGCTAAAGCTGGCCTGGATGCCACTAGTCAGAGTGAGCAAGGTGAGAACGCCCAGTCTCTGAGCTGAATTTCCTGAACCCCTACGGTCCATAAGGCATGAGCTGGACACTGGAGGGATGATGAGAAAATACAGGAATCCTCACCTCCACAAGCCAGTCTGGCTAAAAATGGAAGAAAGGGCAAGCAGCAAATGGCAACCCCTGAACCCCAGTCCATGACAATACATTTATTTATTCAGCCCTCATCTACTATTAGGTGTCAAACGAGGTTCTAGATAAAGCCATATGTGATTGTTCCCAATCATCAGGCGTTCATGACCTGTAAGGGAAGACAACTAAGAAGCAGTTCTTATCCATTGCAATACACGTCATTATGGTAGAGGTAAGCCCAGGACACTCAGAACCTAAGCTAAGACTGAAATAACACTTTTAATGATATGATTGAAGATACAAATAAATGATTGACCGTGACCGTGTGCCAGGCACTGTGCTGTTCACATTATGTCATTTTTCTCTCATTTTATTTTCACAGTTTTTTGTGTTGTTTCCTTCTTTCTTTCTTTCATCCTTACAACTCTCTGGGCAAGAGCTATTTTTGTTTCTGGTTTTCAGACAAGACATCTGAGGCCTTGAGAGGTTAAACAGCTAGCCCAAGGTCCCCCACTTGTAACAAGAGGAAATTGTGGTCCAGCCCAGGCTGCCTCCCACCAGAGTCTGAGGACCCTCCCTCGAGAGGGCCTGGCCTGAGCAGAGCCAGGAGGGTGACTAACAGACATCCTTACAAAGCTAGGCTGGGTGACGGGCTGCACCTGTTGCAAACATGGAGCAAAGCAAGTGCAGGACATGGAGGAGAGAGAGAATGTAGCACCCTCCAGTGTCCAGGGTTTCTCTGAACAGCTGGAATGATCCAAGAAGGCTTCACAGAGGAGGTGAGCTTTGCATTGGGCTTTGAGGGCCAGCCAAGGGCCCAATGTTTCAGAATAGGAAGAAAGCAAGAAAACAGAGAAAGTCAGGCCCTAGCAATGGCCAGGCTAAACTCTCAGCAAAGGAGGAAAGAGATGAAAGCAAGAACATTGAGTTTGGGGAGCCTTCTTTATGTGGATGTGGGAGGGGGCACAGATGGGGGGACACAGCAGAAGACCAGGCCAAGCCATGCCACCTAACCTGGCCTCTCCCTCTTCAGCCTATGCTCAGCTGCAGCCGCACCAGCTCCTCCCCCAGCCATCCTCAAAGCATCTGCAGCCCCAGCTTGTAATGCAGCAGCAGCAGCCATCCCAGCAGCAGCAGCCACCCCAGCCATCACGGCCGGCGCTCCAAGCCCTGTCCCATCCCCAGCTGGCCTCGGTCCCTCCGAGCCTGGCCCTGCAACCCAGCCCAGAAGCCCATGCCATGCCACTAGGCCCAGTCCCATCCACCCTGCCTCTCCAGTGCCCCGCTACCAATCTGCACAAGCCTGGCAGCTCTCAGCAGTGTCCCCCTCCCGCACCAGACACTGGGGCTCACAACGGATATCCCGAGGGCCTGGCCCACACCCCTCAGCGCAGGTTCCAGCATGCCTCGGCTGTCATCTTACAACTACAGCCTGCTTCACCAGTGGTGAGTAAGCCTATCCCAAGGCCCAGGGAACAGAGAGGGAGGTCACCGCTCAGGCCATCCCACGGCCCCCTTTGGGATGTGTATCTGTGTGGGCTGAGCATCAAAGTCCTCGCTGAGCACTCCAGGAAAGAAAAGAGGCCTCTCCCTAACTTGGGGCTGGCTGAATCTTAATGTCCTTCTTCCCAAGCTCCACGAATATGGGGGACGCGTCCAGAAAGGTAGAGACAATTCATGAGCAAATCATATCTGTCCTGTCCTTCAACAGCCCCAGCAATGCACCCCAGATGACTGGAAGGAAGTGTTACCTGGGGAGAAGAGTGGGTCGGAGACTCGGTCTGGCCCATCACCACATCAGCAAGCCATCGTCACTGCCATGCCAGGTGGCCTGACCGTGCCCAAGAGCCCGAACATCCAGCAGTCCCCAGCTCACGGTATGAAGCATAGCGGGGCCCTTGGGGGAGGGGAGAGAGTCAGCCCACCTTGCCACCCCTTGGCACATTGCACTTGGGCCTCTAGAACGGGAAGGAAACTATAAACCCCAAGTGTCAAGAAAGAAGTCGGGTAGGTGGAATCAGAGAATGGATTGAGAAGACGAAGCAAGGATAAAGAAAGGGGACCCAGAAGGTATAAAAGGATAGAGAAAGAAAAGAACTGAAAGTTCTAGATGAGGCCAGCCTGTCACTGCTGTCAGATGTATCTACATAGCCATATGCCAGGTTGAGAGTTCACCCAGGGATCCAGTTGTCTCAATCCTCTGCTCCGCTTGGTATGAGAGAGTGTTCTTGAAGTTGTCGATATGACAAGGCGGCTGCATAGCGCACAGATGAGGGCAATGTCTAAGGGGAGCTAGCAGGGGATTCATGGAAAGCCTCATTGAGGGAACAGGCAGCTCTGCTCTGGGCTCCCCACTGAGCGCTCAGTGGCAGGCAGGCTTCTCTAAGACCTGGGTTTCAGGAGGCTCCACTGATCCCTCTACCCTGACAGGAGAACCACGGTGGTACCTTTGCCCCCACAGCAATCCCCTCACTTTCCTTTCCTTCTCTGCCAGTGTGTGCAGCCATCTTGGCCCAGATCTTGATGACATTCTGGGCCGTGGGCCACGTATAACTCAGGGAGGCAGTTCCATTGTTGAACCCAATGTGCTGGGAGTGGAGATGGAGAGAACCAAGAGAAAGGGGGGTTTGGAAATGGAAGAAAGAGAAATGAGAATAAAAGAGCTTTGGGGCAAAGTAGTTATAAATGTCCTATAAGGAATGGAAGAGGGATCAAGGAAAAGAAAAGCAAAGGAAAGCAGAGAACATTCGAAAAATTAAGAGAGGAGATCAGAGTTCTCTTGGCAAATTGCAATGAAAAGGGGTTCACCATTTTGTAAAGCAGCCCATTCCACTGTAGGATTGCTCTAATTATCAGAAAGTGGCTTTTCAAATTAAGCCAAAATGTATTGTCCTGAAACTCCACCACTGGCTGTGATTCTGTCTTGTGGATTGCAATGGAGTCCATCTCCTACAGTGTGTGTAGACAGTTATCATGTCTCTTTCTTCTCCCCATTTACCCCCCCCATTAAAAAAAAAAAGAGAGAGAGAAAGAGAGAAAAAAACATTTCCAGGCTAAATATTTGAGATTTATTTCATTTTTTTACCTATCACACATCAAGACCTCCCATTTCCACCATGCTGATCATTCTTGTCTAGCCACATTCCACGTTTCCACTAATTCTCTTAAAGTGTGATTCCCCCAAATGAAGCACATTAATTCCAAATATAAAAAGATGCTAGTGACCCAAGGTTGGTACCTAGACCTAGCTTTATAAGCCCTCCAAGAGGCAGAGCTCTCCATAGTATAGTAGAGAGGAACTAAAATTTATTGAACACCTACTATGTGCCAAGTTGTGTTTTCCTTTGCTCACTCATGATATCCTTGAGAGATCATTGCTATTGTCCCCATTATTTAGAGGAGGAAATGAAAGGCTCCAGGTCTCACAGGTAAGAAAGGGCAGCCCCATAATTCTGGCTTCAGGGTTAGTGCCCTTCCCTGCCTTCATCAGGACATTGCACCTATGACCCCATGTTAACTCCCCCAACCCAAGGGAATGATTTCCTTGGTTCACAGAGCACTGTGTCTTGTGAATCCCAGAGGGGTTGGGCTTGGTTTTGGTTTCTGTTTTTTGTGGTTTCTTTTTACGTGAACTGCTATCATTTCAGGTCCCCTCCATCTCAAACTTGTACAGTTTATATTGTGAGCCAAAATGTTATTAATTATGTCCATTCAATGGTGTCTTGTGAATTTAGCCCACAGTTCGAGGCACACCAGAAAATGTTAACAGTTAATAGCTGGCATTTAATGAGTCCTCTCTGCCAGCTTTACATGCATTTTCTCACTTAATCCTGCCAGTAACTCTCTGAAGCTGAAACCTTTATCATGCCCATTTTCAAGATAAGAAAACTGAGGCACAGAGAGACTAAGTGGTGGGCCAGGAATGTTTTATATCTGAATGTTGTCACTCATTCTACTAACGCCTCTGCTTAACTTTGCCATCTGTATGTTATATAGCATGTCTTTAACCAATCTGCTGATAGAAATGTTGAATAGGACCTGACTGGAGACACATGCCCTGTCTGCAGGTTGGTGATAATCAACAGTCTTTGTTCAGTTATTTGTTATCCAACAATCTCTGAATGAACTGACATTTGCCTTCCTTTCTTCATCTTCTCTATAAAACTCTAAAAATTTTTTTCTGAAATCTAGTCCAAATGATATACATATAACAAAGCACCCTGTTCCTAAGGTTCTATCTCATGAGAAAAGTAAGTTTTGCACAATGGAAACAACTGTCAAGCACCCACGATTTAAATATCCATTCTGTATTAAGTGTTTGAATGCCTGCTTTGTGCAAAGCACTGTGAAATGGGAGGTAATCCACAGAGAAAGAAGGTCTGTACCCTACCGTCAAGGAGCTTAAGGTCCTCTGGAAAAGATGAGAAATGCACAGGAAAAAAATACAATAAAAGATAAGATATGATAAATGTCATAGAAAGATTATGGGTAAGTGCTTTAAAAAGTAAGAGAGAAAAGTTACTGCTGAGTAGAGGTTATCTGGGTAGATTGCAGGGGGGGAAGTGGCATTATTCTAGAGCAAAGGTTGGCAAACTACATCCTAAGGGGCAAATTCATCATATGACCAGTATCCCTGCAGCCCACAAGCTAATAATGGTTTCTTACATTCACAAAACATTTTTAAGACTCAAAAGAATATTTTGTGATACATGAAAATTATATGACATCCAAATGTCTGTGTCCACAAATAAAGTTTTATTGGAACACAGCCACATACGTTCATGTTGTGTTGTCTGTGGTCACTTTCCTGATGCAACAGTAGAGTTGAATGGTTGCAATAGAGACCACATGACGTACAAAATCTAAAATATTGACTATCTGATCTCTTACTAAAAAAGTTTGCCAGCTACTTTTGAGTCTAGACGTTTAAGAGAGGTAGGACCTGGACATGTGGAGCTGGGCAGACGGCATTCCAGAAGGGACTAGTGAAGTGGATAAAGGTAGGGAGGGAGTAGTGTGGGCATGTTTATAGAACAAAATATAAGCGTAAGAAATGTAGGGACAGAAAAGGGAAGGAAATGTGAATATTAAAGAAGGCATTGAAAAATGGGCGGAGGGAGAGGGAAAGAAAAAGAGAGCAAAGTAAACCATCAGGGAATATAAAATAAATGTAAAATGTGGAAACAAAAAGAGATGAGGCCTGCGGGGAAAGGGATGGGGAGATGAATGAATGCTAAGAAAGGTAATGTTGGAAATAGAAGTCAAGCATGGAGAGAGAAATTCGGATCATCTATTCAGCATGAAGCTGGGCGTGGGGGGTGGGGGCTTGTGAAGGTCTCACAAGCTCTAGCACGTCTACTGAATGAAGGTGCTTTCCCAGTTCAGTTTAAACCAGCGTGGTTTAGGAAAAGAAGTAACATTTACTGGGCTCCAACTGTGTGCCAGGCACTGCCGGCAATTTGTGTAAATGCCCTCAGTTAACCTGCATAGTAAGCCTAAAGAGGAGGCATTATCCCCGTTTATGGATGTGTAACTGGGGCACTTTGGTCATTAGTTAACCTCTCTGATACTTAGTTCCCAGTGGGGAGGATAATGACTACTTGTGGGGTTATTGTGAACTCTTTTAAGTGAGAGGAGCGCGCGAGCATGTAGGGCTTGACACAAATTAAGCACTCAATTAGTGCTAGTCGTTATTCTTCCTGCCTCCTACTTGGCCAGGCGGGAGTCACAGTCCATCACCGCACTGGGGACTTCTGACGGGGCGAGGGCGGAAGCCCGCGCGGCACGGCGCGGCGCCTACCTCCCTAAACCTCAACCTGACGTCTCTAACCGGCCACCGGCCTCGCGGCGCCTTCCCGAGGGCGCCGCGGGGGCGGGGCCGGCGCGGCCGCACAAAGGAAGCGCGCGGCCCAGCTTCCGTGCCGGCGCCCCGCCTCCCGGAGGCCCCGCCCCGCGCGCCCCGGCCCCGCCCCCGCCCCTCGCCCCGCCCCCGGCGGAGGCGGCCGCGGGAGCCCTGCCGGGACGCGCCGCATTGTCTCCGCGGCGGCTGCAGTCCTACAGCGCCCGCCGCGCGCGCGCGCAATCCGCCACCGCCCGCACCCCCACCCCGGCCTCGCGCCCCTGCCGCCCTTTGTGGACGCCGGCTCGGCCGGTGCGGTCGGATGCGCCGCGGCAGCCCCGGGCCCCGGCTCGGAGGCTCCCGGCGGAGAGGAGGCGGCCCGCCCGGGCCCGGGACCCCGCGCGAGGCGGCGCCCGGCCGAGGGGTTGAGTAGGCCCCGCCCGGCCAGGCCCAGCCGGGCCCTGGACAGGTCAGTGCCCGTGGCGGGGGAGGGGTTCTCGCCCGTAGGGGTCCCGCGGCCTGCGCTCGTCTCACCGGACAACGGCCACCGCCCTCCGGTGCCACTCCCGGCCCAGGCCTACTCGGCTGCCAGGCCGTGCCAGCCCGCGACTCTCGCCCTCCCGGCGCCGGGGAGGTGTCCTGCGCCTCCCCCGCCTCGTCGGGGACCCTGCCTGCCCCTCACTCCCCCGGCAGCCGTTGCGTCACCCTCGGCGTGCCCAACTCTTCCGTTGTGTCCCCGCACGCCCCCACCCCCGCTTCGGTTCTCCGGGGACGGCGCTTTCCCGGGATGGACGGTCCGCTTAGGGACAAGGCTGCTGGCATCCGCTCTACTTTCTGGGTAGGCGACTGCCTATCTTGGAGGGCCTGCGACTTAGCTGGAGAGTTTTGTTTTTAATCTAGTCTCACGAGGCTTTTAATTGGATGGAAAGGGACAAGCTGTTCTGCGTCCGTCCTCTCTTCCATTTTTAGAAGAGCGTTTTCTCTCCTTCCTATGCCAAATGAAGGCATATTGTATTGTGTGGGCTCTTTACATTAAAAATCGAGACCTGTGAGATAACGTAGTTAAATTGAAGTCCACAGGGAGGGAAATAATCTGCCCAAGGTCAGGTTGCCAGCTAACTGTGACCCTGCAGTGATGAGAACTAGTCGGCGACTGCTATATTGCTGGATACCAGTTTGTGCCAGTGATAGCTCCACCGTCACAGTCTTCACCCTCCCTCCCCCAAGGCCGCTTTTGAGACCTGAACAGATTTCACTGACACAGTTTCAGTTCTAATCAACTTTCCTTTCCTTCCTGCTCCATACCTAGAATGTTGACCTTGTTCCCTTACTGTCTACAGAGACACAGTTTTCTATTGCTTTTCCTGCTTAACAAATCAGTGACAGCTCTCCCCCTTAGATCTCCCATCCCAGATCTTTAATCCCCTCCCATTAGCATATTGGACCCAGAGGATCCCTTGTTGTGAAATAAGCTACCGACCTAAATCCACCATATGTCCCCAATTTTTCTAGGACAACCCCAATTTAAAAGATTCCATCCCATTGTCTTTATCAGCCAAGTGCCTCAATTTTTGGTTTAGAAAATAGTGTCATTTTAACTGTATCAGGCCCTGCTGTCCTGGCCTTTTCCAGCCATTTGACTCTGGGGCATAGCTGGGTAATCCAATTACTATTCACCTGGGATTTTTTTTTTATTCCTTACCCCCACCCCCAGTTAACCCAGACATTGGAACTGCTAGGATTTCTAGATGAGTCTGAAAATTGGAGACTAATGAGGCAGGGAAATTCCTTCTTGCTCCTATCTTTCCGCCCCTGCCTGCCGCGCCCCCCCCTGCCCCTACCCCCCAGCTTTTATTCTGTGTACAGGGCTTCAGACCTGTGGCAGTGTCTGTTGATTTAGGGCTTAAGTTGAGGTCACATGGGATGTAGGGCTTCATATCATTTTGACTCTAGAAGAGAAAGAAACTTACTGTGTTGGTTACAGGGCAAGAGGTTCTGTCTCGTATCTTAAGATACCTGCACAGCTAAGTAGTTTTGGTTCCTCTCAGATTTCACACACCTTGTTTGCCCTCCTGACCCATGCGAAGCATTGTCCTAGGCACTGTGGAGAATATACAAGTGGTTTTCCCCGCTTCGCCCTCAACATCTGGATCTCTGTGTGGCAATAACCACACTTTTGAATCAGCTGATGCCTGTGTGTCTCCCACTGTTTCTGTCCCTCAGTTCCAGTCCCTGCCAGACGGGAACCAGAGCTTCTGGCTCGGCTCCTTTACAAGGGCTGGCTTCTTTCACAGAAGGCCCAGCAGATGGGCAGTGGTGCTCGTGCGGCACCTGCCCTTTCCAGGCACTCACCATGGGAGCTCTGCCCCTCAGCCCACCCAGGATCTGTCTCCAGGCTTGTCCATACACATTGGGAAGAAGAGGTGCCTTTTTTTTCCTCTCCAGCGTTAATCTCAAGTCCACTTTCTGTTGTTCTTGAGCTGCTTTTTCAGTTGTCGAACTGCATTTTTGTGAGCCGTAGCTCCTGTTTTCATCACCTTCCCTGCCCCCCGCCCTAGCCCCTGCCGCCTTTTTAAGCTGTTGTTGTATTGCTAGCTGGCACATAGATACTTAATGAATATTCGTATTTTTCATGGCCTCCTAGCCCCGTCCACTTATCTGCCAGGTCCTGGCTTAATTTCTAACTTGCCTTTGTCAGGTGTACTCAAGATATTATTTCCACTGCCCTCAAAGTGAGGAGGAATCTCCAGCTCTTCTTTTTTCTGTGCCAGTAATGATTCTCCTGGCTGTGGGCCTCTTCAGCCCTGGTTGCTCTGCATTGCAGTGGAGGAGAACCTCTTAGGAAGGTGTCTCATGCTTCTCCAGACATCCCTCCTCTGATACTGACTTTCTAGTCTAAACTGGTGACCTTGAAACTTCTCTGCTTGCCCCAGAGGCCCCTTCCCCCATCTCTGACCCTGTGTCTGTGCCTTGCTCTGGCTCAGCCCCAGAATCCACTCTTTTCAAACCACATCCTTTTTCCTGCCTTACTCATTTCCTGTCTCAGATACTTTGGATCCCTTGGATCTTTCAGTGGGAGAGAGAATAAGGGGAATAAATAGATAGATGATTTTATGAAACTGTTCATGCCTCTGGTCTTGCATGCTCTTACTTTGGTGTCCTCTCTGTAGGTTTTCTTGTTTTAGGGGAAAGAAAACAATTACTATCTCAGATTTAAGAACCTTTCCCTGAGTTTGTGAATGTCTTTTTGTCTCTTTTTTCCTGTTGTGATTAAGTGTCTGTCCTCCTCTGGGCTGTGGGCCTCTCTCTAGGCATTCAGTAACTTATTTGCTGAATAAAGTTCACCCCTTTCCTGTCAAAGTCCTTCCCTTTCAGCTCACATTGATAGGTAGGTAAGCCAACATAAAGTTTAAATTGAAAAACTAGGGAATAGGATGGTGGTTCCAGTTCTAATAAGGCTGCTCCATGGAAGTGTGACATTCAGCAAGAGTTTTTACCTCCTCTTGGTTAGTCCCAGATTATATTATTAAAGTTCTTCCAGGCAGTGCCATTTACTCTCCAGACAGATTTGATTCCTTCCTGGAAAAGATTCTCCTCTGAAAAGCTGTGTCACATCTACTAGAAATAAGAATAAGGAAGCAAGACACCTTCAGAAAAACATAGTTTCTCTTTTATTCCCTTTCTTTGGTGCCAATTTTTGCAACTGGAAGATGAAGATGATGATTTTCTGTGGTCAGGAGGAATCTCACAAAAGTGGTTGTAGAGATGGCTTGGGTGTTTTCCACTCCTGGAGAAAGAGTGAGGACTAGCTGCCTTACGCAATCTGCTCCCCCGAGGGCTTTTGCCAGTAACAGAAATGACTCTCTGCAGTGACTTACTAGCACCTTATGTGATGGAAATCAAAGCTGGGACTAACCCCTCAAGGTAGAGTGATGAACATATACAGATTTATGTTTTCAGTGTTTTTATGGCCTGCTTTAAACTGCAGTGTGAGTCACCAGTTTAAAAGACTCCATTTGAATATGTGTTCTGTTAAAGATGTTTCAAGTGGGCCTGTTTAAGATAACTTGAAGTACTTATCCACAGTTCAAATAGATGCACATTTCATTTTAAGCATTGACTTATTTAAAAATTTCAGCTTGAATTTAGTTACATCAGAACACAGATATACTTGTTTTAAAAAAAAAAAACTCAGAGACAAAACATCTTTAATTGAACTTTATGACATTTTGGCAATTGTTAGGAAAAGAATTAGCCATTTATTTATCCAAGACAACAGTCTTACAGACTCAGGGCTTTTCCCCCCATTAGTTACAAAAGTAGAATATAATTGACATAAATAAAAAAATGTTTTTTTAATAGTTAATCCGGTTATATAATTAAGAATGATTAGTTTTTGACAATATATACTAAAAAAATAGCATATGATTTAAATAGTAAATTGTTACCGTGTGATTCATCGTAAAATCATCTAGGCCAGCATACTTAATGGTTTTTTCTTTTTCCTTCCCCTTCCAAATTATTTATAGTTAGTGAAAAGGGATGTGTTTTCCTATACTTTAAATTTCCAAATGATTTTTTTTTTTTAGTTCAATCCAAAAGAAAACATTCTTTCTACATCTGCCAAAGAAGTGATTGCTGTTAAACAGGGATTGCCAGTATTCTAAGATAAATCCAGATGTTGAAGAGAGTCCCAGTCTGCCATTGGGCTTTCTTTAAAGCAGAAAACCTGTGTCTTGGATGATTTTCTTCTTAGCAGTGAAATTTGTCATAGCTTCTCTTAAGAAAAGATGGCTTTTAGATGCCATGTCATAACTGACTCTTCTCCAGTAGATTAGGAAGAGCAGGCCTGATGCTGAATATTGGAACTGTTGGCAAGAAAATGAGAGTTCATGACTGCTAGGAGTTATTTTTAAAGCCCTAGTTGCATGGCTATTATGTCTCAAATACTGTATAATTATCCCTAGTTACTGATATCTTTAGCATATTTGAAACCGTCCATATGTGGCCTAAATCCACACTGCCATATTAAGACATTTTTAAACAGCCCAAGCAAATGGCACTGTAAATTAAAATTAATGTGAGCCAAATACTACTTTTTAAAAATATCAATTAAGTCCACATTTCTAGGCCTCCAGTATTAATCTCTTCTGTCAGCTGATTGGTAGCAAAGTAGGGTGATTGAAAACTTAAGACAGTGGTTATTAAAGGGAGAGGGCAGTGTTTTCTAAGAACAGAAATGATCAAGAAGATTGATTTGCAAGATAAAAATAATCTATCCCATTATATAGATAAGGACAACCAAGGCTGGCTTTGTCTAGTGCGTTCTCTCTCTCTCACTCTCACCCATTTCTCTAAGAATATTGTTGCTTCTGCAGTTGGTAAACAAGAGAGTCATATCCAGCAAGGCGGCCTTTCCTTGTTATCAGCCTGAAAATAGAGAATTTTCTAAACATTTGTGGTTTTTTTAACTGTTGCAGATCCATCTTCCATGATTTTATCTTCAGCTTTTTAAAGTAATTTCTTTTCACAGGCTAAACCACCTCCTGGCATTATAAGAACCACTGGGAAAAAGTGGTTCTTTTTTGGCTCCTAAATTCTTTGCTTGTTTCTCTTTATGAAATAAATGCATAGGAAGGGAATCTGGCACTTCTCATGTCCTTTGGATTAATGACTGTTGAAGATGAATTGAGATGTGTGATCTGCCCTCAACGGCAGGTATATTTCCCTTGTGTTGCAGTTCATTGTCAAAGTGGAAGTATGATTTCTTCCTGAAGCCTGAACTCAGGAGTGCCAGGACAGGATGCTGAGTAGGCCAGGGCATCTGAGGAACATGAGTGATACCTGAGTTTGGGCCAGTGAAAGAATAGCTGTGCTCTGCAGCCGCAAGAGGCCAGGCCCAGTGCACTGAGCCTGGGGCAGTTTCCTGGTCTCTTGAGTCTCAGTGATGGGAGCTCTCCAATGGCAAGTCAGGCCTCTTGCACTGCATTGTAACTGCAGTATCACATTTAACCCTTGCCACCGCCATATGAGACAAAGATGAGCATCCCATTTTACAGATGAAGAAACTGAGGCCTTCAATAACTTGCCTGGGATAATCTAAGATTTAAGCTTAGGGTCTTTCTGATTCCAAGTCTTAACTGCCGTGTAACACAGCTTCTAGATGTAATCAGTGCCAAGCATTTTTCATGTATAAACTCTGCTATTCACTGTCAACCTGCAAGACAGGCAGCATGATGGTCATTTATATAGTTGGAGACACAGACACAGAGCAGGTACCAAGTTCTTGAAGCTGCCCAGGTGATCAAAGATGGAACCAGAGTGTGAACCCAGTCTGCCCAGAGCCAGTGCCCTTCCCACTCTGCCATGTTTCCTGTCGTCTGCAGTGATTCTGGCCTCTGGACAGAGGGCCTCTCATGTCCGTTCCATACCTTTTGCCTTGTGAAATCGCAGCATCTGCTAGAGAGCTGTGACATCAGGGTATCTGGGAGCCCTCCCTGGGCGCTGGAGACCGGAGGACTGGCTCCAGTAAGTGGAGCTCTTGTTGAGAACTCTCCCTGGCTCCCTGCAGCTGGAGGTAGTCATCGCATGGTGCTCCTTGGCCTGAGCCAGGCAGCAGTGCTGCAGCTGTGTGGAAATCCCCCCTGAGTCCCGGCCCGAACCGTGCGGGGGCTGCTGGCGGTTCACTCCATTGATTCCTTCCTCCAGAGCTGGGGGTGGCCGCTTGGAAAACATTCAGCTGTTTACAATTCAGCTTATGTCCACTGTGGCTGGGGCCTGTGGGTGAGTCAGAAGGGCTGTGCGCTCCGCCTGTGTCCAAAGAGACAGGCTGACAGTCAGCTGTATGGTAATGGCCGCAAGGGAGGAGGAGGATCCCTCCTACCAGACTTGATGCTTAAGATCCAGGAAGCCTGTCTGCTCTCGAATCCTCTTAACCCAGACTTAACAAGGTCACTCCGCAGTGACACGGAGGCCCGTCTGAGGCCACCTGGCCCAGCTTCCCTGGCATTGTGCCAGCCAGCTCTCTGCAGACACAAGTCAGCAGAGCGGGCCAAAAGTATCTTCCTGTGACAGTCCTTTCTTCCCTTCTCAGGAGAGGCTCCCAAGAGCAAAGGTGCTCTGAGGGCAGGATGGTGACAGCACCTGTGAGAAAAGGCTACAGCCTTTTGTGTGTCTGACATCTCGGTCCTTAGCAGAATTGCACAAGCTACAAACATTTGGTCTTGGTGCCTCCTACCCTCTGGGTTCTCAGGGGAACCCAGGGTGGGAAGCAAAGTACAATTTTCCCACCTCTAAGAGCTCCTTTTATGCATGGTTTAGTGGGTGGTGGTGTTTATTTGCTAAATCACATCTGACTTTTTGCAACCCCAAGGACTGCAGCCCACCAGGCTCCTCTGTCCATGGGATTTCCTAGGCAAGAATACTGAAGCAGGATGCCATTTTCTCCAGGGGATCTTCCCAACCCAGGGTTCAAACTGGGTCTCCTGCATTGGCAGGTGGTTTTCTTTGCCCCTGAGCCACCAGG
The DNA here is from genome assembly GCF_016772045.2 of Ovis aries. Taxonomy (NCBI): domain Eukaryota; kingdom Metazoa; phylum Chordata; class Mammalia; order Artiodactyla; family Bovidae; genus Ovis; species Ovis aries. Next base: position 234,343,082 of record NC_056055.1, read on the forward strand.
GAAAGCCCGTTTTAGAACATAGTCTCTTCATTTAGGTGGCACACACTCTTGCCTTCATTCGGAAATGTAGACTTAATTACGCACCCTTTTCCTCCTGTGGAAAATTAAGATGTTAGACCCAGGACCCTCCTAACCCCAGTCCACAGAGGACTAGTGCCCCTGATCCAAAATATCCACTCTTCATCGTGCCTCACCCCAGACCTTCTGTCCCTAAATGGGGAGGAAAGCACTCTGCTTCTCTAAATGATTCACAGCCAGGTGTGAATGACTGCAAGTGTATATTTGCATTTTAAAGCAGGTTGTTAACCAAATGAGTCTCTTTAGTTGACTACTCTGTCAGGGTCCCAGGATGGAGCCACGATTCCTCTTTCCCTCTCTCTTCCCCCTCCCCCCTCTCTCCCCACCAGCAGATTGGTACTTAACGAGATTTTGTACCTCCCTCACTTGCTGGGCGGCACTAATGTCTTTAGGGGCCCAGCTATAATGAGATTGTAAAGGGTGGCCACAGCCTTTGCTGAGGGCTCACTGGGCCCTCAGCTTGCCACCCCATGTTAGCACCAGGTGTGCCTGGTCTGCATCAGCTGCTCTCCGCCTGGGATGTGGCTTCCCTGGGTGTCCCTTTGCAGGCGCTCTGCTCAGGATCTCCGTAGAGCAGGCAGTTGTCGAGCCCTGCTGTCACCCCTCCTGCCCATGGGACTGGCCTGCCAAGCTGAGGCCCAGTGAGCAGGACTTCACAGCCAGCGGCCTGGAGAGAACGCTCTGTGTTGTGTAAGCGACCTTGTTTTGCCATTTGTCGAGAGGAATTTGCTGCAGGAAATGATCCGTGTTACACCTCCTCTGCCTCCTTGAATCCTCTATTAACTTCATTAGCTTTGTCTTACTCGTGCTGCTGCCAGGCACGGGTAGTTAGAAGTCTTGGAAATTAAAATACTTCTTTCTCCTCATGTCTGTAGAAAGTGGAAATGGCCACTGGCCAAGCTGAGGGGTACAGGGAGAGGCCCTGCTTGCTTTTCATCTTCTCTGAAGTCAGGTCTTCAAGGCTGCTTATTTTTGGGACAAATAGAAGGACTTGGTCAGGTCATCTGAAACACCCACAATAAATGTTAGTACTGAACCGTATTTTAGCATAACTGATTATTTTTGCCACATCTGTGCTTATAAAGAGCACCATCTGCTGCTGCTGCTGCTGCTAAGTTGCTTCAGTCATGTCCGACTCTGTGCGACCCCATAGACGGCAGCCCACCAGGCTCCCTCGTCCCTGGGATTCTCCAGGCAAGAACACTGGAGTGGGTTGCCATTTCCTTCTCCAATGCATGAAAGTGAAAAGTGAAAGTGAAGTCGCTCAGTCGTGTCTGACTCTTCGCGACCCCATGGACTGCAGCCTACCAGGTTCCTCCGTCCATGGGATTTTCCAGGCAAGAGTACTATAATGGGGTGCCATTCCCTTCTCCAAAAGAGCACCATAGCTGGTTCCAAAGTGGCCCAGATGGAACCGAGCTAGGGCCAGCCCGACCTCTGTCTTCGGGGGCAGGAGAGCTCAGCCTCTCTGGACACCTACCTCCTGGCCCTGGGGGCAAGGCTGTTTCGTTAGGCGCCTCTGGCCTCTGCTTCTGGAGGTCATCATGCCTTTGCAAATGCTTGGAGCCAGCATCAGTGTTTCAAAGCGGGTCAGGGAACCCAGAGCTGCAGTCTTTGGAGCTGATTTAATGCTAAATTTCCCATCCATTGAGGAAATCCCCACTCTAACAAGAAGAAATGGGCTGAGAAGTAGCTCTTATTCTTCTTCAGAGCCAGGTAGCCAGAAATGCCATTCTTGTAGGCAGGCACCAGCCCAGCTGCTCTGTCTCAGTCATTACCGCCTCAGAAAGTAACTTGCCAATCTCAACTGGTGGTTGCTGTTGGAAGACTAGGGAGAACAGTACTGTGGTCAGCCGTGAAGATGGAGGCCACAGTTTCCACACGCTGTGGTTCAGCGTGTCTGAAGATACAGACAAGACCGGGACAGCCCTGCCTAAATAGGGCCCCTGCTTTGCCTAGCATAGAAGACTGGCCCTGAGCAGATAATTTCACAAATGGGGCCCAGGGAGTGGGGAGGGGATTCGCCCTTCCTGTTTTAATCCAGTCCCTATAAGGACTGTTTCTGCCAGAGCCTGAGAGCAGATTGAGACACAGCCTACAGGTTGAGGCCTGTGTTATGTAACGACGCCCCCAGAACACATTGCTTTGTTCATTCTCATCGGAATACTTGGCCCTTTGTGGTCAGCTTCAATCAAATGCTAGATTCTACCTCTCCCTTCCCCACCCCCACTGGAGCTTGGTTTTATTTCCTTCCTGCAGCTTCTCCTTCTCAGGGTGTCCTGGCCTCTGCCTTGCAGATCCAGGTACCTCACTCTGTATACAGGCATTTGAGACCTGTGGGAATCCCAGCAGCACTTACAGCCTCGGGACCGGTCAAGGGAACTGAGTAAGGAAGAATTCCAAAGATAGAGGACTTCTTTGTCTCTCTCTCATCTGGCCTCGGGGCCAGCAGGGCAGGTTGTTGCACGTTTAAGCTGCTTTCCCTTAAGCAGGCCGCAGAGCAGTCTGGGAGAGCGGGAAGCAGATTAAATTAATCTCAGTGTGCTGAGCTTGGCGGGGGGTGAGATCGTGTATGGTCATTCTAGAAATAGCCCAAACTCCTTTGTTACTAGAGCAGATGATGAGGGTTTGCCTGCAAGATGACTGCAAAACAGAATCGTTGCAAACCTCTGTACAAGTTGTAAAGCACTCTCCTGCCCAGCCCTGGGACTCTGTCTGTCCTGCAACCAGGCAAAGTTATAACGGAGAGTGATCGTTCTAAGGATGTAGTGAAAGGTCTTACTGGTTTGTTCTCTTGCTTAATAAGATCCCTTTTTTTTAGAACTTAAATTCAAAATGTCTTTTTCCTCCCAGAGTTAAGCATTGGCCCTGTAGCCCCTGGGCTGGTGAATGTCTCTGTTGGCTACTGTATTTGGCATGAGGAAAGAATCTGCCCTCAGGAACCACCACCTCTTTGCAGTGTACATTAATCAGTAGGGTAGAGGGGCCAAGAAGAAGAGTCCAGCAAGGTTGGAGAAATCTCAGGGAGATAGGTATCAGCACCCATTTGGTGATAAATATCAGTGAAAAGAGGCAGAAGGGTATGATCCCAGAATGTAGAGGAAAATGGATCAATTCCATAGACATGCTGTGAAGTGAAGTTGCTCAGTCGTGTCTAACTCTTTGCCCACCTGGCTCCTCCATCCATGGGATTTTCCAGGCAAGAGTACTGGAGTGAGTTGCCACTTCCTTCTCCAGGGGATCTTCCTGACCTAGGGATTGAACCCAGGTCTCCCGCATTGCAGGCAGACGCTTTACCATCTGAGCCACCAGGGAAGCCCCAGAAGTGCTGTGAACTATAACAAGGGAGCCACTCGTTGCTCATCCATGCTCTCCAAAACAAAATTCTTACAAACTGGATCTCCTAGATCAATACTTGATATGATACATTAGGGTTAACTATCAGACCTTAAAAGATGCTGACAAAGATGACAGAGGGTGATGAACTTGCAGCCTTTTAGATAAGCAGTTGAAGGAGCAGAGGGAGTGTGGCCTGGAGGAGAAAATACGTGCTGGGGTCATGAGTGCCATCCTTCATGACACCAAGGGCGTTTCTTGAGTGTTTCCCAGTGTGCTCACACCGCACTGCTGTTCATCATCTCACTTAGCCCTCATAGCAGGGCGATAGAGTGTCGTCTTATCATCTGTATTTTCCAGCTGGAGAAACCGAGGCTCAGAGACAGATAAGGACATGCCGCTAATCCTTAAGTGATAGAGACCAGTCTCTGCGCCAAGTCTAAGGCTGTGTGTTTACCCATTGTGCACGTACAGCTAGCCTTGTTCTGTGTGGTCCTAAGGAATAGACCAGGATAAGTAGACAGAAATTAACAGATGGATTTTTGGCTCATTGTAAGGAAGAACTTCTTGAACTGTCCAAGTTGGGGACAAACTACTTCAGAGGTAGTGAGTTCCTTTGTCATTAGAGGTGTTCAAGCAAATGCCAGAAAATCACTAAGTGGGGCTGTTACAGAGAAAGGTCAAACATTGGTAAGGGCTTGAACCTAGGGAATATTTATCTAGGCTCTAATTAGAAGGAAATAATTGTCATTTAAAAATAGGATTTTAATTTAAATACTAAGCTTTCTATCTTAACATTTACTCATTTTTAAAAATACAGATTAGTTTTTTCATGTATTTAAAATTTTAAAGCAAAGAAACTTAATTGATTGCATAGTTAACTCAGTCCTCCTAGAGTTAACTCAGTCCTTCTCAATCCCTCAACTTGGATTGTTAAGGAAAGATTTTTTTTTCACTTCCCAAACACCTTTACAATTTAGAAACACTGATTCCAAAGTAGAAAATTTCCATCCCTATAGAAAAGTCAAAACTGTCCAAAAATTTTTTTTCAAAGGAGACTATAAACATTGAAAGGAATTTTTCTTAACTTGCTGGTATGACTGTGTCTCCAAAGAATTATTTTAAAATCTCATTAATCACATCTCTCAGGTAACTCCTGCTCAGCTCTGAAGTTCATTACAGTTGAATTATAGAAGTCTGAGTACCGAAGATGTATGTCATGGTTAACTTTTTTTTAACAAAAAAGATTTATCCTGGTTTATTGTATGCTAGGACTGCTAGTAAGAAAGCCAGTTATAAACCTTTCCTAAAATGAGTTTACTTTGATTTCTCCATCCTATATAATTAGGCATTGTAAATTCGTCTTCTGTGGTGGGATTTTGGATCTTTAACATGAAATAAGAGCATCTTCCTATAAATTTTGTGCAAAAATTGCTTTAATAATTATACTGAAATCATTTTCCAAAGTGTGTACACATATACACACTGAGTTATGCTTACTGGCAGTAGGCTTGTTGCAGTAAAGAAATGGCTTTTTCTTTCTTTTTTTCTTTCTTTCTCTTTTTTCTTTTTTAGGAAGTTCCAGTTTAAAAGCAGCCTCAGCTCACACAGTTGGTGGTGGTAGAGAATGGCCCTGGGAAGGGGTGGGAAGAGAGTTACAAAAGTGAGATAAAAGTTGTTTCTCACACATTGAAGCAGCTCATGAGAGGTACTGTTTGAAGTGGAGATGAGGAGGTCCCTTATGCGGTTCCATGGAGGCTTCCCTCATGCTCTTTGGAGCTCTCTGTCAGGCCTTTCAGAGGAAGGCTGGCAGGCCTATGGGGAGAACTTAGGCAACGCTGTCCCTGGAGGGAAGGACTCTGTGGCTGGCCAAGGATCAGATTGAGTATGAAGCTGAGAACTGGATAAGAGGCTTGATTCGAAGCACAGGACCTGCAGAAACAGCGTAGATAACCTCATCTCTGCCTGGTGGCTTCCTTGGCGGAGACATAGAAGACACACATATCTTAATGCAGTGATCCCAAACAGCCAGTCTTTGCATAGGCAGATCTATATTAAAATGTTTACTTGGGGTTCAGTACTTTGACATTTCATAGCATGCTTAAAATTGGACCCTTGCCCGAGGAACCTCATAGAAGGTCCCTTTAATCTGTCTTCCCCCAAACCCATCAAACCCCAAGCCCTCTACCTAGTTCAGCTTTTTTCATCCTGGTTTCAGATGGTACCTTGAATACACTTTTCTCCCTTGAGCTGAACGTTAACTTGTTTGTCCAGATCAATATTGACCAAGGTCTTCACTCCTCCAAAAGGCAGAATCCTTGTCTGTTTAACCTAGTCCAACTGTTCTTAGTGCAGGATAAGAATAAGAAACATGTCTGGTGGTTTAGCCTCATTGTTGTAGGATGGACTAGACTCATGTGGTGGTGTGTCCACGGAAACTGTACCACTTTGAATGGGTCACTGAGGGAGGGGACTGCCCGGTGTGCATTATTGGGCGAGGTGGAGTCCCTGCTCTCCCTGTGCTGGCCTCGACCTGGCTCTGACCTCATCTGCTTGTGTTCTCCTGCTTTCCTTGCACAGAGACAGGGCAGGGCATTGTTCATGCACTGACCGACCTCAGCAGCCCCGGCATGACCTCAGGGAACGGAAACTCTGCCTCCAGCATCACCGGCACTGCCCCCCAGAATGGTGAGAATAAACCACCACAGGCCATTGTGAAACCCCAAATCCTGACGCATGTTATCGAAGGGTTTGTGATCCAGGAGGGGGCGGAGCCTTTCCCGGTACGGACTACTTCTTTTCCCCTCTTTTTTTTTTTTTTTTTTTAAATAAGTATACTTTGGATGTGTATTAGAATATTTTTACATTTCCATGTAAAATTTCTAAAAATGTGAAAAAAAAATTTGCTCTTTCCTTGCTCATTTCCCCCCAAAGGAATGTCATTTTCTTTGTAGGATTGAGTGTCTTCCTAAGATCCAGAAGGGTTCAGTAATTAAGAATAATTGGCATGACCCCTTCAGTTAGAAGTTTCCACACAGACTCAGCTGTGTCCCCACCTGGTGAAGTGGGAACCCCTTGGTTAGAAGGGAGTTCACACTGGGGTGTTGGGTGCAGGATGATGGACTTTGGGAAATGAGACCTCGTTCAGGTTTGAATGCCACAACTCCCAAATGGCAACACTTGAGCCAGTTAGAGAGCAAATGGAACCTGTATAGAAGAGAATCCTCAAGATCTATCTGAGTGGAAGATAAGTGAACAGAGTTCCAGCCTGAAACTTCTTTTCTGGGGACAGAACCTTGAAAGAGGAGTGAGTGAGAGTAAGGGGCACTTCAGAAGGGGCATTTCATCAAGTGTCTCAAGTTAAGCAGTATATCACAGGGAAATACAGAAGAGGCGGGAAAAAGGCCCATTAAACACAGTACCCAGCCCAGATAGTGCAGGTGTAATTTGGTGAGACAGGTTGCCTGCTCCATAGGTGAGAGGGGCCCAGAGCCAAGTGCACTCCAGCCTCTCTCATGATAAAATTAACTGGTAGAGACACAGCATCTTCATGGGATGCCATCTGTCTTTTGAGCTTTCTTTGGATCCATGAGTGGTTTTAACAGTCATTCAAAGCCTCTGAGCTTGATTAACTGAGATGAGTGGACTGCCCTTCTGAAATGCCAGAAGACAAAAATGCCCAGGCTGGTTCTCATCTGCTTTCCCTCTGGAGGTCCGTCAAGGCCTGTGGCCCCTTAGCTACAAGGAACTTTAGCCCTTCACATCCCCTCCCTCATTAGACTCAGTCCTCCCTTTGGCCTCCTAGAGAAACAGCAGAACCTAGCTGACCTGACCATGTAGCTGTAGACGGGGTAGCAGCCCACTCTCCCTGCTAGAGGTCTGGCCACCAGGCTGCCTGAACAAAAGGCAACGAAGGGAGTAAACCAAAGCGTGAATGAGCCGTCCAGGATTGGCCTTTCAGTGTGGCCCCGTGTCCCCATGTTCCTCTTCTCTGTGGCTGCCTGTCCCTCTTGACTCGGGTAGGGCAGTGGTAAGGGAAAGAGCAGTAAGGGATCCAGGAATGGTGGCGGGACTCTTGTATCACCCATACACTCACATGCAGCTTCAGCCGTGTTCCTGACCCAAGATATGTGAGGGCTGGGGCCTGGCCCTGGTTCCAGCGATGCCGGAACCTGACCTGTGTCTCCACCTGTGCGCCTTAGACAGCTGGGAAGAGGAGATGTTCTGACCCTCTAAACCATCCATCAGTCCTGGGCTGAAGCCATTTTCATCCCTGTCCTTTGGTGGCCAGTGGCATCTTGTCTCATGAGCTAAACAGCAAAACAGGCCTTGAGCAGGGTGTGCCTGGATGGTGGTAGGGGGGCTGGCCTCTGCGCCTGGGTGCTTTATACTTGTGATTGTGATGAGGCTGAGAGCAAGCGAGCCTGCCCACCTGACCCTCACGGCCTCCTGTCACCTTGTCCTCTAGGTGGGACGCTCGTCCCTGCTGGTGGGGAATCTCAAGAAGAAGTATGCACAGGGGTTCTTGCCTGAGAAACTTCCGCAGCAGGACCATACCACCACCACTGACTCAGAGATGGAGGAGCCCTATCTGCAAGGTAGTGTACCAGACCGTGGATGCTGGGCCTTCAGGCGGGGCCGAGCGGGACATCAGCAAGGCCGGAGGGTCCTTTCCTGGTGTCCACGGAGGGTCTCGGGGCCAGAAATTGTGTGAACATGGTGGTCGACCAAACGTTTCCCCCAGCGCCCACTCAGCCCTGTCCCTCGAAAGCAGATAGGAGCCCCTTTTCCCGGGGAAATGTGTGTCTTCCTCCTCTCCAGCCCCGGGATCCCCGGGAGTTACTGCTGAGCTGTAGGCCAGCCGGCATGGCCCCAGGCAAGTTGTGGCCTTCCTCCACTGCTTCCGGGGCCTTCACTCAGGAGAGGGCCCAGCGCAGAGGCACAGTGGAGCCAGTGAGGGCTGCACCTGCCACAGGAGCCCCCGGCTAAATGGAGGTGGATGGGGTGCCTGCGTGGCTACCGTCTCCTGGGCTCTGATACCCAGGCTGGCAGCCAGCTGGACACCCCCCAGGAAGGGTAGAGTGATTGCAAACCAGCGGGGACAGCATTAGCACTTTCCCTCTAGAGGGTTGCCTGCTTTCTTCTAGGGTCGTAAAGAGGGGGCGCTAGCTCCTCCCCACCATGTTTTGTCTCCTAGCCCCTAAAAGAAGAAACTGTCAGGTGTCCAGGGTATGAAGTCATAAAACAGCGGTAAAAGTGGGTTGGCACTGTCCAGGCAGCTGCTGCAGGGCACGGCTGTGGGCATGAGGAATAGGCTGGGCAGAGTGTGAGAGGCCTCAGGGCAGGCTGTGGACAGTCCTATGGGGACCACTCACTGTCCGCACTTACCAACTTTCATGCTTTCAGAATCCAAAGAGGAGGGTACTCCCCTCAAACTCAAGTGCGAGCTCTGTGGCCGGGTGGACTTCGCCTACAAGTTCAAGCGTTCCAAGCGCTTCTGTTCCATGGCTTGTGCAAAAAGGTAAGCGCCCTCACTCCGCTGCTGTGCCCAGCCCCTCCCCTCCTCTCAGGGTCGCACCTTGGTGCCCAGCTCCTGCCTGGAAGCATTGTCCTGTCGCTTGTTCGCCCGAAAGCTCCATGAGCAGGTCCAGGCAAGCAGCATCAAGCCCACATGGGAAGGAAGAGGCATTTAGCTTGTCTGGCCCTCCTGGGCACCCCTGGCACCTGGCTTTGGCAGCTCCCATCTCCGTAGGGTTTACCTAAGCCCCCACTGGAAACGTTGCCCTGAGCCACTGTACTGACCACATCTCCTTTGTGAGCTCTCTCCCAACTCAGAAGACAGATGGTCACAGTAGACATCAGTGTTATTACTGAGGGCCTGCCATGAGCAGGTCTCTGTGCTAAGCGTTGATACACATGGTGCCGTCTCGTCTTCAGAGTAACCCTGTGAGACAGGTATTGCTGTCAGGCCCTTTATACATGATAGGAAACTGAGGCACAAGAAGTACCTGTACCTAAAGTCTTTGAGCTGGGGATCTAGATGTCTGACTCTTAAGTGCTGTGTGGTCTTTTTGCCAAGGTGGAAGGGGCCTGAGCTCCCAAAAGAAGGGAGTCTAGGCCCCTAGGCAGAGGGGCCCTGCGGACCAGTTAGAGTAGGGTTGTCCCCAGCCCTCCTTCCCTTCGGGCTATGCTGGAGATCCTCCCGGCACCTTTGTGATGCTTTGCCAAGCTGTCCCCCATCAGAACAGGGGACACTAGCTTCTTGGCACAGGTAACGTGTGGAATAGAATAGGGCAGCCCTGAGTTCTTCCCGTGACCCAGGCAGTTGTGTCAAGCACAAGCTTGTGTAACTGCCAGACCAGTTACAGAAAGTGAGTGGTGTCATCCCCAACTCCAGATGGGAAAACAGAGGCTCAGGGGCTGAGTGACTTGCCCAGATTCACACAGCCAGTCCTGAGTGATGGACTTAGGATTGGAATGAGCAGACAGACTCAGATTTTTCCCCTTGGCTCCTCTTACTCCTCCTGGGGCCCGTGGGCACCCTGCAACTTCCCTGACCTCCCTTGTTCCCCTGACTCTGGCAGGTACAATGTGGGGTGCACCAAACGAGTGGGGCTTTTCCACTCAGACCGGAGCAAGCTGCAGAAGGCGGGAGCCACGACCCACAACCGCCGTCGGGCCAGCAAAGCCAGTCTGCCGACACTTACCAAGGATACCAAGAAGCAGGTGAGAGGCCAGAGGAGCCTAGAGCTCATCCTCTCAAGTCTCCACCGACTTCCCTTTCTAGCACAACCCTGGGTGCCCACCGTCCTTTCTGCTGCGCCTGTCAGTGCTCCATCATATTCTCATTTCTCCTGATGTGTCGAGTCAAGCCTTCCCCACGTCCCTTCAGAGAGCTCTCATTTAGACCCGTGGATGCTCAAGAGCAGAGAAGGCGATGGCACCCCACTCCAGTACTCTTGCCTGGAAAATCCCATGGATGGAGGAGCCTGGTAGGCTGTAGTCCACGGGGTCGCTAAGAGTTGGACACGACTGAGTGACTTCACTTTCACTTTTCACTTTCATGCATTGGAGAAGGATATGGCAACCCACTCCAGTGTTCTTGCCTGAAGAATCCCAGGGACGGGGGAGCCTGGTGGTCTTCCGTTTATGGGGTCACACAGAGTCGGACATGACTGAAGCAACTTAGCAGCAGCAGCATGCTCAAGAGGGACCCTCTTCCGTGATCTTGCCTCTGCTCACCCCATTCTCCCAGTCTGCCTCCATCCTTGACTTCTGGGGCTGCGCATGAAGACATAGGCTGTCCCAGGTAGCTACGCCTGCCTTACCTGAAGGGCCAGGGGAGAAGAAGCTAACAGCTTTCATCTCCCCACCTTTTTGCTTCTCTGTGCATCAGAGCACTGAATCCTTGAAGGTCTCTGTAAAAAACGGGATGTTGTGTTCATTAAGTATGTTTCAGCACCAGCTATGTGCCAGCAACTGTTAGGCACTAAAGCTCTGAATTGTGCTGCAAGAACTCAACAGCCTAGTGTGATACTTTAGACCATATGTTTTGCTGTTTATTGTTATTGTTTTGGTCTTAAACCTCTTTAAGAATCTGATGAAAGCTATAGTCAAAAATGGACACACACAAGAAAATCTACATGTTCTTTCAGGTGGTACACAGACCATTCCCCAAAACTCATAGAGCCCTGGTTAAAAAACCCACATCTACGAGAAAGAATAGACCTATAATGAGATGATTACAGTGCAGGGTGGTGCGTGCACCAGTACTAGGACTCAGTCTGCTTAGGATCAGAGAGAGGACGTTGCCAAAGACACTTTTTGATCTGGAGTTCAAAGGTACGCAGCAGCCTCCAGATAGAACGGGGAGACTATACCTGCTTTTGCCCAGCACTCTTGTAGAGGCGGTTTACTCCCCCATCCTGAGGAAAACTGTTTCTCTCTGCTCCCAGCCAACAGGCACCGTACCCCTTTCAGTTACCGCTGCCCTGCAGCTAACACACAGCCAGGAAGACTCTAGCCGTTGCTCAGATAACTCAAGCTACGAGGAACCCTTGTCCCCCATCTCAGCCAGCTCGTCCACCTCCCGCCGGCGACAAGGCCCGCGGGACCTGGAGCTCCCTGACGTGCACATGCGGGACCTGGTGGGCATGGGACACCACTTCCTGCCAAGTGAGCCCACCAAGTGGAACGTGGACGATGTCTACGAGTTCATCCGCTCTCTGCCAGGTAAGGCCCTGGGAGTTCCATGCCTGCCTGGAGTAGCGAAAAATGAGAGGGCGTGAGAGACCTCACCTACTACCCCCAGGAGAGACCAGGCGGTTCAGTGAGAGACGCAGGTTCAGGAACGGGGTAGAGATCAGCGTGAGGAGATTCCTGCCCATGAGAGCTTACTTTCTAGCACAGAGCCCTGACTGGTGTCCTGTGGCCAGACGCCAACATATCTGTGGGCTCTGCGAGGGGCCTGTGTGTCTCCAGGGCAAGTTGGGAGGGGCATCAGGTGGGAGTGAAGGAAAACTGTCAAGGAGAACGTCAAAACACCGAACGTGGACGCCAAGTGGCAGTGGACACACAGGCCTGTGCCTGATGGAGAGGTTGCATCAGGGAGCAGCCTGGGCAGAGGCGCAGAGACGCAGAAGCACGTGAGGGAGCCACAGGCTGCCCGTGACCCTGGGCATGCATGGTCTCAGGGCGAGGATCTAGAAATGAAGCTCGGAAGACAGAGCTCGCATCTGCACGGCTGTGCTTGTTGAGGCCCCAAAGCTTTTTCACGGTGTCTCCTGCCAGTCTCACCCAGCCACTGGCCAGGTCAGGTAGTGATGGCAGCCATAAGCCGGGTCATTCAGAGACTGAAGTGGGCTATGGTGGCTGAGAGCGGGCTTCGGACTTAAACAGAACTGGGCTCAAATCTTGGTTGTGCCACTTAACCCAGTGTGTTAGTTATCTATCGCTGCAGCCCCACCGTCTGTCAGCACACAGGTGGTTGGGGTGGGCAGTTCTGCCACCGGCATTCCTAGGCTGCTGTGGTGTCAGCCAAGGCTGAGGCCATCTGAAGGCTCGACTGAGGCTGTCGGCTCCATCCTCAGTGAGTTGTGCCTCACTCACGTGATTCTCAGGGAGGGGATGGCCACTGGCAAGAGGCCTCAGTCACCATCCACGCGGGTCTCTTCAGAACACTGCTGCTCTAGTATTCTCGTGACGTGGCAGCCAGTTGACCCCTCAGGAGGAGATCTAAGAGCACAAGGTGGAAGCCACCTGCTGTGCCCTTTATGATCTAGCCTCAGAAATCCCATATTGTCACTTCAGCAGTATCTTATTGACCACACAGGTCAACCCCATTCATTGTGAAGGCTTCATGAAGGCATGAAGGGGTTATTGGAGGGAGCTACTTGGAGGCCAGTTAGCGTAGTTCACCCCAGTGATTCAAGTTCCTCCCCCACCCCCACCCGAGGCCCCATGGGTCTCATCCCATCACAGCAGTGGTTCAAGGTCTTAAGATCCCAGCGTCTGACTCAGGTCCAGGCCCAGATGAAATTCGTTGGGTCCAGCTCCTCAAGGAGAGTTCCCTCAGTCTTCACACCTGAGAATGAACAGGGTCGTTGTTTTCCCTCCACCAGCCTAGGAGATGGTGGGTCGGGCACAGGGTCATCACGGTAGATGTGCCTGTTGAAGAAGGGAGCACACAGGAGGCCGCAGGAGTCACCAGTCCACACCAGGCGTGTGTGGGCATTTCCTTGATGATGAGGACTCCAAGCCTGGAGTGGTTCTCCTCCTCTGGGCTCCACCCTGACTCATCCTTCCTCTCCCTTGGAAGGAGGTGGCTGGTGGAGTTGTTTTCTCAGCCTGCTTCCTGCTGCCTTTATTTCCTGTCACCTCTGACCCTTGTGGTCCAAGTGAGCAGTGTTTCTGCCAGACGAGTCTCTCACTCTTTGTGGGCTTTTAAAATAAATCTTATCCAAAAGTGTCTGCAAGACAAGCCCTACTCCATATTAGGCTTCATCTGAAGCTGAGGGACTGTGGCCTTAACAGTGTGAGGAGCCAGACTGTTGAATGGAGAGGCTCTGTGAGTCACGCCCGTAAAATCCTGAGAGAGCATTTGATCCAGCAGTTCTCTGAGGCCACACCATAGAGCTCTCTGCAGTCTTAACAGATGATTTAAGATACCCCTGCTGTCTCATCTTTAGACTGTGTTTTTTTGACTGTGTCCTGGATTTGGTCTTTGCCTGGAAACCTTTTTTTTTCTTTCCAGTTTATGTGCTGCTGAAACAAGCACTAGAAACCATTTCTTAATTTTAGTGTCATTTGCCATCTGGAGAGGCTGAGGATTTTCAGAAGCAGCAAATCCAGGCTCTTTCCTGTTTCCCAGTTTTCCCCCTCGCATTTCCCACGGCAGCGCTGGGAAGCCAGATGGCAGCTGCAGGTTCTGCCTGGGGTCCCCTGAGCCGGAGAGCTGGTTCAGTGGGAGTCTCACACTCACCAGGTCACCACCAGCAACAGTGTGGCTAAATTTTCCATTTCATACCAAGGATCCCTCTTCTAGTTTCCACCATTTCCTCACTTTGCTTTAAGCCTCCCCAGCAGTCTCCTCAAAGGCCATCAGGCTTCTGCGAGCCTGGGAACCTTAGATATTCTTCTCAAAGTCACCCCCACTCCCACAACTGCATCCCAGGCCACACTTGCACTGTTAAGGGGTGGTGATGGCAACACCCACTCTTCCAGGTACCAAAATCTGCATTAGTTATTCACTGCTGGGAAACATTATCCCAAGCCTAGTGGCCTACAGTAGTCAACATCTCAAGAGTTCTGGGGAGTGGCATCTTGGGGCATCTTAAAGGGGCCCCATCATGATGGCAACAGGGGTACAGGTATCTACAGGCCTGGAGCTGGAGGAACCCCCTTCCAGCCACAATCCCAGGGCAGCGGGGGTCTGACTCTGGGCAGAAGGCCTCAGTCCCTCTCCAAGTGGGCTTCTCCAGAGTGCTGCTTGAGTGCCCTTGTGACATAGTGGCTGACTCACTCCAAAAGAGGTTATCCAAAAGACTAAGATGAAGTGCTGTGCCCTTTATGATCCAGCCTCGGAAATCCCATGCTGCCACTTCCCCGGGGTAGCCCTGACCATGAAGAGGGTGGTAGGTGAACAAGGACACGTGTAAACAAGGAGGCCATGGTGGCGTCTGGCTGCCCTGGGTAAGCCACTCAGCCTCTCAAGCTGTAAAGTGAGAACAGCTTCAGCTCCCTCAAGGGCTGGTCGTGAGGGTCAAGTGAAACGGTGCTTCTGAAGGGCAGTGACCGCTTGTAGCCCTGGTTGACACTGTCTTTGGTCACATCCCCTCAGGCTGCCAGGAAATCGCAGAGGAGTTCCGTGCCCAGGAGATTGACGGGCAAGCTCTGCTGCTGCTCAAGGAGGACCACCTGATGAGTGCCATGAACATCAAGTTGGGGCCCGCCCTCAAGATCTACGCACGCATCAGCATGCTCAAGGACTCCTAGGGCTGGCCGGGCGCCCGGGCTCCTCCTCCCGACTGAGCAGAGCCGGCGGACACTCCTGGGGGCCCAGAGCAGGGCCGGTCAAGGGAAGGGCCCCCGCTGTGGGGCGTGGCTGGGGAGGAGGTCTCAGGACCTCCTTGGTGGCTCTCAGGGGCCTTTCTTTCTGTGGGAGGGGCAGAGAGGTAGGTGGCACAGAAGATGGGGCTTTATGCTTGTAAATATTGATAGCACTGGCTTCCTCCAAAGTCCCACGACTCTAGCCCCGCTTCTCTTCCCTCTTTCTGTCCCCCATTTTCCAGGGGGTATGTGGTCAGGGCTCCCAACCTGAGTTGGGTCACTTCCCAGGGCAGCCATCAGGCCTGGAGAGAGGCCTCGGAAGCCCTCACCTGCCTTCCTCCTCTCCTTTGTCGGGGCCCAGCTCGCTCTTCCGTTTGCCAGCTTCTCCCACTTCAGCCTGTCACTGAAGCCACCAGAAGGGTTCTCCCCCCTCATCCTTGCAGGGGGAGGAGAGAAGCTGGGCCCGGTTTGGCCACACCTGCTGGTGCAGACGCCTTAACGCTGTGTGTGTGACTGTGTGACTGTGTGGGAGCCTGGACTGACTGATGGGCCGAGAGCCCCCCCTGGCATCTCCAGGTGTTTTGTAGCAAACAGCCACTTAGTGCTTTGTCCTGGACTCCACTCAGCCTCTGGATGGGGAATAGGAAAAAGGGCTGCCTCGGTGCAGAGGCAGGATCAGAAAGCGATGCAGGTTAGCAGGAGATTTTCCTTTCCAGATTGTCGTGGTGTCTCTGCAGCCCTTCCCTGCACTGTGACGCCCCCTGCCCCGACTGCCCTGCTGTGTCACAGACGGCATTAAGGAAGCTGCCAGTGGGCTGGGCCAAGCTGCGCCTCCTGGTCTTGCCTGTCCACCCACCCTGAGAGCCCAGTGGTGGGGCCCAGAGAATATCCAAGGGCGGAAGAGCTGGAGTGACCGCTGAGGTGAAGAAGGCAGCCTTCAGCCTCGGCTCCCACACTTCTTTGCCTCTGGAACTTGCTGGTAGCAGTGTGAGCTGCCCATGGAGGAGGTGGGGCAGGAAGGGCGAGGGCCAGCCTCTGACCTGCCCTGCACGCTGCAGGCTTCCGGGGAAGAGTTGGACTCTCCCCAGGGGAGGGTGGGTGCCCTTCTCAGTTCGTGCTATTCCCCACTCACACCCCCGGGCAGGGTTGGAAATGAAGGACTTTTTTAACCTTTTTTGTTTTTTAAAAATAAATCCGTAAAATCCATTCCCTCTGTGCCTTTCTCCCCTGGGGATGCCTTTCTGTGATCCTGAAGAGCTACTTTTCACCTGCAAGGAGAGGGTGGGTCCCTGGGCTGGTGGGGGACGACCACCTTAACTGGTCAGCATATCCACACTTTGCCGCCTCATTTGAGGGCACACTCAGCCCCAGTTCAGATCCCACCTGTCCTTCACGGGTATTCCTTGGGAGTGCAAGGATCCAGGGCCCCTTCAGCTCTGCCCCTGGAGAGACAGGATGCTGTTTGTCAGGAGTACCTGGCACACTGGAGGCAGAGCCCAGGGCTCCCCGCCCTCACACGCACCTGTGGTGGGTGCGGCTCCATGCCCAGACCGCCCTTGGGGTAACTCTGGCTCACTCGGCAGCTGAGCATTCTTTGGATGCTGGAATAGCAAACTATTAGGAGAGTCTCTGCCTCAGGAGGCGATTGCCTAAGCCTCGAATAAAGAAGGGGCCTTCCAAGCACAGGCCGCTCGTGCACTCAGTTAGTCTGTAACAGAGGGCCCAGGGAGCTTGATTGGCAGGGACCTTTTAAGAGCTAATACCCACATCTTGATGACAACTGCGGAAAACCTTTAAGATGTAACTACTTCCTGGAGGAAGAGGAGAAACAACTGACTAGTTGACCACCCCCAGGACGGAGCTAGGACTTGGGGAGTCTGGTCTTCAGAAGGTCGAGAATGGCTAGCCGGACAGGGGCCAGCATGGGACCCTGGGCTGAGGGGGAGTGGGGAGGGTCCCCCAGGAAGACCCCCGTGTTGCCCACCCCACTGCAGGGTAGGGGAGCGGGCCATGCAGCTTACCTCGACCTTTCGCTTTCTGGAGGACAAAGCCAGGCCCAGCCGGAGTCTGTCCTTGTGTGTGAGGTGGGGGAGGGAGCTGAAACTCCTGAAAGAGGATAGGGTGGATCTGCAGGGCTGACTGACAGGTAAACACACGCCTGCTGTCTCTTCACTCTGGGTGGAAGGCCTCGGTCTAAAGGGAGCTTCCTTCAACATATATTCGCTCCTGACGTTCATGCCTTACACAGAATTTTGCAAAACTTTTGATCGTGACCGACAGTTTGTTCCCCACCCTCATATATGTACTGAGATGTATGTAACTGAAGCAAAACAGAATAATACCTACCCTGATGTATAATACATTGACAATTTTCAGTTCATGTTCATAGTTTTAAAATCTTGGTCATGATCTATGAGATTGAGTTCTGATGAATCATATTCTGCACTTGAAAAAAAACCTGCCTGGTGTAAAGCTTTCCAGGACCTTTCCACCTTACAGTCTTGTGTTGCTCTTTCCCTATCCTGGCTGACTGGTATGCACACAGTTTTACTGAAGAGGTCAAGGGCTCCTGGAGGTGAACTGTGCAAATCAGGTACCCTTGAGTTGTAGCTGGAACTCTGCAGAACAGGGTTCTCTCTGGGTGGCAAACACCACAGAGGACCTGAAGAGGGGCACAAGGACCCGGCCCCCCCTCCCCCTAGGGGAGGAAAAAGCCTTGGGACAACATGGCTCGGTGCCTCTGGCCAACCAGAGCCACCGTACTCAGATCCACCCTCTTCCAGGTGATTGGCCCTGGGGTGGGGGGTCCTCTCCGGGCAGTTCATCCCACTTGGTCCTGGGGGCGTGGCTTCTGACACAAGGCCTGGAACGGCTTTGTTCCAGTCACCAGGTCATTTCTTCCCTGGCTCTCAGCTGAGGTGGTTCTTGGAAGGCTGTCCCACCTGCTCCTTGACATGGCTTTCAGGGAAGGACCCAGGTGAGTGGGGACGCTGCTAGTGTCTGGGGGAAGATGGGGCATGACAACTGTCCTGAGAGGAGTCCAGTCTGGTAGCTGAAACAGTCGAGGAGGCACCAAGGCTGACCTGCTGAGAACGAGCTGAGCCCTAGAGGTCCTTGGGGGAAAGTGGCTGGAGGGGCATCGCCGTGGGGTATAGATGGTCTGGGGCATGAATGGGGCGGTGGGGGAAGACAGCATCCTGGGAGACCTCGTATCCTGTGAAGAGTCTGGTGACTCCTGCTGCCCTTGACTCTGACCCCATGGTGAACAGAGAACAGACTGGGGCGCACATTCCACTGAAACGGAGCTCTCTTCCCACTGGGAGTGGCCGTCCAGGCCTGCAAAGGCATTCCCACTCAGGAACGAACAACTGACCTTTAACCACCTGAAAGCGAGAAGGGTTCAGGAGCCAGTGCGAGTTGGCCTTGAGAGACGGCCTCCTGCAGGTGGGAGCTGGCTGGGGGGTCCTTTTAAATCTGAGCAAGGAACTGGGAACAGTGGGTCAGGCAGAAGCCTCTGTGGACTAGGGTTCCCAGGCCGGCACATGGGAGGAGGGATTGGCAGGGCCTGGTGGGTGCTCGTTGAAGGCCTAGGTGTCAGAGCCCTCCCAGCACTGACGGTTAGAGCCCACCTGGACCACCTGGGGATGGCTCTGCCTGGCTGCCCTGGATGGAGGGGCTGGCTAGGAGCATGGGATGGCGGAGAAGGCTCTGCTCCAGCGTCTCCTGCCCTTGCCCACCCACCCCCTGGTGTCCCTCCGGGGGGCAGTCTCGTTTCCAAGAGCAACTGTAAAATAGCTCCATAATGTTTATATTGATTACATATTGAAAGGATATATTGGATTAAATTATTAAAACTTCAGTTCTTTCCACTCTTAACATGGCTACTATTATTAGAAAAACTTAATTTATATTCCTGGCTCACACTATATTTCTATTGGGTAATGCTGTTCCAGATTTTCTCCTACATCTTTATAAAAGAACAGAGATGTACACATCTGTGTACATTTTATAAAAGAACACAGATGCACAGGACCATGGGTACGGGAGCCTTCCCCTCACAGAAGTGAGGTCGGCCTCTATGCACAGTTCTGTTACTTCCTCTTCCACTGAGTCCCTTAGGCCCTCTTTTCCAGACAGCACGTATCCACCGACCTCATCCTTTTCAACGGCCAGGCTGCTCTCCATTGCATGGGGATGCATTACTCATTCATCCTCCTCTCCACGGACCAACACTGGGGTGGTTTATCTCCATCTGCTTTTTCCAGCAATGCTAGGAGAACCACCTTGGCCTGCCGGCTGTGCAGTCTCATTTCCAGAATGGGAAAGTTGGGTCTGGTGTGAGTGTGTGAAATGATTTTGTAGGCTCTCTAGGCAGGACTGAGAGAGGTGGACTTCACCTTGCAGTCACTAGAAAGGCTTAAAACTGCTTGCTCTTTCTAAATGGCTCTGTATTTTTCCTTCATTAAAAGAAGCAATAAAAGCATATCAGAGACAAGTGGAAGGGAAAATAAAGGAAAAAATACCCTCCCATAACCTATTGCACAGATATGTCTTCCTTTCAGTCCTCTGGTGCATGTTTTGATTACTAGACCTGTAATCACAGTGCCCATAAATTTTAGATCTTGCTTTTTCCAATGAAGGTTTTCGTGTAAGATCTTTCCATGTGACTACAGAATCTTCATAAAAAGTTTACTTCACTGGACACTGGGGCCTTTTCCAGTTGTATCTGAGCAGCCCGCGCAATGCCTTCTCCACGGGTGCTCTCCAGCCCTTGTTCAACCAAGCTCAAGTCTCCCTACGTAAAAGAAACACAGACCCCTCCATCAGCCCCAATCCCTCAACCTCTTCAGTTCCAGTCCTGTCTCTTTCCTTTTACCGTCAGACTTCTGGGAAGAGCCCCCTGCCCCGCCCTCCATTTCCTCCTCTGCTCACTCAGCCCCCTGCCTGCCCCCAGCTGTGTCCTTGGTGCTGGGCCCTGGCTCTCCTCCCTGGCTCTCTCCCTCTTCCACAGCATCCTTGCCCTCCGGGGGAATCCCAGAACTCTTTCCTGAGGCTGCCTGCCTGCCTTCTGGGCGCCTTAACGCCTACCAGACTAGTAGACTTCATCTCCTTTGCTAGTCCCCCAGTCCTGCCCACCCTACCTCCACAGCCATTCATCACCTACTCCTCCCAACCCACTGCCAACACTGACCTGTCTTCCTGCCTCCATGCCCCCTGCCTCCCACTCCATGTCCAGGCTGGAGTATTTCTCAAATAAAAATCTGGCTGCACCACTTTTTGAAGGGAAAACCCTGAAAAGGGCTCCCCAGGGCTTCAAGATGAAGTCCAAACCCCTTAGCCTAGACTGTGGGTCCTGGGTGATCTGGTTCTGGCTTAACCCCAGCCTCACCTCTCATCACTCCCCATCCACACTCCACCCACCCCTGTGGAGGACCTACCAGTTCCACATGCTTTCTAAGCTCTCTCTCACTTCCTCACTTCTACACATTGCTGTTTCTTTTTCACGGACCTCCCTTTCCCCTCCACTGCCTTCTCTGCCTGGATAACTTCTAATCCTTCCGGTCCTAGCTTAAAGGGCACCTCCTCCAGGAAGCTTCCCTGACTTCCTCCCCATCTGTCCAGGCTCAGGTGCCATCCACTGGTTTGCCCTTAATGCTCTCTTGTATTTACACTAATCACAGCCTTTGCTATGCTGTTCCATTCCTCTCTTTGCCATCTGTCCTCTGACCCCATTCCCCTCTTTCTGGCCATCACACCTTCCTGACCCTGCTCCTGGAAGACAAAGTCAGTGTCTTGCTCACCTCTGAATCCTTGACCTAGCACAGTGCTCAGTTCTGAGCTTGTGACCACTAAGCATAGGCTGAATGCGTGAATGAGCAGAAACTAGTGAACATCTTGATGCATAAACTTTTCCCATTCTGAAGATGGTCTCCTTTGAACAGGTTCCCAGAAGCTGCAGTGAATGGATTAAAGGGGATGACTGCTGAAAGTTTCAATTCCCACAGCTAAGGAGCTTTCCACAAAAGCTGTAGTGATTTACATCCCACCGGCAGGTGTAAGAGTGCTTATCTCGCTGTATTCTCACAGCGTGGCTATTTTCATTTCTTTTTTAAAAAGTGCTCATTTTATAGGCAAAACATCTCGCCTGGTTCTAATCTGTAAGTCTTTGATTACTAGTGAGGGTGAACATCTTTCCATATGTTTGCCTACTAAATGCATTTCCCCTTTGAGGATTTCCCTCATGCAATGTGGACACAGTTATGGCAGCTGGCATTTTATGAGCTGACTCTGGGGGCTGTTTGGGGGAGGGGGAACTGGGAGCAGGGAGGTCCTGGTGGGGATGAGCGGGCAAGGTCACTGTGGGGGTTGGGGGGATAGGTGCGGCAGAAAAGTGGGAGATCAAGGAGGCAAAGCCAACACACCCTGAGGACTTGCAACAGACAGTGGGCAAGGCAGAGGGAGGGGTCAGTGCACCCAGGTTTGGCCAACTGAACAGAAGCATGCATCCAACGGAGATGCACGGTGAGTGTGTACATACACAACTGCAAGGGGCCTCTCTGATCTGTTTACTGGATACACCTGCTGAGGAACAGTGACATGGGGCAGCAGGAAAGGCAGGGGCATGATCAGGGTCTGATCAGGCTGCCTTCTTGGAAGAGACCAGAGGAGGCAGATTTTGGAAGGACTTTATAGGGCAAGGAGGGGAGCTGGGAGTTTGTGCTGAGAACAATAGTATGAATGATAATCAACAATAGCTAAAGCTTATTGAGCTGTTACTATGCGCAAGGCCTTGTTCTAATCACTTAGCAAGCATGAGCTCAGTAGCCACCGCAGCCCTCTAAGGTAGGCATTCTTATGAAGTACATGTCTAGATGAGGAGGCTAAAGTGTAGAGGCCCAGAATCTTGCCCGAGGTCAGAGAGCTAAGAAGTGGTGGCCTGGGATTCAAACCTGGGGGTCTAGCTCCAGTGGCCAGGCTCCTCCCCACAGGGGTTCAGTCTGTCTAGAGACACTGGAACCCAGCAGGGGTGAGAAGAGCTGGAGGAGACCCCCTCACCCCCTGCCGAGGAGCTTATCAAAATTCTCAACTTTCAGAGCCCTTCTAGAAAACAAGCAACTACGGACAAGTCGCAAAGTCCACCTACTTGGAGCCAGCAATGGGGTTGCTGAGCTCTGCTGGAGGGACCCCACTCCATGACTGGAGCCGCCACAGACACACAGTCCCCTGACTGCAGCCCACCCTCCAGGAAGCCCAGCAACTCATCCCTAAGCCCCAGATGCTCTCAACCCCCAGCCACAAACTTCCCTGCATCCCCTCGCAGACTCTTCCCCGTCCAAGTTCGATCCAACCCAGGCAAAGCACCCTAATGTTACTATCCTCCATATCTGCTGCTGGGAAAAAGCAAAAAAAAATTACAAATCTACATACTCATCAGAAATGACCTGGTTAGGCAAAGGATGCCGTCCCAATCAAAGGCATATTAAGCATCTGGAAAAGAGGGTGAGGAAGCACTTCAAGAATGCAGATGGACATAATGGTCCATGGAAAATGCAAGGTGGAGAACAGCTTATCCCTGAGAGACCATTTGTGGGGGGGAAAGCCAAGGAAGGGATGGGGGGAAGGAGAAAGAATTTGCTACCGTATTTATATTTGCCTGTCTATGCATAGACTAGGCCCCTGCAGAGGGGACTGGGTGGCTAAGAACAGGAGAGACTGCACTATCTACCCTCTTCTGTACTTTACAATATCTGTGCCAAATGACAGAATAATATATTCATATTAACATTAAATCACATCATTTTTCATATATAAATGTATATATGTGTGTGTATGTAAATATATATATATATATTAATGAGTTGTTGATGCCCCTTCCAGCTCAGTTGATAAAGAATCCGCCTGCAATGTAGGAGACCCCTGTTCAATTCCTGGGTCAGGAAGATCCACTGGAGAAGGGACAGGCTACCCACTCCAGTCTTCTTGGGCTTCCCTTGTGGCTCAGCTGGTAAAGAATCCACCCACAATGCGGAAGACCTGGGTTTGATCCCTGGGTTGGAAAGATTCCCTGGAGAAAAGAAAGGGAAAATACTCCAGTATTCTGGCCTGGAGAATTCCATGGACTGTATAGTCCATGGGGTCACAAAGAGTCGCACACGACTGAGCGACTTTCACTTTCATTCACTTTCACTCCCCACCTCCCAGGGCCTGGAAGAAAATCTTCTGGCAGCTGATCCTACTTGCACTTGGCATCTTAGGGCTGCTCCGGTTCGGGCTTCCTATACTCAGGTATAACCCCTTTCCCAGCCCTTGCAATGGGACCAGCAGGAGCAGGGTCCAAGTGGCCCTTTCCAAGTGCCCCCCTGAGGGATGGGGAGTGGCAGCTGTCACGGCTGCATAAGCATCCTCGGGGGCTCTCCCTCCTTGTAAGTAGCAAAGAGAGAGGGCTCCTGAGCAGGCTGGCGCCCCCCTCACTACTGCTCCCACCCCACAGGCATCTGGAAGTCCTCATTCCTATGGGTGTCTGCCCTCTGGCCAGAACGCCCCTGCTGAGAGACAACTTCTCGGGTCCCCTGGATCCTGGGTGAGAAGCCACCACCTCTCCCACTCTGAGAACACCCCCACACCCTACCAAGCTCTGCCCCAGTGTCCCTGTCCTTCTCGCATCCCCAACCCTGGCAGGGCTTGGCACTCCACCCAGGGCCCCCCTCAGGTAGCATGTCTCCCACTACTCTGCTGGGTCTGGGATAGAGATTTCTAGGGGCAGGGCCTGGGTGGTCCCGAGGGCCCAGGACTAGGAGGGGTGGCAGTGAGCGTTCACCCAGCAGGTAAATGGACAAACCTGTCTCTCCCTCCCTGCCCCGGCCAGGGCCCGGCCTGAAGTCTTAACCTGTACTTCCTGGGGGGCTCCCATTATTTGGGATGGCACCTTCGACCCAGACGTGGCCCAGCAAGAGGCTGTGCAGCGGAACCTCACCGTGGGTCTGACTGTCTTTGCTGTAGGCAGGTAAGGCCTGGGGAGGGAAATGGTGCCATCCTAGCAGGAAGAAGGGGGGGGGGTGCATGTGATGTAGCGAGTGGGGCACCCCATTATCCTGGGCCATAGGATGCCAAGGAGAAGCAGAGACAGCACCCCTTGTCCCAGACCCCCATGGCGAGGGCAGACCCCTCCTCCCTGGACACCAACGCCATGGAGTCCACCCGGCACAGGCAGCCAGGAGCTCAGAATCACAACCGAGAAGGAATCTGCCCAGGGTCTGGGGCAGATCCATCTGGAGGCCTTGGGTTTTCGGTGAGAAAATGGTCTTTTCAGGTGAGACTTGTGAGAGGAGATGACAACGACTGGGTAAACAGAGGGGCTGGCCCGGCGGCAGAAGGGCCCATGGCCAGTGGCTCAGGCACAGCACGCAACAAGGGGAAGCAGGAGGTTGGCCAAGCAATTCTGATGGCAGGAGAGGGACTGGGGAGCTGAGGGCTTTTGCAAGAGAGGGAATCTGGGCTGGGTAAAGAGGGATGTGAAGAAAGGGAGATGCTGAGAATGGCAGCGTCAGCAGACCAGAGGACTCTGAGGAAGGGCTGTTGGGGGTGGTATCACAGGACATGGGCTGGAAGGATGGGGGCTCCCAGAGTGGGACATGCGAAGGCTGCAGCTTTGGTGGGGGGCCCAGACTGATGATGACCAAGTCGAGATAGAGGCCATGGGGGCAGGTGACTGAGTGGGGAGGGGACAGAATCAGGACAGGAGGCCAATTGAGGATATGAGGGGCCCCCAGGTATGGAGAAGGAGCCCTGAGTGGTAGGTGGAGAAGAAATCTCAGGGCACTGACTTTTTTATCTCCCCATTATGGACAGCAGGCTCTCCAAGCTGGTATTCACCTTCCAGTAGTGATGCAAAGTTCTGCCTAAGAGGAGCAATCAGATCCTACAATCTAAGGGCACAGAGAGGTAGAGTTTAAGGCAATCTAAGGAAAAGTTTCTAATAATGGAACAGGCTGCTTTGGGAAGGCAGTGAGAGCTTTGCATCCAGAAAAAGATATGCAAAAGTCTGGGGAAGGAATTCTGTCATCAGACACCCCAGACAACTGCTCAAGTTTCCTCCAAATTTGTCCCCCACACTCTGGAAGGGAGAGAAAGTCAGGAGGGGCCCTGGAAGGCCACGGAGCAAACAGGACAAGGGCTGACCAGGGAGCCAGGCGGGCAGAACTGTGGCCTCTCCAGGACCTTGGTGCCCCCACTTCTGTTCTGGATGCTGAGTAAGGGGTTTCTCCACCAGCCTTCATAACTCAGTTGGTAAAGAATCCGCCTGCAAAGCAGGAGACCCTGGTTCAATTCCTAGGTCGGGAAAATCTGCTAGAGGAGGGATAGGCTACTCACTCCAGTATTCTTGGGTTTCCCTTGTGGCTCAGGTGGTAAAGAATCTGTCTGCAGTGCGGGAGACCTGGGTTCGATCCCTGGGTTGGGAAAATCCCCTGGAGAAGGGAAAGACTATCCACTCTAGTATTCTGGCCTGGAGAAAATTCCACGGACTGTATAGTCCATGTGGTTGCAAACAGTCGACACAACTGTACCGATTTTCACTTACACTTTCACTTTCCACCAGCTTGAGGGACCCAGAGTCTCTGGGACCAGAAGTTTCAGGGTCCTAAGTTCCAAGGTTCTATAAACCCAACATAGGACGCTGAGGCTTCTAAGGTCTCTAACTCCAGCTTCTCCCAGTTCCACCCAGAATAGAGCAAGTGCAGGTAAGGATACAGGCTCTAATGCCAGGCTGGGTTCAAATCCTGGTTTCACACTTATCAACTGTGTGTACACTTGGACAAGTTAATAAAGCTCTTTGTGACTCAGTTTCCTCACCTGAGATAAAGATAATAATGGTGAAGATTAAATGAGATAATGCACATTACTTTGAAAACTGTCTGCCACACGATCAATGTTCTAAAATATCAGGCATTATTACTATTATTTTATGACCCCAGGATTCCAAGGTGTGTTTATAGAAAGTTACTAGTATTGCAAACATCCCACTTACCTAGGTTTGTGGTTTGTCACCACAAACTCAATGACATTGCTCACGGTCTTGTGGCTCAGGAATTCCGACAGGGCTCAGCAGATGGGGCCCCTCCCTGCTCCCAAACGTTTGGGTCCCCACCGGGCCAGTAGCCTGCGGAAAACCAGGGGGCGCTTTTCTCCGTGGCTAGCTCAGGCTCTCTCACTTCGTGGCAGCCTCAGAGTGCTTAAGCAAAGGGCCAGAGCTCTAAAGAGACAAAGGGTAACGGGCCAGTCCTCCCAAGGACCAGAACAGCGTCCCTTCCTTGGGACTCTACTGACCTACGCGGTCAGGGAGTGCCATGTTCAAGGGCAGGGACACAGAGCCCCTGTGGGCAGGGATGGCAAACAATGGGCAATGATTTTTAATTCACCTCGGACGACTCTGGGGCTGAATAGTTTTGGAGTTCCGGGGCCTGGGGTTGCAGGATCCCAGGAAGGACATGGGGAGGGCTGGTAAGCCCGAAGACTCCTCGTGCTCCGGAGGGCGCAGCGGCCGGGCTGATTTGGCCCGGCCCCGCCCCGCCCGGCAGGTACCTGGAGAAGTACCTGGAGCGCTTCCTGGAGACGGCCGAGCAGCACTTCATGGTGGGCCAGCGCGTGGTGTATTACGTGTTCACCGAGCGTCCGGCCGCGGTGCCCCGCGTGCCGCTGGGCCCGGGCCGCCGGCTGCGCGTGGAGCGCGTGGCACGCGAGCGCCGCTGGCAGGACGTGTCCATGGCGCGCATGCGCGCGCTGCAAGCGGCGCTGGGCGGCCGTCTGGGCCGCGAGGCGCGCTTCGTGCTCTGCATGGACGTGGACCAGCACTTCAGCGGCGCCTTCGGGCCTGAGGCGCTGGCCGAGTCGGTGGCGCAGCTGCACGCCTGGCACTACCGCTGGCCCCAGCGGCGGCTGCCCTTCGAGCGCGACGCGCGCTCGGCCGCCGCGCTGGGCCCCGGGGAGGGCGACTTCTACTACCACGCGGCCGTGTTCGGGGGCAGCGTGGCGGCCCTGCGGCGGCTGAGGGCGCACTGCGCGCGGGGCCTGCGGCGGGACCGCGCGCGCGGCCTGGAGGCGCGCTGGCACGACGAGAGCCACCTCAACAAGTTCTTCTGGCTGCACAAGCCCGCCAAGCTGCTGTCGCCCGAGTTCTGCTGGAGCCCCGAGATAGGCCGCCGGGCCGAGATCCGCCGCCCGCGCCTGCTCTGGGCGCCCAAGGAGTATGCTTTGCTGCGTAGCTAGCGGTGCCCTGGGCCCTGGAGGTCCCAGATGCCGGCGGGGCCCCTTCTGGAAGGGGTGTGGAGCTGGAAGGGACAGAAAGACTGCAGGAAAACCTGCCTGGCTGCGGGGGTGGGGGGCGGGGGATTGGAGGAGGCCTGGCCTTGGGGAAGTGCCTCTCCGAGGCGGGCGGTCCATCCCTTCCCCAACTTTGTACAGCAACCCAGGCACCACCAGCTGCCTGGAAACCTTTCACTTCTGACCTTATTGAGTTCAGCAGAGGCCCCACTCCCGAAGAGATGTTTTAGCCCCTTCCTCATAACCCCACTTAAAAAAAAAAAAGTGGGACTGAGGCCCAAAAAGGGAACGTAACTGTCTAAGGACCCAGAGCATCTGTGAGTCAGTCAGTGAGGTCAGCAACTGGAAAGTCAGGACGGGCCCGCAGGCCAAATAGCTGCCGCTGGGCAGGAGCCCCAGATGGAGAAACACAGTGGCATCCGGTTCACCTCCCCCGCTCTCGGCACGGTTTGTACATATTTAAGCAATACAATAATAAAAGACATTATTCCACAGTGTCCTTGTGGCCCTTTCTCCTGGAGAATCCAAATTCATAAAAATAACATTTCCTCGCCATGGGACCCACGGCTGTTTAGCCATAGTGTCTGGGAGATAAATTTCCTTATCGGTGGCTGCTCTCCAGACTCTTCATCCTCAGTAGAGAAAGATGCAGGTTCCGAATGGGAGCATGATGTCATCAGGCCTTCCAGGAAAGGTGGTTCCCTCCGGGAAATAGCTGCAGAGTTGGGGAAGTTATCTGCTGGAAGTCCCTGAGATATTGTCTTAACAGCTGAAAACTAGAGGCCCAGAGAGGGTGGGATTTCCCTTTGGGTCTCCTGAACCATGGCTGTAGTGTTCTCCTAGACCTTCAATTTTTAACAGCCTCCACTGTTTCCAGGTGGGACAACAGTTCTGTAAGCCAACTCTGATGGCTTTTACACACTAACCATTTTCTCACACCATTTTTACAAACATTTTATCAACACAGTTGATGATGATCTACTCTCTCCAAAGCAGTTCCTAGGTCCCAGTGTCTCCTGCCTAAACTAGATTAGCAGAACCCAGGAGGCCTTTTGGATTCTGGGTTAGAGCTAAGAACAGGCCAGGTGTGCCTGAGAATAGGTTATGACTTGATGACTATAAGCTGACATCCCTTCCTCTGGTGGGAGACTGTCCCCCTTACCCTGCAGCATTCACTAAAAGCCACACAGACCGACTCCTCGGCCAGCAGAGACCTGAGTTCGGGCCAGTAAGACCTGGTTAGGAATCAACTCCCTTTCTGACTGTGCATGGCTGTGGACTAGATACTCAACCTTTGTTGAGTCTGTTTTCTCACATGTAAAGTGGGGATGCCAGTCACCCTCCGCGCAGGTGTTGTGACACTCCAGAAAATAACTTGCCTTCTCCCTCTCCTTGCCTGCCTCTTCTCCAGCAAGTTCAAGGGGTGCAGAGGAATCAGCAAAGGCCAGCCATTTCATGTTTTGAAGAGGAAGTGATGGCAGGAGTCAGGGGTTTTCTGCAGCTGGGCTGGAGCAGCCTCCTGTGGTGGGTTGAGATCTTTCTGAGGAGGGGGAGGGGTCAAGGAAGCTGCAGGGGAACAGAGTGGATGATCACTTGGCCCAGAGGCCCACCATGGGGGTGGGGCTGTAGAGCCAGGATAAACTTCTGCAGCTCCTTCAGGATCCCTGTCAATCACTGTTCTCAGCACCCATCCTGCGACCCTCAAGGACCTAATAAGCTCCTGAGAGCTTCTAGGTGAGCCAGTGAAAATCAGACTCCCAGTCCCCGTCGTGTCACTGCTACATGCAAAATCTTCACCTGTCCAGCCATCCCTAGTGCGACGCCAGCTCAGATGTCCAAATTCCCAAACTTCGACAGCCCTCTGTGTTATGCACCTCATTGAGCCAACCAGCCTGCCTAACGAGGTGCATAACACTCTGTAATCAGAGCTCACTGATCATAAAGGACATAGATTCATCAAGGATACATCAAATAATAACAACAATTACATTTATTGGGTACTTACTGTGTGCCAGGCACAGTTCTAAGCCTAGTATCTATTGATTCATTCAATTCGCATATCCATCCTATAAATTACTATTATTTTCCTCATATTACCCATGAGAAAATCGGGCACAGAGAGGTTAACTAACTTACCTGCTGCTACACCATTCCATTCAGTTCAGTTGCTCAGTCATGTCTGACTCTTTGCGACCCCATGAATCACAGCACGCCAGGCCTCCCTGTCCATCACCAACTCCTGGAGTTCATCCAAACTCATGCATCAAGTCAGTGATGCCATCCAGCCATCTCATCCTCTGTCATCCCCTTCTCGTCCTGCCCCCAATCCTTTCCAGCATCAGGGTCTTTTCCAATGAGTCAACTCTTCGCATGAGGTGGCCAAAGTATTGGAGTTTCAGCTTTAGCATCATTCCTTCCAATGAACACCCAGGACTGGTCTCCTTTAGGATGGACTGGTTGGATCTCCTTGCAGTCCAAGGGACTCTCAAGAGTCTTCTCCAGCACCACAGTTCAAAACCATCAATTCTTCGGTGCTCAGCTTTCTTTATAGTCCAACTCTCACATCCATACATGACCACTGGAAAAATCATAGCCTTGACTAGATGGACCTTTGTTGGCAAAGTAATATCTCTGCTTTTTAATATACTATCTAGGTTGGTCATTACTTTCCTTCCAAGGAGTAAGCATCTTTTAATTTCCTGGCTGCAAAAAATCACCATCTGCAGTGATTTTGGAGCCCCCCAAAATAAAGTCTGACACTGTTTCCCCATCTATTTCCCATGAAGTGATGGGACCAGATGCCATGATCTTCGTTTTGTTGAGCTTTAAGTCAACTTTTTCACTCTCCACTTTCACTTTCATCAAGAAGCTTTTTAGTTCCTCTTCACTTTCTGCCATAATGATAGTGTCATCTGCATATCTGAGGTTATTGATATTTCTCCTGGCAATCTTGATTCCAGCTTGTGCTTCTTCCAGCCCAGCATTTCTCATGATGTACTCTGCATATAAGTTAAATAAGCAGGGTGACAATATACAGCCTTGACATACTCCTTTTCCTATTTGGAACTAGTCTGTTGTTCCATATCCAGTTCTAACTGTTGTTTCCTGACCTGCATATAGGTTTCTCAAGAGGCAGGTCAGGTGGTCTGTATTCCCATCTCTTTCAGAATTTTCCAGTTTGTTGTGATCCACACAGTCAAAGGCTTTGCCATAGTCGATAAAGCAGAAATAGATGTTTTTCTGGAACTCTCTTGCTTTTTCCATGATCCAGCGGATGTTGGCAGTTTGATCTCTGGTTCCTCTGCCTTTTCTAAAACCAGCTTGAACATCTGGAAGTTCACGGTTCACGTATTGCTGAAGCCTGGCTTGGAGAATTTTGAGCATTACTTTACTAGCGTGTGAGATGAGTGCAATTGTGCGGTAGTTTGAGCAATCTCTGGCATTGCCTTTCTTTGGGATTGGACCTTTTCCAGTCCTGTGGCCACTGCTTAGTTTTCCAAATGTGCTGGCATATTGAGTACAGCACTTTCACAGCATCATCTTTCAGGATTTGAAATAGCTCAACTGGAATTCCATTACCTCCACTAGCCTTGTTTGTAGTGATGCTTTCTAAGGCCCACTTGACTTCACGTTCCAGGATGTCTGGCTCTAGGTGAGTGATCACACCACCATGATTATCTGGATCGTGAAGATCTTTTTTTGTACAGTTCTTCTGTGTATTCTTGCCACCTCTTCTTAATATCTTCTGCTTCTGTTAGGTCCTTACCATTTCTGTCCTTTATTGTGCCCATCTTTGCATGAAATGTTCCCTTGGTATCTCTAATTTTCTTGAAGAGATCGCTAGTCTTCCCTATTCAGTTGTTTTCCTCTATTTCCTTGCATTGATCGCTGAGGAAGGCTTTCTTATCTCTCCTTGCTATTCTTTTGGAACTCTGCATTCAAATGGGAATATCTTTCAGATGACCATTATATCTACTACCGTGGGCAGGAATCCCTTAGAAGAAATGGAGTAGCCATCATGGTCAACAAAAGAGTCCGAAATGCAGTACTTGGATCCAATCTCAAAAACAACAGAATGATCTCTGTTCGTTTCCAAGGCAAACCATTCAATATCATGGTGATCCAAGCCTATGCCCAAACCAGTAACACTGAAAAAGCTAGAGTTGAATGGTTCTATGAAGACCTACAAGACCTTTTAGAACTAACACCCAAAAAAAGATGTCCTTTTCATTATAGCGGACTGGAATGCAAAAGTAGGAAGTCAAGAAACACCTGGTAACTGGCAAATTTGGCCTTGGAATACAGAATGAAGCAGGGCAAAGGCTAACAGAGTTCTGCCAAGAGAACGCACTGGTCATAGCAAATACCCTCTTCCAACAACACAAGAGAAGACTCTACACATGGACATCACCAGATGGTCAACACTGAAATCAGACTGATTATATCCTTTGTAGCCAAAGATGGAGAAGCTCTATACAGTCAGCAAAAACAAGACCAGGAGTGGACTGTGGCTCAGATCATGAACTCCTTATTGCCAAATTCAGACTTAAATTGAAGAAAGTGGGGAAAACCACTAGACCATTCAAGTATGACCTAAATCAAATCCCTTATGATTATACAGTGGAAGTGAGAAATAGATTTAAGGGACTAGATTTGATAGATAGAGTGCCTGATGAACTATGGACAGAGGTTTATGACATTGTACAGGAGACAGGGATCAAGACCATCCCCATGGAAAAGAAATGTGAAAAAGCAAAATGGCTGTCTGGGGAGGCCTTACAAATAGCTGTGAAAAGAAGAGAAGCTACACCATTTGCAACTTATAAATACTGAATAAATTCACTGATGTGTGAGCAAGCAGGGAATTAGAGCTAGCCAAAAGATGGAGACAAAGTCAGGGGCTGAGGGTCCACTTGCCCTCCATCTCTTCTGTCCATCTCTGCTTCTCTGCCTCCTTTGTCCTCCTGCTTGTCTCCGGCACAACACAGCCCACCCCACCCCATCCCACCCCTGCCTACATAGGGTTTTCCCACCAGCTCCTAACTTGTCCCTAACTCACCAAATGGAGATTTCTGGCTGGAGAGTCAGCCAGTGGCGTTCTGGTCAACGTTTAGCAACTGACTCTTGGAGGAAAATGAAAGGACAGCCCAAATGAGGATTTACTGGCTTACGTAACAAGTCAGTGCTGGGACTGAGCCAGGTTCAGGACTCCCTGATGTGTCTCCAGCTTTCCTCTTGGCTTTGCTCAGAGTCAGCTTCATCCTGGGACTCCTGCAGCAGCAGCATCAGCAGCTTGTTTCACAGCCTCCAGCTATCGTAGTGACTGAGGGGACCAAGAAGGCCCCTTCACACACAGCTTCCCCATGGCGAGGTCGGGTCGGGGTGGGGGGTGTCAATGTTTTGATTGCCTGGGAGGGAAATGCAGGAATTCCCCCAGAGCTTAGCAAGCTGGCCCTGGGAGACAGAAAGTGACTCAACCTTGAGTCACCATCGAGGACTGCACTCCTTGGAGCCCTCGTGGTTCTTGGCTGCAAGTGACGGACACGAGAAAGGCCATTTCCCTTCCTTCCCAGTTCTGGAGGGGGGGTCGGGGGAGGGGAGAGGAGCGTGGAAAGGTGCCCCCCGGCCCCGCCCTCGCACAGAGCACACACACCGCTGCCACCCGGCTGCAGGTACAGTTTATTCTTCACAACAGAGAAATACAAAGAGCAGAGGGTTTGGGATTCCTTTGTTTCTTGCCCCCTTTAGGGTCTTCCCCCACATTTGACCTTTTTCTCCTCCCCACCCCGTTTCTTAAACAGAACGCAAACTTTGTTCCTGAAGCGCACTGGGGGGGAGCACCTGCCCTCACCTCCCTGCCACCACGATGCAGACTGAGAAGCCAGCAGACTGTTTTCTCTTTTTTAATAAGGTAACTAGTTCTAAATACGGTGGCCTGGAGGTCCCATAGAAAAAAGCGAAGGGTGTTAACAGTATGTATAACAGCGTATTTACAGGGTAGTAACATGCGGACGAAAAGCTACAATACTGAGTATCAGACGCAAGTCAAACAAAGGGGTGGGGGGCGGGGCGGAGAACCCCGTGGGAAAAGAAACCCCGGGAGACGTTAAACTGGTAAATCAATGGCGAGTTAAGGCTTAAAAAGTGTATAAAAATAACACAGTTAATATTCAAAACGGAACTCCAGATACAGAATATATAGATGAGTTTCTGTCTAGTTTTCTTTTTTTTTTCCCCAGGGGATGTAGAGGGGGCTTCTCCGGGCTCTGTACATAGTTCCTATATACACGGACACGCATGGCTTTCAGATTGGGGTGTGTCTGTGGGGGCTGAGGGCAGGGTCTGCTCCTGGGACCCTCCTCCCCGAGGATCCCTTCCCTGCCGAGCGGCCTAGGGCCTGGGCTGGGGATCCCCCTCCATGGCAGGGAAGACAAGTAACCCCTCCTTGGGCACTGCCCCAACCGGAGGAAATTCTGCAGAGCGGAGGGGGTCCTTGCCCCAGGCCCACTCCCTCCCCCGCTGCCCACAGTCTGGGATGGTGGGAGAGGTAGCCGATAGGTTTCCTGGCCAGCACTGAGGTAGACTGGGGTGGTCTTCAGGGCAGTGGGGGCACCGGTCTTACCCAGCCCGCCCCCACCCCATTTCCCTGGGCCTGCGCCCAGCCCAGCCAACCCTGCACCCTTTGGTCCTGCGGACCTCCCGGCCCCTCTCCATCTGTCTCCTGAAGCCCGGGCAGCCCTGGGAGCTGCCACGTCCCTCTGCTCAGTGATGCCCAGGGCGCAGCTCTGGAGGCTCGAGCTGGCAGCCGGCGGGGGGAAGTGGCTCACTCCAGCTGCCTCCTGCCCCTCCCACCGGGGAGCCCCACTGCGGTCCAGACTCTCAGGCCTGTGCCTTCCCCTCAAGACCCGAGGCCGTGGCAAGAGAAGGTCCCACGCTGCCCTCTGGGTCTCTGTGTCCATCTGTCCGGTTCTTTCCATTTCTCGGTCTTAGCAGCACCAACTTCTTGGCCAATAAATATCTTTTTTTTTTTTTTTTTTGTTATTTTCCAAAACAAACTTAAAACAAAACAAAACAAAAAAACAGTGAAGCAAGTGAAGGATGGGGGAAGAAAAGGAAAACCCAGCGGAGAGGTTCAAAGTGCTCTGAGATCGTCTTTGGATGCCACCAAAACAGTCCAGAATCTTGCAGTTGGCCTGGCCACCCCCGGAGCTGGACCGGGCAGGGCTTCTGCGGCCCAGGCTTTCTGGAAGGTCAGGAAGGTCATGAGAGAGCTCGGCTGTTCCTGGAGGGCCCCTGGAGGGAGTCGGGCCGGTGCTGCCTGGGTCTGTGTCTGCCAGTGGGCAGGGTGGGGCGGCGCCTCGGGTCGGCTCAGATGAGGGAAATTCGCACCGGGATGCTGGGGGACTCCGTCCTCTGGGGCGAGTGATGGCTCACCAGGTGCTCCACCACCGTGTGTTTGGACATGTGCTTCATCAGGTAGGTCTCCTGCGGGCAGGGGGTAAGATTCAGAATTTAAAAAGAGCTGCTGGCAAGGGCCCAGGGGGAACTGCAGTTCCTATAAGCGGCCGCTGGAGGGCTCCTGGGTAGATGAGCCGGCTAGAGGTGGACAGCCACAGCTTTGCGGGTGCCAGAAGGGCACTGGTATTGGTTGCAGGGTACTGCATTTCTGCCAGTGGTGGAGGCTGGCTCATTTACCAGAGTCGGAGCCCACTGTGTGCTGACTAGAGAGCAGGCAGGCATCAGGCCCGTCCCTCAGCAGTGACCACCTGGAACTCTAGGACAAGGCCATTAACCAATTGGCTGCAGTGGAGTCCTGTCCAGTGGAGCAGATCTGCCCCCATCTGGCCGGTGCTCCCAGTGAGGGTGGAGCAGCAGGCCTCCGGTGACCCTGGCTCTGCCATTTCTCAGCAGTGGAACGTTGGACCAGTCATCTCACCCCTCCAAGCCTCAGTTTCCTCCTCTGCAGGCAGGGATGGGGAAGGAAGGACTTCACAGGGTAGCTATGGTGATGAGGGTAACGCTCTTAGCAAGCAGTAGGGCTGAAGGGACCACTGCTTCCCTAGTCTCTACATTTCATTCTAGGTGGTGATGGGAGCCCCAGCAGAAGCATCCCCCAGCTCTCCCCTCCCTTGGGAAGAACTGGGGCCTGATCTGACTGGTGACTTTAGAAGCATAAACTGGGCAGGCTCGGTTCATCCTTTGAGCACTGCCCCAGCCTCGGCTGAGTCTGACCTGAGGCACCCAAGACTGGGTGGGTGAGGTGACCCAAGGCTCACCTGCAGACCCACAGGCCCTCACACTAACCTGCCAAGTGGTGCTCTGGTTTCCATCTGCCACGTCTTGAATTCCTACCTCAGTGTGCTCAACATCGGGCAGAGGAAGCCCTCAAATGTGGTGACAAAGTGCTATCAAACACCCCCAAAGGGAAGCAATCAGCAAAATCCAAACGAGGAGACTATTCTTCAGTGAGTAAGTTGCAAAGAAAAGGCAGTTGCAAAGAAAGTTGCAAAGAAAAGGGATCGGGGTGGGGGCAAGGAAGAGCAGTTTAAAAGCTACACTGACCCAGTACAATGTAAGAATTTTATTTGGATCTTGATTAAAAAATAAAATTTATAAATAAATAAAAATATAAATTATGCCATCCATGAGACAAATGAAAATGTGAATACCAGCTGGGTATTTGATGATATTAAGGACTATGGTGAATCATTTTAAGGTTTTATAAAGGTATTGTGGATAAGTTAAAAAAAAAAAGTATGTTTAAAGACACAAAGTGAAAATTTTCAGATGGAACAATATGATGTCAGTTTTATTTCAAAAAACAAGGATATGGTTGAGGAAGGACTGGTTGATGCCAGGTCCTGGGGTCTGATGGCAGTATGCATGCATGCTCCATCGTGTCTGACTCTGCGACCCCACAGACTGTAGCCCGCCAGGTTCCTCTGTCTATGGGATTTCCCAGGCAAGAATACTGGAGTGGATTGCCATTTCCTCCTCCAGAGGATCTGCCCCACTCAGGGATCGAACCCGGATCTCCTGTATCTCCTGCATTGGCAGGACTCTTTACCACTGAACCACCTGGGAAGCCCCAGCGGAAACGTGAGGGCTCACTATTCGCAAATGTTTCTTTTATGTATTAGAGTAGCTTAAAAGTCAATCCACTAAAATGTTTTTTCACAAAAGGTAATTGTTCTGAGGAGTCCCGTCAGGCCCAGTTCAGGGTGAGGCCTTAGGCCAGGTGAGATCTGACAGCCCCTTTCTCCCAGAGTTCAGATCCCCTCTAAGAACCATGGCTCTGAAGGCTGGTGACCCCTCCTTTAAGGTGCGATCCATGCGCCCCCCTCCAACCAAAGTGAACTTTCAAAATAACCCTCCTAGACAGCCTTCTCCCCATGGGTCCCCACTCCACCTGGGAAAACATGCAAACTTCCTAACAGGGCCCCACAGCCTCGTGTGACCTAATTATTTTTCAGTTTCTGGAACACACCGCGTTGGTTCCACCTAGGGTGTTTGCATTCACTGTCCCCCTGCTTGGAAAGTTCCTCTCCTCTTCTCCTCACCTGGCCAATTATCCCCCACGCCTTCTTCTAAATGTTACTTCCTCACACACCTACCCCAAACACCTACCCCAAACCATCTCCCTTCCCCAACTCCATTTTATCCTTCCTGCAGCTGTCTTTCAAAACATATGTTTCTTTTTTTCCTTTATAGCTGAGGTTCTCAATCAGAGGCAATTTCTCCCCCAAGGGACATTTGGCAAAGTCTAGAGGCCTCTTCCAAGAGCGGTTGCTAAGTGGAATGTGGCCAAGGATGTTGCTAAACACCCTATAATGCTCAGGGCAGCACCCCCAGCAAAAACGCCAACGTGGGCCAAGGTCGAGAAAGCCTGCTGGAGAGCAGTCACCGTGATTGGTCACTGCATATTCACTTGTGTGGCTACTTGTTTAACGTCTGTCTCCAGCAGTAGACTCCTAACCTGCCTGGGGGCAACAAATATGTCTGTTTGATTCATCCTGATTCCCAAGTGCCTGGCACAAGTATTCAGAAAACACTGGGTAAATAAATAACTGTGTTAGCTGAGGTCTATCAGGAGCTGACTCTCAGTCAACAGTGCTATGAGTTAAGAACTATTGGCTCCTCCATTTTACAGATGAGGAAACTGAGGCTTGGGGATCACTGGGACATGTGGGGGTCTGTTAACCAGAATATCTGATTAGGCCAAAGGACACACATGAGTGACTCACCTGGACTCCCTCTCCTGGGTCTGAAAGGCCGTTGTTCAGGGAAATTCCCACCAGAGGACAGGGGATTGGCACCTTTCTGGCCCTGTTTAGACCTTTCCTGGTAGATCGCCTTTCCTGGGCCAGGTCACTATGCCCCCTTGTGGCCATGACAGGGGTTGCAGCTTCCCCAGTGGGGAAAAGGCCCACTTCCTTCCCTGGCCCTGGGAAGCAGGGTGACAGCCCCTCCTCCACCACTGCCTGGAGGAAACCACACCTCTGGCACCCAGGCTAAAGGCTGCCTGAGGGGAGCTTAGCCTGAGGCAGCCAAAAACAGAACGGGGAAGTGGATGGCCGAGCTCTGACATTCACTGTGATCTTACCCTCTTCCAGGGCCTCAGTTTCCTCATCTGGAAAATGGGAGCATCAGTACAGGGCTGAGGGGGCTGGGGTGAGGGAGAGGCTCCCAGGGGCCTGGCACTCACCGAGGTGTAGGCACGCCCGCACATGCTGCAGCAGTAGGCCTTGGCGTGCTTGATGGCGTGGGCCGAGAGGTGGATCTGCAGGGAGGCCGAGTCCGAGTAGGCCCGGTAGCAGTTGGGACACTTGTAGGGCTTGTCCTTGTTGTGCTGGCGCTGGTGAGACTGTGGGGAGCACAGCGGGGGTCAGGAGGCAGCTGAGCTCCCCTGGAGAGGGTGGAGGGAGCCGTGCACCTAGCAGGCAGAGTGGGCAGGCAGGCACTCACCTGGAGGTTGGAGAGCTGAGTGAAAGCCTTTTCGCAGCCAGGATGTGGGCACTTGTAGGGTCTGTCGCCTGTGTGGATTCTGCAATGGGGAGCCCAGTAAGGTGGAGTCCCTGGCAGGTCCCCCAGGCCAGCTCCAGCCCCCAAGCCCTTGGCTGGCCTGCCCCACACCTCTGGCCCCCAAGCCTCCCAGGCTCCCCGCTCCACACACTTTCCCCCTACCCCAAGTGAGCCCCAGACAAGAGCTGGGACTTCAAAGATCAGCCCTGTCCTTTCTTCTCCAGCTTCCCACTGCCGGTCTGTGACCAGAGCCTCCAGGCTCCTCACAGGGCCCCACTACACCCAGCCCTCCACCAGCACCCACTCAGGCCTCGCAATCATCATGGCGGGCTTGCTTTGACTGCATTCTGCCCCTCTTCTAAAAAAGTCAACTGCAGACCAACCCACTGAAAAGAACAGATTCACAGCTTTGCCAGGATCTCTCCTGCCTGCCTGCCTCTCTCAGGAGACAACTCCCCAATTGGCCCCCAGTTTCTTTGTCCTGCCCACCCGCCCCCCCCCCATGTGGCTATCTGGTCACCCCAGCTACTGAGAGACTTCAGGGCAGGGTGGCCCTGAAGGTCAGCCCCTCTGTGTCCTTCCTGTGAGCCCCTTTTTGTTCTCATCCTGGCTCCACCATTTACTAGCCAGGTGACCGTGGTCAAATCACTGAGCCTCGGTTTCCTCAACTGCAAAAAGGGTATAAAAATGCAGTCATCTGCCTCACTGGGCTTTGTGAAGATTACATTAGATAATATGCAAAGGGGCTTAGCCAAATATCAGCACAAAGTCAGCACTCCATCACCACTTACCATTATTATTATTATTCATTCACTTAACAATTACTATGTCGGGCACCTGTGTGCCAGGAACCACCCTGGGTGCTCAAAACATGTAAGTGAACAAAACAGACAAACTCACTGCAAGCATGAAATAAATAAGTAAAGCGTGTGTAGAAGGTAATAAGTGCTCTGAGAAGAAAGCGGATGAGTGGGGTCATGTCGGAGGTGTAATCTTAAATAGGGTGATGGGGGTCCTCACTGAGGAGACTTGGGAGCAGTGACCTCAAGGCTGATGGCTGCGCTTTCTGATGGCTGTTGCTGCTTGCACTTGCCCAGCAGCCAGGTGAGGATGGAGGGGGACTGGGATCTAGTGCAAAACTGGGGCTCAGGCGTGTGGCGCACACACAGGGATGGGAGGCCCTCCCTGCTCTCCTAGGCTTGGCTTCAGTCATCTGCTCTGCAAATCTTGTGCCAAGCAGGTGGGCAACAAAACGCAGGCTAGACATGGACCTCTTTTGCCTAAGTTGCCAACAAGCATTAGATGAGAAGGGGAAATCCAGCTCTGACCATGTGGTCCACCTCCTTCCCAAAAGCCCCAACCCCTTGGTTTGTTCTGTCCATCAACAGATTCATCAAACAACTAAGGTCCCTCTGGCCAGGCCCTGTGCTGACCAGGCAGGAATAAGGAACACTCCCTGCCATCAGTGAGCCCATGACTTTGACTGCCCACTATGAACACTGAGTCCAGATTCCCTAGAGTGCCAGTCAAGGCCCTTCACCTGCGGTCGGCCTCACCTCTCTGCTCCTGCACCCTGCGTCCTGGCAGGAGGACCACTTCTCATCTGCAACCATGTCTGATGGATGCTTCTGCTCGCCCCCCGTGCCCTGGCTGCATCCTCAGCACGTGACCACCCCTCCTCTGTTTTCTCTACTAGACAGGGAGCCCCAAGGGCAGGGACAGCGCATCTCAGGCTGCGTGGAGACAGGCCAGGTGGAGCTGGGCTGCAGTTCTGAGGACCTCTATTCTACCTGCACACTTTGGGGTGTCACATGTTTGGGGACATCACCCCAGCCTACTGCACCCCGTCTCTACAAGGGGAGCACCTTAATGGTCACCTGGACCAGTTGCACCTGCTGCCAGAACCCTTCCATTTCATCCTATCCTTGTCCCCCCAAGGCTTTGGAACTCGGTCAGCTAGGGGTTAGGTGGCAGAGGGGACCAAGGCACCCCAGGATGTAGGCTGACTTTGTTTTAAACCCCACAATGCCCACCCCAAAGTCCTTGCC
This sequence comes from Ovis aries, assembly GCF_016772045.2. Taxonomy (NCBI): domain Eukaryota; kingdom Metazoa; phylum Chordata; class Mammalia; order Artiodactyla; family Bovidae; genus Ovis; species Ovis aries. The sequence goes on from NC_056055.1 coordinate 234,383,431, forward strand.
TCCCACTGCTGCCCAGGTCATGCCTCTTCCCCATCCCAAGGCTCCAGCCCTGCCGCCTCCCCTCCATCCCACCCAGAACATTTCAGGTCCCTTCCTACCTTCGTTTTGTATCCAGACTGCTCCTCTTCTAGGCACACTCTTCCCCCAGCTCACACCTGGCTAGAACCTAGACTCTAGGTCTCAGTATAAAAGCCTCTTGATCGGGGAAGCTTTTCCTGGCCCCCCAGACTAGGCCTGGCCCCTGCACCTACCCCTGAGCAGAAGTCTGTGTGTGGGCATGTGCTTTGTCAATGTCTAGTCACCAACACTGGCTGCCTCCCTCCTCGAGAGCAAGAATGCTCTTGGTCTCTTCACCACCATCATCCCAGGGCCTGGCACAGGAAGGGCCTCATAGGAAGGTGAGTTCTTTCCTCCTGAAGTCAGTCAGTGACAGCAGTACTACGCTTCACATCATCACCACCACCTACTCCTCAGGGGTATCTCATAAGTGTGTGTTGACTGACTGACTGATGGTTCTCCAGGGACATCAGGTCCTTGCTTCGGATCTTGCTGCTCTGGCCTCCACCCCCCGTGCTCCAGCTGCCCAGCCTCCTTCCTCGACTCTCAGTCTCAGCCTCTCCTCTCCTGACCTCCACCACAGCAGCAGCGTGGGATCCGACCTTGTCACAGCCCTGCTTCACACCCCCTACATTACCCCCTTTTCTGGGACAGAATCCAAATCCCCAGCCCCCCACCAGCCTCTGAGCCTTTGCTCATGCCATTCCCCTAGTTGGGAACACCATTTCCGTCTCTCACTAGAAAGGGCTATGGACCCTTCCACACCCAACCCAGATGATCCTCCCCAACCTCCATCACATATTTCCCGCCTTCATGGGATTTTTCACATCCATCGGCCTCCCAGGTCGTGGTAGGAGTTCCTTTGGCCCAGAGCCTGCCTCTGGCCACTGATCTCTCGTTATGCATGGCACTCAGCACTGGGCTGGCTCAGAAGGGCTTCAAGGAGCCACGGTTCCCCTGATAACTGGCCCCCAAGCTCTTCAGCCTCTGAAATTCAAGTCAGGGCCATGTCCTCAATTCCGAAATGAGTCATCTCTTTGTAGGGCATCTTCCCACTAGGGGAGCACTGGCCCCGACTCCCAGCATCTGTAGTGATGTGGGGAGCTCGCCACCGACTCCAGGCATGGGTAGTGCAGGGAGGCAGAGCTGAAATCAGTGCCTCTGGGCTGCTCCTTCACCCCACTAACCGCCCCAAGCTCACCCTGGCATCCAGAAGACTCACCTTGCTCTCCTGCCTGGACCTCGCCCCACCTTCTTCTGCAACCTGACTTCCCAACCCCACCCCCCACGCACCCCTACCAAGCCACAGGCTGCTCCTTGGCACTCTGGCTCGCATCTCACTTCTGCCTCCTCTTAGCGGGGTGGCCTTGGGCAAGTGACTTTGCCTCCCTGAGCTCCAATTTCCTCACCTCTAAAATGGGGATAACAATAAGGATTGTAGGGACTTTCCCAGTGGTCCAGTGGTTAAGAATCTGCCTTTCAATGCAAGGGATTCAGGTTCAATCCCTGGTCTGGGAACTAAGATCCCACGAGGCAACTAAGCCCGCGTGCCACAGCTACTGAGCCTGTACTGCTGCTGCTGCTAAGTCACTTCAGTCGTGTCCGACTCTGCAACCCCGTAGACGGCAGCCCACCAGGCTCCCCCGTCCCTGGGATTCTCCAGGCAAGAACACTGGAGTGGGTTGCCATTTCCTTCTCCAATGCAGAAAAGTGAAAGTGAGGTCGCCTGTGCTCCCCACGAAAGACCCTGCTTGCCGCAACTAAGACTTGACGCACCCCAAAATAATAAAAAAATTTTTTTAAGTATGGATTGTTAAGGACTGTAACTTACAGAAAGGGTGTTCCTAAGACATTTTCACAATGTTAGCTTTTAATACACTCACGTCTCTTTTAAGATAGTTTATGAAAAACAAAGGGGGAATTTATTCTATGTTTAAGAAGAATTATCGAGAAGTCATTAGTTCCCATTTATCCTCTATCCTCCAGGTAAGAAACGGCATGTTACATTGAGTGGCTTCAGTCCCACTGTGTTTTGTAACTAAAACAATGATAGATACAGTAAAACCGGACCTCCCTTGAGATGGTTCTCTCTCCGTGGCACTTTTCAGATTCATTATCTTATTGAGAAATAGGTTCATACTGTGTAAGGACTTTATGGATACCCTGTATGGACTTTACGGATACCTTGTATATATGCAAAGTAGGTATAAGGCATACCTTGTATGCTCTGATAAGGAGCAGTTGCTGCTAGGATGTCACTATCATCACACTTGAGAAACCGACCCTGCCACAATTAGCATCACACATGTACACAACATCACAAAGCCAGGAGAAGGGAAACAGAGGCAAAGCCCACTCCGCAGCCTGAGTAAACAGGCACAACCAGAGTCACTGTCTCGCAGATGTTCCCCAAACAGGTAAAAACATCGAGCCCCTTCTCAGACCTCATAAACTAACCCCCTCGTGAAACAAGGTTACCCCTGATTTCTGCGTCGTGGCATCTACAGCTGTGTTACCTCCAGACGTGTTACCTCATCTACAGAAACACAAGACCTCTGCTGTGTCTCGACCATGAATAGACTCACTACAAATTCCTGTTCATTTGCTCCTTAAAGACACGTGGTGTTTATAACTTACAGGGCTGATCCTTCCGAAGCGTGGATTTCTGCAAACACTTTGCGAGTCACCTTTCTCGTCTTGTGCCTTCCTCTCACAGAGGGAGGTCCCACCGAGACACTCAGAGCTGCCAAGCCACTCAAACTACACGAGCCCCCACGTGCTTCCAGGCACAGCTCTCTCAACTCCCAGGGGGTCCGGCTCAACCTGCTTCTAGCTCCGCCTTTATTACGTGCCTGGAGCTGGTTCTGTTTTGACATGACCTTCTTTTACCCCCCTCATTGCTGGCACAATGTTAGGAAGATGGATTTGATTATACGCCTTGACTGTCTGGTTCTCGATCCAGGGGCAAAAAACAGGAGTCTCTGTGGAATAGTGGAAAACAAGAAGCCTGGAATCTGGTTGCTTCCTTATGTTTGGCTTTTTTGGGTTTGTTTATCTAAAGGATTCTGGGACTTGCGGGCACTGGGGACACCCACCTCTTTGTCACTGGATTAGGACACATTGGTTTAATTACATACACCACTGCATAATGACTAATAATTTGTCTCTAAATGTTGATAGGACCCTCTTTTGTTGCTCGTTTAGTTTCCAACCACTATGAACTCAAATCACTCGGGAAAAAAAAGAGGAGGAGAAAAGAACTGTGCCCTCAAGAGCAGAGAGCAATCCCTGAACAAGGAACATTCTGACAAAATACTCTCCCCTCAAGGGACTGTGAATTTTCTGTTTGGTCACGGCCTTAAATACTATTTTCAAACAAACAGCTATTTCTGAAAACACTAGGACTCTAATTATCACTTGCTCCTGGGTTTATTTCCTACCAGACTGACGCTCCGACCCTGCCTCCTCTGCCAGCTTTCTCAAATCCAGGCCCCCAGTTCAGAATAATAAATTATCAAGGTAGCCTTCACACCCAGACGCTCTTGGGAGTTTCCAGCTGGCCACTGGGCAGCACCAAAGATTTGCTCCCCAGCTTTACAAATGCTCCCAATGCGGGCACGTTTTGTGCTCTCCGCATTTTATTAATTAGCCAAACACTAGAGTACCAGTGGTCCATGAAGTTTGTAGCATGAGAAAGTTGGCAGATCAAAAGAAAAGAAGCTCAATCTCCCTGAGTTAATTTTATGCGTGTATATATGTAATTACATATAATTTATATAAATATAATAGATAGTAATATAATATGTAATATATAATCACATGTAATATAAATATATATATTTGTGTACTTTTTAAGATGGAGAAAAAAAACCCAACAATTTATTTTCATGTACAGAGACCAGCACGAGAAGTATCCACAGAGAAATGTCTTTGAAAAGATTTTTCTCCTAGATTTAACTACTTATTGGTGCCAGTCATAACACATGCTTTATGACAGTGATCCCCAACCTTTTTGGCACAGTGACCAGTTTTGCAGAAGACAATTTTTTCACAGAGGGGCAGGGCAGTAGTTTCAGTATGATTCAATCCCATTATATTTACTGTGCACTTTATTTCTATTATTGTTACATAATCTATAATAAAATGATATATGGGGCATAATATATATGATGACATATGATGAAATAATTATTCAACGCACCATTATGCGGAATCAGGTCATCAGGCATTAGATTCCCATAAGGAGCACACAGACTAGATCCCTCATAGGCACAGCTCACAGCAGAGTTCCAACTTCTATACGAATCTAATGGGGCCACTGCCCTGACAGGGGGTGGAGCTCAGGTGGTAATGCAAGCGATGGGGACTGACTGTAAATACAGGTGAAGCTTTGCTCGCTTGCTCACTGCTCGCCTCCTGCTATGCAGCCCAGTTCCTCACAGGCCATGGGCTGCTATTGGTCCATGGCCTGAGGGCTGGGGGCCCCTGTTTTAAGAGATCAATTAAAAGATCATGATGATGAGTCAGTGCCTTTGCTGCCTATAATACGCTCTGTGGGAATGTGAACTGGTACAGCCATGATGGAGAATAGCAAGGAGGTTCCTTAAAAAACTAAAAATAGAGCTACCATATGACCCTGCAATCCCACGCCTGGGCATCTATCTGGAGAAAAACATGATCCAAAAGGATACACGCACCCCAGTGTTCACTGCAGCACTGTTCACAAGAGCCAAGACGCGGAAGCAACCTAGATGCCCACTGATGGATGAATGGGTAAAGAAGTTGTGGTGCATATACACACTGGAATGTTACTCAGCCATTCAAAAGAATGAAATAATGCCATCTGCAGCAACATGGATGGATGCAGACATTGTCATACTGAGTGAACTAAAGTCAGACAGAGAAGGAGAAATATCGTTATGACATCCCTTATATGTGGAATCTACAAGGAAATGAGAAAAATGAACTTACTTAAAAATAGGATAAGGCTCACACTTAAGAGAATGAACTTACGGTTGTCAGTGGGAAGAATGGGGGGAAGGGATAATTAGGGGGTTTGGGACAGACATGTGCACACTGCTGTAATTAAAATGGATAACCAACAAGGACCTACTGTATAGCACAGGGCACTCTGCTCAATGTCATGTGGCAGCCTGGATGGCAGGGGAGTTTGGGGGAGAATGGATACATGTATGTGTATGGCTGAGTCCCTTCCCTGTTTACCTGAAACTATCACAACATTGGTAATCAGCTACACCCCAATACAAAGTTAAAAGTTTAAAAAAATTTGCTCTGAATCTGAACAACTGATTATACATCACACCTGAACAGAGGACCCCACTCTCCTCCATTCTGATTTTGTTGATTATATGATAAATAGACCAGAGTCATTCAATCTTAGCAACACATCTGGCTCTCTGCCTCACACGTGCGTAAAGCCCTGTGCTTCAGGTCAGAGCTTGAGCCTTCTGAAAGAAACATCAGGAGTGCATGGCCTCAGGAGAGGACTGGGCCAGTGCACTGGCTCTTTACACTTTGGGAAGAGACCCAGGGCACAGGCTTCCAAGATGCCCCATCACCACGACCTACACTGCCTGAGGCCAAGGCAGCCAGGATCCAAGTCCTTAGTCCAGAAGGAGATGACTTTGCAAAGCAGACTAACTCCCCAAGATCAGGGAACAAGAATTATGACCTGGGACTGGATAAAAGTGATTTAACTGCAGTTAATATTCTATCTTCTAACAGAAATAGCTGCTAAGTCATGTCCAACTCTTGTGACTCCGTGGACTGTAGTCCACCAGGCTCCTCTGTCCATGGGATTTCCCAGGCAAGAGTACTGGAGTGGGTTGCCATTTCCTCCTCCAGGGGATCTTCCTGACCCACGGGTCGACCCCAGGTCACCTGCATTGCAGGCAGATTGTTTACCAACTGAGCCATCACCAATAAATGAGAAAGCCCACTTTTCTTTCATTGATCTACCACTATTATTCAATTTAGGGGGCTATATTTGAACAAACTGGACTAGAAGATTCCTTAAATGGTTCCTTGCTCCAGTTAGCCCTGCAGAATCGCAGAGGATAGGGTGCAGGGGGACTATACAAACGTAACATAGATATAAACTGATGAAATATCAAGGAAATTTTAAATGATAGTTCTATTGAAAAGACATGTAATTGGCCGTGTCTACAAATCTACCCAGAATGATTGCTAAAAAATACTCAAAGTGCCTTTACTGAGACTTTTCCTTCGTAGAACCATTCGTTTCTCTAAACAGGTTCACTAAGAAGCTGTCCTCCTTCCTAATGGGATATAATTGGGTAAATCAAATTTGTAACCATGACCATGCCAGAAATGTCACATTTAATGACAAATTTCGTTTGATTAGGCATGACGGCATGATAGCAAGAAACAAGGCCTGTACTTCGTAAGTGGGAATACAGCCTCCCCAGGCTTCCAGGAAACCGGACTGAATCTACTCCATGGCTTGTGGAATCCTTGCCTTTAAGGTTATGAGCAAAGTCATTCCTGCCAGCCCAGAAACACTGACAAACTAGGGATTGTCCCAACAGATGGTAACTTTCCCATTACAGGCTGTATGGGCACAACCTGACAAGAGGTGAAATGTGATGGTTCTAGGTTCCTAATCTTCTGTAGGAACTTAGATAGATCGTCGATTAGATAACATGATAAGAAAAATCTTTTCACACATACACAGATTAAAATTGTAGCCTGGGGCCTTAGAAAATCTCCTGACAGAAGTTAACTCTCAAACCTTGGGGGGTCACATGCTCTACTTTTAATAACCAAATAAGCAGAGGGACTTTGTTTATTGATCAGCACTTCACTGGGCTTTCCAGGTGGTATTAGTGATAAAGAACCTGCCTGCCAATGCAGGAGACATTAAGAGATGCAGGGTCCAGATCCCTGGGTCAGGAAGATCCTCTGGAGGAGGGCATGTCACGGACAGAGGCAGGCTACAGCCCATAGCATTGCAGAGAATCAAACTGCAGCGACTTGGCATGCGTGCATATCCATAAAGCTAGCCAAACTTCAAAAAGTAAAATCATGACAAAATCAGAAAGTTTCTGAAACTAATCTTCGTGGTCAAATGCGTGCCTTAGGAGGCACGGAGATGAGAAAAGCAGACTGATGCCATCTTGAGGTCATCTTGTTATTTGTTCCTTACCATCAAACCTACTCATCATGCCTCAGAGTCAGAGAAACAGATATAACATCTTGCACTCTGGGACAAAGCATACAAAGACAATGGACAGAAATGGATAAATTACAACAACAAAACCAAACCTCAGGTCCCTCTGTCTAGTCTTAGTGCCCCAAAGACAGCAACCCCTGAGCACTTTCTGTGAGTTACAAATTCCGCAGCAGAAACTATTTTACCCTGACTTTTGCAATGCTGATATTGGCAGACAGCCGTGCTTATAGATACAAGAACCATCATGCGAGAAAACTGCTGGGCTTCTTTCCCTCTGAAGAGATGAACTATAATTTGGTAACCTTTAGTTTATTTCTTTAAATACTATGGTGTTTTTATTTGGCAAGCCAGTCTGATGCCTGTATTCCCCTGCAAAAACTTTTTTCCCTTAAAGCATGTCTATCTCTGAATCTCCCTTTCGCACATTCAACTAGACTGTACACCCTAAGAGGACAGGACTCTGTCTCTGTTTTGTCCACTGCTGTATTCCCAGCACCGAGGGGCATCCCTGCTCGTGGTGGGGGCTGTGTAAATATTCGTTAAAGGGATGAATCACATGCCCTGGAAAAGTCAGTTCTATTTATTCCACAAATATTAAATAAATGCTTCAATGCTTATTATGTGCCACCCACTGGGGGTGTGGAAATGGAGGAGACTGGGCCCTCACCTTCGAGAATCCCCAATATATTGGGGGTGGTGGGTAAATAACCAGGCAAGTCGAAGACAGTCTACCACTGCTTGGATGGGGAAGCCCAAGGGCTATGGAATTAGCACAGGGGGCCAGGGAGGGCTTTCTGGAGGAGGTTTTACTGAGAGATGGATAAGAGAGGGCCAGAAAAACAAGGGAAAGGAGGGGGATGGTGTGTCAGGTAAAGGACATAACACCTGCGAAGACCTACAGACGACAAATGGTGGGAAGGGCAAGCAGTGAGAGCTGAGGCCAGGGAGCACCAAAGAGGCTGCATCACAGAAGGCCTTGTACGCCAAGCAAAGGAGTCTGGGGAAGGCACCTAGAGAAGGGCCGAGCTGAAGCCAGCTGCAGCGGAGCAGCGCCAGGCTGGCCACTCACCTGGTGTGCTGTTGGAGGTGGGAGAGCTGTCGGAAGGACTTGTCACAGTAGGAGCAGTGGTAGGGCTTGACGCCTAGGTGGATGCGCAGGTGCTGGGCCAGGTAGGAGGCGTTGGCAAAGGACTTGGAGCAGTGCGGGCACTTGTGGGGCTTGGCCTCTGTGTGCGACTTGGAGTGGATCTGCATCTCGGACTTGGTGAAGAAGGTCAGCGGGCATACCTTACACCTGCGGGCAAGAGGCAGCTTCACCCTGGGAAGATCCCTCCGACCCATGCCTGGAGAGCTGAGGGGAGGCCCTCTGTGTCAGAGAGACCCTGCACCAGGGCCAGAGCTTTGGGAGGAGGGTCCGGGGTGGGGGGCTACAGGCAGGCCCCCAGCCTGGACATCCTCCCCCCGAGGCCCACCTACACCAGGCTGGGAAGCAGGCTTCCACCTCACCCGGAAGGGCTGCCTGCTGGGCCGTGGCTCTGGGAGAGGGGCTCCAACACTCGGTGAGTTCTCTGCCCTGGCTGTAGACACTTTATAATCATCTGGGGAGCTTTCTGAAATGGCTCATCCCAGGCCCTCCATCTGCCTCCCCTCGACAAGTTAAATCAGAATTTCTGGAGGTACCGCCCTGGCACTGGCATTTCTGAAAAGCTCTCCAGATGATTCTAACATTGAGGGTTGACAATATTGCTTGAACAGAGAAGGAAATAGACTATCAAAATCCCAGGCTGCGGGATTTTGGGTGGGAGGTGTCAGGAGATCCCACCCCTCTGGACCACATCCTCCACCTTCCAGCCCCTGGGCCCCCTCTTTGCAGTCCCCCACTGCTAGGCTCCGGAGGCAGCCCTGAGGCACCAGCTTCTGTCCCAAGCCCGCTGGACCCCTCCCACCAAGACCCCCACCTGTATGTCTTGCCCTCCTTGGCAGTCTCTCCCGAGGCCAGGATGGGGTAGGGGACTACGAGGACAGGCGGCCCCCCTGGGTTCTCCGCCTTGATCTTTTTCCTGCCGCGCTCGGACTTGGGGGGGCCAAGCAGGCCATGGCCCTGGATTGTCTTGATGGAGTCCAGGAGGGGGGGGCTGGTGATCCCTGAGATGAGGGTGGGGGACGAGGCGATGAGGCGGCTCTGGCTGGTGGTGGTGGGTGTGGACGGGCTGCTGGTACCCGTGCCTGCGCTCGACTCCGACGTGCTCACAGCCGGGGTCCGGGAGGAGATTCCCAGACCTGTGAAGACACGGGGGTGGGGACAGGGGTAAGGGGCAGCCAGAGGCCAGGTCAGCCCCCGCCACCCAGCTGTGTGTCTCTGAGAGGTCGCCAGCCTTTCTGAGCCTCCCCTTCCCTTTGCAGAGTTTTACTCAGGGGTCAATAAATGAGAGCCATTTAAGATTCTTTAGCTACCTAAGGACTGTTGTTGTTTAGTCACTAAGCTGTGCCTGACTCTTTTGCAACCCCATGATCTATAGCCAGCCAGGCTCCTCTGTCCATGGGATTTCCCAGGCAAGCATACTGGAGTGGGTTGTCATTTTCTTCTCCAGGGGATCTTTCCCACCCAGAGATGGAATTCCGTCTCCTGCATTGGCAAATGGATTCTTTACCACTGAGCCACCAGGGAAGCCCATCTGAAGACTACATGAGTCTGATTATCTATAACAGGGGCACTTTGGAAATCAGCCCGACAAAGAACAGACAAGCAAAAAACTCTGAAGCACAAAGATATTCACTACTACGTCATTTATAACAGCAAAAATCAGAGGCAACTGAAATATGCAATACTAGGGAAGGTTTCAATAAATTGTGATTAATTTTCTCTACTGAACATCAACTGCCCGATAAAAAGGAGACTGTTCGTAAAATTAAAAAAAAAAATTTAAGGCACAGAAAAAGTTAAGTAGGAGATGGAGATACACCAACGTGTGATATGGATGGTGGAATTGCGGTAATTTTAAAACAGTTTTTTTGGCTTAACTTTCTGATTCTTTGACAATGAACTTTTTCTTTTCTTTTTTTAAGTTCTGTATTAACAGTTATTCTTTTAAAAACAAAGGGACTAGAAACATTTATAACATCAAGAAAAGTACACCAAAAAATGAAAATATCTATCATACAGTTAAAACTACACTTATAAAAAAAAAAGAACCCAAAACTTGTGCACTGGAAAAGATCATATCCGGAGTTGACACAGGTATTTGACGTGTGTGTCATACATGCTGGGAGTGTAAGCTTATCAACCTTAATAATAAAGGGTGCTTTACCAACAGCCATTGAAACTTCAAATGTATATAACTTTTGACAAAGTAATTCTAATTCTAGAAATTGCCCATAAAGAGATATCTATCTGCACATAAGGACAAAGATCTGTGTACTTGGACCTTCCAAACTAAATGATGATCAGACGAAACTGGACACAGTTTGCTTATCCTCAGGAGGGACTGGTAAAGAGATGTGGTTCACCACAAGATGAAGAACAGGGAAACCACGAAGACAAGACAGACACGCAGTGACGGGGAAAGAAGGCCAAACTGTGCTCTCAGGTGAGAGAGCCAATCATACACAGCACGAACCCCCCGACTCAAAAAATACACACATCCCAACGACACGCACACACAGACAACGTGCGTGTGTGTGAGAGCACCGGGATAGATCCGAAAAGAGACACACCAAACTAAACTGTGTGTAAGCTGTGCTTCTCTCTAGGGAGGGCAAAGAATTTGTTGGTAAAAGGAGATTTTCATACGTTATCTGCTTCCATATTATTTGAATTTTTTACCTGGTGAATTCATCCATTTTTTACATCTGTGATTAAAGGATAAAATAAAATAAATACAGAGAAAACATATGAAAATGCTAACAATAGTAGGACAAGGGTTAAATTTTCTCCTTTCAGCTTGTCTGCAATTTCTATATTTTCTATAATGACTATGAATTACCTTTATAATAAAAGTGCACTGAATTTGTTTATGATAAAATGTTGAGTAGGAAAAGAAAGTTAAAGGCATGGGTATAGCCTTACCACAAACTCAGCAAAACACACCCCCTGCACATTAAAAAACAAACAAAAACGATGGACAAAGAAGGAAATGGACTAAAGGCTCTCTAAGCTGCTGGGTTACAAGCTGGAGATTATGAGTGATTTTTTTTTTCTCAGTTTCTCTTTTTTTCCCAAATTTCCCTTAATATGCTTATATTACTTTTTTAATATTACTTTTATAATGAAAAAATAAATTTAATAAGGTCATAATAAGGAGGGAATGTGCAGAGGGTGGCTGGAGGAGGCCTGGATAGGGAGGCTCATGGGGCCCCAAGATTCTTGAGTATCTCTGAGAGGGAGGCGGGAGACGCGTTTGGCTGGTGGCAGGGGCCAGCCCAAGGAGGAACAATGGCCCAGTTACAGTGGCCACTGGGAAAAGTCCGTCCAGCAGGCTGAGGTGGGCACCAGGCAGCCCAGCCCCATAATATTGCCTAGGATGTCTTCCCAGCCCACAGCCTCAATCTATGCAGGACTGGGCTCACAGTCAGTCCCCTACCCCGCTCCTCCTATGATTCCATCTCACTGGCAATGCCTGGGTGTCCCTGGTGCCCATCCTTCCACTCCTCACTCCTTCATCCAGCCCAGCACCCAGCCCTGTGGGCTCTTCCTCCTCAGCATCCCTCAGTTCTTTTCCCTTCTCTCCATCCTCTCTGCCGCTGCCTGGCCCAGGCCACCACCCTCTCTTGCAGCTCTCCCTGCCTCCATGCCAGTCTCCCACCAAGCCAAGTCTCCACCTCACAGCCAGAGACCCAGCTCTCTAACCTCACCTACTTCCACGGGCTCCCACTGCCTGAAGGTAAAAATCCAAACTGCCCAGGTGGCCCACGGGGTCCTTCACAATCTGGTGCCTCAGCAGAGCCCCGGCAGAGCGACAGGGTTCACGCCTGGGCTCTGGAACCACACTGCCTGTCTCGGCTGTTTACTGGCTGTGAAACTGGGCCGCAGTTCGCTCATCTGCTGAATGGAGACGTTAGGGTGAACCACAGGAAGCTGCTGTTTTTTGTACTTCAGCCTATAAAAGGCAGCCACCTCACCGAACGGGCTGGGAGTGAACACTGGTGAACACAAATGCTCACCTGGAGTTAGCTGCCACGTGATGGTGATGAGTTCCATCACCCTTTGATCTTCCCCACCTGGACGCTGTCCTGCTCTTGCTTTAGACACACATCCTCACTTTGCACGTGCTGCTCTGTTTCCCCTAGTCAACCACCAACTCTTCCTCGCATGGGGACCCACCCAAGGAAGTCTTCCCTCACCCTTCAATCCCCCGCACAAGTCTGGTTAGGGTTCTCCTCTGGATTCCAGAAATTCGCTGGAATTGGCTTCCTTGAAATTCCTGACTTGGCTTCCTTGACGGGCAAGCAACCCAACCTCGGTCCCCTCTGGCTGGCTTGGTATAGCAGGTCAACAGGATAGAGGACCGCAAGTCTGGAAGCTCCACCCCCGTCCCAGGCCCTGCCTGCCCCGCCCCGCTGCGGGCGACATGGCCACGCCCCTCCCAGGTAGTCCCCGCCCAGTCTTCACCAGCCCCGCCCACCCGGCCCCTCCGTACCTGTGACCGTGCTGGTGGCCGGCCGCGCGTGCAGCGCCACGTCGGGCTGCGGCACAGCCTGCGGGTGCAGGCCCGGCACCTGCTGCAGCTTGGGCAGCGACATGACCGCTTGGCTGCTCTCGGCCGGCGCCGGTGGCACGAGCAGCGGCTGCTGCGACGAGGCCGACGTAGGCGGCAGGTGAGGCGGCCGGATCTTCTCCGCCATCAGCTGCTCCTTGATCTTGTTAATCAGGACCAGGTTGTCCAGCTGCGGGAGGGAGCGGAGAGGGACTGAGAGGGCTTGGGCCGTACCCGGCCCCGGCCCCGGGCCGCCAGGCCACCCTTGAACCCCTCGTCCCGCAGGCAGCAGCTAAAGCCTGGCGCAAACCCAAGCAGCTCCGAGAAGGGGAGGGCGGCAGGAGGGGCGACGCTTCCTCTTACCTGGCTAGGCATGGTGGGAGGAGGGGGCCAGAAGTAGGGGTTGTTAAATCGAGGCTCGGCCATCCTGCGGGGAGAGAGCGACTGTCACAGGGAAGAGGGCCCTCCCCATAGGCCAAGGGTGAGCTCCCATCAGCTATGCCCGCTCAAGTCTGGGCCAGTGTCTGGGATCCCTGCCCCCGTGGGTCCCTCACCCCACAGCAGAGCAGGACATCCCCCAGACCCAGAGAATCACACCTCCAGGCTGAAGCTCTGGAATTCAGCGTTTACCACAGTGGGCCCCAGAGAGAAAGGTCCTATCCCAAACAGAGCACCCCGCAGCTCACCCCTCCCAAATCACCCTGATGCCAGTGGAATAATCCCTGCCCCCCCACAGAGACTCTAGGCTGCAGAGCCAACCCCATGGATTAGACACACAAGTCTGCTGCCCAGGGACAAACTGAGGAGTCCTGGGGCAACCTTGTCAATGGCCGCAGAGCAGAGGCAACTGCCCCTCCCTGATCCCTGCCCTTCTGACCCACAGAACACAGCCAGCAACTTGGGTCACCAGGTAACAGCCTCTGTGTGTGAAGGGCAATTTGGCAGGATGATTTATGGGGACTCAAATGATTACAGTATTTTTTGACCCAGGGAATTGTACCTCTGGAAAGTTCTCCTCAAGAAACAAACATGGCCAGGTACAACATTGTGCTTATAAGGATGTGTCAGAACACTGTACTTAAGAGGGGAATGAAGAGGCCTGAGGCTTGGGACCCTTCAGTAGAAGGATGGGACAATTTATCTGGTGGCCCTCACCTCTGGCAAGTTCCTGTGCAGTGAGAAGGGCTTTGCAACCAGGGCACTATGAAGGGTGGGCCTTCAAAGCTATCTGTCTTCCAAAGGATTCATGTCTTCCTGTGGCCCTGCAGTAAGTCAAGAAGTGACTTACAGAGACTGCTGGACAGGGTATTCCATGAAGTCTCGCTCCCTATCAAATTTCTCTTCTTTATCTGTCCCTTACAGAAAGCACTAAACTAAATGCCTACTGGTATTGGTCGCTTACATGGAACTGCTTCTTTTGACAGGCAAGGCTGACATGAAGTGTCTTTAACCTTTTTTTCCTGGCTCTACAAGCAGGAGAAGCCCTACTGGAATTGCAGGCAGAGGGTTTCAGGAAAAAAAAAAAAAAACAAAAAAAAACAAAAAACCTCTCTGTAAGGATACAACCTAATCTTAACGCTTTAAGGAAGATCGTTTATATAAATTATTGCTTGTGATCTTTACTTGAGGAGTAGTCACAGGAGCTATTATCCCACTTTTTGGTGAAGAAACTGAGGCTTGGAGAGAGGGGAAGAGACCTGTCCAAGACCACAGGGCTAGGGTGCCAAGAGTCAAGACTAGACATCAGATCTGCGCAAGTTGTTTCCTCTGGGGAATGTGTTTTGTAAACCCTAGTCCTTGGTGGAACAAATATCCACATGCATATGACTCAATACCTGTATATAAAGTCTTGCCTCTCACTCCCAGCCTGGGGGTCGGATTGGGTCTGAGTCTGGCCAGCTGGGAATCAGAGTGCCCTCCTCTTGGGTGGCCAGGCAGCTCTAAAAGCCTTCCTGTTTCCACCATGCACAAACACCAAGCTGCCCTTCTCTCCACCCATCCAACCCAGCCCATCCCTCATAACCCAATACCAGCACTTCCTGCCTGGAGTTCTCCCTGACTGCTCCAGGTCCCTCAACACAGTAAAACCAGTGAGGAGGCTGCCATTTACTAAGTACCCACCTTGTGCCAGGCACACTGACACTAAAAGGCAGGTACACTCCTCATCCCCACTTTACAACTGAAGTTCAAAGAGGTAGAGTGACTTGGTCAAGGTCACACAGCAAGTAAGCAGTGAGCTGAGATCCCCACTCTGATCTGCCAGACTCCCAACGTCCAGCTCATCAGTCCCTCCAGCTGTTCGGAGGAAGGACAAAGCATCCTGACTAGGATTGTGGACAGGTCCTGTGTTAGGATGGCATGGCACCCACTACCCTTCCGTTCAGAAGTCTCAGACCTGTCCCTCCCCTGCTGTTGTCCACGGGGGAAAATGTGAAGTCATCTGAGCTGTAGAGCCAGGGTAGGAAGGCTCCAGGGCTGAGGGAAAGGGGAGCTGGGGAGCTGCCTCAGAGAGGACTGGGAATTGAAGACACCTGTCTCATTCAACTTGGCATCATCAGTGCCTAGGCCCAAAGGTGATCAACAATGTGAGTTGCGGGATAGAATGAATAAATGAAGGAATAAATAATCAGACTCACTTTAAAGGCAATCCCACACAATTATCCACCACTGTTGACGGTGTACAACGCCCTCTGTATCCAGCAGCATTCTCACCAGAGCCCTAGGAAGCTGGGAAGATCTGCACCCCCATTTCGCAGAGGAGGAAGCTAGGCCACCACCAGGGAAGCACTTGCTCCTGGCCACACAGATGGGGAAACAGAAGGAAGCACTGCCCTGCGGTGTTGGGCATCGGCAATCTGAACCTCCGTTTTTCTCATCTGTAAAATGGGATTGACACAGGCCCCTATGCCTCTTTCCTGCCCTGGCCCAGCGCTCTGCCCACTGTACCCAACCGTTCCTTGGACTGGTCCAGGGGAGCTGTCCTCTCCTCCTCTTGAGTTCAACGCCAAGTCCAGGCTTCCCAAAGCCCCTCACTGGTCAGGGAGGTAGGGGGTCCCATAGCTGGGATAGAGCATCCTCTCTGCCACTTATCAGATGCCTGATCAGGGAGGGAACCACCCCTAACCCTGGACAGGGAGCAGGGTCTGCCCTGGGTCATGGAATCTGATCCACACAGTGCTCACTCCTCTGTGTCCTTCTCGGGCTGGGCTTAAGGAACTCCATGACTGGGTCAGTGCTCCAGATCCTGGTGTACATCTACCTGTGTTAGCGAAGGCGGGCAGGGGGAGGGGTGGATTTTCTGAGCCCTTATTGAGGGCCCGGCTCATTGCTAGATGTGCATCAAGAACATCTCACATGAGCCCCTCAACAAACCTTCGAGGTGAGTGTGCATCTGTGCAGTCCTAGGACCTGCAAGACAGGGTGGGAAGGTGGCCGGGGCCAAGCTAAGCCACACAGACCTGTGTTGAGAGAGATTTTAAGCAGGAGAGAAGTGGCTAGATATCTGCTTAGGACAGGTGTACAAGGCAGAAGGGCATCCAGGTGGAGGCAACAGTTTGAGCAGACATGAAGCAGGTTTGGGACAGTGAGCAGCAACCCACTAACACCAAAGAGAGCTGGAGAGTGGTGAAGTGGGGAGAGACAGAGGCCAGCCAGCAGCATCCTGAAGGCTGAGCTAGTGGTTGGGAAGGAATGCTGGCTGTGAGGAGGCATCAGGGAGTGTGCTGGGCGGGGCAGCCAGGTAGCTCAGAGGACCAAGGTCAGCAGGAGGAGCCTGAGGACAGCACCGGGGGGCAGAAGAACCGGGGGCAGAGGAGGCTGAGTGTCCAGGCCGGACGGGCAGAGGAGACATGCTGGCAATTGGGCAGGACATACAGACTGGGCTTCAAAGCTCCAGAAGGAGCCAAGACTCTGGGTGGTGGGCCCCAAGATACACAGCCCTGATCCTTGCAGTAGGGCGAGCAAGGTGTCATTTTATTTTTCTTGCTCAAAAAGGTGAAAAAAGTCAGATGGGTCAATGAAACACCTTGTAGAGCCACCTGCCTGCCCATCCACCCATCCATTGGTTCTGGATACATCCTCTGGGCCAAACTGGGGACTGGTGCTGGGAATCAAAGGCAAAGAGAAGAGCCCTGTCCTCTGGGGGCCCCGAGCTAAGTGGAGGAAGCAGACACTTATTTTTCTTCTGTGAAAAAAAAGAATTTTGGCCTATGAGACCTGCCACATGCCAGCAGGGACCTCCATGTGGTCAAAGCCAATGGGCCACCTCCCAGTCCTATCCTTCATGGCCTCCCGGCCACCCTGACCCTTGGAGATCAGTGCTATGAGCTCTGGGTTCCACATCTTCTCACTCTCTTTCCCAGCTTGCACCTCCACAGCCTAGGCTTCTCAGGGTGAGCGGGAGCCTCCTCCTTCCACCGGCCCCAGTCCCTGGATGGTCCATCCACTCCAGGACTTCAAATACCAGAAAATCCCCAGGTCTCCACCCCTAGACCTGGCTGCCCCCTAGAGCTCCAGGACCACCTTCCAGTTATCTCCCTGACCTCTCATGGGCTGTTCAGTTTGGACTTGGCCTTCCCCTGGGATACGTAACCCTCTAGGCATCCCCTCTGAGTAGGGCATTCCAACCTGCCCAGATGCTCCTGCCACGGACTCTGACCTCCCCCTTCCCAGCTCAGACCCACCACCAGCCACGTCCCCGGGATTCCATTTCCAAACTCTCTCAGATCCACTGTATCCTCTTCCCAAGTCCTAGCTACTGTCCCCTCACCTGGACCATGGAACAACCTGCCTTAGTTGGAGCCCAGGGCACCCAGGTTCAAATCTTGGCTCCAAAACACTAGCTGTGTGATCTTGGGCAAGTCACTTGTTCTTACCCCCCAAGTCAGGGATGAGCAGCCCAGAGCTCAGGATGCAAAGAAAGGATTAGAGAGGACTTCCCAGCAGAGGTGATATGTGCTTTGGGTCTTAAAGGATGCGTGGAAGTTAGCCAGGCAAAGAAGGAGTGGGGAACATTGCTGGTGGAAGCAGCAGTCTTAACAAAAGTCCAAGGTGAGAAACAGCATGGTGTGGGAGGGTAGCTAAAGTGATCAGTGTGGACGTGAGACAGGACGTGAGGCTGGAGCCATTGGCCACAGCTAGACCTAGAAAGGCAGTTCCTGAATTTGAGGCCTGGGGTCTAGATTTGAAGAAGGTGGGTAATGGGACAGAATCTGTGGTTTAGGAAGGCCCCTCTGCCTGCTGAGCGTAGGTGGGACTGGAGAAGCTAGGAGAGGCAGCAGTGGCAGGGAACCGGTTGAAGGTCCCCAGGGAATAGAACAGAGGCGAGAGGCAGGAGCTACCCTGGGCCAGGGAGGAGAATGACCAAGAAGGCCTGGCTATTTGCTTAGAGCTGGAGACCAAGGAAGCATGCAGGTTGCCCCCCAGCACCACGGTGTGGCCTGGGAGGTCCCCTGGATACCAACACAGACAGACAGAGTCACAGGAACATGCAGACAGACAGCACCAAACTCTGACAGACACAGATCTGTGATCCCAAACATCAACAGATGGGGACACGGCAACTCCCGTGAGCGGGACCCCACAACCTCCAGGACAGAGTCACTGGTGGATGCTATGACAGGAGGGTGGGAGCACAAAGCCCCCAACCAGACCCAGAGGGAGGCGGTGAGGGGCACTCAGGGGAGTTGGGATGAACACGATGCCTTAGTCACCCAAAGAACAAACCCCTCATTGACAGGTTTCAACCTGGAATCACAGGCTCCTTACCTAGAGTGTCCTTTCCCACTTGGTGAACTTCTACTCATCCTTCAAGACCCAGCTCAAGTGTTCCCTCTTCTACGGAGCTTTCCCTGAACCCCCAGTCAGTCACTCCTCTGTGTTCCCAACAGCACCTTGTATATGGGAATAACAATAACAGTAATAATAAAAATGGCAGCTACTATTGATTTCAACACCTACTAAGTGCCAGGCACTGTGCTGAGTATGTTGCGCGCATCACGTCACCGTGAGATATGCGCCTAACAGAAGAGGAAACTGCAGCTCAGAGAGGTCGACCAATCTGCCCAAAGTCACACAGCTAGCAAGTGATGGAGGTAGGACGCCACCCAGATCTGCAGGAGTGCAGGGGTGGTCACATTCTGGCGCAGTCATGTTTCCCTGGGTGACCTCCCCACCAGACTGAGCTCTGTACACAGGTAGAGCTCAGTTCCCTTCTGCCATTCCAGCATCTGGTCCAAGGTGGTCTCAGAAACTCTTTGCAGAATGAGAAAGTACAATATCAACCATCTTTTCCTGAACTCTTACAGTAGGGCAAGAAAGGTGTCAGGGCATTTTATAGCCATTATTTCACTGTTGCAATAGACCCATTGTATGTATGAGAAAACTGAGGTCCAGAGAGGTTAAGTAACTTGCCTGAGGTCACAGAGCTGAGTATGGATGGCAAACCAAGTCAGTTCATCACGCTTTCCCAGGAGAGTGGCTCCTGAGGGCAGCCTAGCAAGCTCCACAAAGGGGAACTAGGGGCAGGGGCACTGAGGAAGGGTTACACCTGGTGCCAGGCCCTCCCACCTGGGGAGGTTCAGGCCTACACAAACAGTTGCAAAGAAAAAGGGGCAGCCCAAGGGGAAGGTGATTAGCTTTGCCCACTGCAGGACAGAGGGTATATTTAAGCAACTTTTGTCCTATCCACCCCATCCCCGGGCCAGCCCAGATACATTAAAAAATGAGATTTGCCCAGACCCCATGGCCACCAGGGAACTAGCTCCCAACAAGCAAATGGGAGAGAGCAGGACCCAAAACTGTCCAGATACTATGATTACAAAGAAGCAAAAATAAAAACCTGCGTCAGAAAAAGCAAGCTGCGGGGAACCACGCCCAGAGGGAGGCTGGCAGTGCTGGGGGAGGCGGCTGGAACTAACCTGGTTTTTTTGTCTTTGTTTCTCTGATTTCCAAATACTCTGCAATGTTGTTGCTTTTATAATGAAAACAATAAATTTATTCTTTAAAAAAGGAGAGAAAGAAAGTGGTTGGTAACCGGGGGGAGGGGTGGAGCAACATACAAGGGTCTGGAGGCAGCGGGGAGCAGGCAGGATCAGGGTCAGTGGTGGTGGGCGCTCAGCTGATAGTCACATGCTGAATCCCACACAGGCCCCATCCTCCAGGCACACA
Organism: Ovis aries; assembly: GCF_016772045.2. Taxonomy (NCBI): domain Eukaryota; kingdom Metazoa; phylum Chordata; class Mammalia; order Artiodactyla; family Bovidae; genus Ovis; species Ovis aries. The sequence goes on from NC_056055.1 coordinate 234,403,561, forward strand.
GGACGGGGTGGGTCCTGGCAGGTGTTGGCCAGGATCCATCCAGGAGTATTTCTACCACCCTCCTTGCCCTGGTCCTGGCCCCCTTCTGCTCTGGCCTCAGCTATTCCAAGAGCCTCCTCTGAGGGACCCTCACCTCTACCCACGCCTCCCATTCTGTTCTATTGCAGTCCCTCTGCTATTTCTAAAATACAAATCAGATCACAACATTCCTCTCATGAGAATATTTAATGGCTCCCTCGTTCCTTCCAGACCAGGTCTGGATTCCTGAGGCCTTCCGTGACTGGCCTCTGCTGACCTCTTTGGTCTCACTGGCTCTTTCCACCTTCCGCTCTGAACAGCCAGACCGAGGGTTTCCCCAGTGCTCCACTTCCCTTCTCACTTCCTCACCTCTCCCTGGAACTCTCTGCATTCCCCCATTTCACTGGTTAACTAAAACTTATTCCTTAGGCCCCAGTTTAAAGGCCACTTCCTCCTGGAAGCCTTCTGGGACTGCGAGGCTATGTTGGGGCCCCTCTTCTCTGTTCCCTCTGTGCCTTGCATTTCCATCATCAGACACTTGTCATTCCATCTTCTGTCTGTTTTCTCATCCATCTCTGCAGTTGGACATGCTCTCTGTCAGGGCACAATAGAGGCTGAGTCATTTACCTTTAAGCCAAAAAGTACCTGATAAATGTTTGAATGAATGAATAGTCTAAGCAGAGGGAACTGAAAGTGTCATGGCCCAGAGGAAAGTCCCCTCCCCCTCCTCTGAGTCCCCGCCACCCACTCTGGCACTATGTTGTCCCCTGTGTTATACTCTTCCCTATTTCCTGTATCTTAAGCCCTATCTTCCTAATTGATCTAAGAAGAGATTGTGTGCTGTAGACTAGCAGACCCAAAAAAGTTATTAACAGCTAATAAACATAGAAATGGTTCTGCTTCCCTAGCAGCGAAAATTAAATGAGCTTCACATGTTAAAATAGCAAAAAGCAATAAGAACATGGTAATGCTCAGTGCTGGTGAGGGTATGGTGAAATTGGCACTCTCCTGCATTATTTCTGGGAGTGTAAATTGGAAGTCATTTCTGAAAACAATCTGGCAATAATGTGTCAGGAGCTCTATAAAAACGTTCAAACTTCCTGGTCTAGCGATCCTATTCTTGGTCATCTGTCCCCAGAAAATACCCCAAATATAGACCAAGTTTTATGCACAAAGCTGTTTGCTTCAGTGGTTTTTTGTTTGTTTGTTTTCACAGTAGCAAAAACCTGGAGCAGCCAAAATTTTAAACAGGGGGATGGCTCTGTAAATCATGTTACACAGTGACACAGTCTATAGTCGTTGATAATGGCCAATGTTTACTGGCATTGTGACTCATTTTACATTCATATCGACCTCACAAAGATCTGAGGCACAGAGAAATTAGGTAACTTGCCCGAAGTCATGCAGTGTGTGGGTGATTTGAACTCAGAAACTCCGAAGCTCATGCTCTCCACCCTGACACTAGATCCATTAGAAAGGATTAAAACCACCCTGCAGTCATTTAGAAAACACTCGTGATACAACAATAATGGGGGTGGGGGGAGAGTTTTAAATTATTTGTATAGATAGAGCAATGCCATCTATATAAAAACCAGGTGCTGGAAGAAAAGACCAAAATACTAGCACTGGTGTGTTTTGGGCTTGGGGTGGGGACAGAAATGGGGTAGGTTTGGGTTTACTTCATTTCTCTATTCTTGACTTTTCTGCAGTGTGGCTACATGACTTTTTAAGGAATATTTTTAATAACACTAACAGTTCAGCCAGCTTTGGCCAAGCAAGACACCCCAGCCCCCGCCTATGGCCCCATTAGGATTCTGGCCTCAGGCCCTGCAGGTTTACCCAGGAGACCTGAACTCAGAGAGGGCCAGGAGCTTGTTCAAAGTCCCACAACAGCCCTCGAGCCCCATCCCAGACCCAAGCCAGGAGTGCAGTCAGAAAGGGATTCCCCTTTCCTATCTGGGGACTTTGGGAGCCAAAGTCAGACAAAGGAAAGCCTGTCCACTTTCTCACTCACTCTCCTGTGTAAAATCCTTATTGGGTTGCCATAACTTTGGGAACACAGTTCAAACTCTCCAGGGTGGCCCGGAGGCCTTTGTTAAGGAGGCCTTGCTGGTCACATGCATCCGGACAGATACATCCCCACAGGATCCCTCCCTCCAGCCTCACTACACCACTCTCAGGTTCCCAAAACAAACTGCTCTCATGCCACCGTGCCTTTGCACAGGCTCTGCCCTTCCATGTGGGGGCCATCACCCAGCGGGAACCTTGTCAGATACCCATCAACCATCAAGAGTTAAGTGAGGTGTCACCGCCTAGAGGAAACCTTCCTGATCACCACCCCTGTCCTAGGCTCTATTTGCAGCCTCTCCCCTGAGCTCTTGCAGTGTCCTAGGCTCCTCCTTCACTGCAACCAAAGCACTGATCCCACTACCCTTCAACTGCCTGGTGACTTATCTGCCTGAGCCCCTAGGTGGCTGTGAGCTTCCCAAGATCAGGGCTTGGGTCTGGTTCTTGGCTGAGCAACCTCCTGGACAACCCTATACTGGGACTCAGCAGCACAGCCCACTAGCGCTCTTCCTTCAGGTCTCAGCTGAAGGTTACTCTCTGACCCTCTCCTGTCACACACACCCCATGGCCCTTTACACTTCCCCTCCCCTGCCTCTGTATCTTGGCTCTAAACATCCCGCTCTCCACTGCTGCTACCCTTGAACACAGGGTTGAGAGCCTGCCACAACCCCAGAGCCTTGCACCAGACGCACAGTAGGTGCTCAAGTGTCTAGTTCACCCTAGCTGCTCAACTGATGTTCACTGAAGAAACACATGGGAGGAGGGGGTGGGTCCACGTGGGCCTCAAAGATGGGGACGTTTGCCAGGAAAGTGAGAGAGCAAAGGGAGAGCATTCCAGGCAGAAACCACGGATGCAAAGACATGGGAAAAGCTGCTTGCTTCTTAGGACAGCAATGTGTTCTCAAATATGTCCCCTGCCCCAGAGAGGGGGCTTCCCCAGTGGTTCAGTGGTAAAGAATCTGCCTGCAATGCAGGAGATCCAGGTTTGATCCCTGGGTCAGGAAGATCCCAGGAAATGACAACCCACTCTAGTATGTATGCCTGCAGAATCCCATGGACAGAGGAACCTGGCAGGCTACAGCCCATAGAGTCACAGAGTTGAACACAACTGAAGTGACTCAGCACACAGGCACGACCCAGAGGGGCAACAAGGTACTGCTGGGTAGGGCTCGGCTAGGGCTAGGGGTGCTCCTGAGAAGATGAGCTCATCCCACTGAGGGATGAACAAAGACTGCATGATGGTGGAACCTACTGTTGGAGGGAAGGGAAGATGTCAAGAGAGATGCCAGGGAAGGGCAGGCTGGGTGGGAAGAACTGTATGTGCAAAGGCCCTGAGGCAGGAAAGCACACGGCATCATGTTGGTCTGGTGTGAGCCCAGTTTGGGCTTCTCGTGGGCTTCCCAGGTGGCGCAGTGGTAAAGAATCCACCTGCCAATGCATGATGCAGGAGGCACAGGTTCAATCTTGGGTCAGGAAGATCCCCTGGAGGAGGAAGTGGCAATCCACTCCAGCATTCTTGCTTGGAAAACCCCAAGGAGAAAGGCGCCTGGAGAACTACAGTCGTAGGGTCCACAAGAGCCCAGTGTAGGAATTCGCAGGGGAAGGGGCAGCCAGGGCAATTCACAAAGGGCCAGAGTTCCAGGCTTAGACACTTAGATGAAAGGCCACATGGGATCATGTTCAGGGGTCCCTGAGCTGAGAAAGGCCATGGTCAAGGTTTTCAGTAGACGGGTCATCATGGGGCCAGGAGGATGGCCTGCATGGACAAGGAGTTGGTCTACGAGAGAGAAGCTGAAGTTTCCTGTCTTCCCAGCACCTTGAGACCCTATTCCCACGACCCCTCTGCCCTCCATATGCCCCTACTCTACACAGCCCAGAGTCCCGAGTCCCAGCTGCTGCACCCCACCCCATCCCCAAGACCCAGGCCAGCCTCAGAAACTTGCTCCTGGGAACTTCCTGTGAGGAACTAGGCTCCCGAGGGTCCTGGATCCAATTAGGCTGGGTTTCCGCAGCCCTGCGGGGCTGGGAAGGGCTGTTTTCATTGTGAGGCTGGGGCTGATCAGAGCGGAAGGGGGCTGCTGTCTGCGCCCTGGTCAGTGGGAGCCAGGATGCTGTGCCCTCCCCTCCCAGTCCCCCCTCTCCCACTATCGGCCACCCAGACACCCAGGGTGGTAATCCTCTCTGGGAGCCCTAGCGTCTCTGCCAGGGAACGGGCCGTGACTGCCTTCTCAGGGCTGAGAGGACATTCCGCAGGCTTTGAACCCATGCCCTCCTCTGCTGCCATGTCCCCTGGGGACCCCTAGCTCCTATCCCCAGCGGGAACTCCTTCTGCCAGTGTGAAATGACCGTAATCATAAGTCACTGAGCGCTTCTTCCATCCCAGGCACTGTTCGGTGCTTTATAAGCATTTCTCACTCAGGCTCCTAATGACCCCTGTGAGGTGGATGCTGTGAACATTTTGAAATATAACACACACTCAGGAAGATGCCTGGAACAAAAATGAGCAACTCGATGACTTATTACAAAGCCCACGTCCAGGGTGCCCCAAAGCCCCCACCCACGTCTATTCAACTGCAGTCCCCCACACCCCACAAAGATTCCACCCTGCAGGCTTCTAAGGCAATCTCTCCCTTGCCTGCCTGGGTTCACGAATGAGACTTGGAGAGGATGTAACCCGCCAACCATGCAGCTGTTGGGGGCAGAGGGAACCCCTTCTGTCCGCTCGCTGTGTGACCTTTAGCAAGTCCATTTCCTCTCTGGGCCTTTGTTCCTTCCTTTATAAAACAAAGAGATGCAACTAAACCACAGCCTGGGTTCTTGGACCCTCTGAGGGGCAATGTGGCCACTGAGTATTGGAAGTCTAGATTCTGGAACAAGACAAGGTCAAAGCCACAGATACTGTAACCAAACTGGGATGATAACGGTGTCTCCTCAGCATCGCTGTGAGGATCTGATGAGTTACTAGGTATAACGTCTTTAGAACAGAACCTGCTCCGTGGTACGGATTCCGTGGTGGCTGCTACCGTTTTGCTATGAGGTTCTCCAAGGCACATGGGAGCCTTTCCTAACCTTCTGAAGACTCCTGGAAATGGGACCAACCAGAGATGTCAGCTGGGCTGGGGGCAGGGGGCAGGGGGCGGGATGCAGTTTCTCAGGACCCATGGGGCTGCCTGGTGGCCTGGGAGAGAGTCAAGTCTGGGATTAGCTCAGCGCAAACCCCAGCTGCGGCCTGGCCCCCAGGAGCTTTCTAGATAGGTCTTTGGGGGTCCCAGGCCGGGAACCCCCGGCAGGGGATCAAAGCCTGTACTGGGACTGTATCTCAGGACCCCTGGGGGGCAGCCTATGGGGCAGGAAAGACAGGGCCCAAGGCTGGCGTGGCAGGCTGCAAAGTGGGCCCTGAGCAGGGCAAAGCACCAAAGGGAGGGCTGGGCTGATCAGAGAGAGGGATGGGGTGGGTCTGGTCTGGACATGTGGGTGGGAGGGTCAAGGCCACGGAAGACCTAGCACAAGTCCCAACAGACCAGGCCCACCTCCCGCAGGTCTCAGGGCCACCACCCTCTCCGTGGTCCTTGACTTCCCACCTCAGGGCCTTCACCCTGGCTCTTCCCTCTGCCTGGAATGCCCTCACCTGGAAAACTTCAAGCCAGATCACTTCATCCCTGAAGCACCTCTCCCCTCTACACACCATCATCGTCACTGGTTACAGTAAATGCAAAAGCACCAAGCTATAGGGCAGCCCTCGTCATAGGAAAGCGGTGCCTTTCCAGCAGGTACCAAAGTCTGTAATCACATCCTCAGCTGTGTTTGCCTCGAGTCTCCAGACCAGGGCGGGGACGACATCGGTCCCCCCGACCGGTGTCCCCAGCATCAAGCAGGGGGCCTGGTACACAGTAAGTGCTCGAGAAGCATTGCTGAGTGAGGGCGGGAGGTCCAGGCAGGCTGCCAGCATGGGCACACGTGAGTGCACAGGTGTGCAGGAGGGATCCTGTGTAAGGCCAAAGGATGTAAGGCCAGTGTAAGATGCACTGACGTGTAAACACAGCATGCACATGAGTGTGGGAGGCCCCGAGCAGGGGCAGCAGGCGGCTGTGCATTGGTTCCTGGGAGGCACATGTGGGTATGTGACTACCACGTGTGATTCATGGGTTGCAGGAGTGCACGCGTGTATATCACATGTGTGGATACTCTAGCAGACTTGTCTTCTGAATGCCCGGCTCCTATAGGCCCAGTTCAGGGCATCTCTGGTAGTGTTTCTGAAATAGCAGGGCAGCCCCTCAAACTGGCACAAGTTGGGTAGCGGAGGTAGGGTCAAAGGTGGATGTGGAAGGACTGGGGGTGTGAATATGTGTGTGCGTGATGTCTGGGGTGTGTCCACCCCAATCAGGTGCCCCCTGCATTGAATCCCAGAAGTTAAAATGGCTAGACTGTCCCCTCAAGGAGCATGAAGCCTTTGCTCAAAGCTCACAGATGGACTCAAATGGTGAGGACTGCCCCCACGGACATTCTGCCACATGGATGAGGCAGGGACAAGGCAGGATGCTGTGGGCCCCACAGCCAAATCCCCAGGCCTCCCACACACACCTTAACACTCAACACACCACTCAGCCCCCTCCCCAAATCCTTACCAGCTTCCAGAGTCTGACCACAGTCTTGGCAGTAGGAAGCTGAACCCATAACCCCCAACACACTTCCACGCCACCCACCTCTCAATCCCACCCAAGTCCAGGTGGGGTGCTGGGCCCTCCGCAGCCCTGTGCGTCGGGGAGCACTCCCACCAAGGTGGAGATACGGAGGGCGGTGTGACAGAGAGAGCAGCTCCCCTACCAGGGCTGTTGCTGCCTTTGACCCCAAGACACACGCTGTGGCAGCCAAGTGACACCTGGGGAGAGGAAAGCCTACCAGGAAGGCATCCAGAGCGATGGGTGGCCCTGGCCAAGGCCCATGCCTCTCCTTTCCTGCTGCAGTCTCCCCAGTGGACAGACTGAGGTTTGGCTGGCTAACTGTGACGTCTGCCTCTCTTCAATTAACATGTGACTTTAGATCGAGTGGTTCTCCAAGACCTGGGTACACATGGGGCTACATGGAGACGTCAGTGTCCTGTTGCCCTAAGTACACCAAGCCCGCCCAATACCCTGGACCAGGGCCAAGCACAGTGCTACAGGCACAGGAGGGGCTCGGGAGGCATGTATGCTTGGTGCCAGGTCACACATACAACACCAGGCATGGGGTGGCCTGCGCCCAGGGAGCTCACAACCCAGTGGGGAGAAAGAAGCTCCTGAAGTCACAAAACCACAAGGTCAAAAGCACTGGGAAACCATACCGCTACCATTACTTCCCAAGCGTCATTCACAGGGTGGGAGCAGCACTTTGCCCTCTGTAAAGACGATCTTTCCAGATATGACGACGGTCTGACAAAGGGAGGCTGAGGGGCCTGGTCAGGAGGGAACTCCCCATCACTCTAGCGGAGATCAGAGGCCCTCTTGTCAAGGATGTGGGAAGGGGGTTCCCGCTCTCTGAAGGGGTCGGGTGAGTTTGGGCTTCCCCTCAACAGCTGTGGGGTTCTAAGGTGGAGTCCTGGAGTGCTGGGTTCCAGTCACACAATGCACCTGATGAGCTCTGTGGACTTGGCCAAGTTACCTCATGTCTCTGTGCCTCCGTTTCCTTAGCTGTAAAATGGGCGTGATGACAATGAGGATTAAGCATGTCCATGTTTACAAAGCCTTTTGGAACATGGCCTGGCACAAAGTGACACCCGGGGCCACTAAATAAATAAGGCAGTGAAGAGCCTCTATGTAAGGGTCTAAACCCCAGATCTAGGCTTCCCTGGTGGCTCAGTGCTAAAGAGTCCTCCTGCGATACAAGGTTTGGGTTCGATCCCTGGGTCGGGAAGATCCCCTGGAGAAGGAAATAGCAACCCACTCCAGTATTCTTGCCTGGAGAATTCCATGGACAGAGTAGCCCGGGGGGCTGCAGTCCATAGGGTAGCAAAGAAGTGGACAAAACTTAGCGACTAGACAGCAACCAAAAACCCCAGATTTGATCAAATGTGGACTCCAGTGTCAAAGGTTCTGAGTCAGAAAGCTTCTCAGATGCCAAGTTCTGAGATTGGAAGAGACTGGGATTCTTAGATCCTGTGATTTAATCATCTCATTATTTCCTGACAACAGCCTGGAGCCTCCCAGGGGAGAGGAGGGCAGAGAGCTCGGTGTCACTTCATCTCCCAGGAGCTGCCCCGCTGCAGGGTTTCTGCCACACCTGGGCTCCCCGGCATCTCCTCACCTCCATCAAAGCCACGGCCACCCCACACTAGACCCACCTGCCCATTCGCCTGCATGGGGTTTAAGCACCTGCCAGCCGTGCAGACAGGTAAGAAGTGCAAATAAATAAATACAGGAAGAAGTTTCAGATACTGGTAAGAGCTGCAAGGGATGATGTGCCCATGAGTGACAGTGGTAAGCTACTACAGAGCAGGTGGCCAGGGAAGCCCCAGCTGAGTCAAAACCGGTGAAACAAGAAGGCGCCAGCCATGCAGGCATTCTAGGTTTGGGTGGATGTGCAAAGGCCCTGCCAATAGGCTTTGTAAATTCGAGCTGCAGAAAGAAAGCTGGTGTGGCTGAACGTGGTGAGACTGGGAGACGGGGAGCTGAGATGGAGGGGCAGGCAGGCCCAGACCATAAAGGGCCTTGTGTGATGTCCTCGGTCACATCCAACTCTTTGTGACCCCGAGGATTGTAGCCTGCCAGGCTTCCCTGTCCATGGAAGTCTGCAGGCAAGGATACTGGAGTGGGTTGCCATTTCTTCCTCCAGGGGATCTTCCTGACCCAGGGACTGAACCTGTGTCTCTTGAGTCTCCTGCATTGCAGACAGATTCTTAACCACTGCGCCACTTGGGAGGCTCATAAAGGGCCTTGTAGGCCCCTAAAGGACATTGGGTTTTCGGTCTTTGAAATGCTTAGGAAATATGAGAAGAGTTTCAGCAGGGGAATGACAAGGTTAGGGTTTTCAGGGTCCCCAGATCACTGGGCTCATTCTGAAACCATAATGGTTTTCATAATCAAGGCAGGGCCTGAATTGGTAATCAACAATCCTTCTTGATACACACTGAGCTCCTATCACGTGCCTGGCCAGGGCAGGGAGAGGCTGCAGACACTCTTGCGGTGGTTCCCAACAAGCCATGAGTCACAGAGATTACCCCATTTTAAAGATCAAGAAGTAGAGGCTCGGAGAGGAGAAGAATGTGCCCAAAGTCATACAAGCCATATACCACACTGTGTAAAAAAAAAAATAAAAAGCACCTTGGTCCCAGCACCCAGATTCACCATCACAAGAGTATTTTCAAGCCTCTACTTCTCAGAGACCTTCCCTGGGAACTCATGTGGTGCCCACAAATACTGCCTGAGCTAGTGCTTTCTGCACCCTACTGGCTTTGGAGCCCTTGAAGACTGTATTTGTGTATCACATGGCTGTCCAACCCGGACTAGATAAGCTGGGGATTGAATGGATGGATGGACAGATGGACGGGCAGATGAATGACTACTGAAATGACTAACCAATAAATTAACAAATGTACAATGAAAGAATGAAGGAATAATCTAGCAAACTAATGAACTAATGGATGGAGATGAAGGAAAGAAGGGAGGGAGGGAGAAAAGGAGGAAGGGACTCACTGTACAGAAGGGCAGGGACGTATCTGCCCAGGGAAGGGCTGGAGATAGACTAGTGTTGGCCATTATAACGCCCCTGGCCCCAGCAACCAACTACAACCAGCAACCAGTGATGTCCTGGGCCCAGTGGAGTCTGGCAACTAGGTAGAGTGGTGTCCCTCTCCCTCTGAGTGTCTCACAGAGAAAAGAAGACAGGAGACCATGGCTCTGCTCCTAGCTGGGACCCAAATCGCTGGGTGACTTCAAGCCAGTGGCTTCCCCTCTCTGAGCCCAGATGACCTCTCCAGGCCTTACCAGCTCTGATAGTCTTAAGGGGACAGGCTTCTACATTGTTTGCTTGTTTGTTTGTTTTTTACACAGTTACTGAGGTCAGTAGATGAATCTGCAAGATCAAAAACCAGAAGTTAGGAAAGACACCTATCCACAAGTACCAGAATCTACCCAGGAAAAGGCTCCCTGGACAAGGAATTAAGAAGCCTGAGTTTAAGCCCTCCTCTGCCACTGCTCAACCTCTCCAAGCCTCAGTTTCCTAAGTTTTAAAATGGAGTTAAGTATCCTCACCTTGACAGTTTCACCCAAATGAGTTTCTGGGAGAACCTGATGTGATAACGGCCATGCTCTACACCCAGGCAGGATTATGATGGTGGGGACAGGGGGATGAGTGAAGGCAGACATGCTCTTCCATCCCAGTCCAGTTCTGTCCAAAACGACTCTTCCAGGAGTCAACCCCCACCTCCCCTGCCACCCTGCCAACAGAGAACAGTGGAGAGAGCCCAGACGTGAAAACCTGAACATCTCTGTCTCAGATCTCCTAACTGGCAGTATGACTTTGGGCAAGTCACTTCTCCTCTCTGGACTTCAGTTTCTCCATCTGAAAAATGCCTAGCTTAGTTCCCCTCTGGCTCAGACATACCAAATTCTGCAGCCCTGAATCCCTAAGTCTCAGCCTTCAGCCCCTGGCTCTGCCTGAATTCAGCTCACCCTGCCCGGTGGGGCCAGAACACAGGAGTGACTAGAGCTCCAGGAGACCTTGGGGCAGGGGTTAGACAGGCTTAGGGTCCTAGGACAGACAGACTTTTCCAGAAGGGCAAGACCAGGCCCAGCCTGCCCAGGCGCCTTGGACAGCACCAGCCACACCAGACCTTGTAGACCTTGAGAACACTTCTGTAGCCTGAAAGCCAGCAAGTCCTGACCTGTCCAGAGAGATGCTCCAGGAACTTCACCCAAGTCTAAACTGCCTTCAACGGGGAGCCTCCAGGATGCAGGGCAGAGGCGGTAAGAGTACACCACGGGGAAGAGGCTCAGACCACCCCCACTACCAGACAAACTCTCCTGCCCCTCCCCTCAGACAGGACCCACTGGGGCTGCCTGCCTGCCCCCAGCCAAACAGCCAACCACCTGAGGGCATTCACCAAGATGCCACCTACCAGGGCCAGGAGGCCCACCAGGGGAAGGGGCTCTCCAGCAGGAGCCACCCCAGCACGGAGGGCAGGATTTCCGCCTACAATAGGGCCCTGGCCACCCATGAAGGAGACAGGCCCACCCCCACCCCCACCCCCCACAGAGCTCACTGCTCTGAGGGTTGCACACTGCTCCAGGGCACGGTGGCAGCCAGCAGGATTATTTCCTCATGCCAAGGGTCTTAGCTGGAAACCGGGGGCCCACTCAGAGCTCCTACTGCCAACCCTTTCCTCCAAATTTGAGAATATAGCTCCTTGCAATGCCTCTTCCAAAAGACATTTCCTGGTCCCCTAAACCCCCATCCCCAACCTTCCACAATCCCCCCCGCAGCTATGTGGAAATAGGCAGTTAACTTTTCCCAAAAATCCCGCAAAGGCGGCTGGCTGGGGGGGAGAAATGCGCCCCGAGATACTTTCGCGGCATTTCACCGCCTTCCAAAAAAAAAAAAGCTTAAAAAAAAAAAAAGAAAACTTTCGGAGTTAACTTTAAATTCCCAAACCTCCCCCCAAATCGCCCAGCGGCTTCCTTTTTTTTTTTTTTTCTTTAAAGTGCGATTGCATTGTGTCTCACCTCCCCGAAAGGCTCGCGGCTCTCGCCAAAGAAAAGGAAAAAAGCCAACCCTTCGGGTGCCCCCTCTGCTTCCAGCCGCCTCTCCCACATTCTCAGACAGTTTTATTAAAATTTTCAGACAAAAGAAAAACAAAAATGGCAGCCTGGCTTATTTTTAAAACAGGACAGGGACGCCATATTCTGCAGATCTGCAAAAAAAGGGAGAAATCCGGCACTGGCCGCTCCACCGGGCCGCCTGCAAAGTGCGCGAACCGCGCCGTTTGCAATCCGTTTATTTGCATTAAGCCCCATGAATCATTGTTTACCGGAGAATTGCAGCAGGTTTGAATAGCCCGGCTTAAGAAAACACACACACGCGCGCACACCACACACACACACACACACGCACACTCGGAGAACAGACCAGACACGCCGCCGGAGACACTTCCTACCCCGCGCGCCGCTGCCGCCACCGCCGCTCCGGGCCGGGCCCGAGGCGCAGGCGGCCCCGGGCCCTCGGAGTGCCCCGGCCCGCGCTGACAGCGCCCGCGCCCCGGCCGGCCCCCCGCCCGCAACTCGGCGCAACTTTCCCGCGGGCGAGTGCCCGCCGCCGCCGGGCCCGCTCCCCGCGCCCCGGGCCCGCACGGACCTGGCTGTGCTGGCGGCGGCTCCGGGACGCGGCCGCAGCCCCGCGCCCGGCGGCCCGACAAGGGCCGGGCTGGGGCTCCGGCTCCGGGCTCCGGCTCCGGCTCGGTGCGGAGCCGCGCGCAAACCTTCCGGGTCGCCTGCTGTTCACTTCTGGGTTCTGCAAGCGCCGAGGCGGCGGCGGCGGCGGCGGGAGGCTGGGTCTGCAGCGCCGCGCGGCCCCCCGTGCGCTCGGCGAGCCCCCGCGCCAGGCGCCCGGCTCCGGGGGGGCCGCGTCGGGCCCCCGCCTCTCCAGCTGCGCAGCCCGTCCGGCCCCGGGGGCTCCCGCGAGTGGGCAGCGCCGGGCTCCGGCGACGGCGCGCGAGGGGAGGGGGCCGGGCGGGGGGCGGGGGCGGGCCGCGCGCTGGGGGCCCCGCTCGGGCCCCGGGGCCTCGTCTCGAGCTCGCCGCCGCCGCCGCCGCCTCGCAAAGTTGCGCGGCGCCCCCCGCCCGCGCCGCGCCGGAGGCAGAGCCACAAAGGAACTCCTCGCCCCCCTCCGCCCGCCCGAGCCGCGCGGGGAGGGCACCGGAGCCCGCGGCCCTAGGCCAGCCCCTTCCCCAGCGCGGGGGCTCCCGGGGCCCCGGCGGCCGCGGCCATTGTCCCGCCCAGGCCCGGCCGTCGCCTCGCCGCCCCCTCCCCGGCGACGGCGGGCTGGGGCACCTGGGCCTGCCGGGCCGCGGCCCGGACCAGGCCGAGCCTGCGCGGGGCCAGGCGGCACCCGGGGGTCTTCCTCGCAGACCGCAGGCAGGAGGGGACCCCTAGGATGGGCCCTCCACACCTGATAACCAACGGTCGCGTTCAAAATCCAGCCTGAGATTTTTTTTTTTTAAGTCGAGGACACCGGGATGGGGGCAGAAGTTTGTACATGCCAGGCCACCCCTCCCTCAGTAAGCTCCAGCCCTCCCTGGCCCTAGGCCCGAGCCCCCAAAGGGTGGGGCCGCCGGAGGCTGTCAGCGGCTCTCCTCGCCGAGTCTCTCAGAGGTGGCACCGGCTGTCCCCCAGCTCCAGACCTCAGAGCCATCTGTGTGTGACTCCTCCTCCCGCCTCACCCTCCCCAGCCAATCAGTCACCAAGTCCTCCCGATTCGGCCTCCCGGGCTGTGTCAGCTTCCAAACTTCACTTCTACCTGAGGAGGCGGCCAGTCCCTGGGTCCTTTCAGGGGCTCAGACCTCCTGTGACACTCAGCTGCTACTCGGCCTCTAGGTCTCAATGAATCGAGGCTGGCCTTACCCTCCGGGAGCACCCAGTCCCTGGGGAAGGGCACATAAACAATCACCTGCCAGTGTTTGCCTTCCTCCAGGAAGCATCTCCCAATTGGTTAAATAGTGATTAAGGGCCTCCTATCAGACACCCTGCTGGTTGGCTGGAAACACAGCTGTGAGCAAATTGGACACGGTTCCTGCCCTCATGGAGCTTCCAGTCTAGCACAGGATGTCAAGCTTGTGAACAACTAGAGGACTCATGTGGAGAAGATGACTGCACCCCACTCCAGTACTCTTGCCTGGAAAATCCCATGTGTGGAGGAGTCTGGTGGGCTGCAGTCCATGGGGTCGCGAAGAGTCGAACACGACTGAGCGACCTCCCTTTCACTTTTCACTTTCATGCATTGGAGAAGGAAATGGCAACCCACTCCAGTACTCTTGCCTGGAGAATCCCAGGGACAGGGGAGCCTGGTGGGCTGCCGTCTATGGGGTCGCACAGAGTCGGACACGACTGAAGCGACTTAGCAGCAGCAGAGGACTCATGTAGACCGTCTGTGATAAGTCCCAAGCACGACCTGGCGCAGAGCAGAGTACAATACATATGCCGTGCTGCGTGCTAAGTCGCTTCAGTCGTGTCCAACTATTTGCAGCCCTGTGGACTGTAGCCCGCCAGGCTGCTCTGTCCATGGGATTCTCCAGGCAAGAATACTGGAGTAGGTGGCTGTGCCGTCCTCCAGGGGATCTTCCCCACCTAGGAATTGAACTCAAGTTTCTTATGTCTCCTGCATGGGCAGGCGGGTTCTGGGAAGCCCTACAATAAGTGTGTGTAGTGGCAATTAGTTGTAATTTTAAAGGGGAAGGACTTATAGAAGACAGGGAGAAGGTCATTCTTTTTTTCCTCAGGGAGCGGGAGAAGCTTTTCAGAAATTAGGTCTGGAGTGAGCTGGTTGGGAAGAAGGGACAGTTTTCTGGTTTCCAGGAAAGTAGGAGTGATAAATATCAACCCACGTTGAGAAGTTCGGGGAAATGATAAGTTAAGAAATAGAAGAGGAGACAAATATCTCATGCAGAAGAATTTGAACAATGCTGTAAAGCAACAATGCTCCATTTTAAAAATACACATTTAGGACTTGCCTGTTGGCTCGGTGGCTTCCCTGGTGGTTCAGGGGTAAAGAATCCAGCCTCCTGTCTAATCACCTGGAAAGCTATGCTTCAGCCAGACAAGGTGAGCTGCTGTCTCAGGCCTGACCCTTTGTCTTCCAAAGACTTGGCACATGCCATTCCCTCTGCCTGAAATACCCTCCCTTGTCCTTTCATCCCACCTTTCCTGGTCACTTTTACTTAGATATTCTCTAAAAAGCCTTCTGGGACCATCCCAGAGGTTTTTAATATCATCCGAATGGAGTCAGTGTGGGTTGAGGTACAAGAAGCCAGATGTGAAGAGGTTGAACTCATCTCTTTGCCATTGGTACCCAGACCCCTCGACCCCAAATCCTGGCACATTGGACCCTGCTGCTTCCCTGAACACACTGCACCTTCTTGATTCCAGGTCTCTGCTCATGCTGTTCTTTCTGCCTGGGATCCTCAGTTCTCTTCACCCATCTCTTATCTCTCTGGCAAACACCTACTTATCAAGGCTTGGCTCAAACATCACCTCCTCTGGGAGGCTATTCAAGGTCCTCTGCGTGGGGAGTGACACTTTCCTCTGGTTCCCAAGAGAACCAGAGTCTGCTGGCCACACTGCTGGTAAAGCACTGAGCATGGTGCGTTAGAATATATATTTGCTGGATGGAAGGACAAACGACAGAGTGAATAGCAACCCACCCTTATCCTCTCTGGTGCCTCCCTTATAGTTCAGTTGGTAAAGAATCCACCTGCAATGCAAGAGGCTTGGGTTCGATCCCTGGGTCGGGAAGATCCCCTGGAGAAGGAAATAGCAACCCACTCTGGTATTCTTGCTTGGAGAATCCCCATGGACAGAGGAGCCTGGCAGGCTACAGTGCATGGGGTCGCAAGAGTCAGACATGACTTGGCGATTAAACTACCACCTTATCCTCTCCAGTTCTTCAAATCCTCCTTATTCTCCTCCAGGAACTCCTCCATGACTACTCCAGCCCATTGATCTGCCTCCCTCCCTCTTCTTTATCTTTTTTGGCCATGCTGTACAGCATGTGGAATCTTAGTTTCCAGACCAGGGATCAAACCCATGTCCCCTACAGTGGAAGCATAGATTATTAACCACTGGACCACTGGAGAAGTCACCTTCTTCTTTGATTTTTACAATTTAGTCCCTGGTTATATTCTAACTGTGTGTGTTCCAAGGGATGCTGGAAGACTGTTCCTCTGGAAGGTGAAGAGAAGTGGATCTTGGTGAGTTCTCCCACCATCTGTTCCAGGAGACAGAATTTAACAAATAACCAAATGAATAATTAATTCATCTCATAAGAGCTTCAAAGGGGAGGTTGGAAGTGTCTGAGGAGGGGGTAAGAGAAGATCAAGGAGAACTTCCCAGAGGAAGGGACACTGATGCTGAGACCAGGGAAGAGATAAGAGAAAAGCATTTCTGGCAGAGAAAACAGTATGTGAAGGTTCTGAAGCAAAGAGGAGCTTCCTGTATCCCAAGGCCAGAAAGACAATTGAGTGCAAATGGAATGAGGGGGGCTGCAAAGGGTCAGAAGTCCCAGGCAGGCTCTGGCAAGTATTTAGGATTTTAGTTTAAGAGCAATAGGAAGTCGTGGAGAGGTGAGCATTAAGCAGAGAAGTAGCCAGATTTCTTCTCAAAAGGTCTCTGTGACTGCTGAGGAAAGAATGGACTGCAATGGGGCAAAGCAGGAGGACAGGGTGGCCAGGAGGGGGACTTTCAAAGTCTGCCAGGTGAGCAATGGAGATGGATTGGGCCAGGGTGGCACTAGCAGAGGTGGGAAAAAGTGGACAAACGTGGGACATATTAAAGACTTCGTGTCACCAGGACTTGGTGACAAATAGATGTGGGGAGTGAGGAAACAAGAGGTGACCAGGTGATGCCCAGGCTCCGCAGCCCCATCTGGCAAGTACAAGGGTGGCTTCATAGCATTGCATCCCCAGCCTGTTCAGTGGGACCCTTGATGCCATGAAATTTCCATCTTCCTCTCCTTGCCCTTCAAGCTAGCTGTCTCTTCATCCTGCAAACAGGGGTGTACCTCCCATCAGAACTGAAAACAACAACCTGGAGCCTCATCACACACACCTTCTAATTGCACCCCCATAGGATCCATGGGAGGATGGCTGGCAGGCATGTTACCCCCACTTCACAGATGGGAAAACTGAGGCCCAAAGAAGGAAAATGATTGGCTAAGCTTGGGGTCAGGTTTTCAGCTGAGGTCCTTGGACTCCTGGTGCAGAGCTCTATTTGCTGCAGGGCCTGGTGCCTGGTGAGAGCTTTGCGGTGTTAGCTAAGTGAATGAATGAATGAATGAGCATGTGAGTTCTCTGCCCACTCAATTCTCTTTACTCATTTTGTCATTTTGTTTCTCTCAAGATGGCCATAGACTTTAGAGTTAATAGATAAGATTTAAAAGTTCAAAGAGCTAGGTTGAACCTCAACTTTTCCTCTTATAGGCAAGTTTTTTCTCTCTCTAGCCTCGGTTTTCTCATTTGCAAATTGAGTATGGCAATACCTACTTCACAGGGGAAATAGGAAGTGAGATCATGTGTGGGTTAGGCCATTGCAATGTTAACTACCCGTACTTATTTCAGGAATCCACTCCCACCTTATCTCCTCTGGAAAAAAATCTTCCTTGAAAACACCCACCCCTTAATAGGAACTGTTGTCTTCAGGATGCTGCCATAACTCTATAAATTTCTCCTTTTGTGCACACTTATCCCTGATGTAATTCTGCATTCATACTGCTAATCCTTTCACTGGACATCAGATGGCAAATTGGATAGTCCGTACATATTTTTGCATTCATTCAATTAAAAATAATGGGGATTGAATTTTTTAAGGCGAGGAGATTCAGAAAATGCAATATGTGAGCACTGTCTTGAAATGTGAGGATGAGCAGGAAGATGGAAGAGCTTGAGGAGAGAGGTGGCCAGTGAACAGGAGGTGCAGGACTTGTAAGCACAGTGATATCTATCACTCAACTTTCTGCTCATTGTGTCGCTATGATACAACCCCCATTCTGCTTCCTTAAGCTTTTAGTAAGATGAAGTGTATGCTGAATGATAGGTTGGCACTAGGTAGCCTGGATTAGCAGAGAGGAAAGGCTGGGAAGGAGAAAGTCAGAGCTGGAAGGGACCAGGACTCTAACTCACTGGAATTTGAAGAAACCTTGAGGACATCATTGGATTTCCATCAAGTGTGAGGTAGGAAATGCTAGTCAATTTTTATTTAGATCTCAAAGGATTAGGAATCTGGCCTTTAGTCAGGAAGAATGTTGTGACTTTTTACTAATGAATGTTATGGGCTGGGCCAGCCTTCTTCAGGAGTTTCCAGGTCCGCAATTGAGCTTAGTACTTGCAGATGATACCACACTAATAGCAGAAAGTGACGAGGAGCTAAAGAGCTGCTCCTTAATGAAGGTGAAAGAGTAGAGTGAAAAAGATTTCAAAAAACTAAGATCATGGCACCTGGTCCCATCACTTCATGGCAAATAAAGGTGGAAAAGTGGAAAACAGTGACGGATTTTATCTTCTTGGGCTTCAAAATCACTGTGGACAGTAACTACGACCATGAAATTAAAATGCACTTTCTCCTTGAAAGAAAAGTTCGACAAACCTACCCAGCATATTAAAAAACAGAGCATCACTTTGCCTACAAATGTCCATATAGTCAAAGCTATGGTGTTTCCAGTAGTCATGTGTGGATGTGAGAGCTGAACCATACAGAAGACTGAGGACTAAAGAATCAATGCCTTCAAACTGTGGTGCTGGAGAAGACTTTTGAGAGTCCCTTAACAGCAAGGAGATCAAATTAGTCGATCCTAAAGGAAATCCACCCTGAATATTCATGGGAAGGACTGATGCTGAAGCTGAATCTCCAATACTTTGGCCACCTGATGAAAAGAGATGACTCTTTGGGAAAGACCCTGATGCTGGGAAAGATTGAGGGCAGGAGGAGAAGTGGGTGACAGAGGATGAGATGGTTGGATGGCATCACCGACTCAATGGACATGAGTTTGAGGAAGCTCTGGGAGCTAGTGAAGGACAGGGAAGCCTGGCTTGCTGCAGTCCATGGGGTCACAAAGACGCATACA
This sequence comes from Ovis aries, assembly GCF_016772045.2. NCBI lineage: Eukaryota > Metazoa > Chordata > Mammalia > Artiodactyla > Bovidae > Ovis > Ovis aries. The sequence continues at coordinate 234,422,443 of NC_056055.1, forward strand.
TAATTGAGAGACTGAACAACAACAAGACTGTGTCTTAGTCGTCCATGTGTCTCCATCGTCACTGGTGAGCTGGGGGTGGTGGGACGGAGGAAGGTACAGAAGGAAAGCCAGGGATAGGGGGGAGAATAGAGCCAGAAGCAGGTCAGAGCCCTAACCAGGCAGGGCAGGCCACGTAGATCCTAGTCCTGACTTTGTTAATAACGTCAGTGAGCTGGGGTAAGCCATGTTGCAGCTCTGGGCCTCAGTTTCTTCAGCTGTGAAATGGGTCAAGAGCACCTGGGGCAAGTTGTCAGTGAAAAGCCTGAGTGCTTTGAGAGCAGACACACAGGGTGCAAATACTAGTTCCCATGAGCTTTAGGACCAGAGGGCATCTTAGTCTGCTCCTTTATCAAATGAGAATAATCACCCTTGGGTTTCCCTGGTGGCTCAGATGGTAAAGAATATGCCTGTAATGCAGGAGGTCTGGGTTTGATTCCTGGCTTGGGAAGATCCCCTGGAGAAGGGAGCACTACCTACTCCAGTATTCTGGCCTGGAGAATTCCATAGACTGTACAGTCCATGGGGTCGGAAAGAGCTGGACATGACTGAGCTTTCACTCACATTCTTATTTCACAGGGCAGTGTGTCAGGGTTAGAAATTGTATACAGCACCATTGACCAAGATTTTACTATAAGTGAGGCCCCTTGCTGGGTCTTTTATGGGCATGATCTCGCCTGGAGAATTACTGCACCCAGAAGCACAGTGCCTAGGACCTGAAAGAAGCTCAGGGAGTGTTAATTCCCCCATCCCTACAGGGTCTAAGGAGTTCATGGGTATGGAGGCCTTATCATCCACAAATCACCTTCAGAAAGTGATGGCAGTGACTATTTTATTTTCAGTCCTTTTCCCTAGCTGGTCTCCACAGACCTTCACGACTGACTGTCGCAGCAGATCTAAACCCAGCTCTTTTTATGACTGGCCTAGGGGCTGCCAGAGGAAAAGGGCAAAAGTGCTATAATGAAAGGGCAGAAAATTACCTTCCCTTATAATTACCATTTGCAGTAATTAAATAATAATAGTCTTTTGTAGGCCCCAAGAACTCAAAGCAGCCCACATGGGTAACATCTGGCTCCCTTTTCCTCTGCCAGGAATTGTATGCCCACAGGGATGGGATAGGGAAATTGAGGCAAAGAATGGAATACGGCCAGCCACTCCAAGCCACTCACAGAGCAGCATGTCAGAGTCATGGAAAAGTCCATGAAGACAGTTTTTGGTAGACTCGGTGGTAGACAACTGGGGGCTTGCATTTGAGGTCCTGGCTCCACTGCTCACAGGCTGTGTGACTCCGGGTGGCTAACTTCCCTCTCTGGTCAGCTGTCTCCCATAGGTAAAATGAGACAGAGCCAACATGTGACCTGATGTGAGTCTATTGTCCTAGACTTCATTCTGTTCACATATAACACCGAGCAGTTCTTTTTATACACTTTAGATGGCAAGAAAGAGAACTCCATCTCAGGCTAGCAAATAAGCAGAAAAAAGAGGTTACTGGCTCACAGAATTCAGGAAAAGCTGAACAGCCAAGCTGTACAAGAAGCAGAGGTCTCAGGAACAATCAGCCCAGGGACTAGAATACCTCAGGCCCCCCTCCTCTCAGCCTCCCTAGAACCAGTGGTAATCTTTCTCCAGAGTGCAAGGGCACCAATGGCTACTCCAACCTGCAGATCAGAGCTTCAGGCTCTTAAAGGAATCTGCTCTCATTGGCCCGGCTTGAGTCAGGTGTCCTCTTTTGGACCAATCAAGTGCAGCCGGTAGAGCAATATCTATAGCATCCCAGAGGAGCATTAGAAAGCCAGGAAGAGCAGGGGCAAGTTGCCTGGGGAGAAGTAGGGGGCACTAGGTAGGCAAAATCATGGTTATTCACTAAAAACAAAAATCCCTGCAAGACTGAAAGGGAAGGAATGTCATTAAACAAAAGCAGTGGTATAAATCCCTGGGAATGCAGAAATACTAGAGGCACACTGCTGGGGAGGGGTAGGGAGGAAAGAGAGAGCTTATAGGCTTGACTTCAGACCCCAGTCCTGTCTGAGCATCTCTTCTTGACGCTTCGTCTACCTGGAGAGAGGCAGTTTCCAGGCTTTTCAATGGCCTGAATGAAACACCTGCGTGAGGACACAATTCATACTGCCTACTAGGCTGTTACCGTCTATGAGCACAACTGCTACTGCTGCTAAGTCGCTTCAGTCGTGTCCGACTCTGTGCAACCCCATAGACGGCAGCCCACCAGGCTCCCCCGTCTCTGGGATTCTCCAGGCAAGAACACTGGAGTGGGTTGCCATTTCCTTCTCCAGTGCATGCAAGTGAAAAGTGAAAGGGAAGTTGCTTAGTCGTATCCGACTCATAGCGACCCCATGGACTGCAGCCTACCAGGCTCCTTCGTTCATAGGATTTTCCAGGCAACAGTACTGGAGTGGGGTGCCATTGCCTTCTCCAATGAGCACAACAGCCTCCCTCTTTAGAGAAATTGCTGTGCTTCTTATTCCAACCAGGTGGTTCCAGGGGGGACCAAAGGGTCACATAACCCAAACCAGGCCAATCAGAATCCTTTTCCTGGACTGTCCTTGGTCACCTAAAGCCACAGCCCCAGACGAAGCCATCTGAGAGACTAGAAATCTCATGCTGAGAGGGTTACAGTCCAGAGAAGGTGCTGGCAGCACCCCAAGACCTCAGCCCAGCCACCACAAAGTTCAGCCTAACAGCAAGCCCCTCCCTTGGTTTGGCTACAGTACACCAGTTTACCCTTGGGCAGATGTACTAGCTTTTCAGGGCTGCTGTGACAAATTATGACAAACTTGATGGGTTGAAATTATTCCTCTCTCAGTTCTGGAGGCCAGAAGTTTTGAATCAAGATGTGGGCAGGGCCACACTCCCTCCTCAGGTTCTAGAAGACAATCCTTCCTGGCCTCTTCCAGATTCTGGTGGCTCCAGGCATCCCTTGGCTGTGGCTCAAGCGTCCAGTCTTTGCTTTGGTCTTTACACAGCCTTCCTCTCCTCTGTCATTTACAGGCACACTTGTCACTGGATTTAGGGCCCATCCGGGTACTCCACAATGGATTTACCTCAAATTCTCAACTTAATTACTTCTACCATGACCCTTTATCCAAGTAAGGTAATGTTCATAGGCTCTGGGGTTTAGGGCAGAGACAGCCTTTTGGGGGTGCTGCCATTTAACCCATTACAGCAGGCGTTATGTCCTTGTAGCCAAAAGAACCCTCACTTTTAAGTGCCTTGCTCGGGTCAGGCATGGATCAGTCCTCCTCCCTTTGTCCTGGTCCTGGACTCTGAACAACACTTTAAATACTAATTCCCGTTCTTCTCCAGTGGTTGGGTGGTTTAGAATCTGCCTGCCAGTGCAGGGGAGAAGGTTCAATCCCTGGTCTGGGAGAATTCCACGTGCCACGGAGCAACTAAGCCCACACGCCACAACTACTGAGCTTGTGCGCCCTAGAGCCCATGCTGTACAACAAGGGAAGCCGCCACAATGAGAAGCCATGCACTGCAGCTAGAAAGGAGCCCCCGCTCACAGAAACTGGAGAAAGCCTGTGGGCAGCTGCGGAGACCCAGTACATAGATAAATAAATTAATTCAAAATCCTTCCAGGAGTGCAGCCCCTCTCTCAGCCTCAGGGTTTGTTTTGTGAACCTGGGACCATCTATCTATCCACAGGGATGCTGAGTGGATTAAAGCAAGACCCAGCCTCACAGGTTACACTCCATACAAGCTTGTCGCCGCAGGTCTGAAGGTAGACCCAGTACTCAGGTCACTACAAAGGAGACACCTGACACCTGATTTCTTCATCAGGATCCCAAGAGTATGAACCCCCGGACCTGACAAAGTCAAATTTCTGCTCCTGCAGAGCTGAGGGCCAAGGAAAGGAATCTGAAGGCTTGATTAAATGAGGTTCATGGCCACGTGGGAGAAACCCCAGAGATAAGAAAAACACAGTATTGGTAGCTCTTCCCTACTGGGTGCCTCCTCCAAGCCAGGCTCCACACTCAGGCAACTGATCCCCCCTTAATGCTTCCCATAATCCCATGAGACAGCTTTGGTGATCCCCATTTTTACAAACCAAGTTGCTGAGGCTCAGAGAGATGAAGTCAATAGCCAAGGTCACACAGCAAGTGAATGCTGGGGACTGGTCTGACTCCATTTCCTCGGCCTATCTCCTTCTCACCTGCACAGTGGCGTGGGGTGCTTAGAAGTAGGGAGGGACAGCATTCTGAAGCATCAGCTGAGGGGTTCCCCTTCTAAAATGCCCTTGTGCCTCCAGTCCTTTCTCCATTGGGCTTTGATTCTCGGTTGTATGCCAGGTGCCTGAAGCAGTGCCTGGCACATACCTGGCACTTGATCAATATTTGTTGCATGAAATAATCCCATTAGCTAGGGCGCTCCTGTGGTTAGTGCCTCCAGGCAGAGATGACATGATGGTGGGGCTGACAAAGGGCTCGTGTTCTGGGCTTTTGTGTCAAAAGCCTGGGCCCAGATCTGAGATTGGAGAATCAAGAGAACGTGTGATAGATAATCCCTGAGGCTGACAAAGACACAGTCTCCACACTCACCAGCCTCCAGGAGTTGGCGATGGACAGGGAGGCCTGGCGTGCTGCAATTCATGGGGTCGCAAAGAGTCGGACACAACTGAGCAACTGAATTGAACTGAACTGAACTGAACTGAGGAGGGGCTATGGGGTCACACAGAGTCAGACACGACTGAAGTGACGCAGCAGCAGCAGCAGCAGCAGGAACGGCTGGGAAGATGCTGGGATGCAGGTCTTACTGAGGCTTGGAGCATCCGCAGAGCGCAGAGGAGATTTAGAGCCATGCTCTCTGGTTCTGTGTGACCTTGGAAAATCCCCTACCCTCTCTGTGCATTACATCCATAACATGAAGATGACCATAGTATCTTCTACTTCACAGGACTCATGTGAAAGAGAAAGTCACTCAGTTGTGTCTGACTCTTTGCGACCCCATGGACTATAGAGTCCATGGAATTTTCCAGGCAAGAATACTAGAGTGGGTAGTCTTTCCCTTCTCCAGGGGATATCTTCCCAACCCAGGGATGGAATCCAGGTCCCCCGCATTGCAGGCCGATTCTTTACCAGCTGAGCCACCAGGGAAGCCCAAGAATACTGGGGTGGGTAGCCTATCCCTTCTCCAGTGGATCTTCCCAATCCAGGAATTGAACCAGGGTCTCTTCACATTGCAGGCAGATTCTTTACCAACTGAGCTATCAGGGAAGCCCAATACGGAAGCCCAATAGGGACTCACGTGAGAATGAGCTAAATACCAGGCACTTTTGCTACTTAAATGGTTTTTGCTATCAATACATGAGCTGGGCCAGCACCCACTGCCGACCCCTAAGGGAGGTCTCCCTTATACTGCAGTGATGGAGCTGACCCTGGGTCCCATCCAGCCAGCAAAGTCTACAAATTGAGATAATGTTTATAAAAACACTTTGCAAAACAGAAAGTGCTCTAGAAATGTCAGCGATTATTCATAGCAACTGCATTTCTGCTTCTTCCATCCCATCCCTCAACAATTCTTTCACCAGTCTCCAAACTCATAGGCATTTTTTCAACTTCCTTTTCCTTTAAAAAATTTTCTTTAATTTCACTCCATTATAAAAGCAATTCATGCTTATGATAGAAACATTTAAATCTATGTATTAACAAAAGTCGTAGGAGGAGGGGAAAATCTCCTTTGATCGCTAATATTTGGATGTACACGCCTCCAGTCTTTTTGTAGCCCAGGCCTTTTCACAAAGGCATTTTACCGAACTTCCATATAATTATTTTGAATATCTTCCTTCTCTTATTATAATACATGAAGAAAATTAGTACATAAAGAAAAAGAGAAAAAAGAAATGTTAACCAGAATACAAGTCAGGATACAGTGCACTCCTAGGTCCCTCTCTCCACCACCTACTTGGTCATTTTCTAGGACTTGCAAGTTTTATATGGACTTTTTAAAGACTGTTGTGGAGACAACACTCTGGCTCCCCCAAAAGCATAAGCTTAGAGGCACAGCTGCCCTTTTTTTTCCAATGGCAACATACCTTAAGTGACTGCCCCAGGGACAGAAAGGGAAGGAAGGATGAGATATTTACAACCTGCCCTTTCCTATCAAATATCACTTGTGCCTTGCTAATTCCACCTCTTAATCCACTTCCGTCAAGTTCTAGTTAGTAGGAAGTCTTGATTCCAATCATGGCTAGAGTTCTAACCTTGGTTTTTGACGTCTTAATGAATTTTTGTCCTTCCCTGAGTCTTTATAGGCATGTTCTTGGGGTTATTGCTAACTGCTCGCTAGGCTCCACTTTAAAAGCCTGTTGTCCTATTTGGCTTTTCATGGCATTTGTCCCCAGGGACCACTTTCTCCTGCTCAACTTCTGTGACACCAGTGGCATTTAACTCTCCCTTGCCCTTTGATCACTGCTTTCCTATTTACTTTGCAAACCTCTCTTCTTCAGCCAGCTCTTCAATATTGTTCTCCCTATGGTTCATCCCCGTTCTCTCTTCTCTGTGAAGTTTTGTCCATCCTTTCCAGGACTTGCCCAAGGTTACTTCTCGGCACTCTGATAGATCCTTCCAGCACCAGGACCACATACTCAGTGGCTTGTATATCCTCCCCCGGTAATACTTCAGGAGTCTGAGATTCCACCTGTTCACAGCCTCCTTGTCACCTTCCAATAATTCTTCTCACTGAATTGATATATTCCATACACCTTTTTCTGTTCACCCATAATAGATGGCTCGGTGTCATCTTCTTCCTGTTACCTCACATACCACTGGGTCCAGCTTACCCTGTGTATTTTTGGTTTTGTGGGAAGGGGGTAAATTTTCATTTGGAAATAATTTGAAATTTATAGAAAAGTCGCAACAATAGTACAGTTCAGTTCAGTTCAGTCGCTCAGTCGTGTCCAACTCTTTGCGACCCCATGAATCGCAGCATGCCAGGCCTCCCTGTCTATCACCAACTCCCAGAGTTCACTCAGACTCATGTCCATCGAGTCAGTGATGCCATCCAGCCATCTCATCCTCTGTCGTCCCCTTCTCCTCCTGCCCCCAATCCCTCCCAGCATCAGAGTCTTTTCCAGTGAGTCAACTCTTCACATGAGGTGGCCAAAGTAGTAGAGTTTCAGCTTTAGCATCATTCCTTCCAAAGAAATCCCAGGGCTGATCTCCTTCAGAATGGACTGGTTGGGTCTCCTTGCAGTCCAAGGGACCCTCAAGAGTCTTCTCCAACACCACAATTGAAACGCATCAATTCTTTGGCGCTCAGGTTTCTTCACAGTCCAACTCTCACATCCATACATGACTACAGGAAAAACCATAGCCTTGACTAGACGGACCTTAGTTGGCAAAGTAATGTCTCTGCTTTTGAATATACTATCTAGGTTGGTCATAACTTTTCTTCCAAGGAGTAAGCGTCTTTTAATTTCATCCCTGCAGTCACCATCTGCAGTGATTTTGGAGCCCCCCAAAATAAAGTCTGACACTGTTTCCACTGTTTCCCATCTATTTCCCATGAAGTGATGGGGCCGGATGCCATGATCTTTGTTTTCTGAATGTTGAGCTTTAAGCCAACTTTTTCACTCTTCTCTTTCACTTTCATCAAGAGGCTTTTGAGTTCCTCTTCACTTTCTGCCATAAGGGTGGTGTCATCTGCATATCTGAGATTATTGAGATTTCTCCCGGCAATCTTGATTCCAGCTTGTGTTTCTTCCAGTCCAGCGTTTCTCATGATGTACTCTGCATATAAGTTAAATAAGCAGGCTGACAATATACAGCCTTGACACACTCCTTTTCCTATTTGGAACCAGTCTGTTGTTTTATGTCCAGTTCTAACTGTTGCTTCCTGAGCTGCATACAGATTTCTCAAGAGGCAGGTTAGGTGGTCTGGTATTCCCATCTCTTTCAGAATTTTCCACAGTTTATTGTGATCCACACAGTCAAAGGCTTTGGCGTAGTCAATAAAGCAGAAATATATGTTTTTCTGGAACTCTCTTGCTTTTTTGATGATCCAGTGGATGTTGGCAATTTGATCTCTGGTTCCTCTGCCTTTCCTAAAACCAGCTTGAACATCAGGGAGTTCACGGTTCAAGTATTGCTGAAGCCTGGCTTGGAGAATTTTGAGCATTACTTTACTAGCATGTGAGATGAGTGCAATTGTGCGGTAGTTTGAGCATTCTTTGGCATTGCCTTTCTTTGGAATTGGAATGAAAACTGACCTTTTCCAGTCCTGTGGCCACTGCTGAGTTTTCCAAATGTGCTGGCATATTGAGTACAGCACTTTCACAGCGTCATCTTTTAGGATTTGAAATAGCTCAACTGGAATTCCATCACCTCCACTAGCTTTGTTCATAGTGATGCTTTCTAAGGCCCACTTGACTTCACATTCCAGGATGTCTGGCTCTAGGTGAGTGATCACACCATCGTGATTATCTGGGTCGTGAAGATCTTTTTTGTACAGTTCTTCTGTGTATTCTTGCCACCTCTTCTTAATATCTTCTGCTTCTGTTAGGTCCAGACCATTTCTGTCTTTTATTGAGTCCATCTTTGCATGAAATGTTCCCTTGGTATCTCTAATTTTCTTGAAGAGATCTCTTGTCTTTCCCATTCTGTTCTTTTCCTCTATTTCTTTGCATTGATCGCTGAAGAAGTCTTTCTTATCTCTTCTTGCTATTCTTTGGAACTCTGCATTCAGATGCTTTTATCTTTCCTTTTCTCCTTTTCTTTTCGTCTCTCTTCTTTTCACAGCTATTTGTAAGGCCTCCTCAGACAGCCATTTTGCTTTTTTGCATTTCTTTTCCATGGGGATGGTCTTGATCCCTGTCTCCTGTACAATGTCACGAACCTCATTCCATAGTTCATCAGGCACTCTATCTATCAGATCTAGGCCCTTAAATCTATTTCTCACTTCCAGTGTATAATCATAAGGGATTTGATTTAGGTCATACCTGAATGGTCTAACGGCTTTCCCTACTTTCTTCAATTTCAGTCTGAATTTGGTAATAAGGAGTTCATGATCTGAGCCACAGTCAGCTCCTGGTCTTGTTTTTGTTGACTGTATAGAGCTTCTCCATCTTTGGCTGCAAAGAATATAATCAATCTGATTTTGGTCTGACAGAATGTGGTCCACTGGAGAAGGGAATGGCAAACCACTTCAGTATTCTTGCCTTGAGAAGCCCATGAACATTATGAAAACACAAAATGATAGGACACTGAAAGAGGAACTCCCTAGGTCAGTAGGTGTCCAACACGCTACTGGAGATCAGTGGAGAAATAACTCCAGAAAGAATGAAGGGATGGAGCCAAAGCAAAAACAGTACCCAGCTGTGGATGTGACTGGTGATAGAAGCAAGGTCCGATGTTGTAAAGAGCAATATTGCATAGGAACCTGGAATGTCAGGTCCATGAATCAAGGCAAATTGGAAGTGGTCAAACAGGAGATGGCAAGAGTGAACGTCGACATTCTAGGAATCAGCGAACTAAAATGGACTGGAACGGGTGAATTTAACTCAGATGACCATTATATCTACTACTGCGGGCAGAAATCCTTCAGAAGAAATGGAGTAGCCATCATGGTCAACAGAAGAGTCCGAAATGCAGTACTTGGATGCAATCTCAAAAGCGACAGAATGATCTCTGTTCGTTTCCAAGGCAAACCATTCAATATTACAGTAATCCAAGTCTATGCCCCAGCCAGTAACACTGAAGAAGCTGAAGCTGAACGGTTCTATGAAGACCTACAAGACCTTTTAGAACTAACACCCCCAAAAGATGTCCTTTTCATTATAGGGGACTGGAATGCAAAAGTAGGAAGTCAAGAAACACCTGGAGTAACAGGCAAATTTGGCCTTGGAATGTGGAATGAAGCAGGGCAAAGACTAATAGCGTTTTGCCAAGAAAATGCACTGGTCATAGCAAACATCCTCTTCCAACAACACAAGAGAAGACTCTACACATGGACATCACCAGATGGTCAACAATAGTATAAGAAACTCCGAAATATCCTTTACTCAGTTTCACCAATTGTATACATTTTGCCTCATTCACTCTAAAAAGAGTATATCTTTTATCTATATATAGATAAAAATGTATATCTATCTATCTACACATATATCTGCGTGCGCGCACACACACACACACACACACTTATATGGTGACATCTTGCCCCTTTCCATTAAATATTTCCTAAGGAAAAAAGTACTCTTAAAGGCAATAACACAATCATCAAATATGGGAAATCTAGCACTGATACAATTCTGTTGAGTCCACAGTCCATGTTTGAATTTTGTCAATTACTACTCCATTAATGTCCTTTGTAACTGTTCTTTCCTAGTCCGGGATCCAACCTACAATGGCACATTGCATTTAATTGTCATATCTCTGAAGTCCCTTTCTGTCTGAAACAGTTCCTGAGTCTTTCTTTGTTTTTCTTGACCTTGACATTTTTAAAGATTCATGGACAAGTTATTCTGTAAAATGGCTTCAGTTTTGGTTTGTCTGATGTTTCTTCACGATCAGAATCCGATTATACACTTTTTTCAGGAATACCACTGAAGGCTGTATCCTTCTCAGTGCCCTACTTGGGCACCCAACATCCAGCACAGATCCTCCTCTTACACATGACACAATTATTTTCAGAGATGTTCATGAAATGGTACGAGTGATAATAATGACCCAGAAAAGAAACACAGAAATGCCAATGAAAATATGAGGAAATAGAAATATTAAAACATATTCTAGGAGCAAAAAATTTAATGGATTAATGATTTTTAATTACATCAGTGTAGTTTTTATAAGAAGGGAGAAAAATATACCTACATATTGGTCTGTCACTGAAATGCATAATAACTTAATAGCTTCTGTTTCTGCGCCTCAACTGCTATAAATTTATCACATCTTCATCGGAATTGATCTGATTCATATTTTCGTGCTTAATGGAAAGCATAACTAGATTGATAAATCTGTCCTTTATTTGTTCCAAGAATAGTTTTTATTAGTTTTAATTTAGAACAGTTTCTTTCATATGAATCAACAGATAAACAAATAGAAAAACAGGGAAGTTTCTAAGACACTCAAGAAAATCCCTTTTCACAATAAATCCAAGAAATTTCAGTGCTGCTCATGGTTTTGTTTCTTTCAAATTGATACTGATTCAAACAGCTCCACAGTGGAAATATTTCTATTATACTTGTTTTTTTTTTAAAAAAAGAACTTCCACAGTTTTTCTTCTTTCATGAAAACAGACAAAATGGCTGAAAACTGACATTCTATGATACATTGTTTTTCAAAAGTATCCAGTTCTTGGTGAAAACGATTGCAGCATTCAGACATCTCCCTTTTATTTTTTCTGGCCAGGTAAGACCGGCATCTTTTATTTTCTTAGCTCTGTTTTTTGAAATCTGATGATCATTTCTATGTAAATGGCCACTTCCTCACATTTGCTCTTGCATAGTTAATGAGCTTTTCCACAATTTCTGTCCACCAACCTTCAAGAAGCAGTTTCAAAGCTTGATGTTTTACTGTACAGGGATCAAGGCTGATTCCAGCTGCTTCAGATATTTCTGTGTCTGATGGACCTCACTGAAAACTTCACAACTGATCAAAGATAACTCAGGGGAAAATTGTCACACACCGCAGAAAGCAAAATCTGAACTGGTTCTCCTTTGGATCGTGCAGTTCTTCAAAGGTTGAGGTTAACTTTTCCAGCCTTATTTCTACTGCATGCACAGCTTCACGTGGAGCAATCGCTTTTGTTTGGGAAAGTCTTTTCACTGTTCCTAATTCTACAGCATTTTCCATCAATGAAGCGAGCCTGAAAAGATGACTACACTTTTTCTAAAGTTCAAAAAAATGTCACACATGGGGGAAAAACTCCAGGTTGTCACAGAGAATGTCAGAATTAAACTATCTCAAGATCAGTTTTGTTGCCACCACTCTATCATTGCTTATCTCGAGTCTACTATTTAAATCCTGGAATATATAGTACAGTAGAGGTTGTGGGCACAAACTGCACCAAAGTTAGCTCAAATAGTTTCAAGAACTGAAACTGATGTACTCTAAAGAAAAGTGGAAAAAAACCCCACATTTTTCAGAGGCCACATATGCCAAGGTCAGCTGTATAACTGGGAATTCTCCAAATACACTTCTGCTTTGAACTCAATATTTATTACAAAATAAGTCACTAAAATATGTTCATATGAAACACATGTGTGTATATACTAAATATATAATTGAAATTCAAAAGTAACAGTAACAATTGCTTAGATTATTTTCCAATATTTTAATCACCAAACTGCTGGCATGTGGTCATCACAAACAGCAAATAAATTTTAGTCAGTTTTACTACTTTTAAATTCTTTAGAAATACAATTCATCTCTTCATTGCCTGCACCCAGGGCGGTGGACACTCCACCAGATAGCTCCATCTTTGGTCCACCACTGATCCAGGACATCATATCAGAAAGCACAGCACGTCATCTTATCTCAATATTGACGATGTTTACCTCAACACTAGGTGAACCTAGAAACCACTGGAAAGGCACACTAATAAATAACAAGGGGGAAGTACTCTGAGACCCCACTAATACCTTGTTCCTCATCAGGCTTTTACCCACTGGTTCTATAATACCATCCCTTGGTGATTTTCTAACTCTCATTCTATCCATATTTAGTAGTTGTCATTCTATGATAAGGAAAAAACCATTTCCTTCTCATTCATTCATTCATTTGTATCAACAGGGACTCATAGGTTGCTGTGTTACTCGATGGTGTATAATCCATTACTATCATTTATTATTTTGGTTTTCAGACTGTCCCAGTGGGAACCCCTTCAAGTTAGCTCCTGTGTCCTTTGGAAGTCTCCTCATTGTTTGGAGTGCTTTCTTACTTTCTGTATAACAATATGCATAATACATGGCCATGTGTGTATAAATACCTGTATGTGTCTACGTACCAATATGTATATATGAGTACCAGGAAAACAGACCTAAGGGGTCCCGGAGGGAATGCTGGGGGTCCCTATTGGAGCCCATGTGTTGGGTCTTGCCAAGGATGTTGAAGCAGGAGAGAGCAAATCTGAGATCTCCTTTCAATTTTTGTCTACAAATCCCCCCAGAGTAAGTTTGTGGCCACTGTTCTGTCCAATGGTATAATTATCAACCATTTTATAATCCCCTATCATTAATAGTATTTGATAATAATACAACAGGGGCTTCCCTCATGACTCAGTGGTAAAGAATCTGCCTGCCAATGCAGGGACGTGGGTTTGATCCCTGACTCGGGAAGATCCCTTGGAGAAGGAAATGACAACACACTCTAGTATTCTTGCCTGGGAAATTTCATAGACAGAGGAGCCTCACAGGCTACAGTCCATAGGGTCTCAAAGAGTCCAACCCAACTTAGCAACTAAACAACAGCAGATAAAGCAACTGATACAGATTGGGGGATGGGGTGGGTGTTCCTTGGCTCCCAGGGTTAATTCACCATGTTTCTGTTCCCAAGCCCCCAGGCAACACACAACCATGTGGAAAACCCTCCTCCTGTATTTGCCTATTCAGACTACTGTAGCATGATAGCAAAAAGACTGGGTGGCTTAAACAGCAGAAATTTATTTCCTCATGGTTCAGGAGGCTAGAAGTCCAAGATCAATGTTCCAGAAGGGTTAGTTTTCGGTGAGGACTGCCTCCTCCGCTTGCAGACAGCACCTTCTCACTGCGTCTTCACATGGAAAGAGACAGTGAGTTCTATTGTCTCTTCCTCTTGTAAGACCAGCCGTCCTATGGGATTAAAGCCCAACCCATCTGTCTTTACTTAACCTTAATTATCACCCTCCCTCCAAGCAGTTACATTGGGGGTTAGAATTTCAACATGTGAATTTTAGGGGGACACGTTTCTGTCAGTAACACCTGCTTTGGCTTGGCTTTACATCTTTTTTATACAACCTTGCCTTCCTTGAGGCATCCATCGGCTGAGGGACAACTACCTGATCTAAGCTTGGCCAATCACAGTGTCTTGTTCTCCTCGGCTATGATGATTGGTCCATCCATAGGCACATGGTTCAATCTGACTTTCTAAGAGAAAATATTTTACAGTTTAGAGCTGGGATCCTAATTTTTTAATGAAAGTATAGACAGTAAATATTTTCAGTTTTGAGGGAAAGGGAGATAAGATCTCTTTCAGAACTCCTCCATCTGTGCTAAACTCTGTCCTTTCAGTCACTCAGTCGTGTCTGACTCTTTGTGACCCCAAGGACTGCAGCCGGCCAGGCTCCTCTGTCCATGGAATTCTCCAGGCAAGAAAGAATACTGGAGTTGGTTGCAATTTCCTTCTGCAAGTGAAAGAGGAAAATGCAATATGTAACGGAACAGTCCTGGCTGGATTTGTCCCATGGTGGGCTGGAGTTTGCTGGCTTCTGATCAACAACATAGAAAGATGGATAAAATGTGGGCTCATGACTTAACCATGTTCAAATCCTGACTTTATTACCTGGTATTTTTGCAAAAAATATATATTATTTAACATCTTCATCCATCAGTTTGCTCATCTGTAAAACACGGACTAAAAAAATGTTTGTATTAAACAGACTGGATAATGCCAATTGCTATAATAAACAACTTCAGTATCTCAGTGGTTTAGCACAACAAAGAAATTATTTCTTATGCTGTTCATAGTCCACTGCTGATGGTCAGAAGCAGGTGGCACAGTTAGTAGCAACTCTGCTCCATGAAGTCATTTGCAGATCACACCCATTCTACCATGCTGTTCCACCATCTTTAACATCTAGCTTTAAGGCTGCCCTGTCTTCAGTCAGCGGTCAGATTGAAGAGAGAGCACAGAAGAGCATTCATTCTTACCTGCATTGGACCACAGGTCACTTCTACACATATTCCATTGGCAAGAACTAGTCTTGTGGTCCCACCTAGATGCAGGGGTTCTGGGAAATGTAGTTCACTTGTGGGTCCAGGAAGATAAACTGTATCTGATGAGCATCTAGCCAATCTCTGCTCTGGACTCTAGGTTACCATAAGGACTGAAATAGAAAAAAACTGTAGTGACTTAGAATAGTGTCCGATCCTCAGAAGCACTCAGTAAATGTTAGCTATGATAATTTGTAGTAAAGCCATATTGATGGCATATTAGAATAGCTGCTTAGAACACCAGGGGCTTCCCTGGTGGCTCAACTGGTAAATAATCTGCCTGCAATGTGGGAGACCTGGGTTTGATCCCTGGGTTGAAAAGATCCCCTGGAGAAGGGAACGGTAGCCCACTCCAGTATTCTGGCCTGGAAAATTCCATGGACTGTATAGTCCATGGAGTCACAAAGAGTCAGACATGACTGAGTGACTTTCAATAGAACAGCTGCAGCTACGGCTTCTACCAAATGGCAAAGCTGGAGTGAGGAAGAGATGCCAACACACAGAAAGAAGAGCCAAGGTGAGTCACAGAGGCCAGAGAGAAAACCCTGATGGTACTGCAGTGCCTGCTACAGCCAAACCCGTCCTTCTCCAGTCTTGCTTGTTTGCCCTGAATCATGACGATGATAGTAAGCTAACATTTATTGAGGCCTTATTACGTGCCAGATGATGTGCTAAGCTCTCTTTTTTAATGTGGATTCTTGTTTTTATTTTTTAACACCCAAAACATTCTGTATTGGGGTAGAGTTAGTGAAGTAAGTCAGACAGAAAAGGAAAAATATCATACGACATCACTTATATGTGGAATCGAAAAAGAAATGATAGAAGTGAACTTAGAAAACAGAGACTCACAGACTTAAAAAACAAACTTATGGTTGCCAGGGGGGAAAGGGAAGGGATAATTAGGGACTTTGGGAAGGTCATGTACACCTTACTATATTTAAGATGGATAACCAACGAAGCTCTTAATAGATGTAAATTAATTTTTAAACTCAAACCACAAGCCATGGCAAAGGGAGGGGTCATGAAATCATTTTAAGGAGTTGCTACCAATACTTATTTCTTCAATAAACAAAATAGACTAAACTAGAACTGGGACTAGACTAAGCTACAAAAGAAAATCCCTGAGTATATCACACGTAAGAAGAGGAAATATTGTTTTACAGGTGCTTGTTTTGTAGTACGTGTGTACTGGGTCATGATATAAAGTGCTTTTCTTACTGTGGGTCGCTGTCACTGCCCTAATTCATTGACCCTTCCCAACAACCTATGGAAGGAGGCATTTTATAAGCTCCATCATATAGGTGGAGAAATTAGAGCACCAAGAAGTGACCTCATCGGCTCCTCATTTGCTGTAGGCTGCGCTGTTAGGAGTGGCAGAGGCAGTTCATACCCCCAGAGTCTGGCTCCTGGTCTCACTCTAAAGTCTACCCTGATATCCTTCTAATAAATTGATGACTTCCTTTTTGACTTACGCTTCTTCAAGTTGGATTTCTGCGCTGCACAAAGCCAAGAGCCCTGACCAGTGGAAGTGGAGAGGTGAGAGCATGGACAGGCACTGGATGTAGAGAAAGGAGGTGAGGGTCCTAGACTGGGCTCAGCCTGGAGGTGCCCAGAGGCTTTTTCTTTGTGGCTGCACAGCTTGCGGGTTCTTAGTCCCCTAACCAGAGATTGACCATGAGCCCTAGGCAGTGAAAGCTCCGAGTCCTAACCACTGGATTGCCAGGGAATTCCCTGCCCAGACACCTTCAGCATCTCTCACCCTCCCAAGTCTCTGTTCCGTCTTGCTGGAAAACAAAGACGGCAATGATGTCTGTCTCACAGGCTTTTACCTGTGTTCGGCCGTGAGTACCTGGAGGGAAGGTATGCAGTGCAGCAGGGCAGGGACGGGATCTGTAAAGCTGCAGAGGTGGCACTGAGCAGAGCCAGGAGAAATCAACCAGCTAGAGCCAGCCAGGGCAGGTGGCACTAGGCCTCAAAGGCCAGGTGAGGGATGTGGATGGGATCCCCTAGCCATGCAGAGTCCAGGGAGGTTCCAGGAGGCCAGAAAGTGGGAAGTCCCCAGTGTCCTAAGGCACAGACAGACATTTCCCATGAATTATACTTGAAGAATACACAGCATGGTGCCTCCATCACAGGTGGCTAATGGAGGAAAATGGAGTCAAGTATCTCAAACCTTTGACTCAAGACTGTGGGTGGGGGAAGTGAGGAAACTTGATGTTGGGGCAGTGGCCTCCGCAGTTCCCAGGGCTACACTGCAGGCTCCTTGCAGAGCAGGAAGCCCGGAGCTGCTCCGGAGGGCAGGCAGCTGGGAGGCCCCCTCTGGTGGAGCCATCCTTTGATCTCCCCGGCCCACCGGCCACCAAGGGGTCCCACTTCCTGCGTCCCAGAATGCCTGCTCCGGAAGAGACCTCAGAGGTCATGGAGTCCAACCCTGTTGGACAGATGGGGCCCAGGGAGCCCTGAAGAGGTGCAGGAGCTGGTCAAGGTCACCCGGGGAAACCATAGTGCTCACCCAGGCTGTCTCCGCTCCTCAAAGCTCCTCCTGCTTCCTCTTTCTCAGTGGGAAGCAAGCAGGGAGGGCCTGCTCTTTCCAATCTCTCTGCTGTGGGGGGGTCCATTTCCCGTCAAAGCTGAGTAAGTTCAAAGTACCCTGGAATGGTGTGTGTGTGTGGTGGGGGGGAGGCGGGGTGGGCCTGGACAGCTCAGAGCGGAGAGTGGGCCTTTAAATCACAAAGACCACTTTATCCTTTGAGATTTTGAGTGGCCAGAAGCCAACTTCCTAACATCCTTTCTTCTGATGTGGCCCTTGGCAAAAATTATGACATGGGGTGGGGGCAAGGAAACTTAAGGTATTTGAGCCACCACTATATTCTGGGCTCTGTGCCAAATGAATCTTTCATAGACATAACAATCTCTCAAGGTGGGGATTGGCTTCCTCGTTTTACAGAGGAGGAAATGGAACCCAGTGAGGTGAAGTAACTTGCTTGAGGTCACACAGCTAGGATTTGAGCCCCTGTGTTTGATGCAAGAACCTTAATAGTGTTTAACTTCAACCCGCATCAGTGCCCAAGGGTATTATTCTGGGTAACCTAAATTTCAACTCTGTATTAAGGTTCTCCAGAGGAACAGAAATAGATAGATAGATGTGTGTGCTTGGTCACTCAAGTTGTGTCTGACTCTTTGTGACCCCTTGGTTTGTAGCCTGCCAGGCTCCTCTGTCCATGGGGATTCTCCAGGCAGGAATACCGGAGTGGGTTGCAGTGGGCACCATGGGCGTGAAATCCAGGTCTCCCGCATTGCAGATGGATTCCTTACCCACTGAGCCACCAGGGAAGCCCAAGAACATTGGAGTGGGTAGTCTATCCCTTCTCCAGCAGATCTTCCTGACCCAGGGATCCAACCAGAGTCTCCTGCATTGCAGGCAGATTCTTTACCAGCTGAGCTACCAGGGAACCCCTAGATAGACAGATAGATGATGTTTATTATAAGAAGTTGGCTCATTATGGAATTATGAAGGCTGAGAAGTTCCCCAGTCAGCTAAAGAACCAGGAAAGCAGACAGTGCATTTCCAGTCCAAACCCAAAGGCCCAAGAACCAGGAGAATCAATTGTGTCAGTCCAAAACTGAGTGTAGAAGACCACAGTTCCAGCTCCAACATTCAGACTGACAGCAAATTCATTTCTTCTGCCTCCCCACCCCAGGTCCTCTTCAGATTGTGTGATGCCCACCCGCATTGGGGAGGGTAATCTGCTTTACTCAGTCTACTGATTCAAATGCTGATCTCTTCTGGAAATAACCTCACAGACACACTCAGAAATATTGTTTAAATAGATACCTGGATATCCTATAGCCTAGTCAAGTTGACATAAAACTAACTATCACAACTGCTCCATTCATTCCTTTAACAAATTGTCTGGCAGGTGCCAAGTGCTTGGAGTGCAGAGGTAATAAAAATAGACAAGATTTATTGGGAACTTGCAATGTGCCAGGCAGTGTTCTAAGTATTTTACATGAATGAACTCATTTAATCCTCACAAAAATTGTGCAGGGTAGAATCTATTTAATATCCTCATCTTATGGGGAGTGAAATTAAAGCACAGAAAGATGAAGGAATATACAAAGTCCCATGGCTGGGAAGCGATGGAGCTGGCAGTCACATTCAAGTCCCACATTCTGAACTCATGACCTCTGCACAACACTGCCCTGCTAAGCCTCTAGAATCTTACAATCTCATGGGAAGATAGACATGACTTCAGGCAACTATACAAAGGGTAAGGAGCGACGGGTGAGGGCATTGTGGCATGCAAAAAAAGGGAAGACCAAAGCCAGTTCAGGTGATCAAGAAAGGCTTCTGACAGCAAAACTAATGCCCGAAGAGTGAGGAATCATGCAGAAAGGAATTGGATTATCCTGGGCAGATGGAGCAACATGTGCAAAGGGCACGCCAGGGAAACTGATGCTTGGTCTGGCTAGAGTGAGATGGGGAATGCAGAATAGTGAGACTTGAAGCTGAAGAGGGTAGAGAGGACCAGGGATCCTGAAGGGTGCTGAATGCTAGGGTAAGAAGTTTGGGTTTTATCCCATGAGCAAATAGCAATGTCTGTGTGGTCCTGGACAAATCACTTTACCAGATAGTACTTCAGTTCCCCTATCAGCAAGTTGGAATTAAAACTATCTACTTTGCAGTGGAATAAATGAGACAATGCATTTGTATTAGGAACCTCAAATGTTAGTTTCCACCCCCTAAATGAGGGCTTAATGTGCAGACATGCAGCTGAACAACTAGACAAATTCCATAGGAGCCAGAGGCTCCATGTGTGCCAGTCAGGAGTCTTTGAACAGCAAGAAACTCCAACTAAATAGATTTCATCCATAAGGAGTTCATTTTCTTACATAACAAAGGAGAAACATTCTAGAGTTTGGAAATTCAGTGGCTCAGCGATGCCTTTAAAGATACACCACGTTCCTTCCCCTCTTGGCATTAGCTTGCCTCATGGTTGCAAAATGGATGCAGCAATGCCTGCCTTCATCTGCAGACATGACAATGTTGCATGAAGAAGGTGTTTCCTTCCCATGTTTAAAAGAAGAAAACTTTTATTTGAAGCATCTCATCAAAGTTCCCCTCAGTTCCCATTGACCATGATTAAATCATGTACTTTTCATTAAGCCAACACTGGCAAAGGGAATATAATCACCACGATTGGCTTAGGGCCATTCATGTCCAAGCACTGAGGTGGGGCCTGTCTTCTGAATGCTTGACCGCAAGAGGGTGGCACCCAAATAAAATAGGCCTTTCCAGCAAGAAAGACATAGGAATGGATTTGGCTAGTCCGTGGGCATTATCATAACTCCAAGGACCTGGGTCCGAGTTCTGGGCAATAAAGGTAATTCCAGGCCTTTATTGCCAGTAGGTTCAGGTGCTGAGATTATTTTATGACTCCTGAAGTTAATACAGGCTGAGCCCAATGCCCTGAGCCTTAGAAACTGCCTCAGTGGGGCTGCATTCCCTGGGTCTAACTCAGTGCCTGTGGCAGAATCCATCATTCACTCATTCAAATCCACAAATAATAATTAATCACCTGTTCATGGTGAGACAAATAATGAGCAAAACTCAATACAGACCTTGCCCTCACAGAGCTTACCCCCTAGTTGGGGAGACAAGCCAATAACCACACCACGTGTGTATAAAATGACAACCATGACCTAGCTGTGCTCTGTTTCAAGCACACGATGCTAGGAGAGGAAACAGCAAGAGGACTTGACCCAGACAGGGAGGTCAAGGATTTTGGATTCATCAGGTGTCATTTTGAAACCATGGTCAGCCACTTACTGGCAGTGTGACTCCCAAAGGCAATTTGCTTGACATCCCTATGCCTTGGTCTTCATTGGCAAAGAGCAGAAATAATGGTAATCATCCCCTGGGATGGGTAGGAACACTAAAGAGATGCTATGGACTCTTTCAACCATCATGCAATAACAAAGAAATCTCATGGTATCAATGATCCAACGGTACAATGAGGTTGAGACTTCTGGCTCAAGTCAGATCACATGTGTTTAAAGCCCAGCTCTGCCTCCTTCTGGCCGTGTGCCATTGAGCAATTGTCATGTCTCTCTATGCCTCAGTTTTCCCATCTGGAAAATAGCAATAACAAACAACGTGATTGTAAAGATTAAATAGATCATGTATATAAAGCTCTTAGCATAGGGCCTGGCACATAGTAAGTTCAAGAAAGACTGATGAAGGTTATTACTATCATTATTACCATTGTGTTATTGTTTTGAAATTAATCATAAAAACGAATGTGAAAACGGGCAGACTACAGACTTTCAATCTAGCAGTTGCAAAGTCATTTTCCTTACCGATATTTTAATGATAAAGGTGCTTACTCTAGCAATATGTGTTCAGCTATGAATGTTAAACATCTCTGAGCATCTCTGGGTTTGATTACATCTAGACATTCCTCTGGAGTACTCGCCTTCCTCTGTCTATCACCTCCAGCACCATCAGGAACACACCTTAAGAAGCAACCATTGTTAGGATAAACAAAGCCAGACCCAGCCAGCAGCCGCACGCAGCTGCAGCTTCCGGCAGCTTCCAGCTTGCAGTTGTGTATAACCAATCACAAGCCTCGGGATGCAAATTGTGTTCGCTAATTGATCCATCAAGCTCTGTGCAGTTCAGGTTATGAAAATCGGCACTGTGGGAGGACTGCCTGCTCACGCAAACACTTAGCAGTGGGCCCAACGGACATTAATGTTCAGGGAACACCAGCTATTGTTTTTGGTATTATGAATCCTCCAGATAGTGGGAGCATCAGACTTTCCTGTAAACTGGAGAGAGCCCTGACCAGCGTTGCTTTCTCTTTCCTTTGTGAAACCACTGCAGCCTCTTTATGTTACCGTGTTACCGTTATAACCACACCTTCCATTGTGGCTCAGATGGTAAAGAATCTGTCTACAGTGCAGGAGACCCAGGTTCGATCCCAGGGTTGAGAGGATCCCCTGGGGAAGGGATTGGCAACCCACTCCAGTATTCTTGTCCAGAGAATTCCATGGGGAGAGGAGCCTGACAAGCTATAGCCCATGGGGTCGCAAAGAGTTGCACACGGCTGATCTACTAACATACAGACACACACACACACACATAACCACACCTACTTCATGGGGTGAGAGTAAGGACTGTACGAGCTCAGTGCATGTAGCATGTCTAGAAAGGTGCCTGGTCCAGCATAAGCAATCAGAAACAGCAACAATAACAATAGCTGATGGTTACTGAGCACTTACCTGGCTCACTGTTCAGATTTAATCCTCACAACCCACAAAGAAGGTAGGTATTAATACCATTCCCATTTTATGGGTGAGGAAACAGGCATAGAAAGGTGAAATGACATGCTTAAAGTTACATAATAAATTTAAATGTTAGCTACCATGATGATAGATTTCTTCAAAGTAGAGCATTCATTGGAGAATTGTCAGAAGCACTGGTATTTGTATAAAATGCAGTAGCTTATGCACACAAAAAGACTGGTAGGAAAACACTTCAAAATGTAAATAGTGCTTGTCTCTAAATGGTGAGGATGTGGGTGGGTTTTTCCCCCTCTTTTTTCACTGATATGTGTCTTCTAAGTTTTCCACTGGCAACATGTATTTTTACTTTATTTTTATATTGGGGGAAAATAATCAAAATTAATGTTTTAAGTGGCCTAGGAAGCAGAGGGAGGGACATTGTAATAGACAGCTGTGATGGTTGAAGCGGCAGGATCAGGGTGCTGACTCGGGGGGTGTGCAGGTGGCGGTGGGTCCAGGAAAATATAGAAATGACTTTGTGGCTGACTGGACGTGGGTGAGGAAGCTGGTGGCATCATCCCCTCATTCCACAGACAATTATTAAGGAGCCCACTAGTGATCTAGGAGCTGTTCTAGAAACCAGCATGTGCAAGACACATAGAACCCTAAGCTCTCAGAGCTTCCATTAAACTGTGAGAAAACAGATAATAAACAAGCAAGGCCTGAGGAGGCTGGTGTTAAGTATTATAGAGAAAAGCAAAGCCAGGTGAGGGGACAGAGTGTGCCAAGGTGGGGTGGAGGGCCACTAGGGAAGGCCTCTCTTTTAGAAACAGTTGAGGAGAAATGTTTAAAGCCCAAATACTAGATAAGAAATGAAGTAAAAGTCACTCAGTTGTGTCTGACTCTGCGACCCAATGGACTCTACAGTCCATGGAATTCTCCAGGCCAGAATACTGGAGTAGGTAGCCTTTCCCTTCTCCAGGGGATGTTCCCAACCCAGAGATTGAACCCAGGTCTTCCACACTGTAGGCAGATTCTTTACCAGCTGAGCCACCAGGGAAGCCCAAGAATACCGGAGTGGGTAGCCGATCCTTTCTGCAGTGGATCTTCCCGACTCAAGAATTGAAGCACGGTCTCCTGCATTGCAGGTGGATTCTTTACCAACTGAGCTATCAAAGGGAAGCACTAATGAGAAGGCCCGAGGGTAAGTATAGAGAAGATGATTAGAGGGTTTCAGGCTTGAGTGACTGGATGGATGGTTTTCCTTTTTCAGAGATGGAAAAAATGGGAGAAGGGACAGGTTTTAAAGGGAAGATGGTGTGTTAGCTATGCACACACTGATTTCAGGAGCTCTAGGACATCGGAGAAGGCAATGGCACCCCACTCCAGTACTCTTGCCTGGAAAATCCCACAGGTGGAGAAGCCTGGTAGGCTGCAGTCCAGGGGATCGCTAAGAGTCGGACACAACTGAGCGACTTCACTTTGACTTTTCACTTCCCTGCATTGGAGAAGGAAATGGCAACCCACTCCAGTGTTCTTGCCTGGAGAATCCCAGGGACGGGGAGCCTAGTGGGCTGCCGTCTATGAGGTCGCACGGAGTCGGACCTGACTGAAGTGACTTAGCAGCAGCAGCAGCAGGCCATCATGACGGACAGGGAATGGCCTGGCAGGCAGTCAGGTCTCGAGGTCATGAGCTCAGGAGAGAAGTCTGAGCAAGAGACAGAGACAGAGGGTAACTAAAGCTCAGCAAATGTACGTAAAAAAAAATGCAAATTATACAAACCCAATTCCTTTTCCTAATTCCTAGTGTCAAGGCAAACAGGTGTCAAGGCAGGTGTTCTAGGTATTAAAACAGGAATTTGAACTCACCGATGAAACTGTCAATCATATACAATGTCAAGCATATACAATGCTTCTTAGGGAAGCACCCTAAGAAAAGAACTGAGTGAGAAGAAAAGAAGGACCCTTGCCCTCCGCAGTTCCAACCACCATCTGCTTCTCCAGGGCACCTGAATGAGGGACCTGGAAGGAATCAGATGGAACGGAGATGGGACTGGGAGGAGGTGGTTCTCTGGTTTTCTAGTCAATCCTAAGGGAAATCAACCCTGAATGTTCATTGGAAGGACTGATGCTAAAGCTGAAGCTTCAGTGCTTTGGCCACCTGATGTGAAGAGCTGACTCATTGGAAAACATTCTGACACTGAGAAATTTGAAGACAAAAGGAGAAGAAAGGGATGACAGAGGATGAGATGGTTAGATAGCATCACTGACTCAATGGACATGAACTTGAGCAAACTCCGGGCGAGAGTGGACAGGGAAAGCCTGGTGTGCTGCAGTCCACAGGGTTGCAAAGAGTCAGACATGATTTAGTGACTGAACAACAACAATGGTGGGAAAGGTTTGTCCCTGCTCCAAGATGTCTGAGGCTTCACCTGGGGAGACTCCAGTGGCTGGGGACAGAAATAGTCTGGAGGCTCCTTCACTCACACGTCTGGCTCCTGGCCTTGGATGGCTGAAGGCTGAGCTTAACTGGGAAAGTCACCTGGAAGTCTTATTACTTGTGGCCTCTCAATATGACTTCAAACAGCATGGCGGTTGGATTCTGAGAGGGAATGTTTCAGGAACCAGTGTCTAGGGAGAACCAGGTGGAAGTTGCTGAAAAGTGGAGCCTCTGATGTTATGTATGGTCACTTCAGTCGTACCCAAAGCAGCCGCAAGCCCACTCAGACTCAAGCGTAGGCTACACAGACTCCACCTTTCCACAGGAGGATTGTTTTTCAAACAGTTTGCAGCCAATTTCCTTCTTAATAGTTTGAGATAAAATTCACATGTCATATGATTCACTCCTTTAAAGCATACAATTCTTTGGTTTTGGGTATATTCACAGGGTTGTTCAATCCATCACCGTAATTTTAGAACATTTTCATCACCCCCAGAAGAAACCCTATATCCTTAAGTTTTCACCAACTTCCCCTCTCCCTGACTACCCAGTCCTGGCAACACCTAATCTACTTTCTGTCTCAGCGGATTTGATTTTTCTGGACATTTCACATAAATGGAATCACATATGTAGTGTTTTGTGCTGTTGAAGCATGTATCAGAACTTCATTCCTTTTTATGGCCAAGTGATATTTCATTGTTTGTATATAACCATATATTGTTTATCCTTTTATCAGCTAATGGACATTTAGGTTGTTTCTGGTTTTGACTCATGTCAAATACTGCCATGAATATTCATGTATGCGTTTTGTGGCCAGTTTTTTAAACCATCACAGACCCACAGGCAGGACATCTGTGGGTGGACCCCAAACAGAATGTTAACATGTCTTAGCTCTATGTTCTTCAGCAAGTCACCCAACATCTCTGAGCTTCATCTGCAAAATACAATGATAAAATACCCCTGGACAGATTACGATTAGTGAGATCAAGGATGTGAAGTGACCATTAAAATGATAACCTGAAAGATGCTACGTAAGGAATCCTATGGGTTGCCCTCCCAATTGCACTCCCTTTCTTGGCGACAGAACCTTGATTTTGGTCCAGTATCAAGCAAACATCTTCCTCATGAGTCTGAACCATTCCAGTCTAAGCCAATCATAATAATCCATTGTCTTTCCCTGTACATTGTTTTATAATGGCCTAGTGATGAGGTCCTGGTCAATGAAACAGGAAAGAGGTCTGCTGGGAGTCATGAAGAAGATGAGTCTCTTGGTCCTTAAAAGAAGATAGAGAGGGACTTCCCTGGTGGTCCAGTGGCTAAGACTCTGAGCTCCCAATGCAAGGGGCCCAGGTTTAATCCCTGGTCAGGGAACTAGATCCCACATGCCACAACTAAGACTGGGTGCAGCCACATTAAAAAAAATAAAGAAAAGAAGATGGAGAACAATAGACTATTCCTCTTTAGCAAGATATTTTCATGTCTTCTATAAAACTGTGTAGCAACCAGCCTTCTGAGTGTGATAAAATGTGAAAATGGAAACCTAATTGATGTTAGCCTCAAACTAACACAGGCAAAGTCTTGTCTCTGGATGACTTCTTACATAAGATAATAAATATCTTTTTTCTCTAAGGTCACTTGTAGTTGGGTTTCCTGTAACACGCAGCTGAAAACATGCATACTTAAGCACCGATCAGTTTCTCTCCACCTGTCTATCACTTTCATCTGTTCTAGAGAGGATTAGTCTTATCTTACAATAAAAGACACAGGGAAAAATCAGAATGAGGACAAACAAGTAAAGAAGGGAGACTTCTGTTTCTGGCATCATGGTATACCAAATACCCTTAATGACCCTCTTGAGTTTAAAAACGCTGAAGTTATTTTAAATACATTTTAAATGAATCAATTACATTTATCAACTTATATTTAAGTCAAAGGAGAGAAAAAATCATAAAGTATTTTTTGGTGGCTCAGACAGTAAAGAATCTGCCTGCAATGCAGGAGACCCAGGTTAAATCCCAAGGTTGGGAAGACCCCCTGGGGAAGGAAATGGCTACCCACTCCAGCGTTCTTGTCTGGAGAATTCCATGTACAGAAGAGCCTGGTAGGCTATAGTCCATGGAGCTGCAAAGAGTCAGACATGACTGAGCGACTAATATGTTCACACTTTCACTTTCAATATATCAGAAGGTAATAATATATAGAGAAAGTAATTCAAGGAAGAAGAATCAAGAGTAAATGGATTACAGGCTAAAATAGGATTTTATAAAGCAACTGTACCCCAACAAATAAATAAAATAGGGTCTCCTTAAAGGAACTATATTGTTGTTTAATCGCTAACTCATGTCTGACTCTTTGTGACCCCATGGACTATAGCCCACCAGTCTCTGTCCATGGGATTTCCCAAGCAAGAATACTGGAGTGGGTTTCCACTTCCTTCTCTAGGAGATCGTCACACCCAGGGATCAAACCCATGTCTCCTGCATTGGCAGGCAGATTCTTTACCACTGAGCCACCAGGAAAGCCCCAAAGCAACTATACCCCAGTAAAAAATAAATTCAGTTCAGTTCAGTTCAGTTGTTCAGTCATGTCCAACTCTGCGATCTCATGGACTGCAGCACACCAGGCTTCCCTGTCCAGAACCAACTCCCGGAGCTTACTCAAACTCAAGTCCATCGAATCGGTGATGCCATCCAACCATCTCATCCTCTGTCATCCCCTTCTCCTCCAACTCTCAATCTTTCCCAGCATCATGGTCTTTTCAAATCAGTCAGTTCTTTGCATCAGGTGGCCAAAATATTGGAGTTTCAGCTTCAGCATCAGTCCTTATGAATATTCAGAACTGATTTCCTTTAGGATGGACGGTTGGATCTCCTTGCTGTCCAAGGAATTCTCAAGTCTTCTCCAACACCACAGTTCAAAAGCATCAATTCTTCAGCACTCCGCTTTCTTTATAGTCCAACTCTCAAATCCATACATGACTACTGGAAAAACCAAAGCTTTAACTAGACAGACATTTGTTGGCAAAGTAATGTCTCTGCTTTTTAACATGCTGTCTAGGTTGGTCATAACTTTTCTTCCAAAGAGTAAGCATCTTTTAATTTCATGGCTGCAGTCACCATCTGCAGTGATTTTGGAGCCCCCCAAAATAAAGTCTGACACCGTTTCCACTGTTTCCCCATCTATTTCCCATGAAGTGATGGGACCAGATGCCATGATCTTCGTTTTCTGAATGTTGAGCTTTAAGCCAACTTTTTCACTCTCCTCTTTCACTTTCATCAAGAGGCTTTTTAGTTCCTCTTCACTTTCTGCCATAAGGGTGGTGTAATCTGCATATCTGAGGTTATTGAGATTTCTCCCGGCAATCTTGATTCCAGCTTGTGCTTCATCCAGCCCAGCATTTCTCATTATATACTCTGCATAGAAGTCAAATAAGTAGGGTGACAGTATACAGCCTTGACATACTTCTTTCCCAATTTGGAACCAGTCTGTTCTTCTATGTCCAGTTCTAACTGTTGCTCCTTGACCTGCTTACAGATATCTCAGGAGACAGGTCAGGTGGTCTGGTATTCCCATCTCTTTCAGAATTTTCCACAGTTTATTGTGATCCACACTGTCAAAGGCTTTGGTGTAGTCAATAAAGCAAAGGTAGATGTTTTTCTGGAACTTTTTTGCTTTTTCAATGATCCAGCAGATGTTGGCACTTTGATCTCTGGTTTCTCTGCCTTTTCTAAATCCAGCTTCAACATCTGGAAGTTCACAGTTAACACGTACTATTGAAGCCTGGTTTGGAGAGTTTTGAGCATTACTTTGCTAGCGTGTGAGATGAGTGCAACTGTGTGGTAGTTTGAGCATTCTTTGGCATTGCTTTTCTTTGGGACTGGAATGAAAACTGACCTTTTCTAGTCCTGTGGTCACTGCTAAGTTTTCCAAATTTGCTGGCATATTGAGTGCAGCACTTTCACAGCATCATCTTTCAGGATTTGAAATAGCTCAACTGGAATTCCATCACCTCCACTAGTGATGCTTCCTAAGGCCCACTTGACTTTGCATTCCAGGATGTCTGGTTCTAGGTGAGTGATCACACCATCGTGGTTATCTGGGTCTTGAAGATCTTTTTTGTTATAGTCCTTCTGTGTATTCCTGCCACCTCTTCTTAATATCTTCTGCTTTGGTTAGGTCCATACCACTTTTGTCCTTTATTGAGCCCATCTTTGCATGAAGTGTTCACTTGGTATCTCTAGTTTCCTTGAAGAAATCTCTAGTCTTTCCCATTCTATTGTTTTCCTCTATTTCTTTGCACTGATCACTGGAAAGGCTTTCTTATCTTTCCTTGCTATTCTCTGGAACTCTGCATTCAAATGGGTATATCTTTCCTTTTCTCCTTTGCCTTTTGCTTCTCTTCTTTCCACAGGTATTTGTAAGGCCTCCTCAGACAACCATTTTGCCTTTTTGCATTTCTTTTTCTTGGGGATGGTCTTGATCACTGCCTCCTGTACAATGTCATGAACCTCCATCCACAATTCTTCAGACACTCTGTCTATCAGATCTAATCCCTTGAATCTATTTGTCACTTCCACTGTATAATCATAAGGGATTTGATTTAGTCATACCTGAATATTCTAGTGGTTTTCCCTACTTTCTTCAATTTAAGTCTGAATTTTGCAACAAGAATATCACGATCTGAGCCACAGTCAGCTCCCAGTCTTGTTTTTGCTGACTGTATAGAGCTTCTCCCTCTTTGACTGCAAAAAATATAATCAATCTGATTTCTGTATTGACCATCTGGTGATGTCCACGTGTAGAGTCTTCTCTTGTGTTGTTGGAAGAGGGTGTTTGCTATGACCAGTGCATTTTCTTGGCGAAACTCTATTAGCCTTTGCCCTGCTTCATTCTGTACTCCAAGGCCAAATTTGCCTGTTACTCCAAGTATTTCTTGACTTCCTACTTTTGCATTCCAGTCCCCTATGATGAAAACGACATCTTTTTGGGGTGTTAGTTCTAGAATATCTTGCAGGTCTTCATAGAACCATTCAACTTCAACTTCTTCAGTATTACTAGTCAAGACATAGACTTGGATTACTGTGATATTGAATGGTTTGCCTTGGAAACAAATAGAGATCATTCTGTCATTTTTGAGATTGCATCCAGGTACTCAATTTTGGACTCTTTCGTTGACTATGAGGACTACTCCATTTCTTCTAGGGGATTCTTGCCCGCAATAGTAGATATAATGGTTATCTGAATTAAATTCACCCATTCCAGTCCATTTTAGTTTGCTGATTCCTAAAATGTCAATGTTCACTCTTGCCATCTCCTGTTTGACCATTTCCAATTTGCCTTGATTCATGGACCTAACATTCCAGGTTCCTATGCAATATTGCTCTTTACAGCATCCGACTTTACTTCCATCACCAATCACATCCACAGCTGGATGTTGTTTTTGCTTTGGCTCCATCTGTTCATTGTTTCTGGAGTTATTTCTCACTGATCTCCAGTAGCATATTGGGCACCTACTGACCTGGGGAGTTCATCTTTCAGTGTCCTATCTTTTGCCTTTTCATACTGTTCATGGGGTTCTCAAGGCAGGAATACTGAAGTGGTTTGCCATTCCCTTCTCCAGTGGACCATGTTTTGTCAGAACTCTCCACCATGACCCATCCGTCTTGGGTGGCCCTACATATCATGGCTCATAGGCTCATTGAGTTAGATAAGGCTGTGATCCATGTGATCAGATTGTTTAGTTTCCTGTGATTGTGGTTTTCATTGTCTGCCCTTTGATGGAGAAGGATAAGAGGCCTATGGAAGCTTTCCATGGGAGAGACTGACTGAGGGGGAGACTGGGTCTTGTTCTGATGGGCAGGGCTGTGCTCAATAAATCTTTTACCCAATGAATGGAGCTGTGTTCCCTCCCTGTTGTTTGACCTGAGGCCAAACTATGGTGGAGGTAATGAAGATGATGGCAACCTCCTTCAAAAGGTCCCATGCACACACACTGCTGCACACAGTGGCCCCAACCCTACAGCAGGCCACCGCCGACCCACGCCTTCACCAGCAACTCTTGGACATTCATGGGCAAGTCTCGGTCAGTCTCTTGGAGGGTCACTGCACCTTTCTCCTGGGTCCTGGTGCACACAAGGTTTTGTTTGTGCCCTCCGAGGGTCTGTTTCCCACTCCTGTGTAAGTTCTGGTGGCTCCATGGTGGGGTTAATGACAACCTCCTCCAAGAGGGCTTATGCCATACCCAGGTCTATTGCACCCAGAGCCCCTGCCCCTGCAGCAAGCCAGTGCTGACCTGTACCTCCGCAGGAGACACTCAAACACCGTTCTGTCTCAGTCTCTGTGGGGTCGCTGGTCCTGGTGCACACAAGGTTTGTTTGAGCCCTCTGAGCATCTCTGGCACATACAGGGTTTAATTCTAAAAAATTAATTAGTTAAATTACATATGGTGTTCAAGGTTGACCTCATTGAAATGGTGACTTTGAGAAAAAGACTTGAAAGTGATGAGGGCAGTAACCATATGAATATCTAATGGAAGGGTGACTTAAGTAGAGGGAACAAACAGTATAAAGAACCTATGGTATGAACATGTCTTTATAAAAAAGAAACCATGACTTAAACTATACAAGTGCAGGGGAGAATAGATGAGGTCATAGTAGTAATGTATATAGAATTCTAGATTGGCAGTTTTTTCTTTCAGCAATTTGAGATTCTCATTCATTCCATTGTCTTCCAACTTCCATGGTTTCTGTGTAGAACTCTGCTATAAGTCTTATTGCATAGTCTTTTGAGATACAATATTTTTTCCTCTCACTGTTTTTAAAATTTTCTGTCTTTAGTTTTCAGAAGTTTTGCTATTGTGTGTCTGAATTCAGTTTTCTTTGTATTAATTGTATCTAGAGTTCTATCTGTATCTTCCCTGGTGGCTCAGAGGTTAAAGCGTCTGCCTCCAGTGCGGGAAACCTGGGTTTGATCCCTGGGTCGGGAAGATCCCCTGGAGAAGGAAATGGCAATCCACTCCAGTATTCTTGCCTGGAGAATCCCATGGATGGAGAAGCCTAGTAGGTTACAGTCCACGGGGTCACAAAGAGTCGGGCATGACTGAGCGACCTCATCTTACCTTAGAGTTCTATCTAGAGTGCTTCATGCATCCTGTGACTTGATATCTTTCTTTGGCTTTGGAAATTCTTAACCATCATTTCTTTGAATATTGCATCTGATCTATTTTTTATTTCCTTTCATGAGATTTTAATTATGCATAACTTAGACATTTTCACTGTGTTTCATACATCTTTTACATTCTTTCTGTATTTTTTCATCCTTTAGCCTCTCTTTACCTGATAGCTCAGTTAGTAAAGAATCTGCCTGCAATGCAGGAGACCCTGGTTTGATTCCTGGGCTGGACAGATCTGCTGGAGAAGGGATAAGCTACCCACTCCAGTATTCTTGGGATTCCCTTGTGGCTCAACTGGTAAAGAATCTGCCTGCAATGCAGGAGATCTGGGTTCAATCCCTGGGTTGGGAAGATCCCCTGAAGAAGGGAAAAGCCACCCAGTCCAGCATTCTGGCCTGGAGAATTCCATAGACTGTATAGTCCATGAGGTGGCAAAGAGTCAGACATGACTGAGTGACTTTCACTTCACTTTAGTCTGGATGTTTTCTTTTTGCCTTTTTCTAGCCCACTTATTCTCTCTTCAGTCTGTATAATCTGCTCTTGAGCCCATCTGTTGAGTTCTTAAGGTCAATTTTTATATTTTTAAGTTATAGAATTTATTTTTAATAATTTTGTATTTCTCTGCTAAAATTATCCATCTTTTTATTTAATTTCTTGATTATACTAATCACTGTTATTGAAAAGCCTGATAATGCTAATAACTGGATCTCCTTTGGGTCTGTTTCTATTACATATTTTTTTCTCTTGATTTTGCTGTCAATTCATGTTTCTTTGTATATCTTAAATTTTTAATAAAATTTGACCTTATGCATTAAAAAATGTAGAGATAATATGAAGCTCTGGCTTATGTTGCCATCCTCAAGAAAGAATATACTTTCACTTTCAACAAATATTAGAGGCAGATCACCTTAATGCTATTAGAGATTGAGCTGACCTGAAGCTGGTCCACAGTGTTTACAATGGCTAGTCTATTTGTGATTCACTTAAAATCTCAAACCAAGAAAAGGGCCATGAAGGAGGTAAACTGAATGGTGGATAGAAATTTGGGATTGGAGTGAGAAGTGGATGCTTTCTTAGCTAGGGTGCTCAAGGAAGGCCTTTGTGAGAGGTGATAGTGAGGTGCTGCCTGAATGAGGAGAAAGAAACAGCCATGTGAAGATGTAGGTTCTTCCAGATAAAGTGAGCAGTAAATGCAAGCTCTCTGAAACAGACATGAGATTGGCAGCTTTGTGAAATAGAAACAGGACATGATGGCATTACAAAGTATGTAAGTGTCAGATATTAGCTGCCCTGGCAAAAAGCATGAGTTTCATTCCAGATGCAATGGGAAATTATTGAAGGGTTTTACCCAAGACAATGATAAGATCATTTATATTTTTGAAAAATTTCTCTGGTTGCTATGTGGAGAAATGTTTATGACGGAACAAGAATTGAAGCAGAGAGACCACTGATAAGGCTATTTGCAGTCACCCAAGTGACGGATGATGGTGGCCTTGACTAGGGTGGCAGTGCAAATAAAGAGAAATAGATGGGCTTGAGATAAATGTTGGAGGAAGGATTGGCAGGGCTTGTTGCTGGGTTAGGTATGGGGTAGGAAGACAAGGGTTTGAGTAATTGGGTGGATGGTTGTGCCTTATATCAAGATGGGAAAGTGCAGGAAAGGCATAGATTTGGGGGGAAAAAGTCAAGAGTTCCATTTAGAAGACATTTACTTGCTCTACAAGTGGCATTAAGTTGGTGTCTTTCAGTTGTAAGTATCAAACTGGCTTAAGCAAAAATAGGAAATCATTGGCTGACTCTGCTGGGAAATACACCCTCATAAACAGCTAGATCCAGGCACTCTGTCATCACAACACACACCCACACTCACACACACACACACACTCTCTCTCTCTCTCTCCATTATGCTCTTCTCCTCCTCCTTCTCAGAGATGATTTAGGACTTGAATGCCTGCAGTCATGCCCCTCTCACCAGGGAAACTGTCTACAATAGGAAAAAGGGCAGCCATCCCCCACCTGTGCTCCTATTGCTGAATTCTTCTGCTCCATCCCTCGCACTGTGTGAGATGACCTATCTACCTAGGAAGAGGCTGGTGGAGAAGGCAGTGGCAACCCACTCCGTCACTCTTGCCTGGAGAATCCCATGGACGGAGGAGCCTGGTGGGCTGCAGTCCATGGGGTCGCAAAGAGTCGGACTCGACGGAGCGACTTCACTTTCACTTTTCACTTTCACGCATTGGAGAAGGAAATGGCAACCCACTCCAGTGTTCTTGCCTGGAGAATCCCAGGGACGGAGGAGCCTTGTGGGCTGCAGTCCATGGGGTCGCACAGAGTCGGACACGACTGAGGCGACTTAGCAGCAGCAGCAGGAAGAGGCTGGACACCCCTCAAGTGTAAGAACCACATCTTATCCTCTCTGAACCCCTAGCTTAGTAAAATAAGTGAATCAGCTTTGGAGTCAGACACCTGGATTCCACAAAGCTCTGACATTTACAGTGGTAGCTGTGTGGCCTTGGACAAGTCACTTAACCTCTCTGAGATTTTCCTCATCCGTAAACTAATGATTAAAAATATGTAATTGGGTAGGTTATGAGGATTAAATAAGATCTTGAAGAGAAATGCCTGGTACAGTTCAGGTACTCTATGGTTTGATAAATGAGGACATAGAGGCTGTAGCATGCACCCTGGGTTTGATCTTCGAGAAACAAGTGGGGAGATGTGAAGCTGAGTAGAGCTTAGCAGGTGGGGAGGGAAACCAGCTTGGGGCAGTGGGCAGGGATGCCTGACACTCACTGTGCAGTTTTCTTGATCAGCCCCACCCCAAACCTGGCCTCAGACCAAACTTGCCTGGTGGGGACCCTTCTGAGGGTCCCCACCCTCACCAAGACAGGCCCTGTCCTGTACCCCACTCCTCTGCCTGCGGCTGGGGCTTGCTAAAGCCACATACATTCCTGAGGTGTCGATAATATTCTGGAAGCCACGCCTACCACCCACTGCCTACCTCAGGCTGGATAGGAAAGGAGCACACGCTGCCCCCCTCCATACAGCAGGGGCTGCTGGCCAGGACACGTGCACACACCCTGGCCCCTTCTTCCCAGAATCACAGACAGCACAGCTTTAAGGAACCTGAAAGAGTCCCCAGCACCCTCCTTCACAGATGCCCGTGGCCCTGCCAATCTGTGAAAGGCCCCACCACATTCCCCCAGTTAGCACCAACCAGCTTTGTCCTCCCCCATGAAGCCCACAAATTTTAAAAACATGCTCAGAACCCTTTGACATCAGGGAAACCATGCCTAGGGTGACCTAATGATGGACGAATGTACTGATCACTGTTTGGGTATCTTTACATTGACGATGGCTCCCAGGACTCTGGGTGCCCGGGACCCAGGTGGAAACCCACTCATCTTCATGGGTGCAGCACGCAGTCCAACCAGGACTGAGGAAGGTGGTGCAGAGAGAAGATGGGAGCTCTTAGCCTCTAGGGTCAAACAGAGGACAGTGCCCTGACTCCCTGACTCTGCACTTGTGACCCAGGGGCAAATGGTTTAACCTCTCTGAGCTCCTGTGACCTCCTCTGTAAAACAGGGCTTGACAACAAGGCAAGCAAGGATTAAGTCAAGTAACATTTGTAAAGAAGTTAGCAGGAGGCTGGACATACAGTAAGCAATCTATAAAGTGAAGATCATCGTTAATAGAAACAAAGAATAAAAGTCTATGATTCCTGTCTCAGATTGGGACCAGGTTGGAGATTGAACAAACCCCCCTTCCCAACCCTGCCAGCATTGTAGAGTCCCAGGACCTCATTACCTCTTACCTGCCCACCTCTCCTCCCCCAGAAACCCACAGCTTAGGGTCCTGGGCCCAGCCCTGTCCTCCAACTCCTGCCCTCTCTGCCTGATGACTCATCCCAGCTCCAGGCCATAGTTGTTCCCATCAGAAACCCACTTTTCCGGTTTCCCCTCCTGAGTCGGGGACCCCTTGGGCCCTGCCTTGCTCCTAGCTTAAGGGAGTGGTAGGGGATGCTGAGTCAAATACAGGTCTCTCTCTTGTCCCCCTCCCCTGACCTGGGACCTCGAGGGAGCTGGGGGAGCCAGGTGAGGGGAGAGATGGGAGCGAAAGCAGGGAAGGAGATGATCCCCTCCCTTGGCCTGAATTATATCTAGAGCAGCTCTGATTCCTGGGCAGGGATGGACCCAGGTTTTGCAGGCCTAGGGGGAGTGGGGAGGTAAGACAGGGAGGAGGGGAAAGGTCAGGCTAGAGCTAGGATTTCCCACTGCTGGGGATTGGCAGGGGCGGGGGCGGTGGGGTGGGGGCTGGTCCTGGAAGTCCCTCTAGCAAGTCAAACTCGGCAAAGTGCAAGCAGAACTCCTCTCCTCTGTGAGCAATCTGCACCTCCCCCAGCGGGCCCTGCAGTCCCTCAGGTAGAGCTCACCACTCATCCACCCTTCCTCTGCCCAGCGCATCTCATCGGTTGCCAGTGCTGGCCTTTTTTGCCTCTCTCTCACTGGTCTCTCCCACCCACGTCTTCCCCACTGCCTGGTGTGGACCTGTATTACCTCTTCCCCTCCTCCCTGGTCTCCCCTCCTGCAATCTCCCTCCACACAGCCAGTTCACCAGGGATCTTCCTTACATCGAACCAATCAAACATGGGGCAGGCTTGGGAAGGAGCAAACACAGCCATGATGGCAGGAGCCAGAGCTTCCCTCTGTTCAGTCGGTTGAATTATGGGGCTGGGGGGTGGGGTGGGGGGGCAGGGGGGAGGGAGCTGGGTGGCCTGGGCTGTACTCTCTGAGCACATGCACCTGCCAGACTACAGCGTCCCTCTATTCATGGTTCCTTCATCACACGCTGGGAAGGGTATCATTGGACCCATTTTACAGATGAGAAAACTGAGAGGTAAGGAGGTCATAAAAGTTGTGCCCAACCTACAGCTGGGAGGTGACAGAGTTGGAGTTTGACTTCAGTCTAATTTTAGAAATGGATTCTCTTCAATGTTCACAGCTGTCTCCAGAGACTAAGGAGAAGAATCTGTGTTGGGGGCCCCTGAAGTGTCAGTGGACCAAGTGGTTTCCTGAAAAGCTCTCTGAAAGGGTCTTTGTGCCTGTGTGTGCGCGCGCGCGTGCGCCCTACTCCAGGCAGGCCTGAGTGTGTCCTGCCTGAAAATGAATCTTGCCCACTGCTGCCCTCCGCTGACCAGAGGCAGAATTGCTTCAGTCTCTTGGGAATCTGACTGCAGGGGACCATGTTGCCCAACCCTAAGGACCCTGAAAAACCAGGTGGTCTGAGGTTAAATCTCTAATATATAAAGAGCTCTTAAAAAGCAATAAGAAACAAACAGACCCAACAGAAAAATAGATAAAGGACATAAACAGACCATTTGACAATAGAAAATATCCAAATAGCTAATAAGCAGATGATCAACCTCACTAACAAACCAAAGAAATGAAAATAAAAACAATATCCAACCTAGACAACCTAGACAGCATATTGCAAAGCAGAGATAGTACTTTGCTGACAAAGGTCTGTCGAGTCAAAGCTATGGTTTTTCCAGTAGTCATGTATGGATATGAGAGTTGGACCATAAAGAAGGTTGAGCACCAATGAATTGATGTTTCTGAATTGTGGTGTTGAAGAAGACTTTGAGAGTCCCTTGGACTGCAAGGCGATCCAACCAGTCCATCCTAAAGGAAATCAGTCCTGAATATTCATTGGAAGGACTGATGCTGAAGCTGAAACTCCAATACTTTGGCCACCTGATTCGAAGAACCGACTCATTGGAAAAGACCCTGATGCTAGGAAAGATTGAAGGCAGGAGGAGAAAAGGATGGCAGAGAATGAGATGGTTGGATGGCATCACCAACTCGATGGACATGAGTTAGAGCAAGCTCTAGGAGTTGGTGATGGACAGGGAAGCCTGGTGTGCTGCCATCCATGGGGTCCCAAAAGAGTCAGACATGACTGAGAGATTGAGCTGAACTGAACTGAAGGACCCTGAAGAACCAGGCGGTCTGAGGTTCAGTTCAGTTCAGTCTCTCAGTCGTGTCCGACTCTCTGTGACCCCACGAATCGCAGCATGCCAGGCCTCTCTGTTCATCACCATCTCCCGGAGTTCACTCAGACTCACGTCCATCAAGTCCGTGATGCCATCCAGCCATCTCATCCTTGGTCGTCCCCTTCTCCTCCTGCCCCCAATCCCTCCCAGCATCAGAGTCTTTTCCAATGAGTCAACTCGTCGCATGAGGTGGCCAAAGTACTGGAGTTTCAGCTTTAGCATCATTCCTTCCAAAGGAATCCCAGGGTTGATCTCCTTCAGAACAGACTGGTTGGATCTCCTTGCAGTCCAAGGGACTCTCAAGAGTCTTCTCCAACACCACAGTTCAAAAGCATCAATTCTTCGGTGCTCAGCCTTCTTCACAGTCCAACTCTCACATCCATACATGACTACAGGAAAAACCATAGCCTTGACTAGACGGACCTTAGTCGGCAAAGTAATGTCTCTGCTTTTGAATATACTATCTAGGTTGGTCATAACTTTTCTTCCAAGGAGTAAGCATCTTTTCATTTCATGGCTGCAATCACCATCTGCAGTGATTTTGGAGCCCCCAAAAATAAAGTCTGACACTGTTTCCACTGTTTCCCCATCTATTTCCCATGAAGTGATGGGACCGGATGCCATGATCTTCGTTTTCTGAATGTTGAGCTTTAAGCCAACGTTTTAACTCTTCTCTTTCACTTTCATCAAGAGGCTTTGTCGTTCCTCTTCACTTTCTGCCATAAGGGTGGTGTCATCTGCATATCTGAGGTGATTGATATTTCTCCCGGCAATCTTGATTCCAGCTTGTGTTTCTTCCAGTCCAGCGTTTCTCATGATGTACTCTGCATATAAGTTAAATAAGCAGGGTGACAATATACAGCCTTGACACACTCCTTTTCCTATTTGGAACCAGTCTGTTGTTCCATGTCCACTTCTAACTATTGCTTCCTGAGCTGCATACAGGTTTCTCAAGAGGCAGGTTAGGTGGTCTGGTATTCCCATCTTTTTCAGAATTTTCCACAGTTTATTGTGATCCACACAGTCAAAGGCTTTGGCATAGTCAATAAAGCAGAAATAGATGTTTTTCTGGAACTCTCTTGCTTTTTTGATGATCCAGCGGATGTTGGCAATTTGATCTCTGGTTCCTCTGCCTTTCCTAAAACCAGCTTGAACATCAGGGAGTTCACGGTTCAAGTATTGCTGAAGCCTGGCTTGGAGAATTTTGAGCATTACTTTACTAGCATGTGAGATGAGTGCAATTGTGCGGTAGTTTGAGCATTCTTTGGCATTGCCTTTCTTTGGGATTGGAATGAAAACTGACCTTTTCCAGTCCTGTGGCCACTGCTGAGTTTTCCAAATGTGCTGGCATATTGAGTACAGCACTTTCACAGCATCATCTTTCAGGATTTGAAATAGCTCAACTGGAATTTCATCACCTCCACTAGCTTTGTTCATAGTGATGCTTTCTAAGGCCCACTTGACTTCACTTTCCAAGATGTCTCGCTCTAGATTAGTGATCACACCTTCGTGATTATCTGGGTCGTGAAGATCTTTTTTGTACAGTTCTTCCGTGTATTCTTGCCACCTCTTCTTAATATCTTCTGCTTCTCTTAGGTCCAGACCATTTCTGTCCTTTATAGAGCCCATCTTTGCATGAAATGTTCCCTTGGTATCTCTAATTTTCTTGAAGAGATCTCTTGTCTTTCCCATTCTGTTCTTTTCCTCTATTGCTTTGCATTGATCACTGAAGAAGGCTTTCTCATCTCTTCTTGCTATTCTTTGGAACTCTGCATTCAGATGCTTATATCTTTCCTTTTCTCCTTCTCTAATATATAAAGATCTCTTAGAAACAATAAGAAACAAACAGACCCAACAGAAAAATGAATAAAGGACATAAACAGACCATTTCACAAAAGAAAATATCCAAATAGCTCCAAATAGCAGATGATCCACGTCACTAATAAACCAAAGAAATGAAAATAAAAACAATGAAGTTACACGTTCACCTATTAGCTTAGAAATGCTTAATGCCTCCTGTTTTTTAAAAAAAGGTGTTGACCAAGGCAATCCTTATATGTAAGTTTCATTGCTTACAAAAACTGCTACCCACCAAAAAGAGGGGTGGTGGTATTGAGAAGTGGACACTCATATTGTTGGCAAAAGTGAGAACTGGTACTAACTTTGGGGAGGATAGTTGAGCAATATACATAAAAATTTTGTATGGATGCATGCTGCATGCCCAGGATGCAGCATGCTTGGGGCTGGTGCATGGGGATGACCCAGAAAGATGTTATGGGGAGGGAGGTGGGAGGGGGGTTCATGTTCGGGAATGCATGTAAGAATTAAAGATTGTAAAATTTAAAAAATAAAAACTAAAAAAAAAAAATTTTAATATTCACATCTTGAACCCAATAATTCCACATCTGAATATTTCTTCTAAAAATGCAAAAGGATGTATGTTTAAAGATGTTCGTTGTAATAGTGTTCATAGTCCATTCTTTGATAGAGGAAAATAGGAAGCCACAAAAAATAAAGAAGTGACTAGTGTTTGCCCATGTTCACGCTGATCACATTTATGCATTGCATAAATGTCATGGTATATTTTTATGTGAGTATATAATCAAGATTTTAAAAATTAAATAACAGAATATCTTTCCATAGATTCCAAGACAATTTTTTCCATTGAGTGGAAAAAATAGATTTGTTAGATTAGATTATAACATAATTGAAAGTTAGTGAAAGTTAAGTCGCTCAGTCATGTCCAACTCTTTGCGACCCCGAGGACTGTAGCCCACCAGGCTCCTCCATCCATGGGACTCTCCAGGCCAGAATACTGGAGTGGGTTACCATTTCCTTCTCCAGGGGATCTTCCCAACCCACGGATCGAACCCAGGTCTCCCACATTGCAGGCAGACGCTTTAACCTCTGAGGCACCAGGGAAGCCCGTACAACATAGTTAAAATACTATGATTTTATCACATCAAGCTGTGTGTGTGAATGTTTGAAGTGTATGTGTGCACGTGTACATATGAGTGTGTGTGTGTGTGTGTGAACAGAGTGAATATTCTGGAAGACTGTGGTCAAAATCTTAATAGTGACTACCTTTGCATTTTAAGATTGCACTTGAATTTTATGTTCTCCCTTATACTTCTCTTATGGCTTAAACTTTTAACAATTAACTCATGAAAACAGTAATGGTATTTTCATTCTAGGGAAGGAAGAAATCAGAGAGTCTTGCTTCTCCAAGAGATGAAGGCCAGTGGTGGGTTGGGACATGCTAATCCCCATGGATTGGGGCAGCTTTGGTTGCCCCCAACGCAACATGGTTGGGGCATGCTCACCCAGTGGGTTGGGATATTAAGGAGAGTCAGAACTGGAGCCAGATCTGCAGGCTGATTGTGAAGGTCAAAGATAGGAAGGCCTGCTTGTCCAACACCCTCACTTTCAGGCGGGAATTGATTGATCAGGTAGTGCTCAGAGAGGGCAAGGGACTTGGTGGAGTTCACACAGTGAGCCAGTGCTGACTCAGACACCAGAACCCAGACCTTCAGACCCAAGGCCAGGGCTCCTTGCTGGCTGCTCTCATGTCGCAAGGCAGATCTGGAGGTCAGAAGTTAGGTCACTTTTAAATAGCATATTTCCACAGTTATGGTGCTGCCAGCGATTTGCTGGGGAAACAGTTCTTTCCAACTTAGTCTCATAAGATGCCTGGGGACATCTTCGTACCAAAAGGCCTGTCATTGATGGTGACCAGGAAACTGAGTTGTGAGAGAATGAGAGATGGTTTCTTCCCTCTGCTTCCGCGACCTCCCCTCAACCCTCTTACCACCTGCCTCCAGTACTGCCGCAATAATTCATTTTCTATACCACCCTCCAGTGGAGTGAAAGTCGCTCAGTTGTGTCCGACTCTTTGTGACCCCATGGACTGTAGTCTGCCAGACTCCTCTGTCGTTGGAACTCTCCAAGCCAGAATACTGG
Source organism: Ovis aries (assembly GCF_016772045.2). Lineage (NCBI taxonomy): Eukaryota > Metazoa > Chordata > Mammalia > Artiodactyla > Bovidae > Ovis > Ovis aries. Next base: position 234,464,312 of record NC_056055.1, read on the forward strand.
AGTGGGTAGCCATTCCCTTCTGCAGATCACCCTCCAGGGATGTGTCAAAAACACCCCTCCAACCACAACGCCTCTGATTGGAAAATCTTTCTGTGGTTTCCCCTCTGTCATCTCCTAGGGCCTTTAGTGAGTGGTCCCTCAGTTTTCAGCCTCCGGCCTCTCCCCAGGGGTCACACCCTGTGTGCTGACTCTAGCATGTCTTTTTTTTTTTTTTTTTTGGCTACGCTGTGTGGCATGATGGATCTTAGTTCTCTGACCAGGGATCAAACTGTGCCCCCAGCACCACAAGTGTGGTCTTAACCGCTGGACTGACAGAGAAGTCCCTCTAGCTTGCCTCTTTATCCTCCTGTGCATTTGCTAATGCAACCCCCAGTATGTATTATATTCTGCTCATCCTTTAAAATCATCTTAAATAAATGTCCCCTTTTCCAGGAAGCCTTCCTAGACCCCCCACAAAAATTTTTAAGGCGGTGCATTAAGCTATTCCTACCTCCTTTCCTGTGACTTGAGCTACTTCCTGCTTTTTCTTTACTTCCTGTTTCTTGTTTCACATTTTCTTAATTGATTTTTTTTAAATCCCCTTTCTTTGTTCTCTTAGCTACCACAGAAGTGAAGTGTGCATAATGCACAGATAAAATAGAGAGTTGAATAAAAATCCCTTGCCTGATTTCTACCACCCAATACAAAATCAGATGTTTTCAATCCATTTTATAATTCTTATCATTATGGCTTATTTAGATTCACCAACACATTAGCCAGGTTCTTTGTTCATCATTACCTCTCGCTTCCCACGCTTTTCTTCTGGGATTGTTTTTTTAAAGGTTTTATTGAAGTCTAATTGGCATATGATAAATGGCGCAGAAAAATTGCACGTATTTAAAGTGAGCAATTTTGATAAGTTTTGACATATATACCACCTGTGAAATCATCACCACTGTCAAGATAATGAATATCACCCCAAAAGTTTCCTGGTACCTCTTTGTAATTTCTCCCTCCTTCCGGAGTGGAGCTCCCTGCCCCACCCCATCCTCAGGCACCCACTGATCTGCTTTCTGTCACTATAGATTAGCTTCATTTTCTAGAATTTTGTTTGAATGGAGTCGTATAGGAAGCGGGCTTCCCTGATAGCTCAGTGGTAAAGAATCTGCCAGTGCGGGAGATGTGAGTTCAGTCGTTGGGTCGGGAAGATCCCCTGGAGAAGGAAATGGCAACCCACTCCAGCATTCTTGCTTGGGAAATCCCATGGACAGAGGAGCCTGGCAGGCTACAGCCTGTGGAGTCGTAAAAGAGCTGCACACGACTTAGTGACTACACAACAACAACAACTCTTTTCTATCTTCTTTCACTCAGCACAATTATTTTGAGATTCAGCTGTGTTGCTACATATATAAATAATGTGTTCTTTGTATTGCTGAGTAGCATTCCATTTTATAGGTATACCACATTTTGCGTATCCATTTACTTGTTGATTTGAGACCTTTATTTCCAATTTGTTGTTGTTGTTTAGTTGCTAAGTCACATCTGACTCTTTTGCTACTCCAAGGACTGTAGCCCCCTAGGCTCCTCTGTCCATGGGGATTTCCCAGGCAAGAATATTGGGTTGCTATTTCTTTCTCCAGGGGATGCTCCCAAACCAAGGGTTGAACCCACATCTCCTGCGTTGGCAGGCGGCTTCTTTACCATTTGAGTCACCAAGGAAGCCCCATTTCCAATTTGAGCTATTATAAATAAAGCAGCAATGAACATTTGTGTATAAGTCATCATGCAACAATGGTTTTATTTCTCTTAAACACCTTGGAGTAGAATGGCTGAGTTATGTGGTTGGTGTATTTTTAACTTTTTAAGAAACTGCTAAACTGTTTTCCAAATTAGTTGTACATTGAACAGTTTCTCCAGCAATTTAAGAAAGATTTTGTTACTCCACATCCTCACCAGCACTTTGTATGGCCTTAGGTGTTACAGTAAGTGCATTGTAGTATCTCACTGTGGTTTTAATTTGCATTTGAATGATGACTAATGATGTCAAACATCTTTTTATATGCTTGTTGGCCATCCACAAATATTCTTTGGTGAAGCGTTTGTGCAAATCTTTTACCCATTTTGGGGGAAGCTGTGTGTTTTCTTTTTATTGAGTTTTTATAGTTCTTTATATTCTGCATAAAAGTCCTTGATTAGATAAGTGATTTGCAGTTATTTTCTCCCAGTCTGTGGCTTGTCTTCTTGTTATTGTAACAGCATCTTTCAAAGAATAGATTTTTCTTAATTTTGATGAAGTCCAGTTTATCAATTTTTCCTTGCATGCTGTAATCAATGTTTTAAAATTTCAGTACTATATACAGGAAATCTTTGCCTAACTCAAGACAAACAAAGAATTTCTTCTGTTTTCTTCCAGAAGTTTTATAGTTTTATGGCATACATTGAAGTCCATGATTCAGGTCTTATTTTTGTTTTCATTTTTTGCCTATGGATGTTTAGTGGTTCCAATACTATTTTTTGAAAAGATTATCCTTTCTCAATTGAATTGCCTTCCCATATTTTCAAAAATCAATTGACTAAGTGTGGTTCTCTTTCTGGAATCTCTATCTTGTCCTATAGATCCAAGTGTCTATCTTGAAGCCAATCCCACACTGTCTTGCTTACTGTAGCTTTATAAGTCCTTCAACATTCACATTCTTTTTCAAAACTGTTTTTGCTATTTTACATCCTCTGTATTTTTATATAAATTTTGGAGTTAGCTTGTCAGTTTGTACACACACACACACACACACAAAGTCTACTAGGGTTTTCATTAAGATTGAGTTGAATCTATAGACGAATTTTGGGAGAATTGATTTAATATTGAGTCCACTAATCTAAGACCGAGGTATAGCATCCCATTTGTTTAGGTCTTCTTTAATTTTTCTTAGCAAAGCATTGTTATTGTGGATAGGTCTTATACATTTTTGTCAGAGTCATCCCCAAGTATTTAATATATATTACTATAAATAATGTTTAAAATTTTATTTTCTGATTATTTGTTTCTAAGAAATAAAATGGATTTTTTCATATTAATCTTGTGTCAAACCTAACTAACTCACTTATTTGTTCCAGTAGCACTGGCAAGAATCCCTAGTATAATATGCAATAAAAGTGATGAGTGCTGACATCTTTACTTTGATTCTGATCCCCAGGGAAAGCATTTAATCTTTCTACCATGAAATATGGTAGAAATTGTACGTGTTTCATAAATGCCCTTTATCAAGTTGAGGAACTTCCCTATTATTGCTACAGCAGTGAGAGTTTTGATCAAGAATGGATTTGACTTTTGTGAAACGCTTTTTCTGCTTATTAAGATGATCACGTGGCTTTTCTTTCTCAGTCTGTTAATGTGATGGATTATATTGACTATATTCCTGGGGCATGTTATCCTTTTGACCATGATGTATTGATAGCATCCTGTTTATATATTGTTGAAGTCAATTTGCTGGCCTTGTAAAATAAATCAGGTAGTATTCCCTCCTCTTCGATTTTATGGAAGATTTGTGTAAAATTAGTATTATTTCTTCCTCATACATTTGGAAGAATTCCTCAGTGAAGCCATCTGGAGTTGAAGTTTTCTTTGTGGAAAGATTTTAACTATAAATTCAATTTATTTGTGTGTGTATATGTGCTCAGTTGGAGAGTCGTGTCCAGCTGTTTGCGAACCCATGGACTATAGCCCACCAGGATCCCCTGTCCAAGCGGGAATACTGGAGTGGGTTGCCATTTCCTTCTCCAGGGGATCTTCCCAACCCAAAGAATCAAGGAACCCGCATCTCCTGCACTGGCGGGCAGACTCTTTACCACTGAGCCCCCTGAGAAGCCCCAATTTATTTAATACTTATAAAATTATTCAGGTTATCTCTTTCTTCTTGAGTGAGCTTTGGTCATTTGTATCTTTCAAGGAATTTATCATTTTTATCTAAATTATGAAACCTAGGTTGGCAGAGTACCTTCAATATCTTTGAAGATCTGCTATCTTCTAGCTTGCATTGTTTCCAAATACAAAATCTGCTTTCATCATTCTCTGTTTTTCTGCATGTAGTGCGTCTTTTAAAAAAAATTATATTATTTATTTGTTATTTTTTGTGTGCTAGGTCTTCGTCGCTGCACATAGGCTTTCTCTAGTCAGAGCGAGTGGGGCTCATCTCTAGATGTCGTTCAGGGGCCTCTCACTGCAGGGGGGCTTCTTTTGTTGCTGGAGCACAGGCTCTTGGCAATCTTCCCAGGTAACACTAGTGATAAAGAACCTGCCTGCCAAGGCAGGAGATGCAGCTCCGATCCCTGGGTCAGGAAGATCCCCTGGAGGAGGGCATGGCAACCCACTCCAGTACTCTTAGCTGGAGAATTCCATGGACAGAGGAGCCTGGCGGGCTACTTAAAGTTCAGGTCCATCTGTCGTGAAGAGTCGATCACCACTGAAGCGACTTAGCACGCACACCTGTGCAGGCTCTAGGCGCTCTTGGCTTCAGTGGTTGCGGCTGGCAGGGTTTGTTGCCCCAAAGCCCTTCCGGAGCAAGGATCAAACCCGTGTCCCCTGCACTGGCAGGTGGACTCCCAACCATCAGACCACCAGGGAAGTCCCAGCAGTGTGTCTTCTTACTCTGACTGCCATGAAGATTTTCACTTTATCGCTTGTCTTATGCAATTTGATATGCTGTGTCTGTAATTTTCTTTACGTTTCTTGTGTTTGTGGTTTATTGAATTTCTTGGATCTGTGAATTTATAGTTTTCATCAGATTTGAAAATTTTCAGACATTTCTTCAAATTGCTTTTGGTCCCTCCACTTCTCTCCCTCCAAATACACATATGTTAGGCTGCTTTAAAGTTATCCTGCGGCTTGTTTATGCTTATTTCATTTGTTACATCTTTTTGTTTTCTTTGTATGTTTTATTTTGGATAGTTTCTATAGCTATGTCTTTAGATTCATAAATCTTTGCTGCAGTATCAAAACTGTCATTAATTCCATTCAGTGTATTTTTCATCTTAAACATTGTAATTTTCATCTCTAGAAATTTGATTTGGGTCTTTTTTATATCTTCCATGACTCTACTTAACATACTTAATCTTTCTTCTAGCTTTTTGAACTTATGGAACTCAGTTATAATATGTGTTTTAATGTCTTGTCTCCTAATTCTATCATGTGTCACTTCTGGGTAGTTCTGATTGATTTTTCTCTTCCTGATAAGTTGTATTTTCCTCCTTTACATGCCTGGTACTTTCTTTTTGGATGCCAGACATTGTGAGTTTTACCTTGTGGGTGCTGGATCATTTTTGTATTCTTATAAATATTCTTTAGCTTTGTTCTGGATATGGCTAGGCTCAGCTCAGTTCAGTTCAGTTCAGTCGCTCAGTCGTGTCTGACTCTTTGCGACCCCATGCACTGCAGCATGCCAGGCCTCCCTGTCCATCACCAACTCCCGGAGTTTACTCAAACTTATTTCCATTGAGTTGGTGATGCCATCCAACCATCTCATCCTCTGTTTTCCCCTTCTCCTCCTGCCTTCAATCTCTTCCAGGATCAGGGTCTTTTCCAATGAGTCAGTTCTTCACATCAGGTGGCCAAAGTATTGGAGTTTCAGCTCCAGCATCAGTCCTTCCAATGAACACCCAGGACTGATCTCCTTTAGGATGGACTGGTTGGATCTCCTTGCAGTCCAAGGGACTCTCAAGAGTCTTCTCCAACTCTGCAGTTCAAAAGCATCAATTCTTTGGTGCTCAGCTTTCTTTATAGTCCAACTCTCACATCCATACATGACTACTGGAAAAACCATAGCCTTGACTAGACGGACCTTTGTTGGCAAAGTAATGTCTCTGCTTTTTAATATGATGTCTATGTTGGTCATAACTTTTCTTCCAAGGAGCAAGCATCTTTTAATCTCATGGCTGCAGTCACCATCTGCAGTGATTTTGGAGCCCAAGAAAATAAAATCTGTCACAGTTTCCACTGTTTCCCCATCTATTTGCCATGAAGTAATGGGACCAGATGCCATGATCTTAGTTTTCTGAATGTTGAGTTTTAAGCCAACTTTTTCACTCTCCTCTTTTACTTTCATCAAGAGGCTCTTCAGTTCTTCTTTGCTTTCTGCCATAAGTGTGGTGTCATCTGAATATCGAGGTTATTGATATCTCTCCTGGCAACTTGATTCCAGCTTGTGCTTCCTCCAGGCCAACATTTCTCATGATGTCCTCTGCATATAAGTTAAATAAGCAGGGTAACAATATACAGCCTTAACATACTCCTTTCCCAATTTGGAACCAGTCTGTTCTATGTCCAGTTCTAACTGTTGCTTCTTGACCTGAATACAGATTTCTCAGGAGGCAGGTCAGGTGGTTTGGTGTTCCCGCCTCTTGAAGAATTTTCCAGTTTGTTTCTCTATGATCTACACAGTCAAAGGCTTTGGTGTAGTCAGTAAAGCAGAAGTAGATGTTTTTATGGAACTGTCTTGCCTTTTTGATGATCTAGCGGATGTTAGCAATTTGATCTCTGATTCCTCTGCCTTTTCTAAATCCAGCTTGAACATCTGGTTAGGCTACTTGGAAATAATTTGACCCTTTCAAAAGTCTTGCTTCTAAACTTTTTGGACAGGATCAGAGTAGTATTTAGCCGAGAGATAATTCTCCCCATTGCTGAGGTAAAATTCTTTTGATTTCTCTACTCAGATTCCCAAGAATTATGATATTTTCCTCTCTAGTTGGTGGAAATGGCCTTTTTACTAGCTGTATGTGAACTCTGAGAATTTTTTCCTCGAATCCTTCTGGGAGGTCCTTTCCCTTGCCTTGGATCCTGTCCTCATATGCATACATTGATCCATACTCAGTACTGGGCTAGTACACTAGCTGGTACTTTGTCCTGTAAATTCTAGCTTCTCTGGCCTCCCTGGACTCCCTGATCTCAGGGATCTGTCTCCTAATTTCAGGAATACCTCTGGAGTCTGTCTGAGGTCCCTCTCCCTGCACTGTGGCCTGGAAACTTTCTCTAGGCAGTAAGCTGGGGCAACTACAGGGCTGTTGTTAGTTTCCCATCTCTCAGAGATCACTGCCCCTTATAGCCTCACGTCTGATGCCTTGGGAACCACCACTTCATACATCTTGTCTAGCTTTTCTTAGTTGTCTCAAGCAGGAAGGTACGTCTAGTTCTTGTTACTCTGTCTTGACTGGAAGAGAAGTCTTTTCCACTGCGTTTAATTTTCTTCTTTCTGACGTTCATCCTTCATAAATTCTTGGAGCAACGTCTAAGATAAGATTCCCTTATCTCTCAGTCTGTAAATCTCTGAAAATTTCTTTATTTTACACTCACATTTCAATGCTAGTTGGCTGAATGTAGGATCCTAATTGTTTTTCTGTTCACTCTGAAGTTTTATTCCACTGGCATCTATTGTTGCTGATGAGAAAATGGCTTCAGGCAGAAATCATTCATTTATAGATAACCTCCTTCCTCTCTAGCAGTTTTTCAGATTTCTTTCTTTATCTTTATTATTTTCCAATTTCTTTACAACATCTCTGGGAATGACATTTTAAAAACTACTCAGAACTCAGTGATTTCATTTTAGGGGCTCATTTTTCTTCATATATAGAAAATTCTCATCATCATTTCTTGAAATGTTGCTTCTTCCCTATTGTCTCCATCTGGGACTGATTAGATAAGTGTTGGAACTTCTTGCTTTCTCCACCATGACTTTTAATTTACCTTTCATATTTTCCTTTTCTCTGTAATGTTAGATAATGTTTACTGAATACTTACTATGTGCTATAAGAACTATAACTCAGTGACAAGAAACATAAACTCATATAATCCTAATGGTAATACCATGAGGCCTTCCCTGGTGGCTCAGCAGCAAAGAATCTGCCTGCAGTGCAGGAGACCTGGGTTCAATGCCTGGGTCGGGAAGATCCCCTGGAGGAGGAAATGGCAACCCACTCCAGTATTCTTGCGTGGAGAACCCTATGGACAGAGGAGCCTGCTGGGCTACAGTCCACGGGGTCACAGAGGGACATGACTGAGCGCACACACAACAAGCAGGTACAGTTTACCTTCATTTTGCCTTTGAGAAAACTGAGACACAAGGAGATTTAAAAATACGCCTAAGCCCTTATAACTGGGCTTCCCAGGTGGCTCCAGTGGTAAAGAACCCACCTGCAAATGCAGGGGACATAAGAGACACAGGTTCGGCCCCTGGGTTGGAGGAGGGCATGGCAACCCACTCCAGTCTTCTTGCCTGGAGAATCCCTTGGACAGAGGAGCCTGGCTGATTATAGTCCCCAGGGTCACAAAGAGTCGGATACGAGTGAAATGACTTAGCACACAAGGCTAACTAGTAGCAGAGTTACTTATAACTAGTAACAGAGTTGAAATTTAATCCCAGGCGTGTGGCTTCAGAGCCCCTGCATTCGGCTGATATTCGTTGCTAGCTGTCATAATTTCATTTCTTTGTGCTGCTTTGTGCTACAGCCTGGGTGATGTCTTCAGGCCAATCAAGTTTACCAATTCTCTCTCCAGCCTAATGTCTAGTCTACTTCTCAAAACACGAATGAGTTTTCAATAGTTTATTTCTATTATCTCTATTTGGTTCTTTTTTAATTAAAAAAAAAAGCTGTATACATTCTATTCCTAATTTTATCTCTTTAAACATACTTCTATTCTCATCTTTTAGACTTTTCTGTTTTGGCCATGTGCACCATTCAGATCGCCCGTCATTAAAAAGAAAAAGTCACCCCATTCAACCACAAGGGGTGCAGTTAGCTGACAACCTGGGATTATTAGTACCTTTATGACCTGCCTGGGCTTTTGAATTGAGACCATGCTCTTCCTTGACAGTCTCCAAGCAATGACTGATTAGAAATAGGGAACTAGTCTCACCGTTTTTGTTCAACACAGGACTCCTCCAAAGTGCAATATCTGCTCTGTAATTCCCCTTTGGGTTAGCAGCAAAGGCTTTGTCAAGTCTGCATCATGTCCAAGGCTCTCACCGCCCAGTCTTGCTTCCTCCCCTCTTATCCTTTATAGGCAACACCCCAACTCCTAACTCCACCCCTGCCTTTATTTTCTGGAGGACACAACACAGCGTGTGAATTATCCAAGTTGTTTCATCTTCTAACTTCCGTCTCCTAGAAGTCTTTCTCTTCTTGTACTTTGTACTGTTTTTCTAGTGGGAGTTGATTCTAAAGAAATCCTATGTGCCCTGCATTGCAGAGGAGTACTTTGGGTAGTTTCACAAGAAACTTCATTCGCTTGACCTGCCCCATGACAAATTTTCTTTCAATTTCTTGGTTTTCCCCTACCACTGACACCACCACCATTGTATTGTTAATACAAACTTAACCCTCACACCCACACTATAGCAAGCTGTGATTACAATTATTCCCAGGTGACTCTTTTCTGCCTACAATTTTTTAATCTCAGCTATGTATTTAAAAACACATGTATTATATTTTATCAACCATTTCTATTTATTTACAGTAGGAGGTGAAAGGGACTTCTTCACTGGAGTACCCATACTTACTGAAATCAAACCCCAAACACACAGTGAGTAGATGTAGTCAGTTAATTGCATGTAACTGGTTTCTCTGGTCATCCTATCTATTTTTTTAACTTTTAATTTTGAAATAATTATAGAGTCTCAGGAGGTTGTAGAGAAGTCTTGCATGCTCTTCAGAGTTTCCCGCAATCAGGAATCTGCATTTTAACCAAATAATCAGATAGATGTAGACGCTGTCAGTTCCACAAGTGTATCCCTTGGACCTTTCCTATCAACTGCTAGCATCTGCCCGTAACCAGTGATGCTCAGAGTTGGTATATAAAACACCTCGTGGAACTTCCCTGGTGGTTCAGTGGTTAAGACTCTGCACTCCGAATGCAGGGGTCCTGGGTTCCATCTCTCATCAGGAAACTAGATCCCACATGCCAACTAAAGATCCCACATGCTGCTACTAAGACCTGGCACAGTCAAACAAATAAACATATTTTTAAAAAACCCAACTGCCTCCCCTCACATGGGTTATTTCTGAAGAACATGTCTTTTACCATTTCCTAGTTTCCCTGCTAGATGAGGCGTTGATTACCAACTCTGGTAACTGGTTGTCTTCCTTTCCTTCACCACCTCCCACTTCTCTCCCAATGCAACCGACACTTCCCAAATAAGTGAACTGAACTCAAATCCTTGTCAAATCTGGACAGTCTGTATCAGAAGTGGTATTAGGAATCAGATCCTTAGGATGAAATTCTAGAGTTGGGTCACCTGCCAGTCAGGGGCGACAGGACCCCATTGTTGGAAGTCCTTGACGTGGCTTGAAGTTGGTCACCTTCACTATAACAGGTGACCAACTCCTACTATAAGGACTCTCATCTGTGGTGACTGGGGGGCTCGGATACAAGTGTAAGGGGGTATGATGGTTTCTATAGCCTCTCTAACATTTGAGAGATATGGAGGCAATGGTAATTAAAAGAGCTTGTGGAATTTGTTGGTTGTTGTTAAGTACCATTGATGTGATGAAAGAAGAAAATGATAGGCTGCAACTAACTAGCCAACTAACAATCTAGGCCATAGCACAAGAACCAGAAGACTTCTATGACAGCATTTAATGATCTCCTAATCTCCTTTGCTGGAGGGAAAGCCAGAACCAGGACCCAATGATTAGAGTGGCAGAAGTGTCCCACTTCCCTTTGTTGGAGGGTAAGAGGCTCCCCTTCTTGCCTAGAGACCAGGGAGAGGCCTCACCTAAGGCAGGTATGTTGCAAGAAGGATATTTGCCCTCTCGGAGGCCTGCTACTACTTCCTCTTGTCACTCTGGGCTAATCACTAAGCTCAAGTCCTAGCATAGCCCCACTGAGGACGTACTACCTCTGCTTGGAGACTTTTACCAAAAACAAACAAAAAATGCTAATAAGTAATTGGCGTTGTTATCTGACTAATAAGTAGCAACAGCAATCTGGGAATGGATTTTGAGGGTGTTGAGTCAGGAGCAGAATGGAACGTGGAGTTGGATTACAGAAGTTTGCTGAGATGGAAGTACTTTCCTGGGTCTCTGGATCTGTCGTCCTGGCAAAGGCCCCTGGAGCTGGGATGGCTCCTTGAAACCTGAAAAAATTAATGATCTGGGTTCAATCAGGAGACAGAAACCTCAACTCTGTTTTAATAAAATCTAGTATGGACAGAGGAACCTGGCAGGCCACAGCCCATAGGGTCACAAACAGTCAGACACAACTGAAGTGACTTAGCACATTGGATACACATAAAGTATTAAGTAGGTATAATGACATTAACTAGATAACTGGAAAGGTAAAAAGAGCAATTGCCAAGTTATCACAAAGACAGCAATCACAAGAAAAGATGCCATGTCCAAGGCTCATGAAATAAGGTAAAAGGGTGGAATTACAAAAATGGAAAAGCTTGGAGGAGGGATTCCAAGAAACTAAAACTCAGACCTCCAAGGAGAGGAACCAAAGTGTTGGAAACTGTTGCTACAGAGTGCTGGAAAAACTGCAAACTAGATTCAGCGACCGCAGAGGCACTGCTGTGCTAGAAGGAAGAAGTGAGTCCCTCCTTCATGCTTTAGCCTTGTCAACACCCTGCTGCACTCCTTATTGGCAGGCATAATGGGGAGCAACTGGAGATGCTGACATGATTTTCTGAATCCTGTCTCCAGTACTAAACAACAGGGTATAGCATTGATGGCGTAGTGGTAAAGAATCTGCCTGCTAATTCAGGAGACGCAGGAGATGCAGGTTCAATCCCTGGGTCAGGAAGATCCCCTGGAGGAGGAAATGGCAACCCGCTCCAGTATTCTTGCCTGGAAAACTTCATGGATGGAGAAGCCTGGCGGGTTGCAGTCCATGGCAGGGTGCAAAGAGTCAGAGATGACTGAGCAATTACGCAAGCAAGCACGTACATGTAGCATTTAGGCACCAGTTTAACAACTGACAGAAAGAATAGCTACAATCAGCGATAAAGCAACACATGAACTGCCAGAACTGGAGGAAGCAGTCAAAAGGGAGAGAGAAGTGGGCTCCCGAGAAGAAAAACATTACCTAAAACAAGAGGACCCTCTAGCTGAGATGTTCTCAGTAAGCTGCTTTCACTGATACTCACTGGAAATGAGCTTATGAAGGGGACACTGGCCCATGGAGCAGCTCAGTGGTGGCTGTCCTTTCTAAGCTGAGGACTGTAGGGGAGGATGCTGTGTGCCCGGACTCTGTAGTGTTTATATTAATGGGGTGACAGTGGGATTCCTGAACAGCAGAGGCCAGGTGGCAGCACTTAAGCATCAGAGGTCAAAGTGGATGGAAGGTCTACCAAGGGGCCCTGACCCACAGGGATCTGAGGGATCGCTGATAGACCTTGAAGTTCTAAACTTGGTTCAAAAGGAGAGGTGGCCTGTGCATAAAGGCCACTCCTGGGCAGTGGTGATGGCTTGGTTGGTTAATCAGGAACCTGCAAAGAGCAAGACTGAAAACTTGGGAGTTACGGAAATCTGGAGAAGAAGCTTGTGGATTAACCTCGGAGAGAAGTTACAGAATGTATGGATCTCAGGCTCCTTTCAGTGTCTACCGGACAGTGCCCATTGTAGAGGAGGCATGGAATAGGCAGGTAGAGAGCACAGCCCACCCCATAGAAATGAGCCATCCTCTAACCTCAGAGCATGCACAATCGGCCAGGGAACCAAGCAGCCATGGCAGCAAGGATGGAAGCCGTGCATGGCCCAACGGCATGCGCTCCCTCTCACCAAAGCCAGTCTAGGTACTACTACGTCTCAGCGCTCAGTCTGTCAGAGCGAAGACTGATTTACTTGATAGGGTACCACCCCTGAAGGAGGGCACAGGGTGACAGGCTGATTACAAAGAACCCAACCATCCCAGAGGGGCCGTGACTCATCCACGGCTTCTTGGGATCGATGCAGGTTTGTCTTCTCAGTTCATAATCTCTTGGTTAGCATTACTATCTGAAGGCTCCCGGAGTGTCTAATTTATCATGATGGGATCCCCAAAAGCATGACCATGGAGGAAGTGGGCATGACGATAGTGACCACTGGTCTTACTCTATACCATATCAACCAGAAGCTGCCATCTTGAGGAAATATTGGGATAATCACTTGAAAGTATAACTAAGGCATCAGCTAGAAGATAGGGTCAAGATGCTGTCCTTAAGATAGATACCTTCAGCCAGTAACCATCACATAAACACATGCTATATTCCTGATCAGTAGACTATACAGCTCTGGGAACCATGGATGTGGCCCTTCTCACCTTTATCCCTGGTGTCCCATTTGGTAAATTTATGCTTCTTATCCCCAAACCTTTAGGCTCTGCTAGGGAGAGGGCAATGGCACCCCACTCCAGTACTCTTGCCTGGAAAATCCCATGGACAGAGGAGCCTGGTGGGCTGCAGTCCATGGGGTTGCACAGGGTCGGACACGACTGAGTGACTTCACTTTCACTTTTCACTTTCATGCATTGGAGAAGGAAATGGCAACCCACTCCAGTGTTCTTACTTGGAGAACCCCAGGGACGGGGGAGCCTGGTGGGCTGCCGTCTATGGGGTGGCACAGAGTTGGACACGACTGAAGCGACTTAGCAGCAGCAGCAGCAGCAGCAGAATAGAGATCCTATTTCCTAGAGGGTAAAAGAACACTCCTACCAGAAGCTACCATAATGGTTTTTACTAAATCTAAAATTATGGATGCCTCCTGGCAACTTTGAGCTTCTCATGTAGGAGAAGTGCAGGCAAAGAAGAGTTACTAAAGTGGCAGGAGTAAGGGACCCCAGCTGATTCAGCTGAGAGGCATCTAGAATGGGTGGTGGAGGGACTTCCCTGGAGGTCCAGTGGTTAAGAATCCTTCTTGCAATGCAGGGGATGCAGGTTCAATCCCTGGTGGAGGAACTAAGATCCCACCAGCTATAAGATCCCACATGCCGTGGAGCAACTGAGCCCGGGTGCCACAACGAGAGAGTCTGTATGCCACAGGGAAGGTCCTGTGTACTGTAGCTAAGACCTGACACAGCCAAATACCGTTTTTTTTTTTTTTAAAGGGTGGTAGAGAAGGAAGCTGACGAGCATCACTGCATCTCAGGACCAACGACAGCAGTGGCGTTTTGTCTTGTTCCACTAATCCTCGTGTTGTCTTCTTTTAAAAAAAAAAAAAAAAAAGACTGGTTACCACCTTGAAGAAGCAGGGGCAGGACATGAAACTTGAAGTGGGAGGCTAGTTGATCTGAGGGTGTGTAAGGAGGACCATCACAGATACTATTGTTGCCCTGTCCTTATCCTTCAGCCCCCTCAGTGGGCCAGCATATGTACCGTGGCTGAGGGATCTTCTCTTCAGAACTGCAGGAAGCTGACAACATACCTCACAGGTCACAAGTACTGGGGAGCAACCTCAACACTCAGAGATGGTGTATAAATGCCCAGCTTCCTCGTCCTTGGGGTGGGATCACTGTGAGGCATGTTTTTTCCCACTTCCTAGAGGCTTCTCTGCCGGAGAAATTGTCACTTGCCCTCTGTGCTAGCTGGCTTAATAGTACAGCCATAGGGGCTGCCTCCTGTTCTTTGTGTCACTTTCCCACTTCTCCGTAGTGTTACTTTAAAACACCTCCCAAATCAACTATTTTCTCAAGGTCATCTCCTGGAAGGCCCTATGTTAAAGATACATGTGGCTCAAAAAGAAATGATTTAGAGAGTGAACTCATTTCTATTTTTTAAAAATCTCTCTCTTAAGAATTAATTAAAAAAAACTCCCTCTCCCCCTCCCTCTTCCCTTCTTCCTTGTGTGTGCATGCATGCGTGTATATGTGTGTGTGTGCACGTGTGATAAACGCCTATGAGGATATAAGCCAAGTATTAACAATAGGTCTTTCTGGGTGGTGTAATCATGAATATTTCAAAGTTTCTCTTAATTTGTCTCTGTGTTTTGTTTCTCTGCAGCAGCAGCTATGTATTAGCAGCTATCTTTAATTGGCAATTAGGAGGTTATTAGTGAGTTTGGTGAAATGGTGGGGAGCAGGGCCAGGCTGCCGTGGCTGATGAATGGCAGGAGAGGGTGGGCAGACAATTCTTCCAAGAGGCTGGGCTAGAGAAAGGCAAGAAGAAATGAGGTGGTGGTTCAAGACGGGGGAAGTGGAGAGAGGGCTGTTTTAAGAGAAACTCGACCCTGTTTATTGGCTGAGGGTAAGTAGTCAATGCCAAGGCAAGAAATGAAAATACAGGCTGGAGAGGGAGAGAACTGAAGGAGTCAGATCCCAGAGGAGGCCTGAGAGGATCCAACCCAGGCCTACGTGGAAGAACTAAGGGAACTTCATGCTCAGACTAGAGGAAAGGAGCTGAGGATGAATCAAGTTATAAATGCACTGACTTCATTCCATTTGTTTATTTTACACTCAGCTTCACTGCACAAAGGATGGATATAGGCTGAAGGGGAGTGGATGCTAAGAAGGCCCCCTGGAGGGACTTTTTTCCTAGTATGGGATGCTAGGTCCCCCACTGAGAAAGAAGCAGGGGCCTGTCTATGGGACTTGAGCAAACACGCCAAGGGTTGGTGTGGTGGAGAAGGGAAGAGAAAGGGAGGCTAGCTGGATAGCTTATAAAGACCATCGGATAGAGCTATGGGCCCAGATGTGACCCAGCTCCAAGATGCACAACTGTGGAATCTTCTCTCCAATATCTGGGGGTGGAGAAGTCTGTGCCTTTTACTTGCTCTGGTTTGAGGCAAGTCATGTCTCCCCTTTGAGCTGCAGTTTTCTCATCTGCAAAGGGGGAGAAAAAGGATAAGTCTGGAGGGCTGTTGCAAGGCTTAAATAAAAGTCATGGACACCAAGCAGCTAGTGCAGGGCCTGACACACAGAAGTGGCTCAATCCATGTTCATTCTCTTGCTGCTCCCCCTTCACAGACCTGAGCCAATGTTGCTTGGTGTGCTACACGCTCTCTGTGCCCCGGAGCTCAGTCGTGTCTGACCCCGTGGACTACAGCCCACCAGGCTCCTCTGTCCCTGGGACTTTTCCAGCAAGAATACTGGAGTGGGTTGCCATTTCCTCCTCCAGGAGATCTTCTCAACCCAGGGATCCAGCCTTCATCTCCCGCTTTGCAGGCGGATTCTTTACCACTGAGCCACTGGCAAAGTCCTCAAGCCAATGTTACCTGGAGGGAAAGGGGCACGACGTTTGGTACCTCCTACTGATGTGTGCTGTGATTCATGGGGTCACAAAGAGTCGGACACGACTGAGCGACTGAACTGAACTGATGACTGCTGTTAGACACAACTTTAAGTACAAGTGACTTTTGACATTCACATAGTTATGTTCCACTAAGTCGCTGCAGAGACTGAAATAGGGAATATTAAACCATTGCCTCTTGAGGAAATACAGAGGCAGGTTCCTGGGAGCCTCTGGCTGCATTTTTGTCAACCAATCAATACATAACCTTGTTTTAAGTGTGTTTCTGTTTAAAAACACCTTATGTAATATATACTGTTGATTCACTAATGTGAACTCATGGCCAATAGCACTATAACTTAAACCTGAATGAAGCTTATCAAACACACTCCCCCAACTGCCTCCAGTCCCAAGGCCCATCACAGCCTTGGTGCACTTGGGAACGCAAGACAGCAATTTAGTGCCATGCTTCGGAGTTATTTTAAAACAGCACAATCACCAACAAAAAGCCCCCAAAGTGAGGAGAAAAAGTGGCCCTGAAAAGATCATGAAAAGTTGATCGTATGAGAGCTGAAACAAGGAGACTGGTTTCACATCTGTTGTGTATCAGACAATCTAAATATTTGCTACCCTGGGCCTCTGTATGTCCACAAATGACAATGAAAACACCTCAAGTGTTGATTGGGGGGCGGGGGTTACAAGTAAATTTGAGGGGTAGGCGAATTTGCAAATACAGAAGCCATGAAGATGAGAATCAACTGTGTCTTTTCTTTCTGAAGTGTAGTTGATTTATGATGTTGTGCTGATCTCTATTGTAAATCTTTTTTCTGATTATAAAACTAAACAATAAGCAAATAGAGCTATACAGTGTCATAATTAAAGTCCCCCCCACCCTAGCCTACATGTAAACACAGTTAGGATTGCTATAGTGGTCTACAGATTTTTGCTATACAAATAATGCCTGTGAGCATGCATAGGACTGCGTGTGCCCATGTCCATGTATCTGTGTTTATGGGGTCTCCTTCTTCCTTTTTTCTTTGATCACTCAATAACATCTCTTGGACAGCGTAAAAAAATTTTTAACTCCTGATATTATTCTTTAGAGTATGAATAGAAGTGGGTGGCATACCCTGCAGTCAGGATCACAAAGTCCTGGTTGACCTCTCAGCCACATCAGGTTGGAGAAACACATCCAGAAAGAGCAATGACTTGCCAAAGAAATATAACTAACAGTCTGCAGGAGGGTGGTGCCCAGTATCTTAGTGGAAATGGTAAATTCAGAACAACAACTCGAAGGGCAAAAAGATTGAAAGCTGGAAAGAACTGTGATGGGTCTAAGAGACTGCAACTTTCAGCCAGAGAAAACCATGTTCTATACTCTTTAGAAGAGATTGGTGCTAGGTTAAGAGGAACTTAGCTATTGAAAAGATTTTGACAGTAGCATAAAATAGTACAAAAGCCTCTTCTAAAAACAGCTATAGAGTAGCATGGGGTAGACTAAGCTGCTACAACAGAATCCCAAATACAAAGTCTTCTAGAAAGAGGAAGTTTATTTCTCACTCTCTAGTCCACATTGGTGGGTGATCCACTCCATGAAGTCATTCAGGAACCCAGGTTCCTTCCTCATCTTTGCTCTGTCAGCCTCACTGAAGCATTACTGAAGCTGGGTTCCTTCTGTGTTTCAACATGAAAAGTCAAAGTGTTAGTTGCTCAGTCATGTCTGACTCTTTGCAACCCCATGGAGCCCACCAGTCTCCTCTGTCCATGGGGTTCTCCAGACAAGAATACTGGAGTGCGTTGCCATTTCCTTCTCTGGGGGATCTTCCCGACCCAGGGATCGAACCCAGGTCTCCTGCATTGCAGGCAGATTCTTTACCATCTGAGACACCATGAGGGAAGAGGAAATGGAACACAGAAGAGCACGTGCCTTAGGACTATTTCTATTACATTTTATTACAAAGGATTTAGTCACAAAACCACACTCAGCTGCAAGAGCAGCTGGAAAATGTGGTACCTAGCAGACTCATCCTTTCTCCAGCTACTATATTGCTATAGAAGAGGAGGATGGATTACATGTTGAATAAATGAAGCCCACTGCTTCATCCATCATCAAGCCTTTTTTCATTTCAAATGCTTCAATAATTTAGACACTGCCCTCTTTGTAAAAAAAATGAAGGTGCATATCAGTGTATCATTTGGGATTCTTTTGTTTGGCAAGAGAAAGCACAGTGCTATTAAACCTGCTTAAGCACTAAGACAGACCATCTCATATATCCAAAGGTCTAGACTCTCCATCAGTGCACCAGCTCCTCTTCCCCAGGATTCTCCCCGCCTCTGTCATGTATTGGCTGCATCCTCAGACTGGGAGCAATTCCAAGTATCACCCCCAAACACATACAAGTATAACCAGCAAAAAGGGCAGACTGGTTTTGATAGGGAAGAGACCCTTTGCAGAAGCTGTCTCCTTGCCACAAGATTCCCCTCTGGTATTTAAGGCCAGACCTGCATCATATGTCCAAATCTAAGCCATCACTGGCGAGAGGAATGTAACCATCATGATGGATTTGGACTGAACAGAACTTATTCCTAGAGCTGGACTGGGGTCAGCCGACCCTTAGTCACATGGGGAAGGGGGGGCCACTTGAACAAAATCAGGGCTCTGACTGCAAGGAAAAATCCATGAATAGTTGTTACACAGGCTACCAACTTATTTCTGGCAATGATGGAGACAAGAAACCAGGTAACGATGTGATGGAGGACACATACATAGTAGAGGGGTAAACATCAAACTTTTTCTTAAATTGTGCTTCGATAAAAGTTTAACTCCAGTGAAGATGTTGCTGGAGGAGCCAGAAACTGGGGGAAGCCACCTTCATGCCTCCTTCTTTCTCACTCCATAGTCAATCCATTACAAAACTTTAGAGTGTCTATACCTTCAGTATCCTGTCTTTCTCTCCTTACCCACTGTCATGGCGCCAGCTTAGGTCTCATCACCTGCAGGCACTATGACAACATTAATCTACTGCTGCCCGGTCTCTCTTCTTGAAATCCACATCTTTGCTACTGTTACTGAGCTACACACCTTCACTGTCCACAGAGCACTGCACATATGCGGACAAATCAGAAAGTCTGCTTTCATCTTGCCAATGGCTAATAAGCATCACCTTGACTTCCTGAAACCCACATCAGACCAGGTCAGTCCCCTGCTTGAAAGCTCAATGCTTTCAGGAAATCTTTCAGCAAGACCCTCAATGCCCTCCACCCCACTCTAGCCCCTTTTCCACCCCAACCCCAATAGTAGAGAACCACTCACACCTCCCCAAAATTCTCCTCCCCTTTCACACCTCCGTGCTCCTGCACATGCTGCCCCCTCTGCCTAGAAATCCCTTATCCCCTCTCCATCTGGCATGCAGACCAGGTCTCCTATTACTCTTTCTCCCTCTCCATAATACAGCACTCATACTATAGCACTCCAGAAATGCTTGCTAAGTGGAGACAACTCCTCAGGTCAGATATTAGGGCCAGGACTTTCCAACTTCCGCCATTAGCACTGCTTAAGAAAGTGAAGAGGAAATGGGACCCCAGGGCTTGGAAGTGTGAGGATCTTGAACTTGCTGTAAGCAAGCAGGGTATTTCTCGAGTTTTATCTTTACATTTTATGCAAAAGTTGTATTCTACGCAGATTAAACAACATACTTGTATTTGTTTTAATATAAAATATTATTTTTCACCAATCTCCACATTGATGATCCAAAAAGATCCTGTACTCCTTATCCTCTCAAATTAGCGGGCCCACTTCTCCCGCCTCTCCCCCCGCCCCACCTCCGCAGCAGGGACGCCAAGCGAGACCTGGATGTGGTTCCAAGTGCAGACCCTGAAGGAACAGCTGGCTTTCGCACCCCTGGGAGCTGGAGAATGGTGGGGGCGGGGAGGGGTTTCGCAGGCTGGAGTCCCGGCCCTGCCCCTTCTCTCCCCCGCCCGCCGCGAGGGCGGAGTCACTGGGTCCCCGCCCGCGGGGGCGGGGAGGGAGCCGAGGCCGCCGGCAGCTTTGGCTCGGCTGGTTCCGGGTTGAGAGGCTGCGCTGGGACCGAAGCAGTGGCCTCTGAGCCAGCGAGGGTAAGAGGCCGCGCGGGGACGGGTCTTGGGGCCGGGATCGAGCAGCTGAGCTGGCTCACACCCCTCCTTTCCTCTGCCAGGCACAGCCGAGGGGTGGCTCTTCCCCCTCCCCGAGAATTCCCCATCCCCAGCTTCTCCCCCTCCCCCCACCGCACCCATCCTGGTATTACAGCCCCCCCAAGGCGTCTGCCCCCCTCCCTGATCCTCTTCTCCCAGCACCCATCCCTCGGGACAGCCCCTTTCCCTAGACCCTTCTTGCTGGGAGCACCCTCCCCCAGATACCCATGGCCCCCTCCCTCCAGCACCCATCGCTCCGGGTCGCCCACTACCTCGAGACCACCTTCCTGGGCTCGCTTCTCGGATAGTCTCTATCCCGGACCTCTTACTTGCATTACCCCGCTCTCGGACAACACCTCTTCCTTCTCTTGTAGCTCCTGCTTCTCCGGGCCTGCTCCTGGCACCCATTCCCAGGAGCTGCCCCCAACAGCGCCGCGCTCTCCCCGCCGCCCCCTGCATCTCGGGGGACCCTCTCCACCGCCCCTGGCGCCATGGCATGCAGTCTCAAGGACGAGCTGCTTTGCTCCATCTGTCTGAGCATCTACCAGGACCCGGTGAGCCTGGGCTGCGAGCACTACTTCTGCCGCCGCTGCATCACCGAGCACTGGGTGAGGCAGGAGGCGCAGGGCGCCCGCGACTGCCCCGAGTGCCGACGCACGTTTGCGGAGCCCGCGCTCGCGCCCAGCCTCAAGCTGGCCAACATCGTGGAGCGCTACAGCGCCTTCCCCCTGGACGCCATCCTCAACGCGCGCCGGGCCGCGCGACCCTGCCAGGCACACGACAAGGTCAAGCTCTTCTGCCTCACGGACCGCGCACTGCTCTGCTTCTTTTGCGATGAACCCGCGCTACACGAGCAGCACCAGGTCACCGGCATCGACGATGCCTTCGAGGAGTTGCAGGTGAGCTGCTCGCTCGGCCTGGGGCGGGGGCGGGGCGGGGCCGGGGGCGGGGTCAGGGCTGGACCGCGCGGGCAGAGCCCAGTCAGAATTGCCATAGGGCGGGGCCAACGGCAGGGTCAGGGCCCTATCAGAATTAGGACGGGGCGGGGCCGCGGCGAGGAGGCGGTGTTGAGGGTGGGGCTTTGAGCTGGGTTCGCCAGGCTGGGTCTCAGAACTGAAGCGGGGGGTGGGTCCATGGCTGGGGAGAGAGCCCCACTGGAGTTAAAGGCAGGGACAAATAGGATCAGAGCTGTACTGGCTGGGGCAAGGTTAGCGACGCGGCCGAATCAGAGCTGGGCAAGAGCAGGGCCACTGTGGGAGGTCCTAGAGTGGGACCTGGAGACAGGGCCCGCGTAAGAACGGCTCAGGATTGAGCTGGGGACAAAGACACAGGTGGGGCATGCGAACAAAGTCAGGACTGGGCAGGGGTTGGGGCCGCCGTCTGAGGATGAGTCTGGACTAGACATTGTAGCTGAGCTGCAGGCTTTGGGGCATGATGTCCTTGGGGTTTCGATCAGGTATGCATCAGGACCTGGGGATCAGTACCTGGGCTAGATCACTCTGCGCAGGTCAGGGTTAAATCTAAGAGAGGGTCTAAATGAGGGTCAGCAAACTGCTGAGAGTGAGTTTGGATGCCAGGGGCTAGGGCAAGGTGTGTGAGGGTCTAAGGCTGGGATCAAGTTCAGATACTGTAAAAATCATTCTGATTTGAAATCAGAGTAGAGGCTAATTGAGAGTGAGGATAGGACTTATAGACTCAAGATTTGGGTAATAAGACCCTGAGGTGAGGTGATTCAAGAAAAGAGAGAGAGTGGACCTCTAGGAGTTTCCAGGGACTTTTAGTGACCTCTTTAGCTCTGTCGCCCACATCAGGACCTTGAGGACTATGTGAAACAGTACATGCAGAGTAGCCTGATCATAGTCACCCTAGGACTGTAATTGATCTCCCTGCAGCCTTCCCATCCTCACTGACCAACTCCTGTTCAACTCTCAAAGCCCTGCTCAAATGCCCTCTCTATGTAAGCCTTCTCTAAACTCCAGTCTTTGGAGTGGAGCACTGTAGTCTTTGTTAATAAGTATAATATTTTTAAAAAATAGTGTTCCAGGAACTTTTTTGATGATCCAGTGGCTAAGACTCCACACTTCCAAGGCAGGGGGCTGGGGTTAATCCCTGGTCAGGGAACTAGAGGCCACATGCCGCAACCAAGAGTTTGCATTGCTGCAACTAAAGATCCCACATCCCATAACTAAGACCCGGCATAGCCAAATAAATAAATAAATAATAGATATTAAAACAGTGTTCCAAGATTAGCTATAATTAGAAAACAAAGTACATTCTCTATACCCTCCTTGGAGAATTCTCAGTGTACATTTGCATATTAAAGGCTTGGAGAAATCTTGTAGCAAAGAAACCCATCTTGCTGTGTTTAATAAAATGATTCCCAAGTTTTGTGGGCCTGGAATCTCTTTCTCAAGCTAAACCATTTAAATCTAGCAAACCTGTGTCTTTGGCTTCCAGACTAGCCACACAGACTAGCACACAGTCACCAAGAGAAGGGACAGTCTCTTAGTCATCATATCTGTGGACCTAAAGCCTGGCACAAGGCCTGGCCCACAGCGCATATCAGTAAAGGTTGAATGAATGACCAGCCCTGATCTAAGTTGGCCCAGACTGTAGAGCCTTTGGAAGCAGAAGGTTTTTGACTACTTAAGCAGGACCTAAATGACTATTTTCCCTGTTGTAGGGAGTCACCCCCCTTATACATGAGTCTCTGTGAGCCAGCCTGCATCAGCAGATGCCCTGGCCCTAGGAGAAATGACCCTGCGTTCACCTCATCTGCTCCTTGTTCCTTTAATCCCCAAATCACCACTGACTCCCTTTCAGTTTGGCTGTTTGGAGATGGAGAGCAAGGGCTGGGGGTTCTGGGAGCTGGCACAAGGGTGGCATTGGCCCTCTACTCCCAGAGCCCCTTGTGCCAGGCTCTGGTGTCTCCATCTCCCCATCTATGAAGTTACATAAACAGGGAGAAGGAGAGAAGCTTGGACAGGACTGGGTACGCAGGTAGTAAGAGATTGGAGGGACTCTGTCTGAAACCATCTGTCCATCCTCTTCATCATGTAGATGTGGAGACAGGTCCAGAGAGGTGATGTGACATGCCCAAAGTCACACTGCCAGACAGTGAGAGAGCTGGCCTAGAACACTCAGCCTGACCCCAGCCGGACCCCATCCCTGCCGCTCAGCCCCTCTTCTCCCTGTCTGACTTTCTAGCTCGGGAGAACTCTGCCTTCCAACATTTGAATCCCCTGTCTGCAAACCAGCAAATCCAAATTATGGTGGTATGGGGTTTTGTCATCTGTTCCATGACCTGGGGCAGGCAGGAGAAAGTGAACATATATTTTCTCCAAATGTTTATTTATTTATTATAAATCTTTTAAAATATAAATTTATTTATTTTAATTGGAGGCTAATTATAATATTGCATTGGTTTTGCCATACATCAACATGAATCCGCCACGGGTGTACACGTGTTCCCCATCCTGAACCCCCCTCCCCCCTCCCTCCCCATACCATCCCTTTGGGTCATCCCAATGCACCAGCCCCAAGCATCCTGTATCCTGCATCGAACCTGGACTGCCGATTTGTTTCATAAATGAATATTATACATGTTTCAATGCCATTCTCCCAAATTATCCCACCCTCTCCCTCTCCCACAGAGTCCAGATATTTATTGAAACACTGTCATTCTTGGGTGAAAAGGAAAATAAGACTGCTACTCACTCACCCTCTAGTGTAGTGTCCTGGGGTCGGTCACATTTAGGTTCTAAACCTTCCTTCAGCCATGTCTGTCTAATCAGCACATCTCTTTACGGAAGCCTCCAGGCTCTTGCCTGTAAACTGGCATCAGAATGATTCTTTCCTACCAGGATTTTCATGAGGCTGACCTGAAATGAATCTGTTATTGAGATGCCTGGCACAGGTTAGGGGCTGGGTCAGCACGCGCTCCCATCCTTTCTCCTTCTACGTATGAGACCTCAAGTGCCCAGCTGGGCGATTGCCCAGACCTGCCTCTCACCTGAGAAGGAGGCCTTGTTTTGGTACCTCCTTTGGGCTTGGCAAGAAAGTGGCAGAGAAACATCCTCCCCTGTGGAGAAGTAAGCTGCTGGGTGAGGCTCAAGCTACTCCCCACCCCCATGACTCCCGCTCTGTTCATGGGGAAGTGGGGCTCATTAGTTATTTATGCACTGGAAATGAGACTGGGCTTGCCTGTCACACCCCCTCCTCTCCCAGCAGCTGGTGGCTTGTCCCCAGGGCTCCTGAGGCCTGGGCTGGGCCCGTCTCCTGGAGAATAACAGACTCCAAGCCAGCAGGGCCTTGGAGATCATCTGGTACAAACTTCCTTTGACAGATGGGGAAATGGCAGCGCAGGGAGGAGAGGATCCTCCCCTTTCCCAACGCCTTGAAGCCAGAAGAGGCTACTCCTGGCTCAGCGGGAGTCTCCTCACAGCCCCCTCTCCTTCTAACAGTTAGCCTGGAGCTGTTTTCATTTATTGTAAATCCTAGACGCAGCAGAGCAGAGAGGTAAAGGGCTCTGGCTTTGTATTCAAGCAGCTCCAAGTCTGCAATACCATTTCTGGCTGTGTGACCTTAGGGAAGTTCCTTATCATCTCTGAGCCTCAGGAACCTCCTTCACAGCATGGGAATAATGGGGTTGAATTCAATAAGATGACATTGGCCAGAAGTTGGTACTGCACTTGACACATAGGAAGCACTCAATAAATGGCAGTTCTAGTATGTTACATCATACTTGGCACTATTAACATTCAGGGCCAGACAAGTCTATTTAGGCAGTGCTTCCCAGGTGGCACAGTGGTAAAGAATCCACCTGCCGATGTAGGATGATGCAGGAGATGCAAGTTGGATTCCTGGGTCGGGAAGATCCCCTGAAGAAAGAAATGGCAACCCACCCCAGTATTCTTGCTGGGAGATCCCATGGAGGGAGGAGCCTGGCAGACTACAGTCCATGGTATTGCAAAGAGTTGGACACAACTGAGTGAATGAGCACGCACACACACAAGTCTATGTTATGCAAGGCAATCCTGTACACTGTGGGCTGTTAAGTAGCATCCCTGGCCTCCACCCGCTGGATGCTAGTAGCATGGCCCACCCCAAGCTCTGACAGCCAAAAATGCCTTCAGGCTTCATCAAATGTCCCCTAGGGTCAAAATCACAACAGGCTGAGAACCCAGGCCAGGAGAAGTCCTACTCAGCTTTCCAGGCTCAGCTCAAAGAGCCCCTCCTCCGTGAAGCTTTCCCTGACCTGCCAAGTAGAATGGCTTTGTACCCCAGATTCCAATACTGGGGTCAGATCCTGGCATCATCACCGATAAGCTGTGTGTCCTTGATCCGATCACTTCACTTCTCTAAGCCTCCACCTGCTAACATGGGGATAATACAACCATCATGGCAAGGATGTCATAAGAGGGAGGTTGTATCAAAAGTGCCTGATGCTGTGCTTGGCACACAGTTAGCGGTAGCAATTTTTAAATATCTTTATTTTTTCTGAGTATAAAATTAACCTAAGAAACAGAGCTATATAATGTAAAAGTTAAAATCCCCCCATAGTCCCACCCCATGGAAAAATAGGATTTTTTTCTTAAAGATTTGTTTACAGTTCTACAGAAATTTTGTCATGTAAACAGTGTGTGTGTGTGTGTGTGTGCCTTCCCTTTTTTTTCACTGCTGAGCACTGGACCACAGAGCAAAGTAGAGGGAAGGAGCCACCATCTCAGAAGGGTTGGCAGCTTCTCAGTCAATATTACTGAGTCCTAGTCCACTGCCCAAGAATGTGCTAAGCATTTTTCGTGTACTGACTCATTTATTTTTTTCTCATCTAATGTTTTTCATAACACCCTGTTAAGTGGGTACTGTAATTTACTCTTTTTACAGATAGGGAAACCGAGGCTCAGAGGAATTCAGTGACTTGTTTGGTCACCCAGTTGGTAAACAGCAGGGACAGGATTTGAAGCCTGGCTGAGTGGACCATGCATAGCCTCTGAGCTGCCTCTCAGGGCAGGGTGGCTGTCTCCCCCGCACCCTGCCTGTCTTTGTAGTTCAAGTATACTGGGTCAGGCTCCGGACACTGTGTGCCTGTGCCAGCTGATGCTCCAAGGGCAGGTGCTGAATGTCATCTTACTCAGGCACAGCATCCGGCTCTCTGGCCATCTCAGCTTCCTAACCTCCAGGCAAGGGGTTGGATGCAGTCCCAGCCACCCCCTCCAGGTCTCATGTGACCGCTGGAGCCTTTCCCAAGGCCTCCTTCATGCTAAGGGAGACAGCAATGGATCAGCCTTGGATGGGAGCCCTGAGGAGTTGGGCATGGGGCTCCAGAGACCCCTGAAGCAGCCACACGAGGAAAGAACAGAGCCGAGGGACTGGATTCAAATCCTGATGCTCGCTTCTTCCAGCCGAGCAGAAGGTGCTGCCTTCTCTGCACCCTCTCCCAACCTGGGAAGTGGAAATCAAAACAAAACTTAGAGAGGGAGAGTGAGTTGCTGCCTATCCAGAGACAACTGGTGTGAAGGTGCTTTATTTGCCACTGTGGACAGCTGGGCTGTCTGTGTCTGGAGGAAGTGGCCTCTGCTGTTACTTTTTGCAGGAGAGGGCAGGACTTGTGTGCACAAAGCAGGCTCCACAGGGGCAAGGCTGCCAGTGAGTCAGACCCACGGCCGCAGTTAGCATCTCTACTTCCCTCTTCACGGGTGTGTGTGGGCAGCCAGGAAAAGCCCAGTTCATCCAGAGCACCTTGGCTGAGCACAGGTCACGGGGCTGAAACTCAGAATGGAAGCTGGGGACCCCAGGCCGTTTATTTTCTAGAGAGGAAAGGATCGGGTAGAAAGTGACAATAGAAACAATAACAACCCTATAAAACACGAGCCAGAGTGTATTGGACCATTTTTATGTGCCAGGTGCTGTTACCGGCCTTGAATCTTTACAGAAGCCCTTTTCCTTTTCCCCGCTCCCCAAGTGGGACTAGGATCAGCCCCATTTCACAGATGAAGACGATGAGGCTGAGAGGCTCAGTAACTTGCCCAAGATCATGCTGCAAGTAGGAGGCACAGCTGGGTCAGACTCTGGTCTGTCTGACTCAGAATTCTTCCCCCTCACCAACACCACCCTAACTGCCTCAGGGAACATCCAAATGAGACCTCAGAAACCATCCGCTTCCATCCTCTCCCCACTGTGCAAATGGGGAAACTGACGCCCAAGTTTGGTCCAGAGCCCAGCTCCCTGGAATCTCAGTCCAGTGCTGGTTTCACAGCATCGTTTACTTTCTGGACCTTGAATTCTGTTTGAACACAGAGGTGGTTGTCAAGGATGTGGAGATGGTGTCCTTCTTGGTTTCAGAGATTTAGTCAATAATTTACTCAGTTGACACTCCTCCGCTGGCTCACTGAGGGCCAGGAGAGAGCAAGACTAACTTGGCCCTGCTGTGGTTCCTGGGAGACAGGCCCATAAGCTGCCGGATCATGTCCTAGGCTCCTGTGGCCACAACTGAGGGTTGGCCAGGTTCCCCAGCTGACAACTGGGTCTTGAGAGCAGAGAGAGGAGATGCTACAGAGGGAAAAGCAACACCCGTGGTCCCATGTGCAGAGTGCCGGGGGCAGATACCCGTTCTCGTCTCACCCTCACAGCAGCCCTAGGAGACAGGTCTCATTGCCCCATTTTTCATGGGAGGAAACAGGCTCAGAAGTTGTGCCTAAGGCCACACAACCAGTACACGTTGCTGAAGCCAGAACTTGGACTCAGATGATGATCTGAGTCAGCCAGGGACAGGCATGAAGGTGAGCCGGTGGTTCATCATGACTGGAGGGCAAAAGGTGGGAAAGGGGCTTGAATGCACCACTCCTGCCCAAGGAGCATGGACTTGAGCCTGGAGATGCGGGGAAATTAGAAACAGGCTAGAGCAGGCAAGGCTGGCCTGGTCAGCATGCCTTAAGGGGTGGCGTGTGGGTGGGCCTGGTGGGCAGCCTGGAAGAGGGGGCACAATCACTCGGTGCTGCCTTGCCAGAGACTCTGAGGCTCAAAGTGGACAGGGCAGGCTCAGAGGCTGAGAAGATGCCTCAGGGTTCAGGTCTGACAGAAGAAACAGGAACATCAAGGGTCTGCGAGTAGAAGAGAGACCTGGGGGAAGGGAGAGAAGAGGCAAGTTCAGTGTGCCCTGTGAAGATCTGGGACAGCTTTGGGCCAGAGGAGGGAAGAGAAGGCAGTACTGGGTGTGGAGGAGGGGAGGAGTCTTGAGCACCCAGGGGTCTTGAGTACCTATCGTGAGCCACGCCACGCTGGGCCCTTTCAAGAGTCTCATCTCATTTTATCCTCATCACATCCTCCGCCAAGTGGCTCTGGTCCTCATTTTATAGATAAGGCTCTGAGAGGGGAAGATGTGATCTACCAAGGGCATGCAGCCAGGATTTGAAACCAGGTTTTTCTGACACCCAAGTTCGTGCTGTTACCATGGGGCAGAACGGTGACACGGGTGAGAGGGTCCCTGAAGCCGGTGGAGATGGCTTCTGGCAGCAGCTTTATCCTCTGGGCTGGAGGAGGGATGGCCTTGTAAGAAGGGAGGTCTGGCCTTGGGGGCCTGTGAGCCCTGGCTCTCTGTCCTCCCCCTCAGCTGCTGCACCAGGCCTGGCCTCTCTATGCATGTGGGAGCCTCAGAGTCTCTCAACTGACATATTTGCATAATTGTGTGCTTGGGTCTGCACCCGCTCTGACTCTGCCCCCTCTCCAGCGGCTCTGCCCTCAGGAGCGCATCCCCCCACCCCCAAACCCCCCACCCCCATTCCTGTTCTGCCCCAGCATTGATGGGGCCTGCAGAATCCAGCTACCCGCCCTCCTCCCGGCTGACCTCCAAGGCCAACTCCACCCCACCCCCTTCTGCCCTCATCCCAGCCAGCCCCACTGGCCTTTCCAGCTGGAGACTCCACCCAGATACCTGGGCCACCCCCAACTGCCCCTCACTTCCTGCACATACCTGTGCCCCTACCCGACCAGTTCTCTCCATCTGGAATGCTCTGGCCCCACCCTGGAGACTCGAAGGGACTCTGCCCAGCCAGCCATCCATCCATCTTCCCAGATCTTTCCGTCAGAAATAAACTCTAAGAAACTTCCTATTTCATATACAATTATAATTATTGTGATGATAATGACAACTACAAGTGACTGAGCACTTCCTGGGCCTCCAGACAGGTCCTGAATTAAGTCACCTAATCCTCACAACAACCACAGAGCCGGTGCTGTCATTAGCTGTACTTTATAGATTTGGCAACTGAGGTGGGAGGGAGTCACAAACACAGCCGGGCTCCTAGGGGTTCCCTCCACGTTTATCCTGTTCTCCCTTGTAGTCTACCTGTTTCTATTTCCGCCTCTCCTACTCACTACAAACTCTCAAGGGCAAGGGCTGTCTGCAGCCCCCCAGCCCCCTGGAGTGACTGGCCCAAAGCCTGACCGTGGGTGCCCAGGCGTGATTGTTGTATTGCTGACAGAGGGACTGAGTGGTTTCCAGCATGGATTTTGGAGTCACTCAGATCCCCACTCCGGATTCTTACAGGCTCTGTCCCCTTTAGCACACTGCCTGACCTCTCCGAGACTCTGTTCCCCCTCTGAGAGACCGAGGTGACAGAGGCACTAATCTCATGAGGTTGTGCGAACTACGTGACATGCTGCCTGTGAAATTCAAACCTAGGCCACACCACCTCCAGACACGGTTCTGAGCCTCCAGGAGGGTCAGTGTCCTTCCGCACAGTTAGCTCTATCACTGAGGAGTTCATCAACAGCTTCGTTTCCTGTCTGACATCTGCTGGGAGGAGATTTCCCAGTTGGTTCTCTGTCAAACTGTGTGGCCACGGGCCACTCAGTCCCTTTTTCTTGGACCTCAGTTCCCTGTTCTAGAAATCCAGATGGCTGGACTAGATGGTCCCTGGGGCCCCTTCCCATTCTGGCCATCTGAGGAGGAAAGGAGGGGCTTGACACAGCAAACCACAGGGACATGGAGAAGTGACCCGGGAACCTCACGTGGGACATGGTGGCCCCCCTGTCTCCAAAGCACCCAGTGTATGCCAGGCTCTCCCCTGTAAGGCTAAACAATACTTCTTACCATTATCTCATTTCACCCTTCCAATCCTAGGAGATATTGTTATCCCCATTTCTCAGATGAGGGACTGGGGCCTAGAGAGGTTAGGGTACCTGCCCAAGATCACACAGCTAATGGATGACAAAGCCAGTCTCCTAACCCAGGGGGTCAGGTCTGATCCCAGCTCTGGAAGGAGGGAAGGCAGGGTGAGTAACAAAGCCCAGGCTGCTTCCTAGTCCTGCTCTGTGGGTTCTATGTTTTGTTTTTCCTAACTTAGCTGTTCCCTCAGGATCTGTAGCCCACCTGAGGAGAGCTGCCTGCCTGGGGACTCTGCCCACCCTTTCAGAGGTGAGCCCTGACCCAGCCTAGCCTCTCCCCAGGGCAGATTCACGATGTAAACTCTGTGCCTGGCGCTCTCCTAGGTACTGAGGGTGTGAAAATCTCTCAGACACAGTCCCTGGCCTAAGAGCCTATACCTCATGGGGAAGACTGACAGGTAACCTTGCTGTTAAAATGCAGCATGTGCCAGATAGTGTGAGGGAAGGCTCTGCACACAGGGGATTGTCTGACAACAGAATCAAGTTGAGATATGGATTCTCAGTGGAGGTGACATCTGATCTAGGTCTTCCGAGATAAGCACTCACCCCACTCCAGTACTCTTGCCTGGAAAATCCCATGGATGGAGGAGCCTGGTGGGCTGCAGTCCATGGGGTGGCTAAGAGTCGGACACAACTGAAGCGCCTTAGCAGCAGCAGCAGCAACAACTAGAGAAAACCATGTAGCTGAGCCTTCCAGACAGAGGGAACAGCAAGTTGCTTCATGCATCTAGAGCAGCACTGTCCAGTAGAACTTTCTGGAATAATGGAAGTGTCCTGCATCTGCACCATCTGATACCATAGCCACCAGTCAACTGTGGCTGTTCAGCACTTGAAATGTTCACTGTAGTATAGCTGTTGTTTTTCAGTTGCTCAGTTGTGTCCAACTCTTTGCAACCTCATGGATTGCAGCACACTAGGCTTCCCTGTCCAGCACCAACTCCTGGAGCTTGCTCAAACTCATGTCCGTTGAGTTAGTGATGCCATCCAACCATCTCATCTTCTCCTGCCTTCTCCTCCTGCCTTCAATCTTGCCAAACATCAGGGTCTTTTCCAATGAATTGGCGCTTCACATCAGGTGGCCAAAGGATTGGAGCGTCAGCATCAGTCCTTCCAATGAATATTCAAGGTTGATTTCCTTTAGGATTGACTGACTTGATCTCCTTGCTGTCCAAGGGACTCTCAAGAGTGTTCTCCAGCACCACAGTTCAAAAGCATCAATTCTTTGGCATTCAGCCTTATTTATGGTCCAACTCAGTACAGCTTAGGAACTGAATTTCAATTTTATTTTATTTCATTTGAATTTAAATAGCCATATGTGACTAGCAGCTACTGCATTGAAAGTTAGGTCTGGATGAAGAAAAAAGGCTGGAGAAGAACTCTGGGGTCAATACTGAAGGGCGTTAAATGCCTCGCTCAGGTTTGCTGCCCTTTTCCCCAGCGTATGTGTGTGCTCAGTCACTCAGCCATGTCCAGCTCTTCACAACTCCATGGACTACAGCCAGGCTCCTCTGTCCATGGAATTTTGCAGGCAAGAATACTGGAGTGGTTGCCATTTCCTACTCCAGGAGATCTTCCCGACCCAGGGATTGAACCAGTGTCTCCTATAGCTCCTGCATTGGCAGATGGATTCTTCACTACTGAGCCAACTGGGATGCCCTCTTCTCCCCAGACAATGTGGAAATCCTGCAGAGGGACCTGGGGAGGAGATGCAGGAACACATCCATCCTGGAGAACCAACATCCCAGCTGCTCTGTGGGGCAGGGAGGAGCCTGGAGCCACAGTCCAGAAAAGAAGTGATAAAAACTGAGCTGGGCCAGTAGGTATAGAGAGGATAAGACAGATTCCAGGGCAAGCCTGATGACTGATTGGATTGGTGACTGGACTGTGTCAAGGGTGACTCCTAAATTTCTGGCCTGGGTAGCAGCAGGGGTAGGGGGTGTGCCCTGCACAGAGATGGGGAACATGAGAGGAAGGGCAGTTTTGGGGTGCCATATCACTATTCCAGCTTTCACTGTGATGTAAATGTGTCTGTCCCTGTCTCTCCCCCACTCACCCAGCCCATCTACACACCTCCTGAGGCTTCATGGGTTGGGACTCACCCCCATCCTCTCCCTGTCACTGACACAGCAGCATGGGGGGCCCAAGAAGACCTCATTCAGCACATGTTTGCGGATGGACGAATGAGTATTCCATTGCTCCTGGGATCCTGTTGTTCCCTGACCCTGAAAGCAGGGAGGAATTTGGCCATGTCCCTGGGGTGCCCTGAGCAATGTGAAGAACGTGGCCTCCAGGGCAGTTTTCTCAGAGAATCTGAAGAACTGCCTGACTGGTTGGGTCTGGGAGGGCCACCAAGGGAGAGAGTTGTAGCATTTGTTTCATCTCCTCCAACTCTACATCTCAGGCAGACTGTCCCAAGCTGGACAGACCTGAGGCCGTCAGGGAGGAGCTGTATTCTTAGCTGCACATGATCTGTCTATTCCAGTGGCTCAGATGCATGAGAATCTATTAGGAATGACTCCCAACTGTTAGTAATAGAGAGCTGCCCAAAGTAACTGAAATTAGATGAGGATGTATTTCTCTTCCACATAAAACAGGTCTATAGGAAAGGAGCCCAGGCAATGGTCTACCAGGGCCAACTTGCCCCAGTTCCTGAGAACTAAATGTGCAAATCTTGTCTCACCTCTGCGTCTGATGACCTCACTTGGAGAGCTTGAAATTGGCTTTGAGGGAGCCTTTACACCATGGAAATTGGCCAGCACTATAAACTGAGGCTATTTATCTTTTTTCCAGAGGGCAAGCTTCCTAGCACATCCCTGAGTGCAGTGATGGTGTGGCTACCCCATCAGGGACTAAGGCTGCTTCTTCCTTCCGTTTTACTGGTTTCGGCCTGTCATATCCATCTTTCTGGTTGCCTTATGGCCTGAGATGGTACTAGAGTTCCAGTCATTATGTCTGTGCAGCTCTCTACTCCCATAAAACTAGCTATTCCGAGTTTTCTATCTAGCTTGTGTTTTCAAGCTTCCTCTTCATCCTTCACCTGTCATCTGAGGTGTGCCCTCCAAAGAGAAGGCTTCTCTGACACCCTCCTAAATTCATCACCCCTCCTACACGGCTTTATTTTCTCTAGAGCATAGACCATGTGTGCATGCTATGCTGCTTCAGTCATGTCTGACTCTTTGTGACCCTATGGACCATAGCCTGCCAGGCTCCTCTGTCCATGGCATAGACCATAATGGATAACTATCTGAAGGCTTCCCTAGTGGCTCAGTGGTAAAGAATCTGCCTACCAATGCAGGAGATGCAGGTTCGATCCTGGGTCAGGAAGATCCCCTGGAGAAGAAAATGGCAACCCACTCCAGTATTCCTGCCTGGGAAAACCCATGGACAGAGGAGCTTGAAGGGCTACCATCCATGGGGGTCACAAAAGAGTCAGACATGACTTAGTAACTAAACAACAGTGTTATCTGTCTTCCCCGCTAGACTGGAAGATCCCTATCAGTAGGGACTATGTCTGTCTGGTTCTCTGCTGTGTTCCCAATGCCTCACACTGCCTGGTACATCACAATTGCTCAATAAATATTTGTTGCGTGAATAAGGGATAGTAAGCACAGATCATTTTGTTTTCTACATGCTTCCCTTAGCATGTCATTGTGACCATTTTCTCACGTTGCTATCTAGCCTGTAAAATTAGTTGGATTAGATGTTTTCAAGGGCTCTCCCTGCTCTGACGAGACAGGTGAACAGGAGGTGGGGGTGAACAGGTAAGTCAGCTCCCTGGTACCACTCACACCCCAGGCTGACTAGAGAGCCCAAGCCAGAGGCTGTTTCCATGGAGATTCACTCCCAAAGAAAACTTCTTGGAGTTCCATTTCAATGCCAGGCCATTGATGGGTGCAGGGGAGATAGAAAATGGTAGGGTAGGCCTGCCCTGCATGGGGATGGATGAAGGACAGCCAGAACAACCAGCTGTGATACCATGGACCAAATGTCCAGAAGTACTGGGAGCCAAGGCCTCCCAGGTGGTGCTAGTGGTAAGAACCCACCTGCCAATGCAGGTAGACATAAGAGATACAAGTTCAGTTCTTGGGTTGGGAAGATGCCCTGGAGGAGGGCATGGCAACCCACTTCAGTATTCTTGCCTGGAGAATCCCATGGACAGAGGAGCCTGACAGGCTGCAGTCCATAGGGTTGCGCAAGAGTAGGACGTGACTGAAGTGACTTAGCACGCACACACTTACTGGGAACCATCCATCTCTATGCCCCATTTATTTATTTGACAAATAATTATTGAGGCCCTACTGTATGCTGGGCACTGTTCTAAGTGCTGGGGATAGAACAGTGAACATGTCAGTCAAGATTCTTGCCCTCCTAAAACTCACATTGCAGTGGAGGAGAGGAACAGTAAACACACTGTCAGATAAATAAGCAAGATCATGGAGACCATGAAACAGGATGTGATGGAGGGTGGAAGGGATGCCACTGTGCATGGGCTGGTGAGGCAAGACCTCTCAGAGGAGGCAGCATCTGAGTTGTTATGTTAATACTATAGAAGAATGGGTGGGGTGGGGGAGGGGCGGCAGGGGTTGTGGATCTGAGAGTGAAGTGCACCAGGCAAAGGAAACAGCAAGTGCAGTCACAGAGCCGAAACAGCCCAGAGTGAGGAACAGGAAGAAGACCGCTTTGGCTGGCTGGGACTGATGGGGGAAGGATGGTGGAGACAGCGGTGGGACGAACATGAGGTCACTGAGACACTTGCTTCAGGTGCAAAGCTGAAGCAGATGCCCCAAAACTCAGTAATCAAGATGAATAATTCTTAATGAAATTTTTAAAAATCACAATTAATGCCCAAAAAACTGCATGATGAACAAAATATCAGATTTGTAAGTAGAAACAAGATGACTAGCCATGTCTTACTGAGCCATATTGGAACCAGAGGCAAAGGAAAAATTAGTCATAATGATCCTGTCCTTTAAAATTTTGACATGTTGTCTATCATGGATTTTTGTTGTTGTTCATTACTGATGAAAATTCATCACCTGGTGTCATGATCATGGTCTCCAGAACTAGGCTCCCCAAGTTACGATTCTGGCACTACCCTTCCATGCTTAGCTGTAAGTTTGGGGGCCAGTTTCTTGGCCTCTCTGTACTAGTTTCTCCATTGGAAAATGGAGATAATAACAATGCCTACTTCAGGGTTATTGGGAGGATTAGATGACCCCATACAAGCTAAGGTCTGAGGACAGTGCCTAGCCCACTGTGCTAGGGTCGGGAAGTGCTCAGAGGATGTGGGGAGTTTGTCACAGCCCTGAACAGTGGTACAGCCTTGGTTCCTGCCAGAGGAGTCTTGACCAGCACATCAGGGGGTCGGAAAGTATGTGGAGGTGGATTGGAGACTGGGGGACCAGAAGCTCCTAGGACAGCCCGAGTGGAGGCTGTTGCAAAACTCTGGATGAAAGATGGGCACAGACTCTGGAGATACTTGGGAGACAGACTCTACAGGACTTTGTGGTTGCTGAACTGTGACGGGAGGAGGGTGCTGGGGCAGGGGAGGCACGAGGCCAGGACAGCTTCCAGCGCCCGCAGCAGTTAGCCCTGGCCTCTGCATCACCGTCACCAGGAAATACCGGGCTGGCTCTGGCCTGTTCTGCCATTACTGTCTTGTCTGTGTTCCAGAGGGAGCTGAAGGAGCAGCTTCAGGCCCTTCAGGACAGTGAGCGGGAGCACACGGAAGCGCTGCAGCTGCTCAAGCGACAGCTGGCAGAGACCAAGGTGAGCCTGGTCTGGGGGTGGGGGCGGGGCTGCTGGAGATGGGGGCGGAGCTTCGTGGAGGCGGGGCCAGTTGGCAGTTGAAGGGCGGGGAAATCGAGCCTGCTGCGAGGGGCGGGGCTTCGAGGGCCCAAGCTCCAGGTGAGAGGGGTGGGGCATGCGGCCAGGGCGGAGGCTGGGGCTTCTGCGAAGGTAAAGTGGCAGAGACCTTCTCCCAGATGACAGAAAGAAAGAATTTGGGCTGGTGCCCGGGGTTAAAGATAGGATCCTCGCTCCCTGCTTTGGGTGAAATTTGAGGTGGGATCAGGGACCCTCTAGGAAAACCTTGACGTCCTACGGGACTGGAAGAAGGTACTTAGTCTCTTTTTCCTCTCCTGTTATTAAACACACCCATTTTCAGAGTTAGCAATCCCTCCAATCTCTTGGAGAGAATGTTCCCTCCAAGTCCTCCTGATGATTTGTGGCTCAGCCCTGGTATAATCTCTCCGAAACTCGGACCGTGAAGATATAAAGAGTAGGAGCAAACCCTGCAGGCTTTGGATAAGATGGTCTGAACAGAAAAGTCTTTTTCCTTGACCCGAGAGGAAGGCTATGGGGTCTGATCCAGGCACTCCATGCTGTGTGACTCTGGGTAAACTGCATACTTTTCTGCACTCTTAATCTTCCCATCTGTGCAGCAGGGACTCTGCCAGGCTCTGTCCAGCCATGCTGTTCTGGATCCTAGCACGCTTCCAAGGGGCTCCTTCCAAGTCCTCCACAGATATCTCTCTAACTGAGCAAGGCTTGCTTTACTCTCTGCTGTCCTTCTGGGACCACGCACCAGGGACCTAGACCTGGCTGCTAAGCTCTTGGGTGGTTTCATTGTCCTGGTAGCTCAGTGGTAAAGAACCTGCCTGCCAGTGCAGGAGACAAAAGAGACGTGGGTTCAGTCCCTGGGTCGGGAAGATCCCCTGGAGCAGGGCGAGGCAACCCACTCCAGTGTCCTTGCCTGGAGAACCCCAGGGACAGAGGAGTCTGGCAGGCTACAGTCCATGGAGTCGCACAGAGTCGGACACGACTGAAGTGACTTAGCACACACAGCGCAGCACTCCATTTGCAAATGCCGCTGCCAGCAGCAGCTGGAGGCAAGCCTTAGGAATGTTCTGGGCCTCCAGAGGTCACTGGAGAGGCCATTGGAGATTCAGACTTGTGCCCCAGCTTGGCTGCCAACCCACTGTGGGGTCTCAGGGAGGTCATGACAGACATTTCTTCAGAGAACATTCTGGAGTGCCTCCAGGCAGGCCCCTCAGTGGGCAACAGATGAGAAACAGACCCAGAACTCTGGCATCTTTGCTTCTCACAGCCTCAG
Organism: Ovis aries; assembly: GCF_016772045.2. Taxonomy (NCBI): domain Eukaryota; kingdom Metazoa; phylum Chordata; class Mammalia; order Artiodactyla; family Bovidae; genus Ovis; species Ovis aries. The sequence goes on from NC_056055.1 coordinate 234,501,926, forward strand.
TTTCCCACCTGCGTGGGGATCCAGTACCTCTCAGGTGAAGAGAAGCAAATGAAAGCCTCTGTCTGGGTGAAAGGGGAATATTATGGTCTGTTTTTCTCCCCAGCATTCTGTTCTTCTCTCCAACCACCCCCCCCCATTGTTTTTCTCCACTGACCTCTTCTTCCCCTGCCTTCCTGTCCATCTGTCTACCTCTGGGGGGTCCTGTGGGGCCACCTTCCCCTCCAGTTCCCCCAGCCCTGCTTCCTGTCTGGACTGGGGTGTTTATACAAGAAATGCCTATGGATGCTTTGGAGGTCATATTTCACCTGGTGCCTGACTCGGCTCAGCTTTCTTGCGGCGCCTGCCCCTCCAGTGGCCCGGCTTGAGGGCCCGTCTGATCTCCCTCCCCAGGCCCAATGTTTTCCTTGGTCGGCCCTGACCGAGTGACGCATTCTTGGCAGGGTATTTTTCTGAAACAGCCCCAGCTCCTCCAAGCCCCAGTGCGTTCCCAGGGATGTGGTGGGCTGAGGTGGGGGCTGCTTTCCCAGTCGAGGCACTGAAGGGATTGGGGGTGGGGCAGGCCTGGCTCTGTCCTAGAAAAAACTAGAGTAAACGGGGCACACCAGTTTAGCTGAATCTTTCTCTGTGCTGGGAATTGTGTTCCCTACCCATTGTCCTGCTGAACTGCACAGAACGTCACCTCCATGACCGCAGGATTCCCCAGAACCTATACACTGTCTGGCACACAACAAATCAGTTCAGTTCAGTCACTCAGTCGTGTCCAACTCTGCAACTCCATAGACTGTGACACGCCAGGCTTCTCTGTCCATCACCAGCTCCCAGAGCTTGCTCAAACTCATGTCCATTGAGTCAGTGATGCCATCCAACCATCTCATCCTCTGTCATCCCCTTTTCCTGCCTTCAATCTTCTCCTGCCACAATTGTGCCTTCAATTGTGCCTGCTGCAACAATGATAAATAGTTGTGGAACAAATGAGTGAGGAAAAAACACACCTTTTGAAGTAGGAATTGTTGTCTCCATTTTATTAGCACGGAGACTGAGGCATAGAGAGATTGTGGGACATGCCTGAGGCCCCATGGCTAGTAAGTAGCTAATTGAGAGCTTACTGTCTAATTCTGTCAGATCATAGGGCATATTCTAGCCTCACACTGGGTTGTCCTCAGCAAGATCTCTGGCTCTGTGCTCTGCAAGCCCAGAAGGCCTAGAGAACCCATCAGGGACATACTTAGGGCTCCTGGGGTGGCTGTCACTCTGATGTTTCACTTCTGAGTTGCCCTCTCCCAGCTTCTTTCTCTCCTCTTGTGTTGGAGACACTGGGCCCCCACCAAGAAAGATGGTAGAGTCTGCACCCACCTCTGCAGATCAGCCTTGGGCCAGACCCTTCCCTCCTTCACGCAGGGAAGCAGGTTCTGACCATCAACCTTGTGCCAGGCCCTGGGATGGGCACAAGGAGTGCAGGGTTAAGAAAGATGTCATTCCCACCCAGGAAGGGTTCATTCACTAGTTGGGGAGCCACATAAAACATGGGGCAGCATATTAAGAATATTTACAAAATGTTGTGGGAGCATTTAGCTTGTTGAACTGGCTACAAAAGTTAGGGAAGGTATCACAGAGAAGGGAGCTTTTGGTCTGGGTCTCACAGGATGAGTAGGAGTTTGCCAGTTGAATAAAACATTTGCTGGGGGAGGGGTCCACTCTACGTGGGTAGACTTACAGTGCAATGGCACTAGAGTGGTAAGCTGGGATTAGAGTGAGGACTTTGAATTCCAGACTAAGGAATTTAGCGCTATACTAGTCATCAAGGTGCCAAGAGATGTTCCTGAACACAAGACTGACTGTGACCCAGTTTGCACTTTAGAAGGATCACTCCAGCAGCAAGTTTGTTGGCAAAGATTAGGTGTAGTTGACACGTTAAACCAGTGAGTTGGTGGAACCCAGGGCCATATGTAGAGGAGGCAGGTGTAAAGATGAATGTGGAGCTCAGGTGACACATAAGGCCTTCAAGATGGATGGATCTGGAAAGTAGCCTCAAAGCAGCAGGAGTTGAAGACGAGGGAGGGCGTGTCGTGTATGAACAAAAGGAGCCAGGACTGGATGAGTCCTCAGGAACAGGGATGGCAGGGAGGGAGCAGCCACAGAGGTGGGAGGCAAACCAGAATTCTCAGTTGGTAGAGGCTGGCCCTTGGGCCAAATGTTGCTGCAGACTGGCCGAGGAGGAGCCAGAAGGGCTGGCCATGAGATTTAGGGTTCTTTGGCGGCAGCAGCAGACGGTCCAGGGTGGGCAGGCCCCATCTTCCCCACCATGACCTGCTGCTGCAGGAACCTCGCCTTCCCTGGGTGAGGGGGCTCCAAGAGGCCACAGGCAGCCTGGCCCTTCATCCCCAGCCTCACCCTTCACCACCCCCTTTGTCTGCCTGGCGAGCTGGGTGGGCATGCGCAGGGAGGCTGGCCCACTGCCAGCAGCTCTTCCTGCCGGCCCACAGCCACGACCAGGAGGGAACAGGCCCTAATTGAGCCTTTGTGGAGCTTCCCACAGAGCCTTGGGCACTGAACACAGCGGGGTCTCTGACTCTGTGAACTCCCAGTCAGAATCCCACAAAGTCAAATTGCAGAGGCAGGCCCCACACGCTGCTGCCGCTGAGCAGCACTTTTGTACCCTGTGTCATTCCGCCTCTTGCTGTCCCCTCGGCCCATCCCCCCTCCACCCCCAACTGACATCCTGCTCACCCTTCAGGCCCCAGCTCAGCAGCCATCTCTCCACGAAGACTTGACTCTCCACGAACAGTAATGTGCCTGTTCCAGTGTTTAAATAACCAGGCTCTGGGGCTGCACCTCAAACAACGTCATGTACTTTGTGAGCCTCCCCTCACTTATCATACCCCTACAATGTCATTATGTCACCCTCTTCCCAGATAAGAAAACCAAGGTTCAGAGATATCAGGTGACTAAAGTTGCCACAGCGGGAAACCCAGTGCCCTTGGGCACCGAAGCTATGCCTTTTACCACTCAACCCCCTCTTGGGCCTGGCAGTGCCCTTGGGGACAGAGAGAATCAATCAAGTCCATGCTTGTCTTTCTGTGACAGTGGCTTTAACCCCTAACTCTTGTTCCCTGGCAAGAAGGTCTGGGGGAAGTGGGACAGGTTGCATGACCCCCAGACTTGCCCAGAATGTTGCCATTTATAAAGCTCTCTGGCATCTGTGATGTCCTTGGCATCTTTGCTTAGGCTGCATGAGTGATGTTTTCAAAAAAATGAAAATTTCCCTGTCTCGTAGACTGAGCTCAGCACCTGCTCTCTGCCCATCCCCCCATATCCCCAGCCCACTTCCTCATCCCTCCCATTCGCAAGCCAGAAATCCAGACATCATCCTCACATCTGTCTCTCCTTTACCCTTACAGCCAGTCAGTTGGCCACCAGAGCCATGGAGGCCCCCCCTACAGATGTCTTTCAAGCCATGTCCATCTGCTGCTCCTCTAGCTCAAGCCTCATTGTCTCGTCTGGACCACTTCATTTGTTTCCTAACCGAGACTATTTGTTGTCCCTGATTAGGCCAGTTCTCTTCTGCTGCCATGCTTTTTGCCATTTCTTCACTGAACGTACCTTTCCTGCCCTTTCCTCTCTGTGTGCCAAGACCCTCAGTTTCCTCCTCTCACACAGGGATCACCCCATCCATTCTCCCTGACTAACCCCTGATGACCGTGTTCACAGTCTTCCACCAAAAGCCTGCGGACCACCATCGGGGAGGCGTTCGAGCGGCTGCACCGGCTGCTGCGGGAGCGGCAGAAGGCCATGCTGGAGGAGCTAGAGGCAGACACGGCTCGCACGCTAACTGACATCGAGCAGAAAGTCCAGCGCTACAGCCAGCAGCTGCGCAAGGTGCAAGAGGGAGCGCAGATCCTGCAAGAGCGGCTGGCTGAGACTGACCGGCACACCTTCCTGGCCGGCATGGCCTCGCTCTCTGAGCGGTAAGTGCCTGCCTGCCCCAGAGTCTTCTCCACATGGGTCACCCCCTCCCCGGCCCCTGTATGATGGAGGGAATGGAGGCAGATGGGGGTGGTTAGCAGAGAAATCATTCATTAAAATCTCCATCAAACACACAGGACATCTGCTCTGTGCCATAGCCTGGGGTGAAGGCTTTGCGTATGCACGCTATTTTATACATCATATTTATAATCCTATAGGATATTACTTGTTTTGCATGATTTATATTATAAATATACATTTTATACTACTTATTATAATATATATTTTTTATAACCCTACTAACCCCTTGGAGGTCATTACCACTGTCATCCCTATTTCACACATGTAGAAACTGAGGCACAGAGAAACTGGAGCAACTGGCAAAAGCCCTTCATCTAGTACATGGGGGAGCCAGGATTCCAGCCCAGGTCTCTTTGGTTCCATAGCTACCTTTAATAATAATACTTGGGACTTCCCTTGTGGTCCAGTGGTGAAAACTCCTTGCTCTCACTGCAGGAGGCATAGATTCGATCCCTGGCTGGGGAACTAATATCCTGCATGCTGCGTAGTGTGGCCCTCCCAAAATAACAAATAAATAAAACTTTAAAATAATAATAATAATAACACTTAATTATTGGTTTTCCCTGTGGCTCAGCTGGTAAAGAATCCGCCTGAAATGCAGGAGACCTGGGTTCAATCCCTGGGTTGGGAAGATCCCCTATAGAAGGAACAGGCTACCCACTGGAGAATTCCATGGACTATATAGTCTCTGGGTCACAAAGAGCTGGACATGACTGAATGACCTTGACTTTTGCTTTCAATGACCAGTACTGATAGCTGATGTCATGTATTGTGTTGACCATGAGGCACACACCGTGCTAAGCATTTTACATGCATTAAGCCACACAGTGTTCACAAGCCTAGGAGGCAGGTGTTATCATAGTACTCATTTTAAAGATGAAGAAACTGAGGGTGATAGCTCGAGAATTAGGAAGTGGGAGAAGCAAGCACTTGAGTCTGGGTATGGCAGACTTCCCACGCATGGCCTCTCCCTATGCCAGCGACCCTGAAGGTGCTGGGATGGGAACCCAGCCCTCAACATGGTCTGCTCTCTTGCTCTCTTTCCAGGCTCAAAGGGAAAATCCACGAGACCAACCTAACCTATGAAGACTTCCCAACCTCCAAGTACACAGGCCCCCTGCAATACACCATCTGGAAGTCCCTGTTCCAAGACATCCACCCAGGTAAACCCCTTCCTGCCACTCACCAGAGGGCCCAGGAAGAGGCAAAGATCATCACAGGTTGGAGCTAGATGGGCCATTGCCCAGTCCAACCCCCTGCTCTACACACAGCATGGAGGCAGGGAAGAGGGATGGGAAGGGTACCTTAATAAGCACCTACTATGTTCCGAGGCCTGTGCTGGCACCTGCAGTAGCCCAACCCAGGGAATCTTTATAATGAAACAACTCCAGGAGGTTGGTTCTACTAGTGTGCCCATTCTCTAGATGAAGAGACTGAGGCTCTGGGCTGTTCACTCATTCACTCTATGAGTACAGAAGAGATCAAGCACCTACCTCACACCAGGCACTATTCTAGGTACTGAAGATAAAGCAGTGAATGAAACAGGCAAAACTTCCTACCCTTGTGCATCTCAGTTATATCCTAGGGTGTGAGAGAGAAAGAAAACAAAATTATATAAGTAAAATACATAGTTTATTAGATAGTGATAAAAGATAAGGAAGGGGGCTAACAGGTGTTGAAGCAGGATAAAACGTTTAGTAGTGGATTCAGTCAGAAGACCTCCCAGAGAAGGAGGGAGTAAAGACCTGAAGGAAGATGGAGAAGAGCGAGCCATGTGGATATCCTAGGAAGAGTGCTCCTGGCAGTGGGAATAGCAAGTGCAAAGGCTCTGAGGCAGGAGCAGCTGGGCATGTTCAGGGAAGAGTGAGGAGACCAGTGGAGTCTGGAGTGGAATGAGTGAGAGTGGAGGTAGCAGTAGCCAGACCATGAGGGCCTGTGGGCCCAGGTGAAAACCTTCAATTTTGTGCTGAGTGAGATGGGAGCCATTGGAGGGTTTGGGACAGTAACATGAGTTACTAGTAGAGTTTTTAAGTGTTTAAAGTATTCCTCTGGCTGCTGAGTTGAGATTAGACTGCAAGGAGTAAAGGGTAGAGGTCAGGAGCCTACTGCAGTAATCCAGGTGAGAGGTGATGCTGGTCTGAAGCAGGGTGATAACAGTGTACACGGTGAGACGTGATTGGATTTAGGATCCATACTGAACAGAAAGCCAACAGGATTTTCTAATGCATTGGATCTCAGATGTGAGAAAGAGAAGAAAAAAAAAAAAGGAAGACTACAATGATTTTGGCGGGGGTAACCAGGAAGACGGAGTTGTAAGCATGTGGGATTCGTGATGCCAAGTAGATGTCTCAGTGCAGATGTGGAGAAGGCAGTGGAAATGACCCGTATGCAGTTCAGGAGGAGGGTCTGGGCCAGTGGTGTCCACATGTGGACGGAACCGAATGAGCAAGGAGGAGATCACCTAGGAGATGAGTTGAGGGTAGAGAGAAAAGAGAGAGGACCATGCTAACAATTGGAGCCCTGGGCCCTCCTAGAAGTCAAGGACAGGAAGGGGACCCAGTCAAGGAAACTGAGAAGGAACAGCCAGAGAATAGGAGGGAGACCTGGTCCATCCTGGAAGCCAAGTGGAGAAAGTGTTTTGAGGAGGGGAGTGGCTGGTGGTGGCCAGGCTGCAACGCCAAGTGCGGAAGGATCAGCACTGACTGTTCTCTTGGTCTTGATGGCCTTGACGGGAGCCACTCTGGTGGAGCGATGGAGGCAAATCCTGATTGGAGGCCATCCAAGAGAGAATGGGAGAGGAAGTGGAGACAGTGCTTTCAAAGAGTTTTATTTATGGGAAGGAGAGAGAGTGTGGCGGGAGCTGTTTGTTTAAGATAGAAGAAATGATAGCATGTTTGGGGGGAAGGGGGGCTTCCCTGGTGGCTCAGCTGGTAAATAATCCACCTGCAAATCAGCAGACCCTGGTTCGATTCCTAGGTTGGGAAGATCCCCTGGAGAAGGGCATGGCAACCCATTCCAGTATTCTTGCCTGGAGAATCCCCATGGACAGAGGAGCCTGGCAGGCTACAGTCCATGGGGTCGAAAAGAGTTGGACATGACTGAGCAACTCAGCACAGCACATGGGGGAAGTGGGGCACAGAAAAGATGCAATAGGAAAAGGTAGAATTGAGGATGAGTGAGAGAGAGTTGCTGGAGCGCTGTTGGGTGTGGGGTCCACCCCAGCCTCTGCTGGGAGCCCAGAGGAGGTAGAATACACGGGCACCGAAGCAGAGGGGCAGGGGGTGGGAGCTCGGAATTCTGTTCTGATAGCTAGCTTTGCCTTTCCTAGTAAGGTAGGAAGCAAGGTCATCCGCTGGGATGAAAATGGGAGGTTGGCTGAGAGGGGAGAAAGTCTGAAATGGGTTTCTAGTAGAGTCAGTAGACCCTGGGACTCTGAGATCAACACCTTCCCAACATCACACAACCCACCAGGGCATCAGAGTCTAACCTACTGCTAGCAGGGGACCTTCTGTGTTGAGTCAGGTGCAATGTCCAATAGAGAGGAGATGAGGATGTAGAGGGGACTAGTCCCTAAGAGATAGACACTATTATTATTTTTTAGATGAGGAAACTAAGGCACAGAATTGTTAGGAACTGATCATGGTAATAACCTGGTCAATGGTAAAACCAGGATTTGAACCTGATCTATCAGACCCAAAGGGTGTGCCCTTCCCTACTAAGCCTACCAGGCATTCTCTGGCCTCATACCACCAACCCAGGAAGGCTGCTGGGGAGGCTGAGGCTCAGAGAGGCTCACCAGTTTTCCCAGGTCACACAGCAATCAGAGCTCTTTGCACCTGTCTGGATTCATTCTTTCAATCTACAAACATTGAAAGTCCTTTGAGGCACGTTCAGGAGAGACAGATGGGACAACAGACCCTGAGAGTCCATGGGAAAAGGGCCATGATGAGGGACTTGCACAGAGCCATGGGAGCCCAAGAGGCAACAGGAAGCTCTGGGTGGGTCAGGGCCGGAGCCAGGGGAACACTGAGCAGATGGTGTTTGCACTGAGCACTGAAAACTGAAGGCTTTCCCGCTCGGGGAGGAGGCGGCCTAGAGGTGTCCCCAGACAATCCCTGGCATTGAGAATGATATATGCAAAGAAGCATCCCAGGATGCTCACGATTGGCCTCCAGGTACAGATGGAGAAGGACTGAGGATGATCACTGAGGGTGCGAGTGCTGGGCAGGGATGGGGCTCCCCTCTAGGTGACTGAAGGCCGCCTCTGATGCATCATGACCAATTTCACAAAGATGAAGGAATACCTCCTAGTACCCTTTAGTCTGGATCTGTGCCCTCGTTGACAAAGGGGGCAGTAGTTGGGGGAAGGGCCCATTTTCCAGCCGACTGTGTAGGGCTCTGGACTATCCTCCTGGGGTGGGGGTGGGGGTGGTCTCTGTGTGCTCCCAGCCTTGGACGGACCTTCACAGTGGGACCCAGCAGGGTGAGGGCCACACATGGGTGAAGCGGCATAATTCAAAGAAGCAAGAAGCCCGGCCAAGGGTCCTGACCCAGGGAAGCCCCTCAGGCAGATGGTCTCAGGAGCTGATTTATCTCAGCTACCACCTGCCCCACCCCCATCACAGCTCAGCAAGGCAATCCAGACAGTTAAACCTTATATATCAAGGCACTGTGAGATTTGGGCCCTGCAAATGGCAACCCACTCCAGTGTTATTGCCTGGAGAATCCCAGGGACGGAGAAGCCTGGTGGGCTGCCATCTATGGGGTCGCACAGAGTCGGACATGACTGATGTGACTTAGCAGCAGCAGCCTCTCCTTCTCCCTCTACATCACACCCAGACACACTGAGCCATCTTCAGGGCTTACATGAGCCATATTCCCTCTCCTGCACACTTTTCTCACTTTTGCACAAGCAGTTCCCTAACCCTAAAACCCTTGACACAAACCTCAGTCTTTGAGAACTAACTCCTACTCTCTTTCACATCGTAGTTTATAAAAACCTCCTCTGAAATGCCTTCCTGGATTTCTCCAAGTAGCCCTGGGCTTTCCTGGTCTTGCTCTCTTGTTAATGTCTGCATGGCTGTCTTTCTCACTAAACTGTGAGCTCTGAGAGGTCAGGGGCTGAGTCTGATTCATCACTCTACACCCCCAGCAGCTAGCGCAGTAAATGTTTGTGGATGATTGAATAAAAAAATGAATGAGTCCTGGTCTCAGTTCTGTTACTGTAATAGCCTGGTATTAAGTAGGTGCTCAGTGATTATTTGTTAAATGAAGGAACTTGCTGCACATCCTTGGACAAGCCCCTTCCTCCCTCCAAGCCTCTGTTTCCTCCTCTATTATAGGGATACTGGTGTTCCCTTCTTGACTCCCCCACAAGAGAGCAAACGGATGTGGGAATTTGCTGATTGCCCCAGGGCAGGCTTTCTCAGCCTCAGAACTATTGACATTTGGGGCTGGATAATTCCTTGTCTTGGGAGCTGTCCTCTCCATGGTAGGACGTTTAACAGCATCCCTGGTCTCTACCCAGCTAGATGCTACACACACATACACACCCACATGTGACAACCAAATATATCTCATTCATTGTCCAATGTCCCCTATGAGGCAGATCCACCCCAGTTAAGAATGACTTCCCCTGAGAAAGCAGCCTGTAGAAGAGGGGCTGAGGGAGACCCAGTGTGCGCTCTGAACATCCTGCCAAGGATAGCAGCCCTGGGGCTTCAGAGAACAGTGGCCTGGTTAGCCGGGCCTCTTCCTTTGTCTGTAGGGCCTGTGAAGTCACTCTGGCTCTTCTGCCAAAACCAAGGCCCTTTATGTCTAGATGGGAGGGGCAGGCGCCCCCAGGGACTTAGCCCTGGATTCTAGCAGCTTCCTGCCTATCCGCCTTCCAGTTCAGGCTTCATACTGGGTCACCAGAGAATTTTATCTATCACCTGTTACTCCCCTGCTCTGGAACCTCGACTCTCCACCCCCCACCCACAACCCTGCCCCACCCCTCAGCTGACACTGGAAACCCTCTTGCAACTGCCTGTCCTGACTGCCCCATCTCCTGGGCACCAACTTCCTCCCCACCCAGGACAAGTGGCCATTGTCCAGAGGACACCAGACACTGCTTCCTTTGCTCCTGCCACCTCCCTCTCTGGGCTGCTCTCTCCTCCCCCTGCTTATCTGAATCCAATCATTTTGGGTTCCAACATATTCACTGTCAAGCTGTGTGACCCAGGGCAGATCTCCACCCTGTCTAAGCTTGTTTCCTCATCTGTGAAACAGATGGTGGAAGGTATGATTTATGGCCAGGGTAGGTAGGAGAATTAAATAAGATTATTTATTTGTGATGATAATCCTGGAACTTAGTAAATGCATGACACCTATTTCTTATGATTATCATGAATCATCAGATGTTTCCTCAGTCTTGCTGAACAGGCTTTCTGGGGCCTAAACGAAGGAACATGAGTGAAAAGACCTTAGCTTGAGTTCCGGTTCCACATCCACCCCAAGTGGCAAATTAAGCAAGCCACTTAATTCAGAGAAATCTCCTTGGAACCTCAGTTTCCTCTTCTGAAAAATGGGTACAGTAATTTGTGCTGCTGGGGCTGCTGTGTTGGTCTCATGAGCTAGAGGATGTGAAAGTGTTTTTTTTTAATGCCCCACTGGGTGCAGCTGAGGGCCTGAGTAGGCAGGAGGAATCAGACTTTTTAAAGGCCTGACCAGAGAAAACAACTGATGGTGTTCCTTGCTCTGTCAGGCCTCAAAGCTGTCCTTGAGAACAAGGAGGCACAAATGACTTGCTGCCCAGTCTTTGGAGCTGCTGGACTTTGGAGTTTCTCTGTTGCTTGGGTTGCTGCAGTATGTGATTGATGGTGGCCAGGAGACAGATCCTGGGCCCCCTGCAGTCCATGCTCCTTCCTGAATGCCTTTTGACCTTGAGGTCTCAGTTCAGTTCAGTCCCTCAGTCTTTGCAACCCCATGGACTGCAGCATGCCAGGCTTCCCTATCCATCACCAACTCCCAGAGCTTGCTCAAACTCTGTCCATCGAGTCAGTGATGCCAACCAACCATCTCGTCCTCTGTCATCCCCTTCTCCTCCTGCCTTCAATCTTTCCCAGCATCAGGGTCTTTTCCAATGAGTCAGTTCTTCGGATCAGGTAGCCAAAGTATTGGAGTTTCAGCTTCAGCATCAGTCCTTCCAATGAATATTCAGGACTGATTTCCTTTAGGATGGACTGGTTGGATCTCCTTGCAGTCCAAGGGACTCTCAAGAGTCTTCTCCAACACCACAGTTCAAAAGCATCAATTCTTTGGCACTCAGCTTTCTTTATAGTCCAACTCTCACATCCATACATGACTACTGGAAAAACCATAGCTTTGACTAGACGGATCTTTGTCAGCAAAGTAATGTCTCTGCTTTTTAATATGCTGTCTAGGCTAGTCATAGCTTTTCTTTCAAGGGGCAAGCATCTTTTAATTTCATGGCTGCAGTCACCATCTGCAGTGATCTTGGAGCCCAAGAAAATGAAGTCTGACACTGTTTCCCCATCTATTTGCCATGAAGTGATGGGAGCAGATGCCATGATCTTCATTTTCTGAATGTTGAGTTTTAAGCCAACTTTTTCACTCTCCTCTTTCACTTTCATCAGAAGGCTCTTTAGTTCTTCTTCGCTTTCTGCCATAAGGGTGGTGTCATCTGCATATCTGAGGTTATTGGTATTTCTCCTGGCAATCTTGATTCCAGCTTGTGCTTCATCCAGCCCAGCGTTTCTCATGATGTACTCTGCATAGAAGTTAAATAAGCAGGGTGACAACATACAGTCTTGACGAACTCCTTACCCAATTAGGAACCCATCTCTGGTTTCTTGTCCAGTTCTAACTGTTGCTTCTTGACCTGCATACAGATTTCTCAGGAGGCAGATAAAGTGGTCTGGTATTCCCGTCTCTTGAAGAATTTTCCATGGTTTGTTGAGATCCACACAGTCAAAGGCTTTGGTATAGTCAATAAAGCAGAAGTAGATGTTCTTCTGGCACTCTTGCTTTTTCGATGATCCAGCGGATGTTGGCAATTTGATCTCTGGTTCCTCTGCCTTTTCTAAATGAAGCTTGAACATCTGGAAGTTCTTGGTTCATGTACTGTTGAAGTCTGGCTTGGATAATTTTGAGCATTACTTTGCTAGTGTGTGAGATGAGTGCAATTGTGTGGTAGTTTGAACATTCTTTAGCATTGCCTTTCTTTGGGATTAGAATGAAACCTGACCTTTTCCAGTCCTGTGGCCACTGCTGAGTTTTCCAAATTTGCTGGCACATTGAGTGTAGCACTTTAATACCATCATCTTTTAGAATTTGAAACAGCTCAACTGGAATTCCATCACCTCCATTAACTTTGTTCATAGTGATACTTCCTAAGGCCCACTTGACTTTGCACTCCAGGATGTCTGGCTCTAGGGCAGTGATTACCGTGGTTGTCTAGGTCAAGGAAGATCTTTTTTGCACAGTTCTGTATATTCTTGCCACCTCTTCTTAATACCTTCTGCTTCTGCTAGGTCCATACAGTTTCTGCCCTTTAGTATGCCCATCTTTGCATGAAATATTCCCTTGGTATCTCTAATTTCCTTGAAGAGATCTCTAGTCTTTCCCATCCTATTATTTTCCTCTATTTCTTTGCATTGATCACTTAGGAAGGCTTTCTTATCTCTCCTTGCTGTTCTTTAGAACTCTGCATTGAGATGGGTATATCCTTCCTTTTCTCCTTTGCTTTTCATGTCTCTTCTTTTCTCAGCTATTTGTAAGGCCTTGTCAGACAACCACTTTGCCTTTTTGCATTTCTTTGTCTTGGAGATGGTCTTGATCACTGCCTCCTGTACAGTGTCACAAACCTCGTCCATAGTTCTTCAGGCACTCTATCTATCAGATCTAATCCCTTGAATCTATTTGTCACTTCCACTGTATAATCATAAGGAATCTGATTTAGGTCATACCTGAATGATGTAGTGGTTTTCCCTACTTTCTTCAATTTAAGTCTGAATTTTGCAGTAAGAAGTTCATGATCTGAGCCACAGTCAGTTCCCGGTCTTATTTTTGCTGCCTGTATAGAGCTCCTCCATCTTCGGCTGCAAATATAATCAGTCTGATTTTGGTATTGATCATCTCTGATATCCATGTGTAAAGCCTTCTCTTGTGTTGTTGGAAGAGTGTGTTTGCTGTGACTATTGCATTCTCTTGGCAAAACTCTGTTAGCCTTTGCCCTGGTTCATTTTGTACTCCATGGCCAAACTTGCCTATTACTCCAGGTATCTCTTGACTTCCTACTTTTGCATTCCAGTCCCCTATAATGAAAAGGACATTTTTTGGGGGTGTTAGTTCTAGAAGGTCTTGTAGGTCCTCATAGAACCATTCAGTTTTAGCTTCTTCAGCATTAGTGGTTGGGGCATAGACTGGGATTACTGTGATATTGAATGGTTTGCCTTGGAAACGAACAGAGATCATTCTCTCATTTTTGAGATTGCACCCAAGTACTGCATTTCTGACTCTTTTTGTTGACTATGAGGGCTACTCCTTTCTTCTAAAGGATTCTTGCCCACAGTAGTAGGTATAATGGTCATCTGAATCAAATTTGCCCATTCCAGTCCATTTTAGTTCACTGATTTCTAGGAAGTCAATGTTCACTCTTGCTGTCTCCTGTCTGACCACTTCCAATCTACCTTGATTCATGGATCTAACATTCCAGGTTCCTATGCAATGTTGTTCTTTACAGCATCGGACTTTACTTCCATCACCAGTCACATCCACAACTTGGCATTGTTTTCACTTTGACTCCACCTCTTTATTCTCTCTGGAGTTATTCCTCCTCTCTTATCCAGTAGCCTATTGGGCACCAACTGACCTGGGGAGTTCATCTTTCAGTGTCCTATCTTTTTGCCTTTTCATACTGTTCATGGGGTTCTCAAGGCAAGAATACTGAAGTGGTTTGCCACTCCCTTCCCCAGTGGACCACGTTTTGTCAGAACTCTCCACCACAACCCATCCATCTTGGGTGGCCCTACACATCATGGCTCATAGTTTCATTGAGTTGGACAAGGCTGTGGTCCATGTGATCGGTTAGGTTACTTTTCAGAGATGCTTAAATGGATGGAGAACACACCTGGAGACCAGATGGGCTGCCTCGGCTCCTTCTTTCTGTTTGTGTAAAACATTGTCCCAGGATCTAGAAAAGAGCTCTGACCTTTAAAATGCTGAACCCCAGGGGACAGGATTTGTTCATCCTCAGGAGAGTCTGGCACCTCTTCTGAAAATAAAGGATGGGTGGAAGGTTTGCCAGTACCCATATGGGGACTGACTTCTCAGAGTTCAGTTTGGTTCAGTCCCTCAGTTGTGCCCGACTCTTTGCGACCCCATGGACCACAGCACACCAGGCCTCCCTGTCCATCACCAACTCCCAGAGTTCACCCAAACTCATGTCCATTGAGTCTGTGATGCCATCCAACCATCTCATCCTCTGTCATCCCCTTCTCCTCCTGCCCTCAATCTTTCCCAGCATCAGGGTCTTTTCAAATGAGTCACATCTTTGCATCAGGTGGCCAAAGTTTTGGAGTTTCAGCTTCAACATCAGTCCTTCCAATGAACACTCAGGACTGATCTCCTTTAGGATGGACTGGTTGGATCTCTTTGCAGTCCAAGGGACTCTCAAGAGCCTTCTCCAACACCACAGTTCAAAAGCACAGTTCTGTCCGGAAGTACAGAATGGAGGACCGAAGACAGGACCTCTTTTTATGAGGAGGCGGACCTCAGCCCAGGTTTTAGGGTGCAAGAGCCTCTTAAGAATCAGGTCACACCCTCTGCCTAATAAGGATGCCAGGCCCTGCCCCTAGCCTCGCCCTTTGGGCTGTTGGCCCTGCCCACTGTGGATCAGGTCCCGCCCCCAACCCACTTCTACTGCCGGAAATGACCAATGAACAGCAGACCCCTCCCCTAGGTCCACGCAATGAGTGGCGAGTCCTGTCCCTTGCAGGTCGCCCCCAGGAGTTAGCACCCAGTTCAGTACGGATTTCCTCTATCCTACAGCTCATCCCTGCAGGTCCAATCTCAGAACCACTGAAAACCCACTTGGCTGCCTCCTAGAGTGCCCTCCGTACTCACCAGTGGCACTGGAAGTGCCCACGTTGCCTTACTTCGACGGAAGAGTATGGAGCTGAGCCCTCCAGCGTGCTAATCTCTCGCCCCCTCTCCAGCCCCATCCTTCTCCGAGCCCGGGTTCTGCCTTTCGCTGGTCTCCTCAGATCATCCTGGCACCTCCGATATAAGGCCCAGTTTTCCCCGAGGCACTCAAGATAGCTGCCCACACCTTGGCATTGTGCCCATCTCCTGTCTCTCTTGCCCCTCTGCCACGAATACCTGAGTATGACCCACATTCCACAGCCAGGAGTGGCCCCATGTGTATCTGATTAGATTTTTCCTCTCTCCCGAGCTCCCCCATACACATACCTCCAGCACCCCCTCCACCTCCTACCTCTTGACCCCGCGGTGGGAACGCCCACATTCCACGTGGCGGGAGCCTTCTGGTCTGACAGGCTGCGCTGTGACCAGAGGACAGGGTGAAACGTTCCTCTGCTGACTCGGTGTCCTCCTTCTCATGGCTCCTCTCGTCTGTGTCTCTGGATAGAGAATTATGTTTCCTTTGACCTCTCTATTCACAGGGCTAATTGTTTCCATATAGCCCTCTGGCTTCTAAGAATAGGAAAGGAGGGTGTAAAACTCAAGACTAAATTTATTCCTGACAGAGCTCAGGAAAGGAGCTTGCTCTAAGTCAATGGTCAGCTTTGTTAGTCGACTGAGAACAGGAGCACCGTTCAGGGACTGGCTGTCACTCCCTGTTAGAGATGATGGCCATCACTGAGGCATTTTATTTCTCTACATACACACAGCCAGGAGAGGTGGCTGAATTTGGAAGTGATGCTCAAGCCGAGCATCATCATGGCCCTTCTCCGCCAGATAACGAAAGCACCAGAGAGTCAGATGGAGGAGTCCCTCCTTTGCTCCAAGGAACTAGTGACAGAATTCTTTCTTCTTTTCTCCCCTCTGTCTTGCTCTGCCATGGAAATGCTCCAGGCTAACAGGAGCCAATTCTCAACTCCTTCTTCTGGCTAGGCATCAGCTCCTTCAGGGAGGCAAGAGTAAACAGAATCTTTGACAAGAGTTGATGAGACTTTGAGAGCCAAGCCTGCAAAATCAATATGGCCACCTCAGAGCTGAGTGTCCCAGCCTGCCCAAAGACCAACACAAGCAGGGTCCGTTTAATATGGTGAGCCTTTCTGGAAACCTTCCCCATGCTAGGCCATGGGGGAGATTGTATATGTCAATATGTAGATGCTGGGCACGGGGCACGCCAGGGAGAACCTAGCTGGGAGAGTACGTGGTCCTTGCCCTCCTGGTGTACGTGATAAGTTGTGGGCACAGAAGACTATCCCAGGTGTCAGGAGAGAGGCACAAACAACGCTGAGAAATTTCAGAGGAAGCAACCAGGAAGGCTTCCCTGAGGATGAGCACTGGGATTGAGCCTCATGGGGATGATTACAACAAGCAGAGGTGAGGTGGAGGAGGGAAAAGTCTGGGTGAAGGCTTGGCCCTGACTGGAATGGGAGGTGGTGAGTGAGAGGCAGGCAGGAAGAGAAGGCTGGGGCTGGATTGCACCTGGTCTTGATTAGTCCTGGCTCTGCCAGTGTTTGTCTGTGACCTGAGACTAGTCAAGTCTCCTCTCTTGGTCTCAGTTTCCCCATCTGTCAAATGGGAGGATTGGCCTAGAATCAGTGGTTTTCAACTTTTTCAGACCCATCATATACTTTTCATAACAAGTAATTTGTAATGACTCAAAATTAGTATGACCTTCTCACAATGTCAAGTATATAGGCACCCATATATATGTATATATTCTATGATACATATAAAGGAAAAAATAGAAGGAAAGGGTTATAATAAAATACTATATATGTCAATATGTAGAAGCTCACTCACAACCACCCCAGAAAACATAATGAATGAGTCGGGTGCTCACACCATAGGTAAACACCATTCTGCCTCAGATGCAGTCTGAAATAGGTAGGTTATCTTGGTCAATGGTGTTCTTAGAGATGTACTTTCCAAAAAAAAGCGAACAATTCTTAGTGAAGTTCCAGACAAAACAAATTCAGTGTTCCCCCAGTTTATGGGGTAGTTGCATTTCAAAATATTCACTATATATTAAAACTGTACAAATATTATTTCATATTTATGTGTAAAATTGAGTTAAACTATAGTTCTGGGTCATTGTAAAGATTTTTTTCATCCACATGAATATCTGGGGGAGCATCCGAAACTTATTGGTGGGGGGTATGGGACCACCCTGCACATTTCATTCAGGGAATTTAGCATCCTGGATCCTACCTATGGAAACAACTCAAACACCCCCACAAGTTTCCAGATTACCCCACAGAGTGATTATCCAGCACCTGAAGACTCTTAAAGCTTCCTCTCAGCTCTGAAATCATCCAATTCTGGACCTCATTCAGGTTTACTCAGCAAATTTTTGCAGAGTACCCACTGTGAGCTTTGCCCCCGGGGAAATCATCAGTGAACAAGCCGCCATAGCTCTTTTCCTCTACAACCGAGTTTCAACCTGTCACCGTCCCATTTTACAAAGGAAGAAGCTGAGGCCCAGAGAGGGCAGGCTTGTATTCAGCATCACACAGCCTCCTGGGGGCCAGCCAGAACCTGGCCTCAGGGAGGCACCATTGAGTGGGTTCACAGCCTTCTCTCCACTCATCTTCTCTTCCTCCCCCATCCCCGCAGTGCCAGCCGCCCTGACTCTGGACCCGGGCACCGCCCACCAGCGCCTGATTCTGTCCGACGACTGCACCATCGTGGCCTATGGCAACCTGCACCCACAGCCGCTGCAGGACTCGCCCAAGCGCTTCGACGTGGAGGTGTCAGTGCTGGGTTCAGAGGCCTTCAGTAGCGGCGTCCACTACTGGGAGGTGGTGGTGGCGGAGAAGACCCAGTGGGTGATCGGGCTGGCGCACGAAGCCGCGAGTCGCAAGGGCAGCATCCAGATCCAGCCCAGCCGCGGCTTCTACTGCATCGTCATGCACGACGGCAACCAGTACAGCGCCTGCACGGAGCCCTGGACGCGGCTCAACGTCCGCGACAAGCTCGACAAGGTGGGCGTCTTCCTGGACTATGACCAAGGCCTGCTCATCTTCTATAACGCCGACGACATGTCTTGGCTCTACACCTTCCGCGAGAAGTTTCCGGGCAAGCTCTGCTCCTACTTCAGCCCGGGTCAGAGCCACGCCAATGGCAAGAACGTGCAGCCTCTGCGGATCAACACCGTCCGCATCTAGTGCAGTGGAGGGCGACCGTGGGCGCCTGGGCTTGGCCACCAGCAAGAGCCTTGCCCCCATAGACGGGAGGCCTGGACTCCACCCCAGCGGGGCCACCCCTGAGATCTCAGGCCTGTTGTTTACCCTTCAGCCTCATTTCCCCATCTGTGAAATGGAGGGTGTGCTCTGTGACCCGGAAAATCTCTTCCAGCACTGATGTTCTGTAGCTCTGACCTTGATGGGGATGCAGTTGTGGTCCAAGAACTAGACCTGGTTTATCCTCATGGCAGCCCCTGCCTAACCCCTCATCCTCCTCTCTGGCAGGTGGCTGTATCCCTGTCTCCTTCCCGCCCACATGCCCTGACCTCAGGATGTGTCAGAGTGTTGCCAGCAGTTGGCAGCTGCAGAGAGAACCCTCTTATGCTCCCAGGCCTGAGACTTGCCCCTGACCAAGCGAGTGATGGGCTGTTTTGTCCTTGATCATAGCCCACGGTGGTCACAGGTGGTAGCTAGCCCCAAAGTCGCCTGAGAACCACCCTCTCCTTCCACCCCTGTACCAAGAGTTTTATAGTTCCTGATTTTCCCATTTATCTGTGGGTAAAAGTGATATTGGGCTTCCCTGGTGGCTCAGTGGTAAAGAATCCACCTGCAATGCAGGAGATGTGGGTTTGATCCCTGGGTCAAGAAGATTCCCCTGGAGAAGGAAATGGCAACCCACTCCAGTATTCTTGCCTGGAGAATCCTATGGACAGAGGAGCCTTGTGGGCTACAGTCGCAAAAGAGTCGGACACGACTTAGTGACTAAACAGCAACAGCAACAATAAAAATGACGCTGTGGCCTGTGGAAGGCACCCAGGAGTTGAGCCCACGTGTTACAGCCAGTAAGCCCACAGGTCTTAAGGCAACAGGATGGCACACCCCAAGGCTCATGTAGGACAAGCATCACTGGATGGTGGAGGTCCCCAGTAGCTCTGAACAAAGGTCCAACCAGGCCTCTTGACTTGGTAAGGGTGTAGCAAGGCTGGGGAGAGCAGTTGTTTAGGCCCTGAGCACTGGGGTGGGCTGTCGGTTAGGCCCCCCCATCAATCTTGGCATCTGTCTCAGTTGGGATACTATTGCAGAAAACATGAGCTGCTTTAGCTTTTTTTAATTAGACAAGGATTTATTACCACGTCCCTAGTGGCTTTGCAAAATCACTGCAAGGGCTAGAGGAGCCGACTCTGCTGAATTTCCAGGAACAGCTCCCAGCCGCCAAATTCATCACGTCTGCTATGACCAGGAACGCTGCTCCCATCGGCAGGCAGCCACTGCATCAGAAGCCACTGGCTGCAGAACTGTGCAGTCTCTGCTACTGTCCATGCCAGTAAATGATGTCCTGAGGCCTGCCTCCCTCCAGACAATTTGGTTTCCAGATCCAAATCTCTACAAGGGATTCTGTTTGGGGAAACATAAATCAGATCCAGAACCTTGGCTGCAAGGGAGTCTGGGAAATGTACTTTTCTTCTTTCCAGCTTCATCCATACAAAAAGGCACAATAGAAGAAAGTGAGAATGGGTGTTGAACAAGCTCACTTTAAGTTTCTGCCATTGCAATCCACCTCTAGGCCTTGGGTTTGAGGCAGCAGAGCCTCTAGGTGTCCTGCTCCAAGGCTGTGTCCCTGTCCAGGACAGGCGCCCCTAGAGTGAGCCTGCAGAACCAAGCTAAAAGCCTCCCACCCTAGGCTTTCCTTTCCAGTTCTGGGGCCTAGATTCTGAACTTGGGGTCTTTGGTCATACCCATCTCAAAGGAGCCAGACTAGCTGAACCTGGGGGGGGCTCCCACCTCACAACTGCTGCCCATGGGGACCTCCCTTGGGCAGAAGGAATCCTCAGTCTCACCCCACCCATTCAGCTACCAGAATCTGGGCCACCCCCAGCAGTATTTTTATCTTAAATGTTACCCATTTTGTGAGTTATGATGAATTTGTATTAAATTAAAGTTACAGGCTGTGAGTGGTCAGTGCCATTCATTTTGACATGCACAGAGGCCCACCCATCCTGGCCCAGGCAGCATACATAAATCAACATGGCTAATCCACACAGCAACCCGGCTGAGTAGCACCATACCCATTTTACAGAGGGGGAAAATGAGGTTCACAGAGAGGACATGACTTGCTTACAGTCCCATGTCCCACACTAAGCGAGTTTAGAATTGAGCCCAAGGCACTCTCATCACAATTTACCAGTCTGGGAAGACTGTCAGTCTTGGCCTGGAGGAGGGCATGGTGGTAGCCTTGGAAGCAGAGAGGAGCTCACGAGACAGTGGCAAGAGACTGGGCCCTAGAACCCCACAGACCTAGGCTTAAATCCAGGCTCTGTCACTGTGTGCCTCTAGAAAAATGAATTAACTTCTCTGGACCTCAGTTTTCTCACATGGAAAATGGGGATAATCACACCAGTCTCACATGATGTGTTTATAAGCTGCAAAGTGCAGTGCATTTAGGGAGGACCTGCCTGTCACCCAGCTGCCTCCCAGAGTCAGTGCCTAGAGCTGGGTGGGTTTTCTCAACCTCTGGGCTGGCTCTGCTCCTAAGGAGTCTATCTTCTTTCTTGTGCCTTGTGAGGGGGTGTGGGACCACCCAGGCCAGGCAGTTCCCCAGGTTCTCCATGTCAGAGGAGGTCCATCCCACCTCCGCCTGGAGTCACGGCCTTGCATGTGGGCACGCAGGTGTGTGCGCTAAGGAGAAAGGCCACTGGGCCCCCCTGGATTTGCGCAGTGCAGAGAAGCGGCCTTGGAAGCAGGATTCCTGGGCCTAGTCTTGTTTCTGTGCTGACTTGTTTTGTACCCTGAGGGTCCCTTCCTCCATTGCCTCACCTACAGAATGAGGGAGGTTAGACTGGGTGCTCTCTAAGGCGCCAGGTGGATCTTCACCTATACCTGGAGGCGGGGAGGAAAGAGAGAGGGAACTACCCAAGTCACTACTTGTTTGCGGTTCTTGGAAGATGGACATGAATGAGGAGGAGGAGGGGCTGTTGGCAAGGGCAGAGGGAAAGGTGTCTGAATGGCTGATAGCGCCCCAGTTTACAGAGAAGCTGTAGGGAGTGAGCCTGGGACCAGAGAACCCCATCACCCCCTCGTCCCATGCTCTCAGATCCCTGTGACTCCTCCCAAGCCCACTCCTCTATTTTTCTCAGGGCATCTGTCCCCTGGAAGAGGAGTAACCTGTCCACAGGCCTTCCTTCCCCTCCCCTGACTCAGGTTCAGCACCTGGTCCCAGAAAGGCTGCTTGCTGCCCTGTCTTCACCCCTGGTTTCCAAGTGTCTTGGAGTGTAGGGATCTAATCTTAACACCCAACTGGGGACTCTGGGAAATCAGGGGACCTCCAGGTATGAAGTGTCCAGAGACTTCCTGAATGAAAGAATCTGTGGTTGCCAGTATAACACCAGGAACCCCACACTTAATACAGGTAAGTGAAGAGGGGAGACAAAGGCAGTCCAGCCTCGGTTTGGAAGCACGGATCAGCAAGGATCTTCCCCAGGGCAGGAAAGAATTGATAGAATGACAAAAACCCCATTCACAACCATGTTCATGGTCAGCAAGCAAAGCAGTGGGACTTTTTGCACCTTATCTAACATCGAAATAAGCCCATGAAGTCAGTATCATTATCTCAGTATCTGAGCAGGGAAACACTACTTCCCAGGGGACCCACAGCCAGTACTCAGTAACGCTGAAAATCAGACTCAGGCCTGTCCAAGGCTAAAGCCCAAATCTTCACTGGCCTCCCTGGAAATGCTTCTCAACTTTGAGAACAGCTTCAGTGACAGGCAGCAGCCACCAGAAGTGTGATGCCCCTGGGATTCAAGGCGGGAACTTAACCCAGACTCCACACCATTGAATTATGCAACTAGTTTCACCTATAGACTCCACCTCATGTACCTCACAGATCAAAGGTGGACTCGTGAAGGCACTATGTGACCCGGAGCAGGTCTCTCTCCCTTTCTGGACCTCTGTTTCCCCATTTCTATCAAGGAGATTCAGATTCTAGCTAACTGATTGCCAAGGCAGTGGTTCTGATGGCCCAGGATCCTGTAAGTCTTATGTTGGTCCCAGGGCTTGGCCCGCTCAGCACCTAACAAGGCCATTAGCTCTGGGTCTTTCTGGGGTGGCAGCAGGAATAGAAAACAACAGAGATAAGGCCTCCTAGCAGCACAGGCTCAGCTCAGGGGCTCAGGGGATGGGCCTCCTCTCCTGTCAGAGAGGCCATCCCAGGAGGCTGACTGCTCACACCTGGGCAGCATCCCTGGCTTCATCCCCTCCTGTCTGAGTCTTAGCTCTATTCACTCTCCCCAGATGCTCCACCCAAATGTAAGTTGCAAAGGACCCTGTCACAGGCTTAAATGCAGATGGAAAGGAGTGGGATGAGGTTGGGGGAGGGGCAGTGTGCTGACCGAGGTGCTGAATCTTCATTCCCACCAGGGAAAGGTAATTTCTCCTTACTCTGGGACATCTGCAATTCTAGCCAGCGTCTCTGGGGAAGAAGGAGTGCTGGGAAGCAAAGAAGAAATGAGAAGGAAAGGGAATGAGAGAGGGAGGGAGAAGGAATGAAAGCGAGAGAAAAAGAGAGACGCATTTAGGAGGCATAGTCTCTAAAAAATAGCAAGAGATGGGGACTTTTATTTTGAAATATGCTCATTTTCCTTTGTTTTTCTTTTCTATCTGGTTTAAATTATGTAGATTTTTGTTTACCCTAGATAGAATATAGAATAGAATATAGAACAGTCTTCCATCTTCTTTCAAAATGTTGACAGTTATATCATATTTCTGACTGTTACAAAATGCTCCCCATTCACCCTAGGAATTCAGTGAAGTAGGGGAAGAGTGGCCACTTTGGACCCGAGGACCAGGGGGCTTCCTGCTCTGATGTCGTGTCAAGGGAGGGCCTTTCAGGAAGCTAGAGCCAGAGGCACAAAGCCCAAGCCCTGGTGAGCTCCCCAAAACTGTGGGCTGCAATATGATCAAGTCTGAATGCTCAAGGCACCCAAGGGCTCCTCCAGCCCAATCTGGAGGCCCAGAGAGGGTTGGTTTCTAGTTCAAGGTCATACAGCACATGGCAGAGCCAAACAGGGGAACCCAGGTGAAGAAGAAGAACAAGCAGAGTCAGGAAGTCCTCTCTGAGTGGAGACAGCCCAGTTGAGCATGCTAGTCAGCATCATAGACTTCAGGACGGCTGCTAAGAGACCACTGGCCTCAACGCCATCATTTCACAGGTAAGAATGCTGAGACCCAAATGGGAAGTCACCAGTCCGTGAGGGAGAGCAAGCTCAGACCCAGGTCTCCAGACTCACAGCCATCAGTTTCTCATGCAACCTTTAATCTCCCCGCTGTGGATTCTGATGCCTCCTCCTACCCCCTGGGAACTTGGAGTCAGAGCCAAAGGAGAAGGGGAGTGGCCTGGGTCCCTGCAGCTCCAGGCACTAAGAGCTGGTTACCTTTCTCCATCCTCTTCCCGGAAGAGAACGGAGAATTGGCCTGGACCCCAATGGCCCCTCCTCCGGGGCAGAGTCAGTCGGTGCCTACCCACACCTGGTACCTCCCTTACTGGCAACAGAGTCCAGAGCTAGTAACAGCCACCTGGGCAGCTGCTGGAGCTACTGGGAGTCACAGGTAAGAGAGGGCACTGGGGGTGATGGCCCAAGGAGGTCCCCTGATTCCACAGGGATTTGGGGTTTTTTTTCCTAAAGAAGGGGCTTTTGCCCCCTCTCTCTCTGTAGGCTGAGACCCTGGGCCTGCTTCCTGTACTCACTGCAAACCCCAGGTGAAGCCCCTCAATGACTAAGTTGCCAGATCTACAAATCAGGAATGGGGTCCCAGGCTCAGCACCTCTTCTCCTGCCACCAGGAGGAAGGAGAAGCAGATAAGGGCCCCAGGAAGTCCCAGGAAAAAACAGAGACCAGCTGGAGGTGTGCGCTTCTCACAGGTGTGGGCTGTGGGCCAAGATCTAGACACACCTGTAAATCTGGAGTGGACCCCCACTCAGTCTCACTGACTCATCAGTGACCCTGGACAGCTCCCAGAATAGCCACCTTACTGAGGTCCACTTCTGGTTGGAAAAGATGGGTGGCCGTGGGCTATGGGACAAGTTTAGAAACTCTAGTTCTAAGGTTCTAGCTTGAGGCAGCCTCATGGAATTTGTCCAACAGTCTCCACCCACTTCACCTTCCCTCTTCTTTGAGGGTCTCCCTCTGTCACACTTCTGGAATGCCCTCCTCCACCCGTTTCATTCCTCCATCAACACTTACCCTCCTGTGTTCCTTAGAGTAACTGACTTGTGGTTTTCGATGCCTTCTTCCCCAACCCATGCACATGTATAAAGAAACCTCTTTTGGAGAACAGCTAGTGGTCGGATTTCAGACACCACACCAAGCAGGTGGGAGAAAGATAACAGTGGGAATAGGAAGGCTCCATATAGGCAGCAATACAGCAGCAGTTACTGTGTGGGCACAGACCTGGCCAGAAATGACCGTGGCTCTCATGTACTGAACCAATCCAAGTCCTACTCTTGACCCAGCCTTCAGCCCTCACTCCCCCTCGCCAGCAACCAACAGGCTAATGGTGACTCAATACTGCCTTTCTGTTTTGAGGATCTCCTGGTGGAGGAAAAAAATGATGATGTATATAATATTAGCATCAGAGCACTCAGAATATTAAAATCAGGACTTCCCTTGTGACTCAGTGGCTAAGATTCTGTGTTAAAATGTAGGAGGCCTGGGTTCAATCCCTGATCAGAGAACTAGATCCCACATGTTGCAATTAAAGATCCCGAATGCTGCAATGAAGACTGAAGATTTCCATGAGCCACAACTAGAACCCAGGGCACCCAAATAAATAAATAAATATTTTTTAAAAAAGAATATTGGGATCTCAGGTGGAGAGTGTGGAGCAGATTTTGGTCCTTAACACTTCTGCTTTTGTAATACCTGTCTACCTCCTAGAATAGAAATCTTACTCATCCTTCACATCCCATTCAAGGTGAAGCTGTCCTCGTCATTCAGGTCCAGTGGAACGCAGCGTTCTGCACCCTTGAAGCACTTTGGGTCTCCCACTACCACTAGACCATGAGCATCGTGAAGCAGGGATCTTGTTCCCTGGGGTCATGGGTACAGAGAGGGTCACAGAAAATGTTTGCTAGGGAATTCCCTGGTAGTCCAGGGGTTACAACTTTGCCTTCCAATGCAGCGGGTGTAGGTTCAATCCCTGGTCTGGGAGCTAAGATCCCATATGCCTCGAGGCCAAAAAAAAAAAAGAAACAACATAAAACAGAAGCAATATTGTGACAAATTCAGTAAAAAGACTTTAAAAGTGATTCACATCCAAAAAAAGAACTTATGAAAAAAAGAAAGAAAATCTTTACTGGCTGGAGCTGGTTAGTGTCCAAGCTGGTTAATGTGTCCAAGTTGGGAGGGGGCATAGAGACCAGGAATGGCTCCTCCCTAAAGATGCCCAGGACGAGCACACTGACACACCCCCGGCCAGGCTCTGCCCAGAGAGAACCAGGAAGAGCCGGCAAAGATGAGGAACATTCCTTGATTGTCTTTTTTTTTTTTTTTCATTATAAAATAACTTCTGCTTTTTGCAAAAAGATTACAATAGATATAAGCCTATAAAACAGAAAGTCCCCTCATTCTGCTCCCAGGAGTCAACACCTGTTTACAGTTTGTTGCAGGTCCTTCTAAGCATTCTTGTTTGTACATAAACAAAGATAGCCTTTTCTTTTATAAAAATATGTTCATTTTTAATTTCCTATGAGTTCTGTGCGTGCATGCATCATGTCCGACTCTTTGCGACCCTGAGTTCTATAAATTCCTACAGTTTCTTGGTCAAAAGCCTTCCACATTCTATTTTTAAATTTTATTTATTTATTTATCTCTGGCTGTGCTGGGTCTTCGTTGCTGTGCTCGGGCTTTCTCTAGTCGTAGTGACCAGGACTACTCCCTAGCTGCCATGCACCAGCTTCTCAGTGTGGTGAATTTTCTTGTTGTGGCGCACAGACTTAGTTGCCCTGCAGCCATGTGGGATCTTCCCAGCCCAGGGATCAAACCCATGGCCCCTGCATTGGCAGGCAGATTGTTCGCCGCTGGACCATGAGGGAAGTTCCTTGCTCATTTTAAATGTCTTGCTTTCCTAAGTAAACTTTTTTTCTTATAACATGTTCATTGTAGAAAAATTGTGAAATACAGTCAAGACACACAGAGTACATATTCCCATCAGCCACTGCTCAGAGATAACCACTGTTCATGTCTAGGTGATTACGTTTGCTGGTTTTTCTCCATGTGAGTACATGTGTTTGTTTACAAAAATTGGAACACACTCTCCTGTTGTTCGCTAGTTTATTTTTTTCCTCCGCTTAATACTAGATTGTGTGCATTTTCCCATATTGTTGAATAGTCTTCTACAGCATCAATTTAATACAATAAGGTTGTTTGACCTTGAGGTCCCCCTAGTAGCCTGTTTGTCCTGACTCCCCTTCTGAGTAGGGAGCCTGCTGCAACAGTGAGCCAGAGCCTGTTGCACCAGGGTTTAACCTTGGCCTGCCCCCTACTTTCAGGAAGGGAAGGCCCAGGAAGGCCTTGAATACCTGCCGCCTCACCCCTCCTGGGATAAGGTCCCAACACCCCACGGATGGGCCCAGGGCCCCCCTGCAACTTCTCCACTGCCGCCCACCGGTGCAGTAAGTAGATACCTGCTGCTTTCCAACCCTGCTGCTCACTTAGACCCTGGGCTTCTTGAGTCCTGCAGGGTGGGGGACTTGGGCAATCCTGACCTTGAAGTGGAGCAGGGAGGCTGGAATCAAGTGGAAGGGGAGGAGTGGAGTGCCACTTGCCCTTGTACTTCAGCCAGCTCTTCAGCCAGCTTTTCCTCATGCTGCTGGGACTGGAGGAGTAACAGGGGCAGATGGGGATTGGGGGAGGATAGGGGAAGGAGCTGAGCCACTTGAAAGTTTTCTGGTTCCCAAAGCAAATAGCCAACTTCCCAGCCCATGCTCTGCCCCAGGAATTTACCAGCCAAATAGTAAGGAATTAAGTGTGATCCTGGACCAGACTCTTATCCACTCTTTGGGCAGCGGGCAGTGGTTGGGGGGGGCGGTCTCAGTTTCCCCTCCAATGTACCACGTGGTTCTTAAGGCAAATTCCCTGCTCTGGAATTCTGTAACCCAATTCAAACCCATGTTTTCCCAAATGCTCTCTTTTCTCTCCAAGCCCCTGAAGACCGTATGGTTGGTTAAATCTAATTGTGCGCCAGGGCTTGTTTGAGGGGTCATTAACATAATGTGTATTATTAGCTGTCAACTTGTTTAATCCTCACAACAAGCCTAAGAGGAGGTACCCACTTTTATTCCCATTTCACAGATGAGAACACAGCCCGTAGAGTTAAAATGATTTTCCACATTAAATGGTAAAGCTCAGATATGAACCCAGGGCTGTGGGACCCCCAAGCCCACACTCCTTATTATCAGCCCATCCACATACCACTGTGCTGTGTGTGCAGAGATCATTCTTCCCTTGCTACAGTTGAGGAAACTGCGACCAGAGAGGGGAGGTGGATTCCTCAAGGTCATACAGCGTGTTCATGGCAGAGCTGGGTGAAGCCAGGCTTTCTGCCTCCCAGCCCACCCTCACCTCCTGTGCTGCCTGGCTAGCTTTCAAAGAGGGAAGCTGCTGAGCTAGAAACAGTCCTTGGACTGGAGTCAAATGCCCAGAACTGATTGGGGCAGTCAGGTAGAAAAGGTTATGTTTGCTCAGCCCAGCTTGGTTCTACCCTCCCCTGGCTCAGTTCCGGGAAGTGTTGACTTTGGGCAGGTCCCAAAGGAGCAGAGGTGACATTACCTGTGGGCGGGGGAGCCCCTTCCCCACTCTCCTCTTAGCCCCACTGTGCTCTCCACTCCCGCACTCTGCCATTCAATCTCTTACCTGACAAACCCTTACTGAGCGGCTACTATGTGGTAGCGCTGAGATGAGCAGGGACAGGTTTGTCTCAGGTCTCCATCAGAGAGGCGATAGTGACCAGACAGTCATAGCACACGCGCAGAGGGCTGGGCTTGGACAAGAGGAGAGAAAATCAGAGGGGCCACTGGGGGAGGTACCGTGGAAGTCGAGACCTGCAGCATGAGTGAGAGCTGGGGACAGTGTTCCGGGCAACGGGAACAGCATGTGCTAGGGATAGGAGGCCAGAAATGAGATCATGTGGTTAAAGCATTGAATGTGAGCCAAAGAGGCAGCCTCTGCATCTCAGCTTCTTCATCTGCTAAGTGGAGGTGGCAGCTTGCTACGGGCTAAGACGCGGTATGGAAAGCACCTGTGTTGTAGCATCACTCCTCTCTCTTTCAGTCCACAAACACGTGCCTAGCACCAAGTGCCAACACTGGGGGAAATGAACTATGGCTTGCTTGTCCAAGGCCACTCAGTCTTTGCCTCCAAGCCTGTGACTGCTCTGTACCAGTCCTCCTTCAGACCTGGGGCCCCAATATTATGTGGGGCCCCAGCTACTGAGGGCCAGGGAACAGCCCGCCCTTGGGGAGCACTCCGCTGCCCCTGCCCTGATGCCTCTGTCCCTTCGTCCCCAGACGTGGGTGGCCTGCCGGCGGCAGCGATCATCATCCCAACCCTGCTCTCCTCGTCCACTCTCCTGATCATCAGCTTCATCTTATGGAAAACTTGCCGCCGGCTGTCTCGGGTCACCCACCCCCGCCTGCCACCCACATGAGGGCCCAGGTGAGCCACTTAAGCACCTTCAGCACGGGGGGCGGTTCTAAATCAGCTTTATTCTTTGTCTCCCATAAGAGAAGAAATTCTCCTCGTTGTCTTGAAGCAACAAGGGATGATGTACTGGGTTGGATAAAGCCTCGCAGAGGCCACAGCCACATGTGCGGCCTCACAGTCCAGGTTCTGCTGGATGTAATCATCAACCCTGCAGGTCAAGGAAGCTCATTCTGCAGCCCCTGTAACTGTGGCTCTGGGTGACTATGAGACCTAGGCTGCCCTTACCACACTGCCCCCTTACCTTCCAGGGATGCTCCCTGCCTGGTGGGGCCTCCACAGGGAACCTGACCAAGGAGCAGAAAGTCCTCCTCCCGGGACCGAATGAGAACACTCCTTGTTTCACCCCGGTTGTGGCATGGCTTATCACAGTATCCAAGGCTTGCAGTCCTTCAGTCTTTCCACTTCTCATATCTCTAAACACTCGCATTGCCAGTGCTTTCCTGAGGTCATGCTGTTTCAGCTTTTTCTATGGTTCTTAGAGGAGAGTATAGCCCTATGGCCCCTGGCAGGCAAGGCTTGGATGGCACGGAAATTGCCAGGAGACTCCTCGTCTACCACCTGAAACCTGGGATTCAGAGGAGCAACAAAGTGAGGAAATTGGGTCTCACGCAGCTTAATACAAAAGCCCAGAATTCGCAGCACTGCCCTAAGATGTAGGGATGTCTGTTCTGACTGTCTGCCAGCCACAGGTCCATGGCGTCTTACATTTATCCAGTGGTACCCAGCTGTGTAACAAGTGCCAGGCATGCCAGGTGCTGGATTATAACAACAAATGAGACCCAAACTAGAATCTAGCAGCTGTTACAGAACAATGATAACAGAGTGTGAGAAGTGCTTGGATAGAGTACAGGAGTCTAGCAGAGCGTAAAGCAGAGACCAACAACAAGCTAGAGGGGGAGGGTTAGGGAAAGTTTCCAAGAAGTGGCATCTAAACTGGGACCTGAGGATGATGGGAAGTTGCTGGAAGGAAGGTGGGAAAGGATAGTAGAGGCAGAGAGAAAAGAAAGTACAGGGTAAGGTGATGGCAAACTATGGCCCACTTTTTAGTGTTATAAATACAGTTTACTGAGACATAGTCATGCCCATTCATTTATGCACTGTCTCTGACTGCTCTTGCTTTACACAGCAGAGTGGCATAGTTGTCACAGAGACTCTTTGGCTCACAAAGCTTAAAACATTTACTATCTTGTCCTTGAAAGAAAAATATTGCTGACTCCTAGAAGTTAGAGAGCTTCTACTGTCCCTTAGGAACATAATGGCTGTAGGGTTGAGGGTGAGAACTCTACAATAAGCATCTCACAGCGAGTGCTTCTTCTCTTAGTCACTGTGGATTGATCCAGAAGTAGACACACCTGATTTAAACTGACCTAATCAAATTCTCTCTTCCCAGGAATTTGAATTGTGGAATGTGACACCCAGAAATGGAGCTGAGTTATATTAATGCCTGTCAACCTCTGCTGCTGAGACCCCTGGAGCTACCCTGCTCCTTTCAAAGACCCATTTATCAATACTCCTTTTGATTCTGAAAGTCCTTGCAATCAATTCCCCAAACTTTTAATTTTCATTTCTTTCAGAATCAGTTTGTTACTTTTCAAGAAAAAACTTTAACTAAAATGAACAGTGAAGAGAGATGAAGTTGGTGGGGTATACAGTCAGCATGGTCCAGTGTATGTATAATAGGACCCGCATATGAAATTTTGCATTTTCTAAGTAGCCACATTTTAAAAATTGAAGTTAGTGAAATTAACATTAACAATGTTTCATTTCAACCAATATAGATAAATATTATCATTTCAGTATCTAGTCAAGATTTTTAAACTGCTAATGAGATGTTTTACATTCTTCTCTTTGAACCATGTCTTTGAAATGTGGGGTGTATTTTACACATACAGCATATCTCAAATAAGACTGGCCACGAGTGCTCCATAGCCACATGAGGCTGGTCGCTTGCCTAATGGATAGCACAGATTAAGATATTCAAGGTGATGAAGGATCTGCTAAGAAGTCCTGGCCTCATTCTGAAAGCAGTGGGCATCCCCTGAAGAGATTCAAATCAAGAAGTAACATGACAAAATATATATATAACTTTAGGAAGATCACTCTGACTTCCACTTACAGAATGGACAGGAAAGGACTTGAAGCTCGAGGTAGGGAGATCAGTTAGGAGGAGCTGAAGAGAGAATGAGAGGTAAAGATGTTGATGATAGACTTTGGTGGCAGCAGCTGAAATATTAAGATGCAGTCCTTCCCATCACTCCATCTCACATATCTTCCCCTATTCTCTCTGGCAACCAAAGAGGCAAATCTATGATCTTTAAGGCATAGCCCCCGGTAGTTATGCCTGCAAAGTGGTCCACAATAGGAGATCAATCAACAGATGTGTCTTTCCTCCCTCAATGGAATGTCCTCTGAATGCTCCTGCTCGCACCTAACTGCTGATCCTGAAATTTGAAAGACAGGAATATTGGCCCAATCTATGGTAAACTGGAGGTCCTGTCCTAGGAAGTTTCCAGCAACTCTAAGAAGAGCTTTCTGCTGCATGGGTGAAGGTGGAAAGTTATATTTAACCAGAGTTGTGGTTTTGCTTAGAGAGTATACATACAACAAATAAAAAAGAGGCAAGGAAGTAGTGGGTAAATGCAAGGGAATGATGATAAAAATAACTATGGAATTTAAGCCGGCATGGGAATATTTAAGAGATATTCATAAAAATTCCAGTTCTCCAACCCCACCCCTTGCTTCTGGACTCTGGGAAGAAATGCACTTTTCTGTCCATTTGAGGCTAGGTGTGGCCATGTGGCTAGTTCTGGCCAATTAGATTACAGACTCTAGATGGAGCATTTAATTGCCAAGACCCTCCAGAGTTCTCTTTCCCCTCTCACATATTGACCAATGTTATTTGAAATGGTGGCTTTTCCATCAGCCTGGGTTTCTCACTATGAAAAGCAGAGTCCTCTGTCGACCAACAATGTTCAAGTTGTGTGAGCAGAAAATAAATCTTTCTTCACTGTATTAAAGCTTACAATGCAAGCCTTAAATATAAACCTGAAATATTGGCATTGTTTGTTACTACAGCACCACATAGCCTAGCCTGACTGATATAACCAGAAGAGAGGACATTAACAGGGAGGGAGAAAATGCAAAATGAAAGATTAATAGATTTCAGTTCCTGGCACTGAAGATTGATGGAGTCACAATAGGAGAGAGGAGAATAACTGGAAAGACACGAGGTATTGTTAGAGCGTTAAATTCATGGCAAGGTCTAGGACAAGATCTCTGAAGCAAGCAACTGAGAGAACAATGTCAGGAGGATCATCTCTGTGTGTGTTGAAACTGTCAAAGATTAAGACAGAAATAACGTCGAAGAGGGTTAACAGGCAGAAGCCAAAATTCTTATTGCTTCTCTTCCTGCGAGGAAGACATGAATGCCATGAAGGCAAAGACTTCTGTGCTCACATTTATGTCCCCAGTGCCCGGGACAGCACCTGCCGCAGGGAAGACACTATATACTTGCTGAATGAATGAGCAGAAGAAGGAGAGAACAGTACACCATACGTTTTGACAAATAAATTTAATTCAGGGAAGAGAGCACTTTCCAGTTCTTACTCCTTTGATTCTGTGTTTTTCTGCAGTACCTTTCCCCCAGACCACAGTGGCTGTTCTCTTTGTCCACGAGTCTGCTTGTTGATCTATCTTCTTGTTGCCAGAAATCTCAAGGAGCTACTTTTTAAACTTATCCCCAGAGGCTTGCATGCTGGCAACTCTAGCTAATACCATCCCCCATGTTACAAAACACCAGTGTTATTTTCTCCTCCACCTTCTCCCTCATTCTTCATCCAACTTCATTGCCAAATATCTTTTGTTTACTTCCAGACCTATCTCAGATCCGTCCACCCCTACAGCCAATGCCTCAATCCAGATTCTCATTATCTCTTCCCTGGCCTAGAACAAGCATCCCCTCCTAATCAACCTACTTTCTGTTTGCTTCTAATCCCTGTCTATTATCTAGTTATCTACTGCTGCATTAAAATTACCTTAAATTTTTTGTTAAAACTTAAAGCCACAAATATTTATTATCTCGAAGTTTCTGTGGGTCAGGAATCTGGGCATGGCTTAGGGGGTGCCTCTGGCTCAGGGTCTCTCACATGACTGCCAGCAAGCGTTGACCAGGGCTACAGTCATCCCAGTGTTCACCTGGAGGAGGATCCAACTTCAAGCCCAGTAATGGCTATTAGAAGCCCTCAAGTCTTTGTTATTGGACAGAGACATCCATTTCTGGACACCTAAACCTCTCCATAGGACAGCTTGTAATGTGGAAGATGTCTTCCCCCAAGAGCAAGTGAGCAAGTGAGTAAGTAAAGTAGCTCAGTCATGTCCGACTCTTTGCAACCCTGTGGACTGTAGCCCACCAGGCTCCTCTGTCCATGGAATTCTCCAGGCAAGAATACTGGAGTGGGTTGCCATTTCCTTCTCCAGGGGATCTTCCCAACCCAGGGATCGAACCCGGGTCTCCTGCATTGCAGGCAGACGATTTATCCTCTGAGCCACCAGCGAAGCCCCAGGGTATCAAAGACGGAAGCTACAGGTTTTTTGTTGTAATTTAATCTCAGAAGTGGTAACCCATCACTTCTAACATAGTCTGTTCATTAGAATGGAATCAACAAGCCCAGTCCATACTGGAGAGAGAGAGAGAGAGAGAGAGAGAGAGAGAGAGAGAGAGAGAGAGAGAGAGAGAGAGAGAGAGAATCATAGCAGGGTGTGAATACTGAAGTTTGAGGTCACTGGGGACATCTTGGAGACTGCATATCACAACCCCTTCACTGCCTCTAATGAGCCACCTAAAGTGCAAAGCTGATTTCTTCTCTCCCTTTCTCAGAAATTTCTGTTAACTTGCCAGCACTACCACATTGCCTTTCATAATGGCTCAATCGCTGTTGCATTCTCATCTTCCAGTTCCTGAGAAAGTGCACAGAATTACTGCACCACTATCCCTTTACACACCATTTCCCTGGTTTGGAAAACTTCCCTCAGTCTTCCCAGGCTTTTCTACCTGGCCAGCTCCTACTTTTCCACCAAGGTTTCTGCTTCCATCCACTGCTTCTGCCAGGCCCACTCTAGCAGGCAGTTTCACTAACCAGACCTCGCTTGCAACCCTCTGTTTCCCACTAACACACAACTTACCACACCAAGTTATAATTGTTTCCATTTGGATCTCTCACAGGATCTCAGATTCAACACATTCAGAAGTTCATTTCTGCTTACTTTTATATCAGTGAGATTTAGCAGGAGTGGATCTTGCAGGCTCACCATCTTCAATGGAGATGTATGCCAGTGAAAAGTGTTAGTTGCTCAGTCGTGTCCAACTCTTTGCGACCCCACGGTCTGTCCATGGAATTCTCCAGACAAGAATACTGGAGTGGGTTGCCATTCCCTTCTCCAAGGAATCTTCCCAACTTGGGGATCAAACCAGGGTCTCCTGCATTGTGCGTAGATTCTTTGCCATCTGAACTACCAGGGAAGTCCATCTTCAGCGGAGATGTACAGAACAAGTTATAGAACCTCACCATCTTGACTGGTGTTATTTAAATGCCCAGAGGGCAGTCATGTGGTTATAGGGTCTTACTAAATAAATACCTGTGGGGCTCCTAAGACAATCATGGTCCCCACAGGATTCCACAGGAAGAGGGCTGGGTGAGTATGATTGAG
The DNA here is from genome assembly GCF_016772045.2 of Ovis aries. NCBI lineage: Eukaryota > Metazoa > Chordata > Mammalia > Artiodactyla > Bovidae > Ovis > Ovis aries. The sequence goes on from NC_056055.1 coordinate 234,536,814, forward strand.
AAGTTCCTCCAGAGGGGGCAGAGCTGCTTCCCTACCTACCTCCACTAGTACTTAACACTATCTATTCTAGACAAGTTACTTCATTTCAAAGTCTCCTTTTCCTATTTTTTAAATGGAGGTCACCTAAGTGGTTCCTATGGTGACCACGGATCAGCTGCTGTTCTGAGTATTTTAAACATGCTAACTTATTTAATCCTCAGAATTAGGGTATGAGGTAGGTGTATTATTTCATTTTACAGATGCACAGGAAACACAGGTAATAACTGCTTAGGATTCCAGGTTTCCAACACAGGCACTGAGGAATCTGCGTTCCTGTTATAATATCCACTTCACAGGCTTGCGAGGGTTAAATGAGAAGATGAGAGTGAAGGGGTAGGGCAGAGCATGGCACACTGTGAGTATCGTTTTGAAAGGTAAAACACATTGGCCTGCAAGTCAGGAATTCCTTCAAAGCCCGTGATTTTCTGCGTGAATTCATCAGGCGTCTCCTCTAGGCAGCGAAATGGATGAATGGGGAGGATACTGAGGACAAGCCTCCCAAGATCGATAAAGCTCTCACGTCCCGTTACTCATGGATACTCCTATTTTGCAAGGCGAAGTGTAAGTAGCTGGCGGGCAGAAGCCCACTTCCGGTGTTACTGCGGGCTTTTCTAGCCGAGCAGGGGCCCGGCTGCACCTTTGCCTGCCTGCTGCGTCCCGGGAGGACCCCTTGCCCTTGGAGGCCCTCCCTCGGCAAAGGTTCGATTTTCCTTTCGAGGAGGCTGCGAGCTCCGTCTGTCTTGTCCTTCAACCATTGGACTCGGCATTCTGTTCTCGCTGTTTGGTAAAGTCTTCCTCCGCTCAGGCAGGGGGCGCCAGAGCGCGGGGGGGCTCGAAACCTGGGAGGCTCTCTGCCACGAAAGTGACGTCACGACGCCGGAAATCCGTGTCCCCGGGGACTTGGCTTGTGCCGGGAGCCGAGCGAGGAAGGCTAGTTTAGACGGTGTTTAAAGGTATCGTTTCCACTCCGGATAGACTCGGAGACTCAGATGAGAAAAGTGAGCTTCTAGAGGCAGGGATTGGTTCATATTCCAGCCAGAACCTCTCCCAAGACCAGCGCGCTTCCCACGCGACTCCTCGCAGCGGGGAGGGACGTCCTCGCGGTGGTTTGCTCCACCTGAGAAGTCCCTGAGGCAAGTGTCTCTGGAATACACCCATTGCACAGATGGGGAAAACGAACCCAGAGAGAGACAGTGACTTGCACGGTCGGGTTGCCAGATTGAGCAGCAGGACGCCCAGTTAAAGGTGAAGTTCAGATAAACAACAGTGTTAGCCCATGGGCCATACGTTTACTGAAAAAGTAGCCGTCGTTTTTCTGAATTCAGCTTTACCAGGGCGTCCTATATTTTACATGGTAATCCTACCCCAAGGTCACTCAGCTGAGTGGAAGAGCAGAAAGAGCTATTGAGATATCTTGTATCCCTCACCACCTAAGATTCATAGTATGTGGACCCGGGCTTCTCCTGGGTTATAATTCTGGAAGCCTGCGGGGTCCCTAGTCTTTTCCAGTTAGTGGTCTGCCCTTAGCGGGATCTAGGCTGCTGTTCAGGAGCTGAGGAGAAGGGCCTAGATATTCCTGCCTCGAGGTTCAGGGATAAACCCCTGCCATCCCATCCTCCAAGATTCGGTTCAGTCGCTCAGTCGTGTCCAACTGCGACCCCATGAATCGCAGCATGCCAGGCCTCCCTGTCCATCACCAACTCCTGGAGTTTACCCAAACTCATGTCCATCGAGTCGGTGATGCTATCCAGCCATCTCATCCTCTGTCGTCCCCTTCTCCTGCCCCCAGTCCCTCCCAGCATCAGGGTCTTTTCCAATGAGTCAACTCTTCGCATGATGTGGCCAAAGTATCGGAGTTTCAGCCTCAGCATCCGTCCTTCCAATGAACAGCCAGGACTGATCTCCTTTAGGATGGACTGGTTGGATCTCCTTGCAGTCCAAGGGACTCTCAAGAGTCTCCAGCACCAACAGTTCAAAAGCATCAATTCTTTGGCACTCAGCTTTCTTCACAGTCCAACTCTCACATCCATATATGACCACTGGAAAAATCATAGCCTTGACTAGATGGACCTTTGTTGGCAAAGTAATGTCTCTGCTTTTTAATATGCTATCTAGGTTGGTCATAACTTTTCTTCCAAGGAGTAAGCATCTTTTAATTTCATGGCTGCAATCACCATCTGTAGTGATTTTGGAGCCCAAAAAATTTATTCAAAAAACACTAAGCACTTACTTGGTGTCCAGCACTGACTCAGGCTCCAGATGATATTGGCAAGTATGAAAAACATTCCCTCTCTTTGTGTAACTGACAGATTTGCAGGGAGACAAGAAGAAAAATTACAATGCACTATGATCAACAGTTCTTTAATATGGGTGAATACAGAGCAATGAAAGTGCAGAGATACAATTCCCAGGCATAGAGTAAAAGAAAAGGGATACATCCAAGCTGAGACGTGAAAGATTTGTTCAACTTATATGTTGGACATTCGTGTGTAGGGTAGTGTTTTAGGTGCTAGGAACATGGCAACAAAAATAAACATATCTCTGCCCTTAAGAGCTTCAGTTCAGCTCAGTCGCTCAGTCGTGTCCAACTCTGTGACCCCATGGACTGCAGCACGCCAGGCTTCTCTGTCCATCACCAACTCCTGGAGCCTACTCAAACTCATGTCCATCGGTCAGTGATGCCATCCGACCGTCTCATCCTCTGTCATCCCCTTCTCCTCCTGCCTTCAATCCTTGAGAGCATCAGGGTCTTTTCCAATGAGTCGGTTCTTTGCATCAAGTGGCCAAAGTATTGGCGCTTCAGCTTCAGCATCAGTCCTGCCAATGAATATTCAGGACTGATCTCCTTTAGGATGGACTGGTTGGATCTCCTTGCAGTCCAAGGGACTCTCAAGAGTCTTCTCCAACACCACAGTTCAAAAGCATCAATTCTTCGGCGTTCAGCTTTATAGTCCAACTCTCACATCCATACATGACTACCAGAAAAACCATAGCCTTGACTAGACAGACTTTTGTTGGCAAAGTAACGTCTTTGCTTTTTATATGCTGTCTAGGTTGGTCATAACTTTTCTTCCAAGGAGCAAGCATCTTTAATGGCCACAGTCACCATCTGCAGTGATTTTGGAGCCCCCCAAAATAAAGTCTGTTACTATTTCCATTGTTTCCCCATCTATTTGCCTTGAAGTGATGGGACCAGATGCCATGATCTTAGTTTTCTGAATGCTGAGTTTTAAGCCAGCTTTTTCACTCTCCTCTTTCATTTTCATCAAGAGGCTCTTTAGTTCTTTGCTTTCTGCCCTGAGTGTGGTGTCATCTGCCTCTCAGGTTATTGATTATTTCTCCCCACAATCTTGATTTTCCAGCTTGTGCTTCATCCAGTGTTTCTCATGATGTACTCGGTGTATAAGTTAAATACACAGGGTAACAATATACAACCTTGACGTACTCCTTTCCTGATTTGGAACCAGTCTGTTGTTCCATGTCCAGTTCTAACTTGCTTCTTGACCTGCATACAGATTTCTCAGGAGGCAGGTCAGGTGATCTGGTATTCCCATCTCTTGAAGAATCTTCCACAGTTTGTTGTGATCCACACAGTCAAAGGCGTTGGTGTAGTTAATAAAGCCAAAGTAGATGTTTTTCTGGCACTCTCTTGCTTTTTTTGATGATCCAACAGATGTTGGCAATTTGATTTCTGGCTCCTCAGCCTTTTCAAAATTTTAGAATTAAGAGCTTAATTCTAATTAAATGTATGTCAGATGATGAGTTATGGGGAGTGGGAGGAGGTAAGACTATGGAGGGGATCATGGGATGGTGGGGTGGGGTGGGAGTGTTACAGTTGTAACAGTGGTCAGGAAGGCCTCACTGAGAAGGTGGCATCTGAGCGAAGACCTGAAGGTGTGAGGGAGAGAGATCAGAGACCTATTGGGGTTATAAGGAAATGCACCTGGCATGTCAGAGGAAGACAGGGAAATAATGAACTGCCTCCAATGGGATAGCTTTCTCAGGGATTTTCAGTGGCAACTGTGACTGTGTTTCTTGCCTTAAATGTTACCTTTAGAATCTACTTTCTGTAAAATGTGACCACCACCCCCCACACACACATAATTAGATGGGAGGGGCACTTTGAACAGGGTGTACAGAAAAGGCCTTCCTGATGCGCTCTTTAAGATGGGAATGAGTCAGCCCTAAAAAGCTGGAAGAAATGCAGTTTAGGCAGAGGGAACAGCAAGGGCAAAGGCCTGGAAGCAGAAAAGAATTCCAATAAACGTGAGGAACTGAAAAGCGGCCAAACAGGCTAAAGAGTTTTCAGCAGCAGATTGACAAGATTGGATTCATATTTCAAAAAGATCCCTCTGACTGTTAGAAGCCTACATTTAATAATTTTGCAGGTTAAGTTTACACAGGCTTAGCTACTCATCCGCTAGGGGCCAGGATGAGGGTTTAAAATGGAACAAAGGGTTGACTGGAAATGCCCATCCTGTTGCCTTCCCTATGGTCCCTTTGCAGCTGGAATGAGCTGGCTTGGGCAGATGGGTTTCCTAAAGGGAGAGGGGTGGACGGGGTGGGTGACACCCAGAGAGGCACCATCTTCCTCCTGAGCAGGGGTGCACAGAGGGGACAACTTGTGCCTTTTGGACCCCCTGGCTGGACCTGCCTTAAACAGGCTGGGGGTGAAGGAAGTGGATGCTACCTCCAGGTCTCCCTCTGCCGCCTGTGAATAAGCTTTCATTTATCCTCTCAAAGGTCTTACCATGCTTCTGCTCCAGAGGCATGTAGGGCTCCCTACTGCCTGCAGAATTAAGTTCAGACTCCTTGCTTTGTTGTTCAGATTTGTAGGACTGAGCCCTTAACCTGTGGGATCTGATTCTATCTCACTCTAGGTAGGTAGTGTCAGAACTGAGTGGAGTTCTGGGATACCCAGCTGTTGTCAGAGAATTGTTTGGTGGTGTAGGGGGGAAAACGCACACATTGTACCAGGCTTACCCAGGAAGAAGCTCAATTCAGAATATCTAGACCAGGCAAATCCACAGAGGTAGAAAATAGTTAAGTGGGTACCAGAGGCTGGGGGAAAGGGAGAATGGGGAGTGAGTGTGAATTAACGCAGTTTCTTTTTGAGGTAATGGACATGTTCTAGAATTAGATAGTGGTGATGGTTGCACAGACTCTGTGAATATACTAAAACCCACTGACTTCTACACTTTGAAAGGGTGAGTTTTAGGGAATATGAATTATATCTTTTTTAATTGCAAAAGAAAAATCTCTAGGATCACCCATTAACAGCTGGGGGACCTCTAAAATCTGAACTCCTTTGCTAAGCAGCTCACACACCCCACGCGCACAGTTTTGTGATCCTAACAATGTGAAGTCCTGACGAGAACTGCCCCACTGAGGAGCCGTGGGCCTCAGGGCCCTTGACGTTGGATGCGGCAGCAGTCTGTGGCCAACCACGTGCTAACAGTCACTGCCTGAGTAAGCAAGACCAGCTATGTATCTGTATTGCTCCGACTGCCTTGCTGACACTCAAGGAGAGGACGGGTAGGGGATCTCCTTAGAACCTCCCAGGTATCCACCTCTTCACTCTTCATCTTTGGTAGGAACTCCCAGAAGCTGTGTCAAATATTCAATTGCCTCCACTTTAGGCCAGGACTTAAGCTGGGTATTGGGGACACCCAGAGACACCTCCTCAGCCATGAGCTGCAGCTCCAGTGCTACAGGGAGGCAACCCTGACCCCCACCCCAACTTCTGATAGCTCTGCCTTCCTCATGATGCCAGCGTGGAAGCTCGAGAAAACCAGAGAGGTGAATCAGAGAAGCTGGGCGCCAGTAGGGGAGGCCCACACTGCAGTGTGAGGTTATCATTGTAGGATGGGGAAGTCTCAGCCCTGGCCTAACCCAGGCTGCTTTGTGAACTGAACTGCCGATTGCACTGGAGTATTAAAAAACCTAAATATTTTATTTGCTTCATATTTACAAAGGTGAGAAGGAGACCAAGGGAGACCCCAAGAACACGCCCACACCTGGCTGACCAGGCCCCTTGCGCTGCAGAGGAGGCAGACACAGCTGGAAGGGACAGGATTTATGTTGCATACTTGAACTACAGCAAGTGTAAGACTGGTCCTATTTACAGGGCAGAAACACTACAGGTGGAGCATGGGGGGTGGCAGAGCGAGCACCAGAGTCCTGGCCAGAGGGTGCCCTGCTTGCCACTTTCCCCACCTCTCCCAGAGGCATCTCTGGGGCCCCGCTGGGGTTCTCCGGGGGGGAACGGGGCCCGCTCACATGATGCTCGCCGGGGTGAAGACGGGGCCCATGCACAAGGTGTCCGTGATCTCCCAGCCACAGGACAGAGGCTTGCACATGCCCTCGGCATCCTCGTCCTGTTCTGCAGGCAGCAGCTGCCCTTGCAGGGCTTCCCTGCAAGGGAGAGGGGGTCTCTGGAGGCAGCCGGCACGGGGCCCATGGGCCAAGAACTCCCCATGGCTCCTGCACTGGAAGACCTGGTGCCACTGGGGCCCCAGCACCCAGGGGCAAGGGCAGGGGGAGGCCTGCTGCCCCCTCTTCCCCCACTGCTGTCTTCTCCCAGAGCCTAACCCACAAGGGAAAGGAACCCACATTCACTGATGTGCCCATTATTGTGCCAGGCACTTCACTTACAGTCTAATTGTATTCTCCCAAAACCCTGTAAGGGTGACTTTATCGTCCCCATTTTATTCCGAGCAAACTGACTTAGAAGTTACCTGCCCAAGGTCACAATCCTAGAAGGAGGTAGAATGACCCAACACTCACTTCAAAGCCCGCATTCTTCATACCCCAGGCTTGGTACTTAAAAAATAAAAATCTGCCCTTCCCTTAAAAATCCTACAAACTGTTTCTCCTACATCCTCACGTTAATAAACGGCTCCTGTTCTTGCCACGAGTTGGAGATCTTGTTCCCACACCCAGTGGATCCTTGCTGAGCCCCATTCCTGAGCATCCCCAAAAGCACCCACTTCTCTCCATTCACACTGACACCACCAGCTCTAGCCAGGAAAGCACAGTCTCCTAGAAAAGTCCAACCCAGGTTCATCTTTCCAAAAAGCAAATCCCTTCTGAGTTGCCGGCAGTCTCCCTCCACGCTCAGGCCACACAAGATCTGGCCCCTGCCCGCCTCTCCCACCACGCACAACGGTGCAGCCATCTTCGGGCTTGCATCCCATCCCAGGCACATCCTGTGCACATCCAGTCTCTGCCTGCATCATCAACCCTGGTTGAGTCCCACAGCACAGTGTACTCCTTGATAACAATGAGCATTCAATACCTGCTTCCCTGACAATCCTCCAACTAGAGAGGGGCAGGGGATGTACCTGAGTTACTCATTGCCTAGTGCCCCTGACAACAAATAAATACACACTTGGTGCGGAGAGGTGGATGCTGGGTGGAGGACGGGGAAAGAGCACTGCGTTCAGTATCAAGAGGCCGGGTCAGGGCAGCATGACAGCCTGTTCCTTACTCCTGCCAGGATCTGCTTCCCAGGACCCTCCCTCTTCCATCTACATCTTCCCTCCCCTCCTTTCATACTTCCAGCCTATTCCAGTCCCCCACCTGCAGGAAGGCCTCCCCTCTTTGCTGATGTATACAATTCAGCAGCAAATCAGTAGTCAGTCCAGCCAGGCCATTCCCTTCCAGGTGGGAGGTACTCTGGGCCAAGCGCCCTCTGTCTGAACCTCTGTTTCCTTATCTAAATGGGTTTTGAAAGATAAGTTTCTTAGACTCCTTCACTGGCTCCCCACTGCCTTCAAGATCACGGCCAACCTGGGCCTCCAAGGTCCTCCTTGACCAAGTCTTCCTCTCATGCCACTCCAGCTAGATAGAACCACTTAAAACTCTGGATGAACTGGACTCTGAAGCCCCCCACCAGCCCAGGCCAGCCTCCAGTCAGCTTGCCTGGCCCTCTGGTGCCCGGCTAACTCCTCCCTCACCCATCAGGCGGTGCCTCCTCCCCAGCTCAATGGCCCACTCTCCCTCCCTAGTGACCTCTGCACTCTGCTGGTATGTGTCTATGTGTCTGTGTGTGTGTCTGTGTGTGTGTGTGTGTGCGTGCAGGTCTGATGCTTGGCGCTCCATATTCTCAGATGTTCTTTTACCCTCCAGGATCCAGCACAGAGCCAGATTCTAAAGTCGGACATGCCCGTGAGGCCTCTTTGATATGGAGAATTTTTGGACATGGCCATTTCAATACATCAGAATTTTATGTTCCTAGTAACGTGTGCATCTGACTCCGTGCAACTTCATCCACCTGTGTTTGCTGACAATGGAGCTGGGATAGATAAGGAAGCTTGTGTGATTATTGGTTTTTTACATTTGGTGTTTTGTGGGGGGTTTTTGGCCTTCTTAAAACACCCGTGATTTCAAAATGGCAGCATCAGCCTATCCCGTGCAGGGAGTAGAAGCGGCAGGTTTGTTGACTGGATGAACTACAGGTGACTCTGATCCCGAGCCCGTCAGGCCTGCCGTTTGGGACCATTGTTCCCGGGCTGGGGGAAGCTCAAGCCCCTGCATGTCCCTGGGGGCACAGGCTTCACGCATTTCTGAGGACCCGGCAAAAAAGCCCCTCCCGATGGCTCCTGCCCTCTGCAGCCATCTCCCCAGCCCCATAAGTGGGGGGGCTCTTCACTGCTGAGCAGCTGTGTGACCTCAAGCAAGTGACCTCTGTGTCAACACTGATCCCATAGTGTTCTGTGTTTGAGTAAAAGAAAATCATCATACGATGCCTAGTGTAGAGCCTGGCAGAAAGACCCTGGACTTTCAGGCTTGTCTCGCTGGATCCCAGTGCTGGCCTGGCGAGGGCATGCTCAGTGAGTAGCCACCCGACTGGTCAGCTCTATCTACACCTGCCCTTGTCTTCCCTTCATCCACCCAGTAGTTAGAGTGGTCTTTCTAAAATCCAAATCGGACCATGTCACCCCCGGACTTCCAATCAGTCCCTGCCAGCTGCTGCTGGAAGCTCTAAGCTACCCTTCATGGCTCTTCCCATGTCCAGCCCTGCTCCCTCTCCAGCCCCGACCAACCTCATGTTTTTTGAAGGCATGTTTGCCCCCAATTCCTTCTAAAATCCAAATCAGACCATGTCCCCGCCGTGGAAATACCCTAGAACCCCCTTCCTGCCCTTCCAGCCATTTGACTCCCGCCAGGCTTTGACTTCATCCTTCTTTCCTCAGGGAGGTAGATCTGGGGTGGGGATCTAAGCCTCCAAAACCCGGCCCCTCCCTGCAGCACTGTATTCTCAGGCGCGCCTGTCTGCTTCTGTGTCCCTCCAGGGCTCTGAGCTCCCCAAGGGAAACTCGGTCTCATTAAAGACCACAGCCAGGTGCCCAGCACAGGCCTCACTTGAAATCAGTAGCCCAGGATTATGTGTCCCATTGGATTACACAGGGGCAGGGCCCCCAAACCTGAGGCTCCCCATGTGGCTTCAGTCCAGCCTGCCCCCTCTCCAATCCCCATTCCATTTCCCAGCAGAGCCCCCTTACCAGGCCACCCGGGACATGGCGTAGGTGATGCGGCAGGTCTGGGCATCCCTGAGGGGGGAACCCATGCCCACAGTGTAGGCGCCCATGTTCTCAAAGACCAGCCAGTCCCCTACGTGTAGTTGCGGCAGCCACAAGCCCTCAGCTACACAGTCACAGCCATTGGCCACCGGACCCCACAGGCTGCTGCTGTACAGGGGCTGCTCCGTGGGTGGTTTCTGCGGGAGAGAGGGACAGTCAGCTTTCCCGGGCATACGTACACAGTCTGAGCACTCCCTCCCTCCAAAGCCTGCACGGCTCCCAGAGCAAACAGGATCAACAGCTTGGCCTCCTAGCCTGCATTTAAGGCCCTCCCACTTCTCTGCATTCATTGCCTCCTACACTCAGAAGCCACAGTGCCTGGTCTTAAATGCAGGCTCCAACACTTGCTAGCTGTGTGACCTTGGGCAAGCTACTTAATCCATCAGTTTGCTCATTTATAAAATGGGAATAGAAGCAGTTACCTACCTGCCGGGGTTAGTGACAGGATACATAACATGACTAGAGGATGAGTGTGTGAACCAGCATCTGACACACGGCAAGGGCCCAGTAAGTTAGCACCATCTTTATTCATCGCTGGGGTTGTCGTCAGCCTCTGGCTTCAGTCTTCACTGGACCATCTGCCGCTTTGCAGACCCTGGGTGTTTCCCCACCTCTGCAGCCCTTCCCCCTCCCTCAAATGGAGATTGTCCTCCCTGCCCAGCCCTGTGGCTCCTTCTATGCAGGCCATCACGATCGCCTCCTTCCAGGCCTGACCCAGTAACAGGGGCCAGAAGGACACCAGTGAGTTAGACCCTCCCTCAGGCTCCCACGGCACTCAGTCTGGTGAGGAGGACTGGCCTCCCACAGACGGTCACAGGGTGGCCTGGCAGAGGTCACAGAGGACCTCACAGAATTACTTCCATTTCAGAGAAACAGGAATTCTGAGAGGTTAAGTGACTTATCCAAAGACAAAACTGACTTACCCAAAGACACAACTAACAATGACGTAAAATTTTTACTTTGTCCTTAAGTGACTTCCAAATCCAGAAAAAAGTCTGTAGCACAGACCATCTGAAGACAACCAAAGTATCAGTGCCGTTTGTCACAGTGCAGGGATGCTGCTAGGCAGGCTGTGACTGGGGCTGTGGAGCTGTGGCTCCCCGGGGAAACCCTGCTTCTGTCCCTCCCTCCCCTCACCCCTGGCTCCCCACGCCATCCCCACGCTATTCCCTGAGGTCCCAAACCCACCAACTCCTAATTTTCCTTTAGATCTCAGGGTCCTCCTGGAAGCCTTTACTAAGGCTCTGCAAGCTTTGCCTTCATAGCATTTCCTATCATTTATAATTTGATATTTAAGAAGTGTATCTCCCAGGCCCGTCTTCCCGTCAGACCATAAATTCGGTTGAGTCCAGAGATCACGACAGTCTTGTTTACCCCCATCTCCTCCAAGCCTAGCGGTCTGGCATACAGTAAGTCCTTTTGTGAAGACTACTTAAGTGAATGAATGAATAAATAAATGAATAGGGAATACATGAGTGATGAGAAAGAGCAAAAAAGAAAAAGAAGGTACAAATAGACGCTATCCAAGAGCCTAGGAGGAGGCAGCAGAGGAGACCAATGGGAGGAGGAGGAAGAGGTGTTTAGGTGCCTCAGCCAGGAGCAGGGAGAGCCACAGGTGCCATGAGCAGAAATATACTCGTGTGTTACTGCATAAGCCGTTAATTAGTCTCGTTAATAAAGACACGCACATGTTATTAAATCAAACATGAGAACTATCCTATACTCACTCATTCATTCAACAGATACTCATTAAGTACCTACTATGTGCCAGGCTCTGATCCAAGAGCCTGGGATGCAACAGTGAACACACAGAAAAACAAGGTTCCTGTGCTCATGAACCTCACATGCTAGAGGAATACAGATCAATACATCCTTGTTCATACAACTTAACACTCTTGTTCATAAGCTTCTTATTAATGAGTAAAATTCATCTCAGTTGCTCTGAATTATTTACCTTAGCTCCAACAAGTGGACTTTTAAAGACGTGTGAGGGGAAATGCTACGTAAATGTATTCATGAGGATCCTTATGAAATCCTTAAGAAAATAGGTTTCAAAGCTTCTTCCACAATAAAATGAAAAGAAAAGGCACCCTTGAGTTATAATCAGATTTCTCTCACTTATTAGTGGTATAAATTTTAAATGGGTAGAAAGGAAAGATTTTAAAATTTCACAGGAAATAAGGCAATTACCATTTAAAACCTTTTTTAAAAAAATGAAATAAAAAAGGAAATAGCAAAATAAATGTTCCAAAAGTATGTGGGAGCAGGCTTTTAAGTCTCAGTTCTGTTTTTGAGTTGGAAAACTGAGCGGAAATGGACCTGTAAACATACAAGAAGCCGAATCAGCTACTAGGGCCCCTCTCTGAGAGAGCAAGAAGAGGGTCCTACTTTACAAAGCACACCCACCACCACTTCACACTTCATCTGGGAGGCAGTTGCATTCCCATTTTACAGATGAGAAAACTCAGAAGTGACCTGCTCCGGGTTCTGGAGGGAGTGAGTGGCACAGCTCCTGGGGGTCCCAGACGAGGGCCCTCCTAGCTGCACCTGGATAGCAGCTTTCCTCAAAGAGGCCCAATATGAGAGCAGATCCACAGAAGAAACACAGTGAAGCATTTAAGATGGCACATGGCTCTGAGGGAATCCCTAAATAACTCCCCAACTTTTAAAGCATACATAAGTTAGCTCCTATACTGCATAAAGTGTACAGAAATATTTTAAAAGGAAAAAACATGGGATGAACAAGGGCGGCACACAAAAAGGAAAAAGAAGAAACATAACAAAAGCCTGTGATCAAAATCTCACTTGTGAACATACAGGCAAAAATCCAAAATGAAACCCTAGCTAATCAAATCCACACTCTCATTCAAAGAATCACTTTCAATGGTCAGATGATTTAAATGGAAGGCAGGGACAATGAGCAAGGTGATCACTGGCTTCATAGTAACATGAAGAATATAGATCTATACTTCAAATTTAATTTTCCAAATCATGGCATTCAATAGCCCATAGCACCCCTTCTTGATTAAAACTATAGACAAAATTAAACTCCAATAAAGAGAAACCATTTAAAATAAGGAGCCAACTCTAACTTAATGGAGATATACTAGAATGGCTTCATTTCAGAACTAGAAGCAACCTTAATTTTACAGTTAAGCCCTCTCATTTTCCAGATGAAAAGACTATAGACACGGGGCCCAGAGAGGGTAAGTAACTTGCCTAATGTTACTCAGCTACTAGACGGCAGAGCCAAGAACCAGACCCAAGTCTTTTGACTCCAAGACTGAACCTTTCTGTCATTTCTATTTTACATAGCATGAGAAATGCTGACAATAGCTATTATCTGAAAATAAAGAAACAAAAAGATATAATATAGAAAAATAAAGAAATAAAATATTATACTGCAGACAAAGCTTGCCCACCTAGAAAATTCAGACGGGAGAGGAGTAGTTAAGAGAGATTAGTGAGTTTTTACATGTAAGCTGATGTCTCAACTTAAACACACAGGGGACCATCTCCACTCACAGTAATGAAAGCATTAAGTTACTAAACTCAGGGATGTACTTGGGCCACAATAATACTTAACCCATGAAAATAATAAAACCTTGAAAGGAGAGATGAAATACAAGGACTCTACCTTCTCCTAGCTGGAAAAACTTAGTAAAGCCAAAAAAGAGAATTTCTTCCAATTTCAGAAATAAATAAGCTACTACTAATTAAAAGCCCCAGAGACAGGGATCCAATTTCATTTCTTACATAGGGACAATCAAGTGACCTAGCATCATATATTAAGCAATTCCCAATGATGTGCTTTGCAAGTCTTGTCAAAATCAAGTTTCCAGATATATGTGAATTTTGTGTGTGTGTGCTCTAATCTATGTTTTGCTGGTCTATGTTTTTATGCCACTCTCCAAACCAAACTGTTTTAATAAACCCCTACTATTTTAGTGGTTACTCAAGATATTTACTTTGTAATATGTATTCCTAAGGCAGTCTAAAATCAGTCAACATCTCTACCTTCTGCTCAAGCAATTGAAGGGCTGCTCAGGTGGTGATAGTGGTAAAGAACCCGTCTTCCAAGGCAGGAGACTTAAGAGATATGGGTTTGATCCCTGGGTTGGGAAGATCTTTTGGAGGACGGCACAGCAACCCACGCCAGTATTCTTGCCTGAAGAACCCCACGGACAGAGGAGCCTGGCGGGCTGCAGTCCATAGTGCCGCACAGAGTCGGACGTGACTAAAGCGACTTAGCACACACACACAAGAAATTCAAAGCCTTAGAATACCAGCTTCGTCACTCTCCCTCCCAACTTACATTCTATTGCTATCCAGTGTAGGCTGATAGATCGGAGCTGCTCTTTCACTATCTTCTGCCTTCCATTGCTACGGGGGAAATAAGCTCTAAGTCTAATTAATATTCTTCTACCGGTATTCTTTTATCTGTCTCGTTTCTCTCACTAGTTTTATGACCTTCCGTCTCTGGTGTTCAGTTTCACTAACATGTTGTCTACGTATGGATTCATTTTTAGGTAACATACTTGGAATTTGTTGAATTTCCTGAATCTGAGAATAAATGTTCCTCTCGTTTACTCTCTGCCAGCAATTCATTTTTATTTATTTTGCCTCAGCTCCAAATCTACCCTTCTCCACCCTGCTTTGTGATACTGCTGCTGCTGCTGCTAAGTCGCTTCAGTCGTGTCCGACTCTGTGCGACCCCATAGACGGCAGCCCACTAGGCTCCTCCGTTCCTGGGATTCTCCAGGCAAGAATACTGGAGTGGGTTGCCATTTCCTTCTCCAATGCACGAAAGTGAAAAGTGAAAGTGAAGTCGCTCAAGTCGTGCCCGACTCCTAGCGATCCTAGAGTGCGACATTTCTTCCTTACTAGCCGGCTCTATGTTCTTGATGATGTTTAGTTGCTATGTCTGACTCTTTTGAAACCCCATGGACTGTAGCTCACCCCTCTCTCCATGGAATTTCTCAGGCAAGAATACTGCAATGGGTTGCCATTTCCTTCTCCAGGGGGTCTTCCTGACCCAGGGATCGAACCCACGTCTCCTGCATTGGCAGCCCAATTCTTTATCACTGAGCAACCAGGGAAGCCCAGCTAGCTCATGTTGGGCTTTGTCAATATAAGTTGCTGGAAAAACACTGCAAGGGCAGATCAGGAAGAAGGAACTCTCTCCCTTTTAGCTTGCTGTTTTCCGTGTGGCCACCTTTGGTTCAGGGTGTGAGGGTGTGGTTGCGTTCACCTCAATGGCCCTCCGTTCAACTTTGGCCTGCACAGTCCAACAAGCTTCTCTCCACTCCACAGCAGGCTACTTCTGCAATTCAGTTGTGTTGGCGACCCTCTAAAAGTTTCCTTGCCACAGGAAGGCTGCATACCATGGCCTTTCCTCAGAGGTTTCAATCTCAGACTTGCAGGGAGGAGCCCTCCTCTAAGGTGCTTCATTTTTCACTCTCCCTTACCAGATATAGTAACTGCTTTTATCCTTTTTAGTAATTAGCCATCTTTAAAGTTAGCAGTTCTTTATGTTAAAATTTCCATGTTCAAACCACCTGTCTTGTTTCTGTATCCTGATACAATCTCTTCCTGGAACTGTGGTTAGACATTACGCCCTCTCACTCTACCACACCTACGCCTTTCTTATTTCCATTTGTCTCTTTGTGCTACATTTGCAAAGTGCCTTCGGCTCTATATTCCAATTCCTTCTTTCTTTCCCCATATCCTCTCTCTTCAACTGTCTCTAATATCTTGCTTTGTTGTTGTTGTTTAGTCGTTGAGTCATGTCTGACTCTTTTCCGACCGCACGGACTGTAGCCCGCCAGGCTCCTCTGTCCATGGACAGGCTCCTCCGTCCTCTGTCCCAGGCAAGAATACTGGAGTGGGTTGCCATTTCCTTCTCCAGGGGATCTTCCTGACCCAGGGATCAAACCCACGTCTCTTGCAGTGGCAGGTGGATTCTTTACCACTGAGCCACCTGGGAAGCCCCAATATCTTGCTTACTCTGTGTACAATTTCAATGTTCATATATTTCATTTCTACAAATTCTATTTAGTCCTTTTAAAAATCTGTTAAGTCAAGATTTTATATTTGCTTACTTTTTGGAAAGCAAAACTAATTTTCAATTTACTATTTCTTTAAACACAGTAAATATTTTTATTTTTCAGTTCAGTTCCAACTCTTTGTGACCCCATGGACTACAGCACGCCAAGTTTACCTGTCCATCACCAACTCCCAGAGCTTACTCAAACTCATGTCCATCAAGTCAGTGATGCCATCCAACCATCTCATCCTCTGTCATCCCCTTCACCTCTTGCCATTAATCTTTTCCAGCATCAGGGTCTTTCCAAATGAGTCAGTTCTTTGCATCAGGTGGCCAAACTACTGGAGTTTCAGCTTCATCATCAGTCCTTCCAATGAATATTCAGGAATGATTTCCTTTAGGATGGACTAGTTGGATCTCCTTGCACTCCAAGGGACTCTCAAGAGTCTTCTCCAAACACCACAGTTCAAAAGCATCAATTCTTTGGCACTCAGTTTTCTTTATGGTCCAACTATCACATCCATATATGACCAATGGAAAAAATATAGCCTTGACTAGACGGACCTTTGTTGGCAAAGTAATGTCTCTGCTTTTTAATATGCTGTCTAGGTTGGTCAGCAAATGTCTTAATTTCATGGCTGCAGTCACCATCTGCAGTGATTTGGGAGCCCCAAAAAATGAAGTGTGACACTGTTTCCATTGTTTCCCCATCTATTCGCCATTAAGTGATGGGACCAGATGCTGTGATCTTCGTTTCCTGAATGTTGAGCTTTAAGCCAACTTTTTCACTCTCTTCTTTCACTTTCATCAAGAAGCTCTTTAGTTCTCCTTTGCTTTCTGCCATAAGGGTGGTGTCATCTGCATATCTGAGGTTATTGATATTTCTCCCAACAATCTTGATTCCAGCTTGTGCTTCATCCAGCCCAGCGTTTCTCATGATGTACTCTGCATATAAGTTAAATAAGCAGGGTGACAATATACAGCCTTGACGTATTCCTTTCCTGATTTCGAATCAGTCGGTTGTTCCATGTCCAGTTCTAACTGTTGTTTCTTGACCTGCATATAGGTTTCTCAAGAGGCAGGTCAGGTGGTCTGGTATTCCCATCTCTTGAAGAATTTTCCACAGTTTGTTGTGATCCACACAGTCAAAGCCTTTGGTGTAGTCAATAAAGCAGAAGTAGATGTTATTCTGGAACTCTCTTGCTTTTTGATGATCCAGCTGTTGTTGGCAATTTGATCTCTGGTTCCTCTGCCTTTTCTAAATCCAGCTTGAACATCCGGAAGTTCACAGTTCATGTGTTGCTGAAGCCTGGCTTGGAGAATTTTGAGCATTACTTTACTAGCATGTGAGATGAGTGCAATTGTGCAGTAGTTTGAGCATTCTTTGGCAATGCCTTTCTTTGGGATTGGAATGAAACCTGACCTTTTCCAGTCCTGTGGCCACTGCTGAATCTTCCAAATTTGCTGGCATATTGAGTGCAGCACTTTCACAGCATCATCTTTCAGGATTTGAAATAGCTCAACTGGAATTCCATCACCTCCACTAGCTTTGTTTGTAGTAATTCTTCCTAAGGCCCACTTGACTTCACATTCCAGGATGTCTGGCTCTAGGTGAGTGATCACACCATCATGATTATCTGGGTCATGAAGATCTTTTCTGTGTAGCTCTTCTGTGTATTCTCGCCACCTCTTCTTAATATTTTCTGCTTCTGTTAGGTCCATACTGTTTCTGTCCTTTATTGAGCCCATCTTTGCATGAAAAGTTCCCTTGGTATCTCTAATTTCCTTAAAGAGATCTCTAGTGTTTCCCATTCTATCAGTGCTAAAAGGATTCAGCATACATCCCCAGATAGAAGGCCAATTTCAGAGCTAGGTTTTCTCTCTGGATTAATTCACTTAACATATTTGAACAGTCACTATTGTACATGCTTGGGACACACTAGTGAACAAAATAGACAAAGATCCTTGTCCTCACAGGGTTTATAGTCTAGCAGGGGGAGGAAAACAAAAAAGTATGTACACTATGTTATAAAGTAATTTAAAAAACAGATTAGGTGAGGGGTACAGGTGTAACATTAAATAAGGTATAAGGTGTCAGGGTGTAAGGAGATGACTTTTCAGCAAAGACCTAAAGAAGGTGAGAAGTGAACCAGGGTGGTACCTAGAAGAGAAGTGATCCGGTCAGAGGGGAAAGCTGGTGCAAAAGTGCTGAGGCAGGAATATGCCTGGTGAGTTCAGGGAGCTGCAAGGAGGCTGGAGTGATTAGAGACGATGAGCAAGGGGATGTGGGTGAGGGAGGTGGTGTGAGACATAACAGAGTCAGATCTCAGAGGGCCTCGGGAGCTACTGGAAGGGCTCTGGCTTTAATTCAGAGTGAGACGGGAGCCCAAGCAGAGTTTCAGTTAGAAAAGAGACATGATTTAACTTACCCTTAAAAGGGATCCCTCAGACTGGTGGGTTGACTGACTTTTACACTAAGTGAAGTGGAGAAGCCTGCTTTCACTTGTGTAGTGACCTCTGAAGATTCCCTGCTATCTTGTAGGTCAGGACACAGTCTTCTTTGTCAGTGGGGAAGCTGTTCAGAGTATCTCCTCTACCACATTGCTGGAAATAGAAGGCACCCCCTACCAGGTTTCTAAACATAGCACAAAGCTGTTGTCCAAAGAACAGGATAAAAACTAGAGATCACTGAAAAATAAAAGTAATGGATAGTATGGCAAAGCAGAAATGAAATAAGATTAGAAATCATTATTCAAGAATTTTTAAGACAAGAACTAACCAGATCCAGACCTGAAAAAGTACTACGGCAATGTACTCCAGACAGAATCCTACTTTATAAACCATAAAATAATTAGAATAAAATATAATGACAAATGAGAGAACCCAATCTTGGCAACAAAGCTGTCTCTGTACAGAGTGGGTTGATCAGAGCTTGTACCCTGAATTTTGCTTCCAAAGAGTCTCATAAAACTCCCATGGTACTTGCCCCCTCTGCGACCCTCCCCACACCTAACTAACCCTTGCATTTATGAAGTACTGAGACACATTTACTGAACTGCATTTTAGACCACTCAGTGAATATTTAAAATGTTTATAAATAAAAGTCTACCTAACATATCAGTAAAGAAAATCATGTCTTGGAGAAGAGAATGGCAACCCACTCCAGCATTCTTGCCTGGAGAAGCCCATGGACAGAGGAGCCTGGTGGGCTATGTCTGCGGGGTCGAAAAAGAGCCAGACGCAACTTAGTGACTAAACAAGACCATGCCAAAAATATTTTCAAGAGTAAAGGATATTATTACCTCCATTGTTGCTTCAAAAATAGCATTTTAAAAAGATAAAATTAACATGCCCAAACATTGTTAATAAAAGACAAAGTTACTAAGTTGTTAATAAAAGACAAAGTTACTAAGTTATTATATATCCAGGGCATCTCTGGGAGGCAGAGGTTATATATTGGTTTCTAATTTTAAAATGTTCACTTTATCAAACATGATTTGGCTTTGGTTGGCCTTTTATAATTTACATAAAACAAAGTTGATTTTCCTCAATTCTATGATTTAGATATTTCCCACACTCAGCAAATGATGAAATTTGAATTAATATAAAAAAGAAAACCATGTCTCATAATATATATATATTTTTAAGTTAAAACAATGTGCACTATGACACTTAAAGAAATGAAAGTAAAATTTAACAATGGTCATCTATGAATGGTGGGATTAGTGGATTATTACTTTTGTGCTAAATTTTCTCCAGTAATTAAACATATGGTAAATCTATAACCCGCAGAGCAGGTAGAAAGAGATAAATATCCTTACTATTAATTGCAGAACACTTAGTTAAGACATATGAGAGCATGTTGAAATATCTATTAAAGAAGGCTTTATACTTGTCAAAGAAGCAAAAATGAAAGACTGAGGTATACCATTTCAGATAAATTAGCCAACAAGAAAAAGGTCACAGTGTGTAATGCTGGTGAGCTTATTGTGAAATAGCACTACTGGTAATAATTCATATTAGTCCAAGCATGGAGGAAAATAGCCTAACAATACATATCAAGGGGAATAAAAACACTCAAATCCTCTTGCTCAGTAACCCTATTCCAGAGACTCACCATAAGAAAATGGTTTTTAAAAGGGACTATACTTTAAGGATGTACATTGAGCCAGCTATACAGAGACTAACAAAGAACAATTTTTTGACAGAGGATACTCAAAGGAACATGAATAACAAAAAATTAGCAATGCCTAAATGCTAATGAAGACATTTTACAAGGAGGTAGCGATTTTACAGGGAGACAATCATTTTATAGGAAAGTAGTTCAGAGTTTAGTCTTTAGCAACAGAGAGATACTCAAAGATGAATAAGACATGAACCCTACCCCAAGGGTCTACAGTTTAAAGAGCTGCCATTTATTAACTGTGACTTTGAGTAAGTTCCTTCGCCTCCCTATGCCTCAGTTTTCTCACCTGTAAAATCAACTATAAAAACCATTTATAAGGGAATATCTGAACACTCACTAGATGACAAGGGATACTATGGAACTGCTCCGCTTTTCGTCTGATGATGACACTGTGTTTCTTAAATCCTTAACTTTTAGTTGTTAAGCACTAAAATATTTTTGAAGAAAACGCAGTAACGTTTGCTCTGTACTCTTTGTACTTTTCTCATGACGTTGTTGTAGTCTGTGTACTTCTCTGTGTGTGTGTCATACACACACGTTTCTACGCAGCAAGACTGTATTTCCAAGGCACAAGCAATCCTTCCTTACCTACTACCTTCTGCAGACCTCAGTGCATGTGGAAGGTGCTCAAATATTTGTTAAATTAAACAACAAACAAAAAAAGGCCACACATATTCCAATGATGAGAAAAATACCCTGAAGCAAGGATTATGTTTAACACAACTTTTTCTACCTGAGGTCCAAAATCAAAGTCCATGGGCACAAAGAGCAGGGTAGAAAGCTGCCGTCCTGGCTGGTGAGGGGCACCTTCCTTGGGGCGGAGAGTGCAGATGCCCTGGCCAGGCTGGGCCCTCCCGACACACTCCTAGCACAGCCGGAGCCCATTTCCTAGGTGTGTTGCCATCTACTCAGTCGCCAAGGCCACACTGTGGCCCCACCCTGGGTATGGTCTCCTAAGCGGTGGGCAGCTTGAAGAAGAAACCCGGGCACACCCAGAGGAGCAGCAGGACAGACCACTGAAAGAGGAACATCCTGGTGCCCAAGCCAGGAATACCAGCTGGAGACTGATCCGCCAAGCTCCTGGGGCAGGTGTGGGGCTGGGCTGGGACCACAGCCCCGCTCCTCGGAGGAGCTGATGAAGGGAACGGGGACTGGGTCAGGGATGGCCTGCAACAGGAGGCAGCGACTGGGACCAGCAAGGGGACTAGGAAGCGACTGCTGCCTGCTGTGTAGCCTGGGGCTTGGCTGGCCTAGGCCGGTCCTTCCCCTGTGCGATAGGATGTGGGAGACCACAGGAATGCAAGCAACGCTAGTGCATCACCATAGAAATCTGAATTCCTGAGCACTTCATCATCAGGGAGGCTTACTAGGCACCGACGCAGCTATGGAATGAGGACTCATCCAGTTGTGGAGGGTGGTGGGGGCCGCCTGGAGGAGGGAAGCTCCCTCTGCCTGCATAGGGGATGGGCAGGAAGAGCTACAAAGAGGAGCCCACATCTGGTTGACTCTGGGGGGAAAAAAAAGATGGAAAGAAAAACAACAGCACATACTGAAAGCTCATGGTGGTCTAGGTGCTGGTTAGGCACTTGAGCTTCCTTCCTGAAGCAGGACCACACAAAGGCCTGTGAAAATACAAGTGTGTCTGGTTTCTTTCCCCTCGTAGAAGCCCACTAAAGCTGCCAGAGGCCCTGGGCTGGATTCAGCAGGCTAGGAGGAATGTTCTATCTATCCCTGTTCCCTTGTTAACATGGAAAAACTCAATAAAATGAATTCTTAGAGACTTCCCTGGTGATCCAGCGGTTAAAGGTCTGCCTTGCAATGCAGGGGATGCAGGTTCGATCCCTGGTCAGGGAACTAAGATCCCACATGCTCTGGGGACATGAAGCCCACGCAGCACAATGAAGACCGAGCCCACGAGCAGTGATCAGAGATGGATGTCAAGATAGACTCAGGAAGCTCAAAAACAGGAAACCAAATGGACAATTGCTAGAGTTAGATTGCCTAAAATATTATATGGTCATCAAGAAGCGTGTTGTTAAAGATTCGTGAATGGCATAGAAAGAGTCACACCCCATATGAAGTGAAAAACAATCAGGTTACAAACTAATATGATCCCAACTTTATGGGGGAAAAGTATAACACATTTTTTAAAAGACTGAAATCTAAATATTCAAGGGGTCTATCTCTACGTGGTGGAATTAGGGGTGATAAGCTTCTTCACTCTTAGTGTCTGCTTTCTCCAACGAATATGTTTTACTTTTTCAAAATTAGATAACAACACACACCAAAAAAAAAAAAAAAAAAAGTATAAATGAACCAACCCAATTGAAAACAGGCCCAGCAGGGCAGGCTCACCTTCTGCAGGATGGGGGCAGGGCAGGTGCTGTCAAACAGGACTGAGCTGAAGACTCCATACACGCCCTCACTGAGGTGGTACACGATGCTCTTGGGGGAGGAACCGGTTTCCTCTGCAGGGAGAGGAGGGGTTGGGGGGGGGCACAAGCAAATGTGAGGGGGTGGGACAACGGCGGGCTCAGCAAGCAGACAGGAGGGTTGCCCCCTCCTCAGCTACGGGGCGGCTCCTGCCTCCTCCTGTGTTCATGGCTGGGTTGGAAACACCTTTGCAGCTGAGCAACCCTGCCTAGGACACACTCCAGGCTTGCATCTGAGCCCCTCGATGCCCCAGCAAAGGCTGAAAAGCAGCCCACCAGAACTCAAGACCCCGAGAGACTGAGTCAGCAGCTCAGAAGTACACACAGTGGGGCAACACATGAGCTGGAATGAGAAGTCGGGTCTCCAGGCTGGACTGCTGCTGCTGCTGCTAAGTCACGTCAGTTGTGTCTGACTCTGTGTGACCCCTTAGATGGCAGCGCACCAGGCTCCCCTGTCTGTGGGATTCTCCAGGCAAGAACACTGGAGTGGGTTGCCATTTCCTTCTCCAATGCATGAAAGTGAAAAGTGAAAGTGAAGTCGCTCAGTCATGTCCGACTCTTAGCGACCCCATGGACTGCAGCCCACCAGGCTCCTCCATCCATGGGATTTTCCAGGCAAGAGTACTGGAGTGGGGTGCTCAACGCCACGGACTGTAGCCCGCCAAGCTCCTCTGTCCATGAGTCAGCCTAGCCTGGACTTGAACCCTGGCGCTGCCCCCTTCTCAGCTGTGTGACCTTGTGTGAGTGACCCATCCTCTTCACGCCTATGTTCTGTAGTCTGCAAAATGGGCTTAGATCAGTATAAGTGGTTGTCAATTATTTTCATTATGTTATGAGAAGCAGTAGGATGAGTAAGAGCCTGGACTCTGGAAAGAAGACAAACATGAGGTCAAATGCAGGGTTCACCACTTACTAGCTCTTAAGCAATTCACCTGTATTCTGTCTGGCTCTCAGTTTCCTCATCTGCACTATAAAATGTGTGCTCAGTCATGTCCAACTCTTTGCAACCCCATGCGCTGTAGCCCGCCAGGCTCCTCTGTCCATGCAATTTTCCAGGCAAGAATACTACAGTGGGTTGCCATTTCCTTCTCTAGGGAATCTTCCTGACCCAGGGATCAAACCTGTGTCTCTTGCATCTCCTGCACTGGTAGGCAGATTCTTTACCACTGCGCCACATAGGAAACCCATATACAATAGGTTTAATAAAGTATCTGTTCTCCCCAAAGTTGCTTTGACCTCAATCTTCATAAAATATAAACATGCATAGGGGAAAAAAAAGCTGTTAAAAGAGTGTCTTGGGGGTGAGGAGACATGACGGTAAATTTCCCTAAAGAAGGAGCCAGTCTTCAGATTTCCCCCACCGTCTAAAATCAAACCCAGCTCACCCAACAACCATCCTTGGCTTTAGGGAAGAACGGGCCTCCACTGCCCACCTGGCACCTACCCTCCCTGCCTGGCTGATCCAGAAGAACCTCCTTCTTGGCGATGATGCTGATAGCCAAGGTGAAGGCTGAGGTCACGTAGTAGCGCCCCAGCTTGGCAAGGATATCCACACCACAGCCCTCTGGGAAGTATAGGTCCAAGGCTGAGTTGATCACAGAAGCAATCTGAGGGTACAGAGACAATTACATGTTTGAAATGTGGGGTTTATGCTGGAGACTAGCTACAGCTCCAAGTCTTACTTCTTGAAAGCAGCTTTGATTTCAGGAAGCAGAACTTGGCAGCTGCTAAAACTCCAGCTGGTAATCACAGATAGCTGGCCAAGGCAGGCAAGCACAGATGGAGCAGGGTCAAGACCCTTACCCTTGAAAATCACCCTTCAATGCCCCCCACAATGGAAAAAGGAACTTTTAATCTAACAGTTGGTACTCAGATGACAGAATCTGTGATGCAGATCTTTCTTTCCTGAGTAACCAGTATGCTAAACAACACATTTTCATAGACAAGACAGAGAAGAAAAAAGAAGATAAAAGTCACCCCTAATTCTAACCCCAGATTAACCTATTCAATGCTAATTTATTGGAAACACTCCTTTAATTCCTTTTTATACAAACCTGAAAATCTGATTTTTTATTATAAACATAATAGGGCTATAAGTATACAGGTTTTTATAACCTGCTTTACTCAGTACATTGAATGATCTCTCCATGTATGTCAGTTCAGTTTAGTCTCTCAGTCGTGTCTGACTCTTTGCGACCCCATGAATCGCAGCACCCCAGGCCACCCTGTCCATCACCATCTCCCGGAGTTCACTCAAACTCACGTCCATCAAGTTAGTGATGCCATCCAGCCATCTCATCCTCAGTCGTCCCCTTCTCCTCCTGCCCCCAATCCCTCCCAGCATCAGAGTCTTTTCCAATGAGTCAACTCTTTGCATGAGGTGGCCAAAGTACTGGAGTTTCAGCTTTAGCATCATTCCTTCCAAAGAAATCCCAGGGCTGATCTCCTTTAGAATGGACTGGTTGGATCTCCTTGCAGTCCAAGGGACTCTCAAGAGTCTTCTCCAACACCACAGTTCAAAAGCATCAATTCTTCGGCACTCAGCCTTCTTCACTGTTCAACTCTCACATCCATACATGACCACAGGAAAAACCATAGCCTTGACTAGATGGACCTTAGTTGGCAAAGTATGACTCTGCTTTTGAATATACTATCTAGGTTGGTCATAACTTTTCTTCCAAGGAGTAAGCGTCTTTTAATTTCATCCCTGCAGTCACCATCTGCAGTGATTTTGGAGCCCAAAAAGATAAAGGCTGACACTGTTTCTACTGTTTCCCCATCTATTTCCCATGAAGTGATGGGACTGGATGCCATGATCTTCGTTTTCTGAATGTTGAGCTTTAAGCCAACTTTTTCGCTCTCCTCTTTCACTTTCATTAAGAGGCTTTTAGTTCCTCTTCACTTCTGCCATAACGATGGTGTCATCTGCATATCTGAGGTTATTGATATTTCTCCCAACAATCTTGATTCCAGCTTGTGCTTCCTCCAGTCCAGCGTTTCTCATGATGTACTCTGCATATAAGTTAAATAAGCAGGGTAACAATATACAGCCTTGACGTACTCCTTTTCCTATTTGGAACCAGTCTGTTGTTCCATGTCCAGTTCTAACTGTTGTTTCCTGACCTGCATATAGATTTCTCAAGAGGGGTTCAGTTGGTCTGGTATTCCCATCTCTTTCAGAATTTTCCACAGTTTATTGTGATCCACACAGTCAAAGGCTTTGGCTTAGTCAATAAAGCAGAAATAGATGTTTTTCTGGAACTCTCTTGCTTTTTCGATGATCCAGCGGATGTTGGCAATTTGATCTCTGGTTCCTCTGCCTTTTCTAAAACCAGCTTGAACATCTGGAAGTTCATGGTTCACGTATTGCTGAAGCCTGGCTTGGAGAATTTTGAGCATTACTTTACTAGCATGTGAGATGAATGCAATTGTGCGGTGGTTTGAGCATTCTTTTGCATTGCCTTTCTTTGGGATTGGAATGAAAACTGACCTTTTCCAGTCCTGTGGCCACTGCTGAGTTTTACAAATTTGCTGGGATATTGAGTGTAGCACCCTCACAGCATCATCTTTCAGGATTTGAAACAGCTCAACTGGAATTCCATCACCGCCACTAGCTTTGTTCGTAGCGATGCTTTCTAAGGCCCACTTGACTTCACATTCCAGGATGTCTGGCTCTAGGTGAATGATCACACCATCATGATTATCTTGGTTGTGAAGATCTTTTTTGTACAGTTCTTCTGTATATTCTTGCCACCTCTTCTTAATATCTTCTGCTACAATTTCTGTCCTTTATCGAGCCCATCTTTGCATGAAATGTTCCCTTGGTATCTCTAATTTTCTTGAAGAGATCTCTAGTCTTCCCCATTCTGTTGTTTTCCCCTATTTCTTTGCACTGAATGCTGAGGAAGGCTTTCTTATCTCTTCTTGCTATGTAAATGTATATAAATCTATGTAAATTCTTTTCCCATAAGAATATACCATAATTTACTCAAGGACCTCAAACAGAGGCTCTGTGACAATCTAGAGAATTGGGAGGTTCAAGAGGGAGGGAACATATGTATACCTATGGCTGATTCATGTGGATATTTGGCAGAAAACAAACTTCTGTAAAGCAATTATCCTACAGTTAAAATAACTTTTTTAAAGTAATTAAAGAGAAAGATTTAAAAATAAAAATATTTTAATAAATCTTATTTGCATTTACCCAGAAAATACACTGGTATCATTGCCATATGATAAAATATTTTTATAAAAACATTTTTATAAAAAACTATATCTTTATAAAAGTAAAAATATTTTACATAAAAAGAAAGAATATACTGTAATTTAGCCAATCCCTGAGCGACTTCACTTTCACTTTTCACTTTCATGCATTGGAGAAGGAAATGGCAACCCACTCCAGTGTTCTTGCCTGGAGCATCCCACGGACGGGGTGAGCCTGGTGGGCTGCTGTCTATGGGGTCGCACAGAGTCGGACACGACTAGAGCGACTTAGCAGCAGCAGCAGCAGTGTTAGTTGGACCAGGAAAGTCCACTGAACTTCAGTTATGAAGAATGTTGCAATGCTCATCTTTGAAGCTAATTTTTTTTATCCGTCACAGATTATTTTCTTAAATTCAGTTCCAAGATGTGAATAGTCTAGAACGAGGCATTTACTAAGGAAAAGCGTCCCCTAGTGGTTCCAGTGGGGATTGCTATGATACATTTTTCCTGATTTAATCTTGGCACCCAGTCCCATCACTTCGTGGCAAATAGATGGGGAAACAGTGGAAACAGTGACAGACTTTTTTTTGGGGGGGGGGGCTCCAAAATCACTGCAGATGGTGACTACAGCCATGAAATTAAAAGACACTTACTTCTTGGAAGGAAAGTTATGACCAAAAGAGCAGAGACATTACTTTGCCGACAAAGGTCCGTCTAGCCAAGGCTATGGTTTTTCCAGTAGTCATGTATGGATGTGAGAGTTGGACTATAAAGAAAGCTGAGTGCCGAAGAACTGACGCTTTTGAACTGTGGTGTTGGAGAAGACTGTTGAGAGTCCCTTGGACGGCAGGGGGATCCAACCAGTCCATCCTAAAGGAAATCAATCCTGAATACTCATTGGAAGGACTGATGTTGAAGCTGAAACTCCAATATTTTGGCCACCTGGTGCAAAGAACTGACTCATTTGAAAAGACCCTGATGCTGGGAAAGATTGAAGGCAGGAGGAGAAGGGGACGACAGAGGATGAGATGGTTGGATGGCATCATTGACTCAATGAACATGAGTTTGGGTAAACTCCAGGAGTTGGTGATGGATAGGGAAGCCTGGTGTGCTGCAGTCCATAGGGTTGCAAAGAGTCGGACACAACTGAGCAACTGAACTGAACTGAAACTTGCAGGTGGGAAGGAGACAGATGGACTACAAGTAGACAGAGGGTTGGCTTTTCCTTCCCCTGCCTAACTTGATTTCTCATCATTCCATAGGAGGGTGAATAGGGCACACCCAGACCCTCAGAGAACTTAATGACTTATGCAGATATGGCCCAGTTAAGCCTCAAATATGTGCATGTTCAGAGTCCGGGCAGAGCTGGGTGTGCAGCCGGCCCTGCCATGGACTCAGGAAATGAAGTAGCTTCTATGAGCCTCAGTTTGCTCAGCTGTAACACAGGGTTAATAATGAGATAATCCAGGCAAAGCACCAAGCGCAGCACATAGTACAGGGGACCCACTCACAGGGGGCTTCCTAGGATCACTATAACCCCCCCAACCCCCACCCAGCCCAGCGCAACACTTGTGACCCCACTTACCTCTTCGAATCTCACTTTGGCGTCCTCCACTCCAGGGAAGCCGCCACCGAGGTCCAGGATGTGCATCCTGTGGCCCAGCTCAGCACCCATTTCGAACACAACCCGGGCATCCGCAATGGACTGAGCGTAGGCCTGAGGGTCAGGACAGCCACTGCCAATGTGAAAACTGGGGAAGAAGGAAGAGTCTCAGCTTACACACAGGACCCCAGGTGTCACCACTTCAGCCTCAGCCAGCAGCAGCCTTGCCCAAGCATACCGGATGCTGTGCCCATTTTCCAGATGCAGTGACTGTGGGCCTAAAAGGTTGAGTGGGTTGCCAAGGGCCATGTGGCAAATGAAGAGTGGACAGGGGACTAGATCCAAGGACCTTTGGCACTTGGTGCCCCTCTCATCCCTCCACGCTGCCTCTGGGGGCTGAGCCTTCCTGGGATGAGGGCTAGGGCCCCAGAGTCAGCCAGAACTAATGTACATCTCACTCAGCAGTGTGGCCGGCCATGCTTCAGTTTCCCCATCTATAAAGTGGGGATCGGTTCAGTTCAGTCGCTCAGTTGTGTCCGACTCTTTGCAACCCCATGAATCGCAGCACCCCAGGCCTCCCTGTCCATCACCATCTCCCGGAGTTCATTCAAACTCACGTCCATCAAGTCCGTGATGCCATCCAGCCATCTCATCCTCGGTCGTCCCCTTCTCCTCCTGCCCCCAATCCCTCCCAGCATCAGAGTCTTTTCCAATGAGTCAACTCTTCGCATGAGGTGGCCAAAGTACTGGAGTTTCAGCTTCAGCATCATTCCCCCTCCAAAGAAATCCCAGGGCTGATCTCCTTCAGAATGGACTGGTTGGATCTCCTTGCAGTCCAAGGGACTCTCAAGAGCCTTCTCCAACACCACAGTTCAAAACCATCAATTCTTTGGCACTCAGCCTTCTTCACAGTCCAACTTTCACATCCATACATGACCACTGAAAAAACCATAGCCTTGACTAGACGGACCTTAGTTGGCAAAGTAATGACTCTGCTTTTGAATATGCTATCTAGGTTGGTCATAACTTTTCTTCCAAGGAGTAAGCGTCTTTTAATTTCATCCCTGCAGTCACCATCTGCAGTGATTTTGGAGCCCCCAAAAATAAAGCCTGACACTGTTTCCCCATCTATTTCCCATGAAGTGGTGGGACTGGATGCCATGATCTTCGTTTTCTGAATGTTCATCTTTAAGCCAACTTTTTCACTCTCCTCTTTCACTTTCATTAAGAGGCTTTTTAGTTCCTCTTCACTTTCTGCCATAAGGGTGGTGTCATCTGCATATCTGAGGTTATTGATATTTCTCCCAACAATCTTGATTCCAGCTTGTGTTTCTTCCAGTCCAGCGTTTCTCATGATGTACTCTGCATATAAGTTAAATAAGCAGGGTGACAATATACAGCCTTGACACACTCCTTTTCCTATTTGAAACCAGTCTGTTGTTCCATGTCCGGTTCTAACTGTTGCTTCCTGACCTGCATACAGATTTCTCAAGAGGTAGGTCAGGTGGTCTGGTGTTCCCATAGCTTTCAGAATTTTCCACAGTTTATTGTGATCCACACAGTCAAAGGCTTTATCAAAGGATAAAGTGGGGATAAAGTCCCAAAATTTTGGGACAATGTCTATGGAGCGTTTAGCATAGTGCCTGGCCGTCCAAAATCCAGAGCATAGGAAAGTTAAATCATCAGGTCCTAATTCTGGCTTCTTCCACATCCTCACCAGAAAAGCGTCAAAGACAAGGTGTGCCAGGATGACATTTAGCTTCAGGCTGGGGACACTTCCTGCAAAGCCAGGTCCCTCCTGGAACCTCCTGGGACAGGACCCTCTGCAGACTGTGGGGTTGGGGCACTGGGACACTCCAAACCTTCTTTCCAAAGGGAAGAAATTCTCAAATGGCAGAATTCCAGAACCAGGGACAGGCCTGCCTTGAGGGCCCTGGGGGAGGTCCCACACAGAATTGAGTAAGTCCTGGGAAAGAAGCAGGAGGCAGTGGGCATGGTGGGGGATGATGGCGGGGTTCCAGCACTCACCTCACACCTATCACCTCTACATGGTCCCTCTTGGCATTCTCAAGCAGGTGTCGGCAGGATTTCAGCGACGCTCCGAACTTGAGGCTCAGGCGGCTCAGAGAGTGGGAGTCCTCGGTGGCAATGCACAGAACCATCCTGAGGAGGGAGACACAGGGCAGCACCTCGGCGGGGGTGGGAGCCCACTTCCTCCACCCCAGCCATGTCTTCTCTAGTCTAGGGGGATGAACCCTCATGGCTCAGAGGTATATCCAACCCCAGAAGCCCCGGCCCCTTCCTCCCCCTGCACAGCCAGTCAACCTCTGAGTCCTGTCCAATCCACTCCCTAAATGTTCCCAGACCCTTCCATGGGACCCCTGCCCTGGTCCCGGCATCACCAGTTTCCCCCTGGGCAGCCCTACTTCCTCCCAATCAGGCAGGCTTTGCCAGCTTCTCTTGTATGGTGGCGTGGAGGGGACCATTTTATTTTTTTAAACAGTCTTATTGAAAACGCCTGTATCCTCAATATGTGAAATAGTCAAAACAGAAGCTGCTTTGGGTGAACCCGAGTGGTGCCCCTCTT
Organism: Ovis aries; assembly: GCF_016772045.2. Taxonomy (NCBI): domain Eukaryota; kingdom Metazoa; phylum Chordata; class Mammalia; order Artiodactyla; family Bovidae; genus Ovis; species Ovis aries. The sequence goes on from NC_056055.1 coordinate 234,567,494, forward strand.
GGCCCCTCCAGTGTGTCCAGTGACCAGGTGAGGGGCACACATGAAAAAGATGTCCAGCCCTGACCCCTTCCAAAGCCCAAGTGCACTGGGGTGCCTGCCCTGTGACCAGCATCACTGACTTCTCCTTCACCCCTGGCCGCACATGGTATGATCCAGCCACATCAATTTCTGCTTATCCTGCAAACGCCCTGTGCTGCTTCTGGCCTTCATGTGCTTGCTCCTGCAGCTCCCTCTGATGCACTGTTTATGCCCGCTCCAGATGCCAGTCGCCCCTGAAGGCCCACCTCAAATGCCGCCTCCTCGGTGGCATTTCCTGACCACTGCTCCTTCTGCCATGACTTTGACCTCTGCAATACCATGGGCTTTGCCTGGACTATAACCCATCATTTCTACCTCCACCCTAGTCAGCCTCTGGCATCCTGGGTCCAGCCCAGGAGTGCCTGCCCCAACCTCCTGTGGCTATGACTGGCTCCAGGGCAGGGTCCTCAGCCCCAACCCTATTTCACCTACTCCCCCCACTCTCACCCACAGCCCAGCCTCCCACCTGAGTGGTTCTCAGCTTACTTGGCACTGGGGTGGCTTTTCACCACCTTTGCCAGCTCCATCTCGTTGTCAAAGCTCAGCAGCCGGACCCCGTGCTTGGCAGCATACTTGATGTGTGCAATTTGCTTACAGGGATTGGCATAGATGATCTTACTGGCGGGGACACCAATATCCTGGACCAACTCCATCTCTGCCTGTGGGGTCCCAAAGGTGGTGGTGAGGAAGCGCCAGAGCCTGCTGGGCCCATGGAGGCCAAGGAAGCACAGATGAGGGGCAAAGTCATAGCTATGCCTAAGGAGGTCCATAAGAAATGGGCCTCACTTTTAGACAACAGATATACAACAACCAGAACTCACACTGATTCCCTGTTGACAAGAAGGGCTGCCACGTACAGCTGTGCAGAGGGTGAACCGCTCAACCCTAGGGAGGGTGGGGCCCCATTCAGAGAATCATGCATGCATATTCAGTCGCTCGGTTGTATCCGACTGTTTGCAACCCCATGGACTGTAGCCCACCAGGCTCTGCTGTCCATGGAAGTTTCCAGCAAGAATACTGGAGTGGGTTGCCATTTCCTATTCCAGGGGATATTCCCAACCCAGGGATGGAACCCATGTCTCCTGTGTCTCCTCCATTAGTAGGCATATTCTTAACCACTGCACCACCTGGGAAGCTCCATTCAGAGACTACACAGTATATTGGTATGTTTATTACAACTTCCTAATGGTGAAGCATCTTACTCTAACAAAATCCATGTATTTGTAACAGTGTCTTCAAGATACATTTTAATTCCCACAAAGGCACTGTACAGATTCATGGTGGCCCTGAAAACAGACTTCTGACATATTTTCCTGGTAGATTTAAATGGATAGAAAATATCATTTGATGTAGCAGAAAGTTTGCCAGCTCAAGAGTCTTCTTGGCACAGGTCATCCCACATCCAAAGGCCGGCCCTGTGTGGCACTGTGCTGGGTGCTCCAGCAAGGCCTCTTCCTCCTCACCTTTCCAGAACAGTGCTTCACATGATTGCTGCATTAATGATACAGACAACGATGATGGTGTTGGTGAAGAAAGCAGCCACGGGCGCCTAACACAAGGAGGCACCGAATGACAGGCTTTACATAGGCCTTGGCAAATTTTTCCCATGAAAGGCCAGAGAGTAAATATTTTATGTTTTCTGAGCCAGTAGTTTCTGCATAGCTAAGCTGCCTTTGTAACACCAAGCAGCCACAGATAAAGCATAAGTGAATGGACGTGGCCGTGAGCCAGTAAAACTTTGCAAAACACACCATCCATAATTTGTCAACCCTTGTTTTAGATTCACTCTTATTTCCTCCTTACCATACCCCACCAGAGGGGTATTGGCTCCATTCTACAGAGAAAAAAAACATCCTCAGAGAGGCCACATAGCATGTAGGAGGCAGAACCAACTTTCAACCTCAAACCTGATTCTCCATGATTAACAAGGAAGCAGTTTTGAAACATGGTAGAGACACAGGGCCATCCTTAGCCATCCTCAGTTTGTAACAAGACTGTATGTAATTTTAATGTAGCAACTTTTCAGCATGAGGTTTTTCTGTGCATTATCTCATGTGATGTCTGTAACTATCCTATGAAATATTTATGGCCATGTCTTACAGAGCACGAAATTGAGTTCAAAGGAGCCCGCTTGTCTGGGTGATGCAGTCAGTGAGTAGCTGAGGGAGAATCGAAGGCCCCCTCCAGAGCGGAAACTGCCCTCATCAGAGCTTGCTTCCAAAGACCCTGCCTCTCTGCAGACACGAAAATGTGGTTCTGCTCCCGGCTTCACCCATGAGGTGAGAGGAAGCAGCAAGGGTAGCACTTTGGGGACCTGTGGTTGAGCTTTGATTATAGTTATTTAAATAATAACCATTGTCACTCCTTGACGAATTACCATATGCCAGTCATTGCATTAAATATTTTATAGACATTCTCATCATCCTCATAATCATCTTATGAGACAGGGAACAGAGGCCCTGAGAGGCCTTAAGTGACTTGTTCAGCATCACACGGCTTGCAGGTGGCACAGCTAGAATTCTAACCCAGCTAGAATTCTAACTGTGCGACTTTAGCTCACTGGATCTCAGCCACAGCGCTTCGGCGGAAAAGACGCCTTGATGCTGCCCTGGTAAGTGTCTCTTGCGCATCTATCGAGTCGCCAGGCTCTGTGACAGGTGCAAATGAAAGCAAAGTGCTGAGTAAAGCAGACAGGGTCTCTGATTGTGGACCTTTCAGACAGACGGGAAAGAAGGGGAGGAACGAAGGAACACTGAATAATGATAGGATTACAAATGGATAGGAGCCATGGAGAAAAAGTATGGGATACTAGAGAATGTGGGATGCAGAGACCTGGGTGAGAGGTGTGGCAGGCAGCTTTCTGAGGGTCAGAAATTTAAGCTGAGGAGAAAGTGTGGGGAAAAGGGAACCCTCCTAGCCTGCTGGTGGAAATGTAAATTGGTATAGTCACTATGGAAAATAGAATGGAGGTTCCTTAAAAAAACTAAAAACAGAGCTGCCATATATATGATCCAGTAACCCCACTCCTAGGCATATACCCAGAAAAGATGAAAGCTGCAATTCGAAAAGATGCCTGCACCACAACGTTCACTGCAGCACAGTTTATAACAGTCGAGGCATGGAAGCAACCGAAGCGTCCAGTTACAGATGAGTAGATGAGGAAGATGCGGTGGATATACGCAATGGACTATTACTCAGCTATAAAAGATGAAATCCTGCCATTTGCAGTAATGTGGATGGACCGAGAGATTATCACAGTAAGTGAGTAAGTTAGAGAAAGACAAATACCATATGATTTCACTTATATGTGGAATCTAAAATATGACACAACGAACTTATTTACAAAACAGACTCAGACACAGAATATAAACACATGGCTACCAAAGGGGAAGGTAGGGGAGGGATAAACTGGGAGTGCGTGACTGACAGACGCACACATCCATGTGCAAAACAGGTAAACAAGTATTTACCATATAGCACAGGGAACTACATTCAATATGTTATAATAATGGAAAAGAATTTTTAAAAATATACACACACACATATATATATATAACTGAACCACTTTGCTGTACACCCCAAACTAACACAACATTGTAAACCAACTGAACTTCAATGAAAGAAAAAGATTTGAGCTGAGCCCTGCAGGAGGAGTCGGCCAGGCTAGAAGGGAAGCAGAGAATATTTCTGGTACCGGAAGCGGCCTGTGCAGAGGTTCTGAGATAAAGCCGCTCAGCCTGATGGAGGAACAGAGAGCGCTGGTGTGGTCTGGGCAGGGTGGCCAGCGGGGGAGGATGAGGTTGGAGGGAGGCAGGCAGAGCCAACGGGGAGAACCGAAGGCGGATGTGGATTTATGTTCGACGCTGCAGGTTGTGGGAGACGGTCTGATGGGATCGCGAGAGGGAAAAGGACATGGTCAGATGCGCATCTTGAAGGCAAGGCCTAAGTGCATGTCACTCCAGACACCATGTGAAAACGGACAAGGGAGGGCCCGGAAGGCCCTCCCCGGGAGACACGACACGCTGCGCTAGAAAGCGGGGAGGGTGTGGTCTGGAGGCAGGGCTGGAAAACTTGCTGATGGACGGCACGTGGGGATGTGGGGTAAGAGGGGGACTTCACACCCAGCAGACCTAAGGGCCCCTCTTGAAGGGAAGATTGTGAATGCATTTGAACACGCTGGCTCCAGGCATCCTGCAGTATCAACTAGGAGTCCGCCTGCCAATGCAGGGGACACGGTTTTGATCCCTGGCCCAGGAGGATCCCATGTGCTGCAGCACAACCGGGCCCATGCATCACAACTATTGAGCCCATGCTCTGCAAAGAGGTCACCGCAGAGAAGCAGTGCAACAAAGAGTAGCGCCTGCTCCCCATAACTAGAAAAAGCCTGCAAAAGCAACAGACCCAGGGCAGCCAAAAAGTTAATTAGAAAAAGAAAACTGGGGAGGTGGTGACATCTTGGGGATACTTGAAGCCATGGGAGGAGATGAAATTCCCTAGGAAGATGAAGCGGAGAAGGCAACGGCAGCCCACTCCAGTACTCTTGCCTGGAGAATCCCATGGATGGAGGAGCCTGGTAGGCTGCAGTCCATGGGGTCGCTAAGAGTCGGACACGACTGAGCGACTTCACTTTGAATTTTCACTTTCATGCATTGGAGAAGGAAATGGCAACCCACTCCAGTGTTCTTGCCTGGGAATCCCAGGGACAGGGAGCCTGATGGGCTGCTGTCTATGGGGTTGCAGAGTCGGACACGACTGAAGCAACTTAGCAGCAGTAGCAGCAGGAAGATGAAGAGTTTATAAAAGAAGGGAGCCTGAGCTGGAATCCAGAGGAACAATTCCAGCTAGAGCGAGGGGCAAGCTGGCATAGGACTGGCAGAGAGGGAAGAGACAGCATCTCCAGAAGAGACAGGACAATGCAGAGGTTACTATGCCATTCCTGCCAAGGTAACCCTGTCTTACAGTTCACATCTGAGCAGGAGACGCCTGCACTGTCAGAGGCCTCAGACTTCACTGTCAGACTTCACTTTGCTGTGCTTCACAGATATTGGGGTTTTTCTTTAAAACTGATAGTCTGTGGCAACCTTGTGTGACGCAGGTCTACCGGCACCATTTTTCCAACAGCGTTTGCTCACTTCACCTCTCTGTGTCACATTTGAGTAATTCTCTGGATATTTCAGACTTCTGCAGTGTGACTGTATCTGTTATGGTGATCTGTGATCAATGATCCTTGATGTGACTTTGCCATTGTTTTAGGGTGCCATGAACCACGCCCATAAGAGATGATGAACTTAATGGATAAATGTTGTGTGTTCTGATGGCTCCACCCACTAGCCATTCCCCAGCTCTCTCTCCCTCTTTTTGGGCCTCCCTATTCCCTGAGACATAACAACCCAACCATACTGAAATTAAGCCAATTAATAATCTTACAACAACCTATAGGTATTCAAGTGAAAAGTAGAGCTATCCCTTAAGAAACTAGCCACCCCAACCTTCAGCAACAACCACCCTGATCAACCACCAGCCATCAACATCGAAGCAAGACCGTCCACCAGCAAAAAGATTACAACTCACTGAAGCCTCAGATGATAGTTAGCATTTTTTAGAAATAAAATATTTTTGACTTAAGGTATGTTTTTTTAAGACATAATGCCACGGCACATTTAATAGACTACAATATAGTATAAGCATAGCTTTTATATGCACTGGGAAACCAAAATATTTACGTGACTCATTTTATTGTGACCTTTCCTGTAGTTGTCTGGAACCTAACCCACAATATCTCTAAGTTATGCCTGTGTTTTTAAAAAGACTACATTTCAATGGATGCAACTAGAAATTATTATACTAAGTGAAGTAAGTCAGAAAGAGAAAGACAGATACTGTAAGATGTTACTTTTATATGTAGAATCTAAAATATGACACAAATGAACCAACCTAAGAAACAGAAATAGAATCAGGGACATAGAGAGTGAACTGGCGGTTGCCAAGGGGATGGGGTGTGGGAGAGGGTTGAATTGGGAGTTTGGGATTAGCAGATGCAAACTGGTATACAGCAAAAGGCCCTACTGTACAGCACAGGGAACTATATTCAATATCCTGTGATAAATCATAATGGAAAAGAATATGAAAAATGATATATATATGTATAACTGAGTTACTTTATTGTATAACAGTAATTAATACAATATTGCAATTTAAATATACTCCAATTACAAATAAATTCTAAAAACTTTTAAAAAAAAAGAATGTTTCAAATGGGGAGTTACTGTTCAGTGTGTATAGTGTCAGTTCTGCAAGAAGAATAAGTTCTAGAGATCTGCTGTACAACACAGTGCCTATAGTTAACAATTCCTTGTTGTTCAGTCGCTCAGTTGTGTCCGCCTCTTTGCGATCCCATGGACTGCAGCACGCCAGGCTTCCCTGTCCTTCACCATCTGAGTTACTTATATACATAAAAAAATTGTGAGGAAAGATCTCACATTAAATGTTCTCTACACACACACACACACACACACACACACACACACACACACGCACACACTCCAAAAAAACAGTACAAAACAAACAAAGCCTTTTTTCATGGTAAAAGCAAAAAAAAATAGGAGGATTAAGGAACGTCCCCTACAAGGTCTAAATGCATCAACACAGACAGATCTCCAAAGTCTGCTGACTTTTAAAGCCACTGAGGCACAGTGCCTACCAGATGAATATTTTATATTTTGTTACAAAATCACAGCATACTTTGTATATTTTCTATGGATCACATTTGTAACTATTTTTAGAAGATCGCCACCAAACTCAAACTCTTTTAGAAGATCGCCACCAAACTCAAACTCCGAATGTTGATTATCTCTGGAGATATAAAGCTGATGTTCAAACTTCTCTTCTGCAGATGAATCAATGTATTATTTGAATAATTCAAGATGAGTGTTTAGTATAAAGTGCTCACTGGATCCTGCCGATCACTGGGGACATTGGTAAGAGGAAATTCCTTGAAATGATGAGTGGAGGTCAGGAAGCAGTGGCTTAAGAAGTGGGTGCTAAGGGAAAGAGACAAGTGAGTATAGATAAGTGAGTGTAGACAACTCAGTTTGGTTTTCAAGAGGGAGCAAGGGATTGGACTGGGGGGAAATGTGGTGTCCAGAGAAGGCTTTTCAAGATGGGAGGATGCTGAGGGAGACAACAAGAGAGGGCAAGGGATGGGGCAGGAGAGATGACAGAAGGTCCTTGGGAAGGTGGGTGGGTGGACCAAAGCCCCAGATGAGGAATGGCTGGTGCCCTTGACCCTGGAGCCTGTCTGGGGCATATCTGTACACAAAGCCCCAGCTCGCGCCTGTCCCTTGGCCATGCATGTGAGTGCATGCTTAGTCACATCCAATTCTTTGCGACCCCATGGACTGTAACCCGCCAGGCTCCTCTGTCTGAGGGATTTCCCAGACAAGAATACTGGAGTAGGTTGCCATTTCCTTCTCCAAACCGTCTTCCCAACCCAGAGACTGAACTCATGTCTCCTGTGTTTGCAGGTGGATTCTTTACCACTGAGCCACTCGTGAAGCACAAAAGCATGGTGCTGTACAGGGTGGCCACCAGCTCTAGCCTACCAGAAGAGGGCAGCCTCGGCCTTCCAAGAAAAGCTGTACCACCTCGACGTAAAAGCACCCAAGGGCTAGGTGATCCCACCTACCCAGGAGGGGTCCCATCTCTGCCATCCCCTCCCCAAGAACCTTCATGAAGACAGCAGCCATGAAGTCAGAGAGGCCCTCACGATACTCAAGCGGCCCTTCCCTGGGCATCCCTCAAACCTCTGGGCCTCCTTCCCTTATATGCTAACTGCTTCCTCATGGGACTATTGTCAGAATCACTGTGATAATAATTACTTTACAGAGTTGTTTCGAGAATCAAATGAGATCATGTACAGAAAGCGCTTGGCAGACAGCCTGGCATAACAGATGCCCTCAGCAAACAGTAGATGCTTTTAACATTCCCCACTGACTTCTAAGCCCTAACACCACAGTTTCGCTCTTTGAAGGCCAGTCCTGAAGCTTGAGGGCCAGCACAGGGCCCACCTCTAGGTTTCCAGAAGCAGAGGAGTCTAGTCAGTGAGGTTTGGTCTTGTTCTTCACCCCTACACCAAGCAGGCTGGAAAAGGGTCCCCTTCCGCCTCGGTCAGAGCAGAGACTCTGAGAGCTGCAAAGGGCAAGTCCTGGCTTTGCCATCAGTAAGTTCGGTGCAGCTGGTCCCCAATTTCCTCAACGGCAGAATGGCAATCTCCCCCTCAGATACCTCACTGGGTCTTATGTAGGGCATGCATGAAACTAGGCGCGCAAAACAAGAGCTGATGCAAAGGGGCTTCATGGGTGACAAAAGAGAGACTTATCTGCAACTAAGGACACTGATGGGTATCTCTGATAAAGGCGAACCTGCTCACTCCAACCCCCACCACTGGTGCGCACCTATCCTCCACTCAATCCCTCCATCCCTGCATGCTGCCCAGGCAAACTCTCCTTCTGTCTCCTCCAGGATCCCTTTCTAGAATCCTTACAACACCCAGCCATATTGCTGACCAGAATTTAAAAGGGGTTCCCTCTCAAAACAATCATTACTAACTGTTAAAAAAGTAACAGTAATAACAATATCACAAACCAATGCCCACCAGGCTTTCTCCCACCTCAGGGCCTTGGCACTTGCTGGTCCTTTTGCCTGGAATGCTCTTCCCCTAGTTATCCACCTGGATTGATCCTTTGCTTTCTTAGAATAAGTTCAGATCTCAGTGAAGCCTTCCTTGGCCAAACTTTCTAAAAGTACAACCCTCTCTCCCAACAACCATGTCTCTTCCCTACTTCCCTTTCCCGCCGTAATTTTCTCCACAGCATTTACCATCTAAACTACCATAGATTTTCATTGTTTGCTTGTTCTTTAGAAAGCAACTTCCATGAAGGAAGAATCTTTTTTTTGTTTTGGTCACTTGCTAAGTTCCACTGAGAAAAGAACTTGACCCCACAGTAGGTGCTCAATAAACACTTGCTGAATGCATAACTATGTCAAACCTGTCTATGTCTCGGCGGAAACTCTGTCTCACAGGAAACTCTATAGCTAAAAGACTTTATCAAGTGAGAACAGAATGAAGATAGATAAGCTGTGCATTCAACTCAATGACAACAGAGTCTGTTTTACTCAATACTGTATTGCCAGCTAAGTTAAGGCTTTCTTATCTCTCCTTGCTATTCTCTGGAACTCTGCATTCTGATGCTTATATCTTTCCTTTTCTCCTTTGCTTTTCACTTCTCTTCTTTTCACAGCTATTTGTAAGGCCTCCCCAGACAGCCATTTTGCTTTTTTGCATTTCTTTTCCATGGGGATGGTCTTGATCCCTGTCTCCTGTACAAGGTCACGAACCTCCGTTCATAGTTCATCAGGCACTCTATCTATCAGATCTAGTCCCTTAAATCTATTTCTCACTTCCACTGTATAATCATAAGGGATTTGATTGAGGTCATACCTGAATGGTCTAGTAGTTTTCCCTACTTTCTTCAATTTAAGTCTGAATTAGGCAATAAGGAGTTCACGATCTGAGCCACAGTCAGCTCCTGGTCTTGTTTTTGTTGACTGTATAGAGCTTCTCCATCTTTGGCTGCAAAGAATATAATCAATCTGATTTTGGTATTGACCATCTGGTGATGTCCATGGGTGGAGTCTTCACTTTATTGTTGGAAGAGGGTGTTTGCTATGACCAGTACGTTCTCTCGGCAAAACTCTATTAGTCTTTGCCCTGCTTCATTCCATATTCCAAGGCCAAATCTGCCTGTTACTCCATGTGTTTCTTGACTTCCTACTTTTACATTCCTGTCCCCTATAATGAAAAGGACATCTTTTTTGGGTGTTAGTTCTAGAAGGTCTTGTAGGTCTTCATAGAACTGTGCAACTTCAACCTCTTCAGCGTTACTGGCTGGGGCATAGACTTGGATTACTGTGATATTGAATGGTTTGCCTTGAAAACAAACAGAGATCATTCTGTCATTTTTGAGATTGCATCCAAGTACTGCATTTCGGACTCTTTTGTTGACCATGATGGCTACTCCATTTCTTCTAAGGGATTCGTGCCCACAGCAGTAGACATAATGGTCATCTGAGTTAAATTCACCCATTCCAGTCCATTTAGTTCACTGATTCCTAGAATGTTGACATTCACTCTTGCTATCTCCTGTTTGACCACTTCCAATTTGCCTTGATTCATGGACCTAATATTCCAGGTTCCTATGCAATAGTGCTCTTTACAGCACTGGACCTTGCTTCTATCGGACCTTGCTTCTATGCTCAATAAAGGACAGAAATAGTATGGACCTAACAGAAGCAGAAGATATTAAGAACAGGTGGCAAGAATACACGGAAGAACTGTACAAAAAGATCTTCACAACCTAGATAATCACGATCATTCATCTAGAGCCAGACATACTGGAATGTGAAGTCAAGTGGGCCTTAGGAAGCATCACTACAAACAAAGCTAGGAGAGGTGATGGAATTCCAGCTGAGCTATTCTGAATCCTAAAATATGATGCTGTGAAACTGCTGCACTCAATATGCCAGCAAATTTTGAAAAAGTCAACAGTGGCCACAGGACGGGAAAAGGTCAGTTTTCATTCCAATCCCAAAGAAAGGCAATGCAAAAGAATGCTCAAACTACTGCACAATTGCATTCCTCTCACACACTAGTAAAGTAATGCTCAAAATTCTCCAAGCCAGGCTTCAGCAATACGTGAACCATGAACTCCCTGATGTTCAAGCTGGTTTTAGAAGAGGCAGAGGAACCAGAGATCAAATTGCCAACATCCGCTGGATCATCGAAAAAGGAAGAGAGTTCCAGAAAAACATCTGTTTCTGCTTTATTGACTATGCCAAAGCCTTTGACTGTGTGGATCACAACAAACTGTGGAAAATTCTGAAAGAGATGGGACTATCAGACCACCTGACCTGCCTCTTGAGAAACCTGTATGCAGGTCAGGAAGCAACAGTTAGAACTGGACATAGAATGACAGACTGGTTCCAAATAGGAAAAGGAGTACGTCAAGGCTGTATATTGTCACCCTGCTTATTTAACTTATATGGAGAGTACATCATGAGAAATGCTGGGCTTCAGGAAGCACAAGCTGGAATCAAGATTGTTGGGAGAAATATCAATAACCTCAGATATGCAGATGACACCACCCTTATGGCAGAAAGTGAAGAACTAAAGAGCCTCTTGATGAAAGTGAAAGAGGAGAGTGAAAAAGTTGGCTTAAAGCTCAATATTCTGAAAACGAAGATGGCATCTGGTCCCATCAATTCATGGCAAATAGATGGGGAAACAGTTGCTGACTTTATTTTGGGGGGCTCCAAAATCACTGCAGATGGTGATTGCAGCCATGAAATTAAAAGACACTTACTCCTTGGCAGAAAAATTATGGGCAACCTGGACAGCATATTAAAAAGCAGAGACATTATTTGTCAACAAATATCCATCTAGTCAAGGCTATGGTTTTTCCAGTAGTCATGTATGGATGTGAGAGTTGGACTATAAAGAAAGCTGAGCACCAATGAATTGAGGCTTTTGAACTGTGGTGTTGGAGAATACTATTGGGAGTTCCTTGGACTGCAAGGAAATCCAACCAGTCCATCCTAAAGGAGACCTGTCCTGGGTGTTCTTTGGAAGCAATGATGCTAAAGCTGAAACTCCAGTACTTTGGCCACCTCATGCGAAGAGTTGACTCATTGGAAAAGACTCTGATGCTGGGGGGGATTGGGGGCAGGAGGAGAAGGGGACGACAGAGGATGAGATGGCTGGATGGCATCACCAACTCGATGCACATGAGTTTGGGTGAACTCCAGGAGATGGTGATGGACAGGGAGGCCTGGCGTGCTGCGATTCATGGGGTCGCAAAGAGTTGGACACGACTGAGCGACTGAACTAACTAACTAACCAACGAGATCAGGAGGGAATTAAGACAATAGCATTAATCAAATCAGAAAGGCAGCAGAACTGGCAACAATAACAAAACTCTAAGAGGATTAGTTAAAAAAAATACAGCCACACATTAATATTATAAAAGAAAAAAATAAAACCAACGATAGAAAGGTGTTTTTGTTTTGTTATGCCTTAATTACTAGAATATCACATATAGCTCTATGCCAAGAAGTTTTAAAATCTCCATTAAAAAGGTGACCCACGTGCCCAGGGACACATCTGATTCCAATGTGGAACTTAAAGGCTGGCAGATTCCTCCCTCATCCCTTAAACTCCTCCCAAGTGGGTGGCCCCTCCCAGAGGACAGGGGCCATCACAGGTACTCCTGCTTCCCCTGGTCCATCGGATTGTAGCAGCTGCAATCGGGCCAGGTGTGCGCATTCAGTAAGTCAGTTTGCAGGCAGGGGATGGAGGCTCACCTTGTTGGCACAGCTGAAGCCCAGCCCCAGCTCGGCCAGGACCTTCAGCACGCCAGGGCTGCTGTTGCACTTGACAGCGTAAAAGGATCGGACTCGAGGCAGGCACTTCAGAAAGCAGAAGTGCTTCCTCACCACGGCACCCAGGTCGGCCACGAACAAGGCAGCGACCTCTTCCTGTACAAGAAGAGGGGTGAAGACGAGACCCCACTCAGCTCCCTGCTAGTGCATGCCACCCACGTTCCCCCCAAGTACCCTGCTCTAAAATTCTCTGGGGCTCAAGAGGTTCTGTGATCCAGCTCCAGTCCCTCCCCTCATGGCAGCTCAAACTCCAGCTCTGTCTTCCATCATTTCCCACCTCCCACCCTTTATTGTCACCATGCCTCCATGTAGAATACCCTGTCCCCGTAGGAGTCTGGCAAATTCTTAATCTACCTTCAAGTTTCAGCTGAAATGCCACCTGCCCCCAAACCAATAAGGCAATTCTGCCTTTAATGCTCGCACTGCATTTTTGCACATGTTGCCAGAGTATCAGAACTGGGTATATACACATCTGTCTCCTCCAGACCAATTCCTTGAAGACCAAAGCTATGGCCTTCAGCCACTGGCTTTCCTGTTGAGGAGCTCAATGAAGCCTTGAGGTAGTCCCACTGTAGAACTGCAGCCCAAACCTGTGGATAACCGGCTGGACGTGTATGAGGCCATGGGTGAGACCACATTATTTAAACTTTTCCTGTGCCTCAGTTTCCCTTTTATGCGACACCTTTTTACTGATGCCCACTTGGCATCTGATCAAGCATATTTATGCAAGTATGCTAAATAAGGTACAAAGATGAACAGACAGGGCTCTAGCCCTAAAGGGGCTTGGGTCTGGAAAGGAACTAACCCTGCAAGCAATTACAAGCCCATTCAGGAAATGCTAAGCAGGAGTTTCTACAAAATGCAGAGGGAGAAGTACAAAACCTGCCTGGGGCAATCAGGAAGAGGTGACAGATGAGTGATAAGCAAAGAGCAGAAACAGGCATTAGAGAAGGAAATGGCAACCTACTCCAGTGTTCTTGCCTGGAGAATCCCAGGGATGGGGGAGCCTCGTGGGCTTCCGTCTATGGTGTCGCACAGCGTCGGACACGACTAAAGCGACTTAGCAGTAGCAGCAGAAATAGGTAAGAGGCAGAGAGGCTGGGAGAAGGGTGTTCCATGCATAAGGAACAGCCTGGACAGCAGAGTGATAATGGAGCACATGGAATCACTGGGGAACATGAGCAGAGTAGTTCAGTTCAGATGGAGCACGATACATACCCAGGGAAAAGCCAGAAATGGGGCTATGAAGGCAGAGGGGTTCTGACTTGGATCCTGTAGGCACTGGGAAACTGCCAAAGAATTTAGATTTTGAGCAGGGCTGTGATAAAGTTGGAGGGGGTGGGATGAGGCAGGGAAAAGCTTAGGAGGGTTATCGAGAGATGAGGCCTAAACTCCAAAGTGAGGTTCCAGAAGAGCACGTGTGTGCGTGCGAAGTCCCTTCAGTTGCGGCTGACTTCTGCGACCCCGTGGACTGTAGCCCACCAGACTCCTCTGTCCATGGGGATTCTCCAGGCAAGAATACTGGAGTGGGTTGCCATAACCTCCTCCAGGGGATCTTCCTGACCCAGGGATTTAACCCTTGTCTCTTATGTCTCCTGCACACTGAAGGATAATTTAAGGAGGCTGAATTTACAGAACTTGGTGGTGCCCAGGTGTAGGAGAGAAAGTGAGGATTCCCAGGTTTCTGACTTAGAGGGCTGTGTAGATGACGGTAGTGTTGTTCATGAAAGTGGAGGACACAGGAGGGGCAGGACTGGGGCAAGGACCAGGAATTTGCAGATAAAATGAGCCCCTCTCTTGCAAACAGCAAGGACTGAATACCAAATGAGTGAAAAGAAGCAGATGAGGGCCCTAGGGGGCAGCCGAGCCTGCTATGAGAATGGAGGTCCCGCCCCCACCCCAGACCCTCACCGCGGTGGCCTGTGAGGCCCCCAGAGTGAGCTCCTCCAGCAGGTCTCGGGTGCTGAAACCCTCCTCCACCATCACAAAGTCCGTTTCTCTCAGGTAGCCAGCCATGCCGAGGGGGAGAACCCGATGGGCTGGATGGTGTTGCCGCTGCCTCCGGCCGCCTTAGAAAGTATGCAATACACTGCGGGAGGAGAGTGAGGGACGGCTGGGGCACTGGCCTCAGCTGCGCCCCGCCCCTCCCCAAGCCAGGGCACCCAGTTCTGTCACACCCTGCCCCCAGCACAAGCCTGGGGAACTTAGGCTCACTGGGGAAAGTGAGGACGATCAGGACTTCTGGCCTGGGACTGGGTATTATATGCCTAGGTGTCATTGCCTCTCCGAGCCTCAGTTTCCCCATCTGTAAAATGGATGAATTGCTTTGGCGATCCTTTCCAGTTCTGAAATTAGGGTTTTGGTTAAAAGGGAAAGAATGAGAGGGAAAGGGCAGGACAACCGGGGGGAGAAGTTTCCAGGTGCGCCCCCTATCAGGACCACGCCCACTTAAAGGGGCTGCAGGTGGCCCCACCAAGGAGTCTCAGCTCTCTAACCCTGGATATGGCCGACCCTCTCTCAGAGGCTAGTTTCACCGTTTGTAAAGTCGGGGGCGGGCTGGTCCTGACGTGCTAGGATTCTAAGCATGCATAGGAGCGTCACATGTGGGTGGGGGCCGCGGACTGAGGTTCTGTCCTGGTGAGCCCTCCTGAGTGCAGAGCCGAGGTCCCGCCCCCACAAAACCCCCTTACCAAGCCCCGTGCTCCTTCGCGGGGGCCAGAGCCAGGCGCGCTGCTAGGGGGGGTCGCCGGTGACCTCGAAACCTGTGCAACACCCCGAGGAGTGGCAGTTGCGGAGCCGAGGCCCCTGCTGAGAGAAGGCAAGAGTAGCCAGGGAGCAGGTCAGCACCAGAGCCGAGAGCGCCCGCTCCCGAGGATCCCCGAGGGTCTCCCAGCACTCGCCTTAAAACGCATTTACACGGCTTCGGCCCATAGGTCTCCCCAGCGAGTGAATCGGATCCTCGGCGCCTCCGCTCGCTCGCTCCCCCCGGCTCGGGCCCCGCGGCCTGCGCCCCGCCCGCCCAGCAGCCACCGACCCCCCCCACGCCCCGCCTTCCACCCGCCACCCACTTATATAAGCCCCGCCCAGACCCCACCCCTGGCACACAAGCCCCGCCTCCACTCTGCGGCCCCCTCCGTAGCCCTGGCAACGGGGTGCCGCCGTCCCATTGGTCGATTCCGACATAAAGCCTTCAACTCTGCTAGTCAGCTTCGCAAACCTGAGCCTCAGTCCCACGGAGACCCCTCCGCGACTCCCCTACGCTGGTAAATCGGTACTGCAGGACCGCCAGCTCAGAATCCTGAGCGTCTACGCCATGGGACCCTTAGCTCCTGGATCTTGGGTCTTAGAGAATGGGCAGAAAGCCAGATTTACTATTCGCTCTGAGAAGCCTCTTCTGACGATGCCTCTCTTCTCTGATCTGGTGAACTGCCCACTCGTCCCTGGAAGCCCAGGCCAAATGTCATCTGCTTGTATTACTTTTCTCATCAAGTCCTTTTCATTTGTCTCTTCCAGCATCCTCCAATTCAAAACCCAGATGAAACGTCTTCAACGATGCTTCTTGTCATTTTCCCAGCTCAGGGCAATCCCTCCCTTCATCCCATCTGAATCGGGCAAACTCCTACTCACTTCTCAAGTAAAATGTGTCCCTCTCTCCAAATAGCGTTCTCTGACTTTCTCAAAAGAGTTTCTTCTTTTATATCTAATGAACTCCTGCTCCTGAGCATCTATCAAATTACAGTATGTCACCTCCCCCGTTGAGCCTACCAAGACTTTCCTAGCTTGGAGAAGCAACGGAATTCACAGCACTTACCTCTGGGTGGACTCCTTTTTCCGCTTTTGTTTCCTCATCTTATAGCATGAGATTCCTGTTGTTTTACACTGCTTGTTTGGTTACACTGCCCGGTTGGTTTGAGAGCTCCCAAGAGCAGGAACTGAGTGCCTGCCTCCTCAGAGTGCCCAGAACCTGGCATAAACAAGAGTGCTGAGGAAGATTCAATATCTCTGCTATTCAAAATCGAACTGAAACGTTCATCTGAAACTGTAATTGTACTAGAACAGCCAAGACATTCTTGAAAAAAGAAGAGGATGTCTTCTACAAGATAGCAAAGTATTTTATAAAGGAAATGGCAACCCACTCCAGTATTCTTGCCTGGAGAATCCCATGGACAGAGGAGCCTGGTGGGCTACAGTCTACGGGGTCGCAAAGAGTCGGACACAACTGAGCGACTTTACACACACACATGGTCTTTAAAGCAGCACGGTGCTGGTGCAGGAAAAGGCAGTGGTAGAACAGAATAGAGTTTAGAACAGGCTTGTGCATGTTGGAGAGTTTGGTACACAGGGAAGGCAGCATGTCAAATCAGTGTGGCCAAAGAGCTTTTGGTATAACGTATGTGCTCACATCCCGTTGTCAGGCTATAGGCTTCTTGAAAGTCAGAGGCACTTCTTTTTTTATATACATGAACTTGTTTTATATTGGGATATATTCAGTTAACAAACAATGTTGTGATAATTTCAGGTGAATAGTATAGGGACTCAGCCTTACCTATACATGTATCCATTCTCAACCAAACTCCCTTCCCATCCAGGCTGCCACATAATATTGAGCAAGGGTTCCATGTGCTACACAGTAGGTCCTTGTTGGTTATCCATTTTAAATACAGCAATTTGTACATGTCCATTCCACACACTCTAACTACCCCTTCCCCATTTTTTTCACCCTGGCAACCATAAATTCATTCTCTAAGTCTGTGAGTCTCTGTTTTTATAACTAAGTTCATTTATATCATTTCTTTTCAGATTCCATATACAAGGGATGTCATTTGACATTTCTCCTTCTCTGATTTACTTCACTCAGTATAACAATCTCTCAGTCCATACATGTTGCTGCAAATGGTATTATTTCATTCTTTTTAATGGTTGAGTAATACTCTGTTGTATATATCTTCTTTATCTATTCCTCCATCAGTGGACTTTTAGGTTGCTTCCTTGTCTGAAAGTCAGAGGCACTTCTTGTTCTGCATCAGTATCTCCCTAGGGCACCCTGCACAACCTAATCAAGGCATCCTTAGCACACAGATGGTACAGAACGTTGAAGTCTGGAAGAACCATTTTCTGCTCCCCACCTAGCATGGCTGCATAACTGATGGATGTCCTTGGTTGGACCATCCTGCTGAGACCAGGGTCATGTCTGCCTGGTTTGATTTCCCCCTGTGAACTGAGAGCATTCACACTGAATGATATCTGTAGGCCTTTCTGCCTGGAACACTCATGCTTTCTATACTAGGAAAAGCCTTTCAGAAAGCAGTCACTTTTACCAGAGGGGTCTTTTGGCAGATCCATTCCTTGAGAGATCTGTAGCCATTTGCACCATAGTATGAATTAGTGACTGAAGTCCTGCTAAGAATAAGCATCTACTGACTGGGAAGGAGTAGACCAGGATGGCCATGGCAGAAACCTCAAAGGGAGCCCTCAAGAAAAGATGACAGTAAGAGGAGGGAGGGGCACCCAAACGAACTGTCTCTACTTTTTAAAAAATCATTGTTGAGCTGGCTTTATGATGCCATGGTCTAAGTTTGCCTCACTAGCTCTTTTCATCACCTGGTATACAGTAGGCATGTAATAGACACATTCAATGTGCTAACTGAATGAACCAATAAAGATAAAAAGAAACAAACCATAATCCAATCTGTCCATTTGAAATCTGTTAAGGGTTCGTAGTCAGAGCAGAAAAACCATCTCCTGAACTGGATACAAATACACTGTGGATTTATCTTTACCCTACTAGGTATATGATGTTACTGAATCACCATGACAACCCTATGTCATAGGGCTATAATTGTCCCCATTTTACAGATAAAGAGTCTGAGATTCAAAGAAGTCAGTAACTTACTCAGGGTCACACAACAAGTCAGGGTGGAGCCTAGGCTTAAACCCATCTGACCTGACCCTTCACCTTCATGCTTAACTGCCAACCAGTGGCTGAGTATTTGGGCTCCAGCTCAAAAAATGTCAGCCAGCCATTCTGCTGGCATCCAGGCTGAAATCTGGTGGCTCTTGTGCCACTGTTATCAATGCATGCTATGCAGAGCCCTCAAAAACATATTGCTGAAGCAGGACAAAGAGACTTTGATCATTGTATAAGTCAATTTCAACCTGTTCTGCTTAAATCAGTTGTAATTGTATTCACAAACACTCGGTAATAAAAATGCCTTATGTGTGCCTATCGAACAACAGATTGGTTCCAAATAGGAAAAGGAGTACATCAAGGCTATATATTGTCACCCTGCTTATTTAACTTATATGCAGAGTACATCATGAGAAACGCTGGGCTGGAAGAAGCACAAGCTGGAATCAAGATTGCTGGGAGAAATCTCAATAACCTCAGATATGCAGATGACACCACCCTTATGGCAGAAAGTGAAAAGGAACTAAAAGCCTCTTGATGAAAGTGAAAGGAGTGAAAAAGTTGGCTTAAAGCTCAATATTCAAAAAACGAAGATCATGGCATCCGGTCCCATCAATTCATGGGAAATAGATGGGGAAACAGTGTCAGACTTTATTTTTTTGGGCTCCAAAGTCACTGCAGATGGTGACTGCAGCCATGAAATTAAAAGACGCTTACTCCTTGGAAGGAAAGTTATGACCAACCTAGACAGCATATTAAAAAGCAGAGACATTACTTTGCCAACAAAGGTCCGTCTAGTCAAGGCTATGGTTTTTCCAATAGTCATGTATGGATATGAAAGTTGGACTGTGAAGAAGGCTGAGCGCTGAAGAATTGATGCTTTTAAACTGTGATGCTGGAGAAGACTCTTGCAAGTCCCTTGGACCACAAGGAAATCCAACCAGTCCATTCTAAAGGAGACCAGTCCTGGGTGTTCTTTGGAAGGACTGATGCTAAAGCTGAAACTCCAATACTTTGGCCACCTCATGCAAAGAGTTGACTCATTGGAAAAGACTCTGATGCTGGGAGGGATTGGGGGCAGGAGGAGAAGGGGACAACAGAGGATGAGATGGCTGGATGGCATCACCGACGTGATGCACATGAGTTTGGGTGAACTCCGGGAGTTGGTGATGGACAGGGAGGCCTGGCGTGCTGCGATTCATGGGGTCGCAAAGAGTCCGACACAACTGAGTGACTGAACTGAACCAAACTGAGGTGTGCCTAGAACTGAAGAGTTTGTAAAATGCTTTCCTGTTCATCATTTTATTTGGGCTTCCCAGTACTTTATGGGATTGGATGTCAGATAAATTTAAGTTTGGGTGAGGAAAACAGAAATGTCAAATGCACTAGAACCATGAACAACAGGTTTACTCTACTATGCATGTAATATATGAGGTGAAAGTGAAAGTGAAGTCACTCAGTCATGTCCGACTCTTCGCGACCCCATGGACTGCAGCCTACCAGGCTCCTCCGTCCGTGGGATTTTCCAGGCAAGAGTACTGGAGTGGGTTGCCATTCCCTTCTCCGAATATATGAGGTAGGCAGTCCAAATCTGGTATGGAAGCTCCACAAAGTCAGCAGGAATGAAAGTGCCTCCTTTCCTTCAGTTCTGCCTGGCTTCGAACCTCATGGTTCAAAATGGCTGCAAGAGCTCCAGCCACATTTGTAGGACTCGTATTTAACCAGTATACATGAATGTAACCAAATTATTCATGGCCAGTGTCCTTTCTGGTTGATCAGTGCCCATCTTTATATTTATTGTTAAATATTTTTAAACACCAATCCTGTACATTCCAGGCAGGAGGAAGCAGTCACCCCCAAATTCTACACATGCCAATTTTCCAAGGATAGCCATAAGAACGTACCAAACTCTGGGTGGCTTAAAACAACAGATGTTTATTGTCTCACAGTTCTGGAGGCTAGAATAACAAAATCAAACTGTTGGCAGCACCATGCTCTCTCTGCTAATTCTAAGGAAGAGCCCTTCCTTGCCCCTTCTATTAAGAGCTTCTGGTGTCCACTGGCAGTCCCTAGTGCCCCTTGGCTTACAGTTGCTTCGCTGAGGTCACATGGCTATTTTCTTCTCCCTGTGTCTTCATATCATTTTCCCTGTGTACATGTCGGTCTCTGTGACCAAATTACCCCTTTTAATAAGGACTCCAGTCATATTAGATTAGGGCCCACCCAAATGACCTCATTAAAACTAGATTACCGGTGTAAAGACCTTGTTTCAAAATAGAGTCATATTCTGTGATCCTGAGGATTAGAACTTTAACTTATCTTTTGTGCGGACACAATTCAAACCATACCAGCACTCCAATATTGCTTTTAATATTGTTGGCAAAATATAGATACAGGGTGCCACCTAGCTGCAAAGGGGGTGGGAAGGTCTAGTTTTTAGTTGGGTACATTGTTGCTTCCTCCCACTCCCATTAAAGTCAAGATAGTAAAGAAGAAAGGGAGACTGGATATTGGGTGGAGACTGGCAATCTCTGCCACAAGTAGGAAAGGTTATTTTCTCCTTTTACAGATACACCAGCTCAGAATAACTATGGGATTTACAGGGAAAGCTGACAGGGAAGTAAATAACATATATTGAGCACCAATTTTGTGACAGACACCCTGCTGAATATATGTCACATTTAATCTTTAGACAACCCTGCAAGATAGGCATCATTAGTCCCATATTACAGATGAGAAAATTGTGATTAAATCCATTATCTGGTGAGTACAGAGCTGAGACTTAATTCTGGCCTGACTGATATTATGTCTGTGAGATGGACCCCAGGAATGGGGCATGAATGCTGAAAACAAAGGATTCTGAGACCAAGCCAAGGGCAAATAGCAGGAGACTAAGAAAGGTTGGAACTCAGAGTCAGACACAAGATGAATTGGCAGAAAAGGCTGGTGCTTTGCTAACCCCAAGTTAGCACTGCAAACTCCCCAAAGGCATTAGTGAGATGGAGACCCTTAAGTAACTAGAAGCCAAAAGCTGAAAGCAGCCATAGGCATTGTTAGGTCAAAGATGTCTTCACATTAAGACGGAAAGTAACAAGACTTCCTGGTGGTCCAGTGGCTAAGAATCCACTTTCCAAATGTAGGGGATATAGGTCTGAGGAACTAAGACCCTAAAGCCCATGGGGCAACTAGGCCCTTGCACTACAGCTAAGACTTGAGTGTATTTACAGCCAAGTAAATAAATAAATAAAATATATTTTTAAAAGACAGAAACTAACAGTAACCACCATTTATTGGCCATCTTCTGTGCTCCAATAATAACAATAGTAGCTTTATTATCAGTTCAGTTCAGTTCAGTCACTCAGTCATGTCTGACTCTTTGTGACTCCATGAATTGCAGCACGCCAGGCCTGCCTGTCCATCACCAAGTCCCGGAGTTCACCCGAACTCATGTGCATCATGTCAGTGATGCCATCCAGCCATCTCATCCTCTGTCGTCCCCTTCTCCTCCTGCCCCCAATCCCTCCCAGCATCAGGATCTTTTCCAATGAGTCAACTCTTCGCATGATGTAGCCAAAGTATTGGAGTTTCAGCTTTAGCATCAGTCCTACCAAAGAACACCCAGGACTGATCTCCTTTAGAATGGACTGGTTGGATCTCCTTGCAGTCCAAGGGACTCTCAAGAGTCTTCTCCAACACCACAGTTCAAAAGCATCAATTCTTTGGCACTCAGCTTTCTTCACAGTCCAACTTTCACATCCATACATGACTACTGGAAAAACCATAGCCTTGACTAGATGGACCTTTGTTGGCAAAGTAATGACTCTGCTTTTTAATATGCTATCTAATTTGGTCATAACTTTCATTCCAAGGAGTAAGTGTCTTTTAATTTCATGGCATATAGATGGGGAAACAGTGGAAACAGAGAGACTCTACTTTTGGGGGCTCCAAAATCACTGCAGATGGTGACTGCAGCCATGAAATTAAAAGACGCTTACTCCTTGGAAGGAAAGTTATGACCAACCTAGACAGCATATCAAACAGCAGAGACATTACTTTGCCAACTAAGGTCCGTCTAGTCAAGGCTATGGTTTTTCCAGTAGTCATGTATGGATGTGAGAGTTGGACTATAAAGAAAACTGAGTGCCAAAGAATTGATGCTTTTGAACTGTGCTATTGGAGAAAACTTGAGAATCCCTTGGACTGCAAGAAGATCCAGCCAGTCAATTCTAGAGGAAATCAGTTCTGAATATTCATTGGAAGGACTGATGCTGAAGCTGAGACTCCAATACTTTGGCTACCTGATGCAAAGTACCGACTCATTGGAAAAGACTCTGATGCTGGGAAAGATTGAAGGCAGGAGGAGAAGGGGATGACAGAGGATGAGATGGTTGGATGGCATCACAGACACAATGGACATAAGTTTGAACAAGCTCCAGGAGTTGATGATGGACAGGGAAGCCTGGTGTGCTGCAGTCCATGGGGTCGCAAGGAGTCGGACATGACTGAGTGACTGAACTGAACTGAACTGAGCTAACATTCTACTAACATTTTACTACTAGTAATTACTATCCTGCAGCGTTGTTGTAAATTCATGCTATGGGTATTGCAGCGCAGAAAACAAGCTTGAGAGACTAACAAACTTGCTCTAGGTCACACAGCTAATGAATGGCATCACTATGCTACATACATTTCCTCCATCCTCACAACAAGCCAGCAAGGTAGAAATTATTACTCTCATTTCTCAGTGGAGGAACCTGAAGCCCAGAGAGGCCAGGTGATTTGTTCAAGATCACACAATTGGTAAGTGGCAGAACCTGACTCAAACTCAGGGCTATGTGCTGGTAAGGAACTTGAAATGGTGCAGCCCAGAGTTGTGTTGGAGCAGACTCTGAACCCCAAGTCTCGGAACCCCCAAATTCTAATTAGTGAGTTGTCTGTGCCCCTGACACAGAGTCAGGCAGGAAAGAGACCCAATGTGTGCCTCAGAGCCCAGCCTGGGACTGGGCACCAAGGAGGCAAAGCCTGAATCTGTGGACTGAATGTGGGGTTATAGTCACAGCCCTTCCATAGACAGACAGGATGCTAAGATGCTGAATTTGGTCCTTTGGATTTCTATACGTTTATTTTCACTCTCTTTTAGGCTGAACACAAATGTGAAAAATAATAGTAATAGTGTGCAACAATTAAGGATTCACACACTATCTCTCAAGCCAGCCCTGAGTCATTTCTAACAAACGTGATGAGAAAGCAACAACAACAACCAAATTAAAAATAAAAAATACTCAGATGAAAATTTTCGCTTTGGCCAGCTGCTGTCGCCAGAGCCCCCTGGGAGAAGAATGGAAAGGCTGTTGATTCTTCTGCATTCTTCAACGGTTCACAAATGAGTGTGTATCAGAAGCACCTGGAAGTCTTGCTAAATAACAGATTTCTGGGGCCCGCCCTAGAGTTTCTGATTCAGTAAGCCTGAGGTGGGCCTGAGAATATGCACTCTGACAATTTCCTGACCATTTCCCAGGTGATGCGGATGCTGCCAGTCCAGGAACCAGACTTTGAGAACCCCTGCCCTAAATGAACTTGAAGTACAGCAGGCAAAGGGGTCAAAACTATGTACCCTTGAAAAATCTAATCGGCTCTTACCCCTATCCCTTCTCTGGTATGGAAGTAGAGTGGGCCAAAAACCTACCTGGGCTAGCCAAAGAGCTGTACAGTTTCTAAGTAACAAAAGAATAAACTTTGTGTGTATATAAGCTTTGCTCCATTTCCTGGGGCCACACTCACTGGCTGTGTGACCTTGGCAAAGTTATTTATTTTGTGTGAGCCTCACTTTGAAAGTTAAAGTGTTAGTTGCTCAGTCATATCCAATGCTGTAGCCTGCCAGGATCCTCTGTCTGTGGAATTCTCCAGGCAAGAATACTGGAGTGGATTGCCATTCCCTTCTCCAGGGGATCTTCCCGACCCAGGGATTAAACCTGGGTCTCCTGCAGTGCAGGCAGATTCTTTACCACCTGAGCCACCAGCCAAGGTCACAGAGCCAGTGAGTGTGCACCCAGGAAATGGAGCAAAACCTATATACCCACAAATTTTGTTCTCTTGTTACTTAGAAACTGAATAGCCATTCGGCTAGCCCAGATAGGTTTTTGCCCCACCCTGCTTTAGCGATCTCTTTAGGAAAATTAGAGATAACAAGGGAACATTTCATGCAAAGATGGGCTCGATAAAGGACAGAAATGGTATGGACCTAACAGAAGCAGAAGATATTAAGAACAGGCGGCAAGAATACAAGAAAGAACTGTACAAAAAAGATCTTCACGACCCAGATAATCATGATAATGTGATCACTCATCTAGAGCCAGACATCTTGGAATGTGAAGTCAAGTGGGCCTTAGAAAGCACCACTATGAACAAAGCTAGGGAAGTAATGAAATTCCAGTTGAGCTGTTTCAAATCCTAAAAGATGATGCTGTGAAAGTGCTGCACTCAATATACCAGCAAATTTGGAAAACTCAGCAGTGGTCACAGGACTGGAAAAGGTCAGTTTTCATTCCAATCCCAAAGAAAGGCAATGCAAAAGAATGCTCAAACCACCGCACAATTGCACTCATCTCACATGCTAGTAAAGTAATGCTCAAAATTCTCCAAGCCAGGCTTCAGCAATATGTGAACCATGAACTCCCTGATGTTCAAGCTGGCTTTAGAAAAGGCAGAGGAACCAGAGATCAAATTGCCAACATCCGCTGGATCATGGAAAAAGCAAGAGAGTTCCAGAAAAACATCTATTTCTGCTTTATTGACTATGCCAAAGCCTTTGACTGTGTGGATCACAATAAACTGTGGAAAATTCTGAAAGAGATGGGAATACCAGACCACCTGACCTGCCTCTTGAGAAACCTGTATGCAGGTCAGGAAGCAACAGTTAGAACTGGACATGGAACAACAGACTGGTTCCAAATAGGAAAAGGAGTACATCAAGGCTGTATATTGTCACCCTGCTTATTTAACTTCTATGCAGAGTACATCATGAGAAACGCTGGACTGCAAGAAACACAGGCTGGAATTAAGATTGCCAGGAGAAATATCAATAACCTCATATATGCAGATGACATCACCCTTATGGCAGAAAGTGAAGAGCTAAAAAGCCTCCTGATGAAAGTGAAAGAGGAGAGTGAAAAAGTTGGCTTAAAGCTCAACATTCAGAAAACGAAGATCATGGCATCCAGTCCCATCACTTCATGGGAAATAGATGGGGAAACAGTGGAAACAGTGTCAGGCTTTATTTTGGGGGGCTCCAAAATTACTGCAGATGGTGACCACAGTCATGAAATTAAAAGACGCTTACTCCTTGGAAGAAAAGTTATGACCAACCTAGACAGTATATTCAAAAGCAGAGACATTACTTTGCCAACAAAGGTCCATCTAGTCAAGGCTATGGTTTTTCCTGTGGTCATGTATGGATGTAAGAGTTGAACTGTGAAGAAGGCTGAGCGCCAAAGAATTGATGCTTTTGAACTGTGGTGTTGGAGAAGACTTGAGAGTCCCTTGGACTGCAAGGAGATCCAACCAGTCCATTCTGAAGGAGATCAGCCCTGGGATTTCTTTGGAAGGAATGATGCTAAAGCTGAAGCTTCAGTACTTTGGCTACCTCATGCGAAGAGTTGACTCATTGGAAAAGACTCTGATGCTGGGAGGGATTGGGGGCAGGAGGAGAAGAGACGACAGAGGATGAGATGGCTGGATGGCATCACTGACTCGATGGACGTGAGTCTGAGTGAACTCTGGGAGATGGTGATGGACAGGGAGGCCTGGCGTGCTGCGATTCGTGGGGTCACAAAGAGTCGGACACGACTGAGCGACTGAAAATAAAATAAATAAACTTTATCCATCTGTAAAATGGGCATAAGAGTAACTACTTCCTAGAATTGATGTCATGAACTTATAAAAACTCTTGCTTAGGGCTTTGCTGGTGGTGCAGTGGGTAAGAATCTGCCTGCCAATGCAGGGGACACAGGTTCAATCCCTGGTCCAGGAAGTTTCCACATGCCGAGGAGCAACTAAGCCCATGAGTCACAACTCCTGAGCCCAAGTGCTGCAGCTACTGAAGCCCGCGAGCCTAGGGCCTGTGCTCCGCAACAGGAGAAGCCACTGCAATGAGAAGCCTGCACACCACGACGAAGAGTAGCCCCTGCTCGCTAAAACTCGAGGAAGTCCTCTTGTAGCAATGAAGACCCAGTGCAACCTAAATAAATAAAATTATTTTTCATAAAGCCCTTGCCTAGCATCTGACACATACATTAGTATATGCATTCTAAGTAGCAGCTGTTAGTATTATTACCCTGAGCCGGGGTGTGCAGGGGACTAGTGGAGAAAACCTAAACTGTGTCAAGAACTAAAACTGTGTCAGAGCAACACTGCTGGAACAGGATGGGAGAGGCAGCTCCACAGGAACGTTTTGGGACCTGAGCCGAGGATCACCCAGCAGGGGTCAAAGGCTCAGTGTGAGGGGATGGGTGGATGGGTAATGGAATTCCATTCCAGCCCCATGGGATTGCACAGGGGCAGCGCCGATGTGCTGGGTACTGAGTCGTGGAAGCCTGACCCAAGTTGGGCTTCTTCCTAAACTGCTGTAGTGCCATGGCCTCCCCTTGAAAACTGCTCCCTCGCCCCCAGAATAGCCAGGTAGCCATGTCTGTGCCTCAGGGTTCCTGCTCCCCTGCCCCGCAGCCAATAGAATCACAGAGCATCCATACACCTCCAGTTAATTGACCAACCAGAGACTGTGGTCAAGTAATAAGTCAAAGCCAGGGTCAGTGAAATCCTCTCCAGAGGGAGCCAGAAAGTATTTGCCTCTGTCTCTGAGGCTTCCCTTGTAGCTCAGTTGGTAAAGAACCCACCTACAATGCAGGAGACCCAGGTTCAATGCCTGGATTGGGAAGATCCCCTGGAGAAGGAAATGGCAACCCACTCCAATATTCTTGCCTGGAGAATCCCATGGACTGTAGCCTGCCAGGCTCCTCTGTCCATGGGGTCGCAAGAGTTGGACACAACTTAGTGACTAAACCTCCACTGAGGCTTCCAGCCCTGCCTGATGTCTATGAGAAGGCCTGCATTCTTTGGGTAAACCCCTTCACAGATGCCATGTAGCAGAGTCCTCTATAGCAGAGACACCAGACCTCCTGCCTTTGAGAGGCATAGCATCACTTCTTCTGCATTTATTGGTTAAAGTGGGCTGCAGAGCTGTCCCAGATTCAACGTGGGATGAGAATACACAAGGCGTGACTATTGGGAGGCATGATTCATGGGGACCATCTCTGAGGACTAGTGGCACAAAATCCATCCAGTCTCTATATAGCCACCTGCATGCATGTGTGCTAAGTTGCTTCAGTTGTGTCTGACTCTTTGCAACCCCATGGGCTGTAGCCCACCAGGCTCCTCTGTCCATAGGATTCTCCAGGTAAGAATACTGAAGTGGGCTGCCAGGCCCTTCTCCAGGGGATATTCCCCACACAGGGGTTGAACCCGGGTCTCCTGCATTGGCAAGTGGGTTCTTGACCACTTGCACCACCTGGAAAGGCCCTATATAGCCACAACCTCCCTCTAAGCTGTCATCATATCAGCCTGGAGGTCCGCAGTAATTTTCTAAGAGATCCCCCTGCGTTACTCTTACCTCTGCCAATCTAGTCCCACCGTGCCACCAGAGTGTTCTTATCAAAATACAAACAACATCAAATGTAAATTGTCAATCCCCATTCTAAACCCTGCAATGACTTCCCATGGCTCTTGGGAGAAAGTCCCAGATCCTTAGCCAAGCCTGTGAAGCCCTGCATCGGGGACCCAGTTGCAGGTTCCTCACTCTCCCTGCCACCACCATCCGGGCCTTCCTGCATCTCCTGCTCCGCCCTTCCCTTTCCTGAGGCCTTCTTATTCGCCAGTCCCTCTTCCTGGACCAGTGTCCCTGACTCTTCTTCCAACCACCTGCTGCTCATCTTTCAGGTCTCCGCCTCAGCGCCCCTTCCTAAGAAGGCTGACACTAGCACTTTGGGGCACTCAACACATTTTTCTGTAAGAAAAATTCCGACTCAAAGTGGCCCAAGCAGAAAAAGAATTTGTTGCCTCATGTATCTAAGCCACCAAGGAATAAAAGTTGAGACCCAAACTTTGCTTCAAGTCTCAGCTGGGCCTTTAGTGAGGCTGGCTTTCCCCTCAGGCAGGCTGTCACCCCATCTGCCAGCCCTGGACCCCAGGACTGTGTCTCCCTGGGCCTGTTGCTTTATATGCATGTGTCTGATTGGCTGGACCTTCATTTCCAGCCATCTCCCTCCCCCGAGCTGGGAGATAGGATGAATGTGGAAGGAGAGTGGGGCAGGGGTAGCTCCCCAAAGGAGTGTTGTTACCTGAAGAAGAGGGATGCATGCTAGGCAGGTAATAAACACTGATGCATTCCCTTCACATATCGTCCTCAACTTAGGATGGGGTTACATTCCAATAAACTCATTGCAAGTTGAATATATCATGAGCTGAAAATGCATTTAATACATCCAACCTACCAAACATCGTAACTCAGCCTAGCCTACCTTAAACAGGCTCAGAGCACTTACATTAGCCTGCAGTTGGGCAAAATCATCTAATGCAAAGCCTATTTTATAATCAAGTGCTTAATACATCACATAATTTATTGAATACTGTACTGAAAGTGAAAATTAGAATGGCTGTGTGGGTGCAGAATTGTTCTAAGTATATGTGTGCTTTACCCTTGTGACCATGTGGCTGACCCGGAGCTGCGGCTGCTGCTGCCCAGCATCACAAAACAGTATTGTACTGCATATCAGCAGCCTGGGGAAATATCAAACTTCAAAATTCAAAGTATGGTTTCTACTGAATGTGTATCGATTTCACGCCATTGTGAAGCTGAAACACTATAAGCTGAACCATCATAAGTGAGAGACCATCTGTATTTTCTTTGCTGGCACCCTGAATGTCTCCTTCACAAGTCCAGGCATGCTCTCATCTTAGGGTCTTTACACAAGCTGCTCCCTCTGCCAGGAATGCTTTTCTTTTAATAGTATAAATCTATTTAAAAATATCTACTTTGGAATTTCTTACAGAAAACTCCTAAAAATTGGATGCCCTCCTTCATCCAGATTCCCCAAATATTAACGTTTTAACAGTTTTGTCATTCTTTTTCTCTCTGTACAAGCATATTTTTCTATGTGCATATACACATAAATATTGTATATCTATATAACTTATTTTTTTCTAGATTGTCTGAGAGTAAGTTGCAGACACAATTCCCCTTCACCCCAAATATATCAGGGTGTATTTCACCTGGAGAGTGCTTCCTCCAGATACACAAATGTCTCACTCCGGATGTGACGTACCCTCGCCTCCTTAAAGTCTTTGAAAGTTCAAATGAAACCTTTTTAAGGGAGCCTCCCCAACCACCCTTTTAAAGATTTCAACCCACCCCTCTACACACACTGTTGTCACTCTTGGTCCTCTTCCCTCTTCATACTTTTTCCTCTTTTATGGCACCTTTCACTTTCCAGAATCTTAGAATTTAAGTCTATGTACTTTAAGCTTCATAAAGGCAAGTCTCTTGTGTTCACTGAACTATCCTAAGCTCCTAAGACAGTATTTAGCACAAAGCAGATCGTCAATAAATATTTATTAAATGAATGAATCACAGCAGCGAGGGCACAGTGCTTTCAGCAGGTGGCGCCACGGGCCTGGGCTCTGTCTTGGAGCTTTTCTGTGATGTTCTCTGAGGCGCCCAGGCTCTCCGTGGGACAATCTGTGATGCTGGTTTATGTATCCCCTAGCCAAGGTGGGGATGACCCAAGACAAAACTGAGATGCCCATTTTGCTATTACCTTGGCTCCCCTTTTTCTCTGCTTCACCCACCCCAAAGCTACCCTGTACCCCAGTATTATTTCCCCACATGGCAACCATTCCCCTCTTGTGTGTCAGGGACAGGGCAGTTCTGTGCAAAGAGCACTGGGCAAGAACCCTTGGAAAAGTCACTTTCCTCTCTGGGTCCACGTTCCCTTCTTCATGACTCCATCTCTGAGACTCTTGGTGGCTCAGATATCCTCCGCAATCTCTTTACATCTCTGCCCTGGGAAATCTAGGTTGAGATGGCACCCTTTTCTCTGATGGAAGCTTGTGTCTCTTCTTCTTACAAGGAATGGATGATAAAAGTATTTTCAGGTCAGAAGCTTCTATTTTCTAGTCTCCCAGTTTGGGACCTAAACATAGCGGAATTTGAATCTAAAGCTGCCGCACCGAAGTAACTCTATGGACCCGGCAATTTGCTTGAGTGTTCTGAACGTCAGTTCTCTCCACTGTGAAACAGGTTTAGTAATATCTCCTGCAGAAGGTTGTTGAGAAGAGTAAATTAAAAGATGCACACAGCTCTGCACATCACGTGGCACATAGAGAGTGTTCCAAAAATAGTAGCTGCTGTTAGCTTCTGAGCCCCGAGTGGATCCCTGCAGGTGCACATGGGTGAGGTTGGGTGGGGCGCATTTCTGGAGTCCTCTCTGCTCTGCAAGTGTGGGCCTGGGCGCTGTGTGCAGCCGGCTCTTGCGGTGGACATGGGTGGAGGCTGTGGCTATTCTGGAGACACCAGTTCCTGGTGTCTAGACGGAGCTCAAGCCCCTCCTTTCCCCACTGTGGAGATGGAGCCCAGAAGTCTGAGTCACAGAAAACACTTGAAGGTCTCCGGGAAAGCTCTCTGGGCCAGGAGCCCTTAGAAGATGTTCTTCCCACGTGTTTAGTTTGTTGAAATACTGTATTTGTCATTTACATCTGCAAAACAAAATAACTCTCAAAGCGTAATGGCTTCAAACAGCAAACATATATTCTTTCACACCGTTTCTGAGGCTTAGCAATCAGGAGGCAGCTTAGCTGGGTGGCCTGGCTCAGGGTCTTTCATGAATTTGTGGTCAACCAAGGTTGCAAACAAATGAGAGCTTTAACCGAGGCTGAAGGATCCTCTTACTGGAAGCTCAGTTACACAGCCAGGAAGCTTGGGTTCTTCGCCTTGTGCATTTCTCCCAGGGGATGCCTAACACTGGACAGAATAAGCAAAATAAAAGAAAGAAAGTACAGGACAGAACATTAGCATCTTTTATAACCTAATCTCAAAAGTGACATGCCATCATTTCTGCCACATTCTAGTCACTACACAGACCAACCTGATACAATGTGCAGGCAGGGATTACACGAGGAGGCAGGGCTCCCTGGGAGCTATTTTGAAAGCTGCCCATCACAGGTATAATTTCCATAGAATGAAATTCACAGATGTTAGCTATACAGTTTGATCAGATTTTTAACATATATTTAACCCTCGATGTGATTTATTGATTTGTTTTTGGCTGCGCTGGGTCTTCACTGGGCTTACTCTTGTTGCAGGGAAGCGGGGCTACTCTTCATCGTGGTGCGTGGGCTTCTCTTGCGGTAGTTCTAGAGCTCAGGCTCAGAAGCTGTGGTGAATGGGCTTAGTTGCCCCACAGCATGTGCGATCTTCCCGGACCAGGGATCGAACCCGTGTCCCCTGCCTTGGCAGGTAGATTAACCACTGGACCACCAAGGAAGCCCAAGCCCATTTTGATGAGTTTTAACAATCAAATATTCTCCTGAAGCTCACACTCCTGTCGAGGTTTGGAATGTGTCCATCCCCTCACAATGCCCCGCATCCTCAGAACGTTCCTCAGAACAGCCGTCACCTCACGCCTCCTCACGGTGGATCCTCGCTCCCCCAAGCAACCGCTGATCTTATTTCTATCTATACCTGACCCACAGTTGTGGCCGATCTAGAACTTCATAAACGTGGAGTTGGACCGCCTGTACTCCTTTGTGTCTGGCTTCTTGCGTTCTGAATGCTGATTGTGAGATTCATCCCCGTGGTTGTGTGTGTCAG
Organism: Ovis aries; assembly: GCF_016772045.2. Taxonomy (NCBI): domain Eukaryota; kingdom Metazoa; phylum Chordata; class Mammalia; order Artiodactyla; family Bovidae; genus Ovis; species Ovis aries. The sequence goes on from NC_056055.1 coordinate 234,599,893, forward strand.
TGGTTCGTTCCTTTTCATTGCTGAGTCAGGCACTCTCACCTCAGTGCGAGTCTTACTCTTCTTCAGTGTGCCCTGTGACAGGTGAGGACAAAGAATGTCGCCTGCCATTTCAGTAAACAAAGGGTGTTGAGGCCATCATGCCATCGGCCACTGCAGCCACCCCAACCGTGTACCCTGAGGGGATTCAGGATGGAGATAAACAGGATCCTGGCCCTAGACAGTTAGGATGCATTTCAAAAGAATGATTTCAAGGAGCCCAGACTCTTGCATCTTCCCATGTACAAGAAAGTGCTAAATTTATTAGCTTTTTCTTTAATTAACATTAATCATTTGATATTCTGACTACCTGGGGGATTTTTTTTGCAACCCTATATGTCCTGTCTCCTCCCTTAGATCTTCAGAACAGTCCCTCAGAGCTATCTGAGAGGCTTTAGTCCTCAGTATGTCCACTGAATAAATCATAATTCTCAACTTTCAGGTTGTGCTTTTTTTCAGTTGATACTTGACAACTGGCAGTTAATTCTGCATGTTTCTCCTCCTGTCGAACTGTGACCTGTTTGAGGGCGGAGACTGTCTCTCTCTCTCTCTCTCTTTTTTTTTTTTTTTTTTTTTTTAGCAGCACTATGTGGCATGCAAGATCTTAGTTCCCTGACCAGGGAATGAACCCTCACCCCTTGCAGTATAAGCAGAATCTTAACCACTGGAGCACGAGGGAAGTCCCTGTATCTCATTTATTTACGGGTCCCCAGTATGAGCTCAGGGCTTCCCTGGTGGCTCCATGGCAAAGAATCTTCCTCCTAGGCAGGAGCCACAGGAGATGTGTGTTCAACCCCTGGGTTGGGAAGATCCCCTGGAGGTGGGCATGGCAGCCCACTCAAGAATTCTTGCCTGAAGAACCCCCAGGGATGGAAGACCTGGCCAGCTACAGTCCACAGGGTTACACAGAGTTGGACACAAATGAAGTGACTCAGCACAGCACGGAATATGAACTCAGTGCTTGCCTAGACAGTAAGTGCTGGGAACTTGAAAGTGGGGCATGATAGGAAGTAGGGGTCACCAGGGAGCCAAGTGGTGGGGCAGGCAGGCTGGACACTGGTGGGAGACCTGTCCACTGGTGCCAGAAATCACTCCAAGATCCAGAATCCCCAGGCCTCGGGAGCTCAAAGAGATCTCCACCCAGAGGTTCTAGGACAGAGAGGGGCCTCCAGGGCAACAAACACAGAAGGGCCCGAGTCCAGGGCTGCCATCCCAGGCCACTGAAAATCTCACTGGTTGAGGACACTCAATAAGATGGTAAATCCTGATTCTCCTTCTCTTGTTTCCTCCCTTTTCACCCAAACAGCGCACCTGCCAACTAGCCCCAACACTCAGGCAAAGGTTGGAAGGAAAGCCTCTCTGAGAACCTCTGTTCAGCCCCTCCCTCTCACACTGCACACTGGCCTCACCCTTGGCAGAGCCTTGAGAAAAAACAGGGCTAAGCTTCCAACATCCAGTAGGCTTTTTGGGATCTCTGGACCCCTGGAGCATGGACTTAGGGGTCAGGGTGCTGAGTCCCTCCTCTACCACCTGCTGGCTATGTGACTTTGGCTAGAAGACTCCCTTGTCCGTAAAATGGGTGATAGCTAGTAGGGTGAGTGTAGGACTGATTAAGATAAAGTGCTAAGTGCAGTAACTGGCAGAGAAAGGGTAATGCAACTTGGTGGGACAAGATACCAGGCAGGACCTTCTCTGTTTATCCAGAAAGGTAGGATTAACACCAGAAGCCAGGACTGAGAACAAAAGGCAAAAAGTATTCCACCTTCCAAGCTTGGAGGACTGCTGGCTCCCCACAGGACCTGGCAGGAAACACCTTTTAAGCATACCCAGGGTGCTATTCACAGGGTGGAGGTGTGTCCCTCTCTCCGTGGGCAGAGCAGGGAGCAATGGATTGGTTCCGCTCCCTGCATCTGGGCAGCTATGTCCAACTGTGCCCCCCATAGTATGTCTCGTCCCACTGGGCCTTCTGCAATGTGACCTGATCACTCCTGCATCAAGAGGACAAGTCACGCCCCCTCCCCTTGAGTCTGGGCTGACCTTGGAGACAGAATACAACAAGTGTCCCAGGTGACTTTTGAGACAAGGCCAAAAGGAACCTTGCAACTTCTTCCTTAGTCTCTTGGAAAGCTCACTCTGTAGACAGTCCCTCTTGAGACAGTCCCTCTCCAAGAACCCAGCGACTTTGCTCTGAGAAGCCAAGCCACATGAACCGGCCATGTGTTGTCCCTCCGGCTTAATTTCGGACACATACAGAAGTAAACAGCAGCTTGCAGCAAGCAGCAGTGAGTGGTAACTGGAAGCAGGGTCTCAATTTCCCAGGCCTCAATGTCCCAGGGTCTCAATTTTCCAGGGGTAACCACTGGACCACAGGAGCCAGCAGTTAGGGCTAAGGTCCCTAGTCTTGCTTGTCTAGTCAAGAACAAATTCAGGCAAGGAGGCAGACGGTAAAGTAAAAGGTTTATTGAAAAGAAAAGAATGTGTAGAAAGGCACATGGGCAAGTTCACAGAAAGAGTCTGTCTTCGGAAAGTTTAACTCCTTTATACAGGGGCACTTTTTCAGATCTTTGTCTTCCCTCAGGCCAATCACCTTGCTGTGTCCCCCACCCAGCCACCCCACCCCCCAGGTAATTTGTCTCGGGACCCTCCCCTGGGTGCGCCTGCACACCTGAGCCAAGATGGATCTCAAAGTGAAGGCTTCTGGAAGGAACAAGACTCATTATGGTCTGGAATTATCCCCTGATTTTTGACTCCAAGAAGCCTTTCTGCACCTGTGTAATGTCTTCCTTATCCTTTACTCAGACAGGGTTTTTGTCTCTCTCCACAAACAAGACAGTTTGTGGAAAATTCTTAAAGAGATGGGAATACCAGACCACCTGACCTGCCTCTTGAGAAACCTATATGCAGGTCAGGAAGCAACATTTAGAACTGGACATGGAACAACAGACTGGTTCCAAATAGGAAAAGGAGTACGTCAAGGCTGTATATTGTCACCCTGCTTATTTAACTTATATGCAGAGTACATCATGAGAAATGCTGGGCTGGATGAAGCACAAGCTGGAATCAAGATCGCCAGGAGAAATATCAATAACCTCAGATATGCAGATGACACCACCCTTATGGCAGAAAGTGAAGAAGAACTAAAAGCCTCTTGAAAGTGAAAGAGGAGAGTGAAAAAGCTGGCTTAAAGCTCAACATTCAGAAAACGAAGATCATGGCATCCAGTCCCATCACATCATGGGAAATAGATGGGGAAACAGTGAAAACAGTGACAGACCTTATTTTCTTGGGCTCCAAAATCACTGCAGATGGTGACTGCAGCTATGAAATTAAAAGATGCTTACTCCTTGGAAGAAAAGTTATGAGCAACCTAGACAGCATATTAAAGAGCAGAGACATTACTTTGTCCACAAAGGTCCATCTAGTCAAAGCTATGGTTTTTCCAGTAGTCATGTACGGATGTGAGAGTTGGACTATTAAGAAAGCTGAGTGCCAAAGAATTGATGCTTTTGAACTGTGGTGTTGGAGAAGACCCTTGAGAGTCCCTTGGACTGCAAGGAGATCCAACCAGTCCATCCTAAAGGAAATCAGTTCTGAATATTCATTGGAAGGACTGATGTTGAAGCTGAAACTCCAATACTTTGGCTACCTGATGCAAAGAACTGACTCATTTGGAAAGACCCTGATGCTGGGAAAGATTGGAGGCAGGAGAAGAGGATGACAGAGGATGAGATGGTTGGATGGCATCACCGACTCAACGGACTTGAGTTTGGGTAAATTCCAGGAGTTGGTGATGGACAGGGAGGCCTGGCGTGCTGCAGTGCATGGGGTCACAAAGAGTTGGACACGACTGGGTGACTGAACTGAACTGAAGTGAACTGTCCTTGCCATGATTATTCCCTTGAGGTGTTTACAAGAGGTAAGGACTGGCTATTTACCTGTTTCTGTTGTTACTTCCATTTCTGAAAGCAAACAGGGGGCTGGTTATAAATTCCTCAGCTAGAGCCCACGTATCTCTTATCTCAGGAAATGCAAACAGAAGGGTGGCTGGTAGTAAATGTCCAACCTGGAGCCCGTCTATCTCCTACCTCAGGTGACAGTGTCTGCTGAGCCTTCAAGCCATCCCAGCTCAGGCGCCAGCCCCATGGATGAAGCAGCCTCCAGGTGATTCCAGCCCCACCCATTTGAATCTTCCCAACAAAGAGTCCAGACATCATAGAGCAATGTATTAGTTATCTATCGCTGTATAACAAATTATCCCCTAAATGCTACAGCTTAAAACAACAAACATTTGTGATCTCACAGTTTCTGACAGTTAGGAATCCGAGAGGAGCACCTCTGGATGGTTCTGACTCAGGGTCTCTCGTGAAGTTGCAGTCAAGTTGTTGGCCTAGGGCTGCAGTCATCTCTCTCTGGGGTCAGCAGGAGGCCTCAGTTCTTCCCTAGATGGGTCTCTCCATATATGAGTGTCATCACTCATGGCAGCTGGCTTCTTGCTGGAAAAGAGAGGTACAGTCTCTGAGTGTATTCAACACAATTACCAGGTTTCCTCAGGGAGAAAAGTCTGCCGAATTCAAAGTAATTTCTACTAGCCTTACTGGGATGTGCTGGGAAATTCTCTGTATTATATTTCACTGGGAGAGATAGCAGGCTTTTCACTTGAGAGTATTAAATCTGGAAAAGGTCAATCAAAAGAGGGAGAGAGGCAAAAACCACAGTATCTTTTATAACCTAGACTCCAAAGTGACCTCCTATCACTTCTGCCATATACTGTTGGTTACACAAACCAATCTGATAGAAAGTGGGAGGGGACTACACAAGGACGTAAAAACCCAGAGGCAGGGCTCATTGGGAACCATCTTGGAGGCTACCTAAGGTGAGCAGAACCTAGGCATCTCCCCTGTGCCCTGTAACATTCTTGTCCCACAGAATCCTTGAGCGTGATCAAATGCTGATTGCTTTTCCTCGTGAAGCTCAGGGTGCCCTATTGCACAGTCGTAGGCTTCCCTAAAGGCTCTGCAATAAAGAATCTGCCTGCAAGGCAGCAGATGCAGGTTCAGTCTTCCTGGGTTGGGAAGATTCCCTGGAGAAGGAAATGGCAACCCACTCCATTATTCTTGCCTGGAAAATTACACGAACAAAGGCTACAGTCCATGGGGTTGCAAAGAGTGGGATGCATCTTAGCAACCAAACAAGACAATGAGAACAGATCCAAGAGAATTATTCATCTAGTTCCAGGTGCCACTAGAGGGCGTCTGACTGCTCATTCCCCGTGGGTGTCAACGGAGTCTCTGGCATTTGCCAAAATAAAGGGCACTGGAGAGAAATGACCAAGGAGGTGACCAGGTGGCAAATGGGCAAGAAGACAAAGAAAGACTAATTCTGCCCATGTCCATGGGCCCTGGGATTGGGGCTGCAGAGAGCAGAAGCTCGGCGGCAGCAGGCCACTGGGGTGCTAAGAGCAAGCCTTGTCAGGGAGTTCAAGGCTGCCAGCAGAGGAAGTTATTTGTCAGAGTCCTTGAACAGCATGGCCTTGCCCGGGGGGCGGTGGGAAGCACCTCCACGCACCATGTCTGTAGATAATGAAGAGTTGAGCAACTGTGATGACAGGAACACAGCCATGCTATAAGCAATCACCCAGGGGTCAGCCAAAGGTCAGCAAGAGACACCTAAGGAAACAAGTCTTTTTTTTTTTTTTCCCCCCTTCTCGTTCCTCCACCAGAGGGCAGGGAAGAGACACATCAGAGCACACCAGTCTCCTCTCCTGCCACAGGTCCTGCCTGCTGCAACTTTGAATCCAATATTGATTGATCTTTAAAAAAGGAAAAACCAAGGTAATGCCTCAAACTAAAGACTGCACTAAAAACTAGGGAATTCCCTGGCAGTCAAGTGGTTAGGATGCTGGACTTCCACTGCAGGGGGCAGGAGTTCCATCGCTGGTTGGGGAACTGGGATCTGGTATGTCCTTGCTCAGTTCAGTTCAGTCACTTAGTCGTGTCCAACTCTTTGCGACCCCATGAATCGCAGCACGCCAGGCCTCCCTGTCCATCACCATCTCCCGGAGTTCACTCAGACTCACGTCCATTGAGTCTGTGATGCCATCCAGCCATATCATCCTTGGTCGTCCCCTCCTCCTCCTGCCCCCAATCTCTCCCAGCATCAGAGTCTTTTCCAATGAGTCAACTCTTCGCATGAGGTGTCCAAAGTGCTGGAGCTTCAGCTTTAGCATCATTCCTTCCAAAGAAATCCCAGGGCTGATCTCCTTCAGAATGGACTGGTTGGATCTCCTTGCAGTCCAAGGGACCCTCAAGAGTCTTCTCCAACACCACAGTTCAAACACATCAATTCTCCAGCGCTCAGCCTTCTTCACAGTCCAACTCTCACGTGCATACATGACTACTACATAGCCTTGACTAGACGGACCTGAGTCAGTAAAGTAATGTCTCTGCTTTTGAATATGCTATCTAGGTTGGTCATAACTTTTCTTCCAAGGAGTAAGTGTCTTTTAATTTCATGGCTGCAGTCACCATCTGCAGTGATTTTGGAGCCCAAAAAAATAAACTCTGACACTGTTTCTACTGTTTCCCCATCTATTTCCCATGGAGTGATGGGACCGGATGCCATGATCTTCATTTTCTGAACGTTGAGCTTTAAGCCAACTTTTTCACTCTCCTCTTTCACTTTCATCAGGAGGCTTTTTAGCTCCTCTTCACTTTCTGCCATAAGGGTGGTGTCATCTGCATATCTGAGGTTATTGAGATTTCTCCTGGCAATCTTCATTCCAGCCTGTGTTTCTTCCAGTCCAGCGTTTCTCATGATGTACTCTGCATATAAGTTAAATAAATAGGGTGACAATATACAGCCTTGATGTACTCCTTTTCCTATTTGGAACCAGTCTGTTTTTCCATGTCCAGTTCTAACTGTTGCTTCCTGACCTGCATACAGATTCCTCAAGAGGCAGGTTAGGTGGTCTGGTATTTCCATCTCCTTCAGAATTTTCCACAGTTTATTGTGATCCACACAGTCAAAGGCTTTGGCATAGTCAATAAAGCAGAAATAGATGTTTTTCTGGAACTCTCTTGCTTTTTCCATGATCCAGTGGCTGGGAGGAGCAACCTGAGGAGTGGTGGCTGCGCAGCACAGGAGGGCCTAGAGGAGCTATCCCATATTGAAGGTCAGGAATGGTGGCGGTAAGGAGATACCCCTCGTTCAAGGTAAGGAACAGCGGCTGTGCTTTGCTGGAGCAGCCGTGAAGAGATACCCCACGCCCAAGGTAAGAGAAACCCAAGTAAGATGGTAAGTGTTGCAAGAGGGCATCAGAGGGCAGACACACTGAAACCATACTCACGGAAATCTAGTCAATCTAATCACACTAGGACCACAGTCTTGTTTAACTCAATGAAACCAAGCCATGCCTGCGGGGCAACCCAAGATGGGTGGGTCATGGTGGAGAGGCCTGACAGAATGTGGTCCACTGGAGAAGGGAATGGCAAGCCACTTCAGTATTCTTGCCTTGAGAACCCCATGAACAGTATGAAAAGGCAAAATGATGGGATACTGAAAGAGGAACTCCCCAGGTCAGTAGGTGCCCAATATGCTACTGGAGATCAGTGGAGAAATAACTCCAAAGAATGAAGGGATGAAGCCAAAGCAAAAACAATACCCAGCTGTGGATGTGACTGGTGATAGAAGCAAGATCCGATGCTGTAAAGAGCAATATTGCATAGGAACCTGGAATGTCAGGTCCATGAATCAAGGCAAATTGGAAGTGGTCAAACTAGAGATGGCAAGGGTGAACGTCGACATTCTAGGAATCAGAGAACTAAAATGGACTGGAATGGGTGAATTTAACTCAGATGACTATTACATCTACTACTGCGGGCAGGAATCCCTCAGAAGAAATGGAGTAGCCATCATGGTCAACAGAAGAGTCCAAAATGCAGTACTTGGATGCAGTCTCAAAAGCGACAGAATGATCTCTGTTCGTCTCCAAGGCAAACCATTCAATATCACAGTTATCCAAGTCTATGCCCCAACCAGTAATGCTGAAGAAACTGAAGTTGAACAGTTTTATGAAGACCTACAAGACCTTTTACAACTAACAGCCAAAAAAGATGTCCTTTTCATTATAGGGGACTGGAATGCAAAAGTAGGAAGTCAAGAATTACCTGGAGTAACAGGCAAATTTGGCCTTGGAATGCGGAATGAAGCAGGGCAAACACTAATAGAGTTTTGCCAAGAAAATGCACTGGTCATAGCAAACACCCTCTTCTAACAACACAAGAAAAGACTCTACACATGGACATCACCAGATGGTCAACACCGAAATCAGACTGATTATATTCTATGCAGCCAAAGATGGAGAAGCTGTGTACAGTCAACAAAAACAAGACCGGGAGCTGACTGTGGCTCAGATCATGAACTCCTTATTGCCAAATTCAGACTCAAATTGAAGAAAGTAGGAAAACCGCTAGACCATTCAAGTATGACCTAAATCGAATCCCTTATGATTATACAGTGGAAGTGAGAAATAGATTTAAGGGCCTAGATCTGAGAGATAGAGTGCCTGATGAACTATGGAATGAGGTTCGTGACATTGTACAGGAGACAGGGATCAAGACCATCCCCATGGAAAAGAAATGCAAAAAAGCAAAATGGCTGTCTGGGGAGGCCTTACAAATAGCTGTGAAAAGAAGAGAGGTGAAAAGCAAAGGAGAAAAGGAAAGATATAAGCATCTGAATGCAGAGTTCCAAAGAATAGCAAGAAGAGATAAGAAAGCCTTCCTCAGCAATCAATGCAAAGAAATAGAGGAAAAGAACAGAATGGGAAAGACTAGAGATCTCTTCAAGAAAATTAGAGATACCAAGGGAATATTTCATGCAAAGATGGGCTCGATAAAGGACAGAAATGGTATGGACTTAACAGAAGCAGAAGATATTAAGAGGTGGCAAGAATACATGGAAGAACTGTACAAAAAAGATCTTCACGACCCAGATAATCATGATGATGTGATCACTCATCTAGAGACAGACATCTTGGAATGTGAAGTCAAGTGGGCCTTAGAAGCATCACTACGAACAAAGCTAGTGGAGGCGTTGAAATTCCAGTTGAGCTGTTTCAAATCCTGAAAGATGATGCTGTGAAAGTGCTGCACTCAATATGCCAGCAAGTTTGGAAAACTCAGCAGCAGCCACAGGACTGGAAAAGGTCAGTTTTCATTCCAATTCCAAAGAAAGGCAGTGCAAAAGAATGCTCAAACTACCTCACAATTGCACTCATCTCACATGCTAGTAAAGTAATGCTCAAAATTCTCCAAGCCAGACTTCAGCAATATGTGAATCGTGAACTCCCTGATGTTCAAGCTGGTTTTAGAAAAGGCAGAGGAACCAGAGATGAAATTGCCAACATCCGCTGGATCATGGAAAAAGCAAGAGAGTTCCAGAAAAACATCTATTTCTGCTTTATTGACTATGCCAAAGCCTTTGACTGTGTGGTATGTCCTTGGGGCAGCCAAAAAAATAGGAAAACAGGAGAGAGAGAGACTGCACTGCTGCTGCTGCTGCTAAGTCGCTTCAGTCGTGCCCAACTCTGTGCGACCCCATAGACAGCAGCCCACCAGGCTCCCCCGTCCCTGGGATTCTCAAGGCAGTCACACTGGAGTGGGTTGCCATTTCCTTCTCCAATGCACGAAGGTGAAAAGTGAAAGTGAAGTCGCTCAGTCATGTCCGACCCTCAGCGACCCCATGGCCTGCAACCTTCCAGGTTCCTCCGTCCATGGGATTCTCCAGGCAAGAGTATTGGAGTGGGGTGCCATTGCCTTCTCCGGAGACTGAACTAAAAACCAAAAATGACTGAAAGTTTTGGAACCAGCTGGCAACATCATAGGAGGTGGGGGAAGGCAAGAGCCTATCAGGAAAGGAGGAGTAATAGATTAGAGCTGGTATTTTTTTACCTGCCTGATATTTACCTTTAAATGTTGATATTCCTCAAACTAGTTGCTGAAGCCATATTACTGTTGTTCTTGACTCCTCCTGTCTCGCCTCAATCATTCACTTACTTTTTCACTCCCCTTTCACCTCATATATTCATTCACTCATAAGCACGTACTGTGTGCCAGGCACTGTACTAGGCACAGTATTATGATAAGTACAGTGAATTAGAAGTACAGTCAATTGACCACCAGGTCCTATCCATTCAACTTTCAAATATCTCCTAAGCCTTTTCTGTCCACTTCTCTGACCCTAGATGTCTCTGCCTTGGCTCAAGCCTCAGTAGCTCCCGTTGGATTATATTTTTGGCTCTGACCTCTTACCATCTAGTCAGTTCTCCACCCTTCCTGAGAGAGACCTTTCAAAAGGCAAATAGGATTATCACTCCCTGATGAAGGCAGCTCGTTGTCCCCCAGTGTCCCTCGTTCCTTTAGTAAGAGTCTCTACCTTTTAGATGAGCACATGTCTGTCCAGAATAAAAACTATGTTTCCTGGCACTCTGGCTGCCAGGGGTGGCCATGAGACTACATTCTGGATGGAGCAATGAATGACAGTGATATGTGCAAGTTGGAGGTGATGCCTTTCAAGGAAAGGAGTGTGTCTTCCACAGCCCCTTCATTCCTCCCTGCTGGCTGAAATGCAGAAGTGATGATCAGAGCTGAAGCCGCCCTCTTGGACCACTGGAAGGAAGCAGTATATTAAGGATGTCTGGGCAACAGGAGGGAAGGAGCCCAGCAAGGTCCCTGAGGATTGTGGAACCCCCATGCCCACTGTGGCTTACCTACTTGGGTTTTTGCATAAGCAACAAGTAAACTTCTATCTTGTTTAACCCATAGTTATTTTGTTGTCTTTGTTATAGTAGTTGAGCCTGTTTTCTAACTAATAAGCACTCCAACTCAAACTCTTCCTATGGCTCCTACTGTTTTCAGGTTAAGTCCAAGCAAGTGAACCTGGAACTTAGGACTCTTTGAGATAAAAAGTGCCTGTCAGACTAGTTTCTCACCTTATCTCTTTCTCCTCTTTAGTATAAACTCTATGTTTCACTCACACCAAACTACTTGCACTTACTAAGTGTACTGAGCTGATTCATGCTTCAAGGCCTTTGCTTAAACAGTTCCCTCTTCCTGGAATGCCCTTCCTGCTTCTTCTTTGCTGCCTCCTTCCTGCTTATCCTTCAGGACTAAGTTCTGGAGTCATGTCCTTTGTAAAGTTATCCCAGAATGCCCACCCCAATCCCAGGTTATTCACCTCTACTAAATGCTTCCTTAGTACATTGTGTATATTTCTCTGGTGTCTGGTAGACTAGAAATTTCAGCAGGGCAGGGACTTCCCCGGTGGTCCAGTGGTTAAGAATCCGCCTGCCAATGGAGGAGGCACGGTCCTGTCCCCGGTCTGGGAAGATTCCACGTGCTGCGGGACGACTGAGCCCATGCACCACAACTACTGAGCCTGCATGGCCTAGAGACTGTGCTCTGCAACAGCAGAGGCCACCGCAATGAGAAGCCTGCAAACCACAACTAGAGGGAAGCCCCCGCTCGCCACCACTAGAGAAAGTCCGTGCATGAAGCAACGAAAAGCCCGTGTACCACAACAAAGACCCAGTGCAGCCGAAAGTAAAAAAAAAAAAAAAAATTAAGCATAAAAAAGAATCAGCAGGGCAGTGAGAGCTCCTGTTTCTGGTTTGCACTAAATGTCCAGTCCCTAGCATATCAGAAGAGCCCAATAATTATGCATCAGATGAATGAGTGACTAAATTAACCAGCCCACCTCATTTATCACACTGTGCTATCATCCTCTGCTCACTCTCTTATCTGTGTCCACTGTCATCTGAGATCCCTGACACAGGGACCACAAAGTTCTGACCACTAGGCAGAGTAGGTGCTCAGTAAATGTTCTAGGAGCAATTCCAACCCACTGCCCTCTGTTCTGCGTCATCATTTTCCAACAGAACTTCTGGCTCCTTTTTCACAGGCAGTCTCCAATGTGCAGCCTTCCCCCCAAAGCGTGTATAGGTTGCTGTTAACAACGTAAGCCTTTTCTTGGTAGGCTGGCAGCATTTATGGAAATTAACATTTGGCCACAGTGACCTCAAAACACTGCGAGCTGAAAGGCTTTGCTTGTTGAAGTGGCTTGGGCTTAGCCAGTTCTTTAGAAAACTACATCTCAGCATTGTGGTTTGGATGGCAAAGGGACAGGAAGCAAGTTACGCAGACTGGGAAGTGGGTACCAGGTCGGGGGGGGCGGGTTGTGGAGCCCCAGGAAGGCACAGTGGGTGTGCTCTGGTAGGTGGGAGGTGGGTAACTGAAATTCAAAGTCCATGGTAAGTAGGTCTCGGTTCACTTGGCAAGAGCCTCTTGTCCAGCCACTTTGTTTTAACCCCAGTGAGCGATAGATCAGTTTGGATGGACTTGGTTTTGCTATAGTAAGAAACAACAGGGGCAACCTCAGTAGCCTGAAACAACAGAAATAATTTCTTTTTTATGTAAATCACTTTGTTTCTTTTCGGTTGTGGGGGATCTTCATTGCTGTGCACAGGCTTCCTCTATTTGCAACAAGCGAGGGCTACTCTTCATTGCAGCGTGGGGGCTTCTCACTGCAGCAGCTTCTCGTTGCAAAGCACAGGCTGTAGGCTCTAGGTGCCTGGGCTCCAGGAATTGCAGCTCGTGGGCTCAGTAGCTGCAGCTCACAGGCTCTAGAGTGTGGGCTCAGTAGTTGTGGCACAAAGGCTTAGTTGTTCTGCAGCATGTGAAATCTTCCTAGACCAGGGATCAAACCTGGGCCCCCAGCATTGGCAGGTGGACTCCTATCTACTGTACCACCAGGGAAAGTCTACAAAATAAATTTCTTGCTCATACTCTACACTCATGTGAATCAAATAGGGGTTTTACCTCAAGGCAGGTTCTCAAAGATCTAGTCCAAGAGAGGATCCATCCCAACACAAGTTTCTGCGTCTGCAGAGGCAGGGCAAAGAGAACATGGAAACTCTGCGCTGGCCCTCAAAAGCTCTGCCCTGAAGTGCCATGTATGTCACTTCTGCCCACATTTCATTGGCCAAAGCAAGTCCTACGCTGTTGCTGAAGTTTCACAAAGCAGAGATATGTAACAGGGAGAGGCAGAAAGTATCTGCCAATGACAGTGATCTACCACCAAAGAAAATGCCATTTGGTGGGAGCTTTCACTAACTGCAGGATTTCAAGCAAGCAATCAACCAGACTGGGACTTGATTTTCCCAAACAGGAAACAGGATAGTGACAGTTCTGACACAGCCTGAGAGGTGTGATGACTCAGTAAAATTATATGCAGAAAGTTGAACACAGGGCTTGGGATAAATACTTCCTCAATAAATGATTCTTCAGGGAATTCCCTGGCGGTCCAGTGGTTAGGACTCCATGCTCTCATTGCTAAGGGCCTCAATTCAATCCCTGTGTTAGGGAATTAAACCCTGCAAGCTTTGAGGCCAAAAAATAAACGAAAAATTATTTTAAAGTTAAATTATGGAGAACCATGATGGCCAAAAAGCGAGAGTGAAACGGAAGCCCTGTGATCATGCAGGATCACTGAAGCTAGAACAGTAAGAACCCTAAGTTGCATTTCTCTCTCTCTTTTTTTTTTATACATGCAGCAGCTGGGACCAAAGGCTGCTGTTCTGCCTTGAGAAGGCCTTTGACCTTTATGGGCCCAAGCAGGCATAGCTGACCCCTTGGCCTGCTTTGGTTCTTGCCAGATGGGCCGATGTAGCCTGTGAAACAGAACCATGATTGCGGCCAGCCAGGCCCTCTGGAGGTCAGCATTGGATTTGGGAGTTGCAAGGAGAGCTCTCAGGCTGACTGAACCCTGGTCCTCCTAGGCCTGAGAAATTAACTCTGAGATGTATATTTTGTGCTAGTTACCTGCACCAGGCAGGCACATAACCAGCTCCTGTCTAAGCAGTCAGCCGGGAGCCAGGAGGAGATGAGGGCTTCTCACACCTAGCAGAACCTTCTTTATGTGGGGGAGCAGCAGCTTACATTTCAGTGTGGATTTGGGAGGCCTCAGCTCCCTCTACCTCTGTCTGGGAACATGCATAATGTCTCCTGCTTAGTGGACTCCCAATAGATAGATTTCCATGGGTGCTAAGTCACTTCGGGCATGATTGACTCTTTGTGACCCTATGGACTGTAGGCTGCCAGACTTCTCTGTCCATGGGATTCTCCAGGTAAGAATACTGGAATGGGTTGCTATGCCCTCCTCCAGGGAATCTTCCTGACGCAGGGATTGGACCCACATCTCTTAAGTCTCCTGCATTCGCAGCTGGGTGCATTGGCCACCTGGAAAGCCCAGGTTTCCATATGCTGGGCCATTAAAGAAAAGTTGGCATTCTTTAGTTCTGCCGGAGTTTTTCATTAATCATTTCAGTCTCCTGATGGAACACCCCAGCCAGGCCAAAAGTTTGCATTCTAGAGCAGCTCCTCTGAGAGCAATACCGGGGAAAAACTGGAGGCCATAGGAGGTCAGCCAGAGGGCAGCTGAGATAATCCTAGTGAGAGGGGAAGGTGGCCTGAACCAGGATGGAGCCAGAGGGATGGAAGGAAGGACACAGACATGAGAAGTGTTAAGGAGATAGGGCAGATACAACTTGCTGACCACTTAGATCTGGGGGAGTGGGAGGAGGGATGGGAATGAGGCAGGCTGACTCCCAGGATGCCTTAGGAAAGATTTTAAAATTTGGCACCAAAAGTACCTTGACAGCAAAATCTGACCTGAAAGACATTCTGACTTGAAGGATATGAGTATAACCCTTAGGCATCTCATACATTTTACTGCAGAAATATTCATGTATTTTATCACATGGGGCTGCCTCCGACCACACTCACAGCGTTACATAATGCAGTGCTCTACCCCATGTCACCTTTGTCTAAAGTCCAAAAGAACTCCAAATTCTGAATCACACTTGGTCCTAGATAAGGGACTGTGGGCCTATAAAAATAGCAGTGGCGGCAGCTGACCACCACACTAGGCTCCTCCTGAGAGGGCCTGCAGGGCTGTCCTTGTCCCCATTTGCTTTCCAGTCATCAGTCCACAGAGGTCTCTCCTTTGAGCTCATTGTAACTCTCTCAAGGCCTCTTCTAATCCACCCGTCACCAGTGTCCACTGTGCATCAACCCTCAATGGGCAGCTATACATTCTAAAGCCCCTACTGCACACTGGGTAAGGAGGGGGGCTGTAGGGTGTCTCGGGTCTCTGGCCTTGCTCTGAATCACGGGTGGGGTTAGGGCTCTGAGACTCTATGCTTTCTTTGCCCCTCATCCCACCCCACACTCCAGTCCCCAGAAAAATGATAGATCTTCACCTGCTCTAGGATTTCCCACACCTCCTATCATTGACACTCCTTACGCTACCGACCCCCAAGGTTCCCCATGTTTATGAAAATGCTTGGTTCTGGCAGTGGGGAGCTAACTTTGCTTTTTCTATTTTTCTTTTCCCTTAGGCAGGACCTCAATATTTAGCATCCTCAGATGAAACTCGTTCTCTTTTATTCTTTGTCTTCCTTACTGTCATCCCTAGCATGAAGATAGAAAAACTACGGTGGCAGAAAGAGATTGGTTGATACTAAAAATGACACTCAGGCTAATAAACGGGTTACCTCTTTCTAGAAGACACTTTCCCTTCCACTTGGCCACTTCTCAGGTTGCCAGCTGTCTCCCTCCTTTCCTGGCCCAGCCTCAAGAAAGAGGAACCTTGACTCACACCTCCCCCACCTCAAACTACTCCCTTGTTAAAAGTAATGGACAAACTCCTTGAGGCCAGTTCCAAGGAGCTTTTCTCAGTCTTCATTCTGACTCCTTCAGGAAGCAGATTATATTATTGTTCATGGATGTTCACTGCTCCTCCTACCAGGGCCCTCCCAGTGAGAGAAATATATCCCAGTCTCCTTGGTTGCTGTATTGCTGGGAGACTTGCTTTTGCAAATAAAATGTGAGTGCATGTGACCTCTGGCACTTCCACAGCCTGTGCCATTTCTGGGCAGAAGCTTTAAGACCCAACATCACTGTTCTTTTTTATTGCTGTGCTTCAGTTCAGTTCAGTCTCTCAATCGTGTCCAACTCTTTGCGACCCCATGGACTGCAGCACACCAGGCTCCCCTGTCCATCACCAACTCCTGGAGCTTACTCAGACTCATGTCTATTGAGTCGGTGATGCCATACAACCATCTCACCCTCTGTTATCCCCTTCTCCTCCTGCCTTCAATCTTTCCCAAAATCAGGGTCTTTTCAAATGAGTCATTTCTTCACATTAGGTGGTCAAAGTATTGGGGTTTCAGCTTCAACATCTGTCCTTCCAGTGAACACCCAGGACTGATCTCCTTTAGGATGGACTGGTTGAATCTCCTCACAGTCCAAAGGACTCTCAAGAGTCTTCTCCAACACCACAGTTTAAAAGCATCAATTCTTTGGCACTCAGCTTTCTTTATAGACCAACTCTCACATCCATACATGACCACTGGAAAAACCACAGCTTTGACTAGACAGACCTTTGTTGGCATAGTAATGTCTCTGCTTTTTAATACGCTGTCTAGGTTGGTCATAACTTTCCTCCCAAGGAGCAAGCATCTTTTAATTTCACGGCTACAGTCACCATCTACAGTGATCTTGGAGCCAAAAAAACATAAAGTCTCTCACTATTTCCACTGTTTCCCCATCTATTTCCCATGAAGTGATGGGACAAGATGCCATGATCTTTTTTTCTGAATGTTGAGTTTTAAGCCAACTTTTTCACTCTCCTCTTTCACTTGCATCAAGAGGCTCTTTAGTTCTTCTTTGCTTTCTGCCAAAACGGTGGTGTTCTCTGCATATCTGAGGTTATTGATATTTCTCCCAGCAATCTTGATTCCAGCTTGTGTTTCTTCCAGCCCAGCATTTCCCATGATGTACTCTGCATGTAAGTTAAATAAGCAGGGTGACAATATATGCCAGGGTCCAGCCCCGGTGGATCCAGGGAATTTGAAGGGGAGATGGTGTCAGTGATCAGGAAAACAATAGCTTAATTAAGTATTAATTAAAGATATAAAGAGAGATTTAATAAGGATAGCTCAGTGGGAAAAATCAGTGGAGAAAAAGGGCTGAATAACTTGGTTTACGTGGAATACCAATAAAAGCTCGAGACAAGATGTTTGCACCACCTACCTAGGCTGCAGGCATCCTCCCGTTCTCCCGAAGGAGAGGACACACTAAGGCCTCCCTGGTCGGATCTTAGAAGCCCAGGCATAATTAGCAGGCTTAACGGGAATCCACGCTCCAGATGGGAATTCAACCAGTAAAACGGAGAATAAGAAAGAACGGCACGGGGGAATCAGTCTTTCCAGGAACTGATCCGTTTTCTTTATTTTCCAGGTTCACTTATATACTTTTTGTTACACGTAGAGATAAAATACAGAGTCACATGGGGTCAGACCTGAACTTTATCAAAATCAGGTGTTTCATATAAATGTATACAAGGGTCTTATGGGTTTTACACCATCTTCTGGCCATGAGGCCTGCTGACATTTTATGGTCCTTTCTTTCTGACAATGGTCAGTCAACCAGAAAACCTATTTTCCAGGGGTGATTTTTCTTAAACCAGGCGCCACCCTACGAAGGCACCAGATAAAATTGCATTCCTACAGGGTGAGGATGCAGTGGGTTACAATTAAGAAAGGAATTTACTTAGCCTAAGGTTTAACATGATTAATCTCAAAGGTTAATACTTATTTCTCCTATATGCTAGTTATATATGTGTATAAGGGCAGGAGATATGGAGACTTAGCAGCAAACATTGGCCCAACAAAAGAAAAACCCTTCACCAATATAATTTCTAATCAACCCACTATACTATACTAATAATTTTCTGACTTCTCAAAAGGATCTGTATTTAGAAAGTTAAAACATCTCATGCCTGTCACGGTTGGGAGGCTTTGAGCAATCACATGTTGCCAGACGAACCTGCTCAGGCAGGCTAGAGAAACTTCAGAGGAGTTTGTAAGTTGAAATACTCTTGTCACGCACAGGAATTCTTATTAACTGGAGCTGTAAGTTAACTCCTTCTCTGAGAGAGGTGGTGGGGGACAGCCCCCCGTAAAGTCAGAGGTGTAGATGAGAGCATAAAGCAGTAAGTAGACAGACTCTGGTTTTGGAGGAAGATGCCTGGGAACAGGGGGTCTCCTGAGGCTCGATCCCGCCTTTGCGTATGCTGAGCCTCCTTCCTCATGACCTTTGCCATGGGCAGAGTTCCTCACGCTGGCTCCTGGCAAATATACAGCCTTGACGTACTCCTTTTCCTATTTGGAACCAGTCTGTTGCCCCATGTCCAGTTCTAACTTTTGCTTCCTGACCTGCATACAGATTTCTCAGGAGGCAGGTCAGGTGGTCTAGTATTCCCATCTCTTGAAGAATTTTCCAGTTTGTTGTGATCTACAGAGTCAAAGGCTTTAGTGTAGTCAATAAAGCAGAAATAGATGTTATTCTGGAACTCTCTCACTGTTTCGATGATCCAATGGATGTTGGCAATTTGATCTCTGGTTCCTCTGCCTTTTCTAAATCCAGCCTGAACATCTGGAAGTTAATGGTTTATGTACTATTGAAGTCTGGCTTGGAGAATTTTGAGCATTACTTCACTAGTGTGTGAGATGAGTACAATTGTGCGGTAGTTTGAGCATCTTTGGCATCGCCTTTCTTAGGGATTGGAATGAAAACTGACCTTTTCCAGTCCTGTGGCCACTGCTGAGTTTCCCAAATTTGAAGGCATATTGAGTGCAGCACTTTCACAGCGTCATCTTTTAGGATTTGAAATAGCTCAGCTGGAATTCCATCACCTCTCCTAGCTTTGTAGTGATGTTTCCTAAGGCCCACTTGATTTCTCATTCCAGGATGTCTGGTTCTAGGTAAGTGGTCACACCATTGTGGTTATCTGGGTCATGAAGATCTTTTTCGTATAGTCCTTTTGTGTATTCTTGCCACCTCTTTATATCTTCTGCTTCTGTTAGGTCCTTACCATTTCGGCTGTCAGTAGTACAAGCCATCTCTAACAAACACATGTACCACTTCCCCCTCACCTGAGATCAGCTTTGTTCTGGATAGGGGCTGCCCTGATGTACAACAGAACCAAAGTTGGCCTGCAGCTGCCATGCACCCTTTTCTGTAAGTTAATATTTTGGGGTTATTTGTCATTGCAGCATGACTGAGCTGAAGCTGACTAATGCACTCACTGAACTCTTTATTTGGCTTTGGTAACACTCTTCATCATTTCAATTAACAAACAGTTATCACTGTCCATGACATATGAGTGGATCACAATAAACTGGAAAATTCTGAAAGAGATGGGAATACCAGACCACCTGACCTGCCTCTTGAGAAATCTGTATGCAGGTCAGGAAGCAACAGTTAGAACTGGACATGGAACAATAGACTGGTTCCAAATAGGAAAAGGAGTATGTCAAGGCTGTACATTGTCACTCTGCTTATTTAACTTATATGCAGAGTACATCATGAGAAACGCTGGGCTGGAAAAAACACAAGCTGGAATCAAGATTGCCAGGAGAAATCTCAATAACCTCAGATATGCAGATGACATCACCCTTATGGCAGAAAGTGAAGAGGAACTAAAAAGCCTCTTGATGAAAGTGAAAGAGGAGAGTGAAAAAGTTGGCTTAAAGCTCAATATTCAGAAAACGAAGATCATGGCATCTGGTCCCATCACTTCATGGGAAAGAGATGGGGAAACAGTGGAAATAGTTGCTGACTTTGTTTTGGGGGGGCTCCAAAATTACTGCAGATGGTGATTGCAGGCATGAAATTAAAAGATGCTTACTCCTTGGAAGGAAAGTTATGACCAAACTAGATAGCATATTAAAAAGCAGAGACATTATTTTGCCAATAAACGTCTGTATAGTCAAGGCTATGATTTTTCCAGTGGTTATGTATGGATGTGAGCGTTGGACTGTGAAGAAAGCTGAGTGCCAAAGAATTGATGCTTTTGAACTGTGGTGTTGGAGAAGACTCTTGAGAGTCCCTTGGACTGCAAGGAGATCCAACCAGTCCATTCTGAAGGAGATCAGTCCTGGGTGTTCTTTGGAAGGACTGATGCTAAAGCTGAAACTCCAATACCTTGGCCACCTCATGTGAAGAGTTGACTCATTGGAAAAGACTCTGATGCTGGGAGGGATTGGGGGCAGGTGGAGAAGGGGACCACAGAGGATGAGATGGCTGGATGGCATCACCTGCCTGATAGACATGAGTCTGAGTGAACTCCAGGAGTTGGTGATGGACAGGGAGGCCTGGCGTGCTGCAGTTCATGGGGTCGCAAAGAGTCAGACACGACTGAGTGAATGAACTGAACTGATGACATATGAGAGACAATGTAGTATATGGTTAACAGTACAGGCTAGAGAGCCAGGCCACCGAAATTCACAGTTCAGCTTAGCTGTGCCATTGACTAGCTATGACCTTCGGTAAACTACTTAACCTCTCAGTTCTTCCTTTTCTTCATCTGTAAAATGGGACTAATAATAGCATCTACCTTATAAAAGTTGTCATAAGGATTAGATGATTTAATAAGTACAAAGCCCTTAGCATGCCTGGCACAGGGTAATCAATCATCAAGTATTACCTTGTATTAAATATTATTTCCCCTAGCCACCAGGCCCCACACTAGGGGCAAAAGATGCAGCCAGGGCAGTCTTGCTGTCAGGGAGTTCATTCACAGTCTGAGGCAGCAATCACAATAAAAGCAGAGGATCACAACAAATCATGACAGGTTCAAGAAAAGAGGAGTACCAGCTGTTACATTGGTAACTGCCAATGAAGGAGGTGCAGATGAGGTTTCAATCCC
The DNA here is from genome assembly GCF_016772045.2 of Ovis aries. Lineage (NCBI taxonomy): Eukaryota > Metazoa > Chordata > Mammalia > Artiodactyla > Bovidae > Ovis > Ovis aries. Next base: position 234,620,758 of record NC_056055.1, read on the forward strand.
TGGGTCAGGAGGATCCCCTGGAGAAGGAAATGGCAACCCACTCCAGTATTCCTGCCTGAAAAATCCCATGGACAGAGGGACCTGGCTGGCTACAGTCCATGGGGTTGCAAAGAGTCAGACACGACAGAGCACATACAAATTCAGCACACATGAACTTGCAGCACGCTGTGGGAGCCGGAGCACCAGGACAACTAACTCAGAGTGTGAGGCTGTGGTCAAGCGCCCAGGAAGACTTCACAGAGAGGAAATGAGAAAACTGGGCTTTAAACGATAAGTAGGAGTTTTCCAGATTTAAAAAAAGCTAAGTTTTCCTCTTTTTAAAAAATTTCGATCACGCTGAGTCTTCATCGCAGCGCATGGACACCGGCTTCCCTCTAGTTGTAGCACACTGACTTAGTTTTCCCATGAAGTGTAGGATCTTAGTTCCCCGACTGGGGATGGAAGGTGATTCCCCTATATTGGAAGGTGATTCTTAACCACTGGACCACCAGGTAAGTCCCTCAAGTTTTCCTCTTAACTCTCTAATCATTCCCTTAATCATTTGCAGGCTACCTTTTTCTCCTTAAAGTTTGGCTTCCCCGATTTAGTTTTCATTCCCCTTCTCCTCTCTCTACCCTCTCCCAAGACAAACTTATCTGCTCCTTGGTTTTGAGGCAGGTAGTAATAGTTATGGAGAAGGCAATGGCACCCCACTCCAGTACTCTTGCCTGGAAAATCCCATGGATGGAGGAGCCTGGTGGGCTGCAGTCCATGGAGTCGCTAAGAGTCGGATACGCCTGAGCGACTTCACTTTCATGCATTGGAGAAGGAAATGGCAACCCACTCCAGTGTTCTTGCCTGGAGAATCCCAGGGATGGGGGAGCCTGGTGGGCTGCCAGCTGTGGGGTCGCACACTGTTGGACATGACTGAAGTGACTTAGCAGCAGCAGCAGTAATAGTTAAGGCACTGTGATAAATACATGACATCCATTATCTAATTCCCCCTTCATGGATCATAGCTTCATTGTGATGAATAACTTGTGGGCTTGTATAACTCAATGAAACTATGAGCCATGCTGTGCCAGGCCACTCAGGTTGGATGGGTCACAGTGAAGAGTTCTGACAAGACGTGGCCCACTGGAGAAGGAAATGGCAATCAACTCCAGTATTCTTGCCTGGAGAACCCCATGGACAGCATGAAAAGGCAAAAAGATATGACACCAGAAGATAAGCCCCCAGGTCAGAAGGTGTTCGATATGCTACTGGGGAAGAGTGAAGGGCAATTACTAATAGTTCCAGTAAGAATGAAGCACCTGGGCCAAAGCAGAAATGATGCTCAGCTATGGGTGTGTTGGTGGTAAAAGTCCAATGCTATAAAGAACAATATTGCACAGGAACCAGGAATGTTAGGTCCATGAATCAAGGTAAATTAGAAATGGTCAAGCAAGAGATGGTAAGATTGAACATTGACATCTTAGGATCAGTGAACTACAATGGATGGGAATGGGTGAATTTAATTCAGATGACCATTGTATCTGCCACTGAGGGTCGTACTGACCCTGGAAAAGGTCAGTTTTCATTCTAATCCCCAAAATTTACAATGCCAAAAAATGTTCAAACTACCATAAAATTGCACTCACTCCATATGCTAGCAAGGTTATATTCAGAATCCTTCAAGCTAGGCTTTAGCAGTTCATGAACTACCTAACTTGTCCAGATGTACAGGCTAGGTTTTGAAGAGGCAGAGGAACTAGAGATCAAATTGCCAACATTCATTGGAACATGGAGAAAGCAACGGAGTTCCAGAAAAACATCTACTTCTGCTTAACTGACTACGCTAAACTTTTGACTGTGTGGATCACAAAAAACTGTGGAAAATTCTTAAAGAGATAGGACTACAAGATCAACTTACCTGTCTCCTGAGAAACCTGTATGTGGGTCAAGAATAAACAGTTAGAACTGGGCATGGGACAATGGACTAGTTCAAAATGAGAAAGGAATACAACAAGGCTGTATATTGTCACTCTGCTTGTTTAACTTACATGCAGAGTCAGTTCAGTCCAGTTCAGTCGCTTAGTCATGTCCAACTCTGCAACCCCATGGACTACAGCACGCCAGGCCTCCCTGTCCATCACCAACTCCCAGAGCTTACTCAAACTCATGTCCATTGAGTTGGTGATGCCATCCAACCATCTTATCCTCTGTCGTCCCTTTCTCCTCCTGCCTTCAATCTTTCCCAGTATCAGAGTCTTTTCAAATGAGTCAGATCTTCCCATCAGGTGGCCAAAGTATTGGAGTTTCAGCTCCAACATCTGTTCTTCCAATGAATACTCAGGACTGATTTCCTTTAGGATGGACTGCCGGGGTCCAGCCCCGGTGGATCCAGGGAATTCGAAGGGTGGACGGCGTTGGCGTGGAAAGACTTGTTTATTTATTAATGTAAGATCAGATTAAGAAACTATAGTGTAGTAAGAAGATTAAGTGGAGGAAGAGGGCTGAATAGCTTGGTTTACGCGGAAGGCCAATAAAATTCCAGACAAGGAATTTGCACCATCTACGTTGGGCCACCGGCGCCCATTTGAATATCTAAGGGTACCTCGCCTTAAGCTCCCTTTCGTGCGGGTCTTAACAGCCAGGGCAAGTAAGTAGACCTGGCGAGCCTCCGCGCCCCAGGTGGAGATTCAGCCTGAAGTTAAAGTAAAGAGCAGAGAGAAGGAAAGGGAGAGAAGAAGAAAGAGAGAGAAAGACATGAGGGGAGCCAGAGTCCCAAGAAACCAGGCCAAGAGACTAGTTCGAGAAACTGGTCCGAGAAACTGGTCCAAGAAGTTGGCCCCATCCTTTATTGTTCAGAAGGCCTTTTATACTTTTGATAAAACATGGAGATCGATGGGTAACACAAAATTATGTAGCGTTCGCAACCCAGATTGTTTCCGTATATCATTTTGTATACAAAAGGTCTCAGGTGATTTACATTATCTTCTGGCCAAGAGGCTTGTTAACACTTTTTGGCTCTCTTCCTTAATGAATGTTAATTTTGTTTCCCCTGAAGTGTTTTTCTTTAATCTACATCTCCTTAAAGCATTAAAGTTACATCTCTATAGAACAAAGGTGCAGTGGGATATAACAAAGAAGGTACTTAACTCAAAGATCTAATGTTGCTAATACAAGGTCTACTACTTGTTTTTCTGTCTACCAACTATATCTACAAATAAAGGATGTGAAAATTTGGCAGCAAGCATTGATTCAACAAATGAAACTTTTAATCAGTCCTATTTTAAAGATTTTGACTCCTCGGAAGCTCCTACATTCCTAGGATGTTTTAAGCTTCCTGTGCCTCCTGCGGTCAGGAGGCCTCAAACAATCACATGCGCAGCTGTACGAGTCCTGCAGGCAGGCTAGAAAGCCATCAGAGGGTTTTTTGGGTTGAAACACTCTTTCAAATGCAGAAGACTAAAGCCCTGAATTGACTTTTTCCAGAAAATGTCAGAAGAGTGGAAAAGCAGAGCACAAAAGCCGGCAGATTTTTGTTGGGGTACATGCTTAGGAATTTCCAGAGGGGTCCCTGAAGTCTGAGCACGCCTTGCGTACGTCAGCTTCCTTCCTCATGACCTTGTCACAGGTGGGATTCCTCACACTGGCTCCCGGCAATGGACTGATTGGATCTCTTTGCTGTCCAAGGGACTCTCAAGAGTCTTCACTAATACCACAGTTCAAAAGCATCAATTCTTCCACGCTCAGCTTTCTTTATAGTCAAACTCTCCATACATGACTACTGGGAAAACCATAGCCTTGACTAGACAGATCTTTGTTGGCAAAGTAATGTCTCTCTGCTTTCTAATATGCTGTCTAGGTTGGTCATAACTTTTCTTCCAAGGAGTAAGTGTCTTTTTTTTTTTTTTAAGCATAAATAAGAGGATTTTATTGATGGCATTTTTATTGTCTTCATAATAAAATACGAAGCTCAAAACTGGATCACTTGGCCCTTTCTCTTATCACCTCCCAGCTCAAAATGCTTGCATCTCTTAATAGCCAGCATTCTCTTTGATCTACAGTTGGGCTCAACACATTCAAGCCTCAGTACAATCTTCTTTGTAGTTTTAGCCTTTTTCCGGAAAATCGGCTTAGTCTGCCCACCATAGCCACTCTGTTTCCTGTCATAACGCCGCTTTCCCTGGGCATACAGAGAATCCTTGCCCTTCTTGTACTGTGTTACTTTGTGGGGCTGATGCTTCCCACATTTCTTACAGAAAGTCCGGCGGGTTTTTGGAACATTCACCATGTTTGCGAGAGCGATACCAGCACAGAAAGCAGTAAGTGTCTTTTAATCTCATGGCTGCAGTCACCATCTGCAGTGATTTTGGAGCCCAAGAAAATAAAATCTGTCACTGTTTACATTGTTTCCCCATCTATTTGCCATGAAGTGATGAGACCGGATGCCATGATCTTAGTTTTCTGAATGTTGAGCTTTAAGCCAACTTTTTCACTTTCCTCTTTCACTTTCATCAAGAGGCTCTTTAGTTCTTCTTCACTTTCTGCCATAAGGGTGGTGTCATCTGCATATCTGAGGTTATTGATACTTCTCTCGACAATCTTGATTCCAGCTTGTGCTTCATCCAGCCCAGCATTTCTCATGATGTACTTTGCATATAAGTTAAATAAGCAGGGTGATGACATACAGCCTTGAGGTGCACCTTTTTCTATTTGGAACCAGTCTGTTGTTCCATGTCCAGTTCTAACTGTTGCTTCCTGGCCTGCATACAGATATCTCAGGAGGCAGGTCAGGTGGTCTGGTGTTCCCATAGCTTTCAGAATTTTCTACAGTTTATTGTGATCCACACAGTCAAAGGCTTTGGCATAGTCAATAAAGCAGAAATAGATGTTTTTCTGGAACTCTCTTGCTTTTTTGATGATCCAGCAGATGTTGGCAATTTGATCTCTGCAGAGTACACCATGCAAAATGCTGGGCTGGATGACTCACAAGCTGGAATCAAGATGGCTAGGAGAAATATCAGCAACCTCAGATATGCAGATGATACCACTCTAATCGTAGAAAATGAAGAGGAACTAAAAAGCCTTTTGATGAGAGTGAATGAGTAGAGGAAAAAAACTATCTTGAAACTTAACAGTAACAAAACTAAGATCACGGCTCCAGTCCCATTGTGTGGGCATGCTGTGTGCTTTGAGACCCCATGGATTATAGCACATCAGGTTCCTCTGTTCATGGAATTTTCCATGCAAGAATACTGGAGTGGATTGCCATTTTCTCCTCCAGGGGATCTTCCTGAGTTAGGGATCAAACCTGTGTCTCCGGCGGTGTCTCCTGCAATGGCAGGTGGATTCTTTACCTCTGAGCCACCTGGGAAGCCCAATCCCATCATTTCATGGGAAATATAAGGGGAATAAGTGGAAGCAGTGACAGGTTTTCTTTTCTTGGGCTCCAAAATCACTGCAGATGGTGACTGCTGCCATGAAATTAAAATATGCTTGCTCCTTGGAGGGAAAGCCATGACAAACCTAGACAGAGTATCAAAAGGCAGAAACATCACTTTGCCGACAAAGGTCTGTATAGTCAGAGCTATGGTTTTTCCAGAGGCATGCATGGGTGTGAGAGTTGGACCATAAAGAAGGCTGTTCAGTTCAGTTCAGTCATTCAGTCGTGTCCAACTCTTTGCGACCCCATGAATCGCAGCACGCCAGGCCTCCCTGTCTATCACCAACTCCCGGAGTTCACTTAGAGTCGCGTCCATCGAGTCAGTGATGCCATCCTGAGCACTGGAGAATTGATGGTTTCAAATTGTGGTGCTGCAGAAGACTCTTGAAAGTCCTTTTGAATACAAGGAGATCAAATCAGTTAATCCTAAAGGAAATAAACCCTGAATATTCATCAGAAGAATTGCTGCAGAAGCTGAAGCTCCAATACTTTGCCCACTTGATGCAAAGAACTGACTCATTGGAAAAGACCCTGATGCTGGGAAAGACTGAAGGCAAAAGGAGAAGGGGGCATCAGAGAATGATAGCATCACTGACACAATGGACATGAGTTTGAGCAAACTCTGGGAGATAGTGGAGGACAGATGAGCCTGGCATGCTGCAGTCCATGGGGTACAAAGCGTGGACTTCCTGACTGAACAACAGCAACAAATTATCTAGTTCAATGTTCACTATGCTCCTGTGAGGCAGGTATGATCATCTTCACTCTGCAAAGAGAAACTGAGGCCCAGAGAGGTTAGGTATCTTGCCCAATAAGTCCCAAAAGTTCCATAAGGTGCCTTTAGCGGCAGACGTCCGAGCACCCAAATAAATGTGGCTTGAACATGAGTTTATCTCTCATCACAAAGGGACCTAGAGGAAGGTAGTGGTAGGTATCAGGTTGTTTAACTGAGCAGCTCAGTGATGTCTGACTCTGGCTCAGCTTCTCTGAGAGTCTTGGTTCCTACCTAATGGTCCCAGGATGGCTATTAAGCTAAGCATTGCATGCTTCCCTAATATACAAAGGCAAGCAGGAAGGGACATTTTCCTCCTGGACATCTTTCTTTTTACTGTAGAAGAAAGCCTTCCATAAAAGCCCCCAGCAAATTCTGAGTCCCTGCCACTGCACACTCTTTCTGTTCTTCTTTCGTACCCTCTTGTGGAAGCTGCAGGCAGACTGACCCTCTCTCAGCTCAGTAGGATCAGGGTTTTGGTGCCTAACCTAAACAGTAAAGGAGTTTATTGAATAATGTGGAGGGGGTTACAAATTCCAATTGCAGACAGGAACCAAAGGCAGTTAGGCTAAGAACACAGGTGAAGATGTAACACAGGAAAAGCCTGGTTGGACAGCCACTACTGGCCATTGGCTACATACTGCTGCGGGACTCTCCCCTTCCCTCCAAAAACAGGCCGTGCCGCTTCACTTCTCTCTCTCTCAAAGGTCGAAGTCCTGGGCAGAAATATCCCACTAGTCAGGTCTGGTCATGTGCTCATTAACCAGTTGCCAGGAAGGCAAGCAAGATTCCACCCTCTCAGCTTTGTAGGTGAGAGCTGGCTCCTTCTTCCCCAAGCCCTTTGCAGGACAGAATTTCCACAGCATAAAAGAGACATTCTTCTGCAGAGTACCAAGGTTCCCGTCAACTTTCCATAGTCTCTCTTGCCTCCAGGGCTTTACATACACTCTGCCCCCTTTCTCCTCTCTCTTCTCCAGGCAAATCCTCCTCATTCTTTTTTTTTTTTGGCTTCACCAGGTATTAGTTGTGTCACACAGGATCTTTCATTGCAGCATGCAAACTCTTAGTTACAGCATGTGGGATCTTGTTCCCTGACCAGGGATCGAACCTAGGCCCCCCTGCGTTGGCAGCAAAAAGTCTTAGCCACTGGACCACCAGGGAAGTCTTCCTGCACATTCTTGAGATTTCATGTCTTAGATGTCACTTCCCTTCAAATCTGGGCTGGGTGCTCCCACCCCATTGTGTCTCTGCTGCAGACTGTGCTTTCCCCAGCCCAGCCTCCATCATCGTGCTGAAATCACCATCTTGTCTTTTTTCCCCACTAGACTGCAACTCTTATGACTACTGTCTTCGTCCCACCACCAGATCCCTAGCACCCAACACAATACTGGGCACATATCATATGCTCAATAACTGTATATTGAATGAGTCAATTAAGGAATGAATGAGATGAATTAATGGCACCACCATCCCCCGAATCACCTGGGACACTGTCATCCCCATGTGGTCTGGTGTCAAGTCCCATCAATTCTGCCTGCACACTCCAGTCCCATGTTCTCTCTCTCCTGGGCCTTTACCATAGCTACTTCTGACCTGACATCTGTCACTTCTGCATGCCCAACAGCTCTTCCCTCTTATTTTGGAAACTGTCATCATTTGTTTTTGAAGAACTACTTCTCCCTCCTTGCAGTCTTGAGGGAACTGTCAGTCAAGGTACTCTCCACCTTTGGCAAGGGGTGAGCATGAGATCCAAACCAAGCCAGGACTTTAAATATTGAGTGGAATGACACAGGTATAGAAGACAGTTGAACTGAGTCATTCCAATCAAAGCATCCATGAGAAACTGATGAGTTTGGGGGTAGTACTTGGGGGGTAGAACTTGATTCTCATCCAAGTTTAGAACCAAAAGACAGGCAGTTACAGAAGTAGGGCAGAGGGAGATCAGAATATCAGCTTTGCTACTGACAAAGTTGCTGGGAACCTACCTTTAGGTCTGATTGACATGTGGGTTTACTAATACTGAACCCCCAAAATAATCTCCTCTACCCAGTCTCAGGCAGTGCTGGAATATCATAGTCCTTTCTATGAGGGTCAGACCCTGAGAAATTTAGAACTTTGAGGAAGGGCACAAAAAACCAAGGCTCTTGTGGGCAGGTAGATCTGAAAGGAGGAAAAGCTGAGTTGAGCTCCATTCATTCTCCCTAAACTCACCAATCAGATAATTCACTCCTCCTCCTCCCCCTCTGGAGAAGATAGAGGGGTGAAGTAGGAAGGCAATAGGCAAGAGTGTTGTCTGAAAGAGGTCTCTCCACATGGAAAAAGCTGGAGGAGGAAATAAACATTCCCCTCTGCATTGTCCCCTTGTTCCTGATATGTAGATTACCCAAAGCACCTCTGGCTCCTCTCATCCCTAAGGCTCGAAGTTGTACAACTGTATCCTCTGAATTAATTCCTTTTTTTTTTTTTTTTGCTTAGTGCAGTCAAAGTCTGTTTCTGTTGCTTGCACCCAAAGAACATGTTTTAGTTTCCTATTGCTGCTGTTAACAAATTTGGTGGCTTAGAAGAGCACAGATGTATTATCTTCCGATGCTGGAGGTCAGAAGTCTGAAACGGGTCTTCGGGGGCTAACATCAAGGTGTGACCAGAAACCGTGTTCCTTCTGGAGGCTCCAGGGGAGAATCTGTCTCCCTGCCTTTCCAGCCTCAGAAGCTGCCATCATCCCCTGACTTGTGGTCTGCAGCCAACAATCACACTACTCTGACCTCTGCTCATGTCATCATATCTTCTCTGGCTCTCTTCCTCCCTTTTACCCTTAGAAGGACCTTTGTGATTATATTGGGCCCATCCAGATAATCCAGGATAATCTGTCCATTTCAAAATCCTTAACTTAATCACATCTACAAAGTCTGCTTTGCCAAGTATGGTAACATGATCACAAATTCCCGGGATTAGGACCTGGATATCTTTGAGGGTATTATTTTGTCTACTAACAGAAAGATTTCTTAGCTTCTCTTGCATTCATCTCTTTCATCTCCAGTCTTCCTGCAAGCGATCTTTATAAAATGTGAATCTGATCGTGACTATCACTATCCTACCTAAGAAAATTCCTGATTCCCCAAAACCCATTGAATGAACCCCACAGCTCCCCTGACTCTCTCTCACTTCTGGTGGTTTGCTCCAAATGTTCTCTCAGCCTGAAAGGTACCCCCACCCCAAAGCCAAGTCCTCAGTAATCTTCAGACCTCTCACAGAAACCTCCATGATTCCTCCAGCTGGAACCCAGCTGCGCTGTGCATCTCACATCTACAGAAGCTGTCTTTTTGCCTGGCAGTGCTGGGTACTGGCCAGTCAGAAAATCTAACATCTCTGTGCCTTTGTTTCCTCTATTTAAATAATGCAGATAATAAAGCAGTGACCCCATACATAGTCTGTTGTGAGAATTAAATGAGACAATGGATATAAAGTTTTGAGCACAGTGCTGGCATGCAATTTGGCACACAGTACTCAATAACAGATGATAGCAATTATTATTAAAACTTAATAGTTGAGTGAAAAAAGAATGAGGTACTCTCGCCTTCCCCTGAGCTGTCAATATTCCCTTTATGATCTTTAGCATGCCTAAAGACTGCTGCTGCTGCTGCTAAGTCACTTCAGTCGTGTCCGACTCTGTGCGACCCCATAGACGGCAGCCCACCAGGCTCCCCCGTCCCTGGGATTCTCCAGGCAAGAACTCTGGAGTGGGTTGCCATTTCCTTCTCCAATGCATGAAAGTGAAAAGTGAAAGTGAAGTCCCTCAGTCGTATGACTCTTAGCGACCCCATGGACTGCAGCCCACCAGGCTCCTCTGCCCATGGGATTTTCCAGGCAAGAGTGCTGGAGTGGAACTTGAATGACTACCCCTGATATTTTGTGTGTTTCTGTGTAACCTTAGTTATTTTCCCTTCTGGGGGCTCCATCCCTGGCTAGAATCATTGTAGGGATTGATGGTAGAAGGGAAAGGCTGCTCTTATTCTTTCTTGTTCTAGTGCCCCGAACACATCAGACCTCGACAAACTCTGACCTTCTTGCAGTGAATTTCAGGCACACAGAGGTTTCCACTCTCACCTCCATGAATCTTGTGCTCTCTGGGGCACCAGCTTGCCATTCTCAGTGTCAACTGTGACTACACCCCTGTATGGCTTTTGGCTGGTCACTGCATATCTTCCTGAAAAATGGGCATAATGGGACTTTCCTGGTGGTCCAGTGGCTAAAACACTGTGCTCTCAAAGCAGAGGGCCCAGGTTCAATCCCTGATCAAGCAACTAGATCCCACATGCTGTAACCAAGAGTTTGGATGCTGCAACAAAAGATCCCACATGCCGAAACAGCTCAACTAATACTGTGCGGCCAAATAAATATTTTTTAATAAAATGGCATAACCATCACCGTATTCTCTAAGGTTAGGAACGTTGTGGAAGACGAGTATGGGCTTGAGGAATGAATGTCAACTTCTTTTGTGAGGTAAAATAGAAGAAACCAAGAGGAAAAGTTAGGAAATTCACTTCCAGGATGTAGAAAATGAGCTGTGGAACTTTCCTGATAGTCCAGTGGTTAAAACTCTGTCCTTTCACTGCAGGGGCCATGGGTTCAATTACAAGTTGAGGAACTAAGATCCTGCATGCCACTTGGCACAGCTAGGGGGAAAAAAAGAGAAAAAAAGGAACTGAGTTGCCGTAAGTCTGTGGAGAAACAAAACTGTTTCATAATCACACTCTGGACCAAAGGTCAAAGGGGCCCTTGGGGCTGATCTTGCCAGGACCTCAGGGTTTCCTTCAAGGAGGGTGTGGATGAAACTTTCACATACCATAAAGCTGTCCAAGAGAAGGACATTTCTTTTGAGAAAAACTCCCTTTTCCTGCTTATTACACAATTCATTACAGAATTTTTTGAAAATGTAAAAATGCAGAGAAAAGGGAAGAAGCTTGGGTAATCACACTGGGTAGAGATCATCATTTGTAACTATCAAACAAAACTGTGATTTTGTTGTAGCTGCAATTTTGTATCCATTTTCCCATGTGATTAAATATACAACGTGGGGGAGGGGGTTTCAGTATACAAACCTGTTGCTATTTATTTAACTCAGCTTATTATCAATAACCTCAGATATGCAGATGACATCACCCTTATGGCAGAAAGTGAAGAGGAACTAAAAGGCCTCTTGATGAATGTGAAAGAGGAGAGTGAAAAAGTTGGCTTAAAGCTCAACATTCAGAAAACTAAGATCATGGCATCCGGTCCCATCACTTCATGGGAAATAGATGCGGAAACAGTGGAAACATTATCAGACTTTATTTTTTTGCGCTCCAAAATCACTGCAGATGGTGACTGCAGCTATAAAATTAAAAGACGCTTACTCCTTCGAAGAAAAGTTATGACCAACCTAGATAATATATTGAAAAGCAGAGACATTACTTTGCCAACAAAGGTCCGTCTAGTCAAGGCTATGGTTTTCCAGTGGTCATGTATGGATGCAAGAGTTGGACTGTGAAGAAAGCGCCGAAGAATTGATGCTTTTGAACTGTGGTGTTGGAGAAGACTCTCGAGAGTCCCTTGGACTGCAAGGAGATCCAACCAGTCCATTCTAAAGGAGATCAGCCCTGGGTATTCTTTGGAAGGAATGATGCTAAAGCTGAAACTCCAGTACCTTGGCCACCTCATGCGAAGAGTTGACTCATTGGAAACGACTTTGATGCTGGGAGGGATTGGGGGCAGGAGGAAAAGGAGATGACAGAGGATGAGATGGCTGGATGGCATCACCAACTCGATGGACGTGAGTTTGAGTGAACTCCGGGAGATGGCGATGGACAGGGAGGCCTGGCGTGCTGCGATTCATGGGGTCGCAAAGAGTCGGACACGACTGAGCGACTGAACTGATCTAATCTGATTGTTGAACATTTAGGATATTGCCTTTGTTGTTGTTTTTATATGTTTTCGGTTTCGGGACTGTTGTAAGTGCTACAATTAATATCTTTGTTAAACAAGTCTTTACGTATATCCTAGATTATGTCCTTGGATTTCCTGAAAGTAGAATTGCTAGACCGAAGGATATTTGATACATATTAGCCAATTTGTCTTCTAAAACTGATTTCTCTCATTTGTACTCCCACAGGCAATTTTATAGGACTTCACTATGGCACCCCACTCCAGTACTCTTGCCTGGAAAATCCTATGGACGGAGGAGCCTGGTAGGCCGCAGTCCATGGGGTCGCTAAGAGTCGGGCACTACTGAGCGACTTCACTTTCACTTTCACTCGGTTTGCCCGTGCCATTAACTGTCAAAAGCCTATCTAGAACCCGGACGCCGGCCTTTAGGCTTGCTTCACGTTTTCCCGCCCACTCCGCACACCCGGCTCGAGCCCCGCCCCTTCGTACATGGTGGCCCGCCCCTTCCGACTCACTCAAAGATTCTGTCCAATCAAAAGCATCTTTCCCCAGTCTGGCTACGTGGTTGGTAAGCTGAAGTTTCCGTCGCGCTCAGGGGCGGGCGGAGCGGACTGACGGACATGGCGACGGACCAGTGTGAGCGGCGAGCGAGGCGTGCGTGGCGTGCGTGGCGCGCTGGCCTGGAAGCGCTAGACCTGAGAGGTGTGCGGGCGGGTTGAGCAGTGAGAGGTTTTGGCAGCCATGGCTCCGAACGTGCCTGCGGCCGAACCGGTCCCAGAGTCTCCTAAAGGCATCCGGGCCGTGCTCCTAGGGCCGCCCGGAGCCGGCAAGGGTACCCAGGTGAGCTGCTGAGCCGGGCTTGTCGGTGGAGCCCGTGGAACTTCAAGGTCAGGGTGGCCGAAGGTCCGGTTCGCCCCAGACTCAGGCGGCGCGGGCTGAGGCCTGGACGGGAGGTTCCCTGGCTGGCGTTTGGGGTTCTGGTAGGTGTTTTGGGGAGGGTCCAAGTTGGAGGTCGGGGGAGTCTGAGTTAGAGTTCTTGAGTGCCCCAGGCCTGAGGTGCTGTGTTAGGGGATCAAAGGACTGAGTAGATTCCTTTAGGGTTTAGAAGCTGAGAAGATTTGAAGGGTAAGGGTGAGCCCTGGACTGAGGCATGTAGATCGGAACCCGAGTTGAAAACAAGGACCCTAGATTGAGTGCGATTTGACAGTGGATTATGTTCGAGGGTTACGTTCCCGGCAGTCACGGTAGGGGTACGTTTCTGGTATTGACTAATGTCTGAAGGCGGAGGAGCATCTCCCGGACGTGCGGAAAAGCGCGAGCTGTACTACGCTGATAAGGAGAGCTGCTCAGAGAAGTGAGGTATGACCTGTCTGAGCCAAATTAGGTGAATGGGAGAGGGTACCTCAATGTACAGGTAAGAAAACAGGCCTGGAGAGGTCAGATGACTTTCCCAAGTTAGTAAAATTGACCTCAAGGAGCCTTGAACCTCAAGGCTCTGTGTGATTGGAGAGAGGTCACCTTCTGCTGATTGTGAGGCCTCTCGGCACCTGGGACATAATGGGCCCATAGATCAGGGATGAGATTTATGATCTCAGGATTTGGAAGCCCATAAGTGAAGTCGCTCAGTTGTGTCCGACTCTTTGCGACCCGTGGACTGTAGCCCACCAAGCCTCTCTGTTCATGGGATTCTCCAGGCAAGAATACTGGAGTGGGTTGCCATTTCCTTTTCCAGGGGATCTTCTCCACCCAGGGATCGAACCCAGGTCTCCCACATTGCAGGCAGATGCTTTAACCTCTGCACCACCAGGGAAGCCTTTAAATACAAGAATACAGTCTCTCAGAAAACCTCCTATAGAGACACAGAACTTCAGATCCAAGTACTAACATCAAAGATTTCAAGGGAGGAAAGGAAGCCAGGTTGAAAGTAGAAGGGGGAGGAGGTGGGAGAGGGGTGCGAAAGGCGTGGCCTTACAGATGTCTTCTGCCACCTACAGATACCCAGGCGTTATGGGACTTTTCCCTGGGCCTCCAGAGAAGGGAGGACTGGAACTCGGCACTACCAGAAACCAGACCAGACCAGAACCAGAATTCGAGTTCTCTGCCAAGAGGAGCTGATCAGTCTCCAATCCTCAGCTCAGGCTGAGGGCCTTTCGACCAGATTCCTGTGTCCAGGACCGGGGGACTAGAAAAACAGGGAAGGATAGGAAGGGTTAAGGAGAGGGAAGGGGAGAGAGGTCAATAAAGGCTCTTGTTCCTTACCGGTTGGGGCACTCTAGCCAGTTGTCTGCATCAGGAGGAGACCAGGGACAAAATGGTCCCAGTTGCGGCTGCTGGGTCTGGTCCATTGGTAGGCAAGTTGGCCCCTGAGTACCCCGAGTGGTCAGGATTTCAGTCTCAGCGAAGAAGAATCCCACCAGAGTCGCCATTTGTTGTAGGAAGGCGGACCCCTTCCAGGGCCCGAAACTGAGCTTTTGTCTAACACTCGGAAATGAATTGTCCGAGGGGACACATGTGCCGACAAAGCAAGAGATTTTATTGGGAAAGGGCACCCGGGTGGAGAGCAGTAGAGTAAGGAAACCCAGGAGAACTGCTCTGAGATTGGGTTATTATCCTCCTGGAATTGCCCCCGCCCCTCCCAGACCTCAGGATTTTGCTGGTTGTTAGGGTCTAAAGAGAGAATTCCTGAAAATCTGAGCTCCTAAGTAAATGGAACTCTGGATGCTGTTCTGTGCCCCCTCTTCTATTCCTAGTCCTTGCAAAGATTACAAAGTCTGGGCAGACAATTTGTCTTACTTTTTCTTGGAACTCTTGTGACACCCAGCACATTACTTGGCACTTGATGAGGTTACTAGATACGGATGATGCAGAGACTGGGAGTCTGGGAGGATTCAGTTCATTCCTGTGACTTTGCTTTTCGGCTCTGGCTACTAGGTCAAGAGACCTCAGCCTGAGCTGAGGATTGGAGACTGATCAGCTCCTCTTGGCAGAGAACTCGAATTCTGGTTCTGGTCTGGTCTGGTTTCTGGTAGTGCTGAGTTCCAGTCCTCCCTTCTCTGGAGGCCCAGGGAAAAGTCCCATAACGCCTGGGTATCTGTAGGTGGCAGGAGACATCTGTAAGGCCACCCCTTTCGCCCCCTTCCCACCTCCTCCCCCTTCTTCTTTCAACCTGGCTTCCTTTCCTCCCTTGAAATCTTTGATGTTAGTACTTGGATCTGAAGTTCTGTGTCTCTATAGGAGGTTTTCTGAGAGACTGTATTCTTGTATTTAAAGGCTTCCCTGGTGGTGCAGAGGTTAAAGCATCTGCCTGCAAAGAGTCGGACACGACTGAGCGACTTCGCTTTCACTTTCATTAGGTCAAGATGGGCTTCTGAAATGGTTCATTGGTAGAGAATCTGCCTGCTAGTGATCCCTGGGTGGGGGTATTCCCGTGGAGAAGGAAATGGCAACCCACTCCAGTATTCTTGCCTGAAAAACCCCATGGACAGAGGACCTGGTGGGCTGCAGTCCATGGAATTGCAGAGTTGAACATAACTGAGCACGCATGCACTCAGTCAAGAAAGACCACTTTCCCTTTTCTGTCTGTAGCCAGAGCCGATTTGCCCTTGAGGCTCACAGTTACCTAATCCACTTGTCCTTTCATACTGAAGGTTCCTCTTTCCTGTTGCTGCCACCCTCAGTTATTAGGTAACCTGTGGCTAGGTGTGTTTAATCCCAAACTCTATGGACTTCTGCTGTGAGTGACCAAGGTAAACAAGGTAACTCAAATGCATTGACTTTTTTTTTTTTTTCTTAGTTCATATTGAAGTTAATAATTTCAGTGGTTGTGAAATGGACAGCCAATCTCAGTGCTGAGGCAAGGGCTTGACAGTTTAACAAACTTGTAACTTCTAGGCCTCACTGCTGTCAGCTGAAAAATCAGGATAATGCTTATGCGGTCAGCATTTCTTGAGCACCAGACATTGGAGACAGAGCAGTAAACGACGGAGAAGGTCCTTGTCCCTCTAGACCAAAAGTTAACAAGGATACTGGAAAATTATGTGTGTGTAAAGCACACCTAGATGACAACCTGGTGCATAGTAGGTGTTCACTAATTGTTGACTTATCTTAATTGATAATACATTCCCTCAACCCCCAACTCAGTTGTATCTCAGTATAAAGGGTGATGTACTCAGGAAGTTTTGAGGGAAATTCTACTTATGAGCTGACTTATAAGGGTGTATATATGAAGAGAGTTGGTCAGAGAAGGCCTTACAGAAGTCAGGGAGATGTGATTTTAGCTGGGACTTGAAAGGGTAAAATTTACACAAGTTGCTTAACCTCTGTACACCTTTCTTAAGGTATTGGGAACCACAGGGATACTGGCAGTTGTAGTTTTAAGGATTAAAACTGTTCATAAATCAGAGGTTGCAGAGTGGCAGCCTGCAGCAGCTTGTAGCCTGCAGACACACCCCAGCTTTTAGTTACGAAGAGTTTGAATACACAAAAGATGACAGGATGGTGTAATGAGCCTCCAGGTACACATCCAGGCCCAGCTACCATCAGCTGGTGGCCATTCTTTCCCCATCTCGTCTCCCTTCACAAATGATTTTAAAGAAGTTCCCAGATATTGTAACATTTCAATTGTAAATATCTCAGTGTGTATCTCTAAAAGATTCTTTTTGTAGAAAAACATAATATTCCATAAAAAATAAATAGTAGGAGTAAATGTTTATGTTTCTATTCATTTGCATTTCAAGTCTCATTTTTTTATTAGTATTTTTTTGTTAAGTGTTTCTGTATTTATTTGACTGCACTGGATCTTAGTGGCCACCCTCAGCATCTTCGATCTTTAGTTGCAGCATGTGGGATCTCATTCCCTGACTGAGGGTTGAACACCATGCCCCCTGCATAGGGAGCTTGGAGTCTTAGCTGCTGGACCACCAGGGAAGTCCTTCAGGTCTCTTTCAATTTACAGGTTGTCCTGTACCTTGGGTTAGTGCCTAGTACCTACTCAGTAATTTTTTTCTTCCCACTGGTGCTTCCTTTTACACTTGTATAAACTCAGTGTCTTAGGTATTTAATGTTGGCATGACTGAAATAATTGTCTCCTTTTAAAAGTTAGTTTTAACTAAAATAGTTAAACATTTTTAAACTGCTTGCTTTTGCATCAGTATGCTGCTGCTGCTGCTGCTGCTGCTGTCGCTTCAGTCGTGTCCAACTCTGTGATCCCATAGACGCCAGCCCACCAGGCTCCCCCGTCCCTGGGATCCTCCAGGCTAGAACACTGAAGTGGGTTGCCATTCTCCAATGCATGAAAGTGAAAAGTGAAAGTGAAGTCACTCAGTTGTGTCCGACTCTTCGAGACCCCATGGACTGCAGCCCACCAGGCTCTTTCGTCCATGGGATTTTCCAGGCAAGAGTACTGGAGTGGGTTGCCATTGCTTTCTCCATAATACTGTCTAAAATATCTGGACCACGTGGGTTTGTTATTTTGTTTAAATAACCTTATTTCCTTGTCTCCCTTTTGGGGTTGGATGTTCCTAGGGTGCAGCCAAAACCACAGTGTGTTTCCTGTTTTCCTCTGCCAACCCCTCCATAGTTTCTTCCATGTGTCCAGCTGACACCAGTTCTTCATGGCCAACATGTGTAGGCTGTCAGCTGGCGTCTTGCAGATCAGGCTTGGTCAGTTATGTCTGTGCGCTGACACAGTGCAGAAGCAAGCTCAGTGAGACCCACGTTCCTATTCCCCCTTTTACAGCTAGACACTAAAGCCCAAAGAGCTTGTTCTCTAGATTACAGGGCAGGTAATTGGCTGCTATGGCATCTGAATGACTCTGGAGCTCCTGCTCTTTCTGCTGCCCTGGGTTAGATTTGTCTCCTACGCTGTACATGTTTTCTTAGGTAAGTTCCTTGCTAGAGCTGCAGGGTAGCCCTCAAGAGGGTGTGAGTGAGTGAGTGAGTGAAGTCGCTCAGTCATGTCCGACTCTTTGCGACCCCGTGGACCGTAACCTACCAGACTCCTCCGTCCGTGGGATTTTCCAGGCAAGAATACTAGAGTGGGTTGCCATTTCCTTCTCCAGGGGATCTTCCCGAGCCAGGGATTGAACCTGGGTCTCCCGCCTTGCAGGCAAACGCTTTAACCTCTGAGCCACCAGGTCACCCTTTTCTGGGTTCTGAGACAGACTCCCCGTATTCCTCCCCCATCTCCCCCCCACCCCACCCAGAGATTTAATCCTTTTAATCCAGATTTAATGTCGTCTGATTTAATCTTTCAGCCCTTGGAGGAAGGTCCTGTTATCTTTGTGTTTTTACTGATAAACTGAGGTCCAGTCTGTATCTTGCCCTAGGACATAGGTAAAGTAGCAAGGATAGGATTTGAACTTGTGACTGATTTCTTGAACAGCATTACCATCCTGTTGTTGCTTGCAGTCTAAGTGTAGGAGCAGAAACGAACATACATGCAAGCAGTACTTACTAGTGCAGAGTACCACAGCGGAAGTATTGATGAGTGACTGACAACTGCTCAGATAGTTCAGGGTTAGAACAAGGACTATGATTTGTTGAGGGCTTCCCTGATAGCTCGGTTGGCAAAGAATCTGCCTGCAGTGCAAGAGACCCCAGTTCAATTCCTGGGTTCGGGAAGATCTGGAGAAGGGATAGGTGACCCACTCCAGTATTCTTGGGCTTCCTTTGTGGCTCAGCTGGTAAAGAATCTGCCTGTAATGCGAGAGACCTGGGTTCAATCCCTGGGTTGGGAAGATACCCTGGAGAAGATACCCACTCCAGTATTCTGGCCTGGAGAATTCCATGGACTGTGTAGTCCATGGGGTCGCAAAGAGTCGGACACGACTGAGCCACTTTCACTTATGATTTGTTGAGAATCTTCTGTTCTTCCTCCTACCCTCCCAGTGAAGAATGTTCCATTCTTTCTCCTACCTACCCACTGATACACCCAATTTATAGATGAAGAAACAGTCTCAAAGAATCACTAACCTGAGGATAGTGATTACATGAGGTTACATGGTCAGTTAAAAGGCACAGTTGAAATTCAAACACAGGTTTCTGTGCTTTTAAATTACTTTAAGTATAATACACGTAGAGAAAGGTGCAGACATCTTAAGAGGGCGGCTTGATGAATTTTCACATGTGAACACACTTGTGTAGCTTGTACCCATATCAAGAAACAACATTGCCAGCACTGTGAAGGCTTCTTGTACTCTATTCCACACACACACACACACACACACATATACACACCTTCCCCAAGGACAGCCACTAAGGCTTTGGGGGTGGTGGTTTGGTTAGGTAAGTTCTTTGCTAGAGCTGCAGGGTAAAGAAGGCTATTTAGTGTCATCGATAAGGGCTAGGGCTTGACAGTCTTGAGACCAGTTACCAGATCTGCTGTTACTAACTTTGCGATTTGGGGCAACTTAGCCTCTGAATTTCATTTGTAAAATGCAGATAAAAATAGTTACTACCTCCTGTATATGTTATGTGGTTTAGTTGCTAAGTCACATCTAACTGTTTGCAACCCCATGGACAGTAGCCCGCCAGGTTCCTCTGTCCATGGGATTTCCCAGGCAAGAATACTGGGGTGGGTTGCCATTTCCTTCTCCAGTTATGTATTATACATACTGTAAACAATGCATGGAAAAATTGCTTGGCATCTTGCAAACACCGAGTTAGCTGATGATTCCTTCTCAGAGGAAGAAAGGATAGTCAGGGAGGTTTTTGGTGGGGGAGAGATACTCAGAAGTTGACTCTAGAAGGGGGAGGGTAGAACTTGGACCAGTAAGGGGAAGGGAGAGGGTATTCCTGCATAGAGAGGAGCTTGAGCTGAGGTCCATGGAGAAGCTTATGTATTTGGAAATCAAACATAGAGCAGCTGTTAGCAGTGGTGCAGGGCATCCAGGTAGGGGGCTTGTGGAGGCAAATTTGAGTAGCTTGGGAGGTAAAGGAAGTTGGTTAGGGAGGGCATGGAGCATGCTACTAAGCTATTAGAACTTCTCCCGTGTTGCCGTGGGGGAACGTTGAGGCTTCTGAACGTGTGTGTTGCGGGGTGGGTAGCGCGTCCAACAGTATTTTAGATGATTGCAGCTGTGTGGGCAGAAGCACTGGAGGTGAGAGTGGGAAAGACTGCACAGACGATGATTTTGAGGTGAGAAAACAAGTGTGTGTGCTCAGTCACTCAGGCCGACTCTTTGCAACACCATGGAGTGAAGCCCACCAGACTCCTCGTCCATGCAATTTTCCAGGCAAGAGTACTGGAGGGGTTGCCATTTCCTCCTCCATGGGATCTTCCCAACCCAGGGATCAAACCCATGTCTCTTACATCTCCTGTATTAGCAGATAGATTCTTTACCACTGAGCCACCTGGGAAGCCCCCAAGAAGACAAGTGATCTTGATTAAATCAAATCTTGACTATCAGTTTCCCTTTATTTCCCTAAATGTTGGGCACTATGCTGAATTCTTTTATGGATATATAATCTTACCAAACCCCCGTAACATGTCTGAAGGTCGCTCAATCATACACTTTAAAGATGGGCCTGGCTTTGTATTTTTAGCACGTGCCCTAGATGATTGTGATAACACACTGAAGTTGGAGAGCGCTAGCCCCACCATGCTACCTCCCATCCTAACAGTTTGAGCCTTTCTGACCCACACCTTCCCAAACCACAGGTATCTCACACAGGTGGGGTCCTTGGGCTTGACAGTGGCCCGTGGCTAGTGAGACATGTGGCTCAGGGCCTCAGCCACAGCAGAATATGGCCTAGGGGTCAGCAGCATAGCCAGTCCTGAGGCACGTTTAAAATCAGATGCCCAGGCTCCACCCTACTGAATTAGAATCTGTATTTTAGCAGCACCCTTAGGTGGTTTGGAGTAGAAAAAGCATTACTTTAAAGTATAAGGACTTCCTGGTGGCTCAGATGGTAAAGCGTCTGCCTACAATGTGGGAGACCTGGGTTCAATCCCTGGGTCGGGAAGATCTTCTGGAGAAGGAAATGGCAACCCACTCCAGTATTCCTTCCTGGAAAATCCCATGGATGCAGGAGCCTGGTAGTCTACAGTCCATGGGGTCACAAAGAGTCGGACACAACTGAGCGAATTCACTCACTCGAATTCACTCATAAGCGTTAAGTCAGGGGAATATAATACAGCCATTTCATCAGGCTTCTTCTATAGTTTGCAATGAAAGAATGGTGTGAAAAATAAAGACCATGAAGGAGGTCTTCTAATTACTGAATGCCTACAGTGTGGGGCTTCCCAGGTGGCGCATTGGTAAAGAATCCACCTGGGGGTCACATAGAGTCAGACACAACTGAGTGAGCACACGCACACACACACACACAGAGTCAGACACAACTGAGTGAGCGCATGCGCGCGCACACACACACACAGTGTGTCTGATGTTTTGGGTACTTTATTTCATTTTATCCTAACCAGCCCTGTGAAGTAGACGTTGTCCCCCATTTAACTGGTGAGGAAACAGATTCTAAGAAATTAAGTAACTAGCCAAAGGTCATACAGCTTTTGGGGGCCGCCAGGTTCATAGGCATATCTGTCTGACTCCTCAGTTCATGCTCTTTGCAGCCCACCACAATGATTCCTGTGCAGCCAGCAAAAAATGAAGGAGTTAGCCTTCCTCCATGCCACCCTTTCCCTCTGAGAGTGTTGTTTCACAGAGCTGCAGAGTCCAGAGTCACCTGAAACAGCACAAAAGTGTCCTGTGGTTTGGGGTGATAAAAATAGGATGGTTAGGTTCTGTGCTAACAGCGCTTCGCTGGTGTTTTGGTTAGTCTCTCCCTTGGAAAAGGCGTGACCTCCAAATTTTCCACCCAAGTTAATTTCAACAACCAAGAAGAAAAATCGCCAGAAAAGCACAGCCTTCTGATTTGTGGCCGCTGTGCCAGGCCAAAGGACTGGAGACTTTTCCATTGCCAGAGGGGCCTGACCTTCATTGCTTTTCTAAAGTGCTGTTTTTAACATCTCACCTGGATTCTGTTTTGCTCAGAAGTCAGTTCTTTGCTTGAGCTGAATCAGTCCGTGACTCACAAATGAGCACTTGTTGCACTGAACCCTGTCTATTTAGCTTTTATCATGTGCATATAAGAAAACTCCCAACAAACTGGTTTGAACAAGGTTCCCACCCTACTTATTTTCTAAAACAGTTGAACCAGAAAGGTAAGTGTTAGGCTTTTGAACTGATTCTATTCCTTTTGAATTCTACGTTCTTTTTTGCCTCTGCAAAACCAGTGTGCAACTGTCCAGGGTCTCTTCCTCTTTTGGTATTCATCCAGTTGTGTAGTCTACTGCACTGTGAGCTCATAGGGGACAGTCTGTGTCTCCTGTTCATCTGTTTCACTGGCTCCCAGCAAGGTTCTCAGAAGAGGCGTATGAGTGAACATGGAATTAAGGCAGGGGTCACAGTAACAGTTAATGCTTCCTGAGCGCTTACAGTGATTCTTCATAATCTCATCAATCCAGTGATACGGGAGATGATAGTACCATCTCCATTTTACCTAGAGGAAATTTAAAATTTACAAAAGTGATACAGTTTTTTCTCAAGTTACATACCCAGTCTTGGTGGACCTGGTGTCTGAAACCCAGGCAGTTTGACTCTCCGGCCCATGCTCCTAACCAAAAGGCTATCCTGCCTACTAACACTACCAAGAGCTCACTTTGCCAGATGCCGTGCTGTTCTGAGTCGCTTCAGTCATGTCTGACCCCACGATCCTATGGAATGTAGTCTGCCAGGGTCCTCTGCCTGTGGGATTCTCCAGGCAAAAATTCTGGAGTGGGCTGCCGTTTCCTCTTCCAGGGGATCTTCCCGACCCAGGGATCAAACTCACATCTCGTGTCTCTTGCACTGGCAGGCGCGTTCTTTACCACAGCACCGCTTGGGAAGGCCCACTGCTTGTCAGGTGGTCCTCATAGCTCATCTGATGCTCGCTGCTACCTTGCGAGATGGAGCCTTTGTGCTTTCATTTTAAACAGATTAGAAAACTGCGCCTCTTGAGAGGTTAAGTGATTTGGCCCAGGTAATGCAGCTACCTAGTGACAGGGAAGGGGAAAACCGAGTCTGCCAGGGGGCGACTTCTGCATCTGGCTCCAGCTGCCTCCCGCACTGGTGACCGCAGTACTTGACATCCACACATCCATTTCTTTGGCAAATAATCACTCAACACATTACATGCCAGGCATTGTGCCAAGTGCTTTATATACGTGAACTCTTAAACTTCAGAGCAACTGTCTGTTTCAATTCCCATTCATAATGGGGAAGCTGAGGATGTGTGTCACTAGTGTGTCTAGTGAAAGCAGTGATAATAGCTGATATTTATGACAATTTCCTGTGCTAGGCGCACTGTTGCCAGTGCCTTCCATGTATTATCTCATGTAATTCTTACTGCAACCCTATAATCATAGGTTAGAATATAATGTAAGGTAGTTTTATCCCTGTTACAGGTAAGGAAATTGGCATTTGTGCACACAGCCAGTAAGTGGCAGAGTCAGGTTCACACCAGGCAGTCAAACTCCAAGGCCTGCACTGTTAACCTAATCCTATGTTTTGTCCTGCCCTCCACAGGCACCCAAATTGGCTGAAAACTTCTGTGTCTGCCATTTGGCTACCGGAGACATGCTGAGGGCCATGGTGGCTTCTGGCTCAGAGCTGGGAAAGAAGCTGAAGGCGACTATGGACGCTGGGAAGCTGGTGGGTTCGGTGGGACCAGTGAACGCTGATCTTCCTCAGTCCAGGCCTGCCCTGCCAGGGTGACCACCAGCCACATGTAGCTACTGAAATTCGTTTTAATTTAAAATTAACTTTCTCAGTTTCACTTGCCACATTTCAGGTTTTTGCTATCCAGCGCAGATATAGAACTTTTTAATGTTTATAAGTTTATTTATTTACTTTAGGGGGTGCTTGCTGCACAGGCTTTTCTCTAGTTGCCTCTAGTGGGAGCTACTCTCTAGTTGCGGCCCGCAGGCTTCTCATTGCGGTGGCTTCCCTTGTTATTGAGCCTGAGCGCCACAGTACTTAGGGCACGTGGGCTCAGTAGTTGTGGCCCCCGGGCTCTAGGGCACAGGCTCAGTAGTTGTGGCACGTGGGCTTAGTTGCCCCACAGCATGTGGGATCCTCCCGGCTCAGGGATCAAACCTGTCTTCTACATTGTCAGGTAGATTACTGAGCCACCAGGGAAGACCCGAGACAGAACATTTTAATCACTGTAGAAAGTTCTGTCGGACAGCCCTGTGCTGTGGGGTGTTGCAGCAAACTGGAAGATGATATGAACTTTTACATTAGCAAGTCTACATGGTTCATTCTGAATTTATGGCACTGATTTTATTCACAGTATTCTTGAAGTCCCTTTGTGCTGGCGTATTTTGTGATATACCCCTAGTTTTTAGGGCCAGAAACAAACTGACATCCCTAGACCAGAACTCAAGTGTCCTTCAAGAGAGGACTCAAGAAGGCACAGGGTGCTTTTCCTTAGTTTTGTGACTCTCTTCTGTGTCTCTTAACAGAGGGGTTGCTTGGCAGTTAACAAAAGTATCCTTCTTATTTGGAGAATATAATAGCGTTTTCTCTTGTTTTTAGTCCAGTTGATTTGATAGGAGAAGTACAATTTGTTATCCACTAGATTGTTTTTGGTTAGTGTGTGTGCTAAGTTGCTTCAGCAGTATCTGACTCTGTGTGACCATATGGACTGTAGCCTGCCAGACTCCTCTGTCCATGGAGTTCTCCAGGCAAGAATACTGGAGTCAATTGCCATCCCCTCCTCCAGGGAATCTTCCCAGCCCCGGGATCAAACCCCCATCTCTTATGTCTCCTGCATTGGCAGGTGGATTCTTTATCACTAGCACCACCCGGGTGCCAGAGCTTAATCGTAACTGAGTTTTTCTAGGATTTGGTCTTGGGAAGAATCATTTTGTGCTTGGGTCTCTGGTCTTGACATATCGTAGTATGTTGGTTAGGGCAGGTGCTGGGCTGAGTTACCTCCTGTCAGGCTTTGAGATTCTGGAGCTGGGGTAGCTCTGCCAACGCGCCCACTGCCCCTTTACTTCTAGCTTGCCCTTCATGTGAGTGAGGCTGTCAGTCACTCCTGAGAGCTGGGTATTTTGGACTTTGGACCTTGATAGAAGATCCTGTACTGAGAACAAAATGGGATGTGGCAATGAGATTATTTATCTCCAGCCTTCACTTAGTTTTAGAGCTTATACTTTGTCCCCAAGTTCACAGCTGGTCCCGGGAGATAAGAGCATTAGCTACCACAATGGGCAGCCTTCACTTTAACACTGGCAGGGAGCTTTTCTTCCAGTGATAACCCAGGAGGAAAACTAGTTTTTGAAAGCCAAAGAGGATCCTCTCTAGGGTTTTCAGAGAGGCTCAGAGGGTGTTGGGCTGGCTCCCTGGTTCTGACCCAGTCTTGTCAGGTCAGTAAACTCTGTTGCTTCCTGTCCAAGGTGACCTGGGTCCCTTTAGTGTTAGCCTAATCAAAATTGTGAAACAGGTTAAGTTGGTGCCTTTTGACCTTTTGGTCAACCCTCATTCTCTCCTGGAGCCTTCCTCAGGTAGTCTCTCAGCCGTGTACCCTCACTTTCTTGTGTCTAGAGGACAGCTAATTGCTGAGAAGCTGTTATGTGATGGTTAGGACTCTGACTAATAGCCAGAGAGGCCTTCGGGACCTAAGACTTAGAGGTCTCCAGGTGGGGTAACAGGCCCTGGAATCCTCTTTCCTCTCCCAGATTACGAGGACACAGGAGAGTCTCAAGGGAAGAGAATGTGTGTGTGGCAACCACAGAAATAATCATGAAACTGAATCTTCCAAAGGGAGCTACTGCATAGTTGCTCTGATTTTTGCTTCTTTGGGATCAAGAACCTGTTTAGTAATCAGGCTATACAGACACAGACTTGTAACCCTGGAGTTGGGCCAATGCCACCTCGTTAATGGATATAACCCCAACAGCTGTTTTGTTCTTGACTTCCAGGTGAGTGATGAAATGGTCGTGGAGCTCATTGAAAAGAATTTGGAGACCCCTCCATGCAAAAATGGTTTTCTTCTAGATGGCTTCCCTCGGACTGTGAGGCAGGCAGAAATGGTGAGTGACTTGGTTTTGTATCCCCAAGGCAGGAAAGCAAATCCTGGCCCTTTATCTCTTTATTCCTTTGAGGGAAGTGGGTCTTACCAAGCTCTAGCAGCTTAGGTGGGCCACATGCTCTTTCTACAGCTTGATGACCTCATGAAGAAGAGGAAAGAGAAGCTTGATTCTGTGATTGAATTCAGCATCCCAGACTCTCTGCTCATCCGGAGAATCACAGGAAGGTATTTGTCCCCTGAAGGTCCCTTCTTTTCATGCTTCCTCAGAGCTTTGGCAGACCACGGGAACTGCTCTGGCCTAATCCCAGCCACGAAGCTTAGTGCCGTTTCCACGTGGATTGATCTTATTTGGTGACATGGGATGGGGATGTGGAAAGAAGAGCAAGGGATCCGAAGTCCAGCAGCAGCTCAGTCCTGTCACCTTTTAACTCTGACCCTAGGCAAGTTTCTTAACCTCTCTAAGGCTGTATCCTTATGTTGCATGGGGGTAATAGCACCTGCTTCAAGGAACCATTGTGCATGATAGATAGCGTGTTGTACATAGTTCAGAACCTTGCTCACATGGGTGCTTAAGAAATACTAAATTCCTTACATGTGTGGAGAGTGCTTTTTAAGTTTTATTTCAGCTGGAGTTGCCATACCTTGCTGTAGGCTTTTTATTTGTTATAAAAATAGCAGGACCATCTTCACAGAGTTTAGAAATTGAAGAAAATTTTGTTTACGGTACAGCCAGCTTAGCAAAAAACACTGATTTATTTGTGTGTTTTGTTTTAAAGTGCTGACCTGTCTATGGGAGTTAACATTGAACACAGAAGCGCTTCTGCTTCTGAAGAGTGGCACTTAGAGTGCCATTGCTCTAGGCTACAGTTTACTTAACCCTTCCACCGTCACTCTACACCTGCTTTGTGCTGCCTTCCAGAGATGTGTGGGAAGCTTCCAACTACTAATAGACCCTCCCATTCTTATCTTTATTATAGACCATAGCTTATTTTGATCCCTTAGTCATTTTATTTATTTTTTAAAAAATTCTTCTATTTGTCCATTACTGTACCAATTGGAGAAGGCAGTGGCACCCCACTCCAGTACTCTTGCCTGGAAAATCCCATGGGCGGTGGAGCCTGGTAGGCTGCAGTCCATGGGGTCGCTGAGAGTTGGACAGGACTCAGTGACTTCACTTTCACTTTTCACTTTCATGCATTGGAGAAGGAAATGGCAACCCACTCCAGTGTTCTTGCCTGGAGAATCCCAGGGATGGGGGAGCCTATGGGCTGCCGTCTATGGGGTCGCACAGAGTCGGACACGACTGAAGCAACTTAGCAGCAGTAGCAGCCGTACCAATAGTACACTTTATTTTTAAAGCTGTTTTTTTTTTTTTAAGTGGACCATTTTTAAAGTCTTTTATTGAATTTGTTACAATATTGTTTC
Source organism: Ovis aries (assembly GCF_016772045.2). Classification (NCBI taxonomy): domain Eukaryota; kingdom Metazoa; phylum Chordata; class Mammalia; order Artiodactyla; family Bovidae; genus Ovis; species Ovis aries. Next base: position 234,648,363 of record NC_056055.1, read on the forward strand.
TGTTTTATGTTTTGATTTTTGGCCACAAGGCATGTGGAATCTTAGCTCCCCGGCCAGGGATGGAAACCATGCCCCTGCATTGGAAGGCAAAGTCTTAACCACTAGACCGCCAGGGAAGTCCCCCTTTAGTCACTTTAATGGAATCTCAGGAAGGTGGTCAGCTTTCCATCTTGAACCATACTCCTGTGACCATTATTTTTCATTGCTGCATGTTGTTTCACAGAAGCTGAACCATCATTTACTTCATTATTCCCTAGTTGTTGTATATTTGTGTTTCTACTAGTTGTCTACTGTCAAACTGATGCTCTGACCATTGTAGTGCATGTAAGTTATGTAATTAAGGGGTCATGATTTTTTTTATTATAAATGTACTACTTTGATTTCCTAATGAGGTTGAGCATTTTCCCCCATGTGTCTGCAGTTCGTGTCTTTAAGGAGAGAGGCAGCAGAATAAGTGTTAGAGGTGTTCTGGAAGGCGGTGTTAGATACAGGGGAGTGCACCTTGTATTAATTTCCTATTCAAATGTCCAGGTTTCGTATTTCCAGCTATTGCATAGGGTCCTTCAGTGCAAATTTTTTGTTTCTTTGCACTGGCACAGAGTAGGCAAAGTTGATACAGTCCAAGAAGCAGTAGGGTTGATAGGAAGGGACATCACCAGAGCTGGGGTCCCAGACATTGCAAAGTAAATGTTAACAGAGCTAGATGACACAAGGGACCTTTGATCTGATTGGCCCAGCTTCCTAAGTGCCTGCTTTGTGCATAGCACAGCTCTGGGAGCAAGGGACCAAGAGAGGATATACCAGTGCCCATCTCTGACCTCAGAGTGTCCACAAACCCTACATGAAACCTGGGCTGTTTAGTGCAGTAGGGGTCCAGTAAGAGAGCCCGCGGGCAGAGAGGGAAGGTTGGCTAGGAGAGAGGCATAAAGTGATACTTGACCTTCCTGGATAGAGAGGATTTTCTTGAGGCTTTCCCAGAAGGAAGTAGAGGCAAGAATGTCCAGAGCTGGAGAAATGGCCTGGGAGGCTGGATGGTAGAATGAGAGAGGTTGGGAAGGTGCAAGGTCTGCCAAGGAGCAGAGAGGGTAGACCTGCCTGAGTCAGGAGTCATGGGATGTCCTTAAGCCACTAGGTGCTGTGGCCAACACAGCACTCTAAGAATATTGGCTTGGTCCTGGTGTACAGGCTCAATTGAGGGAAAGAAGAAACAGACAAGGACCCCACCAAGGAGCCTCGTGTGAGCCACCTGTGGAGTGACGAGGCTAAAGTTGGCTGGTGGGGAACCGAGAGATTCTGAGAACAAACTACACAATTGTAGATGGCGACAGAGGGAAGGCTCAGTCTCTTGGTTTGAAAGTGAGTGCTTTCCTCACAGAGGAGGAAACAGAACAGGTCAGACTGTGTGAAAGTGCTTTTCCAAGTCCAATTGTATGTATGTCAGTGGCAGAACAGGCACCAAAAGCTGCTTTCTGCCTCATCGTCCACTGTGCTGATGGTTGCCAGAAAGAGAGTGGGGAACTAACCAGTTTAATACGGATCTTATCTGACACGACAAGATTGAATTGGCTCAGGCCTCACTTCTAATAATTTTATGGGTGATTATTTTATTCCTTGCCATAAGTGTGGCTGGTAGGTTTTGTTTTAACCTGTTCAGTGTTGGCTCTCTGGTTTCGTTGGTTTCTTACGTCTTGTGCCATTGCCATTCTGTGGATGAGAACACAGGTGTCTGAAGTATCACAGCCAAGGCAGCAGTGACTCTAGCATCCCAGCCTGGTCCCCCCACATCTTCACCTCCAGGCCAGGCTCCGTGGCTCTAAGAGCTGTTTTGGTACTTTGGTCCTTGAGACCAGTCCCATTTTAAGAACTTGGAGATTGGTTTCTTTTCCCTTCTAGGAAATGAGTCTTGCATTCTTCTTAAAATGATATTTGGGGGTGGAGAAGGAGCAGTGTGTTTATACGTAGCTGGAGGGCTGGGGGAATCTGAGAGTGAGCGAGGGCTGATGTAGAGACGTGGAGAGGAGAGAGTTGTGTTTGTTGCAGCCTGGCTGCTGTGTGCCCTGTGCTATGCAGAAGGTGATGAAACATGGTCCAGGGACTTCCCTGGTGGTCCAGTGGTTAAGACTTCATGCTTGGGGGCATGGGTTCAGATCCTGGTTGAGGAACTAAGATCCCACATTCTGTGAGGTTCAGCCAGAAAAAAAGAAACATGGTCCCCATCTCATGCCCCAGCCCTTCCCAAAGAGAAAGCTGTAGTTGAGCCCCAGCTCCTGCTCTTCTCTCTGGGTCTTCCAGTGGGCATCATTTCCAGTGAATGCACCAGAGGAACCCCTCCAGCAACTCAAAGAAAGGCTCAACCTTGGGCTGTGTGATTGCAGTCGCTTGTCGCCCGACCACCTTATTCTATAAATGGACCCCTTGGCCCTCCAAAAGTATGCTGTCATGAAAACACAGTGCCGCATTTTGTGTGTAAATGTGTGTAGCTTCAGAAGTCTGACTCAGACTTTCCCAACTGATGTGCTGAAATACTGACCCCCTCTGCCACCAGAGCAAGCACGCTGAGTACTTTCTGTGCCTGCCAAGAGGTAGAAAATGTTGGGAAGCTCTGGTCTAACAGACTTCATGAGGAGAGCAGCCGTCGGTTAAATAAGCAAATCTTGGTTGGCATAGAATTGGGAGACCACAGGAACTCAAGAGGGGCCCTAGCCGCGGAGCAGCATTTGGCCTGTGTCCTTCCCTTGTTAGGTTTCGGGGCTCCTGTGATGTGGCCACTGCCAGTCAGGGGCATGGGCTTATTGCTTAAGGGGGCATGGCAGAGATGCAGCTGCCAGCTACATATCCTGTGCCAGATAAAAGCTTCTTCTTGAGCTCTTTGTTCTGTGACTTAGATGTCAGTTTTCTTGACACCTTGAGTATTGCCTTCTGATGGCTGGGCTGTCTGTGTCTCTGGTCACAGAGGTGTGCGGCATTGTGCCATAGAGGTGTGGCATCTGCGTCCATAGCACGTGTGTTTTCTTATCGCTCCTTTCTTGTTTTTTACCCAAAGTAGGTTAGAAAATAAGGGTAGTCTCTCTGTCCTCTGTCCCCCATGGCACGTTGTCCAAGTCTATGTTAAAGGATTACCACATCTACTGTAGTTACTTATTTCCGCATTTGTCTCCCTCTCTATGTTAAGCACTGTTTTTGACCAGGGATCTTGACTCACTTCTCTGTAGCCCCTGGATTCAGCTCAAGACCTGAACTGGACTAGGCAGTTAGTCAGCACTTGTTGAATGAACAGGTGAATGCATGGGTGGCTGTGTGAGACCTATGGGACACACAGCCCACAGGCTGTCATGCCAGCCGCCAGCCGGCCAGCCACTTATTTTAATGTTGGGTCAAAAGAGAAAAGATACTCTGGTCTAAGCCCAGTTATTTTCCTAAGCAAGGGATGCCTGTAACTGGTTTCTCTGCTGGATTAAAGTCGTTGCATCCAGCTTCTCTGTCTGTGCCTGTGGTCTTGGAGACCCCTGGAGTTCCAGCAGCCTGATTGATGTTCATTTGCTGTCTTGCAGACTGATTCACCCCCCGAGTGGCCGCTCCTACCACGAGGAGTTCAACCCCCCAAAGGAATCCATGAAAGATGATGTATGTAAATTCAGGGCGGGAAATGTCCTTTTCTTTCCTTCTTTCTTACTTCACATTTTCTTCTTTTTTTCTTCCTTTTGTTCTTCCCATTTTCCCTCTATTCTTACCACCATCATTAAACTATGAGAAGTCTCACTGTTACGTAAATCACATGGACTGTGGCTCATCTTTAAAGTGTCCCTCCAGGTGATTTATTGTTTGACCTTGAGGTAGCCACCAATGCCAGCTACTTGATGGTGCCCAGTTTGTACCTGTTTTGCCAGAGCAGCCCCTTCCTGGCATCATGGGAACCTCAACGGTGAACTAATCAGGAGGAGAAGGCTGCTTGGAAGCCCGAATAAAAGCCAGGGTTGGGAGGACAGGACTGAAGAGAGGTTTGTTGACCAGCCCCGCTTCAGAAGAATATCCTCTCTCTCTAATAACTCTACTATGCCCTGCAGATTCCAGAAGAGCCTGGCCAGGTTAACACTGCCAAGTCCCTATGACAGTCTTCAGTTTTTTGCAGATGTAAAAGGGAGGGTCTCATACATAGTTGTGGTAACATTTGCCATAAATAATTCATTTTGTCTGTTTTGGAACTTGCAGGCCACAACAGAACAAATTTCCTGTACTGAACCTTTGTCAAATGAGACAAGTCCGTCAGGTCATACAGGTTTCAAAGCCATCTGCCAACTTTGTCACATTTCAGAGTTGCGATGCTATCACTCAGCGTCCCCCGCCCCCTGCACTTGCCCCTTTTAGAACGTTGATGGCCTGGTAAAAAAACTGAGGCAGTCAAGATCGTAATTGCTACTGCAGCTCTGATTTTGATGTATTCTCCTGGTCTCAGGGGCCTCTCTTTCTTGTTTCTGACCCTTGAAGTGTTTATCCTGGAAGCTGAACAGCCTGAGCACCAGCTATGAGATAAAGACATTGCCTATCACCTCCCTCAGCCCTGTTCTCACAGTTGCTGTTTCAGGCTCCCCGATTTCTCTGGACCAGGTGGTCTGCTCCTGGGACCAGTTTGCTGGGAATAGTGAAGGTCTTCATAGTTTTCTATTGAAGGAGGTCTAGATTGTCTGTCTTTCCCTGTGATGGACTTTGGGATCAGACAGCATCTCAGATCTGCATCTGGCCTTGGATTAGGAGACCTTGCTGAGTCCCAGCCTTTCATTGCCCTCTTGTTGTTCTCAGGTCACTGGGGAACCCTTGATCCGCCGATCAGATGATAATGAGAAGGCCTTGAAAATCCGCCTGAAGGCCTACCACACTCAAACCACCCCGCTGGTGGAGTACTACAGTAAACGAGGGATCCACTCCGCCATCGATGCATCCCAGACCCCTGACGTCGTGTTTGCAAGCATCCTAGCAGCATTCTCCAAAGCCACATGTAAAGACTTGGTTATGTTTATTTAATGTTGGGTCCGAAAAAGAATTTCTTTCTTCTTCCTTTCCCTGTTGAACGAGTGGGTGGGAATGGCAGAGTAGGCAGAGGGAAGCTTCCTCAGGCCAGCAAGAATATCATTTGATGTATTGATTAAAAAAGCACTTGCTTCATGTACCTTTGGTGTGTGTGCAAGTCTCATCTCATCTGTGTGTGTGTGTGTGCACATGCACACACATGTGTCAGTATGTGTACACTCTTGTACTTCTTAAGTTGTAGGCGAGACTGTTTACTTCTTTAGCCCTATTCTTTATTTTCGACTTCCCTGGTGGCTCAGATGGTAAAGCATCTGTCTACAATGCAGGAGACCTGGGTTCAATCCCTGGGTTGGAAAGATCCCCTAGAGAAGGAAATGGCAATCCACTCCAGGACTATTGCCTGGAAAATCCCATGGACAGAGGAGCCTGGTAGGCTACAGTCCATGGGGTTGCAAAGAGTCAGACACGACTGAGCGACTTCACTTCATTTCACTTTATTTTCGACCAAAATAAATTAACTCAGGTATCCACCAGGCAGAGAAGTTCCTGGGTATTTTTCCATCTCCAGCAGCTAATTAGAAGTCCTAGGTCACATGCAGTCAGGCAGGGCTACAGTTCCTGATGGCAGACTGTTGGCCAGAAATTCCACTTGTTTTCTCACCCATAATGAAAAGTCAATGAGTCTGTGTGAAAAGGGATCATTAATTTTTTTCCCCCTAAACAGGAATGAAAAGGCACTTACTTTATAGATTGCAGAAATTACTGGGAGAGGGTATCACCATAGAAAGAGCCTGGCCAAGCTGAATTATTTTTGTGATCTGCACCATGGTTCTGTAAAGTAGGAATCATTCAGCACCTGTGTTGAATACTAAATTGATGCGAAAGAATTAAACCAGGTGAAAGGTCCTCTTGAATTCAGACTATCTTCTGAACATACAGGCTGGGGATCTGAGAGCAGCCAGTCCACTTCCCCAAAGACAGCAAGATAGATTTGTCTTTATTTTTAATGTGTGAACAAAATGGTGATTTGAGGATCATTTGGGGATCATGTTGATTAGAATTTATTTAAGCCCAGTAACTACTGGATATGAAATCAGATATATCCCTTTTGAACTCAACCCTCTCCCTTCTATATCTAGTCCTTTACCCCTTATGTCATGACGGTGGTGGCCGCAGTCTCCCCAAGAAAGGACCACCCCCAAAATAAGATGGCCGTAACCAGCTTTTCTTCCTAACCTCAGCTCCCTCAGCTCTTAGGCATCTCCTGAGGTCCACACTGTGCCTTTTGGTCTCTGGTTTGATCTTTGGCAAACAGAGGAATTAATAGACTGCTATGAGGGACCACAAAAACAGCAGGCTCTGGAAAAACTATTAAAAAGTCAGTGACAGGTCCAGTAAATAATGCCACCTGCCCAGGGTACTCTGCCGACTCAGTGCAGTGGCCGCGGAAGTGCCCAGCCCCCACCTGACCTGAGCGCTCCTGCTGTCTGGGACTGCCAGAGGGCTTGTCCTCTGTCTGCCTGGAAACTGGCTGCGGTACGTGGCCACCTGTGTCCCTCTCTGTCTGCTTCGAGTGAGTGAGTGCTGGCTCTGCTCTGCCTTGTTTCCCTGGCTGGAGACTAACTCCACCCATTCTTAACGGAAACCCAGCCTGGCATGGGATGTTTCTGGGAAGCACATGATTTCTGAGAATGGACAAGGAAAGGGAGTGAAACCAAAACTGTCTGCTGTGTCTGCAGGGATCTGGGTTTCTTCTCTGGGTGAAGTGGCCTCGTGAATCTTAGAGTTGACTCCCCTTTGAATGGGGACAGTTGCAGGCACTTGGCCTCAAAGTTGAGGTCCTTGAATGATTGTTGATAGAGCGTGCATGATCCGTGCTCAAATATTTGTCATCCGTCCGTGTGCATTCACACGTGCACACACATACGTGTGATATTTGGGCTGCCAGTGGGAAAGGGAAGGTCGTCGGTGCAGATGTCCTTTTGGGGGTGGGTAGAATTCAATTTTTGCTTTGCTTAATTCCAGAGCCTTAACCTCAGCAGGCATGAGAGCTTTCACCTGGCAGAGAAATATCCAGTGTTTAATGCATTTGGTTGCTGGGGTGTGCATGCCAACCTTCTCTGATGGTTACTTGGTTTTTTAAAACCCATTTTGTTTTCTCTTGTCTCCTCTTTATTTCAGCCTAGTAACAGAAGGCCAGGCGAGACTGCACCACTACTCATCACCCCACGGCATGATCCCTGCTCTTAGGTGCTGGGCAGAGGGAGGGGCGGTCAGGGTAAGGATGGGGAGGGAGGAGTGGTGAGGGCCCAAGAGGGGGAGAGGAGCTGTGTTGCTGTGAAGCTATTTCTTTTACATGGAATAGGACTCTTAAAAGTATAAGCAAAGGGAAAAATTAATTTTTTAAAACACTTGATTGGAGGGTATAAATAGAAACAAAGAGATGCAGTACTATTTCTAAGGAATCATGTTTTCATTTACTTTGCACTGGTGACAACTGGACAGGTCTCAGTGCCCTGAGACCTCAGCTTTTATCAGAACCTCATGCCAGCCCAGGAATGCAGGAAATCACACTGTTGTCCTGTCTGTCCCATAGCTTGAAACAGGGTAGGAGTTGATTATTAATCCTGGTTACCCATACCATGAAATCAGAACGTCATCTCCACACATGAAAGAGACATGGAGTGTGTTCCTGGGGGCAGCATCTCAACAAATCCGGCTTACTGGAGTCATGGGGTGGGCTGGTGTCCCTCCCTTCATACTCACCACTGATTTACCAGCTCACCTGCCCTCATGGGTGAGCCCTCGGCAGCCACCCACTGTACGCCACAGTCCTGCACTCTTGCCTTCCTCCATCCACATCATGTGAAAGGACTCTTTTTAATGAATGAGCAAGTGTCCTAAGCAACATTATCCAAAGACTGTCCTTTCCATCCTCAAATCCTATGACTGGGATCACTCTACAACACTGTGATGTATTATTTTCAATGAGGTGCCTTTCTTAACTGTCCAAATGCTGCCTTGTTTGGCCCCTAAATAAAGTGTGTTAAAAGTTTGTATCCCCTGTTGTGGCATTTTTTTAAGGAGATGCAGGCTAGTAAAGTGACGCTGAATTCTGGATCTGACTTGGAAGCCCTTTCTCTGGGTCCTTAGAAGTCATGAGAAGGCAGGAAGATCCAAGTGTGTGCTCATAAGAAGAGTCTGCTCCCTCTTGGCCTTCAGCTCATCTGTGGGGTTTTCTTGAGCCCAAGGACAAGGCATCTTGGGCCAATGGAAACAGTGCTGTGCTTTGGGTTCAGGGATGTACAACAAATCCCAGCCAATCATTTACTCTGCTCCTGTTTCATGTGAAAAAGAGACTAGTGTTGGTCCAGTGGTTAAGACTTACCTGCCAGTGCAGGGGACACTGGTTCAATCCTGGGTCTGGGAAGATCCCGCATGCCGTGGAGCACCTGGACCCATGTACCACAGCTACTGAGCCTGTGCTCTGAAGCCTGCAAGGTGCAACTATTGAGCCCACATGCAGCAACTACTGAAGGCCACGTGCCCTAGAACCTGTGCTCCACGACAAAAGAAGCCAGCGCGACAGGAGAGGAGCCTGTGCTCTCCCAACTGAAGAAAGCCTACGGGCAGCAACAAAGACCCAGCGCAGCCAAAAGTTGATCAATATTTTTTAATCAGAGGCTGGTGAAGCTACCTTCTCAGACTCATTTGGCAGTAAATGAAGTTTATAAGGAGAAGGTTTCTACTTGGTACCTGGCACACAATAGACACTGGATAAATGCTAGGTGAATCTGAGGATACATAGAAAAACAACCTGTTTCCTGCCAGGGTGGATGATCGTTAAGCAAACAGTTGTCCGCAACCTAGAAAGCCAGTGCTTCTAATCCCTAAGACAGATTTTTGGCTGCCTTTTCAGCTGCCTCTTTAATACCCTTGGTTGCTTCTTTGTAAATCCATCTCTTCCCCTGCAAAAAGGAGCTTAAATCATTTGTCCAAACTGAAGCTCTCGCGCTCTCTGAATGGGCTGCCTTTGCACTGGGGTTTCTGAGGAGTGACTGCTGTTGCTGAAAGCAGATGGAGCTGAGCTGGAAGCACCATCCTGCTCCAGGCAGGCGTTCTTGCTCTGGAGAGAGGCAGGCCTGTTTCTGGCGTCCGAACACCTGCTCCCTTTTCCCACTCTCCCTCTCCTGCTCTGCCACGTCCCCCACCTCTGCAGGGTCATTCTCAGGTGATTTATTTGCCCTGATCTTTTCATTCCCCAAAGTATTTAAATGCCCATGAAAATTTTCTTCCATTCCTTGATCATCATGCAACAAACTGAGGGAAATCTTTGTCAGAGCAGCCTGGGAGGATGCGTGGTATGGGTGGAAAGGATAAACTGGAGGAAGACCAGGTGAGCTCTTGCTCGCTCCTTTGGGCTTGGCCTCCTCCCTGGAAACCGAGACTGGATGAGGTAAGAGTTGCCACCGTTTCTGGAGGACTGATGCGTCAGGTGCTGTGCAGCAGCCCCACACCCACGACCTTGCTTGACCTCTCCCCAGCCCCTGCAGAGCACCCTAGGTGGTCAGTGCTGTCTTCTGTCACAGGTAAGGAGACCAGGCCTCAGCAGTGGTCACATTCCTGAGGGCACCGTAAGCAGAGTCAGGCCTCACACAGTCTCTGACTCCTTGCTGCTGAAGTGATCCAGTGATGTGCTGCCACTGCAGCAGAAAGGGCCCTTCCAGATGGGTTCTTTTTCGTGGACACCCCACACCACCAGAGCCAGTTTGGGGGAAATCATTGACAGTCTGAGGACTCAAGGTATGTGCTTAGGATCTCGTGTGCACGAAATGTTGCAGATAGGACAGAGCAGGGTGAAGAGCAGGCTTGGTCTTCTGGAAGCCTAACCAGCCTTCTCTCAGGAAGAAGCTACATGAGTCAGAAATGACAGGTTTCAGCAGCAGCTCCTCCACCACCAGCCTTCCAGCAAATCATTGCACCTTAGCCGTTGAATGGGAATGAGCCCCACCCCTCAGATGTGCTGACGACACTGGTGACCAAGACTGTGTGGGCACGCAGCAGGTGCTCAGTGTGTGCTGACGGAGCTCAGTGAAAATGTGGGTGTGGGCAAGAGCTTCGTCTTCCTGAGTCAGGAGCCAGGCTAGGCTAAAGGTTCTTCTGGTTTTTTAAGTGGAAGTGTAGTTGACTTACAAAATGGCTGTTTTTATGTATAACACACACATATATATACACGTTTTCTTTTTCATATTCTTTTATGTTATGGTTTATCCCAGGAGATTGGATAATTCCCTGTACTATCGAGTAACACCTTGTTTATCCATCCTATATATACTAGTTTACATCTGCTAATCCCAAACTCCCAGTCCTTCCCTCCCCGACCCTCTCCCCCTCTTGGCAACCACAAGTCTGATCTCTCTGTGTGTCTGTTTCTGCTTTGTAGATAGCTTCATTTGTGCCATGTTTTAGATTCCACACATAAATAATATCATAAGGTGTTTGTCTTTCTCTTTCCTGCTTTACTTAGTATGATAATCTGTAGTTGCATCCATGTTGCTGCAAATGGCATGATTTCATTCTTTTCATGTCCGAGTCGTATTCCATTATGTATGGGTACCACACCCTCTTTATCTGGTCATCCGTTGATGGACATTTAATTTGTAAGAATTCTTAACCTGAAGATCTAGAAGTCTATGGATGCCTGAAATTGTATGTAGAATTCTGTATTTTTATATATACATAATTAATAGATTGACATTTCATGCTTACTGTTTGGTAGGTTCTGCATATATTATCTCATTTATTATTCTCAATAACTGTGTGGAAGTAAGTACTATCATTGTCTCATCTTATATGTATGCATTTTAAGGCTCATATACCTATGAATGGCTAAGCCTGGTCTGTGACTCCATGCAACACCATTGTGCCAATTGCTTTGACTTTTTTCTGGAAGACAGAAAGATTCTGAAGGCACCCGTGATACAGAGAAGCCTGGATGAACATAGAAGAAACCTGAGTAGGTTTGCTCTGTCCCAGTGAAGGGCCTGGGTCAGGAGTGCCACCTCAGGGTAAACTTGTTTTCTGTGGTTTTTTTTTTCTTTCTTTCTTCCTTGTTACGGGCACGAAGACGCCAATCTGTTGGATTTGCAAAGCTCTTGGAATAACCCCTGCTTCTGGGAAGGGTGGCAACAGGAGGCTCTGCCTCGCAGTCTTTCCTCTCTGGCTGCAGCTTCACACGTCTCATGGCTCCCACACCCCAGAGGGAGCATTGCCCTGCTGATGTCTTAGGAATGTGGCGGCTCTGTGTTTGTAGTCATCCAGGGCACTGCAATGGTGAGCTGCCCTCACAGAAGGCCCCTTCCAGGTACCCAGTCTGGATGAGGTGCCCCCAAGCAGAGAGCAGAAGGGAGGAGAAAGACAGATGTCAGAGAGCAAGGGCAAGACAAGACTTAGGCCCCCCACCCTATGCTGGTAACTCAGGTGAAATAGATCTGCACTTTGAGGGTAACATTGCTGCATAGCAAATGATTACTCTGTATGGGGTCCCTTAGATAAAGACTAGGGGCAAACCTCTCTAAGCTTGGAGCTAGGAGATCCTTTTGCTTCCTATTTAGCTGGTCTGCACTCTTCAGCTAGATAAAGGAATGCTTCATTTTCTACTGTTTCCTTTTTGCCCGCTGTGCGAAAGCTCCCCTAATGTTCACTTGGCTTTGCTTTCCCCTGCCACGGTTTCTTAATGAGATTCTTACTCCACCTCACCCAAACTCTGCTTTTGTAATTTTAGTGCTCTGTGCCCTAATGTGTGTTGTAAACTGCCTTGAGTCTGTTTTGGAAAAGAAATGGGATGTGGAAAAAGTGCTAATTATGTGGTGCAGGAAGTCAGACTGCAGAGAAGTGGGTAGCTTCATAGAGGAGGTGAGTCGGGGTGGGTCCATGGAGGGAGGATGGGCATTCCAGGCAGGGGTCATGGCCCAAGGGGAGGTACGGAGGCCACTGGCATTTACTGGCAGCTTTTACCTAGTGAGCCTCTAGAATTCTTGGGAAATCTGCAACTGGTTAGAAATATGCTTAAAACCAAGCATAGGGAAGAGAAGGTTTTCAGCTCAAGAGTAATGTCAAGGGATTTCCCTGGTGGTCCAGTGGCTAAGACACCGCACTCCCAGTGCAGGGGACCCAGGTTCGATCCCTGATCAGGGAACTAGATCCCACGTGCAACTAAGAGTTTGTATGCCACAGCTTAAGACCCCACATGTCAAGATGTATATCAAAGATTCTGTGTGCTGCAACTAAAACCCAACACAGCCAAATAAATAATAAATATTGTTTTTTGTAAAAGTAATGTCAGGAACACAGACGAGCACAGGGGCATGTACATGTAGGCTTGAGGGCCCAATGAAGCTCAACCACAGGCCACCCTTCTTTCTGCTTCCCCTAAACTCTCCGCATGGGTGCTTTGACCGTGAATTGGGTGATCCTTTGCTGTGGGACACAGCAGTCCCTCAGAAGAGGGAGAAACCCCTGTCTTACTGTAGCTCAGTGTTCAGTCATGTGCCTAGTGGTTGTGGGCCTGGGTTGGGGGTGACGAAGATGACCTGTTATTAGATCTTGGCACTGACTGTAGCTCCCTTGTGTGCCTTGGGGAGACACTTCGTTGTGAAGCCTCAATGAACTTACTGTAAAATGAGGATCATAGTGCTTGTCTATGGGTGGGCAGAGTCAATATGAAATATAGCAGCTGCCCAATAAATGACCCTTTTTTTTTCTCCTTTCCCATGGCCACTTGCTGAGGATAAAAGGACCTCACCATAGCCGCCAGGTATATTTCAGAATGTCTGTCTTAACCCTTTCCTACTCCCCAGTGCCACCTCCACCCCCCATGGCTACCACACCAAACCAGGAAAGGCTGCTTGACACCGGAGTGTTTGCTGAAACCACCTCTGGTACCTGCCTTTATTTCACGGACCACCTGTTGGCTGCCTGCAGGAACTGCCCTCCTGGAAGCCAGAATGAGGAGTGCAAAGAGCAAGAGAGGTCTGTGTGCGTCCACGGCAGGGGTACCAGGGAGGTGCTGGACTGGGCTGAAAGAGTGTGCTGAGCATTTGTTGGCTCATCCTTTGAAAACCTTTGAAAATTGCCTTAAAGGAATGAGAGCGGTGCCTCCCCCTTGTGGCTGGCACAAACAAGTTTACGTATATCAGACACTAGACCAGTGTTAGAGCCTGTGGTGCTCGGTATGTGTTCCCTAGCTGGCAGCTCTGCCTCAGCAATTCCACTTTGTTAAATATCCTAAGGAAATGACTAAGTGTTCACAGCATGTGTATGACAGGGTAAGAATTGGAAACAACCTAAATTTCCAACAATGGTGGGGATAGGCTATGATTCATTCAAGGGACGAAATAGAATGCTATCATATCATTCCAAGACAAAAAAATTTCATAATAAACTATCAAGTGAATAAACAAAGGCTATTAAACAATAGAGAATGGGTCCATTTGTTAAAGTGAACATTTGATTTGTAATAATTTTAAGTTTACAGAAAGATTCCAAAGATAGCACAGAGAGTTTCTGCATACACTTCACCTAGCTTCTCCGAATGTTAACATCTTACATAACCATGGTACATTTGTCAAAACTAAGAGATTAACATGGGTACATTATTAGACTCTGACTTTATTTGGTTTTCACCAGTTTTTCCACTAATGTCCTTTCTTTCTGTTCCAGGATCCAACCCAATATATTACATTGCATTTAGGGTTTTTTTTTTTTTAAGTTTATACACACAGAAAAAGCATGGGAGGTTACAGATGAAAGTATTTTAACTGTGATCATAGCTGAGTGTTGAAACTATGGAGTTTTTAAAAAGCTTTCTTAGGTCTTCTAATTTTTCTGTGTATAATTATCATCGCATACTTAAAAACAGAAAACTAATGCCTTCAGGCTGAGGTGGTGTCTCTCTGGTTCTCCTAGTATGGCTACGCTGTGTTGTGATTATTTATTCATTTGTCCTCTTTAGACTGACCTCAAAAGGAGGGGCCGTGTCTTCTTCATCTCCTTTTCCCCACTCTTGCAGCTTGGGTGGGGGCACTGAATTCTGGTTGAATGAATGAGTAAAATCAAAGAGTTTTATTGCTACCAACTCTCACAACTGGTCTTAGCATTCTCTCAACTCAAGGAAACCCCAGGCTTATGTTTCTCTAGTTGGGTGACCCCTGCAGAAGTATTGGAACTGTTTTTAAAGTCTGCAGCCCCAGAGTTGACCCTAATGCCCATTGCTGATTGAGTCACTGTGGGCAGAGTCATGGACTATGCTAAATAGCCAGACCTAGGTCAGTTGACCAGGCATTTATACGGTGTCCAAAGAAAAGACAGAGTTCTGTTGTCCAAGGGAGTGGGGTTGGATGTTAAGCAGGTTAAATACAACATCAGAGTCAGGTCCCAAAGCAGTTGCTTAAATTCCTGATTCTTTCCACTAAACTATAAACTTGAGGAGGATAGGTCCACATCAGTACTGTTTATTGTTAAATCTCTAACACCTAGCATAGAACTTGATATGTAGCAGGGGCCTAATCAATATGTAGTGGAGAAAATACATCTCTTTGTAAAAATAGTTTATTAATAGTGTTTAAATCAGAATGATTTTAGTTGTAAATAACAGTAAACTGGCTTTGAAAAGGAAATTTGTTGGCTCATGCAGCTGAAGAGTCTAGTGGAGACTGGTAGGCATGATTTGATCTATTTCTCTGCTAATCCCCTAGCTCTGTGCTCAGGATCAGCCTCAGGTTGGCTACTCTCATGACAGCAAAAGGACTGCAGCAGTTCCAGACCTCACATCTACACTCCATACCATCTGGAGCTGGAGAGAGACTCTGTATCCAAGAATTCCCAGCAGAAGTCACTGTGGACTAAGATCATCTCTTGTTCAGTTGCTAAGTCATGTCTGACTCTGTGACCCCATGGACTGCAGCACACCAGGCTTCCCTGTCCTTCACTGTCAACTGGAGTTTGCTCAAATTCATGTCCATTGAGTCAGTGATGCTGTCTAACCATCTCATCCTCTGCCACCCTCTTCTCCTTTTGCCTTTAATCTTTGCCAGCATCAGGGTCTTTTCCAATGAGTCAGCTCTTCGCGTTTGCTTAGCTTCTTCACAAAGATCATCTGATCACTTGTGAACTGGCCATTAGTGGGAGGGGTTATTTATTGGCTTAGCTTAGATCATGTGCCCTACCATTAGAACAAGTGCAGGAGGGAGTAGAATCAGCTTCCCTGAAATCATGTGGAACCCCAATGGAAACTGAGATTTTTGAGAAGGCAAAGCAATCTAGGTCCTGGAGAGGTAACAAACAGGCATCTGACTCAGTTGCTGAGTTGTGTGGCATAGACATAGGCTGCAAGAGTTAAGAGAAGGCAGTGAGTGAGGGCTGCAGCAGCCGGAGAAGGGAAGCTTCACGGAGGAGGAGAAGAGACTGAACTAAGACCTGAGATGAACGATTTAGGCAATGGGGAGTAGTGGGCTGGGGGGGCAGTGAAGAGGAGGGAAGGACCTATTGTAAAGATGTCATGAGCATTTCCACGTGCCAGACTGCATGCTAACCCCTCTTTGGGCATTATCTCAATTAATCACCACAACAACCTGCAAGTTTAGTATCTTCATTGTCGCCATTTTACAGGTGAGAATCTGAAACCCAGAGGACACACGGTAATTGTTGACGTTGGGCCTTGGACCCAGCCTGTCTGGCTCTGGAACCATGATGCTAGTGAGTGAAGAGGGCCGAGGCCACCTGAGGCATGTGTGCACTAGTGGAGTGGCCTGACCTCAGAGATCATCACAGAGGTAGTGGAGTGTGAAGCAAGGCTCCAGAGTTTCATCTCCCAGCCTGTGTTCATGCTGTCTCCTCTACCTGGAATCCCTTCTCCTCAACCCTCTCAAAACCCTACTCCTTCATGGGTTCTTAATGCATTGTAACACCTAGCCCATGTGAATTGCATGAGACTGTGTTTTCACTAGACTTCTGTGAGCTCCTCACAAAAACTGCATTTCACCCTTATGCTTGACACAGTGAACTGCCCTTTATGGTTGCCATGGTGACCTTCTCTTCTGAGGACTGGAGGGATATCAAAGACACAGATTGTTAGAGCCCTCAGTATTACCTTATCTAATCCTCTCACTTTATAGGAAAAGAAATAGGCCAGAGAAGTTGGGACTTTCCCAAGGAACCAGTTGAGTCTAGAACCCAGGAACCTGGGATTCCAAAAAGATATAGCTTGAAGAACATTATTAGCTCTGGAGCCGGATTGAACTCAGATCCCAGTTTCTCTGTGCCAGGCTGTGTGACCTGGGCAAGTCACTTAACCTCTCTGAGCTTCATTTCCCTCAGCTGTATAGTGGGGTTATAATGGAGCCTCATCCCGGGGCTGTTGTGAGAAATAGTTCTTTTGAGTTTCCAGAACAGAACCTGGCACATGATGATTCTGCAGGAAATGCAGGCTTCCGTCATCCAAGTTATGATCTGTGAGACACGGTGACACCAGCCCCACCCAGCAGGGCCTTCAGAATCCTCCTGTCCACATCCCAGGCCACACATCTTCCCTTCAGAACAGCTGAGAGACCAAAAGGAAGTCGCTGTGATGACTTTGGGGTGGGGGTGGGCCAGAGTCCCCTCCTTTGAGATACTGGCTTGGGCTCATATGACTCCCTTGGAGATCAGAGCCCCACCTGTTGCTGCCCCGCTAGCTTGAGGCCACAAAGGCCGGGCCCTGAGACTCCCTGCTTCTGCCTCAGGCTGGCACAGGTGTGGAGCTGCAGTGTGGTCCCTCACATGCTCTGTGCCAGACCAAGAGAGCAGCAGGAATAACAGATAGCCCTGGGCAGACCCCCAGAATGCAAGGCCCTTTGTCTCTGGGGTGGAGGTGCTCCCAGGGCCAGATGGCACAATCACATGACTGGGCCCCCCCATCCAAAAGATATACTAGGTCATCCCCTTCTGAGAGCTGCCCCCCAACCCCTGTTCCTGCTCATATGAGCCCCTGACTCCCCACTTTCTGCATCTCCCTGGCTGGGGGATGGTGGACAAGTCACTTTAGTCCTGTGTGCTTCGGCTTTCTCCTCTGTACTATGGGGACAGTGATGCCTTCTTCAGAATTAAACAGAATCCCATATGTGAGAGTGTCCCATGCTAGGTCTTCACACAGCAGGTGCTCAATATATGTTTCTTCCCTCCTCACTCAGCTGTGCCATTGTCCGGGCAGCAGGGATCAGAACCGAGGCATGATGCCTTTGAAAGTTCGCCAAGCTCTGACCACAGCTGTCTGAAATCATACGTTCTGTTCCCACTGGATGGACTCCCAACACCTGGGCTTGGTCCTGGTTCTGCCCCTTATTAGGCAGCTTTTATCAATATGTATCATTCACATTCTATGAGCCTTGGTTTCCTCATCTGCAAAATAAACACATTTATTGATTCAATATATTTACTCTTTGTACTGGGCTCTGCTGCTGCTGCTGCTAAGTCGCTTCAGTCGTGTACTGGGCTCTGGGAACCAAGAAACAAATGAGATTGCTTGCCTTCGAGAACCTCCCGGTCTAGTAGAGGAGACAGATGTAGAATCAGAGACATGTGGAGGGAGCAGTAAGAGCACAGCAGGGGGTGACCAGCCTAGCCTAGGTGGATCTGGGAAGACCTCAGAGGAAGGGACATCTGAGCCACACCTTGAAAGATGAGTGGAAATTTGCCAGGCAGCCGTGGGGGACAGATCTTGTGTCAAACGTGTTTTATTAATTGGGCTGCCTGGCCCTGCTAGCCCACCTTGCTCACAGAGGAAACAAAGACATGCACTAGAAACTCATCTCCAGGCCAGGAGCTCCTAGAACAAGGGGCAAGGGAGGCATAGCCACCTGCAGGGCAAAATCTAGACTCACCAGCCCGCTACACAGAGGCCCGTTCACCTTCACATCCCCCTTGTATTTCACACCCTGACACAAGAGTTCCTGAGATCAACATCAACCTGTCTCTCCTCCTTGAGTCCCCTCCCTCTCCACACCTACCTGGCAACCTCCAGTTCATCTCCTGGAAACATGATTGGGCCCACAAGCCACCTGGACACCTTTTTGTTTATAAATACATGGACTCAAAACTACCTCTGCAAAGGACTGAGGATCCTTCAAAGACAAAAAGTAGGTCTACTATTTGTGTCCAGCATAGGATTGACCCTTTCCAGTGTCCAGCATAGGATTGACCCAGGGCTGCATTTCTCAGTGGATGGTTCAAAGTCCACTTCTTCAGCCAACATTGGGCTTCTGCTTCTGGCCTGCTGGCGCTGAGCGAGGTATAAAGGATGCAAGAAGCACAGGGTACCGTCCAGGGGGAAACACACCTTAACAGGTAATTACAGCATTGGGTGATATAGTGGGAAAACAAGTGAAAGCAATTATAGGTTTCCCCTGATATCTGAAATTGGGGCTTTCCACTGCAACCTTTCATAAGCCAAAATGGCATAAGGCAAAGAAGCAGTTATCTCAGGAACAAAAGAACGCACAAAATAGAGCACAGATGCTCACAGACACGGTTGAAAGCTATGGCAGCTTGATGCTGAGACGCTGAGAGGAGTTCCCGGGGAAGGAGCTTCACCAGGCTGCTCTGACTGCTCTGCTCTGGGTGCCCACTGCCTCTACAGCTGGCTGCAGAACAATCGCTGAATGCTGTTTTTGCTTTTTGCTTGTTTTGTAAAAGTGAAAACCCCCTTTGGATTCCTCTTGGTTAGCAAAAACAGGTACTAATGTGGGTCTTCTATAAACACAAAGTGGCGGAAAGCAAACTTTTGAAAAGCAGGGGATATCTGTAACTTTGGGTGCACTGGAGAAGACTTGCAGTAGCCAACATAAAGCTGGGCCTTGAAAGCAAAGCAGGAGTTTGTTGGGTGGTGAGAGAACAAAAAACGTATACAATAGGCACAGAGACAAGAAAAAGGATAGCCTGCTCCAGCGACAGCAAAGTATTCCTCATGGCTGGAGCCTGAGGGGAATGGCTAGTCCCGGGGGTGGGGGGGGGGGGGGGGGGGATGGGGTGGGGGGGGGGGGGGGGGGGGGAGGGGGGGGGGGTGGGGTGGGGGGTGGGTGGGGGTGGGGGATGGGTGGGGGGGGGGGGGGGGGGTGGGTGGGGGGGTGGGGGTGGGGGGGGGGGTGGGGGGGTGGGTGGGGGTGGGGGTGGGTGGGGGTGGGTGGGGGGGGGTGGGTGTGGGTGGGGGTGGGGGGTGGGATGGAAAGGATGAATATGGGAGAGGAGGCTAAGGAGGCAGGCAGGTGCTAAGGAGCAGCAGACCTCACCCTCATGTCAAGGAGTTTAGACACATACGCATCCTCGAGCCAGTTATTGAAGATCTTCAAACACGAACAGAGTGACATGGTCAGTTTGAGGGATTCTGTTCTTTAGGCCCCACAGTGAGGCATTTGAGATCTCAGTTCCCTGACTTGGGATCAAACCTGGGCCCCCTGCACTGAGAGCATGGAGTCTTAACCACCGGGCCCCAGCCAGGGAAGTCCCAGTTTGCGTTTTAATGTAGAGGGGAGAGGGCATATAGAAGCCCGGGAGGAAGCTGCTCTGTTAGTCCAGGGATTTAGGCCACTCAATACTGTTAACACTCAGTCATCACTCTGTTCGGCTCCATTCTAATTACCTTATACAGATCCCATTCTCCCAGGACCCTCTTTCAAAGACTGAAAAATTGAGGTGTAAAGAAGTTAAGTGCCTTGCTTTACTTGGTAAGTGGTGAAGCCTGGATTTGCACCCTGGTGGCACACTTCAGGGCCTGTGCTTTCAGTTTCTGTGCTATATGGGTTCTCACTAGCATCACAGCAATAATAATAATGCTATGCTAATGAGGTTTGCCGAGTGCATATTCAACTTTGGACTCTTACCTCAGGTTTAATCAAGTTCTAATCAGGCCAGCAAGGAGGATACTGTCCAGCTGGAAGGCCATCCCCAGAGACCAGAGTCCAGTGGAGACACTGATCCAGGCCTTGCTATATCCAAGCCACTCAGAGGGAAGTGACCTGGCCACCTCCCCAAACTGCTGACAGTGACCTTTGGCAGAGGCATCCAGAGCCTCGTGCTGCAGTTGGCCGACAGCCCAGCCAGAACGGCTGAGCCAGTGTGGCCTGGGCAGCTGCAGGACCTGGGCCCCAGGGGCCTCCAGACACCCTGGCTTAAAGCCAGGACACTGTGCAAGGCTGCTAGAGCCCATAGCTTGGGACCCAGCATTAGGAGCCCCAGCTTGGCCACTGAGGTGCTATGGAATCTTGGGCAAATCCCTACCCTCCATGGGCCTCAGTTTCCTAGAAGGTGCATGAGTAAAACTTGCCCCTGTCCTTGTCCTTCCTTCCTTACATGGCCTGTGATGGGCAGGGCACTGGGAGTACCACAGGATCATCTCTCCTGCCAGGAAAGCTGACCCTCACGTTACTTAGGATCTCTCCTTGGTGCCAGGCCCTGTGCTCTCTACTGAGGCCACAGAGCAGGTCTGAGCTGACTCCTGCCTCCAAGCGGTTCCCAGTTACTTGTGGGACTGGGGGCCAGACAGTAAAATCAATTACAGCCCAGTGTGGTAGGTACTGTATTGCACAGAGAGAAGGATACCTAAGGGGATCTGGGGGGCTCCAAGGAGGGAGCAGCTGACTCTGCCTGCAGAGACCTGGAGGGCATCCAAATAAGAACAGGGAACTGCACTGTCTTGCATCTTCCAGGCCGAGAAGGAGGTGGGGTGCGTTCCTATTGAGGCAACAACCTGTGCAAAGGCCTGGAGGCAGAAAAGACTGGTCTGTTGAGGAAAAGGTGAGCATCACGTGGCAGGTGGTGGGGAGGGGAGTGTGTATGTGTCCGAGGAAATGGGGCTGAAGGGGCAGGTGGGAGGCAGCACGGGGCCGCATTGAGTCCCAGGCTGCCAAGGCACAGCTGAAGGTTCCTCGGCCAGAAGGAGCAGAGCCCACACACAGGCCTCGTGGGCAGCTGGGAGGGAGCCTCTGGAGCCCCAGGCCAGGTTCTGGGGCTCAGAACTCTGGGGCCCTGGCTGGTTCCTCCTCCCTTCCAAGGCCAAAAGTCACCCTGCCCTCCTGTTCAGGGCACTCCATCCCCTCCAATCTCAGACAAAGCTCTTCACAGAGCAGCCCAATTATCTCAAGCACCTCATCCTTGGGAGCTTCATCCTCTACTAGGTTTCCTTGGCAGTCCAGTGAGGTAGCTGAGGCTCAAAGCTCCCAGGTGATGCAGAAACAGTTTTAAGCACCTGTGGGTCAGTCCCCATGTTAATCTCTGGAGAAGGGGCCAGACAGGAGCTCACAGTCTGGCTGGGAGAACAAATGCTAAACAGGGGAGCATGCGGATAATTAATTATTTACTGTTGTTTTGGTTGTTTAGAAAAACACATCAGCCATAAAAAAAAGAATGAAAATAATCCCATCTGTAGCAACATGGACGGACCTAGAAATTGCCATACTAAGTGAAGTAAGTCAGAGAAAGACAACTATCATATAACATCCACTTATACACAGAATCTTTAAAAATGATGCAAATGAACTTATTTACAAAAAAGAAGTTGAGTCACAGATGTAGAAAACAAATCTGGTTACCAGAGGGGAAAGGAAGGGAGGGATAAATTGGGACATCGGGACTGACATACACACACTACTATATATAGAACAGATAACTAATAAAAACCTACTGAATAGCACAGGGAACTCTTCAATATTCTGTAGTGACCTATATGGAAACAGAACCTTGAAAAAAAAGTGGATATACCTGTATGTATAACTGACTCATTTTGCTATACAGCAGAAACTGATGCAATATTATAAAGCAACCATAATCCAATTTTAAAAATTAATTCAAGGGTGGGATGGGCAGGGGGAGGAAGGCTTGAGAGGAAGGGGATATATATAATTATGACTGATTTGAGTTGTCGTATGGCAGAAATCAACACAACACTGTAAGGCAATTATCCTCTGATTTAAAAAACATAGTGAAAAAATTTTTGCAACAAAAACCAATAAAATTAATTCAAAATGTAAAAAATAAATTAATAAATAAATGAAAAATACATGTAGCTGGAGAACTTTATAAGAGGAGCTGACCTCTCCGGGCAGACAGAGAAGGCATTCCTGAGGAGGTCATGTTGCCGTCTGAGCCTGAGGATGCAGAGTTGCTGGCTTACTTATTGAAGCAGGAGTGGGGAGAATGTTACCAAGTCCCAGATGACTTGTCCCAGGTCCTCTGTTCACAAAGGGGATTTGACTCCAGGTCCACTTCTCACAGTCCTCCTCCCATCAGGATTTTTCTCAAATTATTCAGATGTCACCAGTAAAGAATTTCCATATCTTTGATCTTGCTGGATCCTCCCTGAGGTAGGGCCCACCTGCCCATTTAGAGGCAAGCTGAAACCAAGAAGTCCAAGTGACTCACTCAAGTCCACACAGCGAGTCAGATCTAGGGCAAGAACCCACATGTCTGGGCTCTGAGATACCCGATGAGATCATAGAGGAAATTCAACGCTGTCTTTCCCAGCTTTGCCTTGCACCAGACAATCCCTGGAATGACAGACACCCAAGGGGCTTTCCTGGAAAACAACTTCCTTGAGGGACATGAGAGCTGCTAAGAAATATTTTGAGCTCTGGGGCAGCCCCATGCTAAGCCCATGTTCCTGGGCTTAGCGTGCCCAGGAACCTCCCTCACTGATAGCCCTGAGCTCAGAGCAAACACTTGGACCATGATTCTTTCTGCCCTTGATGTTTCAAATGGAACTGCTGCTGAATGAAATGGAGTGTAAGCAAGGGCATGCAGGCACCACCTTCAGAAAGACCTGTAAACTGTAGGAAGCTCTAAGCCCTGGAGCACAGGGCCCTCAAGCCCTGAAGAGGGATGAGTATCTTTGGATCCCAAGGGGATATCATCCCCATTCAGGGGCCTCTGGGTCCCAGTGGGAAGACCTCTAGACCACTACAGATGGATCTTTTGGGGGTTTTAATGAGGAGTCTTTGAATACTGTGGACCCTGGTGACGGGGTTCAAACAATAACAGATCACTTGTCAGAATCATGGTAACAGCTGAAGTGCTCGCATATATTTGCTGTGTATCTATGGAGTTGCTTCAGTTCTTTTCATCCCCAGAGCATGCACTCCTTGATGGTCTTATGCTCCACACTGGCCCTCAGAGCTTCATCTTATGGTGCCAAAGAGAATGAAGATGGAGAAATTAAATCCAAATTCCCTTAGAGAAGGACAAGTCTGGAATCAGAACTTATCCTGTCCTGGGGCCTCCATCTGCCCTTGCACCCCCCCCCCCCCCCCACCACCCGGGTGGCCCTGCCTTTCCAGCTCCTGCTGAGCAGCAGGACTTAGAAGCCAAATAACCAGCCCCTACTGCCTACTCCTTTCTGAAAAAGCCTTGTCTGGGGAGGTGGGATGAACTGGAGACCTTCATCCTGACTCTGCCTCCTTCCCTGCTTTGCTAGGAGTTTAAGTGAAATCGTGGCCCTGGGACCTCCCTGGTAGTCCAGTGGCTAAGAAGCTGCATTGCAGATGCAGGAGGCCTGGGTCCAATCCCTGGTCAGGGAACTAGATCCCACATGCCACAACTAAAGATTCTGCATGCTGCAATGAAGACCCAACACAGCCAAATAAATAAGTAAAATCATGGATCTGAAAGTAGTTGGTAAACTGGAAAACACTGAACTGACATAAACAAGGGGAAAACACCACTCTGTTTGGTACAGAGATGAGTGGTTTAACATCATGCCTCTGAGGGGCTCACAGTCTGGGTAGACAGACACACAGATCAATATGGCATGGTTAGTGTGACAGCCACAGGGTGTGCTGGGCGCTGTGAGGGTACAGACAACTCCTAAGGGAGAAAGAGAAGGTCTTGAGAGGAGGACACCTTGGAGATGGGCCCTGAGGGAGGTGTGAGAGTTTACCAAGTAGACAAGAGAAGATGTGCATTTCAAAGGCAGGAACAGCTGGTGCAAAGGCAGGGGGCCTGGAGAGGGAATGGCATCCAGCTAGAGCCAGAGAGTCCAGTCAGGGATGGGCAAATGAGTCCTGGCAAGGCAGTCAGTTCAGTTCAGTTCAGTTCAGTTGCTCAGTCTTGTCCGACTCTTTGCGACCCCATGAATTGTAGCACGCCAGGCCTTCCTGTCCATCATCAACTCCTGGAGTTCACTCAAACTCATGTCCGTCAAGTAGGTGATGCCATCCAGCCATCTCATCCTCTGTCATCCCCTTCTCCTCCTGCCCCCAATCCCTCCCCAGCATCAGGGTCTTTTCCAATGAGTCAACTCTTCACATGAGGTGGCCAAAGTATTGGAGTTTCAGCTTCAGCATCAGTCCTTCCAATGAACCCAGGGCTGATCTCCTTTAGGATGGACTGGTTGGATCTGCTTGCAGTCCAAGGGAGTCACGGCAGGGCAAAGAGTGCTGAAAGGCTTACCAAGAAGATTTGGAGTTCTTTTCAGTAAATAACAAAACTTCTAAAGTAGGGAAGTGGTACTTAAGCAAGAAATGATTATTTCGATTCTTCACAAGTTTCAAAATAGAGACTTAGAGTGAGGAAGCAAATTGCTCAAAGCCAGGAAAACAGAACTAATAGGAGATATGTATATTGCCACACTTATATTTTTATATGTAAATATTTATACTTATATCTATAAAAGATTTATTATATACACACACAGACACACACACACACACACGCATATGGGGCTTCCTGGGTGGTACTAGTTGTAAAGAACCCACCTGCCAATGCAGGAGATATAAAGAGATGCAAGTTCAGTCCCTGGGTAGGGAAGATCCCCTGGAGGAGGGCATAGCAACCCACTCCAGAATTCTTACCTGGAGAATCTCATGGACCGAGGAGCCTGGTGGGCTACAGTCCATGGAGTCACAAAGAATCAGACACTACTGAAGTGACTTAGCACACACACACATATATAGAAGACTGTTTTTTATAAAGAATTGGCTTGTGCAGTTATGGAGGCCAGCAAGTCCCAGGATCTGCAGGGTGAACCAGCAAACTGGAGGCCCAGGGGAGCTAATGGCTTAGTTCTAGTCCAAGTCTGGAGCTATCTGGACACCCTGTGATCCAGTCAAATTGGCACATAAAATTATCACAGCCTCACAGCTAAATAGTGGTAGGGCTCGGGTTCGATCCCAGGACTATCTGACTTGAGAACCCATTGTCGCAGCAGCCTCTGGGCAGAGATCCAGGGCTCTCCTTTCCCAGCCTGATCTCTAGCCTCATGCCAGCTGGAAAGAAGCAGCCAGTTACCAGCCAGGTCAGGCCATGGGCCAGCCAGAGATAACCAAGCGGGGCTTGGGGAAGGACTAAACAACAGCTTCTCTGTTTTAGGCAAGGCTTTACAAAGGGTTCTACGCCCTCTTGGGCAACCAGGAGAGGGCAAGGGGGCTGGGGCTCCAAAGGAACTGGCCAGCAGGAGCAGGACCTCCTCTCCTCGCATCAGATGTCTAAACAGCTGTGCTTCTGTCTCCCTTCCCATCCCCTGCTCCCTGACCTAGAGAGTCATTGCTTTCAAAATTGTTGGAACTGGAAAAGCCCCCAATCTCCCCTTCTTCAAATCAGTTCCACACCTTTATGCAGATGGCAAAACAGAGATCCAACGGGATTCCCCACTGAGCCAATTCAGTTCTTGTCAACCCATGTTTATAGGTCTCACTGTGTTCTACCATGTAGGGGCTCAGATGGTAAAGGAATAGGAGAGGCAAGTCCAAGAGAGTGGTTACGTGACTTTCTCCCCACCAGCCTGGAACCCCTAAGGAATAAAGATGGACCCACCTCTGTGCCTCCAAAGTGAGCACAGGGCCTAGCATAGAAAAGGTTTGTATGCCGGCTATTCAGTAATGTCCTGGAGTACCTATGAGAGACACAGAGAACAGAATCTTCATGGGCTGGGGCTAGTATAAAGGTGGGTGGTGAGAGAAAAGAAGCTGAGGATAAAACATGACAGATTCCAGGCTTCAGCTCCTGGGTACATGGGGGTATCCTTCCCTAATTTGAAGGACAGCTGGAAGAAGTGCAAATCTAAAGGGAAGTTGACAAACACAGGGGGACCCTGAAATTATGAGTAAAGGTCTGGAGAAGGAAAAGTAAAAGGTTTGTTTGGAGAAGGCTGTTGGTATGTCTTGGAGAGCAGGAAGAATTAGGTATGAGTGATAGGAGGTTTGGAATGGAGGCTGAGATTGGTCCTTGATTCCTTTCTGGCAGTGGAGAGCCACTGCAGGTCTGTAACAGATCCTCAGAGAGATGATTCCAGAAGTCACTTCCAGGACGTTCCCTGGTGATCCAGTGGCTAAGACTCCAGCTCCCAATGCAGGGTGCTTGGGTTCAATCCCTGGTCAGGAAACTAGATCCCACATGCTGCAACTAAGAAAGCATTTGCATGCCACAACAAAGATTAAAAAAGATTATACATGCTGCAACTAAGAACCGTACAGCCAAATATATAATATTTTTTAATTCTTAAAAAAAAAAGGTCGCTCCCAGCAAGCACCATGGAAACAGCACTGCCAGATTCCCCAGGGAGTAGGGGAGATGAAGCCAGACTCTACCCACATCAGTGTCCACTTTCTTCCCTGTTCACCATATTTACCCCTCCCCACCCTGAGGGGTGGGGTAAATGCCCAGTGGGCCGATGAAGAAACTAAGACACAGGGAAGTGAAGTGTGTGCCTGGGGTCACAGCTGGGAAGAGAATCACTTGGAGCCCATCTGCCTCCTACCTTACAGAGAAAGAATAAGAGGCCCAGAGGGGAAGGTCCCCATTTTGCCCATGAGGAAGTAGAAACACAGGAAGGTTGGGTCTTTTCCAAGCTATTCAGTAAATAATGATCAAGCCCTCCAAACATCCTAAGTGTTTTCTCATCTCTCCACAGAACTGAGCCTTTCTACGGTCCTCAAGCCCAGAGTTTCCAAAATACTTGTCTTGGCCACTGTATCTTTGGTTCAAGATGATGCCACTGTGGAACCAGATGCAACTTGACTCTGCAGACTGAGACCCAGGGAGGGGGAAACAACCTCCCGTCACCCAGAAAATCAGAGTCTAAGGTCAACGGCTATTTCCCTGGGCTGTCCCATAGAGTGGCAGGATAGAGGCTCGAAGGGTGGTGGGAGCAGCCTCTGGGTGACTGTGGGAAACGTCTCTGGGGAAACGAAGATTCTGAGGCCCAGAGACGGCAAGGGGCTGGCCCCAAGCTCCGTCAGCTGAGACCTGCTGTTGCCCTACCTCAGCACTTGGTGAACACCAGGTACTTTCTAGCGGTGAGGAGGATGGGCCCGGCCCCCGCGCTCACCCCACATCCCACCATGAGAGCGCACCAGGAGCGAGGGGCTTTCCACTCAGATCCCCGAGAGAAGTTGCTCCATCATCCTGTCTCACCACAACCATTTCCTTCTCTAAAAACTCCCTTCCCCACAGGCCCTGAGGCCAGCCAGGCTCTTCTCAACACAGAGGGACTAGGCCACGCTGGGCTCAGGAATGTCCCAGGAGGCCCTCTTACCTCTCCCACGGCCACAGAGGGTGTGTGCCAGGTTGGCCCCAGGCTGGGCCCGGCCTGAAGCTAGCCACTCTCTGATAGGAAGAGTCACACACTCCCACTGATGCAAAGCCCTCACACAAAGAGCTCGCTTGATCCTCACAGCCAGCCCGCAGCGTGGAACAATTATCACCAATGGCCCTTTTCCAGGTAAGGAAAGTGAAAGCAGGAAGGGGCTCTGAGTAATAACGACTTTTCCGTCTGACTGAGCAGTGTTCTTCCTAAGGCTCTGCTCACTAGTGTATCAGCAGAGCATCAGGTTCTGAGTTTTCTTTAGCTTTCGCAGACTTTTTTGGAAGTTGCCTGTGAAAGAGCCAAGCCTCACCCGTCGTTTCCAAAGCGGAAGCCCCGGGGATTGGGGAAACAGGAGCAGGAAAGGAGACTCGACTTAGCCAAGTTCACACACGGCAAGTGAACTAACTGGCTGGGGTCGTACTTGGCGGCAGGAAGCACCTGCCTGGCTTGTACCCTGATACCCGGGCTGCCGCCTGCCGCCTCCCATCCCTAAGGCCTCAGCTTCTCGGCCCTTCCAGAGCTCACGCCTCCGGTGGGGCCGCAGACTGTGGGAGCCGGGTGTGCTGAAATCCGTCGAACTCTGTGAGTGGAAAGATTCCAACCCCACCCTCTTTGGGCGCCGGTAGCTCCTCCAGCCCCAGCTGGCCTCCCTGAGCCTTCCAGCCCTGCCCCCGCCCCGCCCCCTATACGCCAAGCACCTGAGACTTGAAAGGCTCCACCCCCAGCGGTGCGACAGATGTAAGGGGCGGGGCCAGGCCGCAGTTCTGCCCCTTTACCTGCGGAGGCCCACCTTGGGTGACGAAAGGTTCTCTCCCCCTAGAAGAAAGAAGGTCTGGCTGGTAGGTGTCGCCAGCAGTTACTGACTCATATACTCATCCATTCTTTCATTCAACCTCCCTGATGTTTATTCATACACTTCCTCGGCAAATTCTTAACCCCCTTCTAATTCTCTCACTAGACTCTTCCGGACAGCCAAACTGGATCACGCCTTTTTCTGAACCCTGGGGACACAGAAATGCACAAGGTGGACACAATCTCTGACCTGGAGGAGTTTAGTAGTGCAAAGGGCACGGCAGCGTGTGTCTGGTACTGTAAAGGATGGGCTCAAGGCAGCAAGGAAACAGTGAAGAAGCGTCATGTGTAAGAGCATCCAGGCAAGGCTACAGAGAGGAGTGGTGTCCCACCTGGATCAGGAAGGGAGCAACAACTGGCCAGGTGGGGTTAGCAATAGTAACAACCCAAATATAAGCTCTTTGCAGTCTCTTACTGTGCACTTCGGCTTCCCTGGCGGCTCAGCGGTGAAGAATCCGCCTGCCAACACAGAAGACGCGAGTTTGATCCCTGGGTGGGGAAGATCCCCTGAAGAAGGAAATGGCCACCCACTCTAGTATTTTTGTCTGGGAGATCCAATAGACAGAGGATCCTGGCGGGATGCTGTCCGTGGGGTCGCAAAAGAGTGGGACACAACTTAGCAACTAAAACAACAACTATGTGCTTTATTTCCATTAATTTTCATCTTTATCACAATCCTGGGAAGTAGAGATTATCACCTTCATTTTACAGATGAGAAAATTGAGGCTTCAAGAGTTTAAATCAGTGTTGTAAGAAAGGAGAGAAGGTTAGCACTTCCCTTGACAAGGATGGAAGAGGCTCTCCGGCCTGACAACAGCATACGGTTAAGGCATTGCCACCTACTTCGTGGCATTTAACCACTGTTTTTCACCCGTGGCGGATTCAAGTTGATGTATGGCAAAACCAATACAATATTGTAAAGTAATTAGCCTCCAATTAAAATAAATAAACTTTTTAAAAAATAAAAAAATCAAACTACCAAAAAAAAAAAAGTTTAAATCAATTGTCCAAAGTGATACAACCAATAAATACAAAACCCAGAATCTGAGCCAGGTCCATTTCTAAGTTTAGACCTAGATTTAAGTTTAAAAATACAGAATGTTAAACATAAAGGCCTGGAGGCTATATCAAAAATATTAGCAATGGTAGTCTCTGGGAGATGAGTTTATATTATTATACATTTGAATTATGTATGAGATGAGATATCTATATATGTTAGAATTCACAATTTCCCTACGGTAGATTAGTTTTGCTTTCTCCAATTATTTTTTCTTTCTCTCAAAATGGAAATTGCTTGACAGTGGTGTTTTTCCCTTGGTTACAAAAATATAGGGTCATTTTTTAAAATCAGCCCATTTAAAAATAATCATTTCCAGTGATTAGTTTCCCTCTGTGTTTTCCTAACTTACTGCATCAAGCATTTTTACTTTTGTAATTCAAAAGCAAATGCTATTTTTAAGAAATGAATTGCACACATCGAGGACTGAGTGATCCGAACTAGAGCTCAGACAGTTCCTGAGAAAAAGGCTTGGGGGTTTTGGCTGACCTCAGACCAGAGTGAGTCATCCCAGTGAAGTAGCTGCCAAACACTGGGCAGACAAAGTAGAATCGTGGGTCCCAAACTGGAGAAGGAATCCTCCCTTGCGCCTCAGGGCTGTCAGACTTTAGGTGGGCTGGAGAGCTGCCCTGCAGCTGAGGAGAACCTAAGTGCAGTTGAAGGACCTTGGAAAAGAGGCACCCGGGGAGAGGTCTTCACAATACACGTTCAGTTGGCATGCAGGTATGGGCAGGGTGACCAAGGGGGCTTAACTTGTCTGGAGAAATAGTGAGCAAGGAGAGGCTAGAAGCCCATCTCACTAACTGATCACATTAGAAGACCTCCCTAATGTTTGTAGAATAGGAATAGGAAGAGATACATCCCCAACTCAATATCTCAGACAGAATGTGCTGGAACTATTAACAATAGTGATAACAATAGTTATCATAATAGTGATAACAATAATGAGAATTGGTGTGTGCCAGACTCTGTATGCCTAGCACATTATAAGTAATACATTATTTAATATATGTAATTATATACAATATATATACTAATTATGTTGATTATTATATATAATACATGGTATGTTATATAATTGGAAATTCCCAGGTAGCTCAGTGGTAAAAGAATCCTCCTGCAACATAGGAGATGCAGGTTTGATCCCTGGATGGGAAATATCCCCTGGAGAAGGAAATGGCAATCCACTCCAGTATTCTTGCCTGGGAAATCCCATGGACAGAGGAGCCTGGCAGGCTACAGTCCAGAGGGTCACACAGAGTCAGACATGACTGAAGCAACTTAGCACATACACAAGTGTGTGTCTGTGTGTGTGTGTGTATGTTTGTGTGTGTGTATAGTTAGGCATAAAGAGCCTGGTTGGTATATATACATCAGTGGCTTTCAAATTCAATCTATACTAGACTCCTCCAGAAGGCCTCTTGCAACACAGACTGCTGGGTCCCATTCCAAGAGTCACAGATTCAGTATGTCAGAAGCGGGGTAATTCATAGGTTATTAAATGTGGCTGGTCTGGGAACCATACTTTGAGAACCACAATATACTTTACCTTATTATTTGTCACAACCACCTTGCAGCAGAGATTCTGTTATTATCCCCATTTTACAGATCAACAAACAAACAAAACACATCATCTGAGCTTCCTCACAGAGGCAAAATTACTGTTTACAGCTAGTAAGTGGCAGAACCTAGATTTGAATCTAGGCTTTTCTGCCAAAGTTCATGCTTAACAAAAACAATCAGTTCTATTTTTTTCAATTAATTGATAAGTAGAAATCAAGATTGCATTGTTTGAAATTAATACAACATTGTAAATCAACTATACTTCAATAAAATTTTTAAAAAGATTCTATGGTTTGGTAACAAACTTGTAAATTGTTCCTTGGAGTTATCAAAAAAATGTCAAAATTTTGATCCCCAGAAGAAGCTGGACAGGAGTTACCAATGTTTCAGAGGTACAGAAAGAGCAATGCCTTGAGGGAGGAAGAGGGACTTTGGATATACCTTGTCCAAGTTTTCTCAGTTCTCTTACAGTTTCAGGATCTTGTGCTGTGGGTTCTCTGCTAGAGCAGTTGTTCTTCCTTTTCTTAGGATGCAATATACCAAATGTGCATTGATCATCTTGTTCAGTTGAGCAGGGTAGGCTGAATGATGGCCACCAATGATATCAGGTCCTAAGCCCCAGAAGCTATGAATGTTACCTTATATGGCAAAAGGAACTTTACAGGTGTGTTTATATCAAGAATCTTAGACTAAACAGACATTTACATACAGATGGCCAATAATCACATGAAAAAATGTTCAACATCACTCATTATTAGAGAAATGCAAATCAAAACTACAATGAGGTATCACCTCACACTCTTCAGAATGGCCATCATCCAAAAAAAAAAAAATCTACAAACAATAAATGCTGGAGAGGATGGGGAAAAAAGGGAACCCTCTTGCCCTGTTGGTGGGAATGTAAACTGATACAGCCACTGTGGAGAACAATATGGTGATTCTTTAAAAAAACTAGGAATAAAACTACTATATGATTCAGCAATCCCACTACTGGGCATTTAACCTAAGAAAATCGTGATTCAAAAAGACACATTTAATACTTAGGAATAAATCTACCTAAAGAAACAAAAAACCTATATATAGAAAACTATAAAACACTGATGAAAGAAATCAAAGATGACACAAATAGATGGAGAAATATACCGTGTTCATGGATTGGAAGAATCAATATAGTGAAAATGGGTATACTACCCAAAGCAATCTACAGATTCAATGCAATCCCTATCAAGTTACCAATGGTATTTTTCAAAGAACTAGAACAAATAATGTCACAATTTGTATGGAAATATAAAATATAAAAAACCTCAAATAGCCAAAGCAATCTTGAGAAAGAAGAATGGAGGAATCAACCTGCCTGACTTCAGACTATACTACAAAGCTACAGTCATCAAGACAGTATGGTACTGGCACAAAGACAGATATATAGTTCAATGGAACAAAATAGAAAGCCCAGAGATAAGTCCACTCACCTACAGACAACTTATCTTTGACAAAGGAGGCAAAAACATACAATGGAGAAAAGACAATCCCTTTAACAAGTGGTGCTGGGAAAACAGGTCAACCGCCTGTAAAATAATAAAACTAGAACACTTTCTAACACCACACACAAAAATAAACTCAAAATGGATTAGAGATCTAAATGTAAGACCAGAAACTATTAATCTCCTATAGGAAAACATAGGCAAAACACTCTGACATAAATCATGGCAAGATCCTCTATGACCCACCTCCCAGAGTAATGGAAATAAAAGCAAAACTAAACAAATGGCACCTAATTAAACTTAAAAGCTTTTGCACAACAAATGAAACTATAAGTAAGGTGAAAAGACAGCCTTCTGAATGGGAGAAAACAATAGCAAATGAAGCAACTGACAAAGAATTAATCTCAAAAATACATAAGCAGCTCTTGCAGATCAATACCAGAAAAATAAATGACCCAATCAAAAAATGGGCCAAAGAACTAAACAGACATTTCTCCAAAGAAAACATATAGATGGCTAACAAACACATGAAAAGATGCTCAACATCACTCATTGTCAGAGAAATGCAAATCAAAACTACATCGAGGTACCACCTCATGCCAGTCAAAATGGCTTCTATCAAAAAGTCTACAAACAATAAATGCTGGAGAGAGTGTGGAGAAAGGGAACCCTCTTACACTGTTGGTGGTACAGTGTACAGCCACTATGGAGAACAGTGTTGAGATTCCTTAAAAACTGGAAATAGAACTGCCATATGACCCAGCAATCCCACTGCTGGGCATACACACCGAGGAAACCAGAATTGAAAGAGATACATGTACCCTAATGTCCATTGCAGCACTGTTTACAATAGCTAGGACACGGAAGCAACCTAGATGTCCATTGGCAGATGAATGCATAAGAAAGCTGTGGTACATATACATAGTGGAATATTACTCAGCTATTAAAAAGAATGCATTGGAATCAGTTCTAATGAGGTGGATGAAACGGGAGCCTATTATACAGAGTGAAGTAAGTCAGAAAGAAAAACACCAATACAGTATATTAACACATACATATGGAATTTAGAAAGATGGGAATGACAACCCTATACATGAGACAGCAAAAGAGACACAGATATAAAGAACAGACTTTTGGACTCTGTGGGATGATTTGAGGAAATAGCATTGAAACATGTGTATTACCCTACATGAAATAGATGACCAGTCCAAGTTCAATGCATGAAACAGGGCACTCAAAGCCAGTGCGCTGGGACAACTCAGAGGGATGGGGTGGGGAGGGAGGTGGGAGTGGGGTTTGGGATGGGGGACACATGTCCACCCGTAGCTGCTTCATGTCAATGTATGGCAAAAAACCCACCACGGTATTGTAAGTAATTAGCCTCCAATTAAAATAAATAAATAAATGTTTTTTTAAAAAGACACTTGTACCCCAATGTTCATTGCCACACCATTTACCACAGTCAGGACATGGAAACAACCTAACTGTCCATCAATAGATGAATGGGTAAAGAAGTTGTGATACATGTATGCAACAGAATACTAATCTGCCATAAAAAGGAATGAATTTGAGTCAGTGGATGAGTGGTGAGGTAGATGAACCTAGAGCCTATTATATACAGAGTGAGGCAAATCAGAAAGAAAAGAACAGATATCGTGTATTAACACATATGTATGGAATCTAGGAAGGTGGTACCCATGAACCTATTTGCAGGGCAGGAACAGAGACACAGACATAGAGAATAGATTTGTGAACACAGCGGGAGAAGGAGAGGGTGGGATGAATTGAGAGAGCAGCATTGAAATTACCATGTGCAAAATAGGAAGTCGCTGTACGACACAGAGAGCTCAGCCTGGTGCTCTGTGATAACCTAGAGGGCTGGGAGGTGGGAGGGAGGTCCAAGAGGGAAGGGACACATGCATACTGATGGCTAATTCACATTGTTGTATGGCAGAAACCAACACAACATTGTAAAGCAATTATCCTCAAATTAAAAATAAATTCTGTAAAAGAAAATCAAAATGGGGAGATCATCCTGGGTTATCACAGTGGGCCTATACAGTAGCAAGGATCCTCACAGGAGAGAAGGCAAGCACAGAGAAAGAGACTGGAAGATGCGATGCTGCTAGTTTTGAAGATGGAGGAAAGGCCACAAGCCAAGGAATGCAGCTCTAGCTTGATTGAAAAAGCAAGGAAACAGATTCTTCCCCAAAGCCTCCAGAAGAAATGCAAGCCCTGTCAATACCTTGATTTTAGCTCCTGTGAGACCCTTTTGGATCTCTGACCTCCAACTATAAGATAAAAATATTGTCTTAAACCATTAAATTTATGGTAATGTGTTACAGAAGCTACAGGAAACTGTTATGAAATTAAGTGCTCCAAATAGAAAACTGACTCTGGTTGTCACAGAAATGTGTGAGCCAATAAATATGCACACATCCAAACTCACACTCACATGGCTTCTGCCTTGTGCATGTAGAGGAGCAGGTGCAGGCGGGTGCCTCAGTGGCTTCCGGCCTCAAAGAGTGAGAGTACCCGTAGCAGTCTGGACCCACACAGACCACTTCTGGTCTGTCTTCCAGTAAGCAAGAAAGCAAAGGTGATTCATTCCCTCAATAAACATTTACTGAGTACCTGCTCTGTGCCCGGTTTCATGCTGGATATGGGTATGAGAGATGAGGCAATCAAATCCTCGTGGGCTTCCGGTCCAGGGGTGGGGCACAGAAATGCAATACTCTTTCACGTTCATAATTATAGTGTGGGTGTCTCAGAAGGAGGCTCAATTTAAAAGTCAGCACCCAGGTGGAAAGCATATATCATTCACAATTACACTTGAAAACCCTTAAATTACCTATAATGCACAATAATTTTTTTTAAACTAATGAAGTTGATTGCCTGATTGTTCTTTTTTCCCCCAGAAATGACAGTTTTATTTTTTTATTTATTTTTGACTGTGCAATGTGGCATCCAGGATGGTTCCCTGACTAAGAATCTCACTCAGGCCTCCACCATGAAAGCGCCGTAAACTAACCACTAGGCCACCAAAGAACTCCACACGATAATTCTTTTGTATGCTTAGATCTGAGAACTCAGCCAAAGGGAGTGACTAAAGGAAAGGCTGTCTTAAGATATCTGCACATTGAAGCCACTCTGCCTTTAAGAAAAAGACCCTATCTCTAGGGGTGAATTGAGATTGGGCAGAGAATTTGGGAGTGCTCCTGGCAGCTGCAGGGTGATTCCAATCTGTCTTTATATTAAGCATCTATCATCTTAGTGAATGTTCAAAGATTAGTTTGTTTTTATGAGGATAATACAAACTCTGGAGTTGCATCTTTGGGGGTCAGTTGGAGGATGAAACTGAAGTGAAAGTGTTAGTTGCTCAGTTGTGTCCAACTCTTTGCAACCCCATGGACTGTAGCCCGCCAGGCTCCCCTGTCCATGGGATTCTCCAGGCAAGAATACTGGAGTGGGTTGCCATTCCCTTCTCCAGGGGATCTTCCTGACCCTAGGGATCAAATCCTGGTCTTCTGCACTGCACTGCAGGCAGATTCTTTATCGTCTGAGACACCAGGGAAGCCTGATGGAGGGAGGGTAAGTTGATGTTTTAAATGTGCTTTGGATATGAATCTACAGGGCAAACTGTGGTCAGCATTATTATGGAAAAGAGCTGAACCCATGAGAATCTATGGTTGGGGAAGCATGGGGTCCCACATAGGTCTTCCTAGAGGAAGTGACACTGAACTGATACCTACAGGTCAGGTGGACAGGTAGACATTAACCAGGCAATACCACTAACTGGGAGAATATTCCAGACACACCAAAGTACCTCAGATGTGGCTAGAGTTGAGACCTCCTCTGTAGACCCAAGACAGTGACACCCACACACTTTTGCTGCCCAAAGAAACTCTGGGACTCGCTGTCCTAACACTGAGACTTTTAGGGATCATTGTCTGTGAACCCTAGGCAATGTTCCACTTTGTAGGAACTGCTGGGGACTTCTAAAGACTAGGGATTTCTTGCTCACGCATGGGGAACTGTTTGTTTTCTGAAACCGTGTGGTGAGGCTCTGCAGGGAGTGGTCCTAGAATCTGTCCTGACATTAACTCGCCAAGTGATCTTGGGCCAGTCACTTCTCTCTGGACCTTGATTTGTCCATCTGTAAAGCGGGTTGAGCCCTCCTCTGGGATTGTGGAGAAATAGCACCCTACAGTGGTTTGAAACCCCAGGCTATGGCACTAGCTCTGAATGGGAGTCCTGACTCCACTATTTACTGGGACCTGGGGCAAGTCATTTTACCTCTCTGAGGCTCCATTTCCTCATCTGTAAAACAGGGGCCTTTGTTCTCATCCCTCTGGATTGTACGAGGATTAAGTGAGATCAGGGACATAA
Source organism: Ovis aries (assembly GCF_016772045.2). Taxonomy (NCBI): domain Eukaryota; kingdom Metazoa; phylum Chordata; class Mammalia; order Artiodactyla; family Bovidae; genus Ovis; species Ovis aries. The sequence continues at coordinate 234,685,333 of NC_056055.1, forward strand.
AGCATTTGTTGCCCTTGCAGCTGCAGTCATTTTTTGTTATGGTTGTGAATGGAATGAGTTAACTCTGCTGATTTCTGCAGAATGCACCACCCTCAGGGTTTACCACCAGTGCAATCTCGGCAAACAGCGTCAGAAAGTCTTCTGATGGATATTCAGGGAAACACCCAGAACTGGGTAGCTGCATTTGGCAGGAACAGAGGAAACTCCCCACGGGGAAAGTTATGATGGGTGGGCGGTGGCTGCACTAACTTGTGAGTACAAAGATGATTCCCAGACGGAGCTGTAGGAGTGGGCCTGGGATGGAGTCTGGGTGGCCTAAAATAGCTCAGGGTGGGAAAGAAAATGTCTCTTGCCCTCAGCCGGTAACCAGGGCCAGGACAGCTGGGACAGAATGGGCAGGAGGAGGATTGAGTCTTCACTCGACGATGACCAGCTCCTGAGCCTCTGGTCCCACCCAACTCTGATTCTGACCATCTGGTGTCTATTCATATTGCAGCTTAGACAGTCTGACTGTGCTTTATACAAGAGATAGGAAACTGAGTCCCCGAAAAGAACAGGGACTTGCCCAAGATCAGAACTAGAACTGACGTCTCTCGGTTTCAGATCCAAGAATCTCTGACTGCATCAGGCAGCCTTCTTGACTCGGTCAAGTGAGTGTGTAGCTGGTAGTTGCCTGGCAACTGCAGCAGTCCCACATGTTTTCTATCTCCACACTTTCATGGGAATCAGGCCACCCAGTGACTGGGCTCAGACCTCAGAGAGAAGTCTCTAGCTTACGGGACAGCTGGCAAGAAGGTTTCTCTTTCTGATGCACTGACCAGGGCAAGGTACAGGCAGTTCCCTTCCGGGTTCTAGGGGTCCTCCCAGGCATCGCAGACTTGTCTGTCTTTCCAGCTCAGGGACAGACTCCCACGATGCCTTCCCTCTAGGCAGAGCTGAGATGTGGGCTGTCAGCACACACAGCAGCAAGTGATGGAGAGGAAAAGCCAGCCGAGGCCTTTCCATCACCACTGGGAGGGACCTTAGGAGAGTGCCTCATTGGCTAAGAGACCGTGGTCAGGTCACTCCACCTCTCTGAGTCGGTTCCTTCATCTGTAAAATGGAGTTCATCATATCTATCTCTCACATCTGGATAAGGAGCAAATGAAACAATGAATGTTAAAGTACCAGGCCTGGAAGTGGGTACTTAGTATGATACCTGGATCAGTTAGCTTTATTAATTTTAAACAAGTCTGCTCTAGGTTATCTAGCAGAAAAGGGCCAGAGAATTAGGCTGGGAGGCTACATGGCTAAGAAACGACACCCCCAGAATGTAAGCACATGGTACAGGGTGGGCAGCGTGCACTGGGAGAATGCTCTTCAGGCTCACTTCCCTGACACCCCTGTTTAACACTGCACCCTCCTTCCTCCTCAGCATTCCCTGACCCCCTCATCCTGCTTAGCCCTTATCATTTTACTGACTATGGTTACAAGTTATCTGCTTTCCCTTGTAAGCACTGTGAGAGCACGGATCTTTGTTTTGTTCACTAAACAAAGTATGGCACATAGTAGGTGTTCAAAAATATTTATTGAATGAATGTCAGTAAGGTCCCTGAGGTCACACAGCTGGGGAGCAGCATGACTGTGGTTAGAATCCGATTTTGACCCCAAAGCTATAGAATCTTCTTCCTAGGGCTGTTATGAGACTCAAATGAGTTCACTTGTGTTAGTCACTTAGTGCCTGGTATAAAGGTTTTTGTACCATAAACATGGGCCATCATTATCATCGCCATCATCATCATCATTATTACCATCATTATTATTGACAGGGGCCCCCTCTTCTCTCCTCCTGGGCTCATTTTTCTAAACTCCATAATAGTTCATCCAGCAATCTGGTGTATGACTTCAAGCCTGGGCAGACACACTGACATGACCCTCAGGAAAGAAAAATACAGGTCCCTCTGAGCAGCCCTGGTGGCAGGAAGCCCTGCCTCCCCCTTCAGACCCCCACTCCCCCAACCCCCAAACCCTCACCCCCACAAGACCCAATCCTCTATGTGGCCCCGCCTATATTGTAACTGACCTGAATTGTTCTCTCACTGCGGCAAACAACACAGACTTCCTGTGTTTTGAGAAAGGGGAAGTCCAGCAATTTACCTTGAATCACTTGTTTCAAGAAGGAAGCGCCTGCAGTTGGCAGAAGATAGCGGAAGGTGGAAGGCTGCCCAAATAGAGAAAGGAGGATTCTAGGAGTCCCACCACTTTGTGACTCTATGCTGAGCAAGTCTCCTCTCTGGCCTTTTCTCATTTGGAAAACAGGAGAGTGGTCTTTATCTCACCCACCCCTCTGCGTTGCTCTAGTATCAGTTAGTGTGTGTGAAGAGCTGGGAATATGTAAACATTTGTGCAACTGGAAGGTCTTGAAATGGCCCCTGAGTCCAGAAGTTAAAAATACCCTGATCTGGATTCAAATCCCGCCTCCGTCACTTTCTAGCTGTGTGTTCCTGGACATAATGGAACCTCTCTGAGTCTTGGTTTCTTTTTCTATGAAATCCGCTTTTGGTTTGCTCAGCTGTGAAATAATAGCTTATCTCCTAAACTGGTTTTGAGGGTTAACTGAGAATCGCACATCAAGGCTAGGAGAGACCTGGGCACAGAACAAGCCCTCAAGAAGGGTGGCCCTTGTTTTTAATCGTCGATGACCTCTCACTTCCTCACCTCTCCCATGTGTTACCTGTCCAGTCCCTTTTGTACTCAGGACAAATCCCCTTCTGAGACTGCTTCTCATAGACCTTCCCCCACACCTATGAGGCCACAGATAATTGTGAAAATAGCTTTACTGATTACAAAAGTAGTTAATCCATGCTAGAAAAAAATTTAAGCAAATAAGTAAGAAGAAGAAAATAGAGATTACACATAACTTCACCACCGAGAGATAATCACTATCGATTGGGTGACTTTCCTTCCTGATTTCTTTTTAATGAATGTGTAACAGGATGTTAAATGCAAGTTTCCTGTCATTTTGGCAGAGGCAACAAATGCCATGAACCATGGACCACCCAGGCAGGGCATGCCTGAAGGATGGAGAAACCATTTCTACCAGCAGTATCCCATCACCCACCTTATGAGAGGTTGCGTCTCTGTATGTGTGTGTGAGAGAGAAAGAGAGAGAGAGAGAGATGAAGGGAGAGGAGAGGCTGGTTAGGAGGGATTTCTTTTGGAGAGGATTGTTGCTTATTCTTTTGTCCCTACTGTAAAACCCCCTCCACCCAAGAGAGGTGGTAGACTTGAAGGGAACAGCCTAGTGAGTCTGAGATGTACCTGGGGTCTGCAGACCAAAGAGAACAGCAAGTGTAAAGCAATGGCACTCCCTTCTATTGTTAGAGGAACTACTGACTGAAACTGCCCACCTTGGCCAGACACCAGAGTAACCGCTTGCATGAGCAATCTTAAATAGGAGGTCCTGGTAAGGAATGTGGAACTAACAAGCTACCACCAACTGGGAGAATTCAGGAAAGGTCAAAAGGAGAGAAGAAGGTTCATATCTCCTATCAACTTCCCAGAACCCGTCTCACTGGGATCCATCTTGGCTGAGTGATGGGTATTCCACTAGGAAGGACCCTCAATCAGAGTGATCAGCCAGAGGCAACCCAGGCACTAGCCTAATTACCATGAAACTCAAGCCATGTGGTGGAGTAGTCCTCCTGGGTTCCCTTGCCCTCCTGCTCTCTGCCTGGGCACCCCTTTCCAATAAAGTCTCTTGGACTGTCAGCACATGTGTCTCTTTGGACAATTCATTTCTGAGTATTAGAAAAGAGCCCACTTTCAGACCCTGGAAGGGGTCCCCCTTGCAACTCTATCACTCACACTTCACCCAACACAGAGCTTATCAGGCTGAATTTTTAAATATCCACCGAGTTGTCTGCCTCACAGCTTGTCCTGGAAAAGACTTTCAGATGTCTAGGCCTTGTATCCCCTAGCACTTAGTTGATGTTTGATAAATGTGCTGGTGAATCAGGAGAAGACTGAAGAAGCTGTGGCATTGAAAGCAGAATGAGCAAGGGTTTTAGACCCACACAGATCTAAGTTCAAATCCGGCCTCTACCACTCCGTAGCTGTGTTCTCTTTGGGGAAGTCACATGATATCTCTTACCTCATTTTTTTTCACTTGTACAATGAGAATAATTTGAGCATCTGTTCTGCGAGTTTCAAATGAAATGAAATCAAGCAGTGGCACATAGTACATGTTCTAGCAATGATGCATGAATGAAGACACTGTAGTCTTGGAAACTGCACAGTGGCTGGGCCTCCTAAGAATTCCTCTTTGAACTGATACAGTTCTGGAATTTCTGGATTTTTTTTTTTCTGAATAGTTTCTTTATCTATCAAAACTATTTCTGGATAGTTTCCCTGCTCCTTTTTCCATCATCATCATCATATTATCATTATCATCAGCTGCTACTTGTATGGAAATTCCATGACCTGGTCTCATTTAAATCTCACAATAAACCTGTGAGATCTATAATCCCCACTCCACAGGCAAGAAAACTGAGGCCTAGAAAGGGTGAATCACTTCCTTAAGAGCACGAATATCTTAGACTTCAGGGCGCTGCTTTTGGTCTTCCTTAAACTAATTGATTTAACGTGTACTCAACACCCCCTCTGTGCGTCAGGCACTTGAAATTACCGGCTTGGCTCCTGTCCCCTTATAGATGAATGAGAAGGACAGACACACAAATTAAAACAATAATTATAACCCTGCATGGTAAGTGCTGTCCAGAAAAAACCCAAAGAAGATGATTATTTCTTCTGCTTAGGGCAATTAGCTGGAGAGCAAGTTCTTCATCAGTAAAATGAAGATTATGATAATATCTCATACAGTCACTGTGAGGATTGTAGAGATAATGTATGTACGTGCACAATGTCTGGCACAAGTAACCACTTAGTAAATTATAGCTGGTTCTTTATTCCTGTAACCTAGATGTCAGGGATCTCCTGACCCCTTGAGATCATGGGATGAATCCAAGTGCCTATTCCAAAACCCTCTCCAAGATTACTGCAAATTCCTGGGAGGCTTTATGTCTTGTGTTCCAGCTACTGATCCAGCCTGTACTGTCTTTGGTCAGCACTATACCAAAACAGATGGAAAACTTGGCCCCTTCAGCCATTTTCACAAACACTCCAGTTGAGGCAGCCTCAGCGAACACAGGAGATTTTTTGAAGATCTCCAGGAATGGGAGACAGAGGAAGAGACCACATCATAGTTATATCAACAAAAGACCTCAGAGTGGAATTCCCTGGTAGTCTGGTAGCTAATACTCCACAATCACAATGCAGGGGGCCTGGGTTCAATCCCTGGTCAGGAAACTAAATCCTCCATGCCGAAACTAAAACCCAGCACAGCCAAGGCTGTGGTGGGTCCTCATTGCATCACTTGGGCTTTCTCTAGTTGCAGTGAGAGAGGCTACTCTTCACTGCAGTGTGTGGGCTTCTCATAGCAGTGGCTGCTCCGGTTGTGGAGCACAGGCTCAGGTGCACAGGCTTCAGTAGTTGCAGCACCGGGGCTCAGCAGTTCCAGCTCACAGGCTCTAGAACACAGACTCAGTAACTGTGGCACACAGGCTTAGCTGCTCCATGGCCTGTGGCATCTTCTCAGACCAGGGATTGAACCAGTGTCCCTTGCACTGCAAGGTGGATTCTTAATCACTGGACCATCACTAGTGCCCAAATAAATGGTTTCTAAGAAATGATTAAAAAGAAAAAGATCTCGGGGTGAACTAGTAATACACTGGTTCCCAAGACAGCCTTAACAGCTCTTCTGCTTCCCTCCACACTATTCCTCAGCTGTGGCCAACTCCTATCTCCTGGTCATGGGTATCTGCTGTATGGAGCTCCGAAGAAAGCTCCAATTTCCCTTCCAGGCATTACCCCACTGTGTGAAGCCTTAGGAGTTGGGGAGTTGGCTTCCCCTCCTGTCTTCAGGTCACCCCCTCACCCCACCCTTTGCAAGTCCAAGCCCCTCCCTGGCCCTCATGCGGGCCCCCATGAGGATGGAAAGAAATGTTTGCTATCATTCACAGTGGTTGATGCTGGTGGGTGGGTGCCCCAGGCTGGCTTCCTGCTGTCTCACTTCTACCTCCCACAATCGTTACCCTTACTCTTGGTTTCTGCCCATTTCCCAAACTCAGTCCTCCAGTTTCTGATAGATTCTCTGAGTCCTCAGTAGCTTAAAACATCTAGAATCATTTTAGGAACAAATTCAAATCCAAGTCCTCTTCCTTATTGCCTCCACAACAGCTGCCTCTGAGAGCTTTAAGATCACACCTTCTTAGAGTTTTTCAAAGTATTTTCCCAGCAAAAGGCATCCTCTTTCCTAAAGAGAAGAGGTCACACACTGAGGTCTACGAGCTGCATCTGGTCCATGGGATGTTTAAAAAATATTAAATCAATATTTTAAAAGTGAGCAATTACACATAAAAATCTGGGTTTGTGGTTTTTCCTGCACACTCATAATATCTGGCATCATAGGATCCACAGTCCCCCCAAGGACGTGTTGGCCTCAGTGGAGAGCTGGGTCCCTGCCCTCTAGGCATAAGATTTTCTTATGCCTCTGCCCACTGGCCCTGTTTATTTCTCCTGCTTAACCCTGTAGTCTTTCAACTTTGTGATTTTTGTTGAGACATTTCAGCACCAGTTTCCACCCTCCATCGAATTATAATAAAGTTCAGTTCAGTTCAGTCCCTCAGTCGTATCTGACTCTTTGCGACCCCATGGACTGCAGCATGCCAGGCCTCCCTGTCCATCACCAACTCCCAGAACCTACTCAAACTCATGTCTATCGCATCAGTGATGCCATCTAACCATCTCATCCTCTGTCGTCCTCTTCTCCTCCTGCCTTGAATCTTTCCCAGCATCAGGGTCTTTTCTAATGAGTCAGTTCTTCACATCAGGTGGTCAAAGTATTGGGAGTTTCAGCTTCAGCATCAGTCCTTCCAATGAATATTCAAGACTGATTTCCTTTAGGATGGACTGGTTGGATCTCCTGGCAGTCCAAGGGCCTCTCAAGAGTCTTCTCCAACATAATAAAGTTAGGTCTTGTAAATGCGCTATGTTCGCTAAGGGTACCCTAGGCACAACGTACAGCAAGAGTAGTCACCTGAGTATGTACGTGATGGCTGTACCTGAAAGGGTAGGAGATCCAGAGGGACTGGGTCTCTAATGCAAGGGGGCCGTGGGACTGGAAAGTGTTAACCTGGGCTTGGCTATGAGGGGCTTTAATGCTCCCCTATAGGGTTATTGGGAGCCAGGTAGGGTTTAAAGCTGGGCTACACAACATGAGGTGTGTGACTGGGAAGCTAGTGGGGCCGGGTAGATTGAGACCCTCCTGTTCCCCGCTGTTCCTGCAGGAAGCCCAGCGAGAGCCTGGGCAGTGGTCCAGATGGTCCAGGGATGCTGCGGCCGGCCTGCGTGGCTGCAGTGGCAGTGATGGCTGGGAGGGATTCCGGAGACAGCCTTGCCGGGGAGTGGGTACGCTTGACCTTGACGGAAAAAATTGCATGCGCTGCGGCTGCAGCTTGCTCTCCTCCCCGCCCCTCCCCCGCGCCGCGGACTGCGGCGGAATCCCGGCGGCTCGCGGAAGCTCACGCCCGCGCGGCTGCAGCACGCGAGGAGTGGGGGCGGGATGGCCGGGGTGGCACCATGGCGGGGATGCCCGTCTTCCCTGGAAGGCGAGGAGGGGAGGAGAGGAGGCAAGTCACGTGGTGCCGCCACCAGGCACAGCCCGATTGGTGGATCCTGCCGCGGAGCCAGCCGCGCGGCTCGGGTTTCCAGGCACGGAGCAGCCCCCTCCCCTCGTTAGAGCGCCCGGGGGTACGCTGGCCCCTCGCGGAGGAGGGTGGCGCGGGGATCCTGCTCTCTCCGTTGGATGTAAGGCAGCCCGCTCCTTGGCTGCGTGCCGCGGTCTTCACTGCAGCTTGGGAGGTCTGATTATTGTTTCCGTGAGCACATCCTTTCTCTGCTTATCTTCTGCCTTCTGTCCCTCTTAGAACCACCATGCTAGCTGGAGGCCAGCTCTCTTTGGGCTGGCTGAGGCGGGTTTCTTTCCCTTGCCACAATTTTTCAGTTTGGAGCAAATCAGTTAACCTGGCTAGACGTGGGAAGATTAAAACAGAAACCCCACAGGCACGTCCAGCCCCACACATCCAAACCGACATTTTTCTCTTTCCAAACTACGCCTTCTTTCTGTCTTCATCTGTTTCAGCCATCCAATCTATGATAAAAACCTACTAAATGTACCTCCAAAATAGCTCTTAAAAATCAGTATCTAGTATTTTTCCTTAGCATTTATCTTGATTTGTAACTGTGTGTGTTTGTGATTGTATGTTTTCCCCCGCCGGGCTGTGTAAGCTCCATGAGAACCGGGACCTTGTCTATTTTGTTCATTGCTGCATCACCAGCACAGTACCAAGCACGTGGTAGGTGATTAATAAGTGTTAATGGAATGAACAGATGCATAGCAAGCACTGTGCTAGGTACTTGGTGTGTAAAAGGGTCTCAGATTTTAAGGTGAAACTACTCAGAGAGTTCCTGGTGATCCAGTGGCTAAGAATCCAAGCTCCCAATGCAGAGAGCCCAGGTTTGATCCCTGGCCAGGGAACTAGATCCCACATGCTGCAACTCAAGATCCCTCGTGCCACAAGGAAGATTCCGCATGCTGCAACTAAAACCCAGCACAGTCAAATAAATATTTTCTAAAAGGTGAAACATAAAGCTCTAACCTCAAGAAGTCATCTGTCCAACAAACATGCCCTAAGACCTTTTCCACACCAAGGGCTGGGGGGAACTGGTGCACAAGATAAGTAAGACTGCATTTCTACCTTCCCCCTACATCTTGGGTCTGGGGGAGAACCACACATGACTAACTTAGACAGTAAGATTTTGTGGTACTAGGGAGTCAGGTGTGGTGGTACCTACTGATCTCTAGAGTCAGAAGAGCCCAGGATTTGAAGTCTGATGTTCTAACTTCCCAGGCCAGTTTTGCTGCCTTCTGGGTGTGAGACCACAAGTCTCTTGTCTCAGGCTCTATCTCCTCATCTTAAAAATGGGGATAACAATGGGACATCCCTGTCAGTCCAGTGGGTAAGACTTCATCCAATCCAGGGGGTGTGGGTTCAACCCAGGGTCTTGGGAGCTAAGATCCCACATATCTCACGGCCAAAAAGCAAAACATAAAACAGAAACAATACTGTAACAAATTTTATGAAGACCTTAAAAATGGTCCACATTAAAAAAAACTTTAAAAATATATGGATAGCAATATCATCTCAAAGGGCTGAGACATGAAAGCATTAAGTGTCAGGTTTTATGACAATGTTGGGTGTAGGTGGGTGACCATAATTCTTAGTTTGCCTGGGACAAATTGATTGACACCTGTTGAGCCAAAGCAATTGATGATAGCATTCCCTTTCATTCTCAAATGGGGCTTTTCCCCTCATAGCTCAGCTGGTAAAGAATCTGCCTGCAATGCTAGAGACCTGGGTTCAATCCCTGTGTTGGTTGGGAAGATCCCCTGGAGAAGGGAAAGGCTACCAACTCCAGTATTCTGGCCTGGAGAATTCCATGGACTATAATCCATGGGGTCACAAAGAGTTGAACATGACTGAGCCACTTTCACTTTCATTTTTCACTTTTCATTCTCAAAAGTGTCCTGGGTTTAGACAGTAAATCACGTGGTCATCCTAATAGTAGGTTTGATTGACACTGGGGTTATTTACATCATATCCTGGAAACATGAGAGGAGGTGAGTCTGAAAGTAGAAAGGAGGGTGATGACCATGAAAATGAACCTGATTACAAGCAGAGGGATTAGCATTTGCAAAGAAGCAAGATGCATGGAAGGAGATGCAGCTGGTTGTGGGAACTGTAGAAAGTTTTGAGGAAGTGTTGACACAAGCTTTCTTGTCCACAACTCCATTAGACTGTTCATCTCCATGACCCTAGTGGTTGGCAAACAGCCTTCCACAAAGTAAGTATAATACATGTTTGCTGAATGAACAGATGAGAGTCCTTCTCTTTCCTGTCATCTTCCTGAATGACTGCTCTGCTTGTATCAAGTGGAGACACAGAGGAAAAAGTGACAGGAATTGCTTTAGTCCCTTGCTTCAAGGGTGATGGATTCAGGAGACAAAACCCAGAAGAAATGGGGTCATAGCGAAGTCCAGTGGTATTTATGAGAGGTCACTTTTCTGCCAAAGCACTGGTGGTGGCAGCTTTGAGCTGAGGCAGGGTTTGTTTGAGAACCAGAGCCAAGATAAGCAAGCATTTGGTGTGTTGAGCTTTTCAGCAAGCTATTCAACAATTCTGCCAGTTGTTTCTGTCAGCTGCACAGGAGGAATCATCTCAAAGCCAGCTGGGTCTGTCTGGAATCAGAGGTCCCCAGGTCCTTCAGCACACTCTAACCCAAGGAACAAAGCAGCCTTCTCCCCCATCTTTCATCCCTACAAACAGGCACACATCTCCTCCAACCAACTGCTCAGGACATTGGTCGCCAAGAACAGAGTCAGTGATGATTATAGGGAACTGTGGCTGAGATAATGTCACTTACTATTATAAATAGTACATGCCTCCCCACTACATTTTTCAGCCTCCTTTGCAATTAAATTGAGCCTGTGTCACAAGTTCTAATAGTCTATGAGTGGAAGTAACATATGTCATTTCCAGGCTGAAGTATTTAATTGCTGCTGCACAACCCTCCTGCTTCCCAGGTGGCGCAGTGGTAAAGAATCCGCCTGCCAATGCCGGAGACACAAGAGATGCAGATTTGATCCCTGGGTTGGGAAGATCCCCTGGAGTAGGAAATGGCAACCCACTCCAGTATTCTTGCCTGGAAAAGCTCATGGACAGAAGAGCCAGGTGGGCTACAGTCCATGGGGTTGCAAAGTGTTGGACATGATTAAACACGTGTGTACACACACACACACACACACACACACACACACACCCTCTCTTTCCCCTATTGAGGCCATCCTTAACACCTTGGGTTGAGGTGGTAGAGCCCAGGAAGAAAGTGCCATGGACCTCTCTGAGTGACCAGGGTTGAGGTGGTAGAGCCCAGGAAGAAAGTGCCATGGACCTCTCTGAGTGACCAGGAGAGTGCCTTGCCCCATAGGCAGGCTTTGTATGAGTGGGAGAAATATACCAATGTGTTAAAGCATTGAGATATTCAGGTTGTTACCGCAGCAGAGCCCAGCATACTTTGACCAGTATACAGAAATCAATTGTTGTTTTAGCCATCTAGCACCAAATCTCCTTCCTCCTTGAGGAGGAACATTTCGCCTCCTTATGGGCCTCTTTGGTATTGCTAAATCCAATGATCACTTCTCTGTTCTTATTGGCGTTGACTTCTCAGTGGGATTTGTCATAATTGACCACTCCCCCTGGAAACATTTTATCTAGGTGTCTGTGACATCATACTAGCTTGAGTTTTCTCATGTGTCACAGCCCCTGCTTTTCAGTTTCTTTCACTGGCTCTTCTTCCTCTGTTTTACCTCAAAAGTTTGAAGTTTCCCAGGGTTTATTCCTAAGGACCTTTCTCAAGGTTTTAATACCACCCATAAAAGACAAATGGTTATCTTTAGTACAGTTTCTACCAATCTTTATTAATAATAGAGCACCTATTTTTAGGGACACATTGTGCCCAGTTAAAAAGCTACATATCCCAGTATGGCCATGTGACTACGCTTTGGCTAATGAGATGTAAGCAGAAATGTGCCAGGCTTTCAAGGCAGTCTTTTTTTTTTTAAGGCAGTCTTCTTAAAAGGAAAAGAGTGTACCTTTCTTCTCTTTTCCCTCCCCACTGTCTGGAATGTGGACAATAATGAGTTGACCTTAAGATTAGAAACCAATTGCTAAGAATGGCATAGCAGCCTTGAACTTTTATGAATTATTTCTCATGAAGAGAGAAATAAATTTCTATCATAAGCCTTTTTTTTTTCTTTTGTTATTTGCAACTGAGTCTAATCCTGCCTGATATCTTCCCATTGCTGTTAAAGCGGCTTGCTTGTCTCCCATTTGTAAGGCTGATTCCGTGCCTTCCCCCAGTCAGAGCAGTGGGGGATCAGCAGAAAGGCACTTCCAGGCACCTCCAAAATGCTGGACATCCGTCCACAATTTGTAAGTAACCAAACTACCAGAAGGTTAGAATGGGCGGTGGACCTAGGAATAGTTTAGTAGGTCACAGAAAGTACTGAATGCTAGATTGAGGGATTTGGATTTTATTTTGTAAACCTCTCGCAGATAGGGAGACCCTGTCTGTTTCACCTAGTAATGCCTCCATTTAATAGAAGCTCAATGAATATATTCTTTATTAATTACTGGTTAATAAAAAAAACAACAAAAGATGTGTTGGAAGGTAGACCAGTTGGGAATCACTATCTGATTTACCCTCATCGGCTTTTTACAGATGGAGTAACTGAAATATCATTTGCTGGAAGCAGCAATCGGCCCAACCTCGAGGAAAGGCAAACCGAAAACTCCGCCGCAGGTTCGATGCGGCTAGGGGCGATGATATTGACGGAAGAGGCCAAGTAAACTAGTTCAGTTACCTTCTTCTCAAGATGGCGGCCCTGGAATCACCTGCCCTCCGAGGAGGCGGGGCTCCGCCCCAGCACGCCCAGCGCGCCCCACCCCGCTCGGCCCCGCCCAGCGCACCCCCACCCTCCGGCATGGGCGGTGCGGGTTGTGAGGTGTCTCCGCGAAGCGCCTGCGCAGTGGGCATCGGCGCGCGGGGCGGAGGCTTTATAACCACTTCGTCGCTATTGCTTGGTTTCTATCTCTGGGAGGGAGGCTGAGGCGGCGGCGGCCCGGGCGCCGGCTGAGGGGGCGCTGAGGCGGGAGCTGTGGTGGCGCTGGGCGCCCCTCGCCCCTCGGCCTCTGGGGACCATGGGCTCCGAGAAAGACTCCGAATCGCCGCGCTCTACATCTCTACACGCGGCTGCGCCCGACCCCAAGTGCCGCAGCGGCGGCCGGCGCCGGCGCCTCACCTTCCACAGCGTCTTCTCCTCTTCGGCCCGCGGCCGCCGCGCCCGAGCCAAGCCGCAGGCCGAGCCACCGCCCCCGGCCGCGCCGCCGCCGCCCGCCCCGGCCCAAGCCTCGCCGCCCGAGGCGCTGCCCGCCGAGCCGGCCGCCGAGGCCGAGGCGGAGGCCGCGGCGACAGTGGGGCCCGGGTTAAACGATGAGGAGGCGGCGGAGGGCGGTGGCTCAGGCCCGGAGGAGGTGGAGTGCCCGCTGTGCCTGGTGCGGCTGCCGCCGGAGCGGGCCCCGCGCCTCCTCAGCTGTCCGCACCGCTCGTGCCGGGACTGCCTCCGCCACTACCTGCGCCTGGAGATCAGCGAGAGCCGGGTCCCCATCAGCTGCCCCGAGTGCAGCGAGCGACTCAACCCGCACGACATCCGCCTGCTGCTCGCCGACCCGCCGCTCATGCACAAGTACGAGGAGTTCATGCTGCGCCGCTACCTGGCCTCGGACCCCGACTGCCGCTGGTGCCCAGCCCCGGACTGCGGGTGAGCGCGGGGGCGTGGCCCTGGGGCGGTGGCCGAGGTGGAGGGGACCTGGGGCCGAAGGCTGGACCCTGCGTGTGGCCGGCCGCGAGGGGCGGTCCTCCACGCACCGTGTGTGTGTGTGTGTGTGTGTGTGTGTGTGTCCGTGTCCCAGCGTGGAGGGAGAGGTGAGGGATGACCAGTGGAAGGGAGGCCAGGCGGCAGTTACGGCGGGCTGAACCGGTAACCATCGGCAAGCCCAGCCCCTTGAGGTGAACGCACCCAGTGCCCAACCCCTGCCTGAGGACTTGAGGTGCCGAGCACTGGGTAAGAAGGGAGCTGTCCATCAAGTCAGGAGGCAGCGAGAGGCTGTTTTTGGTCCGGCGAACGCCCCTCTCCAGAGGAAGGGGGTATCTCTGAATGAGGATGGGGAGCTGATATCTGGCAAAGGACGGAATAAGACATCATTCTGAAAGGGCAGCGCTTTGGAGGGGTGTGTCCAGTTGACTAGGGGCAAACTTCGCAGCGTTGCAGGAGAAGGTGTACTTTTGCTGAGACCACCACTGCTGAAAGTTGGGTTGCAGGTGACTGAAATGGCTCTAGCGGGAAAGGAGAGCTCACTGGCAGCGCTCGGGGGGCAACCTGGGCCTTGTGGTGTGTCTTCTGTGCCCGGCTATTGTGTCGCCACCCCTGTGGTCCTTACACTGCTGCGTTGGGCAGGGTGTAGAGTGGACAGACCCTTTCTTTGTCCAGAGAGGCAATGGGGGCACTGAGAAGGATGCCCAGAGGTTATGATTAAGAGAAAATGTGGTTCCCAGCTCCTCCAATCTTGAGTTCTTGATGTTGCACTGTGTAAAATGCAGAGACTTAATACCACCAGATTTTGCCATCTAGAGAATTCAGTGGAAAGCCCCCCCACCCCACCCCCAGCGCCTCCAGCCCCCAACCTTTAGTTTTTAAAATCTGATTGTGTGTTACTGTCAGTAATAGTAAGTTAATAATAGCATCCCATAAATGATTGCATGCAGGAAAGAGGGACATCAGAGTGTGCCATTACCTGCTCTGTGACCTTGGCCGGATCAGTTTATTCTTGTGTGTCATGTTTTGAGGGCAGAAAGAGGCTAGGGACTCCTAGTAAAAAGCTGTGTGTTCTTTTCTTTCAAAAGAACTAAGGGCTTTTAATCATAACCTACATATCAAGGCTCTTTTATGATTTCCATGATGCTGCTATTTGTCTCATTCAAAAGAAGCTGTCATAGAGTGTCTAGGAGGGTAAGATGAGTTAATTTCTTATTGTTTTTCTATTCTACCAAACTTGTTTAGAATGTATGTGTTATTTAAGCTCACTGAGATGAGGTTTCTAAATTACTTTGAAATGTTGTGGTCAAAGGTTGAGGTGTTTGTCTATGGTAGGTCACTTTCACTTTCAGTTATTAATAATAAGTATCAGAAAAAAACCTTGTAGGCCCTTGGAAAAGTTTGCTTTTATCTGGAGATCTGGTAGTCTTCCTAGCCTTAAGAGGTTAATTTATGTGGTATTGAAGTTTTACACAGTATTGATCTATTTTCTGAACTAAAGGAATATTTACCTAAGAGAACACTGTTTGGTTCATTTTGGAGTAGTATATTATCTCCTCTTTGAGATGTGAATTTCCTTGAATTTTAACTGAGAAATGTGGCATCACTGACATTTTATTTCTGGGAAAGTTCTCTTTTTGTTTATTTCTCTGTGTCAATCTCTGTCTTTGCTCACATCAATTAAAATGGACAGGAATTAACTTACAGTCTTGATGATAACTCTGCACCATTCCTGACTGGGAAGTTATTAAAGTATTATGCCATTTTTATATTAATCAAGTATTGAATTACTATCATATTATCATCCAGAGTTTCTTTTAATTAGTTAAAAAATTATAACAATTTTAATATAACTTTTAAATCTGGGAATTAAAGAAGGTGAAGTGTAGGGAGAGCAAGCAAACTGGCATCTGAGTATCCATGTGTCAGGCATACATAATTTAATTTGATCCTTGCAACATTGTAAGATACATTTGATCTAGTTTTACAGATAAGGAAACTGAAGTTTAAATGAATTGAGTGACTTATTTGGGGTCATACAACTAGTGGGTGGTGGAACCAGGCTTGGAACACTGGTGTTAATTCCAACCAAGGCTAGTATTCTTTTCTCTCAAAGCTTTAGAAAGCACAAGCTTATCTGCATTATTGGGGATGCTGCTGTTTGGGTCATTTCATCAAGTGTGGCCTACAACATTGAGAGAGCCAAAAAGGCTAGAGTCTGGTTTCTTTTCTGATTCTTCTTGTTAACCGCCTCTTACCTACTTTTATTTTTCTTATCTGAAATAGGCCTAATCTTTTCCTTACTTGAGAGGCCTAATTGATATTTTCAGAGTGTTTTGAGAATTCAGATGAAGATATTAGATAAACAGGGAGTAACTTTGTATTTCTGTCACTTCTCAAATAGGTGGAGATGTGGCCAGTGGTTTTGCCATCTCTTGCTAATGTCATGAGAAAAATAGTTGTTTTGTTTTAATCAAACTGTTGTTCTTTTGGGTCAGGTAAAAGTCATGGATGAGAACTAGAAGAAGCCTAAGACCCCAGTTGTTTCTTCTCATACCTGATCATCTTACTGACCACAGATCAAGTTCCTGTCAGCCAAATTTATCAAGTTCTTGACTCTGTGTGTGTGTGTGTGTGTGTGTGTGTGTGTGTGTGTGTGTGTCTATTTGGTGGGGTGAGGGGAGAATATGAGTGATCTTACAGAGTTGTGATCACTAGTTTCACTGTGATTACTCATGATAAAAGCACTATATGTTAAAAGGTTATTTGTTTACGAATATTTTTGGAACATAGAAAAGAGTCTTGAATTTTTCTTTTTCTATACTTGAATACAATTTTATTATATTCATAAATAAGGAAACCAATTTCTGTGGGAAAACTTTCACATTAATATTATTAAGTACAGTATTACCAAATGTGATCTTTCTTTTCTTTTTTCTGCTGTGCATGCACAGTTTGTGGGATCTTAGTTCCCAGACCAGGGATCGAACCCTAGGCCATGGCAGTGAAAGCTGCTGAGTCTTAACCACTGGACCACCAGGCAGTTCCCACCAAATATAACCTTTAAAACATGCTTTCAAATGAGATAAAAATTCATTCAGAATACAGATAACTGACATTTTTATAGTCCTTTATAATCTTCAGACTATAACTTCATTCAAATAATTTCACTTTATTTTCATGCAGGTAGATGGTGGTAAACTCATTTGATAAAGGAGAAGGCAGTTCAGAGAAGTTTAAGTGTGGGACCCAGTGTCTCACCGTTGATAAATAGTACAACTGATCTGCTTCCCTTTAGAGTCTCTACTTAAGCACAAGGTCTTTTCAGAAACCTCCAAATCATGTAAACATATAATGTTTTCCTCTCAAGTGCCCTGTCTTTAAACCCTTTCAGAAGCTCTAGATTGTTGTTGTTCAGTCACTAAGTCATGTCCAGCTCTTTGTGACCCCATGAACTGCACCACACCAGGCTTCCCTGTCCTTCACTAGCTCCCTGAGTTTGCTCAGACTCAAGTCCATGGAGTCAGTGATGCTATCCAACCTTCTCATCCTCTGTCACCTGCCTTTTTCTCTTGCTCTCAGTCTTTCCCAGCATCAGAGTCTTCTCCATTCAGTCAACTCTTTGCATCAGGTGGCCAAAATATTGGAGCTTCAGCTTCAGCACCAGTCCTTCCAGTGAATATTCAGGGTTGATTTCCTTCGGGATTGATTGGTTTGATCTCCTTACTGTCCGAGGGACTCTCAAGAGTCTTCTCCAGCACCACAGTTGGAAAGCATCAAGTCGGGTTTCTTTATGGTCCAGCTCTCACATCCAAACATGACTACTAGAAAAACCACAGCTTTGACTATATGGACCTTTTTCGACTATACGCTGTCTAGGTTTGTCCTAGAAGACTTGAGGTTTGGCAAAGGAGACAACAGAATATTTCCTGGCATACAGCAGGCAGATCTTCTGTACAGATGAATAGGAGATAAGACTGTCTTGACCTAAATTCTTTGTGCAGTCCACCACTTCAGCCTCTCATTGCTGCCTTTGTCTCCTGCGGAGTCCCCCTCCATACCTGTTCCCAGAAGGTAGTATTGTCTATTGGCCTTCCTAGACAACTGGACTGAATTATCCTAAAAACAGGAAGCTTCTGTTTGTCCCTAATACATTTAGGAGAGAAGAATAAGCTCCCTGAGCAAGGCAGATTTCTCAGTCAGTGAGGGAGGATTTATCCTTTCTGAAGCTTTCCTGAATCTTTTCTCTTAATTTAACTCTGTATCTCCATTTTCGCACCTCTGTATCTCCTACAACTCCACCCTCCACCATTTAGATCGTCTTCCAGCCCAATGTATCTTTTTCATATTTGCCAAAGTATTCATTCTAAAATAGAACATTTTATATCAGTCCCCTGCTTAAAACTGCTCATACCTGACGTATAAGATGACTTCTTATGTCTTTAAGAACATATTATTTATATGATCTATCCTTATGATAGAAGAGCCTTTATGGTTTCCAACCATCTTTTGATCTTATTTTCTATTTTTCACTTATATCAGTATTTCTCAAGGTATAGGCATTATTGAAAAGAAAAATGTGTTGGCATTGAATAAGCTTGGGAAATGTTGGGTTGAACAAAATAAAGCAACTCTTATTTCTGAGCTCCTTAGACCCTTTAAACAATTCTAATACACACTGTAAATCTTGTTAATGCTAATACACAGGGTAAATCTTCAATCTAATATAATGTCCCTAAACTTAAATCACCAGGAAACATGTTTGTTTTTGTTTGTTTTTTGATGACATCTTTAAAGCAGACCTGACACTTTGGTTGTTTGTAGTTTTCTAAGCTCCTTTAACAGTTATTCTGGCCTGTTAGTGTCTTCTGTTAGTGTCCTTATTTAACACTAAATCTTGTGCTCTGAGTAAATTAAGAGCTCCTCTAGACTAAGATATCTGTGTTCCAACTTTTTCTACAACTCCGAACAGTCTTTCAATTAGGTCCCAGAAGAATGGGATGAGTAGTTAAATTTTTGATAAGGGAGGTAAAGAATACAAACACCACAGTTTTGAGAAGAGAAACAGATTAGAGGAGGGTGGGCAAGAAGAGGACAGACAGGTAATCAGCGGTCCTTTTCAGAATCATATGGTGTTGAACCTTAGGTGAGTTCTGAGTATTGCCAAAAGGACTTAGACATGGTCCTCTTGACAGGGTGTTTGGCCTGGTGGAGGAGACAGATAGATAGTTATAAATGCAGTGTAATAGGTACTGAAGAAAATACAGGTGTTCTTAGAAGACAGATGAAAGGTTTTGCATGATTGTGTCACTAAAGGCTTCATGGAGGAGGTGATACCTAATCAGGGCTTGAAGAATATGAGTAGAAATTTATGGTGGCTCAGACAGTAAAAGTATCTGTCTACAATGTGGGAGACCCGGGTTCGATCCCTGGGTCAGGAAGATCCCCTGGAGAAGGAAATGGCAACCCACTCCAGTACTCTTGCCTGGAGAATCCCATGGATGGGAGACCCTGGTAGGCTACAATCCAAGGGGTCGCAAAAAGTCAGACTCAGCTGAGCGACTTCACTTCAAACAAAGATGAGGGTAGAGAAAATTAGGTGTCTTAAACCAGAATGTTATAAGCAAATGCTTGGAGGTATGTAAATTCAAGACTAAGTCTGCAGTCTAGTTTGGTCTGCCTCTGGATGTGCAATATGGGGAGCATGATCTGGGAAGTGACTTGAGATTGATCTGTAAAGGTAGACTGGATTCAAATTGGTAGGTCTAAGTGTGCCATGCAAAGAAGTATAGATTTGAAGGACTTTTTTCTTTCTTTCTTTTTTTTTTTTTTTTGAAGGATTTTAAGCAAAAGAGTAACATCATGATAGATAAACTTTTGGTACTGGAATTTGGATTGGAGTAGGGAATAAGCAGACCAGATAGTCTTGCAGTTGTCTGTTCAAGAGATGATATGGTTTTGAACTAGGGCAGTAAAAAGGAAGAGAGTGATAGTATGGCTCACTTGGCCTGTGTCATCCACCCTTATATATGTTCAGAGTCTGTGTGTAAATGAAGTTACTTGGCCTGGAACAGTGAAGTATAGGCATAATATAGGAACACATTTCTTTAACTACCAGGATTTGTTGGCACTTAATCAAATTTATACTAATGGGATTTCCACCCCCTAGGCCAGAGTAAGGTATTGTTGTGTTCTAGCCTGTCACATTATAATGTTTCTGAAGATAGCAAATTGACAAAATTATTAAGTTGTATGAACTTAAGAGGGAGAAAGGATGCTTCTGTTTTCTTAGCATCATGTAATTTCCTAGACCTTACTTTTAGCTCCTAATTAGCAAACCTGAATGCTCTGTTAAGCTAAGAAAGCAGAGTAGGAGAGAGATTCCAATGTAGGCCAGAGAAGAGAAAGAACAAAATAGTTTTTTTTTTTCTCTTTTCTTTTTTTGACTACCTAGGGTAGGAGATTGCCCTATTCAGAATT
Source organism: Ovis aries (assembly GCF_016772045.2). Taxonomy (NCBI): domain Eukaryota; kingdom Metazoa; phylum Chordata; class Mammalia; order Artiodactyla; family Bovidae; genus Ovis; species Ovis aries. Next base: position 234,705,404 of record NC_056055.1, read on the forward strand.
TAGGAATTTACTCCTCAAAAGGGCTTATACAGAATTTTATGATTACGTTATAGTAATTGGCATATAGAAAACCAATAGATACATAGATAAGTTTAAAAGATTGCTTTAGGGAAATGTAATGGCCCAAGAGAAGAGCTAGATGACCTGGGTAAAATAAAAAACCCAAAGAGGAGAGGGTCTCTATATCATTCCTTCAAAACAGGTGTTTTAAGCATGAATCAGTGTGCTAGACCCTGGAGATTAAAAAATGGTTGGTATTTTTCCTTGCCTAGTCTGGCTGGGAGAAGCATACATATAAACAGATATTTACTGTATAAGTATTGTGAAGTACTGTTAAGTATTGTGAAGTAATTATGCACAGACAGGAAGTGGGCAACCAACTGCCTGGAAAGGTTAAGTGGATTTTATAGAAAGGATGACATTTGAGCTGGTTCTTAAACTGATTAGTATTTGCCAGGGCAAGAAGTAAGCAAAGGGCATTTCAAGGCAGAAAGGAATAGAATATGCAAAGGCCAGGAAGTATGACAACATGTGCTGTGTATTTGTACCATAACTTTCAGGGCAAGATCTCAAATGCAATTTTAAAACATGTTTGGTTACACTTGAAAGCGGCAAGCACCTATACTTCCATTTTAGGGATAGAATCTAAAGTTTGGAGATTTTTATTAGCTCAGTGTCATGCAGTATGAGTCAGGGGCAAAGAGCCTAGACCAGGCACCCCAAAACCGGAATGCCAGGTCTCGTGCCCTGAGTAATTCTGTGTCACAATAATCGGTTGCTGTAGGTTCATTAGTATTTGAGGTTATTTTACTTCCTTCAAAATTCCACACCCAAAATTGATATTGTCAGTCCTATCAAATGTTCTTTATTAAAAAAAAAGAGAGAGAAAAATCTGTTAATAAATATTACTCCCATTATGTGAAGTAGAAATGTATCATGAAATGTTCAAAGGCTTCCTGACTGGCAGTCTGTTTAATTTGTATTGTCTTGTCTGAAGTTGACTTAATACTTTTTTCTGAGATCACCTAGTACCTTTCTTATTTAACACAAAATAGCAAGCAAATCACTTTCTTCAGGAAAAATGTTGTTTATCTTTAGTAGTTATTTTGCAACTAGGTGGGATAAATTTGCTCAGAACTCCTACAGGATATGAATCATTTGCATTTATACATTGAATTCACTTTGCTCTTTCTGAAAAGCATTTTAATACAGCCTGTATTATATAACATAGATGAAACCTTATCATTGATATTTTCAGTGTCATTCTCAAATCAACTTGCAGAATCTATGATAAGCCTGGAACTTAAGTTGCTGTCATAAATATCTAGTGTACAATCAAATAAGCAAACTATAAAATAGATCTAAGAAAATGCTGTTATTCTTTTAAGTTGTTTGAGGTCTTTGGCTATTGGAGGAGAGCATGGAATAGGGAATGACAACACCAAGCCTGCAGTCATTGACTTGTTTAAAAATTGTTTGAACTTTCACTACTGCTATCTTCCCTTCTTTGTTTGTTTAAATTACTTTTTAAAAAAATTCTTATTTTAAATGCATCCACTTACTAGGGTAGCCTGTGCATTTAGTTGAGATTTTTAGAGTTAGAAAGGCTAATAGTTGTAAATACATTGGATTATTTGTAGGAAAATAATTCTTGGTAAATAAACATGAATTGTAAGAAAGTTAATGCTGGTTGGTGCTGATAGATTCTGAATTGTGTTTCATAACTAAGAATATGTATCAGAAGGGATTAGGAGGAAATAATTGCCATATTCCATGTTGATTAATAAGACTGATGAGTGGTATTCTTGGATTCTGGAACCTGTCAAGAAAGAAGATATTTCAAGGTGTACATTCAAGTTGGAAAAAATTATGGAAAGATAAAATGAGCTTTCAATTGTCTCTCAGTCTGTCATGAGGTCAACTTCACTGTGAAACCTGAAAAAGTATTGAAATCATAAAACTCCCAGAAGAAAATATAGGTAGAACACTGTTTGACATAAATTGTAGCAATATTTTTTTTGATCTATCTCCTAAAGCAGAGGCAATAGCAAAAATTAATGATCCTTGGACTTCCCTGGTGGTACAGTGGATAAGAATCTAGCTGCCAATGCGGGGGACATGGGTTTGATCCCTGGTTCCGGAAAATTCCACATGCCCAGGAGCAACTAAGCCCACTTGCTACAACTACTCAGCCCAAGCTCTTGAGCCTGTGAGCTGCAACTGTTGAGCCCACATACCACAACTCCTGAAGCCCATGCCCTGGAGAGTGTACTCCGCAGTAAAAGAAGCCACCACAATGAGAAGCCCCTGAACCACCGTGAAGAGGAGCCTCTACTCACCGCAACTAGAGAAAGCTTGTGCACAGCAACAAAGACTCAGCACAGCCAAAAAAGATAAGGGACCTAATTAAACTTAAAAGCTTCTGTACCACAAAGGAAACCATTGACAAAACAAAAAGACAACCTACTGAATGAGAGAAAATATTTTCTAATGATATGCGTGATAAGGAGTTAATATCCAAAATATATAAGCGGCTCATACAAATCAACATCAAAAAAACAAAAACAAACAGTCCAGTTGAAAAATGGGCAGACCTGAATACACATTTTTCCAAAGAAGACATACAAATGATCAAGTCACATGAAGAGATGCTCAGCATCATTCGTTAATCATCAGAGAAATGCAAATTAAAATCAGTGAGATGTTATCTCACACCTATCAGAATGGCTATCATCAGCATGGCCACAAATAACAAATGCTGGCAAAGATGCAGAGAAAAGGGAACCCTCATATACCATTGGTGGCAATGTAAATTGGTGTTGCCATTATGAAAAACAGTATGGAGATTTCTCCAAAAATTAAAAATAGAATTATCATGTGTGCGTGCATACTAAATTGCTTCAGTCATGTTCAACTCTGTGTGACCCTATGTACTGTAGCCCGCCAGGCTCCTTTGTCTATGGGATTCTCCAGGCAAGAATACTGGAGTGGGTTGTCATGCCCTCCTCCAGGGGATCGTCCCGATCCAGGGATGGAGCCTGTGTCTCTTGTTTCCTGCATTGGCAGGCAGGTTCTTTGCCACTAGTGCCACCTGCAAAGCCCCTGGAATCCAGCAATTCCATTCCTGGGTGTTTATCTGAAAAACAAAGACAAAAACAAAAAAATACCCAACACTAATTGAAAAAGATACATGCACCTTAATAGCAGCATTTATAACAGCATTATTTGCTGTTGCCAAAATATGAAAGTTGCCAAGATATGCAGTTGCCAAGATATAAGACTTCCCTGATAGTCCAGTTGGTAAAGAATTTGCCTGCAATGCAGGAGACCCCAGTTCAGTTCCTGGGTTGGAAAGATCCGCTGGAGAAGGGATGGGCTACCCACTCTAGTATTCTTGGGTTTCCCTTGTGGCTCAGCTGGTAAAGAATTTGCCTGCAATGCAGGAGACCTGGATTCAACCCCTGCGTTAGGAAGATCCCCGGAGAAGGGAAAGGCTACCCACTCTGGTATTCTGGCCTGGATAATTCTGTGAACTGTATAGTCCATGGGGTCACAAAGAGTCAGACACGAATGAGCGACTTTCACTTTCAAGATATGGAAACAACGTAAGTGTCCATCAACAGATGAATGATTTTAAAAATATGGTGTACGTATACATTAGAATGCTACTCAGCCATAAAAAAATTTAAATTTTGCCATTTTCAACAACATGGATGGACCCAGAAGATATTATGCTAAATGAAATAAGCCAGAGAAAGAAAAATATAGATGATATTACTTATATGTGCAATCTAAAAAATAAACTAGTGACTACTAAAAAAACAGACACACAGATATAGAGAACAAACTAGCGGTTACCTGTCGGGGAGAGGGGAGGGTTATGGGACAGACAAGATAGGGGTAGGGCATTAAGAGGTACAAACTACTATATATAAAAATGATACAAGGATACATAGTACAGCACAGGGAATATAGCCAAAATTTTATAACTATAAATGGAATATAGCTTAAAAGTTGTGAATCATTGTTGTACACCTGAAACATATAATATTGTACATGAACTATACCACAGTTTTTTAAAAAGTATACTTGCTTTAGTTTTTTCTGTTGTTCTTTATTATACAAATGTTCTGTCCTTTAAACAAATCCTGATTTCTCTAAATATAGCAAACTATCAAAAGGAAATAGTTTTATACCCTTATTTATGAAACTTGCTATGACAAACTATTCCCAAAGCAGCTTAAACTATGACTGAATACATGCTAGGAATTCAGGCTGAAAGTCCAATGGTTAAGACTCTGTGTTTCCACTGCAGGGGACATGGGTTCAAATTCTGGTTGGAACTTTCTCACACAGAATATGCGTGCGTGTTACACATATGTGTGTTCTTTCCTCTATACCATATGAACTGGTGGGGGACACCAAACAGTGTTACCCCACTGGAACCAATGCATAATGTCTTAGCTTATTTATATCTTGTCCTATTTCCTTACCCAGGTATGCAGTTATTGCTTATGGCTGTGCCAGCTGCCCAAAGCTGACCTGTGAGAGGGAAGGCTGCCAGACTGAGTTCTGTTACCACTGCAAGCAAATATGGCATCCAAATCAGACATGCGATATGGCCCGTCAGCAGAGGGCACAGACGTTGCGAGTCCGCACCAAGCACACTTCAGGTCTTAGTTATGGACAAGAATCTGGACCAGGTATAAGTTGGCGTAGTCTCATTTGTCTCTTTATTTGATATTTCATAATGTGAGCCCAAAGTTGGGAGAGATTACCTTAATGTATGACTCAAGCATTAGAAAGCAGAAACTATTTGGTAATACTCTCAATAGTATATTTAATATGTAGCTTCTCTCTCTAGCCATTTATAGGCTGTCCAACCCAGGTGAATTGGAATAAAGTAAAACTGAATTCTGTAGTTTCTACCTTCTTAGTAATATGTCTCAGATTGGAGAGCAGTTAGGTACTTTTGCTAGGGGCTTTTTCAGTCCTTTCATCGTGAGCAGAAAGACATTTAGTATTAAACCTATACTGTTTTCCTACTAGCTTTAAGTACGTCACTGTTTTTGGAAGTAGGGTACAGATTTGAGGAAAGCAAGCGATGTTGGTATGGATTAATGATTAACCTTAAAAGAAGGAATATCACACATTCAGTTTCAACCTTGACATGTCAAAGGAAACCTATTTTAAAATGTCAGTGGGCTTACTACCTTTTATAAATGTGCTTAATTTCACTGTTGTCATTTGAGAGAAGCTGGAAGGAAAGATTTACCATTCACTTTTTCCTGGCACAACCTAATCTCCTTTTTGTTTTTAATAGGTTAGTTCCTAGCTTGCTGTGAAAATTACCAGGTGTATGCTACTTAGCACACATACTTGTTTTTAGGTTTTGAATTTTAAAGTATCATGGCAAGAGGCTGTGGATTATATTAACAACAAACCGCAGTAATACTTGTTGAACCTGTGAAAGGAGTTTCCTGAACTAAGATTTTTCAAGACTTAAAGCCAAATGCAGGCTATAGACTGTTCTTCCTGTGGAACTGTGCTTTTCATTCTGCCAGCCTATTGACTGCTGAAATTCCATTTTTCTTGGAACCATCTTTCTCTCTAGGGAAGTCTCTTTGCTCAGAGTATGGCTCACGTGCTGTTGACGATGCCAGTTTGGGGGATAGGCAGCTCAATAGGAGACACGATCCGTTTTATGAAATTTCCTGAGGTCTAGACGTAGCCAGCCTTCCAGCGAAGTGGGTTGCGCAATCTGGAGTCCTCAGTCAGGAATTCTTGACTGTCTCATTTCTTATGCATACTCCTGGGAATAATAAAACCAAACTAGGTTTAAGTAAGGGTATTTTTCTACACACTCTTTCTCCCTCCCCTCAGCAGACGACATTAAGCCATGCCCACGATGCAGTGCTTACATTATCAAGATGAATGATGGAAGCTGTAATCATATGACCTGCGCGGTGTGTGGCTGTGAATTCTGTTGGCTTTGTATGAAAGAGATCTCAGACTTGCATTACCTCAGGTGAGATGAGAAAGTGTCCTTTTTTTTTTGGAGTATAATTGCTTTACAGTGTTGTATTAGTCTCTGCTGTGCAATGAAGTAAATAAGTCAGCTAAAATGTACACTTACATCCCCTCCCTCTCGAACGTCCCTTCTGCCTCCGCCATCCCAGCCCTCTAGGTGGTCATAGGGCACCAAGCTGAGCTCCCTGTGCTGTCCTGCCTCTTCTCATTAGTGTCTGTGTCACACACAGTGGTGTATATATGTCAGTCCTGCTCTCCCAGTTCATCTCACCCTTCCCTCTGACATCAGTAAGAGAACAAGACCATAAAAGCAGTAGGTCCATTGTTTTTATTTGTAGTCTTCGTCTCTTACTGACTGAGGGAAAAGGATGTCAAAGAGACATCATCTGTCCTCTCATTACAGCATAAGGAAGCTTTAAAAACTTCCTCTGAAACACCCTTCCAATCATGTTTTTCTCCAGCTCAGCAACTTCCAGTGACTGTATTCCCTTACCTTCCAGATAGAGTTCAACTTCCTTAGGGATGGCTTTTAAGGTTTTTTTTTACAGTCTGGCCCCAGTATACTTTCTACCTTTTTCCATTTTGCTTTCATAAATACTATATCCCAAATTATCTGTGTCTCTTCTGTGCTGTTAGCTCCCTGACCGTTCATGTTCTTTGCTTTGCCTGGAATGCCTTCTAATCACCTCACCTCCCAGCAACCTCATTTTATCTCAACTTGTTCAGTTCTTATCCAGTCTTCAAGAGCCACTTTAAATGCCATTCCATCTGTGATGCCTTCCCCCAGCTTTTTCTGCCTCATTCTTCTTTACTGACATTCTTTACATGTTCCTTTATAAACATTATGACTTTTACTTCGTTTACATGTCTAATTTTGTTAAGCTATATTATGAATCTTAAGGCCGATGTTAACCTTTTTACAATTCCTTGGATGTAGTAGTCATTGAAATATTGTCCTGAAGGAGGTAATATTTACAAATTTAACATTCATTGTGTGGATGAAACACTTTCATTTCCAACTTAGCAAACATTTGAGTACTTACAGTATACCAGTTATTACGGACCTAGGAGTACATAAGATATGACCCCTAACTTTCAAAATTGCTTACCCTGTCTAGTAGAAAAGACAGCACACAGGGAGTAAACAAAAATGGCTGGACTCAGAACAACTAAATGTAAAAGTGGGCAAACTCAGACTATGAAACTGTTGTAAAGGGTGTGATGAAATATTTTTAAATCCTATCCTAGGAAAATGATTTGCAGTATCTATATATGCCAAGAAAACTATGCAAATCAAAGAGAGTTCCTTCACTGCAGAATACAAAATGTTTGGATGGGATGTCAAGTGTATAGACTATACAGGTTCCTGTGTAGTATCACACAAAGAAGTAGGTTCATTTTGGTGGGTTAGAGAGGATAGAGTTCAGCAGAAAAGAATGGAAAAGAGGTTTCAAGTTTAGTTCACAAAAAAATTAAAGAGCCAGAACTCTCCTCATGCAATATATTCATTTCTTATAACCTCCTATAACTATTAATCACTCTTATAGAAAAGAAGGCTCTTGCTCTTATCAAACTCTCTGGTAACAATCACAGCGTTTGTAATATTGACATTAACTTTGGCATATTTCCTCTGCAGCCCCTCTGGCTGTACCTTCTGGGGCAAGAAGCCGTGGAGCCGTAAGAAGAAAATTCTTTGGCAGCTGGGCACATTGATTGGTGCTCCAGTGGGGATTTCCCTCATTGCTGGCATTGCCATTCCTGCCATGGTCATCGGCATTCCTGTTTATGTTGGTAGGAAGGTAAGATGTTGTGTTCCGTCCCTGTTCCATCTTCAGGTCTGTTGGTAGAGTTTTGAAGGAAATGGGGAGGAGCTTATATTTCAGAGCTGCCTGAAAGCCAAACTGGTTCTTGAATAATAATAACATTAATTTCCTAAATGGATTTTCATAAACCCCTAAGAGATCTAAAAGTTCTTATTAACATCCTGGGCCTGGTTTGTCTCAGTGACTTAAAGGTGAAATGCTTACTTCACTCCCCTACGTTGTCTCTTCTTATATTAACTTTTTCATATTAGTTTATACCTTCCTGGTCTGAGTTAGATTAAAATGTGAGAAAGATGTCTCTTTGAGATGAGGGACTATGTTATAATATAGATAACTTATAAGGGAATATTTACTTATCCTTTTTCTCCCCAGCGAAAAGATTGATGTCCTAACTCGCTGACCGGTATTTTCTTTCTTCTTAGATTCATAGCAGGTATGAGGGAAGGAAAACCTCCAAACATAAGAGGAATTTGGCGATCACAGGAGGAGTGACTTTGTCGGTCATTGCATCCCCTGTCATTGCTGCGGTTAGCGTCGGTAAGAAGCTAGCCAAGACTACGACTCCCTCCCCAACCTGACCTCACCCCACTCCACCTACTCCCATCAGCTTTCTGGCTTCACAGTTTAGCTAGCTGGCCAGATGTTTCACCTCTGGAGGCTCCTACATTTTTATGTCAGACCCACCTTGGGAGTTAACTCTTGTAGACGCTGTTATTGTTGTTATTATCAAGCTTCTTTGGTGGCTCAGATGGTACAGAACCTGCCCACAATGTGAGAGACCTGGGTTTGATCCTCGCATCGGGAAGATCTCCTGGAGAAGAGAATGGCAACCCACTCCAGTATGTTTGCCTGGAGAATTCCATGGATAGAGGGGCCTAGAAGGCTACCGTCCAAGGGGTCTCAAAGAGTCAGACATGACTGAGCAAATAATACTTCACTTTCATTATTATTATCAGCCACACTAAAGTATCAGAGTTTGAGATCTTTTATTCTTAAGTTAGTACCTAGAACTCCATCTGGCACATAAAAAAAGGTTGAATTAAAGGATATTACTTTAAGGCCTAGTTTTTCACCTTTTCTCTTCCCTCTCCACTGCTATAAAACCCACAAAACAAAATTTTGATTTACTTAATGCCTCATAGTATTTTGGGAGGCATGAGGGTTTGTTTTAGAATAATAATAAGATAACTCCATTTGCCAGGAGCAGGTCTGAAGGTTTTGCCTATATTAATTCATTTAATCCTCACAACAGCATAGCTGTGACAGAAGGTATAGTAAGTTGTCCCGTTAGCTGGGACATGAATCAGGGCATCTTAACAACTAAGCCTTTCTGCCTTCCACAGCAGTAAGATTTTAGAATTAACACTCAGGGGTGGGGCGGGGATCTTGAACCCTCAGAGTCACTTGTTTCATGTTTGATTATTAATTCATTCTGGGATTAGCATCTCAGCAATGAATGGAAGTGGGGAAATGAAAGCAACATACAAATTTGCTGTGCTGGGCCCTATGCATGCATTGATCGTTAGTAGCCTGAGGAAGACATGTCCAAGGTTGTAATGGCTGGTAAACTGAAGCCAGGATGCTAACCCAGGCCTTTCTGATTCCACGTCCAGTCATCATTCTGTTAGACGAGGCTGCTTCTTTAGCACAGTCATATTCTGTCTGTCTTCAACCCTTTATAAAGTAGTTTGTCTGTCTTCAGCTATGGGAAGGAGAATTCAGGACAGCTGCAACCCAATGGGCCTGCTGACGTGTTTCCTTCTCTTCCCCAGGTATTGGCGTCCCTATCATGCTGGCTTATGTCTATGGGGTTGTGCCTATTTCTCTCTGTCGAGGAGGTGGCTGTGGAGTTAGTACAGCCAATGGGAAGGGAGTGAAAATTGAGTTTGATGAAGATGATGGTCCAATCACAGGTAAAAGAATTTTCATTTCCGTTTGAATTTATGGGACACAAGATAAAAGTCAGTAAAATTCAGCACATTTTACAGAGAGATTGACATTGGATTACTTTGGATAATGAGCTTTATAGGAGGTAAAGTATTTTTAGCTTTTCATTTCTTTGTTCCAGAGTTATTAGGTTAATTCCTCTGGTACTTGCCTCTGTGTGGCAGGTACTCCAAGTAACTCTTAAGTATGCTGGTAATAGTAAATTATATAAGTATAATAAAGTCTTATATCTGCATAATACTTTATAATTTTCAGAAGACTTTACACAATTATTATTTCACTTGGTTTTTACAACAGCTCTGAAGAGAGAGGACCAGGGCTGTTATTATCCCCGATTAATTGGAACCTCTTTAAGCCTTAGTCTCAACATCTGTTAAATGGGTTTAAGAACTTCTGAAGAGCTAGAACTGTAGCAGGTCTTCTGACTTATGCTTTGATGTTGTTTCCACTTTACCATATTAACTAGCCTGAGACACAGAGATCCCTAGAGATTTTTTCAAACTTCCTACTAGAATCAGCACATGACCTAAATGTATTTGGAAACATTTGTTTGATTAGGTGGCATCTATAGCATAATGGAAAGAATAGTGGACTCAGAATCACATGGCAGTATTGTGTGACTGACCATAGATAAGGCATTTAGTTCTAAGCTTTCATTTCCTCATCTAAAATTGGGGTTACTAGTCCCTATTTCTTGGGAAAATTAAATGTGAGCATATGTGAAAATAACCTGATACATGGTGGCTGCATGTAGATGCTATTCATTAAGTGAATAAATGAGTATTTTTCTACATGACTATTCTCTCCTCTGAAGAGTCATTGCAAGAAGATCCCAGACCCTGTTTTGATATTGTGCCATCTTCAGTTGTGATGTTTGGTTCCATCCCCAGTGGCAGATGCCTGGCGAGCCCTCAAGAATCCCAGTATTGGGGAAAGTAGCATCGAAGGCCTAACTAGCGTGCTGAGCACCAGTGGAAGCCCTACAGACGGACTCAGCGTTATGCAAGGTCCATACAGCGAAACAGCCAGCTTTGCAGCCCTCTCGGGGGGCACACTGAGTGGTGGCATTCTTTCTAGTGGCAAGGGAAAATACAGCAGGTAAGCGATTTCTGACAGAACTGGTTGGACTTATGAGAAGTAACATATCATGTTGAGCCATTTCTTTGTACCAGGCGTGTCTCATGTAGCATCTCGTTTTAATATAATCATCAATGGTGTTTTTGTGTTTTGTTTTTTTTTTTTAACTTTTGCAATTAGAAAACAGGCTAAAAAGGTTGAGTGACACAACATAGAAGTTCTGTGTTTCTTCCCACTGTGCCATAGTGACTCCATATAAAGAATAATCTTGACTTCAGATCCTCCCTCTATTGTGTTAGGCTGCCTCTTTTAGAAAGGGGAAGCATGCATTTTTGTAGAATTCCCAAGACTATGCCCTCCATTAGGATTGTCACTGGCTTTTAGTTGAACAGCATTTATGCTGTATCTTGTTGGCTTATTGGTACTGTGATCCTTATAACCTTCCTGTTCTGATTCCCATTTGATAAGAAAAATCAATTCTATAAACTTGTGTTCAGAATATGTAAGTCTTTATGACTGAAATGGTTGTGATTTGGTTGGTTGTTTCACCAGGTAGATAAAACAGAGCACATTCAGAGGAGCATAGCAGATGTTACGTGAGAAGCAGTTACTTGAATGCCCTGGAGAAGAGAGGCCTGAGGAGGGGTAGAGATGATACAAAACAAGGTACAGAGGTGGAGGAGACGCTGCCTTCAGTTACCTGCAGGGCCTTGAAGCGGAAAAGGATTAAGACTTCTGCCTCATGCCAGGAGATAGATTAAGATAATTCGGCAGAGGCTAGAGGGAAACAAATTTTGTTTCATTATAGAGACTGTAGGAAAAATCTGTATAAAGTCCAGAGAAAGAATGGATTATATCAGTAGATAATTGAGCTCTGTACCTCTGAAAGTATTTGAAGTGAGACCAGAGGGCCAATTGGCTATTAGGAGGTCAAGCAACAGTTGGCAGATGGGCTGGATCCCACACCTGAATGCGTGTCACTCACTTGGGAGCCTTTTAAAAATAGATTGCAGTGCTCTATCCCAGAATTAATAAATTAGAATCTCCCAGAGTGGGACCTAGGAATCTCTGCTTTGAAAATTCTCCCCAGCTGATTCTAGCATAGCCATTGCACAGACCAACTTCTAGGAACCACTGAAGGAGATGGCCTTTGTGAAAGGCCTCTTCCAGTTCTGAGAGTGATCTATGGCAGAGCTGAGACTAGGACCCAGGTCTCTGACTCAGTGCACTTTCCATTGCACTGCCTCATTTTCCTGGACTGTGGCACATTCCTGAAGGGCATCTAAGGCTGGAGGAGCAGAGCAGAGACTCAGACAGCAGGATGGAGGTTGACTGAATGTGCGGCTGTAGGCTGCTGCTGACCTGTTGGTGTCTCCTGACTCTGGTTCTCTCTTGTTAGGGGATCCCGCCTCCACATGCTGGAGAATTCACTGCTGTGCTTTCTTAAAACCAACACCCCTGTAAATAAGCAGACATAATTGGGGACTGACTTGCTGAAACTGCAGCTTAGCCAGGCCAGCTGTTCCAGTTCTGTGAAACCCTTTTATAGGAAGTGAATGAGTCAGATGGGTTTGACTGTGAAACCCATTATGAGGAAATACTTAAATGTGCAACCAAATGATATTGGAGCCAAGATAGGAAAAGCTATGGGTCCTCCGAGACACCATTGGGAAAGTTTGCTGCCGTTGGAGGTTGACTCTTATGTGTCCTTTAAGCTCATAGCCTGGGGGTGATTTGATTGCTGAATGTTTAAGTTCCTAGTGCATGCAAGACATGGAGGTAAAGTGTAAAAGAGACGTGGCCTCTCCTCTTTTGGAGCTCACAACTGAGCGTGAAAGAGATGTGTAAATTGATTTAATAAGTAGGTAGTTGCTGTGGAGCACTTTGTAGAAAGTGGTTTGACGGAAGAAGGAAGGGAGATAATGCTTCGTTGTTCTTAAGAACTGAGTATGAATTTGTCACATAGAGAAAGAAAACTTCAAAGAGAGGGACTAGCATATGCAAAGTCAGAGAGGTATAAAATGTGTATAGGTGTGTAAGGGGAAAAAATCCAATGTGATTAGGATTTAGGATCTATGGTAAGAGGTGGAACTGGAGACAGCTTGGAGGCAGATCAGGTAGACCTTAAATGCCTAATGGCAAGGGGGAGCCAAGAGAGGGGCTGTTAGAGTAATTAGGTTATTGTCCACTTTGGCACTGATCTGAAAGTTGTTTGACTTGAACTTACGGCTACTGGAGACAGCACAATTGCAGTTACCCACGCGGGAGCTGTTGAGAGCCTGAAGTTAAGCAGTAGCAGTGGGGATGGAAAGGAGGGGACGATTTCAAAAGATAACTTTAAGAGAGAAAGTGTGTGGGCATCTCTTTGAGCTATTTGGCATTTGGAGACAATCAGATCAACTCAGTTTGCAAGAGAATAATGTAAGTGGTATGTGCCAGGAAGCGGACTGTCTTGAAATACCCAGGTCTCATATTAACTTAAATGTCCCCTCTTTACACAGGTTAGAAGTCCAAGCCGATGTCCAAAAGGAAATTTTCCCCAAAGACACAGCCAGTCTTGGTGCAATTAGTGACAACGCAAGCACTCGTGCTATGGCCGGTTCCATAATCAGTTCCTACAACCCACAGGACAGGTATGTGAACAGTCAGATGCCTAGGAGAAGTTGCATTTTTTGGTTGAGTTTTGGCCTTAGAAGCTCAATGCCTCATGTTAGGGCTCTATGTACCATATAGTGGGATACATGGTGTCTATACCCTGTGGATTCATGGAGCACATTCTTGGTATGGGAGTGTTTGGCATCTCTTGATTGATTCTTCTGTTAGCACTTGATTTTTAGAGGTTTTTTCTTCCTTTTTATTTTTGGCTGTTGCAACAGTGTAATTATTCACATGGAACTTAACAAGCTAGATGGGTATTCACTGATGTTTATGGCTCTATGGTTTCTGTTCTTACGTTGATCCTTGCTTGATGTGGCTCCTGTAGCCTATTTCTCTATTTTTGAGAAGCTAGTGTATCTGGCATGGTGTGATTACAGCACTCCCTACTGGAGAGATTCTGGTTTCTTCTCATTGTAGCAGAGAAGTAAAAAGCTGTGACTCTTTCACTTTAATATTTTGAGGAAGATAGTGTGAGGTTCTGATCCTTAGTTGAATTTTGGAAGCTCATTTTTAGTTGTTTAAAGAAATTGGCAGAATAACTAATAAGGATATATAGCACAGGAAACTCTTCTCAATATTCCATAATGACCTATGTGGAGAAAGAATCTTTAAAAAGAGTGGCTATGTGTATAGGGATAACTGATTCACTTTGCAGTACAGCAGAAACTAATGCAACATTGTAAGTCAGCTGTACTCCAATAAAAATTTTAAAAAAAATTGTCAGAGATGTTCGCATGCATATTTTAAATCAGCAAGGAGATCTCATTGTTCTTCTCCACCTTATTTGAGTACTAGATTAAATTTTATTTTCTCTAAAAGTGAGCTCTAGTCTACTATTTACCTATTTCTTTGGACTTTCTAATCCTGAACCCACAAACTGCTTTTACCAACAGGTGTAGCATGACCCATGCATGATTCAGCAAAGTGGATTTTGTCTCCACAGAGAATGCAACAATATGGAAATCCAAGTGGACATTGAAGCCAAACCAAGTCACTATCAGCTAGTGAGTGGCAGCAGCACAGAGGACTCACTCCATGTTCATGCACAGATGGCGGAGAACGAAGAAGAAGGCAGTGGTGGCGGTGCTGGCAGCAGTGGCCACGGTGAAGAGGACCCCCCCTGCAAACACCAAAGCTGTGAACAGAAAGACTGCCTGGCCAGCAAGCCTTGGGACATCAGCCTGGCCCAGCCCGAGAGCATCCGCAGTGACCTTGAGAGCTCTGATACACAGTCAGATGACGTGCCAGACATCACCTCAGATGAGTGTGGCTCCCCTCGCTCCCAAGCCGCAGCCTGCCCCTCAACACCCAGAGCCCCCGGTGCACCAAGCCCAAGTGCCCATATGAACCTCTCTGCCCCACCTGAGGGCAAGACTATCTTGAGGCCAGAAGATGCAGAAGGCAGAGTATGAAGTGGAATGAATGCTCCTGTTCTGAGAAGCACACTTGTAACTGCATCTTTTGGAATCTTTTTGGGGGGCAGGGATTTCTGTACTTTTATTTCAGAGATTCTCTGGTCACAGGTTTTCCCCAGGGAAATTCTGAGAAATTTGCAGTTTCTTACCAGATGAAACATGGAAATTTTGCCCTTAGTTCCACGCATCCCCACATCTCCTTCGCCCCCCCCACCCTTTTTTAGTTTTAATTTATTGGTTAAACTTATGGTGGCAATCCGTGAGGTGTGTCAAAGAGTGTACAGATGTATGTGTGTATATTGTATGTATGCTAACATATTACTGAAGGACACATTTTAATAAATAAAAATTTCTGTCGTAATTCAGCTCCTCTCATTTTCCTTGGCTTGGATAGTCCTCCAGAGCCAAGTGTTTGATTGAAATAGACCACTACATCTTTAACAGTTTATAAATCTGAACTTTCCTAATCCCAGGGAAGAAAGATGGTATTCTAACCAGACTGGAAGGAAGTGGAGTCGCTCAGTCGTGTCTGACTCTTTGCGACCCCACGGACTGCAGCCTCCCAGGCTCCTCCGTCCATGGGATTTTCCAGGCAAGAGTACTGGAGTGGGTTGCCATTCATCTATAAACCCATGACTCCTAGCATGACAGAAAGCAAAGCCAAGATTGTTTTGGACTGTGCAGTCAGACTGGAGAATTAGCTGGAGTCAGTCAGATGCCCTCTAGACGCAGCTGTGCAGTTTTCCTGTTAAAGCTTTATTTACCCCTTTCTGGATTATACCCCTTTCTGGATTGTGCTTCCAAGGAGGGAAGGGGTGTCAGTTCCACTGGCTCTTCAGAAATACCAGTAAATGTTGCATGGTTGTAAGTTGGGGAACAGAGGATTCTTCCTAGATGAAGAAATGTACCTATTCTGCTTAACCACCAACCAATACCTAGGTGTTTGTTATGCTTTCCGGTAAACAGTCCCTGTTGCAAAAAAACAACTTTCTAGTTTTGCCAATCTAGTTTTAAGTAAGGGACAAAGGAATCTGACTAGAACTTGTAATGAAAGGAGAGAGGAGACATGCCATCAAAATCACAGCATATTTAATTTTATCTCCTCTTATAAATTTGTCAGAATTGAGCTACTCCTTGGTTTTGGCTGTCTAGAATAATGGTCTTAGAAATGAATGTTCATACATAGTATAGCAGAAAAATTAAAAGATTCATGAGACCTGATGTGAGTTTCCAAATCTGGCAGTAATTTACTTTGTGACTGTTTGAATCAGTTACTCTCTCATGCCCCTAATTTACTGACTCTCAGACAGTAAGTATTTAAGGAGCTTCCAGTGCCAAACTTCTCTGTCATTTTAACCCTGGGCCCAGAGGAAGAATTGAAAACATCCTTTCCCTGAGGACCAGATGGCTTTCTGTTTCCTTTCCAGATGCACCTGCTCTTTGTCTTCCTGGCCTGTGCTTTACTTCGATGAGGATGGTGAGTCTGGACAACAGCCAGCTTGGAAGATTCTTATCTCTTGGGCATCCAGACTTAGCACATTGCCCTGCACCTGGGACAGGAAGTGCTGTTAATGGACTTTGGATATCTGAAAGAATGCCCGGGAGGGTGTCTTTGTGTGAAAAAGGGAACTTGTTGGGAAAAGGGGCAGACAGTATGGGAATCTCTGAAATGCAAATTATCAACTCAAAGACTTGTATTTCTCTGGAAGCCTCATCAAGGGAGCAATTAACAGGATAAGATCAAAGAAGTCTTCTGAAGGGGCAGGAGTTTGCAGCCAGAGCTGTATTCTTATCTAGATTCCAGTTCTTACTGCTGTGAGAAATGTGTGAGTGTGTTTTCACTTAGCCAACGTGGGGATCATGGTCCTAATCACGGAGTTGTAAAGATTGTTACATGGAGTACCAAAAATGCTTCTCCTGTAAGAATAAGAAGAAATAAATTAAGGGAGATTATGGGTGCCATCTAAAAAAAGCTCACAACTGTAGACCAGAGGCCATGAAAAACCAAGCTTATTCTAATCCTTTGCAACATTGTTTTATCTCCTAGACATTAGCAGACAAAAAGACCCTTCAGCACCACCTGGAGGAGAACATGAGTAATGCGTGGGAAAAGTTGATGCTCGGCTTAGAAAACGGGGAAAACTGAATTTCACAGCAGTGTTCACTCATTCTTAAATACCTACTGTTTCAGGTCCAGGGTGCAGCAATAAGGAAAACACAAAAATGCCTGATCTTGTGAAACTCATGCTGTAGTGGGAAAGGGCAATCAAGATATATAGTCTGGATGAGGATAAATGCAGTGAAGAAAAGAAAGCAGGGAAAGCAAAAAGAGTAGTAGATGGTGCTGCATTAGGTAGGTACTGTGGGCCTCTTTGATAAAGGTACATTTTGTTAGAGTCTTGAATGAGAAAGACCCATGTGTCTAGGCAAGAATATACTGGACATGAAGAGTAAAGTACAAACACCATTTGATAGAACATCCTTAGTTTGTTTAAACACATACACACACCTACAGCATAGTGGCCTGAATGACTGGAACAGAGTGGACCAAGGAGGAGGGCAGTAAAAGGCTAAAAAGGTGGCTGAGGACAAGAGTGTGTAGACAAGGACATTTTAGGTTCCTCTGAGGCCAGGAGGAGAAGTCATCTTCAAAGCCAGACAGATGGGGTGCTTGTGGTCAACTTTAAAAGGCTAAAACTGGGAAGAGGGCATGTCTGGTCACCAGCCCTACTTGGATGGGCCAGTGAAAGAAATTTATGGAAATGATAAATGGGTACTTATTCACTCTGACCACTTTCTAACGTACTTTCTTGTACTCTAGAGATTGAAAAGTTAAAACTGCATGTCTTGCACTTCCTTGAAACCAAGGATCTGAATGTTTTGCCAGTTAGATGCACAAACAAGGATGTTGAAGGAGGAAGTGATTCAGGGGTCATCTTTAGCAACCTTATTGCTCCTGCAAAGATACAGAAGACTTAGGTTTCCCTCCAGCGGTACACCAGTATCCATCAGTATCTGTGTGGATGTCAATGGGCTTCCTGATCCATAAACAACCATTCGTGATGTATGTTCTCACAGTCAGCCAGTGCTCGCCTCCTGGTTCCTCCTCTTCCTGGCGGTGGCAGAGGTGGCAGTTCTCGTAGTGGACCAATCTGGGAGCCTTTCCTGGATGCCCAGCCTGGAGCCACTTGCCCAGCTTTCCAGTTCTTTTGTAAGCGCTGAATTTACCTGTATCGAATTCTCTTCTACTTAAAATAGGTGGAACAGTTTTGTTTCCTGAAGTTTCAGAACCCTAACTGATACAGTATTTGGTTCCAAAACTGGTTTCAGATAACAGGCCCTTAAAAATGGGATTCTTGCTTAGTTATGACTAAGTTGGATTTGAAGGAAGTGAGAATCTAGTTATTAGAAAATGGTAAATTAGTAAGCAAAGATTATTTACACTTGTGGTCATGTTAAATAAACTGTCTTTTGGATAAAAGACTTTGATAGACCAAGTGGCTGCCAGAATGGACCATTGTGAAATGAAGACTTAAATGGTGGGGCTTTTGCTAGAGAGGTTAAAAAAAGAAAAAGAAAGTCTCAAGTGCTTTTAAATTTTCAGCTCAGGGCTGTCTTGTAGCCACAAGGCTGATGTACATGAAAAATCAAGGAGAGATTCTGGGCTATTGAATTACAACATAAGTTAAATTCTTAGCTTACCAGGTCTCTTAGGTGAAAATTAGGATGCTGTTTGGGAGAGAGTAAAGTGAAAATGGGGACATTTGAGTAGATTTGGATAAATCCTAGTGTTCTGAACCCCAAAACTCTACACTTCACGTCTCTTACCAGCAGAAGCAGCCCTTCTTCCCCCTGTTGATAGAGCTGGTGCTGTCTTACTTGGAGACCTTGGCTAGTTGTGTTGAAAGGAAATGCTTATTGCTGCCCCTTATTGCTATCAGATCTGTGGCTAGAATCATCCCAATATGCTTCTGAAGCATATTGAAGTGAAAGTTCCTCAGTCATGTCCAACTCTGCAACCCCATGGACTATACAGTCCATGGAATTCTCCAGGCCGGAATACTGGAGTGGGTAACCACAAAATCTGACCTTAGAGAAGGAAAGGTTACAGAATTATAAGATTTTGCTCATTTGAATCAGTAGAAACCTGGGGAATGGACGTGTGTGGACTGGATTCTAAAGGTATTAGACCAGGAAGAAACAAACATAATTTTATTTTCATTTGGTTGAGTTTATTAATATGGGCATTCTAGAGCTTCTGGAATCAGTATATTGGCATTAGCAGCTAAGAGTAGCTCTTAGCTGATTGGTTGGATGAAACCTGGACTGAAGAAGGGTCTACACTTGCTAAGAGCTGACTCATTTGAAAAGACCCTGATGCTGGGAAAGATTGAAGGCAGGAGGCGAAGGAGACAACAGAGGAGGAGATGGTTGGATGGCATCACTGACTCGATGGACATGGGTTTGGGTAGACTCCGGGGGTTGGTGATAGACAGGGAGGCCTGGAGTGCTGCAGTTCATGGGGTCACAGAGTCGGACACGACTGAGTGAACTGAACTGAACACTTACTAAAAATTTCTTACTATAGTATTACAAGATGAATGCAGAAACATAGAGATAGCAGAGTTGGTGTAGATTTATCATATGTGAACCTACTCATCTCCTGATTTTGCCTCCAGAATTGCTCAGAGGACATTTCTTTCACACACACACACACACAAAAGGAAAGTACATAGATAAGGGGACACCTCACCTTGACAGTGCTATACTGTATATCCCCTATAGGCTGGGGATGAAGCTTAGACATGTTGCCATTGAAATGGAATCCTTGATATCAGTAGAGATGACAGGATCCTAGAGCAGCAGGGGCCAAGAAGCAATGCAAAGGCAACAGAGCAGGAGTGAGGAAATATAAACTACTAAGGCCCTACTTGGTTTGCTGAACACAAAGCAAAAGTCTGGTCACCAAAATGGAGGGTCACGGACACTCACTAAATTCTCAGACCAAAGCTCTGAGGGAAGCACCCAGCACTACTACCATAACTAAACTGTTAATCTGCTGCTGCTGCTGCTGCGTCACTTCAGTCGTGTCCGACCCTGTGTGACCCCATAAATGGCAGCCCATCAGGCTCCCCTGTCCCTGGGGTTCCCAGGCAATTACACTGGAGTGGGTTGCCATTTCCTCCTCCAATGCATGAAAATGAAAAGTGAAAGTGAAGTCGCTCAGTCGTGTCCGACTCTTAGCGACCCCATGGACTGCAGCCTCCCAGGCTCCTCTGCCCATGGGATTTTCCAGGCAAGAGTACTGGAGTGGGGTGCCATTGCCTTTTCCGTTAATCTTCTAATCTTCCCCAAAGGAATCTTAAGTCAATTAACAATGTCCTGTGCTTAGGGAAATGGAAATACCCAAGCCTTTAGGAAATACTTGGAAACTATAAATCCTAAACCAATACTAATCTCAAAGAAACTAAAAAGTCTTTGTGGACCACTAGTTTAAAATAGAGGCTTGGGACTTCCTGGTGTTCCAGTGGTTAAGACTGAGTTTCCACAGCAGGTGAAGTGAAAGTTGCTCAGCCATGTCCAACTCTGCAACCCCATAGACTGTATAGTCCATGGAATTCTTCAGACCAGAATACTGGAGTGGGTAGCCTTTCCCTTCTCCAGGGGATTGTCTCAACCCAGGAATCAAACCCAGGTCTCCTGCATTGCAAGCGGATTCTTCACCAGCTAAGCCATAAGGGAAGCCCAAGAATATTGGAGTGGGTAGACTAGACCTTAGGAATCGAACGAACCAGGGTCTCCTGCATTGTAAGTGGATTCTTTACCAACTGAGCTATGAGGTAAGCCAACTGCAGGGGCACAGGTTTAATCCCTGGTCTGGGAACTAAGATCCCGCAAGTTGTACGGTGCAACCAAATATATATATATATATCCTTATGAGGTGTTATGGGTTGAAAATTCATATGTAGGAGTCCTAATCTCCAATACCTCAGAATGTTCAGTTCCGTTCAGTTGCTCAGTCGTGTCCGAATCCCTGTGACCCCATCACAGCACGCCAGGCCTCCCTGTCCACCACCAACTCCCGGAGTTCACTCAGACTCACGTCCATCAAGTAGGTGATGCCATCCAGCCATCTGATCCTCTGTCATCCCCTTCTCCTCCTGCACCCAATCCCTGCCAGCATCAGAGTCTTTTCCAATGAGTCAACTCTTCGCATGAGGTGGCCAAAGTACTGGAGTTTCAGCTTTAGCATCATTCCTTCCAAAGAAATCCCAGGGCTGATCTCCTTCAGAATGGACTGGTTGGATCTCCTTGCAGTCCAAAGGACTCTCAAGAGTCTTCTCCAACACCACAGTTTAAAAGCATCAATTATTCAGTGCTTAGCTTTCTTCACAGTCCAACTTTCAAATCCATACATGACCATTGGAAAAACTATAGCCTTGACTAGACGAAACTTTGTTGGCAAAGTAATGTCTCTGCTTTTGAATATGCTATCTAGGTTGGTCATAACTTTTCTTCCAAGGATTAAGTGTCTTTTAATTTCATGGCTGCAGTCACCATCTGCAGTGATTTTGGAGCCCCCAAAGATAAAGTCTGACACTGTTTCCACTTTTCCCCATCTATTTCCCATGAAGTGATGGGACCGGATGCCATGATCTTCGTTTTCTGAATGTTGAGCTTTAAGCCAACTTTTTCACTCTCCTCTTTCACTTGCATCAAGAGGTTTTTTAGTTCCTCTTCACTTACTGCCATAAGGGTGGTGTCCTCTGCATATCTGAAGTTATTGATATTTCTCCCGGCAATCTTGATTCCAGCTTGTGCTTCTTCCAGCCCAGCGTTTCTCATGATGTACTCTGCATATAGTTAAATAAGCAGGGTGACAATATACAGCCTTGACGTACTCCTTTTCCTATTTCAAACCAGTCTGTTGTTCCACGTCCAGTTCTAACTGTTGCTTCCTGACCTGCATATAGGTTTCTCAAGAGGCAGGTCAGGTGGTCTTGTATTCCCTTCTCTTTCAGGATTTTCCACAGTTTATTGTGATCCACACAGTCAAAGGCTTTGGCATAGTCAATAAAGCAGAAATAGATGTTTTCCTGGAACTCTCTTGCTTTTTTCGATGATCCAGTGGATATGGGCAATTTGATCTCTGGTTCCTCTGCCTTTTCTAAAGCCAGCTTGAACATCTGGAATTTCACGGTTCACGTACTGCTGAAGCTTGGCTTGCAGAATTTTGAGCATTACTTTACTAGCGTGTGAGATGAGTGCAATTGTGCGGTAGTTTGAGCATTCTTTGGCATTGCCTTTCTTTGATATTGGAATGAAAACTGACCTTTTCTGGTCCTGTGGCCACTGCTGAGTTTTCCAAACTTGCTTGCATATTGAGTGCAGCACTTTCACAGCATCATCTTTCAGGATTTGAAATAGCTCAACTGGAATTCCATCACCTCCACAGGCTTTGTTTGTAGTGATGCTTTCTAAGGCCCACTTGACTTCACATTCCAGGATGTCTGGCTCTAGGTGAGTTATCACACCATCGTGATTATCTGGGTCGTGAAGATCTTTTTTGTACAGATCTTCTGTGTATTCTTGCCACCTCTTCTTAATATCTTCTGCTTCTGTTAGGTCCATACCATTTCTGTCCTTTATCGAGCCCATCTTTGCATGACATGTTCCCTTAGTATCTCTAATTTTCTTGAAGAGATCTCTAGTCTTTCCCATTCTGTTGTTTTCCTCTATTTCTTTGCATTGATTGCTGAGGAAGGCTTTCTTATCTCTCCTTGCTATTCTTTGGAACTCTGCATTCAGATACTTATATCTTTCCTTTTCTCCTTTTCTTTTCACCTCTCTTCTTTTCACAGCTATTTGTAAGGCCTCCCCAGACAGCCATTTTGCTTTTTTGCATTTCTTTTCCATGGGGATGGTCTTGATCCCTGTCTCCTGTACAATGTCACGAACCTCATTCCATAGTTCATCAGGCACTCTATCTATCAGATCTAGGCCCTTAAATCTATTTCTCACTTCCACTGTATAATCATAAGGGATTTGATTGAGGTCATACCTGAATGGTCTAGTGGTTTTCCCTACTTTCTTCAATTTAAGTCTGAATTTGGTAATAAGGAGTTCATGATCTGAGCCACAGTCAGCTCCTGGTCTTGTTTTTGCTGACTGTGTAGAGCTTCTCCATCTTTGGCTGCAAAGAACATAATCAATCTGATTTCACTGTTGACCATCTGGTGATGTCCATGTGTAGAGTCTTCTCTTGTGTTGTTGGAAGAAGGTGTTTGCTATGACCAGTGCATTTTCTTGGCAAAACTCTATTAGTCTTTGCCCTGCTTCATTCTGCATTCCAAGGCCAAATTTGCCTGTTATTCCAGGTGTTTCTTGACTTCCTACTTTTGCATTCCAGTCCCCTATAATGAAAAGGACATCTTTTTGGGGTGTTAGTTCTAAAAGGTCTTGTAGGTCTTCATAGAACCGTTCAACTTCAGCTTCTTCAGCGTTACTGGTTGGGGCATAGACTTGGATTACTGTGATATTGAATGGTTTGCTTTGGAAATGAACAGAGATCATTCTGTCATTTTTGAGATTGCATCCAAGTACTGCATTTCAGACTCTTCTGTTGACCATGATGGCTACTCCATTTCTTCTGAGGGATTCCTGCCCACAGTAGTAGATATAATGGTCATCTGAGTTAAATTCACCCATTCCAGTCCATTTTAGTTCACTGATTCCTAGAATGTCGATGTTCACTCTTGCCATCTCGTTTGACCACTCCAATTTGCCTTGATTCATGGGCCTGACATTTGAGGTTCCTGTGCAGTATTGCTCTTTACAGCACCAGACCTTGCTTCTATCACCAGTCACATCAGCAACTGGGTATTGTTTTTGCTTTGGCTCCATCCCTTCATTCTTTCTGGAGTTTTTTCTCCACTGATCTCCAGTAGTATATTGGGCACCTACTGACCTGGGGAGTTCCTTTTTCAGTATCCTATCATTTTGCCTTTTCATAGTGTTCATGGGGTTCTCAAAGCAAGAATACTGAAGTGGTTTGCCATTCCCTTCTCCAGTGGACCACCCAAGATGGGCGGCCCCACGTCCGAGGTCAGGGGTGGGTGGCAGCCGAGAGGAGTTACCCCGTATCCAAAGTCAGGGGCAGCGGCCAAGAGTGCCTGGCTATGACAGTGCAGGAGCAGCAGAGAGGAGCTACCCCACGTCTAAGGAGCGGTGGCTGCGTGGGTGCCTGGCTGCAGGAAGGCCTAGAGAAGCTATTCCACGTTCAAGGTCAGGAGGGGCCACGGTGAGGAGATACCCCTCGTCCAAGCTAAGGAGCAGCGGCTACACTTTGCTGGAGCAGCTGTGAAGAGATACCCCACGTCCAAGGTAACAGAAACCCAAGTAAGATGGTAGGTGTTGCAAGAGGGCATCAGACGGCAGACACACTGAAACCATAATCACAGAAAACTAGTCAATCTAATCACACTAGGACCACAGCCTTGTCTAACCTCAGAATGTTACCCTATTTGAAAACTGGGTTGTTGTAGGAAAAGGCAATGGCACCCCACTCCAGTAGTCTTGCCTGGGAAATCCCATAGACGGAGACGCCTGATGGGCTGCAGTCCATGAGGTCGCATAGAGTCGGACAAGACTGAGCGACTTCACTTTCACTTTTCACTTTCCTGCCTTGGAGAAGGAAATGGCAACCCACTCCAGTCCAGGAACGGGGGAGCCTGGTGGGCTTCCGTCTATGGGATCGCACAGAGTCAGACACAACTGAAGCGACTTAGCAGCAGCAGCAGCAGATATAATTAAGATGAGATTATACTGGAGTAGAGTGGGCCCCTAATCCAATATGATTGGGCCAACGGGGAACTTTGGACAAAGAGTCACTCACACCAGGGGAATGCCATGTGAAGATGAAGGCAGAGATAGGGATGATGTGGTGGAACCAGCCAGCAAATGCCAAAGATTGCCTGCAAACCACCAGAAGCTGGCGGAGAGGCATGGAACAGATTCCTCCTAACAGCCCTCGGCAGGAACCAACCCTGTCGACAGCTTGATCTTGGACTTCTAGTCTCCAGATCTCTGAGACAATAAATTCCTCTTGCTTAAGTCAGTCAATTTGTAGTCCTTTGTTGCATACCTAGCAAAGCAATAGGGCTTCCCTGGTGGCTCAGAGGTTAAAGTGTCTGCCTGGAATGTGGGAGACCGGGATTTGATCCCTGGGTCGGGAAGATCCCCTGGAGATGGAAATGGCAACCCACTCCAGTACTCTTGCCTGGAGAATCCCATAGAGGGAGCAGCCTGGTAGGCTACAGTGCATGGGGTCACGAAGAGTCGGACACAACTGAGAGACTTCACTTTAGCAAAGTAATACACGGAGATCGTGTAATTTATAAGGAATCTTAGCCTGGATCTATCTCACATGTCCACTCTGGTTATTTCCCAGTTCCTATAAGCACAGTTGTAATAGGTGTATTTGGCACCAGGCAGAATCTTCACATTGACCTATAGAGTGCAAGTTATTGTGGGAAGAAAAGCAAAGGAAAGCCCCTGGAACTCTCCTCCACCGGAACCATAAGTCAAACACAACAGTGTATCCCTGAGGGCATGATAAATACTACCACTACTATCAAAGACTTGAGAAATTCCAAAGGTGATCCCTATCTTATCTACATTTAAATTATTTGCAAGACTTGACTTGTAGCTGTTCTTTCAGATATAATCACTTTGAAGCAAATCAACACCTGCCCCAGCACCTGAAGCCACACAGCTCTTGACCTGGAATATGATGTTTCTCACCCAAAGAACAGAAATCGTGAAAAGCAGATTACTTTTACCTGTCAAAGTCAACAGTGCTGCTTACTGCCATACCTCTGGGTAGTAGCACCTCTCCGGTTCAGTTCAGTTCAGTCGCTCAGTTGTGTCCAACTCTTTGGGACACCATGGACTACAGCACACCAGCCTTCCCTGTCCGTCACCAACTCCTGGAGCTTATTCAAACTCATGTCCATTGAGTCAGTGATGCCATCCAACCATCTCATCCTCTGTTGTCCCCTTCACCTTCCGCCTTCAATCTTTCCCAGGATCAGGGTCTTTTCAAACGAGTCAGCTCTTTGCATCAGGGGGCCAAAGTAGTGGAGTTTCAGCTTCGACGTCAGTCCTTCCAATGAATATTCAGGAGATTTCCTTTAGGATGGACTGGGTGGATCTCCTTGCAGTCCAAGGGACTCTTGAGTCTTCTCCAACACCACAGTTCAAAAGCATCAATTCTTTGGCGCTCAGCTTTCTTTATCGTCCAACTCTTGCACCCATATATGACTACTGGAAAAAACATAGCCTTGACTAGATGGACCTTTATTGGCAAAGTAATGTCTCTGCTTTTTAATATGCTCTCTAGGCTGGTCATAACTTTCCTTCCAGCTCTGCAGAAATCTAATGTGCAGGCATTTTAATCATTTCACATTTCCCAGAACATCACTCTGTTATGTGCTGATGTGTTTTGGGACCTAATAAGCAAGCAGTAGCAGATATCTAAATGCCATGGGAAAACACGTGTGTTCTGGGGGATGAGAGACATTTCAGGGCACTTCTACCTCCATGACATTTTTAGGAATCCAGAACAGGAATCTGGAGGAGGGCAGTTTTTATTTGTTGGTTTTTTAGGTTTGTTGTTGTTTTTTATTTTCGCTGCACTGGGTCTTCCTTGCCATCTCTAGTTGCAGCGAATGGGCTTAGTTGCCCCACAGCATGCTGGGTCTTCGTTTCCCCCAGACCAGGGATCGGATCAAACCCACATCCCCCACACTAGAAGGCAGATTCTTAGCCACTGGACCACCAGGGAAATCCTAGGTGATCACAATTTATCTAAAGTCAAAGATAAACTGTTGCATTGAACATTGCCTCCCACTAAGAAAAATCCCAAGCATTTGGTGGATTTCTGGATTTTGGAAGTAGTATACCACATTTGATTATGCTGCACTGACCCAATTTCCAAGTAACCCATGAGGGGTACTAACTTCAATGGGCCCAGAAAAAGAGAATGGTTGCCAGTTGGTATAGGGTGCTGTGTAAGCAGTTTGATTTTTATGATCTAGCAGACCCAGTAGTGTGCACATCCCTTGGCAAATGAGGCTACTTTATACATACCGTGGCAAACGTTCATAAGAGAAAAACAGCACAGGGCTTTCAGATTCTGGAGTCAAGCCAGGCTATTTTTGGCAATTCTCCTTTTGAGAAGCTGATGTTGGCTCACAACTGAGCCCTGCTCCAAGCTCTGGAGGGACCAGCTGGGCACTTAATATCAGATCAGCTCCCTCCCATCACAGAGTAGTCAGGGATTTGTCCTCACTGGAAAAGACACTCAAGATATGAATTGTTTCCATGTATGCCAAGCTTCGAATATAAAGAAAAAATCCTAAATGAGAAAAATACCAATTACTATCAAACCAAAGACCTCCCACCCCAATTATTCTAAATTTGATTATTTGTTAACTTTGACAAGCATAGTGGTTAAGAGGATAGAGCCAGGGTCGGAATTCTAACTCCACCATTTACTTAAATAGCTTACGCTCATGCATGTTCAATCACTCAGTTGTATCCAACTCTCTGTAGCCCCATGGACTATAGCCCATCAGGCTCCCCTGACCATAGGATTTTCCAGGTAAGAATATCAGAGTGGGTTACCATTTCCTTCTCCAGGGCAGTAGCTTATGACCTTGGGCATGTTGTTAACTCTTTCTATCTCCACTTCTTCATTTGGGACTATGAGGATTAATGAATGCAAATAGCAATGCCTTGCTTGTAGGCTTCCCAGACGGTGCTAATGGTCAAGAACCCACCTGCCAATGCAGAAGACAGAAAAGACATGGATTCAGTCCCGGGTTGGGAAGATCTTCTGGAGGAGGGCATGGCAGCCCACTTCAGTATTCTTGCCTGGAGAATCCCCATGGACAGAGGAGTCAACTACTGGGCTATGGTCCACAGGGTCGTAAAGAGTCGGACTTGACTGAAGCGACTTAGCACGTAGCATGCACAGCTTGTAGTAGGGCTATATACATTAGCTAGTGTCATTCTTTTCACTTATTATTACCATGCTTAGCATCATCATCATCCTTACTATCCATGAACTTACTGAATGTCTATTCATCATGTATTCCTCATAACACCACCTCTCATCAAGTGAGGCAATGGGCTAAGACCCGTGGCATCATCCCAAAGCAGCTGGCTACACACAACAGTTAAATGGCTTACTAAAGACTCATTTATGGCACTATTAAGGACAAGACCTTGTGAGGGAAGTTCTGTCCTATAGAATGAGGTATGTGTTCTGAAGCAGTGATCTACCTCTAACCCCTTTGCGAAAGTTGCTTCTTGCCCCTGTGACTTTGGTCTTTGTTAGTTTAGATGTCTTAATACCCAGAGGAGAAATACTTCCACCAGGGCTAATAACAATGAGTCCACTGAACTGTAAGTTTTTTGGCAAATCTGGGCTCCTCATCCACTGAACTAATAGCCTAAAAAGGACAGTTGTGTTAGATGGAGTCATTGATCCTGATTATCAAGAGAGAGAGGTTTGTTGTTGCTCAGTGAGGGCAGGAAGGATTATGTCTAGAATTTAAAGGGCCCTCTGGGCTACTTCTGATAGTTTAGTTGCTAAGTCATGTCCAACTCTCGTTACCCCATGGACTGGGGCCTGCCAGGCTCCTCTGTCCATGGGATTTCCTAGGCAAGAATAGTAGAGTGGGTTGTCATTTCCTTCTCCAGGAGATCTTCCTGACCTAGAGATCGAACCCTGATCTCCTGCATTGCAAGCAGTCTCCTTCATTGCAGGCAGATTTTTTACCAACTGAGCCACCAGGGCTACTTCTAGTATGGCTGTATTCAGGAGTCAGGGTTAAAAGGCTATTCCAGTGAGGGCTTAAGTCCCTTAGAAATGAAGACTTGGGTCACCAGACCAGATGAAGAGCCTCATCCAGCTGAGGTACTGACTGTGGGAAAAGGAACTTCATAAGTAGTAAAGACATTTATGAATGTAAAGAATTCATGAAAGGTAGAGAAGTGAGGACTATATTAGCATTTCACATTTTTACCTTTCTCTGGCATATATATATACATATTTATTTATTTATAGATATCCACCCATTTCTCTTCCCCCAACTCACACCACATTTTGCCTAGTATCATCAAGTGTGTTGGTAACTTGATTAGTTGGTCTTTAGGTTACAGCTTTTTTCAAGTTGATTTCTGGCTGTGCTGGCTCTTTGTTGTTACACACAGGCTTTCTCTAGTTGCAGTGCGCAGGGGTTACGCTTCACTGTGGTGCAGGGTCTTATTGCAGAGGCTTCTCCTGTTGCAGAGCATGGGCTCTAGAGCACGGGGTCAGTAGTTGTGGCACATGGGCTTCATTGCCCTGCAGCATGTGGGATCTTCCCAGACCAGGGATCGAACCTCTTTCCCCTGCTTTACAAGGCAAACTCTTAACCACTGGACCACCAGGGAAGCCTTAGGTTACAGATTGACGAGGCAGGATTGTAACTGAGCTAGAATGACTATCACCCAGAGCTGGATACAGGATTAATGGAATTCTGGATCTCTCCTTCTGGAAAGGGTGTTTAGACTCCTTAATGGTCAAAGGGTGAATTTGTGTAAATGTGGTGAGTTGGTTGTCAGCATGCATTCCAATCTTTTTCTCATACTGCCAAAGCCACAGAGTTAAATGCTGCACTTCCCAGAATCCCTTGCAGTTAACATTTTAAATGCAAATTAGGGTCTATAAATTGCATCCACTTATATAAGAGCTGGGAGAAGAAAGTAAGGCGAAGGCCATCTCCCAGCTGTGTGGTTGTTGCTTCGTGTTTGTGGCAACCTTGAGTAACTACAGAGCATCCTAATGTCCCAGCACTAGCTTCAGGAGGTTGGGAAGCAGCGGTGGCAGCAGCAGAGGTAGCTTTCTGACCCCTGATCCTCAGGTTGCAGCCACAGTACCGTGTGTATTTGTTAACCATCCTATTTCTCGATGGAGATATTACTCACCTAACATGAAATTCACCACTTTACTTTTTTTTTTTTGCACAGCATGTGGGATCTTAGTTCCCTGACCAGGGATGGGACCCAAGGCCCCTGCAGTATAAGCACAGAGGCTTAACTGGACTGCCAAGGAAGGTCTGAAATTCACCATTTTAAACTGTGCAACTCAGATTTTAAATGTGTTCAGAAAGTTGTACAACTATCATTACTAATTCCCGATCATTGCCATCACCCCCCAAAGAAGCTTGCTATTAGTCAGTCCCATTTTCCCCCTCTTTCCAGGCCTGGCAACAGCTAGTCTACTCTCTCTATGAATTTGCCTATTCTGGACATTTCACATTCGGTGGCTTTTTGTGTATGACTTCTTTCACTTGGCATAGGTTTTCAAGGCTCATCCACCTGTAGCACCTATCAGTACTTCATTTCTTTTTTGGCTGAGTGATATTCCATTGGATATCGTAAAGGTATTGTATGGATACACCGCATTTTGTCTATCCTTTCACCAGTTGATGGACATTTAGTTTGTTTCCACTTTTTGGCTATTGTGTATACTGCTGCTATGAATATGGGTACACAGACATCTGTTCAACCCTGCTCTCGGTTCTTTTAGGTATGTACCCCAGAAGTGGAGTTGCTGGATCAGATGGAAATCTATGTTTATTTTTTGAGGAACCACCATCCTGTTTCCACAGAGGCTATACCATTTTACCCACCAGCAATACAGCAATCTCTCCACATCCTTGTCAATACTTGTTGTTGTCTTTTTCATCATAACCATCCTACTGGGTATGAAGTGGTACCTCACTGTGATTTTTATTTACATTTCCCTAATGACTAATAATGTTGACATCTTTTCATGTACTCCTTGGCTATTTGTATATCTTCTTTTGAAGAAATATCTATTCAGGACTTCCCTGGTGGTGCAGTGGATAAGATTCCGCCTGCCAATGCAGTGGACACCGTTTGACCCCTGATCCAGAAAGACTCCACAAGCCTCAGGGTGACTAAGCCTGCTTGCTACAACTACTGAGCCTGTGTGCTGCAGCTGCTGAAGCCTGTGCACCCAGAACCTATGCTCTGCAACAAGAGAAGCCCCCGAAATGAGAAGTCTGCACATCGCAACTAGAGAAAGCCTGCACAAAGCAGTGAAGACCCAGCACAGCCAAAGATAAGCATAAATAAATAAAAAGGTTTTTTTAAAGAAATATCTATTCAAATCCTTTGCTCATTTTTAATTTGGATTTTTTAAATTGTTGATTTATAAAGACTTCTTTATATATTCTGGTTATGAGTCCCTTGATAGATATATGATTTGCAAATACTTTCCTTCCGTGGGTTGTCTTTTTACTTGGTGTGTTCTTTAATGCAAGAATTCTAGAAGCAGCCTCCTGTCCCACCAACGTCATGATTGCACTGATCGGCAGCTCTTCTGGGGTCTCTTTCTGGGACTCATTCCTGGAGCCCACTCCTCCAGCCCTCCCAACTATTTTTTTAAAACATCTGATTCCCTGTATCAAAGCCTTTTCTGCTTAAAATAGGTTTCAGTTTCCTGCAGCTGCTCTCTGGCTAATAAATCACTCAACTTGAAACCTTGGAGCAGAGATGTGACATGTCATTTTGTAAGAGCTGATGTGCAGCCAAACTGTAATAATAATACATTCCTGGAAAGTCAAAGTTGGAAACACCTTTGAAGATCAACTGGTCCAAACCCTTCGTTTGTCAAACACTGAAGGAAATGGAGACACAATGAGGAAGACACAAGAACCTTGATGCTGAGGGCCTGCACCTCTGTCTGCCATTTCCCAGGGCTGGCAGACCTCAGCTGATCTTGCTTCATGAAATCAGTGGGATGTGGGTCACGTAAATCCAGTGAGGCTAGGCCTGCCAACCTTACTGCAGCTGATTGCACACGGGATCTGGGCCTGAGCCAGATGCTACTGTGAACCACTTGGATGTGATGGTGGCCACATACCCGTGAAAGACCATCTGGTGTAAGAGGCTTCAGTGCTAGGAGCATACCCAGTGTCATATTCCTGTTCTCCAGGGACCTGCTTTGGGGCCCCCTAAGATGACTTCTCCTGACACCCCACTTCCTCTGAATCTGCACCATAGCTCCCATTCCTGAAAGTCACCTGAGCACCTACAGAAGTTCAGGAATGTACCCAACCACAGCCAATGATTTTCTGGAGACTGAAGCCTGATCAAAAAAGAGAAAAAGAAGCAAGCCACAAACGCAAATCTGGAATTTCAAATAGCATGCTCTTCCCACTCCAACGTGGCTGTCCCACATGCAGATATGAGGAACAGGGCTTCATGAGTGGAGTGTGACAAGGAGAGAAGACAGGTGCTATGTGGCTGAACTGTCATCAGGATACAGCAAGAGTGGGATAACCACCCCTCCTGTTACTCTTTTGGGAGGCCATGTCACACATTTTGTGGGATCTTAGTTCCCCGACCAGAGAGTGAACCTGGGCACCCAGGATTGGAAATTCAGAGTCCTAACCACTGGACCACTAGGGAATTTCTCCTCCTCTTACTTTTGGGCATTTGCCTTTGTGAGTGGCTTGGGACAGAGTTCCAGCTCTGGGTACTGCCTTGTCATTCCTCAGGCACTGGCCTTTTTGGAAACCTACTCTATGTGGATGGCTGCTCTGTTCAGGCTGTGTGTCAAGGCACAGAAATTGACATACTGAGACACCTA
Organism: Ovis aries; assembly: GCF_016772045.2. Taxonomy (NCBI): domain Eukaryota; kingdom Metazoa; phylum Chordata; class Mammalia; order Artiodactyla; family Bovidae; genus Ovis; species Ovis aries. The sequence continues at coordinate 234,738,085 of NC_056055.1, forward strand.
GGCCCTGGAGATCGGAAATCACTGATGAAAAAAATGGCCCTTGAAACTATAGCTGGGAATGAAAGGGCGATTGGCCTCCTCTTTTCATAAAACCTAACCAGTGAGTGCAGGAAAGGAGCAACCAGGAAAGGGAGTGAAGAAAATGATGAAAACCAAGTGGGGTGAGGATTTCAGGAAGGAGAGCAGGGCTGATTGGGAGACAGGTCAGGCTGGCTGAGGACTGGATTTGTCTTGGGGGAAGTAATTGGTAACCTTAGAAAGAGCAACTTCAGAAGATGGCAGCAAGAGAAAACTGATTGCATTTAGTTGAGGTGTGAGTGAAAGGGGAGGAGGTGGAGATGGTAAACAACGATTTCCTAAGAAGAGGAGAATTTTTTTTTTTTTCAAGTAAGAGAGACTCAAGCATGTTTGGAGGCTCAGGAGAAAATAGGGGAGAAACGGAGAGAGTGACAATATCAGAGAGAAGAAGACTTCCCTGGTGGCCCAGCAGTTAGGAATCCACCTGCCAGTGCAGGGGATATGGGAATCCAGGAAGATTCCACATGCTGCAGGGCGACCAAGTTCCTATGCCACAACCACTGAGCCCACGTGCTGTGGAGCCTGGGAGCCCCGGCGAGTGGGTCCACACACCACAGCCACTGAAGCCCAGATGCATAGAGTCTGTTCTCTGCAACAAGAGAAGCCGCCACACTGAGAAGCCTGAGCACGGCAGTGAAGGGTAGCCCCCACTCACCACAACTAGAGAAAGCCTGAGCAGCGACGAAGGCCCAGCGCAGCCATAAAATAAACAAATGAAAACAGAGAGGAAGCTATTTGGTGATGCTCTGTCCAGAGGGGCTGGCCATGGACAAGAGAAGGAGCCCCTCTGCTCTCAGCTTGGAGGAAGCTGGAGACCACCATGGGATTTAGTCTCCTTCCCCAAAAGGGATCATCTTCACCATGAGAAGATATGAGATACCCACCACCGAATAAATGGCTGGTAAATATCAAGCTTTTCCTCCCTTCCCTGGTTGTGCAGTTTCAGTCCTCTGAGGCCACATATGATGTCATTCTGGGATGTTACTAAGGCTAAGGAACACACCTCTAGCTGAAGAAGTTAAAGGCAGTCAATCTCTATGAATAAAATGTTGCTTCTTTTCAAAAAAAAAAAAAAAAAAAAGGCAGTCAATCCCAAGCTTTTCTGGAATTCCAGGGGAATAGAGGATGCTTGCTGCTAAGGTTCCAAATCTGGGAAATTGTAAGCACAGATCTTCCACTTCATAGACAGGGACAGCCTGATCTTGCCACCAGCACAGAGGAAGGCAGAGCTGAAAAATGGAGTGAGGACAAGAGACAGAGGCACCAGAAGACACTGGGATTTTTTTGGTTATTGTTGTTGTCTGACTGTGCTGTGCGGCTTGCAGGATTTCAGTTCCCCAGCCAGGGATTGAACCTGGGCTATAGTTGTGAAAGCTAAATCCTAACCACTAGACCAGCAGAGAACTCCCTAGATGACATTGTTTTAATGCCAGGATCTAACCATGCTTGAGGCCTCCTGTAATCCAACAAATTCCTTCCTCCTACCCAAAGCCCGCTTCTGTCAAGATTCTGTCACTTGCAAGTGAAGTTCTGACTGTTATAAGAAGTGGAGTGTTGCTAGTGATGTCCCTGACACACAGAATTGACCGAGCTGAGGTGAGGTACAGATCAGATTTTCCAACTGTTGGGACCTGGGATTTTCCATTCCCAGGAGGCTAAGAGGTAAGCATTCCTTGTAATGCAGCTGCAAGGCCAAGGGCTCCTGTATCTCAGACCATGTGTTTAACATAGGCAGGAGTTCAGGGGACTTGGTAAAGAGATGTCAGGAGGTTGTATGTGTTGGCTATTTTCCCAAGCCTTGACCCAAAGAGATAAAAGTCTGCAGAAAGAATAATCAAGAATAAAAGCTAACATTTCTGAAGGATTCATCATGTGCCAGGCTCTAAGTGCTTCACACACATTAACTCATTTAATCGTCATAAGAACACAAAGAAATGGGTACCATTGTTATTTCCCATTTTACATTTGAGGAACTGAGGTGCAAAAGAATTTGCCCAAGATCATAAAGCTGGACAGGGCTAGAGCTCTGCCTTGAATCCAGGCAGCCTGACCTCTGAACTTAAGTGCCTACAGCTTTGCTGAGAAAGACAGCCTGTAGCCAGCAATCCAAGCTGATGCAGAGTCTGATGATCACATGCTTTGCAAGACTGAAAAAGCTCATCTATTCATGTCAAAGCTAAAGTGAGTGGGAATAAAGACAGGGAGGCAGGAAATACAACCCCTCCCAAGCCCTTCCTACCTGCCTACTAAAAAGACAGCCTCCCTATGTAAAGGGCCTTCCAATGGGATGCAGCCAAGGGATCGGAGCAGCCAGCTGTGCCAAGCCCCATGCCGGGTGGTCACAATGGCTCCAAGGCAGAAGTGAAGCTGGAGTCTCTGAGCTGAGGACTGGGAGGTCCTGTTGCTAAGACCCTGTATACCAAGATCAAAGTCTAGATTCAGGGGCCATGATTTATCATTCTTCTTAAAAAATTATTTATTTGTCTATTTGCTGGGTCATAGCACCATGCTGAATCTTAATTGTGGCATGCAAACTCTTAGTTATGGCATGTGAGATCTAGCTGCCTGACCAGGGATCGAATCCTGGCCCCCTGCATTGGGAACGCATTGTGTTAGCCACTGGACCACTAGGAAAGCCCCTCATCATTCTTCTGACTTGGTGATTAACCCATGGAATTACTCAAATGCAAATAGCCAGAAAACTTAAACATCTTTTAAAGGAGTAGTTCTGTGAGAGAAACCCCAGTCCTGGTATAACTGAAAGTGGGGTTTAATTGCTCACCATTCAGAAGCCAATAAAGAGGTAAGGCTGGTGGAAAGGAAAGTTTACTTTATTTCAGATTATTACTTTATTTCAGGCTGTCTTTCCCAGCAAAGCCTGCAATGGAGGGAGGGGGAGGGCAGATGCCTGTCCAAAGGCAGAATCCATCCCACTGACAATCCGGGGCAAAAGCTTTTATAGATGGAGGGAGGGGCTACATGTAGAAACAGTAGTCAGCTCTGACAGTCCTCTTGAAATTGGTCACGTGGTGGTCTGACCAGCGTCATTTTGATCGTTTTAAGTACAACTAATCTTCAGTTCCAGGCTCTCTTTTGTTTCCATTTTCTTGATGCCAAGTCTCGGCGTTGTGGCAGCTTTACATCACGGCTGCAGTCTGGGCATCATGCAGTTAACTTCTTCCACCTGGCGGGAGTCTCAGTATCTACAAGACAGTTCACAGGATATGGCTCAGAATTTTATCTACAGTCCTTGAGAAGGAATAAAGGTCCTTGACTTTTCTTAATGACTAAACTATTATTATCTGGTCTCCCTTGGTGGTTTTCCTTTATTTTCTCATTTCTCTGATTAAACTTACTCCTTTTCTAAAAAATTTAGATTGTATATAGTTTTATTTTTGTGTCCGACTCTTTGCAACCCCATGGACTGTGGCCTGCCAGGCTCCTCTGTCCATGGGGATTCTCCAAGCAAGAATCCTGGAGTAAGTTGCCATGCCCTCCTCCAGGGGATCTTCCCAACCCAGGGATCAAACCCAGGTCTCCCGTATTGTGGGCAGATTCTTTACCGGCTTAGCCACCAGGGAAGCCCATTTGTACTTACTTATTTTGATTAATTGGTTTTATTTGGTTATGTTTATTAATTTTTCTGTTGTTATATTAAACTCATCCTTGGGCCAAAGTTTTTCCACAGACAAAAGGCAAGTGGAGGTCTTGGGGGAAGGACATTTCATTGTCACCTGGAATCCTGTAATTGATCAATCCCTGAGGCAGTGTCTTGGCTCCAAACAATACCAGAAATGCTCAAAATCCTCGTGAGATGTGTCTGCAGTTTTGTTAGCCAAAGAGATCTCTCAGCATGGCAGAGCACCCAGTCAGGGGATTCTGGCTGCTCTTAAGCTGCAGGTTGCCACACCCAATACACACTACAGACCAGTAGGTGTCGTTGCCCCTCCTCTTCTGTTCAAAACGAACTTGTTTATTTAAAATGACTTCCTTACCCCTTCATCAATGTACCAAGGTGTTAGAGACTGATCAGATTTATTGCTTTTCTATAGAAGTGTTTTGGGTGTTAGTTCTAAAACGTCTTGTAGGTCTTCATAGAACTGTTCAACTTCAGCTTCTTCAGCATTACTGGTTGGGGCATAGGCCTGGATTACCGTAATATCGAATGGTTTGCCTTGGAAACGAACAGAGATCATTCTGTCATTTTTGAGACTGCATCCAAGTCCTGCATTTCAGACTCTTTTCTTGGCCATGATGGTTGCTCCATTTCTTCTAAGGGATTTGTGCTCACAGTAGTAGATATAATGGTCATCTGAGTTAAATTCACCCATTCCAGTCCATTTAGTCCTCTGACTCCTAGAATGTTGACGTTCACTCTTGCCATCTCCTGTTTGACCACTTCCAATTTGCCTTGGCAATAAGAAGTTCACGATCTGAGCCACAGTCAGCTCCAGGTATTATTTTTGTTGACTATATAGAGCTTCTCCATCTATGGTTGCAAAAAATACAATCAATCTGATTTTGGAGTTGACCATCTGGTGATGTCCATGTGTAGAGTCTTCTCTTGTGTTGTTGGAAGAGGGTGTTTGCTATGACCAGTGCATTTTCTTGGCAAAACTCTATTTGTCTTTGCCCTGCTTCATTCCATATTCCAAGGCCAAATTTGCCTGTTACTCCAGGTGTTTCTTGACTTCCTACTTTTGCATTCAGTCCCCTATAATGAAAAGGACATCTTTTTTGGGTGTTAGTTCTAAAAGGTCTTGTAGGTCTTCATAGAACCATTCAACTTCAGCTTCTTCAGCCAAAGATGGAAAGCTCTATACAGTCAACAAAAACAAGACCAGGAGCTGACTGTGGCTCAGATCATGAACTCCTTATTACCAAATTCAGACTTAAATTGAAGAAAGTAGGGAAAACTGCTAGACCATTCAGGTATGACCTAAATCAAATCTCTTATGATTATACAGTGGAAGTGAGAAATAGATTTAAGGGACTAGATCTGATAGACAGAGTGCCTGATGAACTATGGACTGAGGTTCGTGACATTGTACAGGAGACAGGGATCAAGACCATCCCCATGGAAAAGAAATGCAAAAAAGCAAAATGGCTGTCTGGGGAAGCCTTACAAATAGCCTTCTTCAGCGATCAATGCAAAGAAATAGAAGAAAACAACAGAATGGGAAAGACTAGAGATCTCTTCAAGAAAATTAGAGATACCAAGGGAACATTTCATGCAAAGATGGGCTCGATAAAGGACAGAAATGGTATAGATGTAACAGAAGCAAAAGATATTAAGAAGAGGTGGCAAGAATACACAGAAGATCTGTACAAATAAGAGCTTCATGACCCAGATAATCATGATGGTGTGATCACTCACCTAGAGCCAGACATCCTGGAATGTGAAGTCAAGTGGGCCTTAGAAAGCATCACTACAAACAAAGCTAGTGGAGGTGATGGAATTCCAGTTGAGCTATTTCAAATCCTGAAAGATGATGCTGTGAAGGTACTGCAGTCAATATGCCAGCAAATTTGGGAAATTCATCAGTGGCCACAGGACTGGAAAAGGTCAGTTTTCATTCCAATCCCAAAGAATGCTCAAACTACCGCACAGTTGCACTCATCTCACATGCTAGTAAAGTTATGCTCAAAATTCTGCAAGCCAAACTTCAGCAGTACGTGAACCGTGAACTTCCAGATGTTCAAGCTGGTTTTAGAAAAGGCAGAGGAACTAGAGATAAAATTGCCAACATCCGCTGGATCATGGAAAAGCAAGAGTTCCAGAAAAACATTGATATCTGCTTTATTGACTATGCCAAAGCCTTTGACTGTGTGGATCACAATAAACTGTGGAAAATTCTTTAAGAGAAGGGAATACCAGACCACCTGACCTGCCTCTTGAGAAACCTATATGCAGGCCAGGAAGCAACAGTTAGAACTGGACGTGGAACCACAGACTGGTTCCAAATAGGAAAAGGAGTACGTCAAGGCTGTATATTGTCAGCCTGCTTATTTAACTTCTATGCAGAGTACATCATGAGAAACGCTGGGCTGGAAGAAGCACAAGCTGAAATCAGGATTGCTGGGAGAAATATCAATAACCTCAGATATGCAGATGACACCACCCTTATGGCAGAAAGTGAAGAGGAACTAAAAAGCCCCTTGATGAAAGTGAAGGAGGAGAGTGAAAAAGTTGGCTTAAAGCTCAACAATCAGAAAACGAAGATCATGGCATCCGGTCCCATCACTCCATGGGAAATAGATGGGAAACAGTGGAAACAGTGTCAGACTTTATTTTTTGGGGCTCCAAAATCACTGCAGATGGTGACTGCAGCCATGAAATTAAAAGACGCTTACTCCTTGGAAGAAAAGTTATGACTAACCTAGATAACATATTAAAAAGCAGAGATATTACTTTGCCAACAAAAGTCCGTTTAGTCAAGGCTATGGTTTTTCCAGTGGTCATGTATGGATGTGAGAGTTGGACTGTGAAGAAACCTGAGCGCTGAAGAATTGATGCTTTTGAATTGTGATGTTGGAGAAGACTCTTGAGAGTCCCTTGGACTGCAAGGAGATCCAACCAGTCCATTCTGAAGGAGATCAACCGGATTTCTTTGGAAGGAATGATGCTAAAGCTGAAACTCTAGTACTTTGGCCACCTCATGCGAAGAGTTGACTCATTGGAAAAGACTCTGATGCTGGGAGGGATTGGGGGCAGGAGGAGGAGGGGACGAAAGAGGATGAGATGGCTGGATGGCATCACTGACTCGATGGATGTGAGTCTGAGTGAACTCCGGGAGTTGGTGGTGGACAGGAGACCTGGTGTGCTGTGATTCATGGGGTCGCAAAGAGTCGGACACGACTGAGCATCTGAACTGAACTGAACAGTGTAAAACACTGAATAGCAGTGTTTTACAGCTTTTTGGTCTCAGGAACCCTATACACTCTGAAAAATTGAAGACCGGAAAGAGATTTTTGTTGATGTGGGTTACATTATTGATATTTGTGATGTTAGAAATTAAGAATTTTTAAAAATTATTTATCTGAAAGTAGTAAAATTCAGTTCAATCGCTCAGTCATGTCTAACTCTTTGCAACCCCATGAATTGCAGCACACCAGGCCTCCCTGTCCATCACCAACTCCCGGAGTTCACTCAGACTCGCGTCCATCGAGTCCGTGATGCCATCCAGCCATCTCATCCTCTGTCGTCCCCTTCGCTTCCTGCCCCCAATCCCTCCCAGCATCAAAGTCTTCTCCAGTGACTCAACTCTTCGCATGAGGTGGCCAAAGTACTAGAGTTTCAGCTTTAGCATCATTCCTTCCAAAGAAATCCCAGGGCTGATCTCCTTTAAAATGGACTGGTTGGATCTCCCTGCAGTCCAAGGGACTCTCAAGAGTCTTCTCCAACACCACAGTTCAAAGCATCAATTCTTCAGCGCTCAGCCTTCTTCACAGTCCAACTCTCACATCCATACATGACCACTGGAAAAACCATAGCCTTGACTAGACGGACCTTAGTCAGCAAAGTAATGTCTCTGCTTTTGAATATGCTATCTAGGTTGGTCATAACTTTTCTTCCAAGGAGTAAGCATCGTCTAATTTCATGGCTGCAGTCACCATCTGCAGTGATTTTGGAGCCCCAAAAAATAAAGTCTGACACTGTTTCCACTGTTTCCCCATCTATTTCCCATGGAGTGATGGGACCAGATGCCATGATCTTCGTTTTCTGAATGTTGAGCTTTAAGCCAACTTTTTCACTCTCCTCCTTCACTTTCATCAAGGGGCTTTTAGTTCCTCTTCACTTTCTGCCATAAGGGTGGTGTCATCTGCATCTCTGAGGTTATTGATATTTCTCCCAGCAATCTTGATTCCAGCTTGTGTTTCTTCCAGTCCAGCGTTTCTCATGATGTACTCTGCATAGAAGTTAAATAAGCAGGGTGACAATATACAGCCTTGATGTACTCCTTTTCCTATTTGGAACCAGTCTGTTGTTCTACGTCCAGTTCTAACTGTTGCTTCCTGACCTGCATACAGGTTTCTCAAGAGGCAGGTCAGGTGGTCTGGTATTCCCATCTCTTTCAGAATTTTCCACAGTTTATTGTGATCCACACAGTCAAAGGCTTTGGCATAGTCAATAAAGCAGAAATAGATGTTTTTCTGGAACTCTCTTGCTTTTTCCATGATCCAGTGGATGTTGGCAATTTCATCTCTGGTTCCTCTGCCTTTTCTAAAATCAGCTTGAACATCAGGAAGTTCATGGTTCACATATTGCTGAAGCTTGGCTTGCAGAATGTTGAGCATTACTTTACTAGTGTGTGAGATGAGTGTAATTGTGCGGTAGTTTGAGCATTCTTTTGCATTGCCTTTCTTTGGAATTGGAATGAAACTGACCTTTTCCAGTCCTGTGGCCACTGCTGAGTTTTCCAAATTTGCTGGCATATTGAGTGCAGCACTTTCACACCATCATCTTTCAGGATTTGAAACAGCTCAACTGGAATTCCATCACCTCCACTAGCTTTGTTCGTAGTGATGCTTCTAAGGCCCACTTGACTTCACATTCCAGGATGTCTGGCTCTAGGTGAGTTATCACACCATCGTGATTATCCGGGTCATGAAGATCCTTTTTGTACAGTTCTGTGTAATCTTGCCACCTCTTCTAAATATCTTCTGCTTCCGTTAGGTCCATACCATTTCTGTCCTTTATCGAGCCCATCTTTGCATGACATGTTCCCTTGGTATCTCTAATTTTCTTGAAAAGATCTCTAGTCTTTCCCATTCTGTTGTTTTCCTCTATTTCTTTGCACTGATCGCTGAAGAAGGCTTTCTTATCTCTCCTTGCTATTCTTTGGAACTCTGCATTCAGATGCTTATATTTTTCCTTTTCTCCTTTGCTTTTCGCTTCTCTTCTTTTCACAGCTATTTGTAAGGCCTCCCCAGACAGCCATTTTGCTTTTTTGCATTTCTTTTCCATGGGGATGGTCTTGATCCCTGTCTCCCGTACAATGTCACCAACCTCAGTCCATAGTTCATCAGGCACTCTGTCTAATCAGATCTAGGCCCTTAAATCTATTTCTCACTTCCACTGTATAATCATAAGAGATTTGATTTAGGTCATACCTGAATGGTCTAGCAGTTTTCCCTACTTTCTTCAATTTAAGTCTGAATTTGGTAATAAGGAGTTCATGATCTGAGCCACAGTCAGCTCCTGGTCTTGTTTTTGTTGACTGTATAGAGCTTCTCCATCTTTTGCCGGAGAGAATATAATCAGTCTGATTTCGGTGTTGACCATCTGGTGATGTCCATGTGTAGAGTCTTCTCTTGTGTTGTTGGAAGAGGGTATTTGCTATGACCAGTGCATTTTCTTGGCAAAACTCTATTAGGCTTTACCCTGCTTCATTCTGCATTCCAAGGCCAAATTTGCCGGTTATTCCAGGTGTTTCTTGACTTCCTACTTTTGCATTCCAGTCCCCTATAATGAAAAGGACATCTTTTTGGGTGTTAGTTCTAAAAGGTCTTGTAGGTCTTCATAGAACCATTCAACTTCAGCTTCTTCAGCATTACTGGTTGGGGCATAGACTTGGATTACTGTGATACTGAATGGTTTGCCTTGGAAACAAACAGAGATCATTCTGTCATTTTTGAGATTGCATCCAAGTACTGCATTTCGGACTCTTCTGTGGACCATGATGGCTACTCCTTTTCTTCTAAGGGATTCGTGCCCACAGTAGTAGATATAATGGTCATCTGAGTTAAATTCACCCATTCCAGTCCATTTTAGTTCACTGATTCCTAGAATGCTGATGTTCACTCTTGCCATCTCCTGTTTGACCACTTCCAATTTGCCTTGATTCATGGACCTGACATTCCAGGTTCCTATGCAATATTGCTCTTTACAGCATCGGACCTTGCTTCTATCACTGGTCACATCCACAGCTGGGTATTGTTTTTGCTTTGGCTCCATCCCTTCATTCTTTCTGGAGTTATTTCTCCACTGACCTCCAGTAGCATATTGGGCACCTACCGACCTGGGGAGTTCCTCTTTCAGTATCCTATCATTTTTCCTTTTCATACTGTTTGGGGTTCTCAAGGCAAGAATACTGAAGTGGTTTGCCATTCCCTTCTCCAGTGGACGACAATCTGTCAGACCTCTCCACCATGACCCACCCGTCTTGGGTTGCCCCATGGGCATGGCTTAGTTCCATTGAGTTAGACAAGGCTGTGGTCCTAGTGTGATTAGATTGACTAGATTTCCGTGAGTATGGTTTCAGTGTGTATGCCCTCTGATGCCCTCTTGCAACACCTACCATCTTACTTGAATTTCTCTTACCTTGGACGTGGGGTATCTCTTCAGGGCTGCTCCAGCAAAGCACAGCCGCTGCTCCTTACCTTGGATGAGGGGTATCTCCTCCCGCCACCCTTCCTGACCTTCAACGAGGGATAGCTCCTCTAGGCCCTCCTGCGCCGGCACAGCCACCACTCCTTCGACGTGGGTTGCCCCTCCCGGCGGCCGCCCCTAGCCTTGGGCGTGGGGTTGCTGCTCCTGGTCGCTGCCCTGGCCTCGGGCATGGCCTTGGCCTCGGGTGCCGCCCCTGGCCTCGGACGCAGGGTAGCTCCTCTTGGCCGTTCCCACGCCGTCGCAGCCTGGCGCTCTAGGCCGCTGCCCCTGTCCTGGGACGTGGGGTAGCTCTCGGCCGCGCTTAGTGCGCCGGCCTGCCGCCGCCACCGCCGCCGCAAATTATTTACCTGAAAATAATAAACCCCTCAATGTTAACAAAAATAATACCCTTTTCAATGAAAAGTAATTACATTTTGCAAATCAAAAGATGAGTGAAATGAATGACATTGTTTGACATTTTTGCAAATCTCTTTAATATCTGATTCAATAAAAGGCAGTTAGAATTCCCATATCTGCTTCTTTATTCAATATCTTGAGCTGTGTTGTTTTGGTTGAACTATATAAAAATATTCAGCCTTGTTTGCTTGTCTATTTGTTTGTTGGAGGCTATCTGAGCTTCTCAGGTAACACAGTGGTAAAGAATATGCCTGCCAATGCAGGAGATGCAAGAGATGTGGGTTCAACTCCTGGGTCAGGAAGATTCCCTTGAGTAAAAAAATGGCAACCCACTCCAGTATTCTTGCCTGGAAAATTCCATGGACAGAGGAGCCTGGTGGGTTACAGTCCATGGGACTGCAAATAGTTAGACACGACTGAGCGACTGAGCACATTTGGGTGTTCAGTTTGGAGTTTTTCAAATAAAGCTGCTATGAACATTAAAAAATGAAATAAAATTCAGCCTCACACAGGTATATAACTGGAAAAAAGAGGAGTATATTAAAAGGATATTCAGATAATTGTGGCTTTTCCTCCTTGATTCTATACCTAAACTCGACAAATGACAGTTTTGTAAAATTTAGTTTCCATGTGGAATCTGAAACCATTATTGGTCAGGTTTTCATTACATTAAAGTACATTGGTCTGGGACTTCCCTGGTGGCCTGGTGGTTAAGAATTCTTCAGCCAATGCAGGAGACAAGGGTTCAGTCCCTGGTCTGGGAAGATCCCTAATGCCAGGGAACAGCTAAGCCCATGCACCACAGCTACTGAAGCCTGTACACTCTAGGGCCCATGTTCCACAGCTTGAGATGTCACGGCAGCAAGAAGTCCATGTACCATACCCAAAGAGCAGCAGCCCCCCAGCTCACCACAACTAGAGAAAGCCCACCCTCCACAAAGAAGACCCAGCACAGCCAAAAAATTTTAAATAACTTGGAAAATGGGGGGGGGGGGGAAGGTCTATCTTGCACTTTGAATTCATCCTTTACTTGTACATGATTTTGTACCATCACGTTAGTCACTTGCAAAGTATTGGTTCACTAAGTTACACAGATCTTCCAAATGTTGGCACATTTTGTTTTACAACATGAAAATATCGTATACGTTAGTGTCACCACTGAAAGTCTTTAAGAACTGGGAAGCTGCTAAGCTCACAGCAGTGGATACAAATTTTCCAAAAATCTAATTTTCACTCAAAAGCTCAAATTTCTTCTTTGACAGCAAATATTGTCAATTTTTTTCCTCTTGAATTGACAGCTCTCTTCCTTCATTTTGGAGAAAATGTCTGCAAAAAACTACATTTGCATAACCATAGTATGTCTTTCAATCCTTCCCTCAAGTAGAAATGGTACTCATGAAAAAAAAGCAGCTAGTTCAGCTTGCAACTCAAACAATTGCACAAGTGCTTTTCCTGGAGACAACCATGGTACTTAGGCAGACAGCAGAATTCTTTCCATTCTGTCAAAATATTTAAAAGAAATATACTCAAGGGTGGAGAGTTAATAAAGCTAATAATTTTTACTGCTTCATCAAGTCATTCTTAAGTGAATCTGGTATATTTACTTCTGTTGCTGTGCGTGCATGCCAGTTCGGGATACAATGACTACAGGGTGGCCTGAAGTCCTGCCTTGTTTAGTGCTAAGCGGCCAGTTATTTGACCTGCCATTGCTTTTCCACCATCAAAACCACAAAATAACATCTTAAAATTATTATAAAAATAGTTTTGACTTCACAGACCCCATAATAAGGTCCTGAGGATCCTCAGAGGTTCGCAGACCATGCTTGGAGAACCACAGTCTTAATGCTTTATTCATCAGTTAACAAATATGTATCATGACAGCATATTAAAAAACAGAGACATCACTTTGCCAACAAAGGTCCATCTAGTCAAAGCTATGGTTTTTCCAGTAGTCACGTACAGACTGTGGTACTGAAGAAGACTCTTGAGTCCCTTGGACTGCATGGAGATCCAACCAGTCCATCTTAAAGGAAATCAACCCTGAATATTCATCGGAAGTACTGATGCTGAAGCTGAAGCTCCAATACGCTGGCCACATGATGTGAAGAGCTCATTCATTGGAAAAGACCACGATGCTGTGAAAGATTGAGGGCAGGAAGAAAAGAGGGTGACAGAGGATGAGACGGTTGGATGGCATCACTGACTCAATGGAAATGAGTTTGAGCAAACTCAAGGAGATAGTGAAGAACGGGAAAGCCTGCTGTTGCAGTCCACGGGGTTGCAGAGTCAGACATGACTGAGGACTGAAAAAGAACAAACCACGCATGTACATTTCCCTGACACCAACCCAGGTCTTGAGTTCTTTGTTGTTGTTGTTGTTTGTTTGTTTTGATTTTTGGCTGTGCGGGGTCTTTGATGTTATATACAGACTTCCTCTGGTTGCAGAGAGTGGGACTACTCTTCATTGCCGTGTGTGGGCCTCTCATTGCAGTGGTTTCTTTCTTTTGTTGCAGAGCACAGGCTCCAGGGTGGATGGACCTTAGTAGCTGGGCGCTGTGGCTTAGTTGCACCCCAGCGCATGGGATCTTCCCGGACTAGGGATTGAACCAGTGTTCCCTGCATTGGAAAGGAGGATTCCTTTCTTTTTTTAAATTTATTTTAAATTGAGAGGAAATTGCCTTACAATGTTGTGTTGGTTTCTGCCATACACCAATGCAAATTAGCCATAATTATATATATATCACCTGCCTCTTGAGCCTCCCACCCATCTAGGTAATCACAGAACACCAGGCTGGGCTCCCTGTGTTATTCAGCAACTTGTCACCAGCTACCTATTTTACACATGAGAGTGTATTTGTGTCGATGCTGCTTTCTTCATTCGCCCCACTCTCTTCTCCCCCCACTGTGGACAGGAGGATTCTTATCCACTGTACCACCAGGGAAGTCCCCAGGTCCTGAATTTTGGGTGGTGAGTTTTATATGAGATACCCAAGGCCTCTGCTCTCATATGGACACATTCTCATAGAAAGAGCAGAAAATAAATCAATAAATGAATAAGGTTATTTCACCTAGAGAAAAGTGCCTTGGAGAAAGTGAAACTCTGTAGTCCTTAAGCTTTATATAGCTATATATATCAATTATTTCCCATTAAAATTAAAGGAAAAAAGAAAAGAAAATTGGATAGTTTAACAGAAAGAGACTTGGGGGTAATTTACCTTCATGGTTAAATATGGTATCCACAACCCCCCTTGCTTGTTTAAATTTAAAATTTTAATTAAGTAAATTAAATAATTCAGTTTCTCAGTCACAATAGCCACATTTTAAGTGTTTGATAGACATGTGTGGTTAGTGGCCACCATATTGGAGTGGACTGTCATTTTCTCTTCCAGGGAATCTTCTTGACCCAGGGATTCTTTATGGCTGAGCCAACAGGGAAACCCAGCGGCCACCATAATGGACAGTACAGATATGGAGCCTTGCCATGATGGCAAAAGTTTCTACTAGACAGCATTGATTTAGACAGTGAGACAGAGAAAACCTCCCTGAAGATTTGAGGACAGAGTAATAGCAAAGATCCTGAGACAATCTACTTTGGCACCTTGAAAGATAAAGAGAGGAACTTCTCTGACAGTCCAATGGTTAGGACTTGGTGATTCCAATGCAAGGTGCAGAGGTTTGATCCCTAGTTGGTGAACTAAGATCCATGTGCCACAGGGCGTGGCCATGTGACTTCAGACAGTGACTGCAGCCATGAAATTAAAAGATGTTTGCTCCTTGGAAAGAAAGCTATACAAACCTAGACAGCATATTAAAAAGCAGAGTAATCACTTTGCCAGCAAAGGTCTGTATAGTCAAAGCTATGGTTTTTCCAGTAGTCATGTAAAGATGTGAGGGTTGGACCACAAAGAAGGCTGAGTGCCGAAGAATTGATATTTTCAACCTGTGGTGCTAGAGAAGACTCTTGAGAGTCCCTCGGACAGCAAGGACATCAAACCAGTTAATCCTAAAGGAAATCAACTCTGAATATTCCCTGGAAGGACTGATGCTGAAGCTGAAGCTCCAATACTCTGACCACCTGATGTGAAGAGCCAACTCACGGGAAAAGATCCTAATGCTGGAAAAGATTAAAGACGAAAGAAGGGGCCATAGAATGAGATGGACAGATAGCATCACCAACTCAATGGACGTGAATTTGAACAAACTCTGGAAGATAATAGAGGTCAGAGGAACTTGGCATGCTGCAGTCCCTGGGATCACAAAGAGTCAGACGTGACTTAGCAACAGAACTAAACAACAACAACAAAGCTGGAAAGATAGGAGAAGGGTGTCAGAGTGCTGAAAGACAAGTCTTAGAGTTAGCATGGTGAATGAAAATGACGAGGTCAAGGGCTTGACCTTAGAATGGGGAATTGAAAACTAGACTTAGAGGTCCAAATCCAGGAGAGGGAAATCAACTAAAAGACCAGGGCTTCCCTGGTGGTTCAGTGGTAAAGAATCTGCCTGCCAACTCAGGAGACACGGGTTTGATCCTTGGTCAGGGAGGATCACGCCATGGGGCAACTGAGGCCCTGCGCCAAAACTGTCGAGCCTACGCTCCAGAGCCAGTGAGTCACAATTACTGAAGCCAGCACACCCTGGAGCCCGAACTCCGCAACAAGAGAAGCCACCACTATAAGAAGCCGGTGCACTGCCCCCACCCACTGTGACTAGAGAAATGCCCTTGCAGCAACAAAAACCCAACACAGCCCCAAATTAATAAATAAATAAAATCATATATAAACAAAAGAGACGAAGAACAGCTACAGCAGCAGGAGGAGAATCTGAAGGGTGCAGAGTCACAGAAGCGTGTTTTAAGCAAGATGTAGTGATGACCTTGGTTAACTATTACTGAGCCATCTAAGATAAGAACAGAAAAGTGACTGCTGGATTTGGCAACATGGAAAGCATGCGTGTCCGCAGCAGGAGCAGATTCAGTAGAGTGCTGACGTTACCAGCCCACAGAGAATGAATGGGTTGAAGAGTGATGAGATTTGAAAAAGTAGGGAGGGAGTGGAAAAATGAGTGGTAACTGGAGGGCAGGTAGAGTCCAGGAAGGTTTTGCTTTGTATTGTTTTAAGAGGGAGAAACACAGCAGTTTGGGCATTGATTGGAGTGATCCATCGATAAGGAGAGAGTTCAGTCTTGGAAAGGAGCAAAAGTGGTCTTCCCTAATGGCCCAGCAGTGAAGAAGCCATCTGCCAATGCAGGGGACCTGGGTTCGATCCCTCGTCTGGGAAGATTCCACATGCCATGGGGCAACTAAGCGCCTGAGCCCCAGCTACTGAAGCCCGCCTGTGCTCCACAGCAAGAGAAGCCACCGCAATGAGAGGCCCACGCAACGCAAGGCCTCTGCAACTAGAGAGTAGCCCCAGCTCTCTGCAACTAGAGAAAGCTCAAGTGTAGCAACAAAGACTCAGCTCATCCAAAAATAAAATAAATAAATAAAATATTTTTAAAAAAGAAAGGAGCAAGAAGACTTCATTTACGATAATGGGGAAGAAGGCAGAGAGTGTGGGTTCCTATTCTGGATGTAGTGCTATAATTATGAGAAAAGCTGCTCTGAACATTCAAGTACAATTTTTTTGTGTGAATATATGTCTTTATGTCTCTTGAGTACGTACGTAGGTTTCGCAGAATACCTGGACCATTTTACATTCCCACCAGCAGTACCTGAAGGTTCCAATGTCTCCACGACCTCAATTATCTTATTATAGATTTTATCTGAATTCTTCTACTGACCAATGATGATGAGCATCTTCATGTGCTTATTGGTCATCTGTATACCTTCCATTCAGGCTTCTCAGATGGCTCAGTGGTAAAGAATCTGCCTGCAAATGCAGGATACACAGGTTCAATCCCTGGGTCAGGAAGATTCTCTGGAGGAGGAAATGGCAACCCACTCCTGTAATCTTGCCTGGAGAATCCCATGGACAGAGGAGCCTGGCGAGCTCCTCATGAGGTCACAAAGAGTTGACACTGAGCGCATATACACACACAAACCTTCATTAGAGAAACATCTCTCTGAATCCCTTGCCTACATTTCGGTTGCCTGTTTTTGCTGTTGAGTTGTTAATAGTTCTTTTGTATGTTAATAGTATGCTGGATACTAGACCCTTATCAGTCATATGCTTGGCAAATATTTCCTCTCAGTCAGTGGGTTGGCTTTCTTGATAATGTCCTTTGAAGTACAGAAGTTTTAAATTTTGATGAAGTCAAACTTATCTATCTCTTCTTTGTGCTTTTGGCGTCATATCTAAGAAACCATTCTTAATCCAAGGTCACAAAGACTTATGCCTGTTTTCTTCTAAGAGTTATGTTGCTTTAGCACCGATCTTTAGGTCTTTGACTCATTTTGAGTTAACTTTTGCATGTGGTATAAGGTAAGAGTCCGATTTTATTTGTACATGGATACACAGTTGTCCCAGCTTTATTTGCTGAAAACACATTTTTGTCTACCTTGAATCATCTTGGCACCCTTGTTAAAAATTAGCCAACCATGTGTATTTTTATTTCTGTTTTATTTTTAGCATATTTATTTTTGGTCTCCCAATTCTATTCCATTGAATTATTATGTCTTATGCCAACACTATATTGTGTTGATTACTCTAGCTTTATATAATAGTAAAATTTGAAATTGAAATATGTGATTCCTCCAATTTGTTTCTTTTCCAAGATATTTTGGCCTATTCTAGACTCCTGCATTTCCATATGAATTTTAGGATCAGCTTTTCAATTTCTGCAAAAAAAAAAAAGAAAAAAAAAGCGGCAACTTTGATTTTGAGAGAGATTGCATTGAATCTGTAGATTAGTTTGGAGAGAATTGCTATCCTAATAATATTAAGGCTTACAATCCATGAATGTGGTAAGTCTTTCCATTTATTTGTCTTAATTAATTTCTTTTATGTTACTGATTTTAAGCAGAACAGTGACATGATCAGGCTTCCCTGGTAGCTCAGTGGTAAAGAATCTGCCTGCCCACACAGGAGACACGGGTTCGATCCCTGGTCAGGGAGGATCCCACATGCCGAGCAGCAACTAAGCCCCGTGTGCCACAACCACTGAGCTGGTGCTCTAGAGCCTGGGAGCTGCAACCACTGAGCCCACGTGCTGCAACTACTGAAGCCCGTGCAAGCTAGAGCCCATGCTTCGAAACAGGAGAAGCCACTGCAATGAGAAGCCCGCCCACCTCTACTGGAGAGTGGCCCCCCGCTTGCTACAACTAGAGAAAAAAAAGCCCAACAGCAACAAAGACCCAGCACAGCCAAAAATAACATAAATAAGTAAAATCTACCAAGAAAAAGAAAAACAGACTGGATCTTTCCAAATCCTAAAAAAAAAAGAAGAGTCTGATTTATACTTTATAAAGATCTGATTTATACTTTAGGAAGATTACTCAGTAGTGTGAAAACCCAGTCGGAGGGGGGAGAAATGGTGCATGGACAGGGAGAGCAGTGGCAGAGACAAGGAGGAAGCACTAGTTTCAGAAACATCTATGATGTGGATCGGCAGGGTTGACAATTGACTCATATAGAAAGAGAGGAAGGCGCAGAGAATGACTCCCAGGTTTTTGGCTTGCGTACATTGTGATGCCACCTACTGAAATGGAAAACACAAGAAGCAGTGTGGGGGGAGAGTTGGTACATGTTCAGCATGAGGTGACTGGACACCCAGGTGGAGAGGTAAAATCCCTGGATATTTAAGTCTGATCCTCAAGGAAGCTCTCTAGTCTGGGAGAACCATCAGATAAAAGGGGAGAGAGCCCTGAGACTACACGAAATAACCAAGGGGACCCATAAAGGAAGCAGAAAGGCTACAAAAGAACACCAGCATTTAAGAGCTGAGCTGATGACAGAAAGTCCAAAATGAGACTGAGAAGGAATAGCCAGAGTTAGGAGGAAATCCAGGAAGGAGGTGCGTAACAAGCGTATGGAGAGAGTGTCTGATAACAGCAAGCTAGGGACTGAAATGTTTCATTGGGTTCAGTGTGGTCGGCAGTCACTGGTGACCTAGATGAGGGCTCTTCCAGTGGAGGGCCGAATTGCACAGCTGTGGACTGAGGAGGAGATAGGAGTCGAGAAGATGATAATTCATTCCAGAAGCTTGGAGAGGAAGGGAGAGAAAGTTAAAAAGCAGTAACTAGAAATGTAAAGGGAGCCAAGGGAACGTGTGTTTTTTTTTAGGATAGAAGAGACTTGGGTATGTTTATTGGCTGATGGGAAAGACTTGGCAGAAATGAAGAGGATGAGAGATGAAGTGTGGTCCCTGTGGAGCTGGAGGAGTGACTGAGAGAAGGAATAAGGCGAGTGGATTCAGAACAGTGCTTTTCAAATTTTAACATGCATCCGAATCATAAATCTTAATTCTCCCCTCTTCTCTCCATCTTCACAGCCACCATCCTGGTCCAAAAGTCTCCTATACTTCTCATTTCTCACCTGGACAGCTGAGCTGGCCTTTAGATGCGCAACCCTGTGATGTAAGTTTGGTGTGAAGAGGCCAGGAGGGGGTTAACTGAACAGAAGAAAGCAGAATGGGCCAGTGGCCTCTGCGAGGTCAGAGTACGAGGCCATGGGAATCAAAAGACAGATTTGCTGCAAGAGAGGCTTTTGTGGGATGCTCGAGGCTGGGATTTCAAAAGGGACCCCTCAAAACCTGAACCCGGAGAGAATGACTGGGGTCACGATGAAGGTCAAGAGAGGGTATCAGACGGTCCTTCATGTGGATGAGCAGGACATGAGGAATGATTGCCAGACCTAGATCTTGAAACCCAAGTCCTTGACAGACAGAAGTAGGTGACACTGAGGGCAACAGACCAAGGCGATGAGAAGGGGTGGCAGAGTAGAGCCAGGTGGCAGGAGTCGCAGAGAAGCAGAAAAATGACATAGGCACTTAGGAAAACACCCTCCAAAATGTGAACCATGGTTATCTGTGGGGGCAGAGAGGGTGATGAGTAGCTCCAACTGTTTCTTTATACTTTCCTGGTTTTCCTCTAAGTTTTCTACAATAAGCTTTTAAAAAAGTCTCCAGTGGTTAGGACTCCACACATCCAGTGTGGGGAGGGCAGAGTGGGGGGCGGCTGATGTTTGATCCCTGGTTGGGGAATTAAGATCCCACACGAACTCGGGATGGTCTAAAAATAAATGACTACATAAATAAGATGAACAGAAAGGTAAAAGCTGGAAAAAAATACAAAGAATAACAAATCCCTCACTCACACTACAAAGCCTTGGTCGTTGTAAACATGCTTAAGTCCCCTTCAACCACCTCCTTCTCTTAGACAAGCTTGATCACTTGGCTTTTTGTTGTGTGTGTGTGTGTGTGTGTGTGTGTGTGTGTACACACACAAAACTGCATATGGTAGGGTGTGTGTGATCGTTCTACTTACAGGCGGAACTGTTCTAATAATCAGGGAGGGAACAGCCTTGCTAAGATGAAGAGGACTCACTCAGGGACTGGAAGCCCGAGCCCCTTCCCACCTGAGCAGCCCTATGGGAAGGACCCAGAGTCCGATTTGAGTGAACTAGGTCACCTGGTTGTTAAACGCTCTAGGAAGAGAGAGAATTTCTATTTGTATTTCTAGGTTTCAACCCACTGTCATATCTCTCAAGTCATTTTATCCCTCAGAAATCTGAGAAGGCTATCACTATCTCCATTTGACAGATAGGAAAACCGAGGCTTGGAGAAGAACAGTGAGCTCCCAGAGTGTCATAATGAGTTGGTGGAGCACAGGGGGCTAGTTCTCTAGTCTAGGCTTCTTCCCAGAACCCCAGAAACCTAGGCCAGTGTGCAGAAGGGTGGGGCACAGGCAAGGGACATTGGGCAACTCAGATGAATGGACTTTGGCCACTTGGCAATAAGGAAGAGAAGTGGTGATAACTTCAGGCGGCTAAGGCTGGGCCATAGCCAGGAAACTGGGTCAGAGGAGCAAAAGGTGGGTGGTTCCCTCCTCAGAGGTCCCAGAGAGGAGGCCCACTCCCTGGAGACTATGCCCTCTCGTTCCCCACCTCACTCAGAAGCAGCCTTCAGAGTTACATAGTCTGGATTCAAGTCTCAGTTCTACCATTGATACCCACTGTGTGCTATTTGAAAAGCCACTTTACCTTTCTAGGCCTCAATGTTCTCTCTGTAAAATGGAGTAATAATATTTAACTCTCAGTATTGTTCTAAGGTTAGAAAGAGAGAACTCTCTTTTATTGGTTTGTAAGCAATAACATTTAAAACGTCTGGGTCCCCAGCCTCATTCCAGACTGCCCCAAATGGGCTCAGAATCAAGGGGACTGCCTGACACGGAGAGGGAGGCCACATACATGCACACAAGTGAGATCTGACATTGGCTTTGCAGTGACCACACGCACTCTCCAGGGCAGCCCCCAGGAGATGGACTTGGTCATCTGTAAATTGTGTGCTCCGCACACAAGGCACAGGCATCAGAGGATAGCTGGTGTTAGATGCATCAAGCCAGCTCCTGCCCTCAAGGCCACTGAGCAGTGGGGTGCGGGGTGCAGACTGAACTGATGCTGCCTGGAGACCATAAAAGTGCCTCCCAGAGGCCTGCCCGAGGGCCGAGGGCACAGGCAGGCAGCCACAGCCCCGCCACATTAGAGAATATGAGGACAGAGACCCTCTACTCCACCACTTCCCCTGGACACTCTTGCTTGAGTCCATTTCTACATGTTGAGGATGAAACAAAGGAGGACTCGGGTCAGGCTGCTACATGGAGAGGCAGAGCAACCAGCAGCCGGGAAGAGTACAGCTGCTATTATGTGCTCCCGCTGGCTCTGCACTTTGTCTGTGAACATACTCTGGAGGGTTTGCAAAGTGCTTTCTCACCCCTTTTTTGTACTTCACCACAGCTCGGGGCTTTCCTGGTGGCGCCCTGGTAAAGAATCTGCCTGCAGTGCAGGAGACCCGAGTTTGATCCCTGGGTAGGGATGATCCCCAGGTAGGGATGATCCCCTGGAGAAAGGAATGGCTACCCACTCCAGTACTCTTGCCTGGAAACGCCATGGACAGAGGAGCCTGGCCGGCTGCACTCCACCAGGTCACAAAGAATCGGACATGACTGAGCGACTATCACTTCACTGTCACGACTTTAGGGGACAAGAATTATTATCCCGGATTTTCTGAGAGGAAAGGACAGAGACTGTCTCCAACCACACCCCACAAGTAAAGTGGCTTGTTCAGTGTGGGGCACAGAGGGATCCTAGGCTGGGGAAGCAGGAAATGTGGTTTACCTGCGGTCACGCAGCAGGTCGAGGTCAGTCCCCGATTCTCTAGGTAGCTCTCTTACATCACTCACCGTGGCCTTTCCCCACCCTATAGAAAGAAGTGGATTCCCAGCCTTCATCCAGGGGCTTTCCTGTCCATATGCCCACCGGTCAGGACAACCACGCACCAGGCCCCATCTCACTCCCTGGCCTGGACGATCGCAACTCCTCTAGGCCTCAGTTTCCACCTGTAAAATGGGCATCCCTAGAACGAGGTGGGCCAGAGGAGTCGGTGGCCGGGCGCTGGCCGGCACCCGAGGCCGGCGCAGGTGGGTGGGGCCAGCGCTGTGAATCAGCAGGGCGGGCCTTGGAAGGGCCGTCCAGCCGGTCGGACCGGCCCAGGATGTAAATGAGCCGCCTGGGCTCTCCCGGGGCCGGGTCGCCCGGGGGGTGACGGGAAGGGAGGCCGGCCGGGCGCCGGGAGCTCGGGGCTCCCGGCGGGAAGTGGGCGCGGCGCGGGCTCTGCAGGGCGCGCGGCGGCTGCGGCCCGGGATGGAGCCCCGCTGAAGCCGCCGCGTAGACGCGGCGCCGAAGCCAAGATGTGTCTGCGCCTGGGTGAGCGCCGGGGGTGGGGGTAGGGGTAGGGGTCGGGGGACGGCCCGGGAGGCCCGACCCCGCAACCAAGTCCTCCCGAAGGGGCGGAGCACTGTAGTGGGCGCCCGGAATCCCCGCGGTCCAGGCCACCTTCTCTGCGGGTCACTTTCTGCTCTGGGCCTCAGTTTCCTCGCACTGAGCTGGCGAGAGGCGGGCTCTTGGTATCTTCCCGAGGTGGAGTCGCACCTTGCCCGCTTGCACTTTCCTTTCTTGCGGAGGGACCCCCTAGATGGGAGGAAAGCAGCGCCCGCTCCCCAGAAGCCAGAGCGGAGGGAGGGGTATCCAGAGCCCAGGGAGTTCTGAGCCTGAGGCTGCCTGCCCTTGGCTCCCTTATTAGCCTCGCAAAGGGCTCCGGTTTCCCTACCCTCTGCTCCCCAGATCCAGACAGAGGAGTGAGACAGACGAGTCCCTTCCTCTCACTGCCTGGACACAGTGATGCTGCTCGCGGGCACAGGACAGATCTGGGGGAATCCCTACTCTCTAACCGAGAGAACTTTTGAGCTTCAGTTTCCTCATCTGTAAAGTGGTGAGGGTAGCACCCCCTCCTAAGACCTTCCTGAGCAGGACTGCCCCGAGACTCTGTCCAGTGCTCCAAGCACAGCCCCATGCTGGCACTCTACCTCCGATTTGACCAAGTCTTGGTCGTGGGATCCTGTTGCTCATGAGCCCATTTGGTGTGTCTGGGTGGCCAGGGAGGTGGGTGGACCGGGTGAAGTGGGTCAGGCTCCTGGGACAAGGCTGCCATGCCCCTTCCTGTTTGACCAGCACTTAATCTTAATGACGCCATCCAGTCCTGCGGTAGCTGTCCTGCCCATCTTCTGCCCTCTGCTTCTCCTAGATCTGGTATAGTTTCAGAGCGTCCTGCAGGCGTCTCAGAAACCTGCTAGGCCAACCCCTTCCCATTCTACCTCTGGAGAAAGAAACTGGGGCCCAGAAAGGAGAGAGGCTGGTGGGGGGTCATGAAGAGGGGCTGTGGCTGAGTAGCTCCAGCCCTCCCTGCTCCCTGGGGGCCTCCTTTTGGCATAGGGCCCCCAAGAACATCCAATTTAGGGATTCCTTCCTTCCTACCCACACTCCCTTCCTTTTTTCTTTCTTTCTTGCTGCAAAACCCCCATATATGAAACATGATCCAATCCTCCTTTCTGCCACCGATGGGGACATCGAGGTCTGGAAAGGGACTCAGAGGCTCCACAAGGAGCAGCTAAAGGAAGAAGAGGGGCTTGTTTAGTTCTAGGGCCCAGGCCAGTCTTTCGGTCTTGCTGAGCTGGCTAGAGTGAAGGGGCTGGTGGGTCCAGGGGCCATCATATGCAGAGCCAGGTACCACAGGGCACATTCCAGCTATCTGGAACAGCCGGGAGGAGGACTCCTTGGTCCTGGGAGGTGTGCAGATGGGAGCTGAGCAGCCACCTGTGGACACTCAGGATTTGCATGTGATGTTCTTTTGACCCCAGCCTCCCCATCTTGCTGTGTCCCTGCCCAGTGCCCCTGCACCCAGGGTATGCCCTCCTTTCCTGTCTATCTTCTCATGGGGACCCTCTTTCCCCACTGGGAAACAAGGGTTATTCTTCCCATTCTGCAGATGGGGAAATGGAGACTCAGAAGCTTGAGTGAGCTGAGTCCCTACTGTGTGCCAGGTCCTATCCATCAAACTGAGTCCTGCATAGTACCTGATCCCTGCCCAGTGAACTGGGGGCTCCCTGGCGTTTAGACCAGGGACCATCAAGCTATCTATGGTGCCTCAGGGCCTGGCATGGAACAGGCACTCAGTGAACACTGATGTAACAAATATATGGATGAAAAAAATCAGAGGATACAAAGCTTAGAGGATTATAGGTCTAGAGCTAGAGACCTGGGTTCAAATCCTGACTGTGCCACTCATGACCCTGAACACTAACAAAGACTATTACTCTTTATTATTAAGTACCACCTGTATGCTTTTCCAACCTTAGAGATCCAAGGACTCCCATGAAAGTAACATGAACCCCCTTCTCTGATAAGGAAACTGAGACTCAGAGAAGACAAGCTACTGGCCCCGAATCATCCAGAAATAGATTTAGAACCTAATGCCCATCACTCCTGCCGGGGCCTCAGTTTCCTCCTCTGCCCAGCGGAGTGAGTCCCACGCATGGCCCTGATGTGGCTGTCCCTCCCAGGTGGCCTGAGCGTGGGTGACTTCCGGAAGGTACTGATGAAGACGGGGCTGGTGCTGGTCGTGCTGGGCCACGTGAGCTTCATCGCAGCCGCTCTCCTCCACGGCACCGTGCTGCGCTACGTGGCTGCCCCCAGTGACGCTGTGGCTCTGCAGTACTGCGTGGTCGACATCCTCTCTGTCACTTCTGCCGTCGTGGTAAGGCCAGGCTGGGAGGATGACTGGCAGGAGGGGGCTGGCAGGGTCTTTGATGAGTCCCCACCCACAACCTGGGGTAGGCAGGCAGAGAGCCCTGAGCACTCACTCCTACTCCACCACTACCAACCAGACCAGTCACTCAAGCTCTCTTTGCCTCAGCTTCCGTCTATAAAATGGGGATGGTAATTGCAATAGGGAAATAGTCAAGGCACTGTTGGACAGAAGGAAGGAGCATCAGCTCAGCTTGGGAGTATTCACAGAGGTGGAGGCCCCTGAGGTGGGTCTTGATGGATGAATGGGAATTCAAAGATGATATGCTACAGTGACCATAACACGGATAGGAAGCCTGCTGGGGCCAGCAGGTAGGAAAGGAAACTGGGATGGCATTTCAAGTATAGAGGATGGCAGATGCAAGGTGTGGAGGTGGGAATGGATACGGTCTCCTCTGGAGACACTGAAAAAGCCAATTTGGCAGGAGCTTTAGCATTAGGCCTGGACTATCATAAAATGGGCTTCCCTGGTGGCTCAGACAGTAAAGAATCTGCCTGCAATGCAGGAGACCTGAGTTCGATCCCTGGATTGGGAAAATACCCTGAAGAAGAGAACAGCTACCACTCCTTCATAATGAAGCGAAAATGAAAGTGTTAGTCTCGTCAGTAGTGTCCGACTCTTTGTGACCCTGCAGATTGTAGCCTGACAGGTCCTCTGTCCATGGGATTCTCCAGGCAAGCATACTGGAGTGGGTTGCCATTCCCTTCTCCAGGGGATCTTCCCAACCCAGGGACTGAACCCAGGTCTCCGGAACTGCAGACAGATTCTGCAGGCATAGCCATCAGGGAAGCCCCGGACTATAATAGGGGCTCAATAAATAGAAGCCATGGTTATGACTGGATGTCAGTACCTGGTTGATGAATATAAGAATGAAGGGGTCTGGTATTCTCAAGTTCACAAAACCCTTTCCCAGCTGTCAGCAGCCTTTGGGGAACATGCTCACATCAGTGTCTGAGTTCCATCCCTGCCACCTCCTGGCTGCGGGACTTCTTTCTCCCTCTAAGCCTGCTCCCTCCCCTGCAAAGTGAAGCTCAGACAGCTTGCTGGCCCCAAGCCTTGGATAAGCAAGGATCAGAGGCCCCAGCAAGTAGAGGAGCCTCTGGCGGCGGGATGGAGCTAGGCTGTGCACATAAGCGCAGTGTTGTTATTGTACTTTGTTCCTCTGACCAGCCTTGTGAGGAAGGCAGTGAGCCCAGGGTTGAAGGTCCACCAGAGATGGGCTCTGGGGTGGACCACTTCAGCTGTGCTCTTATTTCCTCAAGTAATCGCCACAGCTTCCTGCAAGACAGGGCTGCTCTTATCCTCAATTTTACAGATGAGGAAACTGAGACTCAGGGATTCACTCAACCTCCTGCTGATACAAAGAAGCCACCCTAGTTGTGAAACAATGTGACCGATGCCAAAGTCAGTGTCATTCTGACGGTCAAATGAGCTCATTCTGCTGAGCAGGCTTAGTTCGCTCAGAGTCTGGGGCACTTACTTGTGTCTGCACAGCAAATTATAGGCATTACTGGGCCCTCCAGAGTCTAAGCGGCCTCATGTGGGTCCAGCCCTGGCCTGATAAAGTGAGGGGACTGAAGGAGGGAGTCTGGCTGAGTGGAACCCAAAAGATCCAGAAGGCAGCTGGTGGGCTTAATAGTGGAGCCGCCCTGCCTATTGGGACCAGGGCCGTTTAGGAAGGCCTGCAGGAGGAAGAACCCAAGCAGGTGAAGAGGCGCCAGAAGGGCATTCCTGAGAAGGCGCTGTGTAGCTGGCATCAAGGCCAGGCCCTGCGTGGGTGTCCACATCCAGGGTGATGAGGGAAGAGCCTGGCCCAGGGTGGAGTTGAGAAACTGATGGGACAGGGCCAGGTCACTGAGAGCCTGGGAGCGTTCAGCGTACTCCTAGGGATTTGGAATTCTACTCCATAAAGTGTCCTAGTCTATTTTACAGTAACAGTGGTGGTGTTTTTTTAGTTCCTTGCCAGTCAAGTTACTTAGTTTCTTCCAAAACCTTTTCCACTCCAGGGAGACTTGTCATGTATATCCGGTGACATGGCTCTACGACCCTTGGGATATGGAGGTTTGAGAAACATAGCTGTAGGCAGTGGGGAGTCAGGGAAGGTTGTAGGCAGGGAGTGACTGTGTTTTAGAAGCGTCACTTCGCGGCTGGAGCATGAAGAGACAGCGCCCCTGAACAGATGAAGTGAGATCAAAGCTAAGCAGGGGGTAAGGGTTTGAAGGGCTGGAGTGGGCGATGATGGACTCTTTATTGGAGAGCGGCCGGCCCCCCTGCCCATTCTCCCCCAGAGAGGGGAGGGAGCAGAGCTGACCTGAGTCTCCCCCACAGGTCATCACCTCAGGCATTGCAGTCACTGTGCTCTCACGCTACCTCCCCAGCATCCCCCTGGTACGTGGTGCCTCCTGGGATGGGTCTGCGGGGGCTGGGACAGCAGCTACCTCTAAGGGTCTGGCCTGCTTGGAGGGCGTAACCCCACGGGGGCTAGAGCTGCCCAGGGGGCCAGGCCTGATGTCCACTGACCAGTGGTCTTCTCTATCTAGCGCTGGACAGTGTTTAGCTTGAGTGTGGCCTGTGCCCTTCTCTCTCTGACCTGTGCTCTCGGCCTCTTGGCTTCGATCGCCGTGACCTTTGCCACCCAGGGCCGGGCACTGCTGGCTGCCTGCACTTTTGGGGGCCCCGAACGCCTGGCACTGGCACCCGACTGTCCCTTCGACCCTACACGCATTTACGTAAGTGCTTAGGCCTGGGCTGGGGGAAGGGAAGGGGGTAACCAGGGGCTCATCAGAGGTGGGAAGGGTCCCTGGAGTCCCGCCCTTCACTCCCCAACCCCAGGTGACCATCTCTGCCCCTCCCACCCCCTCGCAGAGCTCCAGCCTGTGTCTCTGGGGCATCTCGTTACTGTTCTGTGTGGCAGAGAGTGTGTTTGCTGTCCGCAGCGCCCAGCTCGCCCACCAGGTGCTGGAACTGAGGCCCTGGTTGGGGAAAAGCAGCCATCGCATGGTAAGACATGCTACCCAGCGCTCCCCCCAAGCCCTAAAAATCCCCCCATATCCCTTGGGAGCCCCTGCTGGGGGCTCAGGCTGATCTGCCCCCACCACTCTGTAAAGGGCCCCTACCTTGAAAACTGGGGCAACAGTCTTCTCCCCCAGGACAAACGGGAGAACACAGAGGCTCGGAGAACTCAGCTCTCCCAGGTAAGTCACACAGCTGACACTTGGCTCTCCTGAGCCCCAGGATGAGTCTTGAGCAGGAGGAGAGGTATCTGGACTGGAACTGGGGGCACTGCAGGCATATGGCCTCGCTCTTGCATAGTAGAGAGTAATGGTATCCTTTCACCCCAAAGATCCTCCCAGGCCCCCCCTCCTCCCACTTCTCGGATGTCCCAGTGGGCCTGGCAGCCTCTGGTGTCTCCACAGATGCAGGAGAGTCCAGAGCCCGTGGAGGACCCTGACCTGCCAAGCCGCGCTAGCTCCGGGCCCATGACCCTCTGACAGCTGATGCCTCATCCAGGCCCCGTAGCCACTGGGGCCCTGCAACCAAGTCCACACTGCGATCAGGCCAGTATTCCTGGAGCCAGCCAAGAGGGCTCAATGGCCACTCCAGGACCTGGGGGAGGTTTTCACCCCTCTCCTCCGGCCACCCAACCCGCTGCACTGAAAGGAGACTTTATTCTGAAGTCATTAAAAAGAACAGAGATGCTCCATGTGGGCGCATGCAGCGGGGGAGGGTATGGCCAGGGGGGTCTGTTCTTCTTTTCCATACAGGACACTTTGAGGTGGGGGGGGGCCTCCAGTTGTGTCTGCCTGTCTGTCTGTGGGTCTGTGTGTGTATCTGAGGGATACAAAGAGGGGTCCATGGGTCTGTGTTCATCACAATGCCAAAACGCAGGCGTGGGATCCTGGGCCTCACAGCTGGAAGTTTCCCTCTTGCACCTGGGCCTCCAGGCCAGCAAGGGCAGGAGCAGGCGGGGTTAAGGCCCTCCTGCCAGAAGTATGGCTCAAAGATGGTTTCTCCTCAAGCCTCTAGGCCTCTGGAATCCTTCTCTCCCCTCCAAATAAAAAGACAAGCTCCCTACCTGGGTGTGATTCCCAGCTCCACCAAGGCTGAGATCTACAAGGGTGGGGGTGGAGGTGGGGGAGCTTGCCCCATGGTTGGGGGAGGGAAGTCTGGCCTCATGGCTGGGGGGTGGGGGCTACAGGGGAGGGGAGAGTGGCTTAAGTCCGCATATCTAGGTAAGGGAGGGCTGACTCTGAGGGGCAGACCAGGCCAGAACCCTTGTCTCAATCATTGCCTAAGGCTGATAATTGCCTCTTGGATGGATGGAGTGGGGCGGTGGGGTGAGGGTGCTAACCACTTGCTGGCTTGGGCCTTGGGGGGACAGCAGGTTCCATTCCCTATAGGCTTCCCCCACTAAGAGTGCAGACCCTGGGGGTGGCCATCTGCCCCCCAGCCTGGATAGACACAAGGGCGAGGAAGCTGAGAGCCGGGAGAGGGTCAGTGAAGGCAGGGAGGGGAAACCTGGCTCCTCTCGCTCAGAACTGGGAGGCGCTGCTGGGGTCGCACTGCAGCAGACGCACGATGGACGGGTCGCTTTTGGCCCCGCGGATGAACTCCTCCAGGGACAGCTTGCCTGCGGGGCGAGGAGGGGGGCAATGATGGGGGGAGAAGGCAACAGCAGCTAGGGGTGGCCGAGCAGAGCTGCGGCATAGGAAGGGGGAGTGGTGCCCGCCGCGCCCGCCCCTGCCTCCTCACCGTCGTTGTTTGTGTCCATTTGGCGGAAGATTTTCTCGGTCCTCTTTTCCGGGGTCGACTCGTCCTCCGGCATCTTCATTACGGACGAAACCATCTTGTAAATGGCCTGGGGGGCGGGTGGGGAAGGCAGAGCGTGAGGGGAGCCTGCTTGAGCCCTCCACCCCCAACTATGTCCAAAAACGCCCGTAGGTGCGCTGACGACCACCGCTCCGAACGAAACGAGACGAAGAGGGGCCGGCGGAGGCGTGGGGAGCTGGGGAGTTCTGGAAGGAGTGACCGGGAAGGCTTCCCGGAAGAGGGGGCTATTGGAGCGGTCGGTCCCTGACCAAGTTCCTCTGGAGCGTTCGGTGGGAAACGAATTGCTGGCAGAGGAATTTTCATGCACAAAGGCCTCGCAGAGGGAAGCTCTGTGTGGGCACTGGGGCTGGCTGAAAGCAGGCGGTCAGGAGAGATGTTGGAGGACATCGGGGCCCAGATGGCGAAGGGTCCGGGACTCCCAACTAAGGAGTTTGTGCCAGACGCCGAAGGTTCCCAGTTAAGCACCAGGTTAGAAGAGCCGCTTCTCAGAAACCGGGACTCCGAGTGGCCAGCCCTCGATGGTCGACAGGGAGCGCTGGGCAGGAGTGGGTGGCATTGGACTGCGACGCCACTGTGGCCGGCAGGGGGCGCAGGGCCGCCCTAAGGGCTGGAGGGCGGGAAGCCACTAGGTCCACAGGGGGCGGGGCATGTTATGCAAATAAACGCACGGATCATCAGTCGGGGGCGGGGACCGCCTGGGCTGTGGCTGGGCGGAGGACCGCAGCCGCCAGGTGCAGGAGCTACGGAGGCGACTGGAAGGCGGGGTTTTGCGCTAAATGTACACAGAGCACGTAGGACTTGGCCTGTGGGCTGGGTCCCGCAGTCCCGGAGCTCAGGGACCCAGATTGGTCGCCTCAGTCTGCCAGCTTGTTGCTACTGACACCTCCTCCGAGAAGCCTTCCTTCTTCTCCCAGACCATAAACTTCCCTAGCTTCAGATCCAGCTTTGGCCTCCGCTGTGGTCTCTTCCGGCCTCTCTCGGGTCTGTTCCCAGGGCCACCTCTGAGAGCTCTTTCCAAACACAGATCTCCACTGCCACGTCCCCAGCCCAGGGCCGCCCCCTCGTTCCCGTGATACACAGGCCTCCCTCCAGGCCTGCCGTGCACCCAGCTCCTTCTGGAGGCTGCCCCACGCTCCTTCTGCTGCCTCCCACTCCTCCTTGGGGCTCAGCTTACATGGTGCTTTCTTAGGGAGGCCTTCTCTGATGCAGGCTGGGTCAGGGCCTATATGCTGCCCTAGCGCCTCCATTGGGGACCCCTCTCCAGAAGTAATTTTATGCCTTTGCTCCTTGCCCCCAGCATACAGATAAGAACAAAGTACCCAGACCTGCTGAATTTAGCAGGGTGCCTGGCATCTGGCAGGGACTACCCTGTTTAAAAGACACTGGCACCTCCCACTGCCCTGTTACCAAGTCCAAACATTTGTCCCTTGGCATTCAAGGCACTTCACACTCTGGTCCCTGCTCTCCACCATCCGGCTTCCCCTAGTAGATGATTTTGCCATATCCAAATACCCCTCCACCTTTCAGGTTTTATAGCCTCTGCCTGGAACAATAATACTAGCTACCATATACAGACACCTGCTATGTGCAAGGTACTTTTACATACATTATTCTCACCCTTGCAATAGCCCTGAAAAGCAGGTACTGAGATCCCCATTTTCCAGACAAGAAATTGAGGCTCAGAAAGGAAACTGACGGCAGAGATCAGATTAGAACCCTCTCCCTCTTAGTCATTGGATAGATGGTTTTGGAGTGCTAACGACCCCTCCAAACAGGGTGTCTGAAGTAAGGTTGACCAGGAATAGCATCTTGGTTCCACTAATCACTTGCTCTGTAGCCTTGGACAAGTATATAACCTCAGTTTCCTCATCTGTAAAACAGGGAGTAATCATATCTCCCTCATTTGTACCGTCCAGTAAATGAGATAATATATATAGTTGGCTACAGTAAGTGGTCAGTAAACAGCAGCTTATACTATAATCATTACTCATCCACCGCATCCTCAGGTCTTCCCTGCCCTTCACTCCCCTGGACTCTCATATGTCACCTTCGTACCC
Source organism: Ovis aries (assembly GCF_016772045.2). Taxonomy (NCBI): domain Eukaryota; kingdom Metazoa; phylum Chordata; class Mammalia; order Artiodactyla; family Bovidae; genus Ovis; species Ovis aries. The sequence continues at coordinate 234,770,134 of NC_056055.1, forward strand.
CTGTCACTGAGCTGGTCAGTGTGGCCTGCACAGTTGTCTCTCCCAGCAGAACGGGAGCTCCAAGAGACTGAGGCAAGGCCTCTTCCCCTCTAGTATGCCCACCACCTGGCTCAGGGCTGGGTCCTGAGAAGGACTGAGTGAGTAACTTAGAGAGTGACTGCTCCCCTGTGACTGGCCTTCTCCTGGGCTTCCTAATTAATTGTCTGGAATTACTGCTCACTCATTGTTTCACTGGAGCCAACCTGTAATTAATCAGTCACTAGGGTTTGCAGAGTTCTGTCTGCACTGGCTGTCTGGGGCCCCTGGGCTGCTGTAAAAGAAACCAGGGTCTGTCTGAATAGCAGAGGCCAGTCTGGAAGGGATCCTGAGGATGTCCAGAGAATGGTGCTGGCTTGACCAATGCCCTGGGCTTGGAGCTTCCAGCAAGGCTGGCATTTACCAGTGGATACCAGTGCAACCACACTCTGTGGCCAAACATGGACATTCATGTGGATTGGTTGGTATTGAGCTGCTACCCAGTCCTGAGAGATTGTCCATCACCCTGGCTACCCCAGCCCTTCCACCAAGACCCCAAGAACTCCCCATTGTTCATCAACTAGAGAGTTATTGCCTGGCCCAGGGGAGTTGCTTACAATCATTAAGGCTTTTCCCTAGTAATAGACATAGGGAAGACACCACATCCCAAGGTAGCCCATCCTATTCTAGCTGGAGAGAGCAGACCCAGAAGCCAAAGTCAAGAGTCCAATAGAGGCTGGATGAGTTGGGAGGGGGGCAGTCAGCAGTGCTGAGGGACCAGAAGGGAAGGGATTCAGAGAGACAGAAGGAAAAGGAACAAGAGCCTGTACAAAGTAGCGCATTCTGAGGATGTCGGAAAGGCCATTCCGGCTGGAGTGGAGAGTGTGCAGAAGAGAAAACACCAACTGACAATTACTAACGTTTACTGAGAGCCAGATATCTGCCAGGCCCTCTGCTAGCGTTCCCACCTTGCTTTATACCCACAATAGCCTTGGGAGTAGTAGTTAACACCCTCACTTTACAGATGAAGAAACAGAGGCTCATAAAGTGAACAAGGAATTGACTAGGTAAAATAGAACCAGATCTCTGATGGACCTCAACGTCCTGAGGGGATGGGCACTCTAGAAGATTTTTGACATAAAGCTAACATGCTATACTTAAATTTGTACTAAGATAGGACATTCCTGCTGCTGCTGCTACTGCTAAGTCACATCAGTCGTGTCTGACTCTGTGTGACCTCAGAGATGGCAGCCCACCAGGCTCCTCTGTCCCTGGGATTCTCCAGGCAAAAACACTGGAGTGGGTTGCCATTTCCTCCTCCAATGCATGAAAGTGAAAAGTGAAAGTGAAGTCTCTCAGTCGTGTCCAACTCTTAGCGACCCCATGGACTGCAGCCTACCAGGCTCCTCCGTCCATGGGATTTTCTAGGCAAGAGTACTGGAGTAGGGTGCCATTGCCTTCTCCTAGGACATTCCTAACAGGTCCTTAAGTCACCCTGTGAGACATGCCTAGCCATCCCCATTTAAAGAGGCAGCTCTGAGTGTTGGCCAACTTGAACCTGACTCCACTTATATGCTGTGTGATGTTAGGCAAACCACTTCACCTCTCTGAGCCTCATGGGGTTGTTGTAAAGATGTACTGAGCTTATGAGTATAAGGATTTCACTCAGTACTAGACTCTTAGTGGGCTCTCAATCAATTAGTTGGAAGATGGCTGGGTATCCAGATGGAATGTGGGCGACCGAGCCAGGTGGCCCATTCACAGTCTGTGTGATCTCAAGCAAATGTCTTTACCTCTCTGAGCATCCGTTTCCTCCTGAGTAAGTCGGGATCAATGAAACACAACTGGCCTGTACTCTGCAGAAATGTCAAGTCTTGAAAGACAAAGGAAGGCTGAGGAACTCTTACAGATTAAAGTGGCCTAAAGAGGTAGGATGACTAAATGCAATGTGTGATCTTGGGGCAGAGGAAAAAAATGCTATAAAGAACATTATTGAGATAGCTGGCAGAATTCAATGTGGTCTGTAAGTTAGATAATAACATTGTTTCTATGTTAAACATCCTGACTTTGATAATCATATTATGGGTTATATAAGAGAATGTCCTTGTTCTTACGAAATCTATCCTGATGTATTCAGGGGTAGAGGGTCATGTTTAGAACAACAGAACATCTCTCTCTCTCTCTCTCTCTCTCTCTCACACACACACACACACACATAATGATAAAGCACATGTGATAAAATGTTCATTGGTGAAGTTGGATAAAGGGTAAAATTTTCCCAACTTTTCTTTAAATAGGAAATTACTTCCTATTAAAGACTTTAAAAAATAGGCTATAAGAAGAGCACCTGCCACTCGCCTACCCACAAGGACTGTCGGGAGGGTAAGGAGGGCTGGCGGGTGCAAGCTGCTGGGACCTGTGCCTGGCATTCTGAGGGGTCCAGGGACCCACCTGCACGATCTCCAGCATCTCCTCGCGGCTGATGTAGCCGTTGCCGTCCAAGTCATACATGCTGAAGGCCCACATGAGCTTCTGCTCCAGGCGGCCCCGCGAGGTCACGCTCAGCGCGATGATGAACTCCCGGAAGTCGATGGTGCCGTCGCTGTTGGTGTCGAAGGTGCGGAAGACATGCTCCGCGAACTTGGAGGCGTCACCGTAGGGGAAGAAGTTGGCATAGATCTTCTTGAACTCGTCCACGTTGAGGATGCCCGTGGGGCAGTCCTTGAGGAAGCCCTTGTACCACTCCTGCAGCTCCAGCTCGGAGAACTCTGTGTTCTCCCGCAGGTCCTGCAGCATCTCTGGCCGCAGCTTGCTGTTTTGCTTGCCCATAGCCACCGAGCCAAGTCCCACCTGGGTCCCCCAGGGGGGTAAAAGGACAAAGAGGAGTAGTCAGGCCCTCCTGGCCCTTTGACAACACTCCAAGAAAACCCCGAGCCACCCCAGGCTCTCCTTTGACCCGGTGAGAGACAGAGGAGCTGGCCCAAGATTGCACAGCCTGCCAAGCACCCCGCCACTCTGTCAGCCCCACACCATTTCCCCAGACCTTCTACTTCCGCAGGGAACAGACCCAGAGAGAGAGGAAGAGAAGGGGCTCACCTTTACTGAAGCCCTTCTCAGTGCCAGCTACCATGCCTTCCCAGGAGTACACCACTTTGCCCTCACAAAGTGAAGCCTAGCGATTAGCCCATTTTACAGATGAAAAGGTAGGCTCAAGGAAGTGAGGTGACCTGGTTCAGGTCACACAGCCATGGAGACACACTGCTAACTCCCAGAGTTGCCAGCCAGGTGCAAAAAGGCCCTCTGGTCTTCCTCCCTCCTGCCCACTGCCCCCGTACGGCATCACATACACCTGCTCACATAAAATACACCTGCAACCCAAACACTGACCTGTTCTCCCTCCCACACGTGTGTGCTTGACAAGAGGCTGAACAAGATAGGTATTAGCCTGAGCTCCAGAGCCGGACCACGTGGGTTAGAATTCCAGCTCTGCTTCTTACCACCTATGTGACCTTGAGCAAGTTCCTTAAACTCTGCCTTGTCTGTGAAGTGGGGGTAATAGTACCTACCTCATTATTGTTGTGAGGATTAAATTAGTTAATACATATGAAGAACTTAGATGCCTGCACATATAAGTGCTACCTAAGTGTTAAACAAATGAAAGAGATTTACAGGTATCCAGATGCCAACAGTAAACAAATGAATACATACTGATGTCTATTATGCCAAACAGCTCACCAAATCCACACAGATTCCCCTGCCACTCACATGCCAGCACCCAGCACACACACACCCAGGGTCACCATGCCTCCACACACAGAAACATTCCCTCTGCTCCACAGCTCATACGTACTGACACAGCACCACACACACACAACTCCCATACCCTGTGCATCAAGACACACCAGCCCACGACCCCACATGTCTCATGAATGCATCATAAGCCAGCTCCCATGCCGACAACTCTCACATGGCCAGCTGCACGTGGGACCCTCAGACACCCTTGCCATCTTTCTTTCTTTACCCAGGGTGCCAGGTGCCAGGAGAGGGAGCTGCAACCCTTCTCAGACCTGTGAAGGTCCCCTCTTCCAGGGAGACCCCTAGCCAGTCAACCATCCCCCAACATTTAACCTTTCATCTAGTTCAGAAAGGCTCCCTCAGTGCAAGAGGTTAGACTGTGGAGGGCTAAGGGGAAGGTATTGGAGAGGAGGCAGCCAGGCAGTTCTGGGCAGGAATGTAGGGGTGTATGCAGGTGAATCTCGCCACCCCCCCCCCCCCCCACCCGCCGCCTGGGGCTGTGAAATAGAGCAGGGGGGAGGGGGATTCCTTGTGCGTGCATGTGCACTTATGTATGAGCGTGTGTGAGTGCGTGTGCTCACGCATGCATGTCTGTCCCTGGCTTCTGCATTGCATTTGTCTGCCTGCATGTTTCAGTTCATATCTGTGCCAGTGCATATGTGTACATGTGACTAGGTGTGCACCGTCACAGTGTGAGGAGGATGTGCCTGTGTGGCCATTTGGAGGACCTGAGTGTGTCCTCAGCAGTGTATCACATGCATGTTTCTGTAAGTTGGTGGCCCTCTTTTCTAAATCAACCTTTCCTGCCCCAGGCTGTGGACCCACTGAACAAGTGTGTGGGAGGACACTGAGGAAATGCCGGGGGCCAGGGCGGCCGAGTGTGTCCCTTGGTCCCCTCCTCAAGGTCCAAGGAACTGGGTCATCTGGGCGGGGGCAGAGAGATGCGCTGGGCAGGAAAGGTCTTCCAGTGCCCCCTCCTCCCTGCCACCCTCAGAGTTGCCCCCCTCCCAGTTGGAAGACTTGGAAACGAGGGTGGCAGAAGGTTCTGTGGTCTCCGCGAAGACCCCGGTCCCCAAAATGGGAAGGACCTAAGCTGAGTCTAAGAAACCCGCCTCGGAGACCCTCTCCAAACCTCTCCCCAGTTCTCGCCCTGGCCCTCGCCTCAATCCTTTCAGCTCTGGGAGAGCGCCGGGCGCGTGGTCCCTCCTAGAGGGGGCGTCCCGAGGCGGCCGAAACGCCGCTCCCAGGCTGGCCACTCGGTGGTCAGGACCCTGGAGAGCGCCGCGTGTTTCCCTGGGGCAGCCCCACTCCCTGGGTCCCCGGAGGGAAAATTCCTGGGAGGTCCGGGAGCTGCAGGATTGGGGAGTCCAGGACGTGGCCCCCCGCCTCCGGGATGCCCCCTCCTCGCACCCTCTAGCCCCGGCCGAGCGGCCCCCACTCACCCAACAACGCGGAGACACCGACTGCGCAGGGAAGGCGGCGCTGCTGCGGCGCGCGGCGGCAGAGGCGGCCGGAGGGGCGGGCGGGGGGCGGGGGGCGGGCCTGCGAGGGAGACGCCCCGCAGCGCTCGCCCCGGGCCCCTCCCCTGGGGGGGGTCCCCGTTCCTCCCCTTTCCCTCCAGCCCTGAGAGCGCGGGCAGCATTGGTTTAGGCTCCGCCCCCGCCCTGCGGGGGAGAGGGAAGGGGGCGCCCTCTCGAGTAAGCACCCGGCCGGGGGACGAAGACAAGAGGTCTCCATCTCAGCATCTGGACTCAGGTAGCCTGAATAGGGTGGGGATTGCGGGGAACTGGGGAGGGGGGCGGGCGGTCAGTGCCCAGAGACCTCTTTCTTAAGCTGAGAACAAGCCCCGACAGCCCCGCCCCTTGCCTCCCCGGTCCCTACCTGGCGTCCCTCCGAGGGCGGAATTCGGATCCTGGGCGGTTCGTTAGGTACTCTCCCTACCCCTAATCCTCAACTCCGGAACTAACGGAGCTCTTCAGAGAAGGGGCAGCGCCCACTCCTCCAGTCTTTGAGGTCTGGGTCGGGGGGTGGAGTGGGGAGGGGGGAGCAGACACGCCCACTACCTCACCGCCCCATTTCCTGTCTGCCACACCCGATCTCCTGCCCAGGACCCCATTCAGAATGAATCCCACCTCCTAACATCGATCTAAATTGCCCTTCCCATTTCCCCCCCGACTCTAATCAAGAAATCCTCTTGCTCCTTCCCCAGCCAGTGCCTGCACTGGATTACAATAAGTGAAGGCTAGGGAGCATCTCGAGCCTGAGGAATTCTGAGGTGTGTAGGCCCCCTGCCTGAAGACAGGAAAGCCCCTTTCCAGAGTCGCTGACCCCTATCAAAGCTTCTCCTGCCAAAACGGTGGCTGCATCCTCCTTCCCCCAGCCTGGGCAACAATCCAACATCTTGGGCTCAAATTTTCCTTTTTCAGTATTTCCAGGGAAGGGGTAATGATCCTTATTGTCCCACTTCACAGATGAGAAAACTGAGGTTCACAGAGGTTAAATGATATTTTCCAGTGTCTGACAGCGAATGAGTGGGCTTGGACTTGAATCCATGTGCCTTCATCCATTCATTGCACCAATATTTATCAAGCATTAGTTCTATGCCCAGCACTGTTCTAGGCAGTGGGATCACAGGAGTGGACGGTAAGGCATGGGTATAATATACAAGTCAATTCTATAGTGTATTAGATAAATGTTTTGGGGAAAGTTGAGATCAGTGTGTGGAGGTTGGGTTAGTGGTGGTGCAAGGACTTTAGGTGAGATGAGGAGCTTGGGGTTTTGAGCAGATTGGGAGGGTCTGAGCTTACTCAGGCATTCTGTCCTCAACTGACTTTGAGGAGTGGGGGCCAGGGTGGGATCAGCAGGCCCTCGCAAGGTGAAAGATGACCAGGGTGGCAGAGATGGGTCTGCTTTCTGGACCTACTTTGAAGGTGAGCTGACGTCATTTGTCATCTGACCTCCGTGGCAGCAGCTGGGACCCTTCTGGTTCCCCGGGGCTCAGACCAAGCCTCTCGGGTCGTCCAAGTCTAGCCTTGGTCTCTCCTGCTGGAGGATGAATGAACAGAGTCTCAACCTCTCAACTGGAGGAGCTGGGGAGCCAGGCTGTGGGGGTTGGGGGCAGCTGGGCCCTTCAGAACATCAGCTCCTCCTCTGTGTGCCTTGGCTCTGGTGTTGGGACCCCCGTGGAGGTGCCAGACATGCGTGGGTGGTTCCCAGATGCCTCCTGCGAGCGGACCTGGGGGTGGGGAGAGGCTTGCCACTCAGGATCCTTGAGTGACAAGCTCCCACCCCTCTCCCCAGCCGGTCTGGAATCCTGGCTCTGCTTTGGGCTGGGAGAGGAACCTGCCTTTGGCTCCTCCTCTCTTTCCTCCTCTTTCCCCTCTCCCCTGCCTTAACCCTGAGAATCTTCCCAGCCAGATCTGGATCCTCCTCTCCAGTGGGGTCTCAGTTTGCCCTCACCAGTGGCTGCCCTGCCACTCTGCTTCCTCCCACTCCCCCACCCCAGCTTCACCTCCTGTGGGCTGACTTTTTGGTTCAGCCTCTTGGGAACCTACTTCCCCCACCCACTGTTTTTCTTATCTGTGCAGGTGACTCTGACACCCTGCCCTCAGGACCTCCAGTCTGCAGCCTGACTCCCAAATAGATGGGGCTATGTCTTTTCCTCACCTCGGGTACCCCACATCCCTCTGACTTTCCAGTACCTCAAATGAGTAGGGTGGATGGTAGGGGGAGAGGGCAGAGTTGGGCTCTATTAGGCTCTGCTGATTGCTTCCCATTAGCCACCTCTCCCCTCCTGGGGTCCTAAGAAGTACTGGGAGACCTCTGAGCCAAAGGGAAGACTTGGGGTTCCCCACACTGTCTACCAAGGCCACTGGCCCAGGACCTAGTACCCCAAGATATAGTCTGGAAAAGGCGGGCAGAGGGGAAGCTGTCAGAAGGCCTGGGTCCCTCACTTCGGATGCCCTGGAGCAAGTCTCTTCTCCTTTGTGAGCAGAAAGGTGAAGTGACCTGCGTACCTTGACATCTCCCATCAAAAACCCTAACCAGAGTACAAACGAGACCACCTTCACTTATTGCCTCACTGGCCCCTGGGGGTTGGGAGTGGGTGATTCTGGACATGAGCTTAACACAGATGAGGCTCCAGCAACCCTGAAACCCTGTGGATTGGAAGGGTTCCACGAAGGCCTTTGGCAGGGGTAGAGGTGAGGGGTGTCCTTGCTGATGATACTCAGCCCCCTTCTATCCCAGACTGAGGCATCCAGGAGAGCAGACAATGCAGGAGGGAGTCATTGAAAGAATTAAGTGAGGGATGAGTGAAAAGGGGACCTCATATCTCCTGAGCACCTACTGTATGCAGAGTGCTTTGCATACCTCCTTTGATCCACATGGGTTTCCCTGGTGGCTCAGATGATAAAGAATCTGCCTGCCATGCAGGAGACGGCGGTTCAGTCCCTGGGTCAGGAAGATTCCCCTGGAGAAGGGAATGGCTACCCACTCCAGTATCCTTGTCTGGAGAATTCCATGGGCAGAAGAGCCTGGTGGGCTAACAGTCCATGGGCTCACAGAGAGTTGGACATGACTGAGCGGCTGACATTGATCCAAATTAATGCTGAGGAGTCAGTAATGTGACTGCCATTTTACAGATGTGAAGACTGAGGCTAGGACAAGTGAAGTCACCCACCTGAGGTAAAACAGCAAGAAAGTGACAAAGCCAGAGTTTGAACCTAGTTCCACGTGATTCAGGGGCCCAGGTCCCTTTCTGGAACCTCTCAGTGAGGCAGGTGTAGGGAGCCCCTCCCTAGCCCCCCTCAGAGGCACAGCCCCCACCCTCTCCTCTTGGGTCCCAAATGGTTTGGAAAATCCTGATGGGAGCAGATGGTGGGGACAGATGGAGGGAAAAGCATCTCAAGGGCTGAATTACACAAACAAACATTGATAAAGTGATTAAAACCTCAAGCCACCCCTTTCCAAAGGGCCCTGCCCACCCCAGCCTGGGGCACGGTGGACCTCAAGGTGGGAGCCTGGGGGGTGGCGGGTGGTCTCTGGATACCTTGCATCTCAGCCCATCTGATCCCAGCTTCTGCCTGCCCGCCTCACTGCCGGGGACCACCCCCGGACCAGAGCCCAGGGTGGCAGAGCTGCCAGGAGCACAGCCCGGGAGGGGGAGGGGGTGGGCCTGGCTGTTCCCAGGGAGCTGGGCAAGCTGGGCTGAGAGGAACAGAAAGCAGGGAGGGTGGGGGTGATGGGGAAGTCCTGCAACGCAGGCCTGAAGTCAGCGGTGGTCGTAGGGGATTGTGGCGGGGCAGGAGGCTCTCACTTTACAGGCGCTCACTTTACAGGCGGGGCTCAGTTCCCATGGAGCAGGGCCAAACCTTATCCCACCACCCACCCCCACGGTGGAGGGGGGCAAGGCCCTTCACCCCTGGCAGATTTTTTAAAATTAATTAATTTATTTTAATTGGAGGATAATTACTTTACAATATTATGGGTTTTGCCATACATCACATGAATCCGCCACAGGTCTGATGGGTTTCTTCATCTGTAAGATGGAAACAATAATATTAGCCCTTTCCTGGAAGGGGCCTATGAGGATTGAATGAGACGGAGCCTGTAAAGTTCAGGGCGCTGAGCCTGCACACAGGCGGCCTCCAGGATGCTAATAGGGCCTCCCTGCTGACGGATGATCAAGAAGGCTGGGGCTGGTTGTAGACAGTCCCTCCCCAGAGCAGCAGGCAGAGCCCCTGAGGCTGCCGGCCTCTGAAGCCGAGGCTCCTCATGGATAAGACTGATCTCTCTACCAAGCCCAGAATCAGCCCCCAGGGAGAGGGAGGGGCTATGTCTCTGCTGGGCCTTCACTATGAAGGGACATACCCTAACTATGAAGGAGGGCAATAGACCTAGGCTCAGATCTCGAAGTGGCCCCTTCCCAGCCTTGATAAGTTGAACAAAAACAACTCCTCTGACCCTCTGGCTCCTTTTTTGTAAAACCTGCATTTCCAGCTGCTTTTTGTACTTGATCCCAGAAACCCATAGACATACCTCAGACTCAAGCCAACCAGTATCCAGTTCATCACCTCCCACCCCAGCCTGCCCCATGCCTGAGTCCCCCTCTATCACCACACCAGGACCCCTTCCTGCTCTTAACTCCCACACTTGATTCCTTCCCAAGTCAGACTGTCTACTAGGGACATCTCTCAGGCCTGTCATCCTCTCTCCTTGCCACCTCCTCTGCCCCCCACCCTCATCAGATTGGCCCTGGCTCTCTTACAGTTCTTGCCTTCAGTTTCTCTAAATCTAATCCCCTTCCTCTCTGTTTAATAACTTTCCATGGCTTCCCACCGCCTACCAGAGTAGGTGGACATTTCAGGCCAAGACCCCTGTCTTGGCTCTTCTTCTCCACCTTCCTTCTATAGCTCCTCACCAGCTAGCTCCTCCTCTACCAGACGGTCAGGATCTCCCTAACACCTAGAGAAGGGATCTAGAGCCAAGGCAGGGGAAAAGGGGCTCCCTGACCCCCATATCCTGCATGTGAGTTTAACCTAGTTAGAGGTGGGGTTAGAGGTGAAGCAGTGACCTTGGGGTCAGGCCCCAACCAACCCTTGCCTGCACAATAATCCCTCTGCTGGTGTAAGCACCTCTTAGCTGGAAGGGCTTCCGACTGTGCCAAGGAGGGACGGTGCCTTACCCGAAGTCACCTTGCCAGGCGCATCCTTTTGTCCCTTCCCCAAGGAACCCCTTCTGCAACAGCTTTCCTGACAGATAAGCACTCAGATCTTTCTCAGGCATTTTCATTTCTGGCAGATTTGCCCCTCCCGGTCCATCTCTGACTATCTGAAAATTGTCCCTGGGTTCACAGCAAATGGAATGGTCACTCTTGAAAGTGGAACGAAGGGCAGGAGGCTGAGTGTCCACTTGTGACTTCAGAAGCAATTCTGCCTGGATGTATTAAAACCTGCAGGTAGAACACTTGAGATTTGAGTCAAAATTAGAGTCAAGATTTAAAAAAGATGGTTCTTCCACTGGGACCTGCCTTACAGAAGCCTTCTGGCAGCCCAGCTCTGCCCCAGGGGGTTGCCCAAGCTGAAAGCTGCACGCAGTACTCATGGCCAGTGTGACTCTCCTTCTGGGGGACATGGGGACAGCAGACCTGACCCCACCAGTGGCCAGCGGTGTCTTCCTGGAGCCCCAGTTCCACTTCTGGGAACAGCTTCCATCCCAGAGTTGCTGGGAGGAGCCCATGAGACCCTGGGAGGGTCATGTACATGAAGGAGGCTGCTCTGCGGCATCCAGGGCTCTGCGGTGTACACTCATACAGCTTTAAAGCCCAGGGCCCCCAGCAAGAGAAAAGGTAACATCCCAGCTCGAGGCTTCTGCTGGCACGTGTGATTATTCCTATTTTATGGAATAGGAGACAAAGAGACCACGTTCCCTGCCTGAGCCTGGGCACAGGGGTAGAGCCACATCCAAGAAGGGACTCAGCTGTTTCCTGAGCTCTTTCCAGAAGGCTGGGATGCTGTGGAGGACTGGAATGCTGTGGAGAAGTGAGAGCTTCTAGAGGGTTCAAAAGAATGCAGAGTCCCAGAAGCCAACCAACACCCGGAGGCTGAGGTTGCCAAATCCCGAGGGCATCCTGCTCTGGCTCTGTCTTTCTGGGAAGACAGGGTCAGCTCTCATTTCTGGTATCTTAGGCTCTTCCCGAGGCTGGGGATTGCCTCTTTGTTTCCATGGTAACAGCTCACAGAGGGGCCTCCCGAATCAGTGCAGGGGTACTGCACGGGTACGCGCAGGTACGCATGTGCCCTGGGAACCCCTGGGATGGAGAGCCTGATGTACACGCACGCATACCCATGCACATCCTTGCATATGCACGCACGCCCAGTGCACGTATGTGCAGGCCCACACCCCCTGCCCATTAAGTTACACGTACAATGCGCCCGCTAGCCAAGAAGTGGGTTAGGACACCACCCTGCCAGACATGATGCCACCCTGATCCACTCAGGCTCAGGGAGGGACTTGGAGAAATGAAGGATTTCCACTTTGTAATGATATTTTGGGAAGATCCCTTGGATCAGGAAATGGCCACCCACTCCAGTAATCTTGCCTGGAGAATTCCATGGACAGCGGAGCCTGGCAGGCTACAGTCCACGGGGCTGCAAAGAGTCAGGCATGACTGAGCGACTTTCACTCACTTACACTGTTTACTATGCGCCCAGTACTGCGTTTTCCTTTTCACATGTAACATCTCCTATGCTCCCCACACCACCACTCTGAGAGATGCCTGGTAAGAAAACAGGCTCAGAGCAATAGAACAATTTGCCTGCGGTCACACAGTAGCCAGGATTTAGCCCAGGACTATGTGGCTCCTGCTCTCACCACCAGATCCCTTGGTGCCAGACCCAAGAGCACTCACACTGGGACCCACAAACACAGATGGGGTGCCTGGCAGGGGTGGGACTGGAGCTGAGGCCTCCCACCTGGGATGCCAGGCTTCCTGAATTTACAGCTCTAAATCCCCATTCCAGCCTCCAGCCATGGAGTGAAGGGAGGCCCAAAGGACTGCAAGGACTTGCCTTCTACTGATTTCTCCCAGTCAGCAGAAAAGGAACCCTGAACAGCCAGAGCAAGACCCACTGGGAATCTCCTGCTGGCAAAGCCACCTGGGTTCACTTGTCAGCTCCCTGCCCTTCCTGAGGAGGCAAGAATCCAGCGGCCAGCGGCCTGGTTCCCCAACCTCTTGGGCCTCTCAGGCAGAACTTGAGGAAACAAGGGGGCTTGAGGCCAGAGGCTAAGCCAGCTGGGTCATCCTGACAGGGAGCTGGGAGGTGGGCTGTCTTCCAGGAGGCAGCTTTCAGCCAAACGATGATGTGACCGTGAGAACGGACTGCTGGGGAGGGAGTGAGCTGCCCGTCACTGGAGGCATCCCAGGTTGATAGGCACCGGATGCTCCCTGGTTAGGAAATTCAGGGACAGCATCATTCTCATTGTCACTGTCGTCATAGCACCAATGACTGGATACCCTTTGTGTCAGTCACTTTAAGATACAATAAGACTGCCACCACTGTTAATAAAAATAGCAGCTCCTGTGTATTCAGCCCGTATGTGGTTGATCATCACTGAATCCTGTGAGGCAGGCACTATTATTAGGCCCATTTACAGAGGAGGAAACTGAGGTTCCTCAGAGAGGTACAACAGCAAGATTCAGGTTCTGCTTGGCTGGAGTCTGTGAGCTGGCCTCTTGGCACCCGGGCAGAGGCGCAAAGCAGGAGGCAGGGCGGCCTTCCCAGCTGGGGCTCTGGGTCCCCAGAGCTATTCCTGTTCTGGGCCAACACTGGCTTCACTGAGGCCCTGGCTGGCACCCTCTGCTGGCCATGCCCTACTTCTGCAGAATCGCTTTTTTTTTTTCTTCCCAGGCTGAGGGAGACTCTGAGATGTGGGAGATGAGTGGGCCCTTGAACCTAGATCCTCACTTTAGATGGTGATGCCTAAGGTCACCCAGCCAGTCAGGGGGCTGAGCTAAGGTTCGAGCCTAAGAGCTGTCTTATTCTTGGGCTCTCGTCCTCCCACCCCTCCCTGATGGGGAAGGAGCTTTCCTCCCGCAGCCTTTGCTTCCCACCCCCTGCCACATCTAGAACCCCTAAAATGGAGCCTCCAGCCCCACTAGTCCTCAGGGATCTCAGTGACTGTGGCTTGTAAGCTGAGAATCTGTCTCCGGAGGCAAATCTGGGATCCAGAATTTGAGGTAATTTGAGGCACGAAGATGATACTGACTAGCTGTGTGTCTCTGGGCAAGATTCTCAACCTCTCTGAGCACTGTCAGATGGGAGTTGGTTCCTTTGTGGACTCTGAAGAACTGAAGAAATCTTTTTAAAAGAGGAGGTCTCTTTTACCCAATTCGAGGGCCTTCACTCAGACTTCTCCAACTCCTCCCTTTCCCCCCTTGTCCCTCCTCCTCCCCCGTCTCCCCTCTTCTTTATCTCTTTCTCCTCTTCTCCCCGCCGCCCACTATCTCTTCCACCATTCTGTGGGGTGGATATTACCTTTCTTTTCAAGAGGAGGCATTTGAGACTCAGAGAGGCAGAGTAACTGGCCCAGCAACAGCCAGCCAGATGTTTCGGCTTAGAATCCAGACTTTGACAAGCTGCCCCCTGCCCGTTCCCTCTCCATCTCCTCCTCACTCATCAGATCTCATCCATCAGCTTCTCCTACAAGGAGTGTCCCCAAATCCTCCATCAGCTCCTCTCCTTGTCCCTTGCCAAGACCCATCCAAGACCCATCAGGATGGCTTGGCGACTGCAACAGCTTCCCTGCTCCCTCACAGGTCAGTGACTGACTGTATGATGGTGGACTTCAGGATCATTTCCTACGTGGGTGAGCTGGTCACACAACTTTAAAAGCAGTAAGTGGGGCTTATGAAGAACTCCCAGGAGTGGGTGATTGGTGGAAGCCCCGGGACCTACCTCTCCGGAGCCAAGAGCAAGACCCACAGCTGGACCAGCAATGGTAATTAAGGTAATGCTCCCGGGGGCCCCCGAGGAAGATGGTTTCAGACGCAAACAATGAACTTCTGCTCCGTCCCAGCGTGACCGTGAGGAACACAGTCTTGGTCCCGCCTTCTAGGATTTACAACCCAACCAGAGACAAGCTCTGCTATGCCTGCTGTCGACATGCCTCATGCCTTCTTCATGCAGGGACCCAGAGGGAAGCACCGCTCTCCCATTTTAAAGGACAGGCTCAGGTTAAATACCCCCTCAAAGCTACAGAGTTAGCTAGGGGCCCAGCCAGGATAAAGACTCAGAGCTCCAACATCAAAGCTTGCTGCTGTATCCACTAATGTGTGTGTGTGTGTGTGTGTGTGTGCACGCGCGCTTAGTCACTCAGTTATGTCTGACTCTTTACGAACTTTTGGACTGTTGTCTGCCAGGCTCCTCTATCCGTGGGATTTCCCAGGCAATCATGCTGGAGTGGATTGCCATGCCCTCCTCCAGGGGCTCTTCCTGACTCAGGGATCAAACTTGCGTCTCCTGTGTCTCCTACATTGCAGGGGGATTCTGTACCTGCTGAGCCGTCGGGGAAGTCCAACCACTACATGGCCTCATCCAAATCTAAGGCAAAGTGCTACCAGACGATTTAAAAATCACCGTCCCACGGTGGTTTGGCCCTCACACTGTCTGTCAAGCAGAGACCTGAATGTTCAGCAGGGCGAGGACCCGTCTGTCACACGAGAAAGTAACACTTTAAAAATGTCAGTCAGATCACATCACACTTCTTTTAGAAGCTTTCCACTGCAGGCAGGATAAATCTAAGCTCTATTCCATACCCCTGGTCCCTGTGCTACTGGTTCTAGCCACCTTCATCTCTTCCTTCCTCCTCATGAAGCCCCAGTCTCACTGGCTTCTGTAAGTTTTCTGATGGTGCCAAACCTGTAATGTCTGTTGTGCCTGCCTGCTTTTTCCTTCTTAGTTCAGATGTCACAGTCTCAGACCACACTCTGTAACCTTCCCCCACCCACTTTTGCACCCTAAATCATGCGCCCCCATTTTTGCTACAGCTGTGTGAGTCTCTGAAGGCGTTTCACTTAGTCACTGGTATTGTTGTTCAGTCGCCAAGTCGTGTCCGACTCTTTGCGACCCCATGGACTGCAGCACGCCAGGCTTCCCTGTCCATCATCAACTCCTGGAGCTTGCTCACACTCAGGACCATCGAGTTGGTGATGTCATTCAACCATCTCATCCTCTGTCATCCCCTTCTCCTCCTGCCCTCAATCTTTCCCAGCATCAGGGTCTTTCCCATTGAGTCAGTTCTTCACATCAGGTGGTCAAAGTATTAGAGCTTCAGCTTCAGTATCAGTCCTTCCAGTGAATATTCAGGGTTGATTTTCTTAAGGATTGACTGGTTTGATCTCCTTGCTGAGAGTCTAAGGGAATCTCAAGTCATTATCTCACTTGTTTATTGCCTGTCTCTCCCATTGGAACAAGAGGTTCATGGGGGCAGGGACATTGTCATCCCCTTCACAGCTGTGTCTTTAGGACCTAGCAAGGGACCTGGCACTTAATAGGTGCACAATTTATGTTTGTTGAATGCAGAAAGCCCTCCCCAGCCCCGACTTCTCTTGCAAGCTCAGAGCAGTCTTTCACACCAATCCCATTTTCCCTGCTTCCTCTGTCACAGCCCAGAGCTTATAGCAACCCCTCCCTGCCACCCGACTCTGCCTCCGTATTTCCCCCCCACATAGACGCTCTGTCTCCCAGGCCTCAGGGCGGTGCTTCCTTTTTCCCCTCTGCCTCTTTCCCCTCATTTGACTAATTCCCACCTGACTGTCAGTACTAATTAAAACGCCCTCCCTGCTTTCCTTTTAAGTTTTGTTTGTTTTTGGCTTTGCTGTGAGGCTTGTGGGATCTTAGTTTCCCAACCGAGGATCGAACCCATATCTCTTGTGATGGAAGCACTGAATCCTAACCACTGGACCACCGGGGAATCCCATCCTTTTACGTTAATACTCTCTCCTGGCTCCTATATATCTATGGTTCCTCTTGGTCCAGAAGGCAGTCCGCTCTTTGTCTTTTAAGAGTGTCTGTCTCTTTAAGGAGTTCCTCAAGAACTTGGACCAATCTGGTTCATCGTGATGTCTTTGGCACCCAGCCCCAGGCTGGCCTGGTACACAGACATTCAAGAAACATTAAGCTGGGTTGGCCTCGTCATTGCTGCGATGGGCACTTTGGGTGATTAGACAGGCCAGGCCATTGTCTCCCAGCTGTATGACCCGTGGCAAGCTACCTCCTCTCTTTAAGACTCAGTTTCTATATCCGTAGATGAGTATAACATTCCCAATGTCTCAGGGTGGTGAGGACTCAGGAGAAGCTTCTAGAGTGTATGTAATGCACCGGCACATAGAAACTGTTGGGTCAGTGGTGGGTCCCTTTCCCGGTATGGTCTTGGGCCTTGGGCTTAGCAACTGCCTCTGTGAGCAACCAGCCTCCTCAAGCCCTCTGGGGAATGAAAATGTATATTCACTGGTGGGACCTGGGCCCAGGACCCTTGAGGAGCACCCAGAGCTGAAGGAAGGATATAGGCAGACCAGATCAAGCTCTGAACTGGAAGCCACATCACTGAATGTGAGCCATGGCTCCATAATTTACTGGCTGTGCAACCCAGAGTGAGTCCTCACACCTCTCTGAGCCTCAGTTTCCTGATCTGGAATAGCAGCTAATAACACTCATCAGTCTAAGACTCAAAATAACATGGACAGCCTTTCTGCCTCTGCAGCCACCATGGTGCCTGTGAAAAAGCTTGTGGTGAAGGTGGGCAAGAAAGAAAGAAGCAGGTCCTGAAGTTTCCTCTTGACTGTACCCATCCTGAGAAGATGGACTCATGGATGCTGCCAGTTTTGAGCAGTTTCTTCAAGAGACAAAGTGAGTGGAAAAGCTGGGAACCTTGGGGAAGTGGCAGTGACAATCGAAAGAAGCGAAAGCACGATTACTGCAACTTCCGTGGTGCCTTTTTCTAAAAGGTATTCGAAATATCTCACCAAAAAATATTTGAAGAAGAATAATCTGCGTGATTGGTTGCGTGGAGTTGCTAACAGCAAAGAAAGTTACTAATTGCACTACTTCCAGATTAATCAAGATGAAGAAGAGGAAGAGGAGGATGGAAACTCAGTTATCTTGGGGGGAGGGGCTTTCTTGGTGGCTCAGTGGTAAAGAATCCACCTTCCGATGCAGGGGGTATGAGTTCAACCCCTGGTCCCAGAAGGTCTCACATGCCTCGGAGCAACTACTGAAGCCCATGCACCGGGAGCCCGTGCTCCAAAAGCAGCTCATGCAACAATGAGAAGTCCACGCGGCAACTGGAGAGTCGCCCCCACGCACCACAACTAGAGAAAAGCCGGCGTGGCCACAAAGACCCAGCACAGCCGTAAATAGACACAATTTTAAAACCCTCCAAACTCAGTTATCTGGAATATTTTGCATAGGTTCTTGAATAAAACTCAGGAACCAAAATAAATAAATAACATGGACAAAAAGCCAAGTTCTTGGGTAAGTGCTTGATTACCCTCAAAGCAATCTCCTGTCCTTCTCCTAATTCTTCCTGTGATTTGGACGGTGTGTATTCATGAGGCACCTTAGACAGGGCTATAACCATTCTAGGTGGCAAAGAGGAGACTTCCCATCCTAAACGCTTACCTGCAGCCTGGGTTAGGCACTGGGACACTGGAGAACTCTGGACACTCAGGAAGATCCAAGCGCTTATGACCTCACCAGGTGCACCAATGTGTAAGTGATGTCAGCTCCCCAGGAGGTTTCTGTAGAGTCCTCCTCCAAATGGAGATCTGTGCAGTTTTGGGGGACAGAGGTACACCCCTCTCCCCCTCCCACCCACATCCCCATTCATGCATTCATTCTTCCACTGTTGTATTTCCAGAATGTTGCACAGAGCCTGGGACATAAGTCTCAATAAATAAATATTAGAAGAACAAGTTTTTACGTGCAACACACCCTTATTGATTGTCTACTGCTCTTAGCCCTGTGCTAAGAGATCGTGTATAGATGGTGCACATAAAGGTACTGGCCCTGACAGCTCTCTCCCAAGATCACCCAGGGGGCCTCTAAATGCTCCCAGCTCTTCCCACCCCAGACCCAGCTTCCACTGGTTGCCATGCTTCAGGCATCAGGACTTTCCCCAGAACTGAAGTAATGCCCCAGCACCCCACGCATCATGGAACCCTCGAAGGCAGCATGCCCGCAGCCACAATTCTTCAAATCCTGTCTTTCGTGCCCGGTCCATCCTCCAGCCACGCTTCCCCGTCGTCTCAAACCCTCAAACACAGCCATCTCCCCACTCCCAATGCCCTACATCTACCTGGGGTTATACCCGACGAGGGCAGCAGGTGGCGCTGAGGCTCCCTTTTCCCCTTCGCTGGACTGGACTCCGGACCGAACAGGACCCTGTCCCTCCCTCCTCTTGTCCCCAGCAGGGACAGGTGTGGACTCTGTGACCTCTAACTGACCCCTCTCCTTCCTGCTGGCTCCTGCGATGAGGCCTGAGGAGACTCCAGTTGCTCCTGCAGGCCCCGGGTTGTCTTTTCCTGCCTGGTGGGTGAGGAGGGTCCCTAAGGGGCCAAGCTGCAGCTGGTGGGGCGGGGCTGGGCGGGGTCGGGCTGAAAGCAGCTGCCAGGGAGAAAGAAAGAGAAAGAAGAAAGGAGAGAGAGGGAAAAAAGAGAGAGAAGAGGGAAAGGAGAGGAAGGGCGAAGCGCTCTGTTTCCTGGCTCCTATCCCAAACAGGTGGAGATCTCAGCTGAGGCTCACCCCAGGATAAGGTACGTGGTTGAGGAAACAGAGGGGCGGGGGTGTCAGCCAGCCAAGCAGAGCAGGCCTGGGGGTACTGAGGGGGCTAGTGCTCAGCCAGAACCCTTGAGCTCCCTCCCATCTTAGCCCTTCCAAGGTGACCAAATAGAGACTTGGGGCCAGTACAGGGAGTTGTGGGGTGGGCATTAGGAGATGCGGGCTCTATTGCTGCTCTGACTTGCTCTGTGAATCTGCACCCAGCTCTTCTCCTCTCTGAACCTCAGGTTCAGAGAGACACAGGCAGGGGGGATCCTGAATGTGTTGTGGGATAACTTTGCAAGGTGTCCCCTTTGCAAAAAGAATTAGGTCTTCCAGGGGCTTCAGAGACCAGAAGGCTTTTAAGACCCAAATGGATGCCCCCTCATGGTGGGATTTCAAACAATGGAGGAGGGGGCTTATTGAGAGAGAAGGGTGGTCCCTCCCTGTCAGGGGCCCTAAGGCCCTGGTCTGTTCGCTGCTCAACCTTGTTTCTCTGACTGGCACTCAGCGTGAAGAGTGACACAGGGTGGGGGGTGGGGGGCTTCCGCAGGAGTCTGGCGCTCCAGAGATGCTCTCATTATTAGGGAGAGGGTGGTGGGTGCAGCGTGAGGGCGTTTCTCTGCCACTCCAAGATCAGAAGAGTGGATGAGACCAAGGATGTGTGGGCCGAGGCAGGGACAGTGGTAGGCATATGGATGTCCCCAGGGTGATGATGGAGGGGTACTCAAGCCCTTTCTGAACAGTGGCTGCACTTTATAGAGTCATTAGCTCCTTCACTAGATTCAACAGGGGCCTGAAGGGCAGGGGTAGGGGGGCTGCTGGAACAACTCCTCCCTCATCCCTGCTCTTGAGAAGAGATTGTTCCAGATTGTTCTCTCACTGGGAAGAAGCTGGCACAGGCACGTTCTAGGATCTCAGGGATCCCAAGCAGGGAGACAGTCCAGTCAGGCACAGGATGGGGAGTCAGATGGGCCTGTGTTCCCATCCTGCCTCTGCTGTGGATCCTTGGGCAAGTCCAAGCTGCTGGCTCCTCCTGTGCAAAATGGGGATAGCAGAGCAGGCCCTGACGGGGTGGCAGGCCCCGCGTGCATCTGGCACCTCGGGGATGCTCACTGTGGAGAGAAAAACGGAGGCGCAAGAAGGAGAAGGACTGGCCTGGGGTCTCAGGCCCTGGCCCTCACCCTCTCTCTTCCCAGCCCCAGGGTAAACACTGAGCACCCTAGCGCCTACTGAGCACACTATGGAGTCACCCCCATCCCTACTGGGATTGCTCTCCGCTGCTCTCTCCTGCCCCAGTCTGCAAAGCCTGCTTGTTCTGGGGCAGGGGCAGAGTGAGGGTGGGGACCCCCAGGCGAGGGGGCACAGAGGAGAGTCTCGTGGCACTCGCCCTTCCTTTCTCCCCCCTCCCCCGCCCCCGACAAAGGGCAGCGGTGGCGGCCGGGTCAGGGCACAAGCGCTGCGAGGCCAGGGCTCACTCAGCACGGCGGGGCGCCGAGAGCCCGGCTCGGGCACAGGCGAGAGGCTGGGAGCGCCAGCGGGCGCAGCCTGCAGGCCGGGTCGCGGGCCCTCGGGGTGGGGGCGGCTGGGGGGCGCCCTCCGGCCCTCACCCCGCCCCCGCGCCTCTCCCCGCAGCGGGGGCGCCCCGCCCCCCCGGGCGCCCGACGTGGACGCGGTCGCCGCCGCCGCCGCCGCCGCCGTGCGGGAGTCGCTGTCCGAGGAGCCGACATGCAGGCGGCGTGGGGCGGCGCGGGGCGGCCGGGCCGGGCGGGCCGCGGGCCGGAGCGCCAGCGCGAGCGGCCGCCGGGCGCCGGAGTCGCGTCCCCCTGCGCCGCCCCGGGCCGGCCGGCCGGAGCCGCCGCCATGCACCCCGGGCCGCCCCGCGCCGCGCTCCGCCTGTGGCTGGGCTGCGTCTGCCTCGCGCTGGTGCAGGCGGGTAAGGGGGCCCCGGGCGGGGGCACGGGTGGGCGTCCTCCGGTCCCTTACGGGCTCCCTGGGGACCCCGTCTCTGGCCCGCTCACTGATGCCCCTTTGCCACACCTCCAGCCCCTTTCCTGCCTACTTGACCCCCGACCCCACCCCCAGCTCTCAAACCCCCTCCCGCCCCCCCTGGCCCTGGGATCTAGGGTCTTGGGATCCCCAGCCCCCTCCTCTGTTGCCCTGACCCTAGGCCTTTCCTTCAGGAGCCCTGGCTCCTTTCTCTGGCCCAGGGAGCAGCTGAGGACACAGTCCCCGCACCTCAGGCCTCTCTCCCTGTCCCCAAAGCCTTGCAGGCCAACTCTGCAGGTCGGGGTGGCCTGGGTCCTGTGGGGGAGAGGATTGGCACCCGAGGGCACCGCATGGGGGGGTGTGTGGTGGACCCCGAGCCTGGAGGCCGGCTGCCCCCTGGGGCCTGGCCTCCCTGGCACTCTGCCTCTCCTGATGCCCTGTGCCAGTCCCTTCTGGCTGCTGCCGCCTTGCTAGTCTCCGTTCCTGGCCCCTCTCCCTGGCCCAGTGCTGTCTTCCTGCTTCTGTCCTGCGTCTGTCCCTCGTCCCCCCTTGCCTCTTCTCGGGTGCAGTGGCTGCTGCCCCTGTCTGTGTATCTCTGTCTCTCTTGGACTCCACATCTGGCTTTGTGTCCCCAGGCCCCAGGCCTATGAGGCGAGGGGGGCGGCTCTAGGCTTAGGTCTTCTTCCCCTTTCAGCGCCTGCCCCTGGGGGACACAGAAGCTTCAGTGACTCTGCTGCCCCTCTCTTGGGAGGTCCTTGCTTCTCTAACCCTCACCATCCCCCTCACTCTCGTCTCCTCTGATCCCCTTTGTTCTGTCCCCACTTTCAGAAGGCCCTACCCTGTTCCCTTGACTCTGCTGTAGGGGCCCTGCTCTCAGTGACCCCATCTTCCTCTGCTGCCTCCCCACCTGCCTCCTGGGGTTGGCAGGGTCTGGAGAAGGCCCTTCCCCAGGCTTCTCCTGCCTGGCCCTCCACAATCCTGGGGCTTCCTCTCTCAAGCCTCAGTCCCATCCCAGGACTCGCCCAGCTAGACTCTTCTCGACCTCTGGGTCTTTCTCCTTCCCTCAAGGTCACTCACTTGACAGTGCCATTTTGTAGCAAGAACCCTGGACTGGGAGGCCTTCTGACCACTTTCACCAGACTCACCTTCAGCTCCTGCAACCCCGGCCACCTATGTCTCCTCTGTGCCTGTCCTCCACCCCACTCCCTACCTCCCACTGACCCTCCATGAGCCCTGGCCCTGGCCCAGGCTCATCAATTTTAGTTGGACTCTAGTGGGGCCAGTTGTGGTCAGCACGGGCCCCTGCCCTGGATCCAAGGAGCCTGGGGCTTCTCAGGCTTGGCTCTTCAACCCCTAAGAAACTGAGACCACCCCTGGGAGCCAGTCCCACCGGAGGCCTGGATTTCTTCCTGTCACTGCATAGCCACCTCAGGTTCCCCTTTCATGCTTATGAGACAGTGGATCTGCGCCTCACAGCAGAGGTGCTCAGACTCAGGTGCCTCCCCACCCCCAGACAGCCCCTCGGCCCCAGTGAACGTCACCGTCAGGCACCTCAAGGCCAACTCTGCGGTGGTAAGCTGGGACGTCTTGGAGGACGAGGTTGTCATCGGATTTGCCATCTCTCAGCAGGTAACCCTCAAGGGTCCCTGGGAGGGAAGAACACATCCAGGTACAAGTGATGGGTGGGAGGGGAGGGAAGCAGAAAGACAGAGGAACAAGGAGCAAGAGAGACGGGCAGAAAGCTGCACAGGGGGCTGGGAAAGGAGGCCCCAGAAGGGAAACCTATGGTTGGAACCTGGGAATTAGGGGCAGGATTTTGATCATAAACAGACGTCAGTTTAGGACCTGGTTCCAGTCCATGGGGTCGCAAAGGTCGGACACGACTGAGCAACTAACACACCAGTTCTCTTGGGTTTCCCTCGTGGCTAAGTGGTAAACAATCCGCCTGCCAGTGCAGGCAACTCGGGTTCCATCCCTGGGTCGGGAGAACCCCTGGAGAAGGAAATGGCAACCCACTCCAGTATTCTTATCTGGGAAATCCCATGGACAGAGGAGCCTGGCGGGCTGCAGTCCATGGGGTCACAAAGAGCCGGGCATGGTTTAGTGACTAAACAAAATGACCACCACCACCAGTTCTCTCAAGATATATGTCCTTGGGCAGCTTCTGAAACCTCTCTGAGCCTATCTTCTGCCCGGTAAAATGGAGAGGTGGATACCTACCTGCAGAGGTGATGGGATGCTTGAGTCAGATTGTGGCTGTGGGGGCTTTAGCCCGGTAGCCAGGGTGAGGCCTCATCACTGCTGGAGAGGTGGGCAGATGTGGCATGGGGGCCTGGGCACTGAAACCTGGGCCCCGGCTTTGGTCTTGGCAGAAGAAGGATGTGCGGATGCTGCGCTTCATCCAGGAGGTGAACACCACCACCCGCTCGTGCGCGCTCTGGGACCTGGAGGAGGACACGGAGTACATCGTGCACGTGCAGGCCATATCCATCCAGGGTCAGAGTCCAGCCAGCGAGCCCGTGCTCTTCAAGACACCACGCGAGGCTGAGAAGATGGCCTCGAAGAACAAAGGCAGGCCCGGGCCACCGTCAGCACGGGACGGGGTGTGGGGAGGGGTGGTCTGGGCTGGGGCGGAGCATGGCTGACAGACAGCACGAAACCCGCCCCCCATCCCTCCCCAGGGCCCTGCCACCTAGTCAGGCAGCCCCCTGAGAGAGGGAGGTCCTCTCTGGTCCCCCAAACAATGGGACACAAACTTGCAGCTTTAAGTCCAGTTACTGCCCCCTAAGGAGCCATCAGTATGTTCTCAAATCTCTTTGGGGGCACAAGTAGAAATAAACCCTGATGTTGGGAGAGCTTGAAGGCAGGAGGAGAGGGGACAACAGAGGATGAGGTGGTTGGATGGCATCACCGACTCAATGGCATGAGTTTGAGTAAACTCCGGGGAGTTGGTGATGGACAGGGAGGCCTGGCGTGCTGCAGTCCATGGGGTCACAAAGAGTCGGACACGACCGAGCAACTGAACTGAGAAATAGCACTTGATATTGGGGCTTGGCCCTAGACGGGTGGCTGTTGGAGGGGCAGGGAGCCCCAGACCTAGCGTCTCTCTCCATACAGATGAGGTGACCATGAAGGAGATGGGGAGGAGCCAACAGCTGCGGACGGGCGAGGTGCTGATCATCGTCGTGGTCCTGTTCATGTGGGCCGGTGAGTCGGCCTGAGCTCCGCTTCACTTCACCTGGTGGGGGGGTGGGAAATGGGGAACCCTGACCAGATCCTTTTCTCATGAAAATGAAGGACGAGGGGCTTAGAGACAGTGAGAGAGGAGGATTTAGGAACCCAAGTTCTGCTCTGGTGGGCCAGATCTGATCCTTTCTGTAACTCACCCCTCACCAAAAAAAAAAAAAAAAAAGCAATTCAGTAGCTGCCTGGGTGGGGTTGGCCAAAAGGTTCATTTGGTTTTTTTCCATGACGTCGTATAAAAAACCCCAAACGAACATTTTGACCAACCCAATAGGATTCTGTGAGTGCTTGGCCTGCCCCCCCTCAAAGCAGCCATGGCTGCAGCAGACTCTGTCCAAGCAGCTCAGGGTTGGGCCACCCTCTTATCCCACTCATCTGTCTAGACACAGCTCTGAGACCGCCTGCATGAAGCCTCCCAATCCGTGCATTAGAATGTTTCTCCTACCTCCGTGCTCCCAGGGCACACTGTGTGCTCCTCTCTGAATGTAGCTCTTCCTAGCTAAGTTAGTTGGGATCCTCCCTCCCTCTTTTCCCACTTGTCTGTGAGCTCCCTGAGGACAGAGACTATGGTCTCTGTCCTCAACCCAACCAGAATTTACTGAACAGCCACTCCATTCCAGAGAGAAGTGCTACAGCTGGGATTAAGAAGATTCAGGTGCTTGTAAGGATCTCAGCCTGGGAGATGCCAGGCCCGTATTTAACTATAATTCGACGTGATGAGTGCTGTCAGAGCACCATGCATGGGAGCAGAAGACAGGGGCTTCATTCTGGGGCTTGGAGTAGAAATCAAGAAAAACCCAGAGAGGGGGTAAATGGGGATTGTGTTTTGAAGGATGAGTAGGAGTTCCCCAAGCAGCCAAAAAAGGAAGGGTGTTCTGGGCATAGTGTGTGTAAGAAACGAATTAGGCTCAGTCTGGCTCAGTGCAGCTGTGACCCTAGAGAGAAGGTAGAGAGTGAGGAGGGAAGGATGGTGAGGCTGACAAGTGGACTGAAGTCTTTTTGAAGGAATTAAACACCATGTCAAAGTTATATTAACATCCGTGGTTGAGAGGGTATCCATGGTTGTTGAGGCATATGGAAAAATATGTTCTATAGACGCAAAGGAAAGCGGACGCTTGGAAGAGAAAGGAAAAACAGAGGACTGTACAAAAGGGGAGCTTTGCTTATGTGGCATGCTATTAGACTTGGCATAGATAGTATTCACATAATTGAAACAATATAAAATAGTGAATTAACCCCAAATTGTGGTGTAATTCTGCTAGAATGATGGGGAAGGAAGTTGAGGGGCTTGTTGGGCTTTGTCTCACATGGAGGGGACATCAACAGATAATCTATAAAACAGATCAAAAAGTAGCTCTGTATTAAAGAGTTCCCTGGTGGCCTAATGGTTGGGATTCTGGGCTTTCACTGCTGTGACCTGGGTTCAGTCCCTGGTCAGGGAACTAAGATCCCGCAAGCCATGCAGCATAGCCAAAGAGAAAAAGCAAAAGCACTGTCAGTCCAGTACAGAGGTGAAAACGGGGAAGGCCTCTATGGGAGTTGGAGGTGGTTGCCTTAATATTACACTAATGGCCTTTCAAAAAAAAAAAAATTAGTTTAACAGTGTTAAACATTTAGGAGAATGCAGGCCCTGGAGTGCACACCCCAGCTGCACCCTGTGATGGTGAGTGAGTTATCTGAGCTCTGCCTCAGTTCCTCCTTGGTAACCTGGGGAGGCTAATAACTGGTGCCCCCCGAGAGCTGTGAGGGTTCAGCGAGGTGGACTGTCAGGCCCTGGCACATGCTAGATGGATGTTCTCGTTGCTCTTTGCTCTAAAGGATAAGGAAGCCCTCTGAGGTCTAGAAAAGGGAAGGGAGGAGACAGGGTCAGAAGGGTGTTGTGGGAAGGCCGGTGAGGTGAAGGGGTTTCAGGGGTACAGACAGGTGGACATGGGAGCCAGAGGCAGCCTCCTGCATCAGAGCGGGTAAGAGGCCACCTGGAGCCTAGACCCGCAGGAGCTCAGCCGGGTCTAGCGGGAATGAAGCAGAGGGGTGGGGACCGGGCTCTGGGCTCTGACTCCTCCCTCTTGTCCCTGCAGGCGTCATCGCCCTCTTCTGCCGCCAGTATGACATCATCAAGGACAACGAACCTAACAACAACAAGGAGAAAACCAAGAGTGCGTCAGAAACCAGCACACCAGAGCACCAAGGCGGGGGGCTTCTCCGTAGCAAGGTGAGGGCGAGATCGGAACCCTGGGGCTGGCTCCCTGGTAGTCCCTGGGCTACCGAGGGGTCAGCTCGGGGCCTGGCGTGGCTGCCGTGGGACAGAGCCAAGCTTGGCCACTGCCTGTGTGACACAGGGCATGCTGCAGATTGATTTTGGACCCTCTCCTTTTGCAGGGTGCCAGGGGCCAGGAGGGGTTTAACCAGAGTGTAGCAAATGGGTGGGGGGCAGAGTTCCTGGTTGACGTGGGATGACAAGAGTCGGGGTTCTGGGCTCCTTCCGCTCCTGCTCTGCTGTGTGACCTTGGGCAGGTGCTTCATGAACTCTTTGTACCTTCATTTCCTCTCCTGTAAAACAGATATGAAAACAAAACCTTTCAGTGCTTGCTCTGGGCAGCTCAGAAGGAAGACGTAGAGAATGGGAGAGAATCTCATGGTTCTGACGATGGTTGTCCAACAAACATCTGGTCCTCTCCACATTTCCTCCCCTCTCCGTCTCCTTACACCCTCTGGCTTCCTGTCCTCTCTCGGCTTCTATCTGGCGCTTTCCTGAAGCCTCTTATTAACCCCCATCTCCAGAAGCACCTCAGCAATGTCAGTGGCTGAGGCTGTGCTCAAGAGGCAGATCTGCAGGAGGCGAGAGGACCGGCCAGCGGGGCGGCTCTGCTGGGGCCCAGGACCCCGTCCTGGCCATTCAGCTCAGCGAGGCCGGAGGCTGGGCGTGAGAAGGCAGAGAGACCAGGCACCCAGGCGGGGCTCCTGCTGCCTTCCACCTGAGACAAGAGCCTGGCTTTTAGGCCGCAGCCCTGCTGCTCCCTTCCTGCTGGTGTCTTCTCCCTGTTTCCAAACCTTGCAAGAACTCTATTCAATTCAGCCCTGGCCGCTTCTCTCATTTCTTCCCTCCCAGTTTCCAAACAAGCCCTCAGTGAACATCATCGAAGTGTGACTGGCTGTCTGCAGGAAGAAGGATTTGATTTTTCTTCTCTGCTGGTCCCTGGGTCCGTGGGCTCAGGGAGAGAGGGGACTGCCGAGGCTGGAGACGGGGAGGCCCCGCTAGTTGCAGTCTCCCTCTGTACTCCCATCCTGGTCTTGTGACGAAGGCTAAACTACAGACCCCAACTCTGCAAAAAATAAAACAAGCCACCAAACTAAAAGGCCTGGCCCCATTCTGGAAAAGGCAAAGCTGCATGAGACACAGCCTTCTTTCTGCCTCTTCACCTCTCCTGGACTGGCCTCCTCTCTGAGAAAATGCACAAAGCTCCTGGGAGCTGACACGCACCTGGACTGACAGAAGCTGTGTCTTTCAGGGAAGCTGTGGGGCTGCCTGCCAGGCAGAGTCCTGGCTGCCATCAAGCCTTCGCTGGATCCAGCCATCAAGGACTTGTTTGTGGTGCGATGCACAACCTTGTGAGTGTGTAAGATGTTTTCTGTTCTGTCTCTTTTGGAAAACACAATTGAAGGGCTTTACTCCAGAGGGCAGAGGGATTCCCCAACTTGTGGCCTGTATCCTCTACCTTCTTTGACCCTTGTTTTTGACTGTAAGATCATCAGTCTGGGGTCTGAAGAAGACAGAATGGGAAAGAAACCTTTGAAGGTACGGGCTCCGTTTCTTTAGAAAAAAAATCTCTTGGAGTTGCAACAGTGCTGGCTTGCACAACTGAAAAGATACGTCCACATGGAATACCCTGGGGGCTGCTCATCACCCCCTCTGGGTTGGACTCTGCTGGAAGGCAGGCCCAAGCCATTCACCATGGACAGTCAGCAGTCCCGGCCTCTGGGGTCTCCATATCTTGCCATCTCATCCAGGGTTCTGCGAAAGCTCCCCGGAGTCCTCATGTCCTTCCCTAGAGCCTGAGTGGTGTGAGGTGACGGGTCCCTCCCTCCACTGCCTCTTTCTGGTTTAAAACACAAATGGTGCTTGCTAAGGGAGGGCAGAGCCTTCCCTGGGACTGACAAGTTACGGCTGCGGAGTGCCTGCGTGGGAAGAGACGGACCTCTGCGTCTTCCATCGGTGACTGAGGATGAGCGTATGGGAGACCGCGCCTGACACAAGCCTGGCACACCATAGGCGCCCAGTGCATACCTGTTGAACTGAACGATAAGAGCGATGGCCCCCAAGCCAGAGAGCTGAAAGCCATTACCCCTGACCGCCCCTTCCTTCCGGTCTACAAGAGCTCTCATGGCTGGGGCAGCCGCCACTCTGCTTTGCCCGAGTGTGGAGCACAGGGAGGGAGGAGACACAGGGTAAAAGGCAGATGTCGGCAACACTAAGGGCTTCCTCATGGGAGGGCATGAGGCTCCACTCATTGTCTTGTGACTTCCATCCCTGCTGAATGGGGCTGCAAGGCCAAGGCTCCTTAGGGCAGAGGTCCTTACCTCTGATCCAGTTAGAGCAATAACCACTTTTTAAATGTAAAATAAAAAGACAAATGAAAAGGCACATCCTTGTCTTCTGGTAAATGCCCAAATGTTGCCCTCTTTTTCTGGCAGTTGGCAGCAAGTCAGGATGTGTGGAGGAGGGAGGCAGTTCTCTCTCCGTTTTGGCCTGC
This sequence comes from Ovis aries, assembly GCF_016772045.2. Classification (NCBI taxonomy): domain Eukaryota; kingdom Metazoa; phylum Chordata; class Mammalia; order Artiodactyla; family Bovidae; genus Ovis; species Ovis aries. The sequence continues at coordinate 234,799,244 of NC_056055.1, forward strand.
AGCTTCTTTAGGGACAAGCCTGCCAGCCAAGCTGGAGTTGGAAGGGAAATCTCGAACAGATGGGGGTGCACGTGTAGGAGGAGAAAATAGCTGCTCTATCCTATGACTGAGCCCCTCCTCCCCCCTCCACCCCAACCGAGGTTGGGCTGCCTCATCACATAGGTATGCAGGCTGGAGCTCAGTTTTTAAAACAAAGGGTTTTCCCCCCTGGATGGGGTTGGTGCTTTCCCTGGCCAAAGGAATGCACACAGCCCTGCTTCTCCCAGCATGAGGGGGAAGTCAGGAAGAACTGCAGGAGCTGCTGGCTGCTGCAGCTCAGAATTCACAGCATGCTGTTAAGGCTGTTAAAGGAACATCATTCTGATCCCACAGCAGGCTGGAAGGTAGAGTAATGATGCCATTAGCCAATGAGCAGACCAGTAAATGGGGGCACCTTGAACATTTCTGTCTAGAGCGGGGAGGAGCTTAGAAAACATCAGGTGAGTGGGACTTAGAGTAGGCTACTCTGGAAGGTTTTGAGAGCAGAGGGAAGCAGGTCTTGGGAGTCTGGGTAAGAAACTGGAAAATTGATTAGCACACAGAACTCCAAGCCAGACCTCAGAGAGGTACTTCCCAGGCCCCTGAGCCTGTCCAGCACCAGAGGATGGAGAATCTCCAGGTTGGCATCCGGTATAGACAGCTATCCGTGGCGTCCCGGGAGTGCCGCTTGCAGTCTTCACCTTGTCAGTGCCAGCACATCATCTTAGGGCTTGAGGGGAGTGGCGCAAACCACACTCCTTACTAAATTCCATTCCCTGGAATCATCTCCCTAAACTCCCAAGTTCCCCAACAATTGAGCTGGTCTCCAGTTAACTGGAGTTGCGCGGTGGACCCGACTGCTGTGACCTTTCTTTCTTCAGCTGTCCCCTTTCTTCAGCCCTCACTTGGCTCTACAGATTCCCCACAGCTTGGGAAGGGCCCAGGCAAGTTGCCTGAGACCGGGACCCCTGCCCTGCAAGACCAGAGGCCTGTGGGAGGACCGCTGGACTGAGGCCGAGACCTTCAGGCCAGTTACTTCTCTGAGGGGGTCCTGGTCTCCTCTGTCAGAAACAGAAGGGTAAGAACAGAGGATTCCCAGACCTCACCCCCGCTTGAGTGGGAGCCAAAGCGCTTCCCTCTGAGAACAGGGAGGGGACCCCAGGTCTGAGGAGAGGAAGGAGGACTGGTGAATTTCCATGGGGCAGGAGTCTTTCCTTTCTCCAGTCCAGTCCCCTCAACCCCAGCGTTTCAGTGTGGGCCTCCTCTGGAAAAGACCCTGATGCTGGGAAAGATTTAACGCAAAAGGAGAAGGGGGCAGCAAAGGATTAGATGGTTGGATAGCATCACCAACTCAAAGGACATGAATTTGAGCTAACTCTGGGGATAGTGGAGGACAGAGGAACCTGGTGTGCTGCAGTCTGTGGGGTTGCAAAAAGTCGGACGTGACTTAGCAACTGAGCAACAGCTCCACTCAAATCCACTTTAAAGATGTCTAGTTCAGTCCTTTACAGAAATATGTAGTATCTCACCTCTCCAGTCATGTGATGTTTCAGACTTTCTTATCCTCTTTAAATCTATTTGACAGATTTTGGATTTTGCTTTTAAAAAGTGGCCTCCAAGAACAAAATGCTTCTGTAAGCAGGACAACCCTTGCCCCCAAGCTCCATGGGTACAATATGCCCAAAACCTTGTTATTTGAAGATCTTTGTATACCAGTAATTCCTTAATGATTCAGCATTTCAGGACTAGATGGCTTTAAAGATTGTCCAAAAGATGACATTCCACTGCTTCCCAACAGGTGCTTGGAGGGTCAGATTTTCCATCTGTGGCATGTTCCAGTTGTCAAAGGGTGAGGACAGGTGGGGAGGATTGACAAGGCGGGAGCTTTTAGTTAAGGAATTCCACTGTTAGCCAGCTGATACTTCCTGTGACAAGTGGACATTTTTTTCCTGACAGGTGTTCTGGCCTACAAAGCAGGCATACCCTAGAATCAGCTTAGGAATAATTGCCTTCTCTTAGAAAAGCAGGACAGTACTAAGAAAAGCAGGGAACTCTGCTTTCTAGTTTTAGATGGTTGGGATTTTTTCTTCCTGTACAACCTCACAAGAGGCTCGTTAGAAAATGAGCTTTTAGACAAGGTCCACTTCTCCTCCTCCTCACTTCTCCACAACATAAAGCAAACTGAGGGTAAGGGACATCACCAGCTCGGAGAACCCCGCCTGGTCTCTGAAACCTTTGATGCCTACAGTAACACACTGTTAAAAAGGAAATAAGCGGTTACTGGACAAAGGAACACCTATGCCTGCAAGGACAAAATAGGTATGTGTATATAAGCGAGTCAAGAGACCCTTGGGTTCAGACAAGACTATCAAATAGCTGAGTATTTAGCAAATTAATATTGAGCCTTTTGCCTGCACTACAGAATACATATCAGACAAAACTTACATCATGGCAGGACAGAGACCCTGTCCAAACATGTTGCTCCTTATTTCCTCAGCACAAACTGAGACAGTGAAAGCACTGGTAAATGCAGGCGACAGGCTCTTACCGCCTTCCCTTTCATCCTTGCTCCTGAGGACAGTCTAAGAAGCTCAGGTTCACAAAAGGGACCTAAGCAAGAAATGCTGTATCTCCCACATCCACCCCACTTATCTGACCTTCGCTTCAGGTTCACAAAAGGGACCTAAGCAAGAAACGCTATGTCTCCCACATCTACTGACCTTCGCCTCAGGTTCACAAAAAGGATCTAAGCAAGAAACGCTGAGTCTCCCACATCTACCCACAGTTATCTGATCTTCACCTCAGGTTCTAGGAGCGATTTCTGGAGAGGCTGGGTTAAGAACAACTATCAGTTCTGGTTTCTCACATCCCTTTCAAAGGAAGACTGCCCCAGATAGCTCGGCTTCTTCCTCAGTCGGCGCTGGCACTGAGGGCAGAGAGCCACAGTGGGCAGCTGTCCAGCCACAGGAAGGGATCCACGGCAACGGCTGTGTGATGGGGCCGAGCCCTCCCCCCACTCGGCAAAAACAGCAGCACAGGGATATTTCAGGCTCTCTTTGTGTCAGGCTCCTGACGTGCACTATATGTAGCTGCAAATCCCAATCAATCTCAACATTTCTTAACTGCTGGAACGCCTTTCTCAACACTGTAATTTACCTTCAGAAGAACTGGGAGCACACACCCTCGCCTCCCCAATGCCACGTTCTACTAACTGCCACCCCCTCCCACACCCCACCAACCTACCTACATAGAGAAGGAAGGAAGCCTCCTCTAGAGGCCGCAACAGAAGGCCATAGTACATAAGCCACTGACAAGAACTTTTATTTCTTTTTAATGACATTAAACACAACTGCTACAAGAGGAAAAACATGATACACAGGAGGCACCAAACTTCAGTTTCATAATTGATCTGACAACAACCAAAGTAAATTGGGGTCGAATTAGATGCAAAACTACAGGTTATTTCAGGCTCTTTTAGTTACAAATAAACTATGTAAACAGCACAAGTCTACTCTGCATTGTTAAGACCCCTGTGGTGAGAATGTCAGCACAGATGAAGAAAGCTTGGTAGGCAGTTCAATGCACAGAGCCCTTACTCAAATAAAACAATATGGCAAGAATTCGACACAAAAATTAGACTTAAGAGGCCAATACCAAATATGAGATACATAGGGTTTAAATACAAATTTAAACTCCAGATTCTACCCACTACCATCTTTAAGGCGAACATGCCTGATAATGAGTTTTCTTTGGCTTTGTTTTTCTTCTTAAAGAATACCATGTTAACCGCTAGGGAACAGTTCTCTCCTCCCCCAGTCCAATAGATTTAATTAAGCTGCTAAAGCTTTGGAAAAACAGAATTATTTGAGCAAAGAGGAAATGTGATTGTCACATTTTCAAGATAACCCGTCACTCATTAGATTTGGCAAAGGCGATGCTCCCGTGACATGTCAGTCTTAAACCTTCCTGCACCAGGGAGGCAAGCGCATGCGACTCCAGACTTCTGCCCAAGCAAACGGCCATCCCTTCACTCCTTGGTGATCGGCGGGGAACGAGACAGCTAGATATTCCAGCAATACTTAGTTCTAACTATGCTATAGTTTCAGAGTCGGATGTTTGTCTGTCCCACTCCATCAAGCTGATTTACGCAAACTTGGAGAAGTGACTGACGCTGTAAGTGCCAACTGAAGTAACAGATTTTGACTCTTGCCTTTGAACAGAACTTCTCCTTTGCATTTTGGCCCCAGATAACCAATTTCCCAAGGAAAAGAGACTCCTTGACTGGATAGAAATGGTAAACACTCAGGGACATCCATCTAAATTTACTGGTAACAATGACCAAGTTTCTCCCAAGTCAGTTTCTAAAGCAGAGTAGGATATTTATGTTAGGTTACTTGCAGACAAAGATGGGGCTGATGGAGCAACAAAACCTGACAGGCAGCGAGCCCAGTATCACAGGCTGTGCTACAGCAACTAGGTACAACCTTCATAGAGAGTGAACAAAAGCACAAACGCCAGACTGCAAAATCTCCCAAGAGATGTCTAGAGCTGTCTGTAAAGAGAATAACAAACTCCAAAGACATCCATTAAGGTAGCTGCACAAAGCTCATCAACTTGGCTTAGAGTACTAATCCTTAAGATCAGGTAATGCTTTGTGCACCAGCTTCATCAAAACTATTTTAAATCCACTTTAGTAGTTTTGTAAAACTGTACATCCTCTGACCAAGTGAGGAGGTGGTAACATCTGGATCAAAAGGCACCTCTTATTAACTAATAATGGAGACAAAGAACAGCTTCTCCAAAGTCTCTTCCATAGGATGGAGGCTCACTAACTAACTTGCCAACTCATACTCAAAGCTGGGTTCAGCAGATGAGACTGAAGACCAACTGACACCTCTCAACAGCACTGCCTTCTGGCCTGTCCTAGAGTCAAGACTCTGGGTGGGCAGCTCTTCAGTAAAGAATGCAATGAGGCTGCTCTTAAGAGGCATCTCTATGTCCAACAGGATACAGGAATATACGAGTAGAGCCCTAAGATCATTGGGGAAACAAGGAAGGAAGGAAAATCCTTGAAGAAAGACAGAGAAGGCAATCAGTCACAAGACCACAAATCAACAGAGGTTGTTAGTCACCAGTCTTCTGTTAAGTTAAGCTATGTAAGACTTAGAAACACTACTGTGTAAAATAAATTTAATGAAGAATGGAAAAAAAAAAGCCAAAAAAATAAAGGCAGCTAGTAGGTACAAAAAGAAAAGAAGATTTACATTTTTAATTTGTCCTTTCAACTACTTCAGATGTCCTGGATTACCAACTTTAAAATACTGACAAGTATTCAGAGATTCAAATAAAAAAGTAAGAAGGGTTGTTAAAAGTGACTTGTATCCATTTATAAGTCATCAGCAATAATTAAAACTGGTTTGCAGCCTGATAAAGAATCTCTTCCTTCAAGAGATTAAAGAATGATTTCTTTTGGGCACCAGAAGTAGACTTTACCTCTGCAGAGAGGTGGCTCTTTGCTTGAGCTGGGATGTTCTGACTTAATGCTGGCTTTCAGGAGGCAGCCATCTTTAATTTAAATTAAAAAATTAAAACTATGTCAACTCAACACTGCTTAAATGCATACACACACAAAAATGAAGGACCTTATACAAAAAATTTCAAGTCAGCAATATGCATTTCCAAAAGGTGACAAGTTCTTTAAATAAAAATATTGTGAAAAATAAAATTCTAAATCTACAAAGCATGGAACAGCAGAAGAAGAGATGCTGCTCTGGACAGGACCCTGGATAGGGCCCTTCACTGCTGATGGGAGGAGACAAATGGACCGTATGGGAAATCTGGTAGACGCTGGAACCGATGGTGGCTTCGCTTATTCCGGTCAACCCACTGGGTGAGACTGTATCTTTGCAGAGATTTCTGTCGGAACCGGGCGTAGTTTCTATCAGGAGAGGGGAAAATAAAAAGAGGACAGATGAGGGTTTCAGCTGGAATGGCTATTTATACACAAAAAAAGGCCAAGATAACTATTTAAAGAATATTGTTATTTTAGAAAATTGGACATTCATTTTATATTTTGAGTCTCACAATTTTAGAAATTTTGTATTATTTTCCTGATATGAAAGTCATTCTGTAAGCATTTCCCTCCAATTTCCAAAGCCACCTAATTCCCATGTAAGTATTATGGTAATATGGTCCACATACATGAATGTTCTAAGAAAAACCAGTGTGTAGCATATAGTAATGTTTAAGTGGGAAAAAACCATTTCCTTCCTCTGCAAACATTCAAGACAGGATTTATATTTCATTGCTTGCATCAGATCTGTACCTCCAACAGGACCTCACTGTCTGACAGAGCTCAAGGTTGCTCAGGACACAGCAGTTAAAATTAGAATAAAATTCCCAGAGAAGGTAAGGCATCACATGAGTATCACAGTGTAAGTTAAGAGACTGAACAGACTCGAAGACTGAGAGCCTCCTTTAGTCTTGTACTGGGCTGGGGATTGGAGCAGGACCCTCTGAGTTAATTTCATCCCATTCTCAACTCAGCTGTTCCTAATAAACACCTGGGAAGCTTTTTATTTTTTTCTTTTTCAAGATATAGATTCTTGGCCCCTCGCTCCACCTTTAGACTTAATAACTTAGAGTCCCTTGAGTCAAGCCCTAGACATCTGTATTTTTAGGTATCTCCATAGGTAATTATGTGGAAGAGCCAAAGTTGAAAGTAATTTTAGCAGCAGTTGGCATTTATCTAGCCCTATATGCAAATAAATACTTGCCGAATTCTTTAAACATGTCACCTCATTTAATCCTAATGACAATCCTACCAGCAAAGTTACTCTAATTTAAACTCCTTGTACAAGTTTAGGAAACTGAGCCTCAGATAAAATAACTTCCCCAAGGCCATATAGTAGAGTAAGGAGAAGAGCCTAGATTTGAATTCACATCTGACTGCAGAATTTAATAACTATTACACAACACTGCTGTTCAAGAACTGCTATCATTTTGGTTACTATAGAGGAAATGCTGAGTGTAAAGGCCCTGATGTGGGAGCACATCTGATATACTTGAAAAATAGCAGGGAAGCCAGTGTGACCAGAGCAGAGTTGAGCAAGGTGAACAGTAGAGGAGAGGACGCTGATGAGCTAACCAAGCCAGGTTAGACCATGCATACAGGCACTTGCAGGGGAGCATGGAGACGGGAAGCCACTGGAAAATTCTGAGCAAAGAGAATCTGACTTATGCTTATGGCTGACAATCTCTTAGGCTGCTCCAGCTGAGAACAGTACACAGGCAAGGGCAGAAGTAGGAAGATCATTTAGGGGACTTGCAACAATCCAAGTGAAAATGACTGAGAAACGGTCAAGTTCTGGATAATATTATACATAAGAGCTTATAGGATCTGCTGATGCACTGACTATGGAGTAAGGACTTACAGGTGACTCCAAGGTTTCTGAGTAATTGGATCAAGTAACTGAACAGAACTGTAAAACAACAATGCATCAAGAAATCAGAAGATTTCAAGACTAGAAAGGCCCTTTGAGGTCAATTAGTCCAATATCCTATTTTACTGTTGAGAGGACCAGAGAAATGAAGTAATTTGATCATAATCATGTAGCTAAAGTGCAAAGCTAGGATTAAAACCCGTTTCCCGAATTGTAGTCCAATTCTTTTTCCATTATTCTCTATCACTTCTTTTCTACCTCTGTAGTTAAACAATTATAGCCCCAAAGCCCTACCACAATTCTCCTGCAGCAAAATTCTACCCTTTTCTTGCTTCTTCTAAATACCCACTTACCGCCTGGTGAGGTCTGAAGGATGCTGCCATTTCTGGTTGTGCATGTGATGAACTTGATCCATCAAGGCACACAGCTCCCCCAAGGTACCTGTGACACAGAGAGATGAGTGGTTAGGAAGCAGCTCAGTGAACTACCATGTCAGCCTAAGTCAAAATATGTGCTTTCAGGAAAAGAAAAAATAGGCACTGGTTCTAAAACTATTTATGATTATCACAAGCACAAAAACAAGCCAGAAAGGAACCTTGCTCTTGGATGATATGAAGATGAAGCAGCAGCAATAATGACAGCCACCATTCATTCATTTGACATTTATTAGCTCCTATCATGTGTGAGAATCTTTACTGGGCCCTAGAATATGGAATAGACGAGACACTGGACCTACCCAATGATGTTTATACAGGAGACAGGCAATTCCAAAGCTGTGGCAAGTGTAGTGTCAGAAGGAATACGTGACGCTATATGAACACAAAGAGTGGAGAATGGGGGTTTGAAAAAGTCCCATCCAGGGGAAGTAAATTATAAGCAGGGATCTAAAGGATGTATAGAGGTTAATGAGGTAAAGGGGTGGGAGGTAGGAGTAGCCAATAGAAATAGCTAATATAAAGGCCCAGAGACACAGACAGTGAAACATTCAAGAAACAAGAGAAGTTGAGAATAGAAGGTGGATGGGGGCTTTCTGCTTAACAAGAAAAATCACTGGAGGCAGTTTCTCAAATACCTAGGATCCAGGCAATGTCCTAGGCACTTTATATATTATCCTACTAATTCTGAAAAACTACCTTGAATGGAGATAGATTTTATTAACATCATTTTAGAGATGGGAAACTGTGGCTCAGGGAGGTGAACCTCCCTTAAATGATTACTAAACTGGACTCAAAACTGGCTCCTGTTAGGTTCTATGCTTTTGTCACTTTGATAATACTTATTTTGCACTTAAGGGCTGAGACTTAGGCTGAAGCTCACAAAAGCAAAATTTATGGTTAGAGAGAATAAAATAATTCCCCTAGACCAGTGGCTCTCAAATTTTAACATGCATCAAAATCAGCTGCAAATATAACGCAGGTTGTTGGGCCTAGCTTCTGTAGGTTTGGAGTGTGACAGGAGAATTTGCTTTTCTAACAAAGGCCCAAGTGATGTGCTGTTACTGGTCTGGATACCACACTTTGAGAACCACTGTCCTAGACAGTGGAGACCTTTCTTCCAGCTGGTTTACGTATTTCTCATTACCTTTCCTACTCTGCTCTCAGAAACCAAGAGCTGTCCAACTAGGCTACAGATCATCTTTTCAAGTTCTGATGAAAGATATTTACTCAACTTTTACAACCAATTTAATTTATTTGAAGCCTCAAAAAGCCCAATTCTGTAGAAAAAGTATATACTCTGGAGATACGCATACTTGAGTTAAAATTCCAATCCAGCCACTAACTAGCTCGGTGACCCTGGGCAAATCATTTCACTTACCTATGAAATGTGGACAGTAGTAATGTTTTGCTTGAAATTGAATATTAGAGATATAGTACATAAAAGATCTAGCATACTTCCTGGCACACAGGCAGTGTGCAGTAAGTGGTAGCTATTATTATTACGTTACAGCCTCAGGACTGTTAGTTTGCAAAGACTCTTCCAAAGATAGTCAATCACCTATTTACATGGAAAAATGCCTATTATATGCATCAGTCTACATATAAACTATGACTTGTTTGATAATACTCAGTCTCATTCTCTAACCATAAAGAGATGATACTTTTCAGGAAAAATTTCAGATTCATTACATTAAAAATTTCTATGCAGTTTAAAAAAGCACAACCAAGGGAAAAAGAAGGTAACTGACAAGATAAAAAGTATATCTGAAATGTATTTGCAAGGGTTTACTGTCCTTATTCTATAAAGATCAGTCTCCTCATGAAACAAACAAAAGAGATCAAGGATATGAGTAGGTAATTCACAAATGTAATACAGTAATCAAGGTTGTTGTTCAGTTGCTAAATCATGTCCAATGCTTTGTGACCCCATGAACTGCAGCACACCAGGCTTCCCTGTCCTTCACTAACCCAGAGCTTGCTCAAATTCATCCATGAGTAGATGATGCCATCCAACCATCTCCTTCTCCTCATGCCCTCAGTCTCTCCCAACATCAGGGTCTCCCAACATAACAAAAAGATGTTCAATCTCATTAATATGGAAATAAAACATATTAATAAATAAAACATATTCTTGAGAAGGAAATACAAATCAGAAATGAGTTTCCCTTTAAGAGAGAGGTAGCTTTTGATTAGAAAATCCTTGGCCAATTTGATTTGTTAAGCTAAAATCAAAGTTCTCTATTCAAATTGCCTTTCCTTTATCATACTTTCACATCATTAGCAGCCCCCTTCTTCTACCCCCCACAAAAAGAACATTTCAATGTTCTTTGGCGAGGAAATCAGGTTTGTAAGAATTTCAAGATACCTTTTTTTCTGACAAAGCATCACCAAGCACTCGGCTAACTGCTTTGTATTGTTGCTGTTGTTCAGTCACTCAGTCATGTCCGACTCTTCGCAACCGCATGGACTACAGCATGCCAAGATTCCCTGTCCTTCATGATCTATCGTAGCTTGCTCAAACTCATGTCCATCGAGTTGGTGATATCATCCAACCATCTTATCCTCTGTCATCCTCTTCTCCTTCCTTCAATCTTTCCCAGCATCAGGGCCTTTCCTAACGAGTCAGTTCTTCAAATCAGGTGGCCAAATTATTGGAGCTTCAGCATCAGTCCTTCCAATGAATATTCAGGACTGATTTCCTTTAGGATTGACTGCTTTCATCTCCTCACAGTCCAAAGGACTCTCAAGAGTCTTCTCCAACACCACGGTTCAAAAGCATTAATTCTTCAGCACTCAGCCTTCTTTATGGTGAAACTCTCACATCCATACGTGGAAAAACCACAGCTTTGACTATACAGACCTCCGTTGGCAAAGTAATGTCTATGCTTTTTAATATACTGTCTTGGTTTGTCATAGCTTTTCTTCCAAGGAGCAATCATCTTTTAATTTCATGGCTTTACATATATTCTATCATTTAATCCCAATACCTACATGAGGCAAATTACATAATCTCCATTTTGTTCATAAATAAACTGAAACTTAGAAAAGATACTCATCTGTGTGTGCATGCTAAGTCGCTTCATTTGTGCCTGACTCTTTGCAACACTATAGACTGTAGCCTGCCAGGCTCCTCTGTCCATGGGATTCTCCAGGCAAGAATACTGGAGTGTGTTGCCATTTCCTACTCCAGGAGATCTTCCCAACCCAGGGATTGAACCTACATCTCCTCCAGCTCCTGTGTTGCAGGTGGATTCTTTCCTGCTGAGCCAGTGGGGAAGCCTGATACTCAACTATCATCGAGTAAATGGGAAAGCCAGGATTCAAATCCATATGGAGCTATTAATCCAAAAATCTTATTTCAGCTCATAGCTTCAGTCTCTTCTTCCTACAAATTTAGAGATGCTAACAAGAATGGAAACACTTTACTTTTCTCTTCTCTTCATAGTTTTTAACAGATGGGCCCTCCTGGACCAACAATCAGGACCACGGTTTTATTTTAAGTTGTGGCTAAAAGGTGGTGAAGACTGTCCTTTGTTTTGTGGCTAAGAATGAAATTCATCTAAGAATGAAATTAGGAGGAAAAAACCTCAACATTTCAAACATGGGATGAACAGTTCACTGAAACCTTAATCTATAAATATGCAGCTGACTGATTTTGGGGAAAATCCAGTCTAGTAACTATCCTTAATAGGTTAAAAGTAAATCAACTGTTATAAGGGGAGGAATGATAATGTTGAATGCTTGCTATGCCAATGGCCCTTCTGACAGGTCTTACATATCACCATACTTTATACCATGGGACCAAGAACAAAGACTCTCTGCTGGCTAATGATCTAAGAGCTGGCCTAGCACCAGCAGATCATTAAGTGAATCAATCAGATACTCTCCCTTGGAATGTGAACAAGAGCTTAAATAATAATAAGAGAGAGAACAGCACACACAGGCAGGGCTCTATGACAGGATGGACACTTGAGATAGCTAGTAAAGAGCAGCAGAAGCACTAGTTGTGGAGACAGATTAGAAGGATCAGAATCAGTAACTCAGCAGGGAAAACCTATTATATAGGAAACAAAAGGCACCTGTTTTTGAAGGGGCCTGGCTCTATGGCTGATTCTTTTTTAGTATGAGACAGAGCTACATTGTTGAGCCTCTAATCTTCATCCTTTCCTATAAATCCTTAAATTCAGTTACTTAAAGGCAATCACAATGTCTCTATTTAACGTAATAAAAAAACACCTAGTACAGGGGAGGGAATGAAAAAGGAAGGAAAGAAAAAAAACTGTGTTGCACGGTTATAGGCTACTGCTTTTCAGTTCATTTGCTCAGTCGTGTCTGACTCTTTGTGACCCCATGGCCTGCAATATGCCAGGCTTCCCTGTCCATCACCAACTCCCAGAGCTTGTTCAAATTCATGTCCATTGAGTTGGTGATACCATCCAACCATCTCATCCTCTGTCATCCCTTTCCCCTCCCGCCTTCAATTTTTCCCAGCATCAGGATCTTTTCCAATGAATCAGTTCTTCGCATCATGTGGCCAAAGTATTGCAGCTTCAGCTTCAGCATCCTTCTAATGAATATTCAGCATTGATTTCATTTAGGATTGACTGGTTGATCTTCTTGCTGTCCAACGGACTCTTTTACAAAGAGATTAATTAAATAGGAGTAGGGAATTCCCTGGCAGTCCAATGGTTAGGACTCTGAGCTCTCACTGCTGAGGGCCCTGGGTTCAATCCCTGGTAGGTTAAGTAAGATTCCACATCCCACAAGTCATGTGGTACAATCAAAACAGAAAAAAGAAAAAAAAAAGATTAACCAGAAAGCAAGAATGCAAACGTGTCACCTCCAGGTCAACGGAACTATGATAACGGATTTCGCTTGCAGTCCAGTGGTTAAGACTCCATGCTCCCAATGCAGGAGACACTGGTTCAGTCCCTGCTCTCAGAACTAAGATCCCACATGCTGTGAAGTATGGTCAAAAAAACAGCAAACAAACAAAACAAACCCCTGTGATGATTTAGTACAAATCTTGACTGGTTTTACATGCACACAAGGCAAAAAACGAAAGAAATAGGAATTATATAATTCACTTCTGCAGTGTTGGATTATATAGGGGATACTGAATGATGTATGAACGTCCTCAACAGTACTGGCAAATACAGAAACAGAATTTACATAACCACTGCCGCTTATGGTTTCAGCAAAAATCAAAGCAGAGACTTCTAATCATAACGAATGGGCATATCTCTACTGCAAGCAACTAGAGACTAGGCAAAATGTATGAAACAACTGTTTTCAGACTGCTCAGAACTGTGATCTGTTCGGGAAGATCACAGATTCCTTTAGTCTTAAAGGAAATCAGTCCTGAATATTCATTGGAAGGACTGATGCTGAAGCGCCAATACTTTGGCCACCTGATGCAAAGAACTGACTCATTGGAAAAGACCTGGATGCTGGGAAAGATTGAAGGCAGGAGAAGGGGACGACAAAGGATGAGATGGTTGGATGGCATCACTGATTCGATGGACCTGAGTTTGAGCAAGCTCCAGGAGTTGGTGATGGACAGGGAAGCCTAGCGTGCTTTGGTCCATGGGGTTGCAAAGAGTGGGACACAAATGAGCGACTGAACTGAACTGAAAGGATGGGAAACAACTGAGATGAGCCTTGAAATTTCCTATGAGTCTAGGAGCTTATAATTTTTCAAAATTAAAATACTGTTGTTTAAATGAAGGCCCAACAAACATAAAATAAGTAAACAAAAGCAAAGAGACTTCATCACCAGCAGATCTGCACCATGAGAAACTAAAAGGAGTTCACCAGGAAAAGAGAAAATGTGAGATGGAAACAAATCGAGAGCACTGGAAATGGAAATATGTGAGTAAATATAAAAATCCTTTTCTCATTTAAAAAACATTTTTAAAAGATAACTGTCTTGGGACTTTCTGGAGGTCCAACGGTTAAGACTTCTCGCTTCCCCTGCAGAAGGTGTGGGTTTGATCCCTGGTTAGGGAACAAAGATTCTGTATGTCATGCAGCATGGCCAAGAAATTTTAAAAAAAGATAGTAAAAGCAATAATATATTAAAGAGTTTATGATATATGTATATATGAAATCAATAGCAAAGAAAGTGGAGATTTGGAAGGGTACTATTATTAGGGCCTTACAGTATATGTTAAAGTGTTAGTCATTCAGTCTTGTCCAGCTCTTTGAGACCCATTGACTGTAGGCTGCCAGGCTCCTCTGTTCATGGAATTCTCCAGGCAAGAATACTCTAGTAAGTTGCCATTTCCTTCTCCAGGGGATTTTCCTGACCCAGGGATGGAACTCAGGTCTCCTGCATGGCAGGCAGATTCTTAACCATCTGAGCCACTAGGGAAGCTTAACAGTATAAGTGGTAAACTATTTGTATGTAGAGTGATTAAAGATCTGTACTGTAATCTACAGAGCAACAGTTCTCAAATTATGTCCCATGGTCCGCAGGAGTTCTCAGTACTCTTCAAAGCCTTCACAAGATCAAAACTATTTTCGTAACAGCACTAAGATGCAATTTGCTTTTACTACTTGTTACTTGCCAGTGTACTGGGGAGTTTTCAAGAGGCTACATGACCTGATACGGAACCCAGAACCACATATGAGAATCTGGTAGTTTTCTATTAAGCCAGACTTAAAATTCTTTTTATTTATTTAACGAATTTGTTTGGCTGTACCAGGTCTTAGTTGTGGCATATGGGATCTTAGTTCCCTGACCAGGGACTAAACCCAGGCCCTCTGCATTGGGAGCATGGAGTCTTCTTAGTCACTGGACCACCAGGAAAGTCCCAAAATTTTGGCATTGTTTTGAAAATTACAGTTATTTCTAATAAAAACACTATGTTAATTTGTTACCTTAAAATATATGAATAAATATTGTTATATGGTTGTGTAAAGATAGATATAATGCACACACACACACACTTTGGGACCCTCAATTTTTAAGAGTATGAATAATCTGTAAAACTGCAAATGAGTCCTAAGACCAAAACCTTTGAAAACTGCTATCCTAGAACCACCACTGAAAATAAAGAGGTATAGGTAGTAAGTCAAGCATGGAGATAAGAGAAAATACTTAAAAATACTCAAAAAAAGCAGGAAAAGATGAAAGAAGAAACAACTGATAGACAAACAGAAAACAAGTGATAAATTTTAGATTTAAATCCAACCATGCTGATAATTATTAAATATAACTGAAATAACACCTGAATTAAAAGACAGATTGTGAGACTAGGGGAAAAAAGCAAGACCCAACTATAGGTTGTCTATAAGACATACATTTTAAACACAAAGATATAGCTAGGTTAAAAGTAAAAGGATGAAAAAAACATACCATGCAAACACTAGTCAAAAGAAAGCTCAAATGGCAATATTAATATTACACAAATAAGCTCCAAAACAAAAAATATTACTAAGAGTATAGACAGTTCATAATGATAAAGGAGTCAATTTATCACAAGGACATAATATTCCTAAACATATTATGCATCAAGTTGCAGAGTTTCAAAATACATGAGGCAAAAATGACAGAACTGAAAAGAGGAATAAAAACATCTTCAACTAGGGTTAGAGATATGAACACTTCTTTTTAAATAAAAAAAATCTGTAAGGATATAGAATTGAACACCACTATCAACCACCAAAACCTCATTGAAATTTATAGAACACTTTACCAAAATCAGAATATACATTTTCAAGTACACATGGAACATTCACCAAGATAGACCATATGCTGGCCTATAAAGTAAGCCACAGTTTATTTAAAAGGACTGAAATCACACCAAGTATATTCTCTATCTGTAAGATAATTAAACTAAAAATAATAGGAAGACAGCTGAAAATTCCTAAATATTTGGAAATAAAGCAACACACTTCAAGAAATCACAAGGGAAATTATAAACTGCTTTGAATGAAATGAACACACATCAAATTTGTGAGATGCACCTAAGTAGCACTTAAGAGGGAAATCTGAGACTTTAAATGCTTACAGGAGTTAGAAAGGTCTCAAATCAGTGCTCTAAGTTTCCACAATAAAAGCTACAGAACAAGAGCAAATTAAACCCAAAGTAAATGGAAAAGAAATAATAAAGTGAAGAAAAGAAAACAGCCAAAAATAATATAGAAATATGAAACTAAAGACTTACTTTTTGGGAAAAAATAAAATTAATAAAGCTTTAACTAGATTTAAGAAAAAAAAATGACAAATTACCAATATTAGAAATGAAACAGTGAACATCACTACAGATCCTACAGTAAAACAATGATAAGGAAATATTAAGAATAATTTTATGCCAATAAAGTAATCAATTTAGATAAAATGGACAAATTCCTTGTAAGAGACAAATTACTAAAATGGACTCAAGATGATAAACAAATTCTGAAAAGCCCTGTATCTACTATTAATACATCTGTAGTTAGAAACACTGCCAAAAGAAAAACTCCAGGCTTTATGAGTAAATTCTACCAAACATGAAAAGGAAGAAACAATACCAATCGTGCAACAAACTGAGAAGAGAACAATTCCCAGCTAATTTTATGAAGCCAGCATCATCATGATACTTGAACCAGAAGAGGACAATACATTCAAGAAAAATTAAAGACCAATATTCCTCATGAACAAGACAAAAAAAACACAAAAACACCTAGAAAGAATAGCATATTGACTAAAGATAATTCATCAAGACCTAGTGAGATTATCCCAGGAATGCAAGTTGGTCTAACAGACAAAAAAAGGTCAATAAATGTAATACACCACATTATAGAAAAAAAGAAGAAACACCATGACTCAAATAAAAATTCATTCAACAAAGTTCACTTATTCATGATAAAAATTTGCATCAAACTACTAATAAAAAGGGAACCCCCTTACCTGATAAAGAGCATCTATGATAAAGCTGTATCTATGTATCATACCTAATGTACTAGAGGTCCTAAAGGTCCTAATAATGTTCTAATGTATGATAAATGTGCTATCAAGCAAGAAATAAAAAGCTTACAGATCAGAAAGGAAGGAGTAAACTGTCCTTATTTGCAGATAAGGTCATGTTAGCATAGTCTAAGGAGTCTATTAAAAAGTTACCAGAAGTTACCAGAAAAATTTAGCATGGTTGTAGGATGTTAAGTTCAACATAAAAAATCAATTATAAAAAAACCAACACAACCATCTCATCCTCTGTCATCCCCTTCTCCCAGAAAAGCCAAATAAAGTAAATAAATACTAATATATATAATCTGTATATGCTAGCAATGACCAGCTAGAAATTAAAATTTTATTGCTTACAATATCATAAAAAGCATAAATGCTTATGAATTAATTTAACAAAGTATGTACAAGACCTGCAGAAAAAACTGCTAAGAAATTAAACACAGAAATAAATGGAGATATATCCTCATCCATGATCCTCATCATGAATTGCAAGCCTCAAAATCATTATAATATTAACTTTTGCCAAACTGCTCTACAGATGCAACATAATTCCAATGAAATACCCAAACGGTATTTTTTTTTTAACAAATTGACATGCTAAAACTGATTTTTTTAAATTATGGAAATCCAAAGGACAAAACAATTTTAAGCCTTACTGTAAAGTTATAGTAATACTGACATAAGAAAAGACTCATGTACCAATGGAACAGAACAGACAATTCAGAAATAAACCCATGGAAAATATAATCGTTTTAATATTAGAACTAGATACTCGTATTTAAAAACAAAACAATCACAACAAAAAGCCTAAGACTTTGCCTTACAAAAGCATTAAAATAGTATAATCACTTTGGAAAACAGTTTGGAAGTTTCTTATAGAGTTAAAAAAAGACAGATATTAAATGACTCTAATTCCACTAATTATTTACCTTAGAGAAATGAACACGTTAACACAAAAATCCCATATATGTATGTTCATAGATGCTTTATTCATAATAACAAAAAACTAGAAACAGAAATGTCTATCAACAAATGACTAAACTGTCGTTTATTTATACAAGGAAAAATTCAGTGAAAAAGCAGAAAACTATTGATATAGACAACAATATGGAGTCATCTGTTGTTGCTTTAAAAAAACTATTTCAAGTAAAAAACCAAACATAAAAGCACATATTGCATGATTCCATTTATATGAAATCCTAGAAAAGACAAATCCAATCTACAGTGGCCAAAAACAAATCAGTGCTTTCCCAAAGCTGGAGCTGGGATAGGGACAGACTGACTGGGATGGAGCACAAGGGAAATTTTTAGGGTGATGGGAATGTTTTATCAATTGTGATTGCTATGATGATCTCATAAGTACATAAACTGTCAAAACTCACCAAAGTGTACACTTAAAATGGGTGCATTTTATTGCATTAAAACATACTACAATGAAGTTGATTTAAAAAAAGAAAAAGGTAAGGTTTATTTCCAGATAAACATACCAGGTTGGCTTGAGTTTATCTCCTCTTGCCCCTAACATCTTTCACTAAACTAGAAATGAAAGGTCTGAAATCAATGATCTTAGCAACCATCTAAAGAAAACTAGAAAAAGAAAAGCAAACAAAACTCAAAGTAATCAGAAAAAAGGAAGCAATAAATATCTATCAGAATTAGTAAAACAAAAAAATAGAAAAAAATCAATAAAAGGCTGTTTTTAAAAAAGAAAAAAAAAGAGAATAATACTGTTTATAAAGTTTTAAACCAGACTGATTAGAAGACAGAAAACACAAATGATCAATATTAAAAATGGGGAAGATATCACTAGATAATATATAAAAGGCTTATAAGGGAATATTATTAACTGTGAGCCAATGAATTTAACAACTTAAATGAAATAAATTCCTTGAAAGTTACCCAAGTTCACCCCAAAAGGGATACCAGTTTTTCTATACAAATTCTTCCAGAGAATTCTCAATTCATTCTGTTACGCCAACATTACTCTGCTACTAAGACCACACAAAGAGATTACAAGGAAAGTGAAGACCACATCCCTTGTGAAGATAAACTCATAACAAAATTCATGACAAAATTTTAGCAAATCAACCCAATGCTATTATTAGAAAGATAATACTTTAAGACCAAGTACAGAATGCATAAGACCAGGAATGCATGATTGGTTTAATAATGGAAAATCAAAGAATATAATTCTCTAACACTGTATGATTATCTCAATAGATGCAGAGAAAGTATTTAATAAAACCCAATGCCCATTTCTAATAAGAGCTCTCAACAGATCTTAAATATGAGGGAACATTCTCAAGTTGATAAAGGGTATTCAAAAAGAAACATAAAGCTAACGTAATAGTTAATGGTGAAATACTAAACGTTTTCCTCTTAAGAGCAGCAGCAAATTACTTGTATTACTTGTATTCAGCACTGTACTGGAGGTTCTAGCCAGCATAATAAGTCCAAGAAAAATAAATAAAACGGCATCCAAATTGGAAATGAACAAGTAAAAATGTATTTATTTGCTAATGACATGATTGCATATGTAGAAGCTGATAGAATCTACAAAATAGGTACCAAAACTAATAAATCAATTTAGCAAGGTTGTAGAATATAAGATCAATGTACAAAAATCAACTGAATTTCCATATACTAGCAATGAATAAATCTTGGTAAAGATGGTAGCAACTGGAATTCATACAGTGGGTATATGAAGTGGTACAACTGCTCTGGAAAATAGTTTGGTAGGTTCTCAACAAGTTAAACATATCTACCATATAACCCTGTCATTGACAGCATATCCATACAAAGATCTGTACATGAAAGTTCATAACAGCTTTATTAAATAGCCAAAAACTGGAAACAATCCAAATGCCCATCAACAGATGAATGGATGGGTACACAAACTGTGGTAGAGCTATTCAGAGAATACTACTCAGCAATAAAAAGGAGTAAACTACCAAGAATATGATGAATTTCAAAATAATTACATTTTAAGAAAGAAGCCATGCTCAAAGAAGTGCATAAAATGACAGCAAACCAGTGATGGCCTGGGGAGTGGAGGGAACAAGAAAAGACAGAAAGGGAAGAATTACAAACGGGCACAAAGAAATTTTGGGGTATTACAGTAGTTTTATTTTGGTTGCAGTTAAGTTTCAGGGTGTTTACATATGTCAAAATTTAATGAATTGTATTTAAATTTGTACAGTTTATTGTATTTCATCCATTATAACTCAAAAGAGAATGGAGATAAATAAGAAATTAATTCATAAAATAAGAATATTCTAAGGAAAAAGGCTCAAACAGGAAAGAATTCTTGGAAATCACAAATGTGAATGTAAAAATAAAGAAGTCAATACAAGAAGAGAAAATATCCCAGAAAATATTAATGGAAAAAGAGACACGTAGAAAAAGGAAAGAAAAGATAAGAGACACAGAAGATCAGTTCCTGGAAGTTCAATATCTAACTATTAGAAATTTCTTAGAGGACAGATTATACAGAGAAGAAACAATCAGAAAGATGAAAAATAGCTACAGGGACTTCCCTGGTGGTCCAGTGGACTAAGACTCCATGCTCCCAATTCAGGAGGCCTGGGGTTCGATCCTGGTCAGGGAACCAGATCCCACATGCTACAACTAAGAATTCCCATGCCCCAACTAAAGAATCCTACATGCTGCAACTACAAAGGTCCCACAAGCCACAACAAAGATCTTGCATGTCACAACTAAGACCTGACACAGCCAAATAAATAAATAAATACTTAAAAAAAAATAAAATGTTCAAAAAAAAAAAAAACTGCACCAAGATATCTCAATAATGAGTATAAATTATCAGATACAGTGGGTAGAAGAGACTCTAAAAATTTTCAGAGAGAAAAAACAGGTCACATACAAAGAAAAAAAAATTAAACTGAGGGACTTCCCTGGTGGTCCAGTGGTTGGAAATGCAGGGGATGAGGGTTCGATCCCTGGTTCAGGAACTAAGATCCCACATGCCCAGGGTACTGAGCCCCCAAGCTCTAGAGCCTGCAGGCCACAACTAGAGAGAAGCCCACGGCCACAACGAAAGATCCTGCAAGGTAAAACTAAGACCTAGTGTAGACAAAAACAAATAAATGAATATTTTTTAAAAATTAAACCGAAACCAGATTTCTTAACAGCAACACTGGATGTATGCCTTCAAATTTCTAAGCAAAAATGACTTTCCAATTTAGAATTCTCTATCAAACTATCAATCAAATATGAGGACAAAGACATTTTCAGATATGAAGGAGCCCCACAAATTTATTTCCTAAATGCCCTTACTTAGAAATTCTCAAAAAAGAAAAAAGAAATTCTCAGAAGATGTGCTTCACTAAGACAAAGATCAAGAAAGAGAAAGAAATGGAATTTAGAAAATAGGATTTAACCCAAAAAGGCAGTAAAGGAAAATACTAAGATGACAGCTCTGCAGCAGGCCTAGAGAACAAGCAGTACAGATCAGAGCAGAAGAACAGAAGGCTCAAGGAAGAAAGTCTCCAGAAAATAATTAAAAAGGAATGGATAATTATTGGGCATATCTGAGCATTTGCAGGGGAAGAAGTGAGTAAGTGTGAACGACAGTCGCTCAGTTGTGTCTAACTCTTTGCGACCCCATGCACTGTAGTCTTCCAGGCTCCTCTGTCCATGGAATTCTCCAGACAAGAGTACTGGAGTAGATTGCCATTTCCTTCTCTAAGGGGAGGAAGGGGGAATACTAATAAGAATATCAGTTGCACTTGTAAAAAAACTAAAGATAAATTCATTTGTAATTTTTAAAAAGTGAGGTAATTAACAACTCCAGAAAAATAAATAAATTCAAGAAAGAAAAATGAAACCATAGTACTATACCACTTGGCTTTGCAGTATACAGTATTTACTTAGTTGTAATACAAATAATGAATACTGATTTAGGAATCATTAGGAAAGCTACCACCAGAAAACAGAAAATAGCAAGCATTGGTTGTTGTTCAGTCACTAAGTCATGTCCTACTCTTATGTTACTTTTTTAAAATCACAATTAAAAAAAAAGACTTACGGGGTCATGTCAGAAGACGTAGGAGCCCACTTAAAGGATTTCTCATTAGTCAAAACCGGAACAAATTAAGCAACAAAAAGGGTCATGACTATAACTGATTAGAAGATATTGATTTTTTTAAAAAACCATAATAGTGATATCAAAAAAACATTAAATTCTTCATACAAGAATTAACAACTAGTAATTCTAGAAAAAATGATATATTTAGAAAGCAAACATTTCCTACACAACTCTGTGTAGTAGTTAGTTCAGACAGAGATCACCAATGAATGTTCAAACCATTAGATGAACAACAGTTGTGCAAGGATTTTCAAATGGTACCAAAGCATCACCCCCAAGATAATTTACTAATTACAAAGGGGGAAATGTACCTTCAAATGGAAAGATGTAGCAGTGAACATTTAACAAAGTGATCAAACTTAGCATCTCTATTAGTGGACCAATCTGTCATTAGATGGTGCCTCCTTACTTGATACAGGATGTATACACAATGGTATCTATGAATTATTCCAGCTTATCTTAAATGCTTAATCTGAATCTAATCCCTCCTCTAGGCCCAACTTCCAGTTTACAGGAAATACAGCGGATAGAGGAACAAGTTAAACACCACCACAAGGAAACAATCAGACACAATTCAGAAGGAGGGACAATCTACAAAACAAGTGACCTAGATCATGAGAGACTACGGAGACCATAACCAAACACATGATCCTTGATTAGATCCTGCTTGAACACTTTATAAGACATTTTTGGGAAAACTGGATGGAATACAGACTAGATATTAGATAATTTTAAGGAATTATGATTAAATATAAATTACCAAAAAACATGTGAAAATGTTTAACCTAATTATTAAAACAAAATGTTAAAATTTACTTATTAAATTGGTGGCAAAAATTAATACTAGTTTTTGGGGCAGGACAATTTGGTAACATTTAACAAAAGTTTTAAAAATGTTTATATACTTTACCCAGCAATTCCACTTCTAGGCATTCATCCTATAGAAATAAGAGTTGTACATAAACATTTATGAACCAGAATGTTCACTGCAG
The DNA here is from genome assembly GCF_016772045.2 of Ovis aries. Lineage (NCBI taxonomy): Eukaryota > Metazoa > Chordata > Mammalia > Artiodactyla > Bovidae > Ovis > Ovis aries. The sequence continues at coordinate 234,822,193 of NC_056055.1, forward strand.
CATTACTAATGAAAATGGACATAACCTAATTTATCAAGATGGAATAATAAATTAGATGGTTCTTTTAATCATTAAAAACCCTTTGAGATATTTAATATGGAAAGGTCCTTAAATACATTAAGTAAACGGAAGAGAGTAGTTATTTTTTGTGATCCTAGAGGGCAGAACGAGGAACTACCACTGGAAATTATAAGGAAGCACAAGTTGGTCAATGTAAGGACTAAGTTTCTAACAATTAAAATTTTCTGAAAAGAATCTGAAAAAGAATGAATATATGCACATATATAACTAAATCACTTTGCTATACACCTGAAACTAACACAACATTGTATATCACATTAAATAAAAAAGAATTTTCCAAGCAATAAACAGCCTGCTTCATGAGGTGACAAGTTCTACACTATTAGATGCTAAGCAAAGACTTAATAATCTTTTGGCAAAGATATATGGCATAGATTTACATGGTAGGAGATTAAGGAGATCTTAATGGTACTTTCCAACTCTAAGAATTTATAATCCAATATAAAGTTATCTGTTAGTAGGGATGACAGAAAGGAAGTGGTAGGTATTTCTCTGTAAATGCTATTAACAACCCACGTGGCACTAAACTAAAAAGAGATATATTATATTATAATAATGGAGTTGAAGGATGATTTAATTATTATATTCTGTATCAGTAATATACAAATTACTGACAAACTGAAAAAGATGATTTAACCTAATGCAGAGGGTTCAAATTGAACTGATAAGAACTAATTCTGAATCTGCCCCCTATTATTTCTCTGTGTCTAATAAGGAGGCTGCAGAGTTAAACTCTTCCAAGGTAAGCAGCACTAAACATTTCAAAAAGGACAGGAGGTGCTCTGCTCCTTCTCTTTGCTTCCGGCTGCTCAGAAATTCATATATAAAGAAACGAGAGAAAGAATATGCCCATATCCCCCCTGCAATATGATATATAAAATCTTTAAATTTTTGAGATGTGGAAAGTGACACAGAATTTAGTATCACACTGGGTTTCTAGAAGGCAGAAGAAAACACTGGAGGCCTATGAAGGTTTTAGAGTAGCTGGTAATGTCGGCAATTCTTAGATGTCAAAAAAGAAATTCCCTAAAAGATGCACTTAAGAAAAAAACAAACCTTTTATTATGGAAAATTTCAAATATACACAAAAGTAGAGAACAGCATATAATAAGCACCCTCACCTTCAATCACTCAGTCACTGAGCTTCATTTATCAACATTTTTGTAAAGCTGTTTTCTCTAATTTTTCAGATTGAGTTTTTTATATTGTTTTGTTTTTAAATTTATAAACAAGTACCTGACATTACATTATTTTACCTATAAAAACTTCAGTATGAAAAGACACAATTTCTTGCTAATAATACTATTCAATAAACTTGCTATGGCAATGAACTGTTCTATGTATTATAATACTTACACATATAATTTTCATGTCAATTAAGCTTCACTGTTATCTTCATCTTATAAATGAGAAACCTGAGTTTTTACTGGCTCAAGGTCACAAAGTCAGTAAGCAGCGGTGCTACGGTATGAACCCAGATGTTAACTCTAGATCAGACTTTGTTCTCCCAACCATTAAAGCAACTGACGTTTCTCTTAGTTATTCTAGTTGTTCCTTATGGGATATAGATTGTTGCCAGGAGCCAGCACAGGAGATCCCACTCATGACAAGGTCATGTGGAAGAGACCTGATGAGCAAGGCAGACCAGGACTCAAGGGACCCCCTGGACCTGCTCGAGCATCTACCCCAAAGCCAGAATCTGTCTGTCTTACTATTTTGTGCCTTTCACCAACTCTTCTGACATTAACAGGGGGCTATCCCCAACCACCTTTCTCTGGGAAAAAATCAACTTAGGGCTCTAGTTGATAAGTCTCTTGGGCATGAAAGGAATATTTCAATTCAAACCCCCTCTGTTGGCATTCTAGCTTGCTTGGCAGGTTTATCCAGGCTCTTGCAGCTACACTTGTGATTGTTCACAGCCTCCCAACTGTGAGAGGCACGGGGAAGCCTAAAACATTCTAAAAATATAGAGCCTTTCGAAGAGTTAAAAACTATTAGAGTAGTGCTGGTGTAGGATTTCATTGTTGAGCCAATGCTTGCTGCCAAGTTCCCATATCCCTTATCCATTGTGCACCTGGGAATGCATTAGTTAACATAGTTGGAATGTAAGAAAAACAAGCAGTAGCCTTGGAATTAACCACATCAGACCTTTGAGCTAAGTGGTTCCTTCTTTGTTGTAACTCACTGCACCTTTGCTCCGTGAAAATGTAACTCTGTTTAATACTTTCTGAGGCTGACACAGATTAAAAATAAAAGAAAAAACATTTCAAGGGAAAATAAGTTTTCTGGTTGAGCAGCCTTTATCAAAAGAGGGTCATAAAATGTCCACAAGCCTCCAAGACCAGAAGATAATGTACACAACATTGTTTATGGGAAAGGTATGCAAAAAAAATCCCGATTTCGATAAAGACAAAACAGATGTAATGTTTGGGCTGACTCTGCATGACTGCATCTTTCATTTCCCTCTATGTACAAGTCAAGGTATAAAAGTTCCTTTTGAAAATACAGTTATAGGCCTCACTCACCGAAGCTTGGTCACCCCGTGCCATTCTTTCTTTCTCTCTCTCCCTTTATTTTTCAGGCTGATCCCTTGGAGTGCAGAGACTCTCTGAGTTCACTTTCCTGCCCAGGGTTCTAAGACCCTCTCGAGAAGGTGCTCTGCACGTAAGCGCCTGTGGCCTACGCGAACAGAGTAAGTCCCGTGCTGGGGTTTTATTGGCTTTCTGCGTAAACCAAAGAATATCAACCTCTTTCTCTCCTCTATTTTCTTATCTGCAACATTATTTCTTTATCTCTCTCTAAATCTCTCTCACTGATGCGGTCTCCCCTGAGGGTACCCCTGGATCCTGCTGGGGCTAGACTCCAGCAGATTGTTGTGATAAAATGGAAGAGGGATTGTTGAATGAGGAAGAGATTGGAAAAGATACAGTAATATGAGCAGCTACTCACTGCTCTTCCCATGAAATTTTCTTTTTAAATGCCCCAAATGAGAAAGGAAAATGTGACTGGATATGATCATTGTCAACTACCTAAGATATAAAAGAAAGTAAGTCACCTTAGAGAGGGGAGCAACGATCAAGTCTCTTCCACAGAGGTTGAATATAGATGAACTACTTTTAATCTGCCCCTTTAATGACAGCAGGGGTGGGGGTGATGGGGGTGGGGGTGGGGATGTCTCTAGTTTCACACATCCTTTTAGTTCAAGCAAAGGGATCTCACAAGTAGAGGGCCAAGCAATCAGTACACATGTACTTAATTGCTTAATGAAATCTGAGGAAAAACATAAAAGAACCTGGAGTAAAAATTCTTCTGGCTGGTATCTCAGAGTTCTCAACCTTTAGCTCATAGCCTTATAAAACAAAAAAGAAAAAACTACCAAGTAATTCAAGATTTGTCAAAGAAAGGAGAGTTCTCCTTGGATCTTTGGCCAAAAATCCTTCTAAAATCCTCCCTACTGATTTACAATAGATCTTAGAGTAACTGAACTAAATTATCTTCTGTGTGGAGGCTGCTTAGGACATCCTTCTCTCCCAAACACAAACTCCTTCACTGTTCCTACTCCACTTCATTCATAGTTATATTAGAACACTAACCAATATTGCAGGATAATTATGTTTTCTTTCTCTGGACTATCAATTTCCAGAGTCCAAGACCCACCTTACTTTTTACATTTTCAATCCCTTACCTTCAAACTGAGCACTACTGAAAGTACCTGAGAAAACTGTGCTGAATGAATAGAGAAAGAAACTAAGATGATAGAATATGAACTGATCTTTCTGAGAAGCATTTCTTTCATCAGTATTTTCTAACCTCCATAACTGCAGTATAATTTACAAGCTTCCCTTTAGGAGTCTTCCCAACAAGTAATAGTTTAGGATGAACAAAAACATGAACCATAGTCTCCTGAGGTCTAGAGAAAGAATCTAGCCATTTTGGTTTGCAACAGCTTTTAACCAACTAGGAAAAACTCAGACTGAAGATTCTGAATGGTAGTCAACCCTTCCAAGAGCTTTTATTCAGATGCCAAGATGCAAGATGGTATCCAAAATACCTACTTTTTACTTTTAAAGGCTGAAGGCAACAGGGATAAAAATTTAAAAAAAACAAAAAAACAATGATTACTAAGCAGTGCCTGGTTGTCATTTCTACTATTTTTCAGACCAAAAAAATCCGAAGCAAAAAAAATCCCAGACAAAAAATGTCTGGTTATAGACCTCAACCATGGGGGAGACTCTTTTCATGTACTGGTATGAGTCGTCTTGGATGCCTCTCTAATACTAGTTAGCCAAACAAGTTTGAGGATTATCTGGTTAGGCAATCCCTTAAAGTGAAAACCTTTAAGGAAATTACCTTTCTCACCAACTTACAAAAATTCAGGACCATCTCCCAGTTTAAGCTATATCACACTGGAATAAAAAAGTCTCATATTTTTTATAGGCTGTTCTTTGGTTACCATGTTACCTTGGTTTGAATCCACTGGGTCTTCTATATGAGCAATGACATTCCTGAGATAACTTTGCTTCTGCTTTTCTAGGTCTGACGGTGAAAATGTTGGAACATTAGTCCTTTAACAAAGCAAACCAGAAGGAAAAACAATCGGTTAGAACCGTGAGTATAGTGCTTTGTACAGAGAAGTCATATACTGTTGATGGATTGTGTGCGCTTAGTTGCTTGGTTGCGTCCGACTCTTTGCAACGCCATGGACTGTAGCCCAGGCTCCTTTGTCCATGGGGATTCTTGAGGCAAGAGTACTGGAGTGGGTTGCCATGCCCGCCTCCAAGGGATCTTCCCAAACCAGGGATCAAACCCAGGCCTCTGCATTGCATGTTAATTCTTTACCATCTGAGCCACCAAGGAAGCGATGGATTAGAACAACTAACTCTCAAAACACTAAGATGCAATGAGAAAAGACAGTGTTACTCACATAATGCAAAGCTGCAATCAAATACAGAGCTGAGGAAAAAAGATACAACCTCCTGTTAACAAAGTATAGCAAAGTGAAGACTACCTACTCCACAGACAGAGAAAGCATTTTGAGAAATTCAAGGTTAGTAAGGAAATAACTAACTTCATAGAGCCACACAAAAATTGAGTAAGATAAAGACCAAAAAGAATTAGCTAGATCTGGCAATCTTTGCTCATGCTGATTACACTGTACTGAGTGTCTGTGGATAAGATCGTGAATTTATTACTGCCCCAAGTAGCCTGACTTATGTACCTCGGTATAATTTTCATTGTATGCAATTCACAAAGCTCCTTGAAGTAACCCAAACAAAACAAAGAGAAAAAAAACAGAAAACTGGGATTAGGAGGTTATAGTCAAAGGACTTTAGCCTTATTGTACTACTGAAAAAATTTAATATCTGTAATCAAATTTTTAAAAAATCTCACTGTAAGGAAGCACATATGACACAACCTAAAAAAACAGCTTTGCTAATTGCAAAGGCCCATGTAGAGATACTGCCATCTCCTGGCAACAAGAGAATAGACTGAAAAGGTAACCCAAATCTGCAACCTTTGTAAAACTTTTTCACCAAGGACAGATATATGCAAGTTGAGAGAAATGTTTAAATGACTTTCTACATAGAAATATCTTAACATTTTTGTTAAAATTATTCTAATTTCCTATGCCTGTGACCAGGCTTCCCCACACATAGGAAAAGAAATCTTACATTTAAACAGTGCTTTCACTAGTGTTTTTTCTTCTTAAAAATAACCCTATGAGGCAGCAGAGAAGGCATCATTAGCCTCATTTTATTGACAAAGAAACTGAGGTCATTTGACTTGCCCAAGATCACACAGTTATTGGTAGTCCCAGAACTTCAAGTATGCTTACTCGTGGCACAGGGCTCTTTTCCCACACTAAGGAGAAACTCAGGAGAGGAAGAAAGCAATTGAATAGAACCAAGAGAAACCAGACTATTTCACTATATCCTTACCTCGTTTTGGCTTGCAGAACAGGAATGACTTTGCCTAGTCTTTTTTCATGGACCTTTAGCTTCCCAGAATCCTTGTCAAGACCATCCTGCTTTTTTCAGAGCAGAAGGAATGAAGAAGGAAAGATGGCCTTAGTTATAAGAAAATAACTGAAAATATTACTTATGGAAATATTCTTGAACTAAAGGTTACACAAGCATACTTGTGAACTTTACTGTACTAGGTACTAACACAGGTGCTTTAAATGAGATAATGATAGTAATCCCAACAAAAAAAGTAAAATAGTAAAATCATCATCTTATTCAATAAATGGTTAATTTTATATGTTACTATGAATATACTAATTAATTTTCAATATATTATAAAGTACTACTTACTCCAATTTATAGATAAGAAATTGTGAGGAAACAGAGAAGCTAAATAATTTGCCCAGGGACACAGTGCTAGTTAGGCTTCAAACCCCAATTTATCTGAATACAAAGCTCTGTTATATAGTTTCATTCCTCTCTTCACCTTGAAAAACATACTTACCTTGCTTGATGAACTGGAAACTGGTAACTTCATTTCAAAACTTGATTTATATGATCCATTTCTCTGGGATGACCCTGTATTAGGAGTCTCTGAATGGTCCAAGATCTGAGAGAATACAGGCGTAGGTTTCTTACTGTCGGACATATTTTTATCAGAGACAGTATGTTGAAAATTATTGTTTGAAGAAGGGAGTGGGGGCCCATCATAGGCAGAGTTATTGGGGCTGATCCCTTCAGATTCTGTGCAAAGTGTGCTCTCATTTGGGCTAAGATCATCTTCTCTCATCTCTTCCCCAAGGGAGGAGGGTTTTTCAGTAATTCTGGATGTAACTTTGGACACATAAGTCTTGTCCTTATCAAGTACATCACAAACTGTTGGATCAAATGGTGCAACTGTAACTTTTATAAGATTCTTTTCTAGTGCAAAGCGTCTGTTCAATGGTTTCGTAGGAGTTGGTCCATGACCAACTGATATAGTTAGTTGAGGTAGTTTGAATGTGTCAGGGGTCTCAGCTTCTGGTCCCATGTTGTGCGGTGAATCTTTCTCTTGGGGAATGTCAAGTGGAATTTGACTCCCTTTCTCTCCCTTCTCAACATTCCTGCTGTCATCACTAGGCAACCCTCCTCCCCAAAGAAAGTGCTCATTTGATAGGTCATCATCCTTCAAGAGTTCCTGAATCTGTTCCTCTGTGAAACTGAAATGGCCATCATCTTCTCCATCAGATAGCTCCAGCAAGGAGTCATCCAATTCATCCTCATCCAAGGAACTCCAAGAAAAAGGAGCATTGTCTTTAGGCAAGAGAGAGGTACCAGAAGACTGTTCAGAGGGCACTAGTGAGCACATCATATCTGGAGAAATAAGAGGCAGTTTCACTGAGAACAGGAAATATCCTTTTATCAACTCCAATCTGCTTTAGAGAGTTATGGTGTCTTAGTATTTCAAATTCTTTGCACTATGATTTGTAACACGAGAAAGTTTTAAGATATTTAACTTTACCAGAATCATGGAAATAGGTATCAAAACAATGAGGTTTTTTTTTTTTTTCTATCAAAGTGGCAAAAATTAAAATGACACAATAATCTATTTTGGTGAGAATGTGAGAAACAAGGATTCTCACATACTATCAGTGAGAGTGTACGTCAGTACAATATTTTGTGGAGAGTAATTTGGCCACAGCATCTGACTCAGCAATTTCACTTCTGGAAATTTACCTTGCAGAGATACCTGTACAAAGGCACACAGATACAGTTACAAAGGTGTTCAAAGCAACATTATTCAGAACATCCAAATATTGGAAACAACTAGATGTCCATCACCAGAACTGTTCACTAAAATCATGGTGCACTCATCTTATGGAATACTTTACAATTATTTAAAACCAATGAAGTGGATCTGTATGTACTATCACTGGAATAATATCTAAAACATACAACAAAACAAATACACATATATAAAATGTTTGAATTTTCACAGTGTATACTTTTTAGAAAATATACACATATTACTTTTGAAATTTAAAAAGAAACAACTTGATGCATACAAGAAGAAAAAAAATTGTCTTTCATACTGTGTGGAGCTGTTGGTGTGATCCCTGCCTTTGCCACGAGACCAAATGGAAAAAGGGTTCAGCTCCTGCTAGCTGTTCCTTTCGGGAGACTTGTCAAAATGATTGACTCCCACCTTCCTGCAGGCACAAAGAAAATTAGAGGATCTTCTCATCACTTTCAACTCTGCTAATTACAAAGTCAACTGCATTATGCTTTAAGGCACTCCATCTATTAATTTCGATCTTGATATTTTTTAAAATACCACAAAGTTGGATTCTGAGTCAAGAACATCAAAGAAAAATCTTTAGAGGAAAAATTATGCAACTTAAGGAACTAGTTTTCTTCCTCCCAACAATTTATACTTTCTTAAGAATATCATTTGTTCTAGTAGGGTGAACATGGTCTTGAGAGTCTAAAGACCTAGGCTACAGTCCTGGTTCTGTCACTAACTAGTTGTGACAATTTGGGCAAACCATTTAACCAGGGACTTGTTTCAACTTGTTTCCTCATTTAAAAAATATGGAAGGGATACAGAACTGATGTCTAAGATTTCACCAAGATCCAAAAGTTGTAGTCATGACCATACATACAAAAACCTCATTTTCAATACATACATAAACACAAAGAACAGGTCTAGAAAAACACAACACAAAATTGATGATTAATAACCTGCAGGGGCATCGAGAGAGGGACAAGGGGAGACTTCACTATTTTACTTAATATTTATATATACTTGTGTAATTAAAAATTAGGTCTTAAGTAGCTAACGATGGACCTGATTTCTCACTATTTTCTAGATGGCAAAAGTGATAGAAAATTTGGAAAATCCTTATAGCCTTTTAACTGTAAATCCTTCCCCACCCCACTTCCCTCTCTAAATTTTAGTTCAGGTTCATGCATTCTTTCAGAAAACATTTTCTGAACTACTATCAACACACATGACTGAGCTAGATAGTGTGTCTCTATATGATTTCTTAGAAAGAAAGATATGGATTCCACCCTCAAGGAATGTATAATCTTCCAATAGAGACAACAGTCAAGTTACGCATCAATGTGAGAAAACACAAAATGGTATGGGCAATAAAGCACTACAGAACCACCTGAAGTAATGTACGTTAACTAAACTCACTGTTGCAATCATCTTGCATTATAGGCATATGTCAAGCCATGTTGTAAACCTTAAAACCAATACAATGTTAGTCACTCAGTCGTGTCCGACTCTTTGCAACCCCATGGATTGTAGCCCACCAGGCTCCTCTGTCCATGGGATTCTCCAGGCAAGAATACTGGGGTGGGTTGCCATCTCCTTCTCCAGGGGATCTTCCCAACCCAGGGATTGAACCTGGGTCTCCTGCATTACAGTCAGATTATTTACCGACTGATCCACCAGGGAAGCCCCAAACTAATACAGTGTTATATGGGAATTATATCTCAATAAAACAGGGAAAATTAAAAAAAAAAAAAAAAAGCCTTGCTCATCTTAGAAATGAGATAAATGGGACAAAAAGGGAAAAACTGTTAAGCACCTATACTATAAACTACACTCTGTGAGACACATTTTACAACTCTAACTCATGTAACTGTATAACACAGGTCTTATCAAAGAAACTAAACTGTTATAGTCAAATAGTCAAACTTAAGAATTGCTATAACTTTTTATCTTATTTTACCAATTTTTTAGCAATCATGGAAGAGTTCTAGGCACCAGGCTTCCCAGGTGGCGCTAGGGGTAAAGAATCTGCCTGCCTATGCAGGAGATGCAAGAGAGAGATGCTGGTTGGAGGTCCCTGAGTCAGGAAAATCCCTTGGAGTAGGAAATGGCAACCCACTCCAGTATTCTTGACTGGCAAATCTCATGAAAAGAGGAGCCTGGTGGGCTACAGGCCATGGGGCCACAAACAGTTGGACACAACTGAGTGACTGAACACAAACTCTAAGCACTGAAGCAGGTGTCTCTACGAAGGAAAAAGTAATTTCTCTGCCCCGTGACTGGGTTATAGAGTAAAGTTATTTCTTTAGGCAGCAACAGAAAAAAGGTTTACTTTAGAAAAATGTTTCCTTTACTTAATAAAGTTTGTGCTTGTCAAGCCCAAGTATGACAGACACTGGGGTTAAGTAGCCATTTTCTGAGAAGTTCTGAGTCACCACCACCACTCTCCTACTCCTTCCAAAAGTCTAGTCATGGGAATTCCCAGGTAGTCCAGTTAGGTTAAGGATTCTGCGCTTCCACTGCAGGGAGCATGGGATCCTACATATTGTGCGATACAGCCAAAAAACACACAAAAAACAAAGGGTCTAGTCCAAGCACTTGCTTAACCAAATGAAGAAGTCAATACATTTTCACTCTTGGGAAACTAAAGTTCAGAGGCATTTAATGTACCAAGCATACAGAGCTGATATGCTAGAACAAGGATCCAAACCCAAGTCTAATTTCAAAGGCAATGTTTTTTCTTGCCTTTTCTACTATCCTTGTGATAGACTTGCCCAGAGCCAGTCAGCAAACAGCAATCTTCTACATTCGGTACACTCTCTAATGTACTATGAAGGATGCAGACATCAAAGAGGGCTTTTGGTCCCTTGGCAAAAATAATTTAAGCCACTGTATTATGCACAGGCTCCGCTTGATTTCCCAAGTGGAATAGAAGAATGTAGAAATGACCTGTGAATGTGGTCAAACCTCAATGGAAAAAAAAAAATCATTACTTGCTAACTTTACTATGCACACACAGGACCAACAGTCCCCATAGCCACTGAAAGCATCAATTCCTTTGCCACATGACATCCAGAGGCACAGAGCCAGCTCTTCTGAGCTTTCCTCACAGGATGCTCCAATTGGTCTAACTTTGCTCTAAATTTGCATGTTCTTAGCATGCAAAACAATACCATAAACATATATTTAACTTGCACAAATCATTCTCTTTACAATTTTATTACCTCATTAAATTTTTTTATAATAATTGAAAACATATGCAAAAACGTAATAATGAATACCCACATACCCATCGCCCAGCCCCAACGACTATTAACCCATTGCTAATCCTGAAAACAGTATCCAAGTAAGGTCCATACATTAAAGCTGGCTGATAAATCTTGTATTTTAATCTACAGATTCCCATCTTTTTTTTTCTTGCAGTTTGCTAAAGAAACAATAAACTGTGTATGGATACAAACATGGATATATTATAAAATCATAAAAGCATGCCATTTCAAGAGAGTGATTACCTCTGGTGGTAAGGAGGGAAGAGGAATGGTAAAGGGCCATGAATAGCTTCAATTCTTTTTGTAATGTTTTATTTCTTTAAAAATCACTAACAGGAAAAGACCTAAAACAATAAAGCTGAGTGGGGGTTTAATAGTATTCATTATTATGTCATATGGTGTAACTGTAACTTTTATATGCTTGAAATATTTAATAATAAAACCATTTCAAAATTAAGAAGCCAGTGGGGAAACAATGATTACATTTTCAAGTTTCAAATGTCCCCTCAAGTAAAATAGGGACCATCATAGTACCTATCTCATAAGGTCGTTGTAAGAATTATAAATGAGATTATGACTACAAAAGCACTTAGCATACTACAGGCACAATGTAAAAGATAATAAAGTGAAGTTCCACAAAGACAGCCTTAGTATTTGCCTGTCTGCCATTCTACCATCACCTGTCTTTCCTGGCACTTGCTTTGTCATAATCTTAAATATGAAGATCCTGGGACTTCCTCAGCAATCCAGTGGTTAAGTCTCCATGCTGCCAAAGCAGGGGGCTCGGGGTTCAAACCCAGGTTAGGAAACTTAAGATCCCACATGCTACCACCAAAAAAAAATGTTTTAATAAAATATGAAAATCGTATTTTTAAAAGAAAAATATATTTCCCATCTTCCATTTATCTCTTAATTCTCTGTGACCCTATTCTGTCCTTCCATGTCTCTCTCATCTGTCCACCCCCTTCTTCACACTTCAGCTTACCACCCCCTCGCTCTGTTCTTTAACCTGGTTGCAACCTCAGAAACCAGCTCCCTTTCTATTTTTATCGTACCTAAGAAAACCCATTGCCTTAAAACACAAAGCCTTATTCAGCCCACTAAAACTGCAACACCAAACACAACCTCATACCCCTCTTTCAAGGCTCTAAAACCAAGACCATTACCAAGCTGGATCTGACAGCTTGGCCAAGGGCAAGGATTATTTCCAAAAGACCCATTGATCTTTGAGCTTTGATTTCCAACCTTTCCTATGTGCAATACGTGTAAGACATACAGCATTAAAGACACTCGGTAGCCTTTATCACTCCATGAAACGGGCATAAAGTTTAAGCCAAATTAAACTGAACTGCAATTATCTGTAAGAATTCTTCAACTCCCTTTGAGGTAACTGTAGACACTGCAGGAAAGAAAAACAACTCGGGCTGCAAATCTCTGCTTTAGGTAACGGCTCACTTAGATAAGGGTGCCAGGACTTTCCTCCCACAGAAACCAAATACTACTCAGCCGAGGCAACAGGTTTCTTTTTAAAAAGAAAATGTTTTTTAAATGATTTAGACAGGATGCTAAAGCTTGAAGCCTCTAACAAACCCATCAAACTGGAAATCAGGTTGGGGCAGCAGATGGGCAATTCAATCACTTCCTCTCCCGGGCCCACCCGGCGGTGCCAAGTGCCCGCTCTCCTGCCCTGGAAGGAACTGGTGGCACCTCCGATCCTTGAGTGCTTGATCGCAGTTCGCCCAATGTAGGATAGGGCTTGGCCGCCCCCAGCTCTCCCTCAGAAGCTCTATAGCCGCCGTACTGCACTGCCCTGCGGGCAGGGCCTTCGCACTTCCCTCCTCCCGAAAGACCAAGAGTTCCCGCCTCTCCGCGGAAGGCGGGAGCAGCTCCGGGCTTGCTCCCCATTCTTCCCCCAGCAGAGCGGCGCGGTACGCCCTCACCCTGCGGAAGGCTGCCCGTCCCACACCTCCGCTCTCCCCTGGGGCGAGCCAGCCTCTCACCGCTGCCTACCAGCCTGCAAGGCGCGGCCGGAAAGACAGCGATTTTTTGCCTAGCAACACCCTCCCCGCCTTCGGGCAGGGGGCAGAGGCAACCCCCACCGCCACCTCCAGTCCCCACCCCCACCGGGAACAGAAAACGGACGTCGTTCGCCCCTCTCGGGTAACCAGACGGCACCCTATGCCTGGGCAGGGTGAGGGGCATCTATCGCCCGCCGACGTGAATGGGGGGAGGGGGCACAGACACTCCCCCCTCCCGCCGCCATCACCTCAGAAACGAAAACGAGCCCTTCTCCCAGCAGGGTGAGGGCCTCAACCCCTCAACGGGGCGGACGGCGTGCGCGGCCCTCTTGAGAAGCAACAGGCGCCCCCCTCCCCGTCCCAGCCGAGGCTCGCCGACCTCCGCTCCTCCCTCAGCTGTTCACCTCCGGAAGCCGGGCCAAAGCCTAGGCGAACGACTGCGCCTCACTCCGCCCCCTGCGCCATCTTATCGCCCCCTCCCCGACCTCCCCCACCCCGAGGCTGCCGGACCAGCGCCAGGGGGAGGGCAAACAGGCAATGATTGGCAGGAAACCGCCCCGCCTCTCAGAGGGTTGCGCCCGGCGCAGGCGCCGAAACCCCGCCCCCACACCGCCTACCCCCACCTACGGGCTCCACCCCTTTTCGTCTCATCGACCCGCTCGACACTTGGCTGTTCCTGGCTGCTGGTAGGAGGAGAAGGGTGCAGGCGGATCAAGCCGAGCGACGAGTTCAGCTGATGCAACCTAACCTGGACCCGCGTGACAGTTTCCGGCACGCGGCGGCGGCGGCGGCAGCGACCGAGAAAGGGGCCCGGGTGCCGGGCTAACCGCTGGAGACAGCAGCGACAGAACCATGGGGGATTCTCTGAGCCCTGAAGAGAAGCTAAACCTTATCACCCGGAACCTGCAGGTCGGGCCTCGGGGTTGAAAGTGCGCGGTTGGGAACTGGGGGCTGGAGGTCCAAGTGATCCTTAGCACCTCTTACGGGGTCATAAGTGTATGGGACCCGGGATTCCGCGCCGAGGCAGCTCTGAGAGAGATTGCAGTCCTTGCTGCCGGTCGGTCAGTCAATCCATTACTACAGAAATCACAGTAATCTCACCTCCTGTGTGCCATTACTTGTGTTGAGCCAGGCTTTGAATCCACCCCACCCATCCTATTATGTGCCGGTCGCGGTGCTAAGGTGCTGTGGGGTACGTCAGGATCCTACCCTTCCAGAGCATGTCTGGAGGAAATCAGACGTTTGCAAGGACCCAGGATCCTGACATTTAATTAAGTCGAAACTAGTACTGAAAGGTGCTTTACGCGGAGATCTTTATTGAAAGGAAGTTAGGAGGAAGGCTGCGGAGAGTGTTCAGGGAAGGCTGAGAAATAACCTCTAAACTGCCCTTAGGGATACGGATCACCTCTTCACTTCAGCTATGTTTTGCTGGTTCCAGAAACTGCAGTAGTAAAAGTTAACCAGGATAATGGGAGTTAAAAATGCATCAGGTAGAGGGAACCCAGGTCAAGAGCCAGAGGGGAGAAAGAACTCTGTGGTTCTGAGAGAAGGCTAAATTGGCTGGAGTAGAGGAAGCAAACTGCAGATCAAGCACTTAGAAAATATTTACATTGCTCATTCTCTCAACTCTCTCAGGCCTCTGTTGTCACATCATCTGTGGCCTTTATTTAAATAACAAACCCCTGCCACCAAAACTGCCTCATCCCTTACTCAGCCTCTTATTTTTTCTCCATAGACCTGATCATGATCTGACATATGGTACATCTTACTAGTTTATTTAGGAGGAGCAGGCAAGGACCAGGTCATGAGGGTGTTGTTGGCAATGTTTGACAGTGAGGTTTATTCTGAAGGAAGTAGCTTGCCTTTCTCTTTTTATAAGATACAATTCATGTACCATAAAATCCACCCTTTTAAAGTGTGTGGGTCAGTGGGTTTTGATGTAGTCACATGGTGTTCAGTTACCATCATTATTTAATTCCAGAGCATTTTCTTCATCAAAAATAGCCTGTTCTCATTACTAATCACTGTTCATTCTTCACTTCTCCCCAGACCTAGGGAACCACTAATCTCCTTTCTGTCTTTAATTTGCCTATTCTAGGCATTTCATATAAATGGAATCACAATGTGTGGACTTTTATGTCTAACTTCTTTCACTAAGCTTAATGTTTTCATGTTTCATCCATGTTGTTACACTTACCGGAACTCTGTTCCTTATTACAGCTGAATAATATCCCATTATATGTTGGATTCTTGGATTGGAAAGATCCCCTGGAGAAAGGAATGGCAACCTACTCCAGTATTCTTGCCTGAAGAATTCCATGGACAGAGGTGCCTGGCAAGCTACAGTCCATGGGGTCACAAAGAGTTGGACACAATTGAGCGACTAATACTACTTTTATATGAATATACTACATTTTATTTCTCTGTTTGTCAGCTAATGGACCTTTGAATTATTTTCACTCATAACTTGATCTTTTCTTTTGTCCACACCACACAGCATATGGGATTTTTTCCAACCAGATATTTGAACCCACGTCCCTTGCAGTGGAAGCACGGAGTCTTAACCACTGAACCAGAGAAGTCCCATTCTCATAACTTCATCTTAACCAGAGATTCTTGCATGCTTCGCCTTAGCCAGATTCTTTGTTTCCCAGCCTCTCTCCATAAGGAGAAGTTAGGGAGAAATAACACACAAAGCTAGTAGCATTGATTTACTCAGGTTTTAAAGATTAAGTGATATGACCTTTCCTTGAGTAGTAAAAACTCCAAGTGTCCACATAGTCAGGGGCTTGAAGGATGCAGGATCAGCCTCCAGCTATCTTGGAACATACGATTTTAACAAGTCCTGCTAATAGAAATTCAAACCAGCAAAACAATTTTTGTCTTTCATGGCTTCCAATAGTTTTCCCAAACCATCACCTGAAGAAACACTAAAATCTCTTGTCACAGTATACTAGCCTATTGGGCTTCCCTTGTGGCTCAGCAGGTGAAGAATCTGCCTGCAGTGTGGGAGACCTGGGTTCAATCCCTGGGTTGGGAATATCCCCTGGAGAAGGGAAAGGCTAACCACTCCAGTATTCTGGCCTGGAGAATACAGTCCATGGAGTCGCAAAGAGTCGGACACGACTGAGCAACTTTCACTAGCCTATTAGGATTTTTCTAATATTGTCTTAGGGCAAAGGAAATTATTAAATAAACTATTTAAATGGCTAATGAGTTCATCGAATTTTGTTCTGAAGACCTCTCTGGCTTCCTTTTGCAGTGTGGATTAAAGAAAATGGGTAGATTTGGGAGACCTGTTAAGCTATTACAGTTATCTTGGTGTGATCTAATGATGGCCAAGACTTTGTTGGTTGTGTAAAGGTGGAAAGAAGTAGGAGGACTTAAGAGCTGTTTCAGAGTAACTTTTGCAACTCAGTACCGTTTACTGCACCAGGGGTGAAACTGTAAATGAAAAAGATGCCTGGGAAGTGAAGGAGAAAGGTGAAAGCATGAGTTTAATTTTGAACACGTGATTGAATTAACTGGGTTGATAACAAGTACATGTTCTATATAGGTGTGAGCAGGAGATTTGGTAGTTACTAGGGAGACCTGGGAGGAGGCAATGGCAACCCACTCCAGTACTCTTGCCTGGAGAATCCCAGGAACGGGGGAGCCTGGTGGGCTGCCGTCTGTGGGGTCGCACAGAGTCGGACATGACTGAAGTGACTTAGCAGCAGCAGGGAGACCTGAGTTGGGACGATTCCCCTGGAGGAGGGCATGGCAATCCACTCCAGTATTCTTGCCTGGAGAATCCCCATGAACAGAGGAGCTTGGTGGGCTACAGTCCATGGGGTCACAAAGAGTCGGACACTGAGCGACTAAGCACAGCACACAGCACAGCTCATAGGTAGTAATTGAAGCAGCTGAAGAGGATCAGTTACGGAGAATGTGAAGTAGAAAGAGATAGGCCCCGAGGATTGCTAATATTTAAATAATTAGGAAGACAAATAGCTGCAAAGAAATCTGAAGGACAGAAGCCAGAGAAGTAGGAGGAAAACTAAGAGTGAAATAGAGGAAACCCAAAGAGATTTCCATGAAGTGAGGACTAAAAAGTATTCATTCAATTCAGCAACTTGGAGGCCATCTATGATCTTAGCAAGAGCATTTTCAGTTGTGTGATGCTGTGTGGAATTCAGACTGGAATGGGAGGTAAGGAATGGAAAGCAGAAGAGACACCTTTCAAGAAACTGGCTGTGAAAGGAAGGAGCATGAGCTGAAGGTAATTGGAGGGAAGATAGGGTTAGGGACAGTCTCCGTTTCCCTAAAGTCACTGTCATTACACCAGAGTGGTACTAGCAAGAGCACCAGCTTCCTTTGGTTCTCACTCAACACTGAGAGCCTGGCTAGACCTCCCTGCTGGCTCTGAGTCTGGACTCTCAGTGAAATATACCTTTGTTTTCCTTGTCACAGGATAAAGGATGAGCAGGTGGTGGTGGTCAGTTACTCAGTTGTGTCTGACTCTTTGGGACCCCATAGACTGCAGCATGCCAGGCTTCCCTGTCTTCACTATCTCCCAGAGTTTGCTCAAAGTTGTGTCCTTTGAGTCAGTGATGCCATCCAGCTATCTCCTCTTCTGTCGCCCTCTTCTCCTCCTGCCCTCAGTCTTTCCCAGCATCAGGGTCTTTTCCAGGAATTGGCTCTTCGAATCAGGTGGCAAAGGATTGGAGTTTCAGTATCAGTCCTTCCAATGAATACTCAGGATTGATTTCCTTTAGGATTGACTGGATCTCATTGCTGTATAAGGGACTCTGAAGAGTCTTTAGCACCACAGTTTGAAAGCCTCAATTCTTCGGTACTCAGCCTTCCTTACGGTCTGACTCTCATGTTTGTATATGACTGCTGGAAAAGCCATAGCTTTGACTATGTCAGCGAAGTGATGTCTCTGCTTTTTAATACGCAGTCTAGGTTTGTCATAGCTTTTCTTCCAAGGAACATCTTTTAATTTCATGGCTGCAGTCACTGCAGTGATTTTGGAGCCCAAGGAAACAAAGTCTGTCACTGTTTCCATTTTTTCCCCATCTATTCGCCATGAAGTAGTGGGACCAGACGACTGAAGCGACTTAGCCCCAGCAGCAGCGGTGGGCCTGGATGCCATGATCTTCGTTTTTTGAATGTTGAGTTTTAAGCCAGCGTTTTCGCTCTTCTTTCACCTTCATCAAGAGGTTCTTTAGTTCCTCTTTGCCTTCTGCTGTTAGGGGGGTATAATCTGCAAACCTGAGGTTATTGGTTGAGTGAGGTGGGACACTGCCATTAAAGCAGCCCTTCTGCTTCCACTACAGGAGGTTCTCGGGGAAGAGAAGCTGAAGGAGATACTGAAGGAACGGGAACTTAAAGTTTACTGGGGGACAGCAACTACAGGCAAGCCACATGTGGCTTACTTTGTGCCCATGTCTAAGATCGCAGACTTCCTGAAAGCAGGATGTGAGGTAAGAACTAATATTATAAACCGAGCAGTTGCCCTTGAGCAATGGCCAAAAGAAAGACTTACTTGCTTGTTTGGAGGTACTTGAACAAATTCACATTTTGGTGACCCCTTTATCTTTTCTGTCCAGGTAACAATTCTGTTTGCGGACCTGCACGCATACCTGGATAACATGAAGGCTCCGTGGGAACTTCTAGAACTTCGAACCAGCTATTATGAGAATGTGATCAAGGCAATGCTGGAGAGCATTGGGGTGCCCTTGGAGAAGCTCAAGTTCATCAAAGGCACTGATTACCAGCTCAGCAAGTAAGTGCTCCACCCTCCTCATGGGTCTGGTGCTTCTAGCTAGTTACAGGCCTGGGGAGTCAGGGCACTCTAAATTTGGATTCGAAGATATTGGGCTCTCCTTGTTAAGAACTATTAAAAATTGTATATACTTTGTCCTTTTAATTCATCTATCAAAAATCTACTGGCTAGTAAATGCCTAGGTACCATACTATTTGCTGGGAATATAAAAGTCACCACAACAAAGTCCTTGGCCTAGGAGACCTCACAGCATATGGAAAAGTGGCAGCCTCCCTTTCTCCTTCCAGATTCAGCAAATAGTAATAAAAGAAATGTGAAGAAAATATCATATTTGTAACATCAGCATTCATATAATTTTTTGCTCTAATTTTTAAAAAATTGTTTATTAGGCTTTGCCAGGTCTTAGTTGCAGCATGCAGGATCTTTAGTTGTGGCATGCTGGATTCAGTTCCCCGATCAGGAATTGAACCCAGGTCCCTCTATTGGGATTACGGAGTCTCAGCCACTGAACCACCAGGAAACTCCCTGTGCCCTAATTTTTTAGCTTCCAGTTTCCTAAGTAATCCTCCCTGCCCACTGCCTCTTTCAAATAAGCCATGTATCTCTATAAAGGTCACTTTTACATTTAAACCCTTAGACCAACTTTTTAAAAGGTAAACATTGTTCTATCCTATTTCATAGATAAGGAAATGGATTCAGATTTGACTTTACCAAGTTCATGCAAGCTAGTAAGTGTAAGGGCCATGATGTGAACTCAGATCTATTGCTTAAGAGTTTTAAATAAAGCGTATACCTCAGAGATATTGCAGGTTTGGTTCTAGACCACCTCAATAAAGGGAATGTCACAGTAAAGTGAGTCGCATGAATATTTTGATTTCCTAGTGCATATAAAAATAAGTGAAAATATGTGTTGGACTTCCCTGGTGGTCCAGCGGTTAATACTCCCTGCTTCCACTACAGGGGGCTTGGGTTTGATCCCTGGTCAGGGAAGTTCTGAATGCTGCAGCTAAGTGTGGACAAAAATAATAAGTAAGTAAAAGTTGTGTTAAGTGTGCAATAGCATTATGTCTAAAAAAGCAGTGTGTGTGCCTTAATTTAAAAATACTGTGTTGTTAAAAAATGCTAACCATCATCTGAGCCCTTGGTGAGTCATAATCTTTTTGCTGGTGGAGGGTCTCTCCTCAGTGTTGATGACTGGCAACCGATCAGGGTGGTGGTTGCCAAAGGTTGGGATGACTGCGGCAGTTTCTTAAGACAGCAGTGGAGTTTGTCACATCAATTAACTCTTTCACAAACAATTTCTCTGTGATTTGTGATGCCTTGTGATAGCATTTTACCCACAGTAGAACTTCTTTCAAAGTCGGAATTAGTCCTCTCGAACCCTGCCACTGCTTTATCAACTAAGTTGATATAATATTCTAAATCTTTGGTTGTCTTTTCAACAGTCTCCATTGCATCTCCACCAGGAATAGTTTCTATCTCAAGAATCCACTTTCTCTGCTCATCCATAAAAAGCAACTCCTCGTCCATTTAAGTTTTATCATGAGATTGCAGCAGTTTGGGCACTTCTAATTCTAGTTCTCTTGCTCTTTCCATTATATCTACAGTTACTTCCTTTACTAAAGTTTTGAACCCTTCACTTCCACCTGTGAAAATTGGAAGCAATTTCTTCCAAATCCTTGTAATGTTGATATTTTGCCCACTTCCCATGAATGACAAATTTTGTTGCATTTCTAAAATTATGAGACTTTAATGTTGAAATTACTGTTTGAGCCACAGACTGCAGAATGGATATTGTGTTAGCAGGCATGAAAATAACGTCAATCTCATGGTACACCTCAGTCAGAGCTCTTGGATGACCAGATGTATTGTCAATAAGCAGTAATGTTTTGAAAAGAATCTTTTTCTGAGTTGTTGTTGTTCATTTGTGTCCCACTCTTTGTGACCCCACGGAGCATGTGACCCCATGCAGCATGCCAGGCTTCCCTCTCCTTCACCATCTCCCAGAGCTTGCTCAAACTCATGTCCATTGAATCGGTGATACCATCCTACCATCCAACTATCTCGTCTTCTGTCGTCCCCTGCTCCTCCTGCATCAGTCTGTCCTAGTTCTTCACATCAGGTGGCCAAAGAATGGAGCTTCAGCTTCAGCATCAGTCCTTCCAGTGAGTATTCAGGACTGATTTCCTTTAGGCTTGACTGGTTTGTTCTCCTTGCAGTCCAAGGGACTCTCAAGAGTCTTCTCCAACACCACAGTTCAAAAGCCTCAATTCTTCAGAGCCCAGCCTTCTTTATGGTCCAGCTCTCACATCCATACATGACTATTGGAAAAACCATGGCTTTGACCATACAGACCTTTGTCTACAAAATAACGTCCATGCTTTTTAATATGCTGCCTAGGTTCGCCATAGCTTTTCTTCCAAGGAGCAAGCGTCTTTTAATTTCATGGCTGCAGTCACCATCTGCAGTGATTTTGGAGCCCAAGAAAATAAAGTCCGTCATTATCTCCCCATTTGCCATGAAATGGTGGGACCGGATGCCATGACCTTGGTTTTTTGAATGTTGAGTTTTAAGCCAGCTTTTTTACTCTCCTCTTTCACCTTCATCAAGAAACTCTTCAGTTCGTCTTCACTTTCTGCCATAAGGATGGTGTGGGCTTAAAATATTCAGTAAACCATGTTGTAAACAGATGTGCTTTCATCCAGGTTTTGTTGTTCCATTTATAGAGCACAGACAAATAGATTTAACATAATTCTTAAGGGCCTTGGATTTTTGAAATGATGAATGAGCACTAGCTTCAACGTAAAGTTGCTAGCTGTATCCCCCCTGACAAGACAGTCAGCTTGTCCTTGAAGCTTTGCAGTCTGGCACTGACTTTTCTCTAGCTATAAAAGTCCTAGATGGCATGTTCTTCCAATATCAGGTGTTTTGTCTACGCTGAAAACCTGTTGTTTGATGGAGGCACCTTCATTAATTTTCTTATCTAGGTCTTCTAGGTGACTTGCTGCAGCTTCTGTATCAGCACCTGCTTCTTCACCTTGCACTTTAATGTTATGGCTTCTTTTCTCTTAAACCTCATGAAGTTTGAAGTTAGCAAAACCCCTATTGCTGTTACTATCGCAAAAATATTATAGTTTGATGAAGGCTCAGATGATGGTTAGCATTTTTTAGCAGGTATTTACTAAGGCATGTACATTTTATTTTTCAGGTATGTAGAGTTTTTAGGCATAATGCTATTGCACACTTAATAGAATGCTGCTGCTGCTAAGTCGCTTCCGTCGTGTCCGACTCTGTGCGACCCCATAGACGGCAGCCCACCAGGCTCCCCCGTCTCTGGGATTCTCCAGGCAAGAACACTGGAGTGGGTTGCCACTGTCTTCTCCAGTGCGTGAAGATGAAAAGTGAAAGTGAAGTCGCTTAGTCGTGTCCGACTCTTAGTGACCCCATGGACTGCAGCCTACTAGGCTCCTCCGTCAGCATAGTATAAATATAACTTGAATATGCACTCAGTTCAGTTCAGTTCAGTTGCTCAGTCGTGTCCGACTCTTTGTGACCCCAGGAATCACAGCACGCCAGGCCTCCCTGTCCATCACCAACTCCCAGAGTTCACTCAAATTCAGTCCATCGGGTTGGTGATGCCATCCAGCCATCTCTTCCTCTGTCGTCCCCTTTACCTCCTGCCCCCAATCCCTCCCAGCATCAGAGTCTTTTCCAATGAGTCAACTCTTCGCATGAGGTGGCCAAAGCATTGGAGTTTCAGCTTTAGCATCATTCCTTCCAAAGAACACCCAGGGCTGATCTCCTTTAGAATGGACTGGTTGGATCTCCTTGCAGTCCAAGGGACTCTCAAGAGTCTTCTCCAACACCACAGTTCAAAAGCATCAATTCTTCAATGCTCAGCTTTCTTCACAGTCCAACTCTCGCATCCATACATGACCACTGTAAAAACCATAGCCTTGACTAGACGGACCTTTGTTGGCAAAGTAATGTCTCTGCTTTTCAATATGCACTAGGGAACCAAAACTTTATATAACTGACTTGTGGTCATCTGGAACTGAACCCACAGTATCCCCAAGATATGCCTATAACATGAAAGATCACGTATGACAATAATGAAGAAGTTTGAAATATAGCAAGAGTTAACCAAAATGCGACACAGACATGAAAGGAACAAACACTGTTGGAAAAATGGCACCAATAGACTTGCTTCATGCACAGAACGGTTGCCACAGAGGAAACCCTTCAATTTTTAACAAATACCGTATCTGAGGCACGATAAAGTGAAGTACAGTAAAATGAGGTCTGCCTGTACTAGAAAATTCACCTAGAATGCAGCTCAGAGATAAACAAAAAAGCTTTAAGCATGCTTAAGTTATAGATAAGAATTTTTGTTTCCAGCAATCTGACAGACTAGGTACTCTGATCAACCTTCCTGCTGAAAAGTGTTTTTTTTAATGCTAGATAAGATATTTCTTAAGGCTTCTAATTGCTCAAATATGGGCTTCCCTCGTGGCTCAGACAATTAAAAAATCTGCCTGCAAGGCAG
Organism: Ovis aries; assembly: GCF_016772045.2. Lineage (NCBI taxonomy): Eukaryota > Metazoa > Chordata > Mammalia > Artiodactyla > Bovidae > Ovis > Ovis aries. The sequence goes on from NC_056055.1 coordinate 234,845,602, forward strand.
GAGACCCGGATTCAATCCCTGGGTTGGGAAGATTCCCCTGGAAAAGGGAATGGCTACCCAGGATTCTTTTTTTTAATCACAGTTTAATCTGGTAACAAGAGACGTGCATGCGTGTGTGTGTGCAAAGTCACTTCAGTCGTGTTCGACTGTTTTCAACCCCATGGACTGTAGCCAGGCTCCTACCTCCGTGGGATTCTCCAGGCAAGAATATTGCAGCAGGTTGCCATTTCCTTCTCCAGGGGATCTTCCCGACCCAGGGATCGAACCTGGGTCTCCTGCTTTAGCAGGCAGGTTCTTTACCACTAGCGCCACCTGGGAAGCCCCAACTCTGGTATTCAGTCAGTCCATGGTGTCTCAGAGAGACACAGCTGAGCAACAAACACACGTGTTCAACTCAGTCGAGAATACTCAGTGGTCAGGAGTACTCAGTGGCCGGGAACCAAGTGAAAGTAGGAGTACAAAGAGGTTTATATCCAGTTAATCTAAGATGTATTTTAAATGCTGCTGATTAATCTAATGTACCTTAATTTTTAATAGTCATCTAGGTTTCAGAGGTGCTAAATGTTTAAATAAATGTCTTAAAATCTATAAAAGATGATAAGAGGAACACTGAAGACTACACGTACCTTGAGGAAACTCCTTGAATTGTATGTACTTGAATTGTAGTTTTCGTGGCCTCACAGACCACAGTGGGAAAAAAGGGAAAGGTAAAACTAGAGCCAAGAGGCACAATATTTAAACGAAAAACCAAGTCAGAGGGAAGGAAGTCGTTGATGAAACCATGTAAGGACAATTAAAAGACATGAATTTCCAGACTGAAAGGGCTCATTGAGTGCCTGATACAATGAATAAAAATAAACCTACACTGAAGGGCCGTATTTTGAAATTTTAAAGCACTGGGAACAAAAAAGTATATGCAGATTTCCAAAGAGACAAAAGTCACATACAAAATAACAGCAATCATAATGGTTCTGCACTTCTCCAAAGGAACACTGAAAACTAAAAGGGGATGAAACAGAGCCATTAAAATTCTGAAGGAAAGGAATTTCCATCCTAAAAATCTGTACCTACACAAACCATCATTCAAGTGTAAGGGCAAAATATCTGAAAATATTTATTGAAAAAAATTATTTTCAAGTTTTTGTTTGCCATTTGTATTTCCTTTTCTGTCCGTCAAGTGTCTATGCAAGTGTCCTGGCCCATTTTTTTTTCTCTTTTTTTTATAAAGTTCCTTGTGTTTTCTAGATGCCAAGTCCTTTGTCATTTATATAGCATGGAGATAGGATAAACAACTGGAACAGAATAAACATAAACAACTGAAAGAGTGTTCAGAAATAGATCCTCACAAATATGGAAACTTGATATGTGACAGAGCTGGAAGTACAGGTCAGCAGAGCAAGAATAAACTTTTTAAGAAAAAAATGATGCAGAGATTTTTAGCTATCCATATTGGGGGAGAAAATGATCCCTTCATTCCAAGTGGATTAAAGATTTAGCTGTTAAGGCCAAATTATAAAACATTTAAAAGACTACATAGAGTAAGACTGTCCTCTGATTGTGGGTTAGGGAGAATTAAACAAGACATACCAAAAACACAAATCACAGGAAAAGATTGATGGATTCACCTTTCCTACAATCAAAACCTCCACTACATCAAAAGTAAGATAAAAAGACAAGCCACCTACTAGGAGAAGATATTTATAACATATATAAGTGGCAAAGGAGTATTATATGTCAAAAACTGCAAAACCAGTTGTCAAAAATTGGGCTTCGCTTGTACTCCAGTGGTTAAGTGTCTAGCTGCCAGTGCAGAGGACATGAGCTTGATCCCTGGTCCAGGAAGATTCCACATGCCTCGGGGCGTCTAAGCCTATGCACCATGACTACTGAGCCTGCACACTCTAGGGCCCTTGAGCCACGAGTACTGAAACCCAAGCACCCTAGAACCCGCAGGTTGCAACAAGAAAAACCACTGCAGTGAGCAGCCTGCGCTCCACTAGGGAAAGCCCACAAGCGGCAACAAAGACCCAGTGCAACCAGAAATAAGTAATTTTTTAATATAAATAAATAATATTTTAATGGCAAAATTTATTAAGTAATAAAATGGATTAAAAGCCACTTTGGAAAATAGTTTGACATTATCTTGAACTGAAGTTCAAGATGCAAATCCCTTGTCACACGGAAATTCTACTCCTAAGCATATATAAAGGAACTTGCACATACGTACCAGGATACATATGTAAGAATATTTATAGCACATTGTTTAGAGATACAAACATACTATAAAACAGGACAGAAATACAAAAGTTCAGGCTAATGGTTACTCTGGAGAAGGAAGAAGAAGGATTGTGGAGGAGTGCACAGGAGCCTGAGAAGTAATTAAGTCTTTTTTTTTTTTTTTCGGCTATACATGTGGGATCTAAGTTCCTCAACCAGGGATAGAACCTGGTTGTGGAGTCTTAACCTGGAAGTGTGGAGTCTTAACCACTGGACCACCAAGGAATTCCCTAGGTCCCTTTTCTTAAACTGAGTGATGGGCAGTCTAGTCATAATATTGTTCATTATTCCTTACATGTATTTAAGTTTAAAGGAAAAAAAAAAGACATGACGATAGACTGAGAAATTCTGGCGTTTATTTAGTAGGCATCCAGAAGAAGAAAGTAGAGGGGTATGGCGGAGAAGCCCTGTTTTAGGACTTAAGCAAAGAGAAAGATTAAAGATTAATTTAAATCCATTTTTAAAAAGGAAAAATATAAAAATTAAGTCGTATTTTCAGGAGAGGATGGACTGCTTACATTTAGAAACTAGCAGGCAGAGATGGTCGGATGGCATCACCGACGCGATGGACTTGAGTTTGAGCAAGCTCCGGGAGTTGTTGAAGGACAGGGAAGCCTGGCGTGCTGCAGTCCACGGGGTCGCAGAGAGTCAGACACGACTGAGCGACTGAACTGAACTGATTCTTTCTGAATGTCTTAAGATCAGGAGAGTGAATTAGCAACACACTTTTAGGGTTGCATTGAGACCTGGGCCCCATCTTCGAGCTGTCTCCTCTTGTCTCCTCTCAGAGAGTACACGCTGGATGTCTACCGCCTCTCTTCCGTGGTCACACAGCACGATGCCAAGAAAGCTGGAGCCGAGGTGGTGAAGCAAGTGGAGCACCCTCTGCTGAGTGGCCTGCTGTACCCGGGGCTGCAGGTATGGGAGGGATGGAGTCACCTATGACTTTTCTGCTCTGATCCCAACTACTAGTCATAAACCTCTCTCTCAGCCCCAGTTAGACCAGTGTCCTGGCTGTTCCTTCACCTTGCCGGAGGCCTTCCTTCCCCCCACAGCCCCTCCCCCAGACTTCTGGACCACTCTTTTTCCCCTACCTCTCTGTCCTTTAAAACGCTTGTCATCTCACATAGCTTCTTTACAGTAATCACGATCCCTTAATTGAAGAACATTAATTTCAGAGTGATGAGTGAAAAGAAATTTTAGGCATGATCTTGTTTCCCATTAAGCAAAACAAACACATCATATTTCATGTGTGTGCATTTTTGTATGAGCATGGAGAAAACATGGAAAAATTCAAACCAAGCTATTGATACTGGTTATTAGCTCAGGAAGGTAGGATGAAAATGTCGATAGACTTTTCTTTTCCCTTATATATTTCTCTAACGTTTGATATAAGAAAATCAAGTCATACAAACTACTGTATATAAAATAAACGAGGTCCTACTCTAGCCCAGGGAACTATATTCAATATCTAGTAATAAACTATAATGGAAAAGAATCTGAGAAAGAATATATGTATATATACGTAAAACAGAATCACTTTGCTATATGTCAGAAACTAATATACATTGTAAACCAACTAAACTTTAATGAAATACATTAAAATTTTAAAAATAAATAATTTTTTTTTAGACTTGAAAGAAAATCAAGTCTTCTCTTGTTCAGGAACTCTTTGATCTGTACTGTCCGTTACGGTGGCCTCTTGTCATAGTCATATGTGGCTACTGAAGTAATTAAAATTCTAGTTTTCCAGCTCTACTGGCTATATTTTAGGTTGCTCACAAGCCACATGTGGCTAGAGGCTAACCTGTTGGACAGCACAGGTGTGGAACATATTCACCCTCACCAAAAGTTCTGTTAGACAGTGCTGTTTTGCGTCCTGTTTGCTTACCTTTCTCTTCCTCTCCTTCCTCTTCCCCCCACATCCAATCGGACACTAAATTTTATTAATCCTACTTCTTAAAAATCTCCTGAATTCATTCTTGCTCTACATCCCCACCAACTTGAAAGTGAAAGTCAGTCCGTCGTGTCTGACTCTTTGCGACTCTGTGGACTATACAGCCCATGGAATTCTCCAGGGCAGAATACTGAAGTAGATAGCCTTTCCCTTCTCCAGGGGATCTTCCCAACCCAGGGATCAAACCCAGGTCTCCTGTGTTGCAGGCGGATTCTTTATCAGCTGAGCCACAAGGGAAGCCCCCTCGCCAACTTCGTTCATTGTTATTTCTTACCTGGACTCTCACGGCAGCTTTCTAGCTGTTCTTTGTCTCAGCCCTCAGGCCACAGCTCTGCAGTCTGCCGTCTCACTGGTGTGATTTTCTGTAGTACATGAATTGTGCTTCTTCTCTCCTTAAAATCATTCAGTGGCCAGGATGATGCTAGATAGCCTCACATGACATTCAGTGTCCTGACCAACTTCTCTAACCTCATCACTCACCACTTCCCACATGCCTTGGAGTTTATGCTTTTTCAGACTGACTTAGTCATAGTTTCCCTAAATATTTCACACCCCTGTGCCTTTCACATTCTGTTTCCTCTCCTTGGTGAAAAACATCTATATGTTCTTCAGAAACAATCTCAGCCCACAGTCTGATTCTAGGAAGCCTTCACCACCACTAGGCTGAACAGATAGAGATAAACATTTCTTAGTGTTAACATGTTCCTTAAATGAACATGTAAGTTAGCCCTTGGCATGCTGTATTGAAATGACCTGTTTATGTGTCTTTCCCCCCAGCTAGTTAATTGATTTCATGAAGGCAGAATATGGGTCTCGTTCTGACTCACATCCACAGGGTTGGCACTAGGCCTGGCATGTAATAAATGATAGTAACTGTTTATTTACTAATTCAGTCTTAGCCCTTTTTTCTGCGTTCTCACAGCACTTGCTTCTTAATGCCAGTTATTTGACACTTGTTGCAGGCTGCCTCATTAATTGGGTACCTTTGATGTGAGTATCAGTTCAGTTCAGTTGCTCAGTCGTGTCCGACTCTTTGCGACCCCATGAATCACAGCACTCCAGGCCTCCCTGTCCATCACCAACTCCCAGAGTACACTCAAACTCAGGTCCATCGAGTCGGTGATGCCATCCAGCCATCTCATCCTCTGTTGTCCCTTTTCCTCCTGCCCCCAATCCCTCCCAGCATCAGAGTCTTTTCCAGTGAGTCAGTTCTTCACATGAGGTGGCCAAAGTACTGGAGTTTCAGCTTTAGCATCATTCCTTCCAAAGAACACCCACGGCTGATCTCCTTTAGAATGGACTGGTTGGCTCTCCTTGCAGTCCGAGGGACTCTCAAGAGTCTTCTCCAACACCACAGTTCAAAAGCATCAATTCTTCGGCGCTCAGCTTTCTTCACATTCCAGCTCTCACATCCATACGTGACCACTGTAAAAACCATAGCCTTGACTAGACGGACCTTTGTTGGCAAAGTAATGTCTCTGATTTTCAATATGCTGTCTAGGTTGGCCATAACTTTCCTTCCAAAGAGTAAGCGTCTTTTATATAGTTTTGTCTTTTTCCTTTCCTTCCCTTCCCTATAGGATCGTGAGCTTCCTGAGAGCAGAGACTCTTATTTTTTTACCCTATAGTATCCACATGGAGTCGGAGTTCACAGCAGGCACTCAGCAAATGTGTGTCCAGCTCTTGAAGCCAGCAGGAAGACTGAGGGCTGTTTATTTGCTTCCTGGTTTACTTTCTGAAAATTCTAATGGTTTTCAAAAGTTTCTGATTTCTTAGACCCATGTAGAAGAAATACAGTAGGAGTTCATGCTCGTGTGTTTCTTCCCACAGGCCTTGGATGAAGAATATTTGAAAGTGGATGCCCAGTTTGGAGGCGTTGATCAGAGAAAGATTTTCACCTTTGCGGAGAAGGTTAGCGTCCTCTTTCTTGTCTTTTTTCTTTTGAGTCGCAGAGGTATACATTAGAGTTTCTTTCTGTGTTTCTCTTTATTTTGTTTTATGTTTTTATCTGGGTCGGGTCTCAGCTGTAGCTTGTGGGATCTTCGTTGCAGTGTGCAGGCTCCAGAGCACGTGGGCTCTCTGGTTGTGGCATGTGGGCTCAGTGGTTGCATCTCACAGGCTTATTTGCCCTGCAGCATGTGGGATCTTGGTTTCCCAATTAGGGATCAAACCCACCTGCCGCATTGGAAGGCAAATTCTTAACCTCTGGAACACCAGAGAAGTGCACATTAGAGTTTCTTGGATGTGCCAGTCCCCACAATCATATGGTATGGTAGGTATTATTCTCCTTATTTTGCAGATAAGAAAACTGAGCACAGAGAATAAAAAAGCTGTCCAGTATCACACAGTTAGTGACTGAGCAGGAACTAGCATTCAGGTCTGTCTGACTAAAAAGCCTATACTCTTGCTGCCGCCAAGAAGCTGCCCTCAGGCCTGTTGGATTTTCTTCTTCTTTTATTCACCACACACACCCCCCCCTTTTTTTTTTTTTTTTTTGCTTCTTGCCTAATAGCTCGTTTCCAGGGAAAGGCACCACCAGATAGAACTATTGTTCTTTCCCAGAGCATTTGGTCCATATTTCGCTGAATCTTACATAAACCACTCCTCTCTGCAATGAGGTTTAACAGGGTTTAGAAGAGGAAATCAGCACAAACCCCTAATAGTTCTTTTCTGGGAAATAACTTGAATAAGTTGAAAAGGGCTTTTGAGAAGTGGTTGGTATTTTTGAAAGCTTCTCAAAACCTCATGTTGGCAAGGGAGTACAGAAAATACTGCCAGTGAAAATGTAAATTCCTGATGGGTGATTTGATGCCTCTGAAATGTTTCTACACTTTGTCCTAATAATAATTACACAAATGGGTCCTCAGGAAATAATTTTTAAAGTGCAACTTGGTTGGAGTAGGGAGAGGGGGGCAATGTATAGCTTGGGAGTTCCCTGGTGATTAGGATTTGGCACTTCCACTGCTGGGGCCCAGGTTTAATCCCTGGTTGGGGAACTGAGATCGTGCAAGCCACGCCGAATGGCCAGAATTCTAAAATTTTTTAATTAAAAAGATAAAAGTGCAACTTGAGTTCTGTATGGAAGTATTTATCATGTTATCAATTTAAAGCCCACTCCAGTATTCTTGCCTGGACAATTCCATGTACAGAGGAGCTTGGTGGGCTATAGTCCATGAGGTTGGAAAGAGTCGGACACTACTGAGCGCTCTCACCACAATTTAGAGCACAACTTAGAAATAAATTAGTATTCAGTGGCAAGGGATTAGTTAAATACATTAAGATAAATCCTCCAGTGGGATATAACGTAACATTTTTTAAAATAATTTATTTATTTGACTGCACTGGGTCTTAGCTACAGCACGTGGGGTCTAGTTCCCTGACTAGGGATTGAACCTGATCCTGAATTGGGAGTGTACTGTCTCAGCCGCTGGACCACCAAGGAAGTCCCTATATAACATTTTTTAATGGTTTTTAGATATATTTAATAAATGGGGAAATGTTTACAATGTAAGGTTTTGACTATTATTGAGGTATTTTCTATTCCATTTTATCTCTTAAATTTTTTTTAAGAAGAAAAAGGGGTTTTAATTGTAGCAAAATACAAAACAAAGCAGTGTTATAGTAACTAGTACATGTAAGTATGCAAGGCACTTAGCATAGAAACAACAAGAAGTCTTATCCTTGTAAAGAAATTATATATATGTATATATATATAGAGAGAGAGAGAGAGAGACAGAGACAGAGACAGAGAGAGTCCCCTGGAGGAGGGCATGGAAGCCCACTCCAGTCTTCTTGCCTGGAGAATCCCATAGACAGATGAGCCTGGCGGGCTACAGGCCATGGAGTCACAAAGAGTTGGAAACAACTGAAGCAACTTAGCAGCAGCAGCAGCAGCAGCATGCATATATACACACACACACACAAAATAAATTAGCATATTGTTAGAAGTCAGCCATGTAAAAAATAGATGTGTGTGTGTGTGTATACAAATATATATTTTCTCTAAGAATATTTTTTTTTCTCCTTGACTTTATTTTTTCTTAATATATATGTATTTTTAATATATATTTTATGAAGTATAGTTGGCTTACTTTTTAATTGAACCTTTTATTATTCTAATAGAGATACAGCTGATGGCCTGTTTTTGTATGACTTAGAAGCTTTAAGAATGGTTTTTGTATTTTTCCTTAGGGTTGTAAAAAAAAATGAGAAAAGATATGCAATAGAGACTATATATCACCCAGCAAGCCTAAAATATTTACTATCTGACCTTTTACAGAAAAGTTTTGCCCAGCCCTGTCCTAGAGATTGCATGTCTTTGTAATTCATAATAGTTAGATGTTTTTACCACTTCCCAACAATGCAAGAACCTACAACAGTTTTACTTTATTTAATGCCCTCCTGCCCTTTGTGCTGTTGTCATATATTTTAGTTTTACGTATATTTTAAATCCCAAAGACCTGTTTATAATGGTTTTCTAAGCAGTCAATTTTCATGTATATTTACCACCGCTTACCCTTCCTGATGGGCTTCCCTGGTGGCTTAGCCAGGTAAAGAACCCACCTGCCAATGCAGGAGACGCTGGCTTGATCCCTGGGTCAGGAAGATCCCCTGGAGAAGGAAATGCCAACCCTCTTCAGTATTCTTGCCTGGGAAGTCCCATGAACAGAGGCGCGTGATGGGCTACAGTCCTTGGGGTCTTGAAAGTCAGACATGACTTAGCGACTAAACAACCACCACCACCCTTTCTGATACTGTTGATTCCTTCTTTCAGTTTTGTGCTTCCATCCAAGATCAGTTTCCTTCAGCCTGAAGCTTCCTTTGTGTTTTGTGTCTGCAATGCAGGTGTCAGTAAGGAGTTCTTACAGCTTTCTTTTTATCTGAGAACATCTTTTTTTTTTTTTTTTTTTTAATGTCTTTTTTTGTTGTTTGGTAGGTTTTTAAAGAATATTTATTTATTTGGCTATATTGGGTCTTGTGGGCTTCCCTGGTGGCTCAGCAGTAAAGAATCTGCCTGTAATACAGAAGATGCAGGTTCAGTCCCGGGGTCAGGAAGTTTCCCTGGAGGAGGGCATGGCAGCCCACTTCAGTACTCTTGCCTGGAGAATCCCATGGACTGAGGGCGGAGCCTGGCAAGCTACAGTCCATAGGGTTGGAAAGAGTTGAACATGACTGCAGTGACTAAGCATGCACACACGCACACTGGGTCTCAGTTTAAACATGTGGATCTTTGCTGTGGTAGGTGGGCTCAGTAGTTATGCCCCGGGGCATGCGGGACATTGGTTTTCCATCCAGAGATCTAACTCTGAACTTGTATCCCCTTTTTTGTTCCTCTGTGTTTTAGTTGAATATTACCTGTTGACTTTTCTTCATGTTCATTAATCCCGTCTTTTGTTGAATCCATCCACTATTGTACTGTGCCATTTTAGAACTTCCATTTGTTTGTGTTTTTTTTTTAATAGATGCCAGTTCTTTTTTATATTTCTCCATCGTTTATCCATTTCATTCATCTTTTCCTTTATTTCTTTTAATACACCAATTACAGTTATTCTGACATCCTGATCTGCTTGTTCTAGTATCTGCATTGTTTCTGTGTCTGGTTTTATTGCCTGTTTCCTCTTGTCTGTCAGTCACTTTTTTTCTGCTTCCCGTTTCTTGTACTTTTTTATTGTATCAGGGACACCGTAAATATGCTGTGGCTGCTCTCAGTGCTGTGTTTTCTGTAGGCTATTAAATTACTGACTCATCACTTTGATCCTGTCAAGGGTGGATTTTAGGCTTTGTAGAATAGGTCTACCTTACTCCTGTGAGGTAAACCTTATCTTAGGATGTGGCCTTTCTGGGGTCTCAAACTGAAATGAAACCTCAGGGTTTTCACAAAGCCCTCTGTGCTTTGATTGAACCTAAACTTCAACTTCTGTCTCCCCAGCACTGTGCAGCCCCTAAAATTTGCTCAAGTCTCCAACCTCCCAGAGCCTGTTCTCTGCTGGGCTTCCCTATGTCTCTCTGAATTCTGGCACAGTTGTGATTCAGTTAAGGAAGCAATGGAGGGGCTTCCCTGGTGGTGCAGTGGTTAAGAATCTGTCTTGTAACACAAGGGACACTGGTTTGATCCCTGGTCTGGGAAGGTCCCATATGCCGTGGAGCAACTAAGTCTGTGAGCCACAACCCCTGAGCCCATGCACTGCAACTGCTGAAGCCCGTGAACCCGGAGCTTGTGCTCCACAGCAAGAGAAGCCACCGCAGTGAGAACCCCTTGCATCGCAACAAAAAGGAGCCCCCACTTGTTGCAACTAGAGAAGGCCTGCCTGCAGCAACAAAGACCCACTACAGTCAAAAATAAATAAATTTTTTTAAAAGAAAGCATTGGAGCACTTTGGGATTTTTGGAGGGCCTCTTCACTCTGGAACCCTTTCCAAATCCTTAGCCTCCTTACATCCTCTGTCTCCTCTGCTTAGTCAAGACTGCTTCTCTCTGCTTGGTCTCTTTTTCTCAGCACTCAGTTTGAAAACAAAAATGCCCTCAAAGAGAAAGCCAGGGTGGGTATGGGGTCACCTTGCTTCCCTACTCGCCCGATTTGTAACCCTACACTGGTTGCTATCTAATAGAGTTGTCTATGGTGGGTAGAGTAAGTCCAATAGGTTCATGATGTAATACTAATAGACATTAGGGGAAAAAAGCTTTGTTCATATTATGATAACCATTCAAAAGTTATATATTCAGTAGAAAAAAAGATTGGAAAGCATATATCAAACTGTTAAGTGACAGGCCAGGTTAGATGAGATTGGAGCACTGGGGAGGAATTTATACTAACATCTGCTTTTGTGTGTTTCTCTCTAACTCCTTAGTACCTCCCTGCACTTGGTTACTCAAAACGAATCCATCTGATGAATCCTATGGTTCCAGGATTAACTGGCAGCAAAATGAGCTCTTCAGAAGAGGTAGGTTACGAGCTCTGACTTGAGTTGAGAAATCTTTAGCAAAAGATGAAGAAATTGAGGACTAGAAGGAAAAGTAACATGGCTAACTAAAATGCACAAATATTTAAACTATAAGAAATCTTAAGTTATCCAGTTAATTCCAGTGGTTCTTGAGTATTGAAGCAGTCCTGATGGGATCCAATTATAATTTTAAGTTTTACTGCTACTAATAAGAAGTACAAGCAAAAGTAGTTTCTTCAGCCATGCAATTATGACAAAGTTCAGCCTTACTAATGAGAAGGCTACAGTTGCATTTCACCAAGTAACATATTTTTTATTTATTTAGTTTTTAACTTATTTTAGAGTATAATTGATTCACAGTGTTGTGTTTCAGGTGTATAGCAAAGTGATTTAGTTATATATATATATCCATTCTTTTTCAGATTTTTTTTCCCACGTAACCTATTACAGAATATTGGGAAGAGTTGCCTGTGCTATGCAGTAGGTCCTTGTTGACACCAGTTAGCACTTTGATTCTTACGGTGGTATTTAATATGATGATTTTGATACATATGGTGTCTTAACATTTAAAAGTCCTGCTTGGGGAAGGTACACTTTTGTTCTGATCACTAAGGGCACAGAGTAGAAGAATTGGTAGAAGCCAAAGATGTGGAAGTTTGGCTTCTGGGTTCACAAACATGGCTGATCTTTAGAATCACCTAGGGAACTTTTATAAAAGAGAGAGAGTATGTGTAGAGTAAGGCCCTGTCCTTAGAGATTCTTTTTTTTTTTTTAATATTTATTTATTTGGCAGTGCCAGGTCTTAGTTTCAGCACACGGGATCTTTGATCTTTGTTACAGCTTGCGAACTCTCAGTTGCAGCATGCGGGATCTAGTTCCCTGACCAGGGATTGAATCCAGCACCCTCTGTGTTGGGCGCACTGATAAAGTGGTTCTGGGGAACAACTCAGGAATCTTATTTTCTTTGACAGCCTCCTAGTTGATTCAAATTGAAGTCATTTTTGGACATTCATCTAGTTCTTTAAGTCTGATTTCTAGATTATCCTATTTGGTCACATTTACCATGTCTTCATCCTAGAAATAGCACCAGCATCAGTTCTAAAACGTGACTGCATCAAAACCACATGGAGAGCTTTTAAAAATGCAAATGCCTGGGTGGACCCCAAGAAATTTTGATTTATTAGCTTTGGGTGGGGCCCAGTAGTTTATGTTATTTTAAGCACCCCAGGTGATTCACATCCAGTCCTGTGTTGACTGAGCTTGGTAACCACTGGACACAAATGAGCATGAGCTCACTCACTCCGAAATAAGAAACAAAGCCTGTTGCCCTATAAAAGACAAAGGCTCTAAATAATACCTGGTGTTGGTGATTGCTGGGAAACGTCTCCTCACACGTGGAGGATGGCAGTGTCACTTCGTGTATGCCTGTCGGAAAACAGTTTGGGGCCCAGCAGTGTTTGGTAGCTTAAGGAAGTAATCCTAGAGAAGGCAAGAGGACCTCTGCAAAGAGGTTCGTTGTAGCATTGTATATAATTTGTAAAGATGAGAACAAATCTGACAGTTTAGAAACTGCTAAATAAATTATATTATCACTAAAAATTAGAAATATAATACAACATAAAATCTACAAGTGAAGACTAGGTAGCCAATCAGAAGTACTTGTGATATAGTCCCAAGTACATTTATTCTCTAGATATAAATTTGCAACGATTCCGTATGCTACAAACAAGGCCTGGGAAGAACAGAGAAAAATTAAAATGTTTTTATGTAGTATAGTGAGTGGTCCTTGACTCCAATTAATTCTGCTATTATTAAAGTCATTTAATGTTTACATCTTTGTCCAAAAAATTAAAATACAGATGAGTTGAGCATATTCTCATTTTCAACCACAAGAGGTCCTCCTCTCCTCCCTGGCTTCTAGGAGTCCAAGATTGATCTGCTTGATCGGAAAGAGGATGTAAAGAAAAAACTGAAGAAGGCCTTCTGTGAGCCAGGGAATGTGGAGAACAACGGCGTTCTGGCCTTCATCAGACATGTCCTCTTTCCCCTCAAGTCTGGTAAGATACTCCCTGTTTTCTTCTCAGAGTTTAGGCTGGGTCATCCCTGTGGCTTCTCACAGTCTTCCTCCAGAGATTGGCTTCTCTGATTCTCTGCTCTGATTTCTCATACGTTAATGTGTGATTGAAGTGGGGATATCATTGAGATGTCTGGGTGTTTGTGACCAGAGTACCTTCTAAGTGGGGTGTCAGGGTGGGCATGAGTGGTAGAAATGAAGGTGGCAGGCATGGGGAGTAGAGAAATACAAAAGATATGTAAGACACAGTTGTTTCCCCTGAGCTTGGATGCTAGCTGGGTGTACAACACTGCCACTGATCCAATTTAAAAAACAATAAAATACTGTACGATTAAGTTTAAAATACATTGCAGAAACTACAAATACACGTTTGGGCCAGGGATGCTGACTCGCCATTGTCTGTGAGTTTGTTGGCATGGATCCTTTTTCTTACAGAGTTTGTGATCCTTCGAGATGAAAAATGGGGTGGAAACAAAACTTACACAGCTTACTTGGACCTGGAAAAGGACTTTGCTGATGAGGTAATACCAGAGGAGGATAATCCCCACTGAACTCATTCTGACAAACCTCTCCGTGTGGTCTCACCAAGTTTCTCTCTGCCATAGGGCTCTGTCATGATGATCTCAAGGCTGTATACTTTGTTAATGGCTCAGATGAGGATTCAGATGGTTCGTGGAGTAGATTAGCAAATGGCAGAAAGCTAGTATGTTGGTGTCTTAGTCACTCTCCAAAGGACTTAACCTGGAATGAAGGACCAAACCCAACAAGATGAAGCATTTCAGGTACCAAATCAAGGTTCAGAAAAGAGACACAACTATAAAAGAACAGAAGAGAGACTACTATTCATTTCGACAGTTTGATAAAAGACCTACTAAGTGCCCTTGTGTTTGGCACCATGCTAGGGGCTGACATTACGAAGAGGATTAAATCTTCGTGAAGCTCCTATAGTCCATAGGAGAGGATGACACGTAAATAAATGTCATTCACTGCATACTGTACCATGTATACATGGTCCAGAAATAGAACAGGAGGAAGTGACTAACTGGCTGTCTGGGAAAGCTTTGTGGAGGGAATAACGTTCACACACTGTTCACTCATTAGGGGTTCTTCAGGAAACCCATGAGGGAGTTCATTGTGTGAGACATGGTAAGAGGAAGCAGCGTGGTATCTAGGGACTCACAAGTGGTTTAGAATCTGACTGGAGTCTGCAAGGCGAGGGGCCACTGTGGGAGAGGAAGACAGGGCCAGATGATAAAGGAAAGGAGTAATGACCATATAGTGGATGAGATGGGGGTCTTACCTGACTCTGAACGTGGGCTGAATCAACAGTATGATAGGGCTGTCAGAAATGTTCATGAGGTCTTAGCCTCATCGTCAGAAATGTAGAGTCCAGACCAGGGAGTTGATCATTCAGTTCTTCGATGTCCTGAGTACCTTTGGTAAGATACCTGTGCTTATCTGCACTAACACAGTTGCCACTGGCCATTTTGGTTGTGTTGGACTTTTTGTGAGGTTTTTTGTCAAATAAACCTCACAAAAATAAATTTGGTAATGTTCATTTGACAATCTGGAGTGTATTGATGGGGAGAGGAAGGATGCCATGATAGGGAACAGGTTGCAAACCAGGTCATAAAGCACAAGCTGAAAGAACTGGGCATGTTGAACTGGGATGCAAGTATGTGTTCACCTATCCTCAAACCCAAGGACTCTCCTGAGTTAGGGGTGAGGTTTCTTCCTGTGGCAACAGAAGGCTGAACCAGGACTGCAGATGCAGACTGCAGGGAGGCTTGCTTAAGCTTGAAGAACTTTGTAATGACCTCAGTTGTGTGGTGATGGACAGGGCTGTCTTGCCTGACCTTTCATTCCCCATCACTGGAGTGTTCAGGCAGAGGCCAGAGGACCACTGGAGGCAATGTCATATGAGAGTTTGAGCATCCAATGGAAGAAAAGACTTAGTGACCTCTGAGTTCTGAGGTTCCTTCAGGCCCATTTTTTGGATATTTGGCAACTGTTGCTCTGAAACCCTCTGTCTGCAGCCTGAGGCAGGCCACGGAACCCACACTCAACTCTTCAACCTCATGAGCAGTCCTTTGTGGGAATGATAAGAAGGCTTCCCTGGTGGCTCAGATGGTAAAGAATCTGCCTACAAAGCAGGAGACCCAGGTTCAATCCCTGGGTCGGGAAGATCCCCTGGAGAAGGGAATGGCTACACATTGCAGTATTCTTGCCTGGAGAGCCCCATGGACAGAGGAGCCTGACGGGCTGCAGTCCACGGGGTCACAGAGTCAGACATGACTGAGTGATCAACACTTTCACTTTATTTCACGAAGAAGGACTAGAAGAAATGTTTCTGAAGAAAGAGCCTGACAACATAACCAACAGCACTGCCTGTGATGGTAGACTCGTTCTCATCTGCACCGACACAGTTGCCACTGGCCACATGTGACCAGGACAACAGAGGAACTGAATTCTAACTTAGATTTAAATATCTACATCCGGCTTGTGGCCACCATACTGGACAGTGCAGGTCTAAAGCCTATCTTTTGTTAAAAAGGAAGGACTTCCCTGGTGGTCCAGTGGTTAGGACTTGGCTCTAGAACCAGGTTCAACCCCTCGTCAGGGAACTAGATCCCACATGCTACATGGTGTGGCCGACAACAACAAAAACACCATTCCCAAGAAAATGAAGGAGTAGCATCGCAAACAAAACATAGGTGGTGTTTCATTACATGTGTTCATACCTAAGGGACATCTGTCAGAATACCTGAGAAGATCCTTTCGGGCCAGATGTAGGATGTAAAGGTTCTAGTCCTGGGACACGAGAAGAAAAAATGGAATTACTGAGCTCCCACCATGTACTAGCACTACGCATCATTTTCACCCATGTTAAGTAATTTAATCCTCATTCCGACGCTGGAAGATACAAATATTGTTATTTTCATTTATTTTTTTTAAGTGAAGAATCCAAAGCTCAGAGAGGTTAGGGTGGTTTGAGGTCACCCAGCTAGCTGGGACTCTCACCTCAGGTGATCTAACTCCAGAGCCTTTGTTCTTCCTTCTTGCTCACTCATCTCCCCCTCAGGCTGTCTGTAGCCCCTGGGTTCCTGTGTGAATGTTTCCGTGCATATAAATAATACCTGCTTTATGCCACTACTCAGAGCGTAAATGGAGGAATTTGAGTCATCCCAGGTGGCGCTAGTCGTAAAGAACCCACCTGCCACTGCAGGAGACTCAAGAGACTTGAGTTCAGTCCCTGGGTCAGGAAGATCCCCTGGAGAAGGGGACAAAAATCCACTGCAGTATTCTTACCTAGAGAATCCCATGGACAGAGGAGCCTGGCGGGCTACAGTCCATGGGGTTGCAAAGAATCGGACATAACTGAGCGACTTAGCACACACAGTGAAATTTGACTAATCAGAAACATTTAGCCTCTACGAACTCTCAAGTTAGTATGGAATTCAGTGTCAGAAGACCTAGGTCTCTGACAAACTAGATAACCTTTTGAACCTGTGTCCCCTTCTCTGCTCTGCCAGCTTCACAAGGTTGTTCTAAGGTTCGAATAAGACTGCTGGGAAAACGCCGTGCATTCTATCCGCACATTTTTCTTAGTAGATCCAGGTGTCCTGTGCCCCTCTCACCCGGCCTTGCATTCTTGCAGGTTGTACACCCTGGAGACCTAAAGAATTCTGTTGAAGTTGCCCTGAACAAGTTGCTGGATCCCATCCGGGAGAAGTTCAATACCCCTGCTCTGAAGAAACTGTCCAGCGCTGCCTACCCAGATCCCTCAAAGCAGAGTAAGGCCAGCTGGGGAGGGGCCCGGGAAGGGGGGTGTGTGGGGGCTGCTGACATGAGAGAGCATGAGCAACATGTAGAGAGCCTGTCAGTGCCTCAGAAGAGCGTTTGTCCCAAGAAGCCAGGAGGGTCTGAAATGCAGGAATGTCATGCCCCATTGACTGCTGGAATGGAAAACTCCAGTCATCTTGAATTTGGTTTGGTCGGTACCATGAAGCAATTTTGCTCTTGTTTTAGTCGCTAAGACATGACTGACTCTTTTGCGACACCATGGACTGTAGCCCCACCAGACTCCTCTGTCCATGGGATTTCCCAGGCAAGAATCCTGGAGGGGGATGCTGTTTCCTCCTCCAGGGGATCATCCGACTCAGGGATCGAACCCACGTCGCCTGCATTGGCAGTGGGTTCACCGCTGAGCCACCTGAAGCGGATACCCTGCTGGCAGTGCTGCTGTGAGGCACACGCTCCGGTCCTTTCATGAAATCCACGTCTTCAGTTAGGGAGACAGGTTGCGTTAGACCCTGAGGCTGACGTAGCTGCTCAGGCAGGGCCTGCACAGCTCCTTAGAGAAGCCGATCTCTAGATTCGCCCGGTTCCCGCTACGTTTTCCTGACTGGCTCTTAGTCAACCAGCCATGTAGCCACGAAGCTGAGATGTTAACATTGATCGTCTTTGTGGGGGCCTCCCAGAAAAGGCTCAGTACTTATATATGGAACGTGTGAATGGCGGCAAAGCTACACCAACCCCACCTCTCCCCTCCAGCCCAATACCTGAGGTGGGGAGAGGTGAAATCTGGTACTTCTCAGCAGCGGCTGCCTCTATTCCAATTCAGTGGGTGGATTCTGGGGATTCTGCACTAAGTCCTGTTTGTGTCCTCGTTTGAGGGCATCAGCAGCTGACCTGTCATGGGAAGGAGGAGAGCTCTGAGCCTTGGGTTCTTCTCATCCTCAGAGCCAGCTGTCAAAGGCCCTGCCAAGAATTCAGAACCAGAGGAGGTCATCCCATCCCGGCTGGATATCCGTGTGGGGAAAGTCATTAGTGTGGACAAGGTACTCATTTTCCACCACATCCTGGAGAGGCAGACAGGGGTCAGGTTTGTCTGCTTCCATCTGGAGGAAACCTGGCCTGGGAGGAAAAGCAACAACCCTTAGGTCATACTGCAAGTCAGCACCTAAGCATCTAGTTTGAGGCATCAGGCTTTTCCCCTGGCCATCTCTGAACCTTATGCAACCAAACACAGCCAGGAACTCAGAGTACAGAGCGGATGTTAGTCAGAAGGAACTTGTTTATCACATCCAGTCTGATGGACTCACCTGTTATCTCCCAGCTTGTCTGGACTAGTTGCAGGCCTTATCATTGATCAGCCACTTTGTCCTTCCCTGTCCCCACCCCAGAAAATGGTGAAGGGAGAAAGAAGGACTTCCTCTTTCTCAGAGGCAGAAAGCTTTGTAGCCAATGTCCTAGGACCAGTGGTCTGGGTATTTTTTTTCTCCCAGTATATATTTGCTTTTCGCCATTTAGACCAACCACCAAAACTACCTTGAAAGAGCTGCTAATGCTCTTGTTTCAGATGGTGAAGCCAGTAGCCATCCCCCATCTTCCAGTCCCCCCCAGGATTGGGTTTGGTCCAGCACACATTTGGCCATAAGGATGGTCACCCAGGCACTCCAGGCCATTTTAATCTCTGTTAGAGACTCCTTTCACCTCTAATGCACATAATTAGCCTCATGTTACTCAAATCTGCCTCTTCGGGGCCCTTTCTCATGTCTGCTATCTGAGACCTGGAGAGTTAGCTCTAGAGGGTTCCTCTTGGGGCCCCTGTAGGGAATGGATGCCCTTTTCTAGAGCCAGAGGACTCACCAGGCCCCATGATCTGTTCCACTGGGATACTCTCCAAGACTTGGCATCTCTTGTGGCAGCACCCAGATGCAGACAGCCTGTATGTGGAGAAGATTGATGTGGGGGAAGCTGAGCCACGGACTGTGGTGAGCGGCCTGGTGCAGTTTGTGCCCAAGGAGGAACTGCAGGACAGGCTGGTGGTGGTGCTGTGCAATCTGAAACCCCAAAAGATGAGAGGAGTTGAGTCCCAAGGCATGCTCCTGTGCGCTTCTTTGTGAGTGAGAACCAGGGGTTAGAGGGCCTTGGGAGGCCAGGAAGAGGGGGGTGGCCCACATGCTGCCCTTCCACATACCAGGTGGAGGCCCTGAGAATACGCCCCAAAAGATGATGCATGGAGGAATTACTTATTGTACAAGAACCGTGGATGAAGCACTTTACCTGAAGTTAACTGTATTAAAATAGAAATTGAAGATTCAGAGCTATGTGCATGCTCTAATCTCTCTACCATTAATGGGTGAAGCCAGGATTCAAACCCAGTTCATTGACTATTATGTCATATCCCTTAAAAGCCCAAATTTTGGAATCTCTCCTGACACAGGATTTCAGTTGAGCCCTGGTTGACCCAGTGCTGGTAAGTCCAGAGATGTGGTCCAGCAGTGAGGAGCTCCTGGGGCTCTGGCATTGAGGGTACCCTAAATCCTATTAGAGCCCCTGAGGTAAAGGCCCCAATGCTTTGGCCTCCACAGTGGCTGGAGGCCATCCATGGCCTCACTGTCTCATTGTCCTGTGTGTCCTTCCAGAGAAGGGGTAAACCGCAAGGTTGAGCCTCTAGACCCTCCTGCAGG
This sequence comes from Ovis aries, assembly GCF_016772045.2. Lineage (NCBI taxonomy): Eukaryota > Metazoa > Chordata > Mammalia > Artiodactyla > Bovidae > Ovis > Ovis aries. Next base: position 234,865,327 of record NC_056055.1, read on the forward strand.
CTCTGCTCCTGGTGAGCGAGTGTTTGTGAAGGGCTATGAGAAGGGCCAACCAGACGAAGAGCTGAAGCCCAAGAAGAAAGTCTTTGAGAAATTGCAGGTAACAAGCTGCACTTTTTCCCTCTTTCTGGGGCTGCCCGGACTGTCTGCAAATTGCTGTTACTGATTCCACGCCTGCCCTTTGCCCAGCTGGGCCTTCCTGCATCTAAGCCCCTCTCTTCCTTCATTCCAGCCCTCTGAAATGAGGTGCCTGAGAGCCCACGGGCCTTCACAGGCACTGAGCACTGACAGGCTGTTAGAGGCAGCGTATGAGGCACTGCAGATGTTTCCTCGTTAGATCTTCATCTGTGATGGGAGATGATCCCCAGTTTATCTGGCACGGCCACACAGGGTCACCAGAAGTGAAAGAGCCAGGATCAGAGCCCTCCTGGAGTCCTTCCTACCCAGCCTGGTGTGAGAGCACTGATTCTCAGAACACTGACTTGTATCACCTGCCCAGAATTCATTCATTCATTCAGCACCTGTTGAGTCCCTAACATGTACGTCTGGCACTGTTCTAGGTGCTGGGGCTACATCACTGCATAAAGCAGCAGAGATTCACTCTCCTTGTGCAGCTAAGTCACTGCATATGTGGCTTTATCTAGTTAATACTTCGTTTCCTCAACAGACAAGTGTTTCTGGAGGGCTTTTAGAGTGGTTTCTACCTCTCTGTGCTCCTGCAAGTGACACCTGGCTTTATCCACTCCCTCCTTTCCTAGTTTCCCAGGCTGCTTTTTTGAATCAGCTTATTTTTTTCTGGCTATAAGTTTTCATTGTAGAAATGTCTAAAATGTAGGGGGAACAAAACTAACATCTATAATTCTGCTACCTACTGGTTCTGAAAAATGTCCTTAGTGATTGGTTTCCTTCTGGACTTCTTGTATGTGTAGTGATGTGTTTATATTGGTAGTTTGAGTCATACTATATGTTTATTCTTTTTTTTTTAACTTTATGCTTCAAAAATTTACCCATCTTTTAAATACTGAGGAGTGAGAATCATATATATATAGTTTAATATCATAATGATCATTTCCAAAACCTTATTTGGACATTGAGGTTGTTCTCAGATTTTCACTTAGAATGCTACAGTAGATGCATTATACCAGTTCTTTGTACTTATTCATGATTATTTTCTTAAACTAAATTCCTAAAGTGAACTTACCTTAGGCAAATGATAGGAGATGACAGTTGTCACAAACTGCTCTCTTAGAGAAGTTGAGTCACCTTACATTACTAGTAGTATAAGAGTCTGTTTTCTTGCAGTCCTGCCACCATCACTATAATCACTTTTTTTTGTTATTTTTCTTGCCCAGGCTGACTTTAAAATTTCTGACGAGTGCATTGCACAGTGGAAGCAAACCAACTTCATGACCAAGCTAGGGTCCGTCTCCTGTAAATCGCTGAAAGGGGGGAACATCAGCTAGCCAACCTGGCGTCTTCCTCCCTTTTCTCATCATCCTTAGGCATCTGCTCTCTCCTTAATTTGCTCCGTCCGTCACCTGCTTATCCATCTCCCAGGACACTGAAGCAGGACATTCAGGACTCTTTCAGGCACAGACTGGGTGAGGGGCAGCTCAGCCTCCCTAGGATCCAGGAGCACCCTGTCTGGCTGCAGGGAGAGGCTGACCTGGGGAGTGAAGGGGAGTCCAGCCCTACCTTCTTCCCTTGGCAGCTGACCTGACAAATCTGGCTTCAGTGTAACGTAACTCAGAAAAAGTCTATGCCATAACCCTTCCAATTGGAAGAATATTGGTTTCCAGTTTTCCTAGAGCTGTCACGGCAGCCATGTCTCTGGCTGGGATCTGGTGCCTGAACCAGGCTAATTACAGCCTCTCCCCAACAGGAAACTGTGGGATTTGAAAAGGGGAGGGAAGGGAAAACAGAGAACCTAGTGGTCTACCAAGTGGCTGGCAGCTTTCCCCCAGCATGCCAACTCTGAGGCTTGGCGCTGGGGGGTAGGACCTGCCCCAGGGCTCCTGGAATGTCCTTTGATCATGGTAGGTGGGGATACTCCCTCAACCAGCTGTGTGGTGTTGGATGGCACAGACTGGTTTTTTCTCCGGGGAGGGTGGGGTACTTCTCCATAAGCCATCTCAGAACCACTAAATGTCGCTGTCATAAATTCAAATAAAATATTTGAACAAGGGTGCCTGGATGGGACCTGTCTGTGAGCTGGGCCAGCTCGGCAGAGAACACAGTATAGCAGCTTCTGGGCTCCTCACCCTGCCTAGGGCTGCATGTATCTTGGACTTTTGAACCTGTAATGGGGGCATGGATGGACTGGGCTGGACCGCAGATACCTTGACTTTCCCTATAGCTGTGTTGAGCAGAAAAGGCTCACTTTGGGGTCCAGAACATTTTCCTTTCTAAATGTAGGGTGCAGACCACCACCCTGACCCTCCCCATTAAGAAGCACCAGCCACAACCAAGTTTTAATCATTTAATTAACACCTTCGAATGAAATCCACACAGAGTTTTTCCATGTGTCTCACTCCGGCTTCAGGGCAGAAGGAACAGATTGTATAGACATATCAAAGACTCAAAAATTTAAAGAAATATATATATATATATATACTTCTCTCTCTAACATTTTTATGGAAATTAAAAATCAGAGGCTTTTGGTCTCCATGTGCACTAGGTCAAGTTCATTTACCCCAGAGGACAAAGAAGGATTGCCTCTTGGGAGATCCTCCCTTCTCCTTTCAACTCTGTCCCACCCAGTGGGGAAACAAGCTCAGAGGACCAACTGAAGATAAGGAGTAACAAAGAGGGGAGGGAGAGAGAAGGTGAGCTCCCTCCCACTTCCAGCAGCTCTCTGGCCGCTGCCTAGGCTTGATGTCATGGAAGCTCTGGCCTGGTCCTAGTCCCTCATTCCCAGGAGGTTGATCAGGAGCTCTGAGCAGAGCTGGTTTACCGACTTGTCTTCCCCATCTTACTGGGCAGGCACAACACAGCAGGCAGGCAAGAGCACTGGTTTATAGCTGCAGAGAAGATGGTAGAGAGGGCCAGAGGAACCTGGGCTCTCCAACTACATCCCCTGTGTTCCCAGCTCTTGTTCTGGGAGAGGGTCAACCTGTCTCCTGGGTGGAGGAGAAGCAGCTAAAAAGGTTCCTTGTCCAGCTCAAGCCTGAGTCACTGTTGAAAGAAGATCAATACAGAAGGGGCAACCCTGGTGACAGCCACACTGCAGGAGGAAGCAGTAGGGTCACCCCCCTGGAACCTCAGAGGAAACGAGCTTACCAGCATAGGTGGCGCTGGTTGAACATGGAAAGATCAGTAAGATTCCTGGAGAGATCAGTAGCAGAGACTGACATCTGTAAGGGGGAACCACCCAGCCCACCCCTAGGAGCAGCAAGTGCCCCCGCTTTGACTAGGGAAAAGTCTGGAACAGAATGCACCCTTGGCTTCCCATCCTGTCACTCAGTGTCAGCACCCTCCCCCAGTGGAACCACCTGCACTAACAGGCAGCTGCAGAAAGGACATGCACAGAGCAGAGCAAAGGTAGGTCAGGATGAAATCCACAGGGCAAGGTCCTAGCCCACTGCCCGAAGAAGCTCTTCCCTGCCAGCCCCAGCCCCACCCTTTGATCCACGTCCTCAGTACTTCCTAAGCTGAAAGGGACCCAACTCTGCCACGGCCTGTGGGCTCCTGCCTCTGAAGAGTCATGCTTGCCCACCCCAACCTGATCAAGTGAAATGGGGCCAAGTGACCCATGACATGACTCCCTGCTCTGTTCTCGGAGGGCAGAGTGAGCCTGTGAACCTCCCCTCTGGTGGTCTCTACCACCCATTTGGACCTTGACAGGCTCCCAACTTCCTGTCCCCTGCATGAAGCACCTGGCGGAACTAGAAGGCAGGAAGCTGGTTGGTGGTAAGTTGAGGCACAGGGGGGCTAACCCCCGCTGCACCTTTTGTGCTTTGGAATGCCACAGCCCCAATCCTGCCTCCAGCCTGGAGAAGCCTGTGGGAATACGACTTGCCTACCTCCAAGAACAAAGAAAAGGAGCAAACTGGATCAGAGGGTGGGGACAGGTTAGTTCCAGCCATGGGCTGGCTGCTGGGGACTGATGCTGCTGCCATGTAAACAGGCCCTTGGAATGTGGCTTCACGGGCCCTGGAGGATGGACATGCAGCCACTTTTCAAAAGTGCTTTGATTCTGGACTACAGCATGTGCATGATTTGGATATGAAAAAAAAGAAAAAGTGAGGTGCTGTGGTCCCCCATCTCTGTGGCATTGAGGCCAGCAGGGGGCGCAGACATCCACTCCCACCAGCTACCTCCTCCAAGATGAGGCTAAGGCCAAGACTGAAGCAGCAGCTGCCAGAGGTGAGTCCATTCAGGAAAAGGCATGAGAGCTGGGTGACTTGGAGGACAGGATCCACACAGGCTTGCATAAATACCGAAGGCCGTGGAGGTTAAGGCTGCAGGCATTCCCCCCATTAGGTTAAGTGTCTGCCGTATCCTCTCATCCTCGGAGCCGCTCAGGTCCCTGAGAATGTATTCCTGGGATGGGTCAGCAGTGCCAGCAAGGTGTCTGGTGGTCAGACCAGCTCTTTCTATGGGTCTGCAGAGGGCAAAGAAAGGACACTCAGCCAAGGGCCCCTGAGTTTGGTTCTGGCCACTAAGAGCCCAGGGCACATCCTCACCCCCTTGCTTTACTGACCACGCCAACAGCACGGGGCTCGACATTTTACAAATGCTCCCTCTGCCTCTATAAAGTATCACTCCTCACACTTCACAGTGAGGAACTCGAGGCCAGGATGGGTGGATAAAATGGCAGAGCTGGAATTCAAACTCAGCAGGTCTGACTCCAGAGACCCTCATACCAAACTCCTTCAATGGAGCTCATCGGAGGTGACAGGTCACCCTCCCCAGACACCCTGAGACCAGAAAAACCTTCAAGATCAAGAGCAAGTCCCTAAGGGCAGAACTTCGATACCTATGTCCCATGACCAGTGCTGGATTCCACACCCCACCCCTCCCAGCCCACTGTACCTGTAGTGGGTGGGCCCAGCTTCTGCTCCTCAGGGCCCACCAGCTGCAGGACACTTCCATTCTCTGCCACCTCCTCCTTAGTCCTGTCCTCGGCATGGGGGAGCCCGTTGGTGGGAGGCGCAGTAAGGGGCTCAGCCCGAGGAAAGCTGGGGGAGGTGGGAAGGGGAACGCCCCCAGAAGGCTTGCGAGCCACGGGCGGGGGAGCCTTAGGTGGCTTCTTTGGGGCCTGGGGTGGCCGTTGCTCTGAGATGCTCCTTAGTTCAGCTACCAGGTTCCGCTGGAGGTCAGCCTGGGTCTCCGGGGACACAGGCCGCTCCAGCTGCAGCTTCTTAGTGCCCTTGGAGAAGATGAAGCTGGCCGTAGAGGCAGGGGATCGTGGCTCTGCCTCAGGTGGTCCATTGGGCTGGGCACCCACAGGGTCCGTGCTGACAGCCAGGTTAGAGGCCTTGAGCCGAACAGCCGCATGGAGCCCCAAGGATGCTGCAGATGCAGGGCTAGCCCTCCCTGAAAGGGCCCTTCGGAGTGGCTTCTGGGGGGGTGATGGCCCCGATGCTGGATTTGGAGCCACCGTGGGAGGGCCCACAGAGCGCAGCCGAACCGTCTGCAGGAGTGAGGGTGTGACCAGGGGTGGGCTGGCATCCTCCCGGGGAAGGCCCCCACCCTTGCTGCAGCCCACCGGCTCCTTCCGAGGGGCCTTGGCCAGGAGCCCTGCGACAGAGCCGGCAGCAGGTGGGGCTGGCGGGGCTGGAGGAGGGTCTGGGGTACCAGAGGGCTGGTTCTGGAAGGAAACAGCAGATAAGGAGGCCTCTGGGAGGGGTGAAGGCCCTGCGGGCTCAGGGCTAGCCACAGAGAAAAAGGCTTCCTCGGGTGGTGGGAAGTCGGCCATGGACAGGTCCTGCTCCTCTGGGGTAGGAGGTGGGGGAGGGGGCCAGTTGGGATCTTCGAAGGGCTCCTTAGCGGTCTCCAGGGCAAACAAGGCCCCCTCAACCACCTCTGGCTTCTTAGTGGGGGGTGGGGGTGGGTGATACGATGGTGGTGGGGACGGAGGGGGTGACTGGTCTTTGGAGGCAGCACATGCCTGAGGTGGGGTCAGGGATGTCTGGGGAGTGGGTGGGGACTCAGAACTGGCAGCAGTGGTAGAGACGGGCCCCGGGACTACAGCAGGAGCAAGGGCAGCTTGGTTTGGATTCTTGGGCTTAGAGGGAGGTGGGGAGAAGGGGGCAGCCACCTTGGGGTGAGGAGGTATGACAAACCTGTCGCCCAGGGCAGTCGACATGTGAGGACCAGAGCGGTCTGAGGGTGCTGGATCAGAGGAAGAGGAACACAGAGACGTGAGCGAGGAGGAGACCGAGGCCCCAGGAGATCGAAGGGAAGTGACGCGTTCTGGTTTGGGGGGCTGGGCCTTGCCGGGGGAAGCAGGAGCCCCTGCTAGACCCTTCGGGGGGAGGGTAGGGGTACCACTTTGGCTCGAGTATCCACTGGAGGGGGAGAGTGTCCGTTCCGGGGAGTGTGGGGGACGCCGGGAGCCACCCGGAGACAAGCCAGACACCCAGCCGCCTGCCGAGCTGGGTGGACAGGGCGGGGCCGCCATCCCTTCAGACCCTCCAGTGGTGGGCGGCCGGGGCGGCTGCAGCTGCTGCTTCCGCTCGGGCTTGGGAGGCAGCCCCAAGGGCCCATCAGGGACTGCCGAGCTGCGCTGATGGAGCGAGTGGGTCCGGCGGGGAGGCGGCGGGGGCCGCTTCAGCTTACGTAGCGACACGCTCCTGCCAGACAACTGGCTCCCGCTCCGAATGCTGACAGTGTCCGAGGCTTCGGCGGTGCTGCCCCCGCTGGGAGAGCCCCGCCCGCTGCCCCCCTGCGGAGGGGGCGCCACGCTACTGTTGGCCACGGAGCCCTCTGGCCGGCCCTCAGAGCCACCCTTAGAGGAGAGGGTGGAGCCATCAGACACGATGGTCTCGGAGGACTGAGAATGGCTCCAGGTATCGCTGGAGGAGGAAGGGTGGCGGCTGCGGGGTCGCGGGCTGGAGACCGAGGAGAAACGGCCCAGAGAGCGGACAGAGGCCGGGCTGGCTGAGAGCAGGCTGCAGCGGCTCAGGGTGCGCAAGCTGCAGCGGCCCAGGGCCACCACGTCCACCGTGGGCGGCAGCACGGCGTGTGGGATCAGCTTCGACAAGTAGGTGGCCTGGGGCGAGATGGACATGGCCGGGCTCAGGGGTTCTGGAGGCCCGGCCCCTCCCGTCAGTCCGGGCACTGCGAGGGACATGGGCCGGGTTAGCGGCGGGGGCCGCGCCCCCGTGGACCGGCCGAAGAGCATGTCATCGCGGTAGATGCGGTCGATGTGGCGCTGCAGCATGGCCTCGGCCCCGGCCCCGGCTTCAGCCTCTGCCTCCAGCGCCTGCAGGGACACCCTGGCCCCCGGCCCTGCGGCCGGGCCTGCCGGACGGCCATCCACTGTGGGAATGCGTATAGCGTCCCGTGGACCCGGAGGCCGAGGCGTACCTGGTGGCTCACGTTCATTCCGCAGGCCTGGAAGGACCAAGGAGGACGTGGGAGTCAGTGGAGACGTGGGCGGGAGTCAGCGGAGGGGTGGGCCAGGGCTCCCAACCACAGCCTCCTCAATGGGGTGCTCACCGAGTTCCTTTTGCACGTGCTGCGGTAGTCCCAGCACCGTGCTCCGCCGCTCCCGCCGCCGGCGCCCCGACTTTCCAGATGGTTTGGGAAACGAGTCGTGGGGCCGGAAGGTGGAGCCTGGGGACCAGTCCAGGGGAGAGAAACTGTTAGAGCAGGCCTTGGGGCACATTCCGGCAAGCACGACTTTTACAGACTATTAACAAGAGCTCTGTGAAAAAAGATTTCCACCGTCGAGTAGGCATGGGCAAAACTGGGTTAAAGCTAGATGCTCTTCTGCAAGGTTCTACTAGGTCAATAAGGATAATTTCCATTTAGTGAACACTTATTATGTGTTCTAAACACTTGGCGTTTGTTCCCATAAGGTAAGCATTCTTGTCCTCTTTTTTATAGAACATCAAACAGAAACAGAGAGGTAAAGGGTTGGCCCAAGATCATACAGCTGTATCAACACAAGGCTCAAACCCAGGTTTCTCAACTCTGAACTACCCTGCTTTTCAGTTAACATTCATCACGACTCTCCAAGAGGACATAGGGTACTATGTTTCCTGAATTCACTGAGTCACAGTGTCTTGGGAAACACTAGATTAGGAGGAAAAGGGAAAACTGCAGGTGCTGGGTGCCCACCACTCCCCCTCCCTTGCCCAAGAATCCCTGGCTGGTGAGCAGACACCTTTGCGCTGGATCATCTCAGAGCGGATGGAGAGCGCATCCTCTGCCGTGGAGCTCTCAGCCGTGTAGGACGTGGTTTGGCTGCAGAAGGAGATGCTATCATCATCTGGCCCGGTGCGGGAAGACTGTTGGGAGAAGAAGGATCAGCCCAGAGGCGTGAGTGGGGCTGACGCTTGCCTCTGCAGGCTCCCCCTTTTGAACTTCTGACTCAGATTCACCCCTCCTAACCTTGTCCCAGTGTCACCTAGCACTGAGCAGGCATCCACCAGAGCTACCCTGGACCAGCCCTCAGCGGGCAATTAGTCTAGTTTTCACAATACAGAAAGGAAACAGATCCAGAAAGGTTCAAAGACATACTTGGCAGAGGTCAAGTCAAGCAGGGAGGGAGGAAGAGAGTCAGGACTGAGCTGGGGGCAGGGCGCACCTGTAAGCTCTGGGTGTCTCCATGGTCCCAGGCACCCTTGTTCAGTTTCTGTTTTTCTGAAAGACATCAGAGAGGCATGCTGAGCCAGGCCCCTGAGTGCGAGCTGAAAGCATCGCTAGACGCGGAGGGAGGCAGTTACCTTGGTGCTGGAGGGAACGGAGCCCTTCCTGGGCCTGCGTGTGTAACTCTTCCAGGTGGGGCGGTCGCCCACTGGGGAAGAAGACATTGTCCTGGTGGTCATCCACTACAGACCCTGGCCCCTGGCCGGGCCCTACACTCAGTCGTTTGTCGCTCTCAGCCTTGGCAGAGCCTGGTGGGATGAAGGAGGAAGGAAAGTGAGGCCCAAAGGCATCTGGGTCCTGCGAATGTACAGACACTGCAGCAAGGACACCCACAGTCCCCAGGGTGCACAGGGCACCTGCCCAGTACAGACTTCTCCTAGTCTGTACTCACAACCCACAGTCCCCAGGTATATACTCCATACACACAGCCCCCAAGAATCGGGTTGGCTGAAAAGTTCATTCTGGTTTTTCCATTAACATCTTATAGAAAACTCCCCAAATGAACTTTTTGGCCAACACGATATATACTCAAGCTGTATCCAACTGTACATATATCTGAGTACCCACAAGACACAAAGGGCCCCATATAGGGGCATATATGCCTATTATATATGCACACAACACCCACAGGCTTCATTTAGTGTGTACACAAACAAATAGCATCCAAGTATAACCACATCTGTGTGCCCACACCACAGCACACCCAGCCCCCAGGTATACACACGACTTCCACAGTCCCCATTCTGAATCTACGCAAACAGTACCCATATATACCCACAACTGTCACTCAGAGCCCCATGTAAGACACTCCAGTGTACACACAGGCCAGAGCAAATACATTTCTCTTGTCTCCAGATTCCGAACTCGACTTTGCAGAAAGACAAACCACCTTTTTTGTACACCTCCTTGGCCCAGGTCCAAGAAAAAGACACACGGGACACTAGGAAGGGGTGGGCTCTAACACAGGTCATAACTGGATTCCCAGAAGTCCTGGGGTGTGGGCTAAACCAAGGATATGGCCTCCTGGGTCCCCCACTCACCCATGCAGCTGTCCCTTAGTGGAAGGATAGGCAGGGGAGGGGAGAAGATGGATCCCAGCCCCTCCACTCCCAGATGAAGCAACTCCAGCCTCTCTTGGGGACCAGTCCCAGGTATCCCCCTCTCCTCGAGGCCCAGGCCCTGATGCCAACGAGCCATGGATCCATTACAAAGGATCTTGTTACAGGCCTTGCCCATGGAGGAGCTGGTCACCTAATCCTGGGAATAGGGGGCTGTGTCAGCAGTGTGCAGCCCCAGCTCCCCTTTAAATGGAACCCACAACATAAGCAAAAGCTTGGTGTGTGTCACATGACCTTGGCAGCACCTTGTGGAGCAACAGGAACAAAACAAGCCCTTTAAAGGGCCACGCCCCAAGATCAGGGTCTTCAGTTCAGACACCTGACCTGTCCCTTCCTCCCTCCTCAGCCCAGCCCTCAACAGCTGAGCTCCTGCCCAAGGAATCCTCAGGAAACCCACAAGGTCAGAGCTGGGGGCGTCATCAGCGATCCTCTCCCTAATCTCCTGAGTTACAAGTCCATAAGCAGGCCCCAAGAGGAAAGGTCTTGCCTAAGGTCACCCAGCAAACTGCAGTCAGAGCCAAGACTAAACTACAGGTTCCCAGAGGGGCCTCCTGAATCATACCCACATTTGGGGGCCCTTTGGCACCCCCCAAAAGTCTAATAAGCTCTGGCCCCTATATCTTAATCCAGGCCTGAAAGCCCATATCCTAGAAGAAAGTGGGGAGAGGCCCCTCCCCTCAAAACAAACCCCCAGGCCTTCAAACAGGATTTCCCTGACCTGCTCCCCAACTTCCAGGGTTACTACTTTCCTCTCTACTCTGCTCCCCACCTGCCATCCTCCCACACACCTGAGCCCACCTGGGAGGGGGTGCCCTACCTCTTGGAACTGAAGTACTGGGATGTACCCAGTAAAGTATGAGCACCCCTGGAGGAAGGCAATCCTGCCGGAGGGCTACAGGCTTCAAGGTCAGAGACACCTAGAGCCGCCCTCGGAACAAGCAGAGAGCAGACAAAGGCAGCGGAAGAGCAGTGGACAAAGGCATCGCGGCCGACAGGGCAGTCTGGCCTCATTACCAGCCCCCAGCCCCCATCCCATGACCTTCCCCGGCCTCGATCCCCCATCCTACAGAAGGGTCTGGCAAATGGGGGTGTCGGGGATCCCTCATCTAAGCCCCCCAGCCACACCCACTCACCCTTCTTCTTAAAGAGCCCGAGGAGCGCCGGGAGGTGGCGGCCCAGGAACACCACCATGACTGCAGGCGCCACTGGGGCCGTCCCCTACGCTGACCTCTCCAGAACGCCCAGCGACGCCTTCTTCGCCAGAACCCAGCGCTGAGGGGACCAGTCTGCCAGAGCCCAGCTGCAGAGCGCCAGCTCCAGCCAGAGGAGGGGGAGGGGCTGCTCCCCAGGTCCTCCTCCCACCTTCGCCACTGATCCCGCCCACCACCGACACCGCCCCCGAGTGCGGGGCTGGCACAGGAACCCTCCCAGGCTCCGACAGGGAAACTGAGGCCCAGAGTCTCTGAATACCCCGCTCTTGTAGAGGGGATGACTAGGAGGGTCAAAGATAATCAACTCCAGGGGCCGCCCAATGCCCTCCCCCCTGCCCCACTTCCCAAGTCTTTCTAAACAGTCAGGAGCCAGAGCTAAGGCAAGGGTCCCAACTGCCAGATGGGAGGGGGAAGAGCCACTAGACTAGGCTTGGCATGATGCCCAGCCCCAAGTCCTGGCTGGTGAGGGTGCTTCCCTGGGAAAGGATCTCAGAGCAGGCAGCGGCCAAGCAGAGGCTCAGGACTGCCTGTGGGGATAGCAAAGCCACTGGCAGAGGTTCTGGAGGAGTGGGAGCCAGCCCAGGACACATGCTGGGAAGCCAGGGAGACACCCATCATGGTAGCAGGTGCTAACAGCCCCTCATGTGTGTGTTCAGCCCCAGGTTTTCCAAAGGACTCTCTTTCCACTTGGGTGACATGACATCAGCAACCCCAGAAGGAAGCATTGTGAACTCTGCAAGGCCACACGAAAGAGGCAGGCCTTCCACACAGACTTCTTGCCCCTCCTGCCCAGCATCCTTCCCACTGGCCTCACTCTGTTGACTCAGTGACTCTGCTGGATCACCAGCAAGGAGAACAGAATTAGCCAAGAAACAGCTCATAGATGAGGGCAATAAGAGTGGGGGCAGGAAGGCACTTGCAGGGAACTCGGGTCCAGGTTCAAATCCAGCCCCATCACATACAAGTAATGACCCCTTATGGAAACAAGGCCAATAACTACTCTTTGTAAGACATTCGTTTAATCAGCAAATATTTATTAAACTAGTACTAGGGGTTATAGCTAATGGAGAATTTTTACCTTGTTCACCAGTATATCCCTAGTGTCTGGCACATACAATGAGTTCAATAAATATTTGATGAATACATGAATGAGGTGAACTAACAGAATAATTTCAGATAGTGAAGGCTGAGGAGCTGTGACAGGAAGTACGTAACTTGAGGGGGCATCAAAGGAAAGCCATTGGAAGCAAGACCTAAAGAATGAGAAGGAGCCGGCCAGGCCAAGTGCTGGGCACAGAAACTTCTAGAAAGAGGCAACAGCAAGCCTACAGCCAGGCAGGAGTGGTGGGGTGGGTTTCCCAGAACAGAGCAGAGGCCAGTGTGGCTGGAATACAGTGAGCAAGGGAGAGAAAGCAGGTGAGAAGGGGCAGAAGCCAGGTCAGGGAGGGCCCCGTTGGCGCTGGCAGTCTGGATTTTATTCAAAGAACCCCAAGAGGTCAGTACTGAAGGTTAAGCTGAGTATTGACAGTGTTAAAAGAGATTGCCCCTGGCAACTCCAGAAACAGTAGCTAGCTGAGGGACTTCCCTGGAGGTCCAGTGGTTAAGACTCTGTGCTTCCACTGCAAGGGGCAGAGGTTCAATTCCTGCTTAGGGAACTAAGATCCTGAATGCCATGCCAGGCGGTTCAGCCAAAAAAAAAAGAGTAGCTGAGACTGTGGAAGAGAAGATCTGTGAACCATAAAGTGCGGTCTCCCAAACTCACCTGAGGATACCCCTCTCTCACAGCACCTTTCTCTCTCTGAGTCCCTAGAGATCTACGAATCCACAGTGGCTCCCATGCCACAAGACCCTTCTGCTGGTCCTTCACTTGCTGCACCCCTTCTTAAGGACCACTCACCCAGACAGCTGAGCCTTCACTCTCCAGAGAACGAAATTCTGTGGGGCTACGTAGTATATATCCACAGATCACTGCAATCTAAACAACGCTTTTAAGAACTAGGCTTTTTTTCCCCTTTGGCGGCACTGCATAGCTTGCAGGATCTTCATTCCCTGACCAGGAGTTGAACTTGGGCCCCAGCAGTGAAAGCCCAGAATCCTAACCACTGGACCACCAGGGAATTCCCAAGAAGCAGGCACGTTTATCTCCATTTTACAGATGAGGATAATGGACACCAGAGAAGGGAAGCATTATAATAAAGCTGGTAAATGACAGGGCAGCATTGGCACTCAAGACCACTTGAATCCAAAAGCCATGTTCTGCCTGCTGTGCCAGCTACAAACCTGATCTTCCCTCTGAAGCGAAGGTCACCCCCACAGATGGGAGGTTTCTTGGCCACTTCGTCCACTCTTCCCTCCCTCTTAGGCCAGACCCATCCACCCCTCTTATAAGTCCTACTCAAACAGAAAAGAGCAGTCGAGTGACACTTGTAGGGTGATTAATTCATGCCAGGCTCCATGCCAGACGCTGGCAGAAGGCAGTCTCTGCCCTCTCAGATCTGACAACAGTCCTTTGAGGCAGGTGCTCAAACGTACTCTCCTGGTAACTGACCTGTGAGGCTCAGAGAGCCAGGAGACTGCCCAAGCTCTGGCTGGCCCCCAGACTGGAGCCTTCAACCCTGCAGGACCAAGTCAGGCTCAGCATTCCCCAACCAGGGAAACTAAGGGCTGAGCTCTGCTAAGCCAGGGGCGGGGGGAGCATCAAGGTCCCAGGCCTGCAGCCTGCGGTCAGGGCCACAGCTGCAAATTCCCCAGTCTGATCCAAGGCTCTCACACTTGATAACATCTGGTTCCCCCAGCAACACCCTGCCCCCAACCAACTGTGGCTTGGCCAGGGCCGAAGCCACTCTGAGCCACTTCAGGCACAGGTCAACACACCTGTAGCTCCTCTGGGGAGAGGCTCAGCAAGCTGAGTCTTAGGTGGAGAGCATGCACCTCGCCAAGAAACTGAGGCCCAGAGGACGGAAGGACCTTGGCAAAGGCTACACTTTGAGTCCATGTTCCAGGACCTCCTGCCCT